>NC_069502.1:460708043-462078043 GCF_027579735.1 Bombina bombina | reverse complement strand
ATTTGGGCGTCATTTTTGTCTCCACATTATTTAAGTCTCATTATTTATTGCTTCTGGTTGCTAGAAGCTTGTTCACTGGCATTTTTTTCCCATTCCTGAAACTGTCATTTAAGGAATTTGATCAATTTTGCTTTATATGTTGTTTTTTTCTTTTACATATTGCAAGATGTTCCACGTTGCAACTGAGTCAGAAGTTACTACAGGAAAATCACTGCACAGTGCTGGAGCTACCAAGCTAAGTCTGTTATAAACTTTTGGTATCTGTTTCTCCAGCTGTTATTTGTATTGCATGTCATGTCAAACTTATTAATGCAGATAAAATTTCCTTTAGTACTGTTACATTACCTGTTGCTGTTCCGTCAACATCTAATTTTCAGAGTGTTCCTGATAACATAAGAGATTTTATTTATTTTAAATCCATTAAGAAGGCTATGTCTGTTATTTCTCCTTCTAGTATACATAAAAGTCTTTTAAAACTTCTCTTTTTTTCAGATGAATTTTTAAATGAACATCATCATTTTGATGCTGATAAATCTTTGTATTTGTCCAAGATGGAATTTATTCGTTCTTTACTTAAAGAAGTGTTATTTGCATTAGAAATAGAGGATTCTGGTCCTCTTGATACTAAATGTAAACGTTTAAATAAGGTAGTTATTCCAGAAGTGTTTTATCTCCCTGATGCTATTTCTGAAGTAATTTCCAGGGAATGGAATAATTTGGGTAATTTATTTACTCCTTCTAGACGTTTAAGCAATTTATATCCTGTGCCATCTGACAGATTAGAGTTTTTTGGGACAAAAATCCCTAAGGTTATGGGGCTGTCTCTACTCCTGCTAATGTACTACTATTCCTATGGCAGATAGTACTTCATTTAAGGATCCTTTAGATAGGAAAATTGAATCCTTTCTAAGAAAAGCTTACTTATGTTCAGGTAATCTTCTTAGACCTGCTATATTTTTAGCGGATGTTGCTGCAGCTTCAACTTTTTGGTTAGAAGCTTTAGCGCAACAAGTAACAGATCATAATTTTATAGCATTATTATTATTTTATAACATGCTAATAATTTTATTGGTGATACCATCTTTTGATATCATTAGAGTTGATGTCAGGTATATGTCTCTAGCTATTTTAGCTAGAAAAGCTTTATGGATTAAACTTGGAATACTGACATGTCTTCTAAGTCAACTTTGCTTTCCCTTTCTTTCCAGGGTAAATAATCATTTCGTTCCTTTCTTCACAACAAGGAACAAAAGCCTGATCCTTCATCCTCAGGAGCGGTATCAGTTTGGAAACTATTTCCAGTTTGGAATATATCCGAGCTTTATAGAAACCTATAGCCAGCTCCTAAGTACCTATGAAGGTGCGGCCCTTATTCCAGCTCAGCTGGTATGGGGCAGATTACGTTTTCTTCAAAGAAATTTGGATCAATTCCGTTCTTAATCTCTGGTTTCAGAAACATTGTTTCAGAAAGGTACAGGATTGGCTTCAAGTTAAGGCCTCCTGCTAAGAGATTCTTTTCTTCCCCGTGTCCCAGTTAACACAGCAAGGCTCAGCATTTCTGAAATGTGTTTCAGATCTAGAGTTGGCTGGAGTATTTATACCAGTTCCAGTTCTGGAACAGGGGCTGGGGTTTTATTTTATCTCTTCATTGTACCAAAGAAGGTCAATTCCT
This sequence comes from Bombina bombina, assembly GCF_027579735.1. Lineage (NCBI taxonomy): Eukaryota > Metazoa > Chordata > Amphibia > Anura > Bombinatoridae > Bombina > Bombina bombina. The sequence continues at coordinate 462,076,371 of NC_069502.1, read as the reverse complement.
TCAGACCAGTTCTGGATCTATCATTATTGAATCGTTATGTTAGGATACCAACATTCAAGATGGTTACTGTAGGACTATCCTGCCTTTTGTTTAGCAAGGGCATTATATGTCTACAATAGATTTACAGGATGTGTATCTGCATATTCCGATTCATCCAGATTACTTTTAGTGTCTGAGATTCTCTTTTTAGACAAGCATTACCAGTTTTGTGGCTCTACCGTTTGGCCTAGCCTCAGTTCCAAGAATTTTTTTCAAAGGTTCTCGGTGCCCTTCTTTCTCTATTCAGAGAATAGAGTGTTGGTATTTCCTTATTTGGACGATATCTTGGTACTTGCTCAGTCTTCTCATTTTCGTAGAATCTCATACGAATCGACTTGTGTTGTTTCTTCAAGTTCATGGTTGGAGGATCAATTTACCAATCAGTTCATTGATTCCTCAGACAAGGGTAACCTTTTTAGGTTTCTAGATAAATTCAGTGTCTATGACTCTGTCCTTGTCAGTCAAGAGAAGTTTATCATTGATATCAGCTTGTCAAAACCTTCAGTCACAATCATTCCCTTTGGTAGCCTTATGCATGGAAATGTTGGGTCTTAGGACTGCCGCATCAGATGCGATCTCCTTTGCTCGTTTTTACATGCGACCTCTTCAGCTCTGTATGCTGAACCAATGGTGCAGGGATTACTCAAAGATATCTCAATTAATATCTTTAAACCGATTTTATGACACTCTCTGACATGGTGGACAGATCACCATCGTTTAGTTCAGGGGGCTTCTTTGTTCTTCCGACCTGGACTATAATCTCAACAGATGCTAGTTTTACAGGTTGGGGAGCTGTATGGGGGTATCTGACGGCACAAGGGGTTTGGGAATCTCAGGAGGTGAGATTTCCGATCAATATTTTGGAACTCCGTGCAATTTTCAGAGCTCTTCAGTCTTGGCCTCTTCCGAAGAGAGAGTTGTTCATTTGTTTTCAGATAAGACAATGTCACATCTGTGGCATACATCAATCATCAAGGAGGGACTCACAGTCCTCTGGCTATGAAAGAAGTATCTCGAATTTTGGTTTGGGCGGAATCCAGCTCCTGTCTAATCTCTGCGGTTTATATCCCAGGTATGGACAATTGGAAAGCGGATTATCTCAGTCGCCAAACGTTGCATCCGGGCGAATGGTCTCTTCACCCAGAGGTATTTCTTCAGATTGTTCAAATGTGGGAACTTCCAGAAATAGATCTGATGGCTTCTCATCTAAACAAGAAACTTCCCAGGTATCTGTCCAGATCCCGGGATCCTCAGGCGGAGGCAGTGGATGCATTTTCACTTCCTTGGAAGTATCATCCTGCCTATATCTTTCCGCCTCTAGTTCTTCTTCCAAGAGTAATCTCCAAGATTCTGAAGGAATGCTCGTTTGTTCTGCTGGTAGCTCCGGCATGGCCTCACAGGTTTTGGTATGAGGATCTTGTCCGGATGGCCTTTTGCCAACCGTGTACTCTTCCGTTAAGACCAGACCTTTTGTCTCAAGGTCCTTTTTTCCATCAGGATCTGAGATCCTTAAATTTAAAGGTATGGAGATTGAACGCTTGATTCTTGGTCAAAGAGGTTTCTCTGACTCTGTGATTAATACTATGTTACAGGCTCGTAAATCTGTATCCAGAGAGATATATTATAGAGTCTGGAAGACTTATATTTCTTGGTGTCTTTCTCATCATTTTTCTTGGCATTTTTTTAGAATACCGAGAATATTACAATTTCTTCAGGATGGTTTAGATAAGGGTTTGTCCGCAAGTTCCTTGAAAGGTCAAATCTCTGCTCTTTCTGTTCTTTTTCAACAGAAAGGTTGCTATTCTTCCTGATATTCATTGTTTTGTACAAGCTTTGGTTCGTATAAAGCCTGTCATTAAGTCAATTTCTCCTCCTTGGAGTTTGAATTTGGTTCTGGGAGCTCTTCAAGCTCCTCCGTTTGAACCTATGCATTCATTGGACATTAAATTACTTTCTTGGAAAGTTTTGTTCCTTTTGGCCATCTCTTCTGCTAGAAGAGTTTCTGAATTTTCTGCTCTTTCGTGTGAGTCTCCTTTTCTGATTTTTCATCAGGATAAGGCGGTGTTGCGAACTTCTTTTGAATTTTTACCTAAAGTTGTGAATTCCAACAACATTAGTAGAGAAATTGTGGTTCCTTCATTATGTCCTAATCCTAAGAATTCTAAGGAGAAATCATTGCATTCTTTGGATGTTGTTAGAGCTTTGAAATATTATGTTGAAGCTACGAAATCTTTCCGTAAGACTTCTAGTCTATTTGTTATCTTTTCCGGTTCTAGGAAAGGCCAGAAAGCTTCTGCCATTTCTTTGGCATCTTGGTTGAAATCTTTAATTCATCTTGCCTATGTTGAGTCGGGTAAAATTCCGCCTCAGAGAATTACAGCTCATTCTACTAGGTCAGTATCTACTTCCTGGGCGTTTAGGAATGAAGCTTCGGTTGACCAGATCTGCAAAGCAGCAACTTGGTCCTCTTTGCATACTTTTTCTAAATTCTACCATTTTGATGTCTTTTCTTCTTCTGAAGCAGTTTTTGGTAGAACAGTTCTTCAGGCAGCGATTTCAGTTTGAATCTTCTGCTTATGTTTTTTGTTAAACTTTATTTTGGGTGTGGATTATTTTCAGCAGGAATTGGCTGTCTTTATTTTATCCCTCCCTCTCTAGTGACTCTTGTGTGGAAAGATCCACTTCTTGGGTAGTCATTATCCCATACGTCACTAGCTCATGGACTCTTGTTAATTACATGAAAGAAAACATAATTTATGTAAGAACTTACCTGATAAATTCATTTCTTTCATATTAACAAGAGTCCATGAGGCCCACCCTTTTTTGTGGTGGTTATGATTTTTTTGTATAAAGCACAATTATTCCAATTCCTTATTTTATATGCTTCGCACTTTTTTTCTTATCACCCCACTTCTTGGCTATTCGTTAAACTGATTTGTGGGTGTGGTGAGGGGTGTATTTATAGGCATTTTGAGGTTTGGGAAACTTTGCCCCTCCTGGTAGGAATGTATATCCCATACGTCACTAGCTCATGGACTCTTGTTAATATGAAAGAAATGAATTTATCAGGTAAGTTCTTACATAAATTATGTTTTTTGAATGCCCAGGAAGAGGAAACAGCCCCCGTGGAATGTGCCGTGACTCTCCCAGGAGGCTGCTGTCCAGCAGTTTCATAGGCCAAGCGAACTCTTCAGCCACAAAGAAAGAAGTAGCCGTAGCTTTCTGACCCTTGCGTTTCTCAGAAAAAACAAAGCCGAAGACTGGCGAAAATCCTTAGTCGCCTGTAAGTAGTATTTCAACGCACGCACCACATCAAGGTTGTGCAGCAAACGCTTTTTATGAGAAGAAGCGTTAGGACACAAAGAAGGAACAACGATTTATTGATTAATTGATTAATGTTCCTATCCGAAACCACTTTAGGAAGGAAACCTAACTTAGTACGCAGAACTACCTTATCCGAATTAAAAATAAGGTAAGTGGATTCACACTGCAACGCCGAGAGCTCCGATACTCTACGAGCAGAAAAAATTGCAACAAGAAACAAAACTTTCCAAGATAACATCTTAATATCTAAGAAATGCATAGGCTCAAACCGAGCCTGCTGAAGAACTTTAAGAACAAGGTTAAGACTCAAGGGACGAGTAACAAGTTTGAACACAGGCCTGATTCTGACCAAGGCCTGACAGAAAGATTGCACGTCTGGTACATCCGCCAGACGTTTATGCAACAAAATAGACAAGGCAGATATTTAACCCTTCAAAGTACTCGCAGATAAACCCTTCTCCAGACCCTCCAGGAGAAAGGACAAAATTCTAGGAATCCGAACTCTACTCCAAGAGTATCCTCTGGATTCACACCTACACAGATATTTACGCCATATCTTATGGTAAATCTTTCTAGTCACAGTCTTACGAGCCTGAATCAAGGTCTCACCAACTCTGAAAACCCACGCTTAGATAGAATTAAGCGTTCAATCTCCAAGCAGTCAGCTTCGGAGAAATGAGATTTGGATGAAGGAAGGGCATTTGAAGTAGAAGGTCCTTCTTCAGTGGAAGTCTCCAAGGTGAAAGAGAAGACATCTCCACTAGGTCTGCAAACCAGATCCTGCGAGGCCACGCCGGTGGAATGAGGATCACCGACGCCATCTCCTGTTTGATTCGAGCAATGACCCGTGGAAGGAGAGTGAACGGAGGAAATAGGTATGCTAGAATGAAATTCCAAGAAACTGCCATCTATCAGTACAGCCTGAGCATCCCTTGACCCGAGCTCGGGAACTTGGCATTCTGTTGAGATGCCATGATATCCAGTTCTGGCTGTCCCCATTTGAGAATCAAGTTGGAAAACACCTCCGGATGAAGATGACGGCCGAGGAGAGGACTGAAGGGCAAGACAAGAGTCGAAGATCTTTGTTTTTCTGACCCCTGTCAGAAATATTTTCATTGATATGGAATCTATTATGGTTCCCAATTACACTACCCTTGCAGCTGGAATCAAGGAACTCTTTCCCAAATTCACCTCCCATCCGTGAGAACGCAGAAAAGATAACATCTCCGTGTGGAAGTTTGCTTGTTTAAAGGATGGCGCCTGAACCAGAATGTCATCCAGATAAGGCACCACTGCAATGCCCCGCAACCGGAGCATTCTTGGAGCTGTGGCAAGGTCGAATGGAAGGGCCACAAACTGGAAGTGTTTTTGTCTAGAAAAGCGAACCACAGAAACTTATGATGATCCCTGTGGATGGGAACATGCAGGTACGCATCCTTTAAATCTACTGTTGTCATGAATTGACCATCTTGAACCAAGGGAAGAATGGAACAAATAGTTTCCATCTTGGAGGAAGGTACTCTGAGGAACTTGTTTAGACTTTTGAGGTCTAAAATTGGTCTGAAAGTTCCCTCTTTTTTTAGGAACCAAGAACAGATTGGAGTAGAATCCCAGACCCTGATCCTGCATTGGAACAGGAACTATCACTCCCAGGTCGGAAAGGTCCCAGACACAGTGCAAGAACGCCTCTCTTTATCTGGTCTACAGATCATTTTGAGAGCAGAAACCTGCCCCTGGGAGGAAAGGTCTTGAACTCTAGTTTGTATCCCCCCTGGGACACGATGTCCACCGCCCAGGGATCCGGAACATCCCAAACCCAGGCCTGAGCAAAAAAAGAAAGTCTGCCCCCCACAAGATCCGGTCCCGGATCGGGGGCAGACCCTTCATGCTGACTGAGTCATTAACGGGTTTCTTAGATTGCTTCCCCTTGTTCCAAGACTGGTTGAACCTCCAGGAAGGCTTGGACTGTTCCTGCTTGGCAGAGGGAGAGGAAGGCTTACCTTTGAAGTTTCGAAAGGAACGAAAAACTTAAATTATGCTTACCTGATAAATTTTCTTCAGATGGAAAGAGTCCACAGCTTCATTCATTACTTTTGGGAAATAAGAACCTGGCCACCAGGAGGCGGCAAAGACACCCCCAGCCAAAGGCTTAAATACTCCTCCCACTTCACTCATCCCCCAGTCATTCTGCCAAGGAACAATGAACAGTAGAAGAAATACAAGGGTGAAAAGGTGCCAGAAGAATAACAAATAAGAGACGCTCCACAGAAAAAAATACGGGTGGGGAGCTGTGGAATCTTTCCTTTTATGAAGAAAAACTTAAATCATGCTTACCTGATAATTTTCTTCAGCTGGAAAGAGTCCACAGCTGCATTCAATACTTTTGGGAAAACAATACTCAAGCTATAGAGGACACTGAATGCAAAAATGGGAGAGTACAATAGACGGCTCATTCTGTGGGCACCAGGCCTGAAAAACCATAACCCAACCAAACCTTGCTTCGTTGGAGCTGGGCAAACAAACTAGAAGGAAAAGGCCCCAAGGACACTGACCGGCAGATAGTCCGAAAGCCTAACCAGAGACCGCAAGCAGACTCACTGAGCCAAAACTCCTCCAAGAGAATCGTCGCCCAGCAGTCGGTCCCCACACAACCCTTACTAGTAAAGTACCAAAATCCTCAAAAGGGAAAAAACAAGGGTAAGCCAAAGGGATACCCAAAAGTACAGCAAAATCCATAAAGAAAAGACCCCCTTCAAAGGAAGGGCAAATCCAGAGACCCGAATGGATCCCGAAAACATGGGTAGACGACACCCAACCCACAAGGAGCAATTGGGCATCATCAAGGAGAAGAAACATCTCCCAAACATCGTGCAACAGCACCGAAAAAGACAGCTGAAGACAAAGTCCTCAAATCGTCAAAACTCAGAGACTGAGCAAACAGCAATAACAAGTAGCAAACTGAGAAATAAACACCTGAATCTAGAAACTCGCTGCTATCCATAGGAAGACGCAGAGAAAACACTATCCGTAAGGAAGAAGCGGCCGCACAAAATAGACTGCTCCAAGATAGATTTCCCAACCTCCAAGACAGAGGACACACTCCAGGCAATCCAGGCCGCCAAGCCTACTCACAAATCTCAAAGGGGGAGTGGCACAGAACCTCCAAAAAGAAGGTCCACTATCACCCCCAAGATTTGAGGATGAACAACAGATCCTACCCCCTAGCCGGACCAGCCCACGCAACAGCAGAACTGAAAGCAAGGGAGCCTGCAGCTCCCCAGATGGACAGGAACAACTCAAAGAGCAGACCAATCCCTGAACCAGATAAACATTTGTTCCAACCTCCCGAACACAGGAGAGGCCCCTAAAAAGGGAACCACACCTACGTAAGGGAGGACAACGAGCCCCCTGAAGATGAGAGCGTCGATAAACCCCTGCCCATAAGCCAGGAACCGAGAGGACACAAGGCCATGTCACTGACGAACACGGAAGAACCTCTTAAAAAACCATCGTGCTTGCCCACATACCAGGCGCAAAGTGACAGCAGCAACCGCAAACCCTCCGTTTGCTAGACACAAGAAACCACCATCAGGTCAAATCAGTTGGCTGTCCTAAGGAAACTGTATCGTCCAGCACAAGACAAGCCCCAAGGAGCCCCAGCTCTCAGTAAATCTGGCCAAGTTGTAGAACAGAACAGCCAGAACAAGGGCAAGGCCCAAGTATCCCAGAAACTGGAACCCCCCGGCCAATCAAAGGATCATAAGGTCCGGTTACATCCCACAGTGGGATCCACAAAGAGAAAACGCTGAGTAAACCTTTGACAATCGGAAAATCAGGACAAGAAGCCCGGGCCCCACAAATGTTAAACAATTTCCCAGGAACAGAAATCCCTTGTCTGATATATAAAAAAAAAAAGACCTCCCAGGGAAAAAATCCAGAATAACCCGGATAGCGAGAAGCCCCTGCAGGTCCCAACCCAAAAGGAAGAGACCACCCCTTGAAGGAGCCCAACACTCCAAAGAGCCAGGGCCATAAAAGGACACTAGCGCTAACAGGCATCCAAGCAAAACAGGTATCAAAGCAACATTAACATGACTCTACATGAAAGAGCGGCTAATCCCCCTAAGGGACACAGGACGCTGCTCATTTTATCAACCTTGAAAGGAGGAAAGGCTGAGTAGACCTCGCCGGGGATCGAGCTAGCAACCCTCTGATTGCAACAGAACAGAGTAGCTACAGAGCATTAGTCTGCTGAGCTAGTTGTCCAACTAGCCACGAGCTCCAGACACAAGGGGAACAGTGAGGACAAGTCACCTGAACAGAGCTACATCAAGCCTCCACATCACCTCAGACTCAAAATCAGAGGACAGTAAAACATGGGTTTGAATGCTTCCTGGAGGCCAATACCTGACCCATATGAGTGGAAAAACCACTAGGACCTCTTCTATCCCAAGAAAGAGATGCAGAGCATTCCCAACACCGGGAAAAGACCCCTAACCGGAGCCCAAAAAGGACCTCACTGTCTAAGGTCCCGAAAAAGGAACAACCAACTACAGAAGGGAATCCAAGTCCCCCAAAGGCAACCCATACACAAGGAGAAACGGGCAATCCAAGAGGTCTCAATGAAGAAGAGAGTCACTAAAGGACCAAATCCAAAAAGGACAATTTCCTAAAAAAAAACCAACAGCACCCCGACCAGCGGAAAGAGGCGCTAAACCCTCTAATTGTCCCACCACATGGGAAGGAAAACTCTAGGTTCCGAGGTATCGGGAACGACAGAGTGACGCAGCAAAATTCACTGACCCAGTCACCAGAAAGACGACTATTTAGGACAAACAATCCTGAGAGCAGCACGGACCCGCAAGTCCTCTTTAGGATGCTTAGCTGAAACTTGTAAAACAAATAACATAAATGTTAAGAGCACTCGGCACCCCAACCTGACCAGCAAGGTATAATAGGCGCCACGTGTCTGAATAAGCCGCGAGAAAGAAGATCTGAATCCAAGCAGGACCAGCCTGCAACCAGGGTCATAACTGCCAAGCTGGCTAAATCTGCCCTCAGAGAGGGAGGAAGAAAAACAGACAAACAAACATGGGACTAACGTGTACCAAACAACTTCAGTAGAAGCAAACAGCGAGTATCAATCCCAGAGATTTTTTAAGTTTCCGCAGGAAACATAGTATGAAAAAGAAATAAAATTAATCCTAACCAGATAAAATAAAATAACAGGCAACCAGAGGGTTAACGCCCAAGAAGAACAGAAAGATCCACAAGACCAGCCTAACGGAAACCCTGTTCTTCCAACAAAACTGGGAAGGATCTTGATAACAAGACTTAAAGGAGATTAATTCATCCCCCCCATATCTAACGAGATGAGCCACTCAGAGGAGATTGATGAGTCCCATCACCGAGAAGGATAGGGTACCCAATCAGCTCAAAAATGAGTAAAACACGAAGGCGAGCCAGCCTGTAACGAAAGGCACAACACTCAGGAACAGTTACACCCGCAGGGAACTGCACATGCCCTTCAGTGGCCGAGAGACCTGGTGCAGTCAGGCACAAGCAGAATCGCAAACAAACATCTGGACTTTGTAGACGAGCAAGCGGCAAAAGTATGTAAAAGCAAAAAAACAGAATTTATGTTTACCTGATAAATTTCTTTCTCCAACGGTGTGTCCGGTCCACGGCGTCATCCTTACTTGTGGGATATTCTCTTCCCCAACAGGAAATGGCAAAGAGCCCAGCAAAGCTGGTCACATGATCCCTCCTAGGCTCCGCCTACCCCAGTCATTCGACCGACGTTAAGGAGGAATATTTGCATAGGAGAAACCATATGGTACCGTGGTGACTGTAGTTAAAGAAAATAAATTATCAGACCTGATTAAAAAACCAGGGCGGGCCGTGGACCGGACACACCGTTGGAGAAAGAAATTTATCAGGTAAACATAAATTCTGTTTTCTCCAACATAGGTGTGTCCGGTCCACGGCGTCATCCTTACTTGTGGGAACCAATACCAAAGCTTTAGGACACGGATGAAGGGAGGGAGCAAATCAGGTCACCTAGATGGAAGGCACCACGGCTTGCAAAACCTTTCTCCCAAAAATAGCCTCAGAAGAAGCAAAAGTATCAAACTTGTAAAATTTGGTAAAAGTGTGCAGTGAAGACCAAGTCGCTGCCCTACATATCTGATCAACAGAAGCCTCGTTCTTGAAGGCCCATGTGGAAGCCACAGCCCTAGTGGAATGAGCTGTGATTCTTTCGGGAGGCTGCCGTCCGGCAGTCTCGTAAGCCAATCTGATGATGCTTTTAATCCAAAAAGAGAGAGAGGTAGAAGTTGCTTTTTGACCTCTCCTTTTACCTGAATAAACAACAAACAAGGAAGATGTTTGTCTAAAATCCTTTGTAGCATCTAAATAGAATTTTAGAGCGCGAACAACATCCAAATTGTGCAACAAACGTTCCTTCTTTGAAACTGGTTTCGGACACAGAGAAGGTACGATAATCTCCTGGTTAATGTTTTTGTTAGAAACAACTTTTGGAAGAAAACCAGGTTTAGTACGTAAAACCACCTTATCTGCATGGAACACCAGATAAGGAGGAGAACACTGCAGAGCAGATAATTCTGAAACTCTTCTAGCAGAAGAAATTGCAACTAAAAACAAAACTTTCCAAGATAATAACTTAATATCAACGGAATGTAAGGGTTCAAACGGAACCCCCTGAAGAACTGAAAGAACTAAATTGAGACTCCAAGGAGGAGTCAAAGGTTTGTAAACAGGCTTGATTCTAACCAGAGCCTGAACAAAGGCTTGAACATCTGGCACAGCTGCCAGCTTTTTGTGAAGTAACACCGACAAGGCAGAAATCTGTCCTTTCAGGGAACTTGCCGATAATCCTTTTTCCAATCCTTCTTGAAGGAAGGATAGAATCCTAGGAATCTTAACCTTGTCCCAAGGGAATCCTTTAGATTCACACCAACAGATATATTTTTTCCAAATTTTGTGGTAAATCTTTCTAGTTACAGGCTTTCTGGCCTGAACAAGAGTATCGATAACAGAATCTGAGAAACCTCGCTTCGATAAAATCAAGCGTTCAATCTCCAAGCAGTCAGCTGGAGTGAAACCAGATTCGGATGTTCGAACGGACCCTGAACAAGAAGGTCTCGTCTCAAAGGTAGCTTCCAAGGTGGAGCCGATGACATATTCACCAGATCTGCATACCAAGTCCTGCGTGGCCACGCAGGAGCTATCAAGATCACCGACGCCCACTCCTGATTGATCCTGGCTACCAGCCTGGGGATGAGAGGAAACGGCGGGAACACATAAGCTAGTTTGAAGGTCCAAGGTGCTACTAGTGCATCCACTAGAGCCGCCTTGGGATCCCTGGATCTGGACCCGTAGGAGGGAACTTTGAAGTTCTGACGAGAGGCCATTAGATCCATGTCTGGAATGCCCCACAGCTGAGTGACTTGGGCAAAGATTTCCGGATGGAGTTCCCACTCCCCCGGATGCAATGTCTGACGACTCAGAAAATCCGCTTCCCAATTTTCCACTCCCGGGATGTGGATAGCAGACAGGTGGCAGGAGTGAGACTCCGCCCATAGAATAATCTTGGTCACTTCTTCCATCGCTAGGGAACTCCTTGTTCCCCCCTGATGGTTGATGTACGCAACAGTCGTCATGTTGTCTGATTGAAACCGTATGAACTTGGTCCTCGCTAGCTGAGGCCAAGCCTTGAGAGCATTGAATATCGCTCTCAGTTCCAGAATATTTATCGGTAGAAGAGATTCTTCCCGAGACCAAAGACCCTGAGCTTTCAGGGATCCCCAGACCGCGCCCCAGCCCATCAGACTGGCGTCGGTCGTGACAATGACCCACTCTGGTCTGCGGAATGTCATCCCTTGTGACAGGTTGTCCAGGGACAGCCACCAACGGAGTGAGTCTCTGGTCCTCTGATTTACTTGTATCTTTGGAGACAAGTCTGTATAGTCCCCATTCCACTGACTGAGCATGCACAGTTGTAATGGTCTTAGATGAATGCGCGCAAAAGGAACTATGTCCATTGCCGCTACCATCAACCCGATCACTTCCATGCACTGAGCTACGGAAGGAAGAGGAACGGAATGAAGTATCCGACAAGAGTCCAGAAGTTTTGTTTTTCTGGCCTCTGTTAGAAAAATCCTCATTTCTGAGGAGTCTATAATTGTTCCCAAGAAGGGAACCCTTGTTGACGGGGATAGTGAACTCTTTTCCACGTTCACTTTCCAGCCGTGAGATCTGAGAAAGGCCAGGACGATGTCCGTGTGAGCCTTTGCTCGAGGGAGGGACGACGCTTGAATCAGAATGTCGTCCAGGTAAGGTACTACTGCAATGCCCCTTGGTCTTAGCACCGCTAGAAGGGACCCTAGTACCTTTGTGAAAATCCTTGGAGCAGTGGCTAATCCGAAAGGAAGCGCCACAAACTGGTAATGTTTGTCCAGGAATGCAAACCTTAGGAACCGATGATGTTCCTTGTGGATAGGAATATGTAGATACGCATCCTTTAAATCCACCGTGGTCATGAATTGACCTTCCTGGATGGAAGGAAGGATAGTTCGAATGGTTTCCATCTTGAACGATGGGACCTTGAGAAATTTGTTTAAGATCTTGAGATCTAAGATTGGTCTGAACGTTCCCTCTTTTTTGGGAACTATGAACAGATTGGAGTAGAACCCCATCCCTTGTTCTCTTAATGGAACAGGATGAATCACTCCCATTTTTAACAGGTCTTCTACACAATGTAAGAACGCCTGTCTTTTTATGTGGTCTGAAGACAACTGAGACCTGTGGAACCTTCCCCTTGGGGGAAGTCCCTTGAATTCCAGAAGATAACCCTGGGAGACTATTTCTAGCGCCCAAGGATCCAGAACATCTCTTGCCCAAGCCTGAGCGAAGAGAGAGAGTCTGCCCCCCACCAGATCCGGTCCCGGATCGGGGGCCAATATTTCATGCTGTCTTGGTAGCAGTGGCAGGTTTCTTGGCCTGCTTTCCCTTGTTCCAGCCTTGCATTGGTCTCCAAGCTGGCTTGGCTTGAGAAGTATTACCCTCTTGCTTAGAGGACGTAGCACTTTGGGCTGGTCCGTTTTTACGAAAGGGACGAAAATTAGGTCTATTTTTTGCCTTGAAAGGCCGATCCTGAGGAAGGGCGTGGCCCTTACCCCCAGTGATATCAGAGATAATCTCTTTCAAGTCAGGGCCAAACAGCGTTTTCCCCTTGAAAGGAATGTTTAGTAGCTTGTTCTTGGAAGACGCATCAGCCGACCAAGATTTCAACCAAAGCGCTCTGCGCGCCACAATAGCAAACCCAGAATTCTTAGCCGCTAACCTAGCCAATTGCAAAGTGGCGTCTAGAGTGAAAGAATTAGCCAATTTGAGAGCATTGATTCTGTCCATAATCTCCTCATAAGGAGGAGAATCACTATCGAGCACCTTTATCAGTTCATCAAACCAGAAATATGCGGCTGTAGTGACAGGGACAATGCATGAAATGGGTTGTAGAAGGTAACCCTGCTGAACAAACATCTTTTTAAGCAAACCTTCTAATTTTTTATCCATAGGATCTTTGAAAGCACAACTATCCTCTATGGGTATAGTGGTGCGTTTGTTTAAAGTAGAAACCGCTCCCTCGACCTTGGGGACTGACTGCCATAAGTCCTTTCTGGGGTCGACCATAGGAAACAATTTTTTAAATATGGGGGGAGGGACGAAAGGAATACCGGGCCTTTCCCATTCTTTATTAACAATGTCCGCCACCCGCTTGGGTATAGGAAAAGCTTCTGGGAGCCCCGGCACCTCTAGGAACTTGTCCATTTTACATAGTTTCTCTGGGATGACCAACTTTTCACAATCATCCAGAGTGGATAATACCTCCTTAAGCAAAATGCGGAGGTGTTCCAACTTAAATTTAAATGTAATCACATCAGATTCAGCCTGATGAGAAATGTTCCCTGAATCAGTAATTTCTCCCTCAGACAAAACCTCCCTGGCCCCCTCAGATTGGGTTAGGGGCCCTTCAGAGATATTAATATCAGCGTCGTCATGCTCTTCAGTAACTAAAACAGAGCAGCCACGCTTACGCTGACAAGGGTTCATTTTGGCTAAAATGTTTTTGACAGAATTATCCATTACAGCCGTTAATTGTTGCATAGTAAGGAGTATTGGCGCGCTAGATGTACTAGGGGCCTCCTGAGTGGGCAAGACTCGTGTAGACGAAGGAGGGAATGATGCAGTACCATGCTTACTCCCCTCACTTGAGGAATCATCTTGGGCATCATTGTCATTATCACATAAATCACATTTATTTAAATGAATAGGAATTCTGGCTTCCCCACATTCAGAACACAGTCTATCTGGTAGTTCAGACATGTTAAACAGGCATAAACTTGATAAGAAAGTACAAAAAACGTTTTAAAATAAAACCGTTACTGTCACTTTAAATTTTAAACTGAACACACTTTAATACTGCAATTGCGAAAATGAGACTCTGCTTATGCTTTGGGAAAGCCCCTAAGAAATAAGGTGTCTAATACAGTGCCTGCCGATATTATTATATCAAAATACCCAGATAAAATGATTCCTCAAGGCTAAATATGTGTTAATAATGAATCGATTTAGCCCAGAAATGTCTACAGTCTAAATAAGCCCTTGTGAAGCCCTTATTTACGATCGCAATAAACATGGCTTACCGGATCCCATAGGGAAAATGACAGCTTCCAGCATTACATCGTCTTGTTAGAATGTGTCATACCTCAAGCAGCAAGAGACTGCACACTGTTCCCCCAACTGAAGTTAATTGCTCTCAACAGTCCTGTGTGGAACAGCCATGGATTTTAGTTACGGTTGCTAAAATCATTTTCCTCATACAAACAGAAATCTTCATCTCTTTTCTGTTTCTGAGTAAATAGTACATACCAGCACTATTTCAAAATAACAAACTCTTGATTGAATAATAAAAAACTACAGTTAAACACTAAAAAACTCTAAGCCATCTCCGTGGAGATGTTGCCTGTACAACGGCAAAGAGAATGACTGGGGTAGGCGGAGCCTAGGAGGGATCATGTGACCAGCTTTGCTGGGCTCTTTGCCATTTCCTGTTGGGGAAGAGAATATCCCACAAGTAAGGATGACGCCGTGGACCGGACACACCTATGTTGGAGAAACATAATTTATGCTTACCTAATAAATTCCTTTCTTCTGTAGTGTGATCAGTCCACGGGTCATCATTACTTCTGGGATATTACTCCTCCCCAACAGGAAGTGCAAGAGGATTCACCCAGCAGAGCTGCATATAGCTCCTCCCCTCTACGTCACTCCCAGTCATTCGACCAAGGACCAACGAGAAAGGAGAAACCAAGGGTGTAGTGGTGACTGGAGTATAATTTAAAAAATATTTACCTGCCTTAAAAAACAGGGCGGGCCGTGGACTGATCACACTACAGAAGAAAGGAATTTATCAGGTAAGCATAAATTATGTTTTCTTCTGTTAAGTGTGATCAGTCCACGGGTCATCATTACTTCTGGGATACCAATACCAAAGCAAAAGTACACGGATGACGGGAGGGATAGGCAGGCTCTTTATACAGAAGGAACCACTGCCTGAAGAACCTTTCTCCCAAAAATAGCCTCCGAGGAAGCAAAAGTGTCAAATTTGTAAAATTTGGAAAAAGTATGAAGCGAAGACCAAGTTGCAGCCTTGCAAATCTGTTCAACAGAGGCCTCATTCTTAAAGGCCCAAGTGGAAGCCACAGCTCTAGTAGAATGAGCTGTAATTCTTTCAGGAGGCTGCTGTCCAGCAGTCTCATAGGCTAAACGAATTATGCTACAAAGCCAAAAAGAAAGAGAGGTAGCAGAAGCCTTTTGACCTCTCCTCTGACCAGAGTAAACGACAAACAGGGAAGACGTTTGCCGAAATTCCTTAGTTGCCTGTAAGTAAAACTTTAGGGCACGAACTACATCCAGATTGTGCAGAAGACGTTCCTTCTTCGAAGAAGGATTTGGACACAAAGAAGGAACAACAATCTCTTGATTGATATTCCTGTTAGTGACTACCTTAGGTAAGAACCCAGGTTTAGTGCGCAGAACTACCTTATCCGAATGAAAAATCAAATAAGGAGAATCACAATGTAAGGCTGATAACTCAGAGACTCTTCGAGCCGAGGAAATAGCCATTAAAAATAGAACTTTCCAAGATAACAACTTTATATCAATGGAATGGAGGGGTTCAAACGGAACACCCTGTAAAACGTTAAGAACAAGGTTTAAACTCCATGGCGGAGCAACAGTTTTAAACACAGGCTTAATCCTGGCCAAAGCCTGACAAAAAGCCTGAACGTCTGGCACTTCTGACAGACGTTTGTGTAACAGAATGGACAGAGCTGAGATCTGTCCCTTTAATGAACTAGCAGATAAACCCTTTTCTAAACCTTCTTGTAGAAAAGACAATATCCTAGGAATCCTAACCTTACTCCAAGAGTAACCTTTGGATTCACACCAATATAGGTATTTACGCCATATCTTATGGTAAATCTTTCTGGTAACAGGCTTCCTAGCCTGTATTAAGGTGTCAATAACTGACTCAGAAAACCCACGTCTTGATAAAATCAAACGTTCAATTTCCAAGCAGTCAGTTTCAGAGAAGTTAGATTTTGATGTTTGAAAGGACCCTGTATCAGGAGATCCTGATTCAGAGGTAGAGACCAAGGTGGACAGGATGACATGTCCACCAGGTCTGCATACCAAGTCCTGCGTGGCCATGCAGGTGCTATTAGAATCACTGATGCTCTCTCCTGTTTGATTCTGGCAATCAATCGAGGAAGCATCGGGAAGGGTGGAAACACATAAGCCATCGTGAAGTCCCAAGGTGCTGTCAGGGCATCTATTAGGACTGCTCCTGGATCCCTGGATCTGGACCCGTAACGAGGAAGCTTGGCGTTCTGTCGAGACGCCATGAGATCTATCTCTGGTTTGCCCCAACGTCGAAGTATTTGGGCAAAGACCTCCGGATGAAGTTCCCACTCCCCCGGATGAAAAGTCTGACGACTTAGGAAATCCGCCTCCCAGTTCTCCACTCCCGGGATGTGGATTGCTGACAGGTGGCAAGAGTGAAACTCTGCCCAGCGAATTATCTTTGATACTTCCATCATTGCTAGGGAGCTCCTTGTCCCTCCCTGATGGTTGATGTAAGCTACAGTCGTGATGTTGTCCGACTGAAACCTGATGAACCCCCGAGTTGTCAACTGGGGCCAAGCCAGGAGGGCATTGAGAACTGCTCTCAATTCCAGAATGTTAATTGGCAGGAGACTCTCCTCCTGACTCCATTGTCCCTGAGCCTTCAGAGAATTCCAGACGGCACCCCAACCTAGAAGGCTGGCGTCTGTTCTTACAATTGTCCAGTCTGGTCTGCTGAATGGCATCCCCCTGGACAGATGTGGCCGAGAAAGCCACCATAGAAGAGAACTTCTGGTCTCTTGATCCAGATTCAGAGAAGGGGACAAGTCTGAGTAATCCCCATTCCACTGACTTAGCATGCATAGTTGCAGTGGTCTGAGGTGTAAGCGAGCAAATGGCACTATGTCCATTGCCGCTACCATTAAGCCGATTACCTCCATGCATTGAGCCACTGACGGGTGTTGAATGGAATGAAGGGTGCGGCAAGCACTTTGAAGTCTTGTTAACCTGTCCTCTGTCAGGTAAATCTTCATTTCTACAGAATCTATAAGAGTCCCCAGGAAGGGAACTCTTGTGAGTGGAACGAGTGAACTTTTCTTTTCGTTCACCTTCCATCCATGTGACCTTAGAAAAGCCAGTACTAACTCTGTATGAGACTTGGCAGTTTGAAAGCTTGAAGCTTGTATCAGAATGTCGTCTAGGTACGGAGCTACCGAAATTCCCCGCGGTCTTAGTACCGCCAGAAGAGCACCTAGAACCTTTGTGAAGATTCTTGGAGCTGTAGCCAATCCGAATGGAAGAGCTACAAACTGGTAATGCCTGTCTAGAAAGGCAAACCTTAGATACCGGTAATGATCTTTGTGAATCGGTATGTGAAGGTAAGCATCCTTTAAATCCACTGTGGTCATGTACTGACCTTCTTGGATCATGGGTAAAATTGTCCGAATAGTCTCCATTTTGAATGATGGAACTCTTAGGAATTTGTTTAGGATCTTTAAATCCAGGATTGGTCTGAAAGTTCCCTCTTTTTTGGGAACCACAAACAGATTTGAGTAAAACCCCTGTCCCTGTTCCGACCGTGGAACTGGATGGATTACTCCCATTAACAATAGTTCTTGTATGCAGCGTAGAAACGCTTCTTTCTTTGTTTGGTTTGTTGACAACCTTGACAGATGAAATCTCTCTCTTGGAGGAGAGTATTTGAAGTCCAGAAGGTATCCCTGAGATATTATCTCTAGCGCCCAGGGATCCTGGACATCTCTTGCCCAAGCCTGGGCGAAGAAAGAAAGTCTGCCCCCCACTAGATCCGATCCCGGATCGGGGGCCCTCAATTCATGCTGTTTTAGGGGCAGCAGCAGGTTTCCTGGCCTGCTTGCCCTTGTTCCAGGACTGGTTAGGTCTCCAGCCTTGTCTGTAGCGAGTACCAGATCCTTCTTGTTTTGGAGCAGTGGAAGTTGATGCTGCTCCTGCTTTGAAATTCCGAAAGGAACGAAAATTAGACTGTCTAGCCTTAGATTTGGCTTTGTCTTGAGGCCGGGCGTGGCCCTTACCTCCTGTAATGTCAGCGATAATTTCTTTCAACCCGGGCCCAAATAAGGTCTGTCCCTTGAAAGGTATATTAAGTAATTTGGACTTAGAAGTTACATCAGCTGACCAGGATTTTAGCCACAGTGCTCTACGCGCCTGAATGGCGAATCCGGAATTCTTAGCCGTAAGTTTAGTTAAATGTATTACGGCTTCCGAAATGAATGAATTAGCTAGCTTAAGTATTCTAAGCCTGTCCGAAATGTCGTCCAGCGTAGCTGAACTAAGGTTCTCTTCTAAAGACTCAATCCAGAATGCCGCTGCAGCCGTGACCGGCGCAATGCATGCAAGGGGTTGCAATATAAAACCTTGTTGAACAAACATTTTCTTAAGGTAACCCTCCAACTTTTTATCCATTGGATCTGAAAAGGCACAGCTATCCTCTACCGGGATAGTGGTACGCTTAGCTAAAGTAGAAACTGCTCCCTCCACCTTAGGGACCGTTTGCCATAAGTCCCGTGTGGCGGTGTCTATTGGAAACATCTTTCTAAATATCGGAGGGGGTGAGAACGGCACACCGGGTCTATCCCACTCCTTAGTAATAATTTCAGTTAGTCTCTTAGGTATAGGAAAAACGTCAGTACTTGTTGGTACAGCAAAATATTTATCCAACCTACACATTTTCTCTGGTATTGCAACTGTGTTACAATCATTCAGGGCCGCTAACACCTCCCCTAGTAATACACGGAGGTTTTCCAGCTTAAATTTAAAATTTGAAATATCTGAATCCAATCTGTTTGGATCAGAACCGTCAGCCGCAGAATGAAGCTCTCCGTCCTCATGTTCTGCAAGTTGTGACGTAGTATCTGACATGGCCCTAGCATTATCAGCGCACTCTGTTCTCACCCCAGAGTGATCACGCTTGCCTCTTAGTTCTGGTAATTTAGCCAAAACCTCAGTCATAACAGTAGCCATATCTTGTAATGTTATTTGTAATGGCCGCCCAGATGTACTGGGCGCCACCATATCGCGCACCTCCCGAGCGGGAGATGCAGGTACTGTCACGTGAGGCGAGTTAGTCGGCATAACTCTCCCCTCGTTGTTTGGTGAAATTTGTTCAATTTGTACAGATTGACTTTTATTTAAAGTAGCATCAATACAGTTAGTACATAAATTTCTATTGGGCTCCACCTTGGCGTTGGCACAAATAGTACAGGTCTCATCCTCTGAATCAGACATGTTTAACACACTAGCAAATAAACTTGCAACTTGGAAATATTATTCAAGTAAAACATAATTTAGCAAAGGTTTGTTCCCATTAGCAAAGAAAAACTAACCCTGATGGCATAAAAAAGTTAAAGAATAAACGTTTTTTATCACAGTCAACTATAATCTCACAGCTCTGTTAGATTACTTCCCTCAAACAAGCTTTGAAGACCCCTGAGTTCTGTAGAGATAAACCGGAACATGCAGGAAAAAACAATGAGCTTCTGACTGAAATTTTTGATGCGTAGCAAAAGCGCCAAAAAAAGGTCCCTCCCCCTCACACACAACAGTGAGAGAGATCAGTAAACTGTCATAATTAGATCAAGCAACTGCCAAGTGGACAAATAGTGCCCAAACATTTTATTCACCCAGTACCTCAGAAAATGGAAACGATTTTACATTCCAGCAAAAACGTTTAACATAAATTAAGAGTTATTAAAAAACCTGTTGCTTTGCAATTAGGCTAAAGTCTTATATACACAGTGTAATTCCAGTGAAGTACCATTCCCCAGAATACTCAAATGTTAAATATACATACATGATATTATGTCGGTATGGCAGGATTTTCTCATCAATTCCATTGTCAGAAAATAAAAACTGCTACATACCTCTTTGCAGATTAAACTGCCCGCTGTCCCCTGATCTGAAGTTTACCTCTCCTCAGATGGCCGAGAAACAGCAATATGATCTTAACAACTCCGGCTAAAATCATAGTAAAAACTCTGGTAGATTCTTCTTCAAACTCCACCAGAGAAGGAATAACACACTCCGGTGCTATTAAAAAATAACAAACTTTTGATTGAAGAAATAAAACTAAATAAAATCACCATAGTCCTCTCACACATCCTATCTAGTCGTTGGGTGCAAGAGAATGACTGGGAGTGACGTAGAGGGGAGGAGCTATATGCAGCTCTGCTGGGTGAATCCTCTTGCACTTCCTGTTGGGGAGGAGTAATATCCCAGAAGTAATGATGACCCGTGATTATAATGTAGGGAGTGGTATACACAAATGCACACCACACCCTTTAGGGTGCGCCTCCCAATTACCAAAAAATAGTATAAGGTAAATAATATAGAACCTAGACAGATAACGATATACAAGAATAATAAAACACTGAATACAAACAGTTGCACAGGATAGAACACCAGAACAGTGAGCTATACAGTAGGTATAGGTATGTTAACGTCCATTCATCAAACAAGTCCCACTATCTGGCGGCAGCACTCTGTCAAAGGAAGGTCTTCCTGATGGTTAGAAACTGCAAATAGAAGAACACAGAGGCGCCACCATGGCCCAGTACCACCAAAACAGAGAGATAAGTATATAGAAGGCACTATATATACTCACAAACATGAAGCACCCAGATGGTGCTAGTGGGGCAGGCTGAAACTTCACAGTAGTCCAGCTCACTGATAGACCTCCAAACAGATCCAGTCGGTGTTCCTTGAGGGCCTAAGCCCTAGATCCTATGCCTAGAAAAGAGAAAGGCAAACCAACATGGCCTAGTATTGTTTGAGCCCAGGGAGAATAAACCCTAATGGGTATACTCACAGGATACAAAGCACCTCCAGGTGCAGTAACAGCAAGCTGGAACCACAAGTCGCCCAGTAGACAAACCACAGCAAGTAATCCTCGACTTCCAGTAGTATAGCGTTTTATGGGAAAGGGGTATAGAAAACCCCACAACAGGTTAATGGGTCAAAATACCACACAAGCAAGTGTATATAAAAATAAAAATCTTTAATAACACAGCGACGCGTTTCTCAGCCGCCTATGGGCTGTTTCATCAGGCTATAATAAAACATTAAAATATACACTTGCTATATACCAAATAAAAAACCTAAAAATTATCTAATTGGACAGTCAATTGAAAATCCAGCCAATGTGTGATCATTCTCAATCAATTACTATGGCAACAATTTAGTTGGTATTCGGGTGGATGGGTGTAGCCAGGTGTGCACCTAATTAGCAAACTGACACGCCACCTGGCTATGGTAACAATTAACAACAGGGGCTGGAAGCCAGGTGGCGTGTCAGTTTGCTAATTAGGTGCACACCTGGCTACACCCATCCACCCGAATACTAACTAAATTGTTGCCATAGTAATTGATTGAGAATGATCACACATTGGCTGGATTTTCAATTGACTGTCCAATTAGATAATTTTTAGGTTTTTTATTTGGTATATAGCAAGTGTATATTTTAATGTTTTATTATAGCCTGATGAAACAGCCCATAGGCGGCTGAGAAACGCGTCGCTGTGTTATTAAAGATTTTTATTTTTATATACACTTGCTTGTGTGGTATTTTGACCCATTAACCTGTTGTGGGGTTTTCTATACCCCTTTCCCATAAAACGCTATACTACTGGAAGTCGAGGATTACTTGCTGTGGTTTGTCTACTGGGCGACTTGTGGTTCCAGCTTGCTGTTACTGCACCTGGAGGTGCTTTGTATCCTGTGAGTATACCCATTAGGGTTTATTCTCCCTGGGCTCAAACAATACTAGGCCATGTTGGTTTGCCTTTCTCTTTTCTAGGCATAGGATCTAGGGCTTAGGCCCTCAAGGAACACCGACTGGATCTGTTTGGAGGTCTATCAGTGAGCTGGACTACTGTGAAGTTTCAGCCTGCCCCACTAGCACCATCTGGGTGCTTCATGTTTGTGAGTATATATAGTGCCTTCTATATACTTATCTCTCTGTTTTGGTGGTACTGGGCCATGGTGGCGCCTCTGTGTTCTTCTATTTGCAATGATGACCCGTGGACTGATCACACTTAACAGAAGAAACATGCCACAACCTCCGGGGGGGGGGGGGGAAACAATCCACCCTCTGAGGACAAAAACACATAACCTGGGTTACCCGCATGTGTAGTTGTAGTAGGGAGCGGTAGGGCCCCCCGAGGCGGATGGCTCAGCAGTCCCTTGAATCCCAGAGGAACAAGGCGCTCTAGGACGGCCTAAAGAACATAACTGAGTGACCTGAGTCAATGGGGCCAATTCGCATTCGTCACAGGACAAAGAATCTGAATGAGAAATTTGAACAATCTCAACATCAGCAACCTCCATAACTGGATAAGAGATACCAAAAAAAATGGACTGTATTAAAAAAAAAAAAAAAAAAAAAAACGGCACCTGACACCCACAATGGCTGGGGCACTCCTATGAACCAGACACCAGCGGACTCAAATTCTCTGTCGCCACACAGTCAGGAATGTGAATATGGGAGACCAAAACGTGGACATGCCCAGTCACAAGGTGAACCGTACAGTAAAAAAAAAAAAGCGTGCCCAACCGTAAGGTCGCGTAACTTCAAAAGGCTGTTATGTTCCAAAAAGCCACGAGCCAAGTTAACACTACACATAAGCAGATTGAATCGCATAACAAACATGATTAAAAAAAAAAACCCTGTTCAATAATCCCCCTCAGGAGATATTAACCCTTGATTCCAAGATACTAAAGGAGTCCCACTGAGACCCTGTATTTTTCATGTGAGTTCGCAGGAACAAAATGAGTTACAGTACAATCATGAAGTAAAATGAAACCATCTTACCGGAATCTACGCCGTGGAACAGGAACACGGCCCTTCAAGTGTGACGGATAGTAGCCTCGCCTCCGACATGGACTTGAGAGAAGGAAGCAGGCAGCGAAGCAAAGTTCGACAACCCTGATTGCTTGTGGAGTTGTTAAAATGAGTCGGGATGGTTTTGCAGAAAGACTTTTCCTGCATCTCCGGACTCTAACTTTCATCCAAGCCCTCACTGAGAGACTGACAGGGTTACTTAAAACTTCTGTCCCATGTCTAGGAGTACTACCCTCCATAATAGACGAAAACAAACTTCTGACACTTCTCTGCCAACCTTCTGGGAGGAAAGGCAAAGAATGACTGGGGGATGAGGGAAGTGGGAGGAGTATTTAAGCCTTTTGCTGGGGTGTCTTTGCCTCCTCCTGGTGGCCAGGTTCTTATTTCCCAAAAGTAATGAATGCAGCTGTGGACTCTTTCCATTTACGTATGAAGAAAATTACTCTGACGTCCTTTCTGCTTATTCCTCTTATCCTGAGGGAGGAAATGACCCTTTCCTCCCATAATGTCTGAAATAATTTCAGCCAAGTCCGGCCCAAACAAGGTCTTACCCTTGTAGGGAATCGCCAAAAGCTTAGATGACACATCTGCAGACCAGGACTTCAACCATAAAGCTCTGCGGGCCAGTACGGCAAAACCAGAAATCTTTGCTCTCAACTTAATAACCTGTATGGAAGCATCCATAATAAAGGAATTGGCCAACTTAAGAGCCTTGATCCTATCCTGCATCTCTACAAGGGGAGTAGCTGTCTAAATAGAATTAGATAACACATCAAACCAGTATGCCACCGCGCTGGTGAAGTTAGCGATACACACCGCAGGTTGCCTTTGTAAACACTGGTGTACATACATCTTTTTAAGTAACCCCTCCAACTTCTTATCCATAGGATTCTTAAAGGAACAGCTATCCTCTATGGGAATAGTGGTTCTCTTAGCCAAAGGAAATTGCCCCTTCCACCTTGGGGACCATCTGCCAAGACTCCTTGATAGAGTCAGCTATCGGAAACATCTTCTTAAAAATTGGAGATGGAGAAAAAAAGGGATACCAGGTCTCTCCCATTCCCAAGCAATAATCTCTGTAGCCCGGTCTGGTACAGGGAAAACCTCCACCATGGAAGGCACATCAAAGTACTTGTTTAGCTTACTAGACTTCTTAGGATTGACTACGACAGTAGTGTCGGAGATGTCCAAGGAAGCCAAAACCTCCTTAAGTAACAAACGGAGGTGTTCCAGCTTAAACCTGAAGGATACGACTTTAGCATCAGATGAAGGAATTACACCGAGTCTGAGATTTCACCCTCAGTTGCTACCGAAGTATCTTTTTCCTCAGACTTCTAGATAGGAACATTCGGAATAGCCACGACTGTGTCAGAAACCTTACTCACGATTCCTTAGATTTCCTCTTGCGCTTTCCCTGCAGCATGGGAAAAGCAGAAAGCGCATCAGTTACCGCAGAAGATATGTGGGTAACAATGTCTTGCAACGTAACTCCAACCGGAGTGAGAGGAAACGCAGGGCACTGCATGTGTAGACCATAATGTTTGGGACACTTGAGGAGAAAGCTGCGGCATATCTTGAACAGGAGACCCCTGAACAGCATCCGCCTTAGACAATGATGGCTCAGATTAAAAAAGTCTATCCCTGTAATGCAATGTTTTCTCAATACATGAGGAACAAAAAGGAAATTTATACTTAGCTGATAATTTTATTTTTTGACACGATGAGTCCACCGATCATCTAATTACTATTGGGAATATCACTCCTGCCCAACAGGAGGCGGCAAAGAGCACCACAGCAAAGCTGTTAAATATCACCTCCCTCCCAACCCAGTCATTCAACAGAAGTAAAGGAGAGAAAGGAAGTAACAAGGTGCAGAGGTGTCTGAAGTTTATAAAAACCAACAACTTGTCTATCAAAACAGGGCGGGCCGTGGACTCATCATGTCAAAAAAGAAATAAATTTATCAGGTAAGCATACATTTCCTTTTCATGACACGATGAGTCCACGGATCATCTAATTACTATTGGGAATCATTACCAAAGTTAGGACACAAATGATACGGGAGGGACAAGACAGGGAACCTAAACGGAAGGCACCACTGCTTAAAGAACCTTTCTCCCAAAAGCGGCCTCAGTCGAGGCAAAAGTGTCAAATTTGTAGAACTTTGAAAAAGTGTGAAGAGAAGACCAAGTTGCAGCCTTGCAAATCTATTCCACAGAAGCTTCATTTTTGAATGCCCATGAGGAAGCAACAGCCCTCGTGGAATGAGCCGTAACTCTCTCTGGAGGTTGCTGTCCAGCAGTTTCATATGCAAAACATATGATACTCTTCAGCCAAAAAGAAAGAGAAGTAGCCGTAGTTTTCTATCCCTTACGTTTTCCTGAGAAAACCACAAACAAGGCAGAAGACTGACTAAATTCCTTAGTCACCTGTAGGTAAACCTTTAAGGCACGAACCACGTCCAAATTGTGCAGAAGCCGTTCCTTCTGAGAAGTAGGATTAGGACACATGGAAGGAACAACAATCTCCTGGTTACTGTTCCGGTCAGAAACTACTTTAGGAAGAAATACTAATTTAGTATGTAAAACAACCTTATCCGAAATGAAAAATAAGGTAAGGAGACTCATACTGCAATGCCGAGAGCTCTGACACTCTACGAGCAGAAGAAATAGCAACAAGAAACAAAAAACTTTCCAAGATAACAATATCTAAGGAATGCATAGGCTCAAACGAAGCCCCTTGAAGAACATTGAGAACTAAATTAAGACTCCATGGAGGAGTAACTGGTTTGAACACAGGCCTGATCCTGACCAAGGCCTGACAAAATGATTGCACATCTGGAACATCTGCCAGACGTTTATGTAACAAAATAGACAAGGCAGACATTTGACCCTTTAGGGAACTAGTCGATAATCCTCTCTCTAAACCTTCTTGGAGAAAAGACAGAATTCTAGGAATCCTAAACCCTGCTCCAAGAATAACCCTGGGATTCACACCAATATAGATATTTACGACATATCTTATGGTAAATCTGAAAATCCCCGCTTGGATACAATTAAGCGTTCAATCTCCACGCAGTCAGCTTCAGAGAAACTAGATTTGGATGAAGGAAGGGCCCTTGAATTAGAAGGTCCTTCCTCAACGGTGGTCCTTCCTCCAAGGTGGAAGAGATGACATTTACACTAGGTCTGCATACCAAATCCTGCGAGGCCAAACCGGTGCAATGAGGATCACCGACGCCCTCTCCTGCTTGATTCGAGCAATGACCCGAGGAAGAAGAGCAAACGGAGGAAAGAGGTATGAAAGACTGAAATTCCAAGGTACCGCCAGGGCATCTAGCAGTACAGCCTGAGGATCCCTTGCTCTCAATCTGTACCTCGGAAGCTTGGCATTCTGACGAGATGCCATGAGATCCAATTCCGGCTGACCCCATTTGAGAATCAGGCTGGAAAACACTTCCGGATGGAGTACCCACTCCCCCGGGTGAAAGGTCTGTCTGTTTAGGAAGTCCGCCTCCCAGTTGTCCACCCCTGGGATGTGGATCGCCAGCAGACAGCAATTGTGGGTCTCCGCCTATCGAATTATCTTGGCTACCTCTGTCAAGGCTAAGGAACTCTGCATTCCTCCCTGATGATTGATGTAAGCCACTGAAGTTATATTGTCCGTCTGGAATCTGATGAAACGGGCCGAGGCCAGGCCAGAAGAGCATTGAACATCCAGAATATTTATGGGCAGAACAGACTCCGACTGAGTCCAAGTTCCCTGAGCCTTTAGGGAGCTCCAAACTGCTCCCCATCCCAGAAGGCTGGCGTCTGTTGTCACAATTACCCAGGGAGGTCTGCGAAAGCAAGTTCCCTGGGAAAGATGATCCTGAGACAACCACCATCGAAGAGAATCCCTTGTCTCCTGCTCCAGTAGTATTCGTGGAGACAAATCCGCATAATCCCCGTTCCATTGACTGAGCATGTCTAGCTGCAGAGGTCTGAGATGGAAATGAGCGAAAGGGATAATGACCATTGCCATCACCATCAGCCCGATTAGCTCCATGCACTGAGCCACTGATGGCCGAGGAGCGGACTGAAGAGCTAGACAAGTATCGAAAATCTTTGATATCCTGACTTCTGTCAGGAAGAGAGGTCTCTTACACAGTGTAAGAACGCCTCTCTTTTTGTCTGGTCTACAGATATTCTTGAAAGCAGAAACCTGCCTCTGGGAGGAAAACTTTTGAACTCTAGTTTGTATCCCTGGGACACTATGTCTACTGCCCAGGGATCCTGAACATCTCGAACCCAAGCCTGAGCGAAGAAGGAAAATCTGCCCCCTACAAGATCCGATCCCAGATCATGGGCAGGTCCTTCATGCGGTCTTTGATTCAATAGCAGGCTTCTTGGATTGCTTTCCCTTATTCCAAGACTGATTGGGTCTCCATGAAGGTTTAGATTGTTCCTGCTTGGAAGCGGAAGAGGAAGAATTTCCCTTGAAATTTCGAAAGGAACAAAAATTACTCTGCCGTCCCGTTTGCTTGTTTCTCTTATCCTGAGGGAGAAGATGACCCTTACCTCCCGTAATATCAGAGATTATTTCCGTCAAGCCCGGTCCAAACAAAGTCTTCCCTTTGTAAGGAATCGCTAAAAGTTTAGACTTACATCCGCAGACCAAGGTTTTAACCATAAGGCTCTGCGAGCTAGAACAGAGAAACCTGACATTTTTGCTCCCAGTTTTATAACTTGAAGGGAAGCATCCGTAATAAGGGAATTAGCCAACTTAAGAGCTTTTATCCTATCCTGGATCTCATCCAGGGGAGTGTCTGTCCTAATAGCATCAGACAATGCATCAAACCAATATGCTGCCGCACTAGTGACGGTAGCAATGCAAACAGCTGGCTGCCATTGTAAGCCCTGGTGTACATACATCTTTTTGAGTAACCCCTCATTTTTTGTCCATATGATCTTTAAAAGCACAACTATCCTCTATGGGTATAGTAGTTCTCTTAGCTAAGGTGGAAACAGCTCCTTCCACCTTGGGGACTGTTTGCCAAGCCTCCTTAACTGAGTCGGCGATGGGAAACATCTTTTTAAAAATAGGAGATGGAGAAGAGGGGATACCAGGTCTCTCCCACTCCTTAGCAATGGTCTCAGAAGATTGGTCTGGTACCGGAAAAACCTCTATCGAGGAAGGTACCTCAAAATATTTGTTTAGCTTACTGGATTTCTTAGGATTAACGACGTCTGTGGAGTCGCTTTTGTCTAAAGTAGCTAAAACCTCCTTAAGTAACAGACGGAGGTGTTCTAGCTTAAACCTGAAGGATACAACTTCAGTATCAGCAAGAGGAATTATATTGTCAGAATCTGAAATTTCACCTTCAGATGCTACTACGGTATCCTCCTCCCCAGGCTTCTGGGAGGGGGCATCTGCAATAGCAACAACTGCTTCAGAAACCTCGCTTGCTGAATGTCTGATTTTCCTCTTACGCTTTCCCTGCAACATTGGAAAAGCAGACAACGCATCTGAAACTGCAGAAGACATGAGAGAAGCAATGTCTTGTAAAGTAACTCCGGCAGGAGCTAGAGAGGAAGCGCAAGGCACTGCATGTGAGGGCGGTAAAATTTAAGACGCTTGAGGAGAAAGCTGCAGCATATATTGAACATTGTCATTGGATTCCTGAACAGCATCCTCCTTGGAAAATGTTGGCTCAGAAAAAAAGTCTACCCCTGTAGTTTGAAGTTCTCTCAATACATGAGGAACAGAAAGGGATTAGTGGTTCCACATTGGCATCAAAACATAAAGAGCAAGTGACACTTTGTAAGGATTCTTGGTCCATACTGAATCACAATTAAATAATTTATCATAAAAGGATTAAAGGGACACTGAACCCAAAATTTTTCTTTTGTGATTCAGATAGAGCATGCAATTTTAAGCAACTTCCTAATTTACTCCTATTATCAAATTTTCTTCATTCTCTTGGTATGTTTGTTTGAAAAGCAAGAATGTAAGTTTAGATGCCGGCCCATTTTTGGTGACCAACCTGGGTTGTCCTTGCTGATTGGACAGCACCCATAGAAAAGTGCTGTCCATGGTTCTGAACCAAAAATCTTCTGGCTCCTTAGCTGAGATGCCTTCTTTTTCAAATAAAGATAGAAAGAGAACGAAGACAAATTGATAATAGAAGTAAATTAGAAAGTTGCTTAAAATTGCATGCTCTATCTGAATCATGAAAGAAAAAAATTTGGGTTCAGTGTCCCTTTAAACTTTATTAATAAAATTCAAAAAACATAAAAACGTTACTGTCCCTTTAAATATTAAACTGTAGGATTAGATCTGCCAGACTTCTCAACTACAATGTCACCCATAAAAGAACCAGGGTCTTCAGAAACCAGAAGCTCGTCATCCAAGAACAGATGGACAAAGATTACCAAGGGGGGAAAGAGGCCCAAGACATGATCCTGCTTTCTGCCACTAAAACTGAGGCGAGATACCCTCCCCTGCTGCAAAAACGTTTTGCTCAACATACAGGGTGAAAATCAAGACTTCTTGGCTTTACAGACGCAAGCGCAACATCCATATATGTGAGACGGAGACACATGGGGGAGACAAATGATTGTTAAAGCCTACATCCCTTTTTTTTTTACTGCTCTCCATTGCTCTCATATACTAATGGGACAGATCTGGTCTGTATCATTCATGTGATTAATTGTGCTACTGCTATGTCCGTAATCTAAAGCCGAAATTCGGCTTGCAACCGTTGCTCCCGGTTGCACGCTTTCCTACATCCCTTTCTTTCTTTTCCTAACCCTAACTAACTTAATTTCCTGGTACTCATTGCTTTCTCTCTCACCTCTCCCCTCCCTGCCTACCTTCTTTTTCCCTTTTCTTTTTAGACTTCCTTCTCTTAAATTTCTTCTACTATCTTTTCCTGCTGCTACTAATATTAGGGAGTTCCCTTGGGAACTACTTGAACTAAGGTTTAATGGTTAAAAAAGTTTATATGTTTAAGTTAATGTTTGTATTCAGGTTGCCTATGTCGTTACCTAGTTATTGTGTATACCTTAAGTTAAAAATGCTTTTGAGTCATGCAAAGTTATTAAGCTATTTTTTTCCCCAACTAGGGGATTCAGATGACTCTTGCTACAGCCACCCTCCAGATCACGAGTCGGGTAAGTCTTCCACTGCTCACTCCCACAGGATGTTGCCAGGGCAGGGGCTTCTGCTAACCACTTTGTTCTTTCATAAAAAGGTTAGTCCTCACCAGGCAGCATAATGACACTTCCCACACTTAATTTAATTTCACATAATGTGAGGGGCTTACATTCGGACCTCAAAAGGCGTACAGCTCTTACCCAATACAGAAATTTACATGCAAATATTATATTTCTTCAGGAGACACACTTTGTTTCCACTTCCATCCCCAAGTACTGGTCACGGGAATTTACACAGCACTACCATGCCACCTCGACCTCAAAGAAACGTGGAGTTTCGATACTAATACACCATTCAGTACCGTTCATACATGGGGAGACAATAGCGGATACTGAGGGGAGATACGTTCTAGTACAGGGCCAGCTTCAAGGCGTAAACGTGGTCCTGTGTAATATTTATGCCCCAAATGAAAAACAAAACACCTTTTTCAAACAAATCTCACATTTACTAACTACCTGGTCTAAGATGCGTATTATTTTGGCAGGTGATTTTAATCTAGACCTCCAAAATCTAATTTATAGGCCCCCCAACGTACCCTCTAAGAAACAGAAGAGACTGAGGTCCATGGCAAAAGATATTCTTGACTTGTTGGACCCACATTCTCTGATTGACACTTGGAATACTCAGAATGGCATAACCACTGATACTACATATTACTCCGCAGCCCATAATTCATATTCCAAGCTAGATTATATTTTCATCAGTCAGATATTACAACCGGTCCTTAAAGCCGCCAACATTCATACATGCGTTTGGTCGGACCACTCTATAACGCAGGTGCAATTGGGAGAGTTGAGGGATGTAAATAGGGTGCGAGCATGGACTTATGACCCTGCTTGCCTACAAAACCCCCAAACTAAAAACAGCATAATTAGGGCGTTGGGAGAATACTGGAATATAAATTTAGACACTACCTCTAACCCCATAACAGTCTGGGCAGCACATAAATCAGTAATCCGTGGATTGCTTATTAAAGAAAAAACATTATATAATAAGAAAACACAGGCGCACTTGTCACAGCTGTATACTGAGATAGCTGAATTAGAACGTTCCCACAAAAGGTCGCTATCTGCAGCTACCCTTCACACATTACAACTTAAAAGACAGGCCCTAGCAAAATATTTAAACGAACACTCCATTAGGGCGGCACATAGACTAAAAACAAATTATTTTTTGTATGCAAACAAACCTGATAAATACTTGGCAAAAAAAATTAGAGATGCACAACAGGCCTCTTCAATAGCACTTCTGCACAATAGAGCTGGCCTCCTCACTTCCCACCCTCAGGAGATTGTTGATACTTTTGCAGATTACTATGGAAATCTATATGATGGCAAAAAAGTAGTTTATGACGACAATACACAACGCTTACAGAAGGACTTTTTAGACTCCACACGCTTGGACATAGTTTCAGAAGAGGACCGGGAAGCATTAAACGCTAAGATTACCCAGGCAGAAATTTTGACAGTTCTTAAAGATCTTAAACCAGGGAAGGCGCCAGGACCAGATGGGTTTACTGGGGAGTACTACAAGCTGTTTAAGTCGGTTCTGGTCCCCCACCTAGTTAGCTTTGCAAATCATATCATGGAGGGCCATGAAATTCCTACAGAACTACTCCAAGCTAAAATAGTTGTCTTACCTAAACCAGGGAAGAATCCGAAATTTTGTTCCAACTATAGACCTATCTCCCTTATCAACCAGGACATTAAAATTGTGACTAAGGTGATGGCCAATAGACTGAAACGTATAATCCCGGCAATGGTTCACCCAGACCAAGTAGGCTTTGTTATGGGTAGGGAAGCCCCTGACAACGTAAGAAGAATGACGGTAATAACGGACTATCTGACTGACAGAGGAGTGCCTTCTCTGCTCCTATCACTGGATGCGGAGAAGGCATTCGACAGAGTGGACTGGCAATATATGTGGACGATGCTGGAGGGGAGGGGGATACATGGGCCCTTTCTAGTAGCACTTAAAAATATGTACTCTAATCCTTCTGCATGCATAAGAGCTATCGGACACCATTCCACACCCATTAAGATTCTGAACGGAACCAGACAGGGATGTCCCTTGTCGCCGCTTCTCTTTGCGCTATGTATAGAGCCGCTAGCAGCCTCAATCCGAAATAACCCAGACATATCGGGAGTTCAGATTGGGAAATTTAATCACAAGATAACTCTGTTCGCAGATGATATCCTATTGACAATAACTAAACCGCTACTGTCACTCCCAAATCTATATAAGACTATACAAGAGTTTTCCTTGATCTCGGGGTATAAAATCAATTTAGATAAGTGTGAAGCCCTCCCCTTTAACCTCCCAAAACACACTCTTAAACTTATTGAAACTAACTTCGCATTTAAATGGGCCAAGAATAGCATTAAATACCTTGGTATAAATCTGACTCCCCACTCTTCTACTCTTTACAACAATAACTACACCCCGTTATATAAGAAAATTCGTTCGGACCTTAATAAATGGCGGACGTATAGATTCTCTTGGTATGGAAGGTTGACCTCTATTAAAATGAATATATTGCCGAGACTATTATACTTATTTAGAGTCTTGCCAATAAAGATTAACATGCAGGAGCTTGAATCTATTCAATCGGCTCTACACTGTTATCTCAGGGATAAAAAACAAGCTAGAATTCAGGCTAGGGTCCTGACACGACACAGACAGCTGGGGGGTGTGGGCTTACCTAATTTGCAGGACTATTATCGGGCGTCTAGACTAGCCCAGATTTCCATTTGTGGTAGGAGAGATGAAAACATCCTCTGGCCGATACTAGAATCTGAATTGGGGGGGCTCAGTTCCCCTGAGGATATCATATGGGATCCGGGGCTGGGGGGAGGGGAGGCCAAGCACATTGCCCCAATTACTAGATTGTCAATAAGGGAGTGGACCTCCACACTAGGGACCGCAAACATCTTTCCCGAGAACTCGCTGAAAAAACCCCTAAAATACCTGATAAATCCAGACCTTAGACCAGCCATAAGCAAATGGGAAAATAAGGGACTTTATAGGGTGGCAGATTTTGTAAATAGTGGAACCCCTATTTCTTATGCCCAGTTGAGTCTAAGAATAGAACCATTGCCACTACAGTGGTTTTTATATCTGCAACTAGCATCCGTGATTCGTGCCTACATTGTCAAGAGAGCTATACAACCCACAACAAACTTAGAAAGACTTAGCTGCACTTCTACCAGATCCAAACATGCAATCTCACACATATATATTGACTTACAAACAGCTAAGGTTAAAGCTAAGTCAGCTCTCGCACTCAGATGGGAGGCCGATTTGGGAGTAGAAAAAGACCAAAGTGATTGGGATAAACTGTTCTATGACTCATGTAAAAACCTGCTAAGTGCAGACCTTAGGGAGAATATTATTAAGACTTCTTTTAGGTGGTACCTAACCCCCATTCAGACAGCTCATTCAGTTAGGAACGGCACTAGACTCTGTTACAGAGGGTGTGGGGAGGTGGGTACCTACCTCCATATGTGGTGGGAATGCCCGAGGGTCAGTGATATTTGGAAAAACCTATCTGGACTCCTAAGTAGGTTGCTGGATGAGTCCATAAACCTAGAAATATCGCAGGCTCTCCTACACGACAGGTTACCAACTCTTAATAACCACATTAATGCTTTCATTAGAATACTCTGCACCATTACCAGAACAAGCATAGCAAAACACTGGAAGACGGGTGTGCCCACATGGGTGGAAATCTTGTCCAGAATTAAATTAACATTCTGTATGTATGAATCAGCTGCACAGATACAAAACACCACAGAATCCTTTCAGAAAATATGGTACTATTGGATGCTGAGACAAGAAAATGAGAGAGCAGTATTGACAGGTACTAACCCATAGAAATAGAGTCCTGGGGGCAATGGGAGAGAGCAGTGGAAGCATACAATTTCAGGTGAATGGACAAGACCGTGATGTGGTGGCAATTATAGGTTTACAAATAGTAAATAGTAAAATGTACTTATATGGAACGACTTGTTTATGTTGTAGGTTTTTTTTTTTAGTTATTTTAAGGTTAATTTTATTTTTTGATGTTGCGAGTGGCCAATATTATCAGATTGGGAAGTTCTTTCTTTCCCTTCCCGGATATTACCGGTCACTATCTTATCCCTTATTAAAATGTTGGTTGCCCTTGGGGGTGAGCTTGGGACCACTGGGGCATTAAAACTTTCCTTACACCTATAAAGACACAGAAGATGGAACCCGGTGCAACATATGGACTTAAGCCCAAGGGCTAATAGAGACTACTTGCTAGCTTTATAGAGTGATCTTGAACTCTTACCACTCCCATGCTCCACTTGAGTTATTTACATGTAAGGGCCAGATGACCAGTTGCCGGCCTATTATGGTTGATGTGATTTGTATTTTAATCTGAAATGCTTAATAAAAAAGATTTAATCTAAATATTAAACTGTAACTTTTCCTCACGAACACAACCGGAACCTAGCAGCAGTTGCAGAAGTCGGTCTCCGGAGTAAAACCAGCATATATTATCCGAAAATGCGTAGTATGACAGGAAAGCATACTTCACCATACAATGGAGCGGAAGTGAACAGAAAGGATGCGCAATCACTTGCCGCTTCCTGAAGTACCTCTCATCGTGGGCGTGCCAATAAGTAATCTCCCGGTCAGCTATTAGTAGTTATAAAACCGCCGGGAGATGTGGAACCACCGCATATTAAAACCAGCCCCAGTGCCTGCGTCTAAGCTGCCCATAATGTCCCTAGGAGAATATATGCCTCTTATAAAGAGCTAATTACGACGAGGTTTGTCCCATTTTAATAAATAAAGTGCCCAACCTTTTTCTGAGTTTTTCCTACCCCCAGAAATAAAGCTAGCACTTATTACCTCATATTCTGCCTGACAGCAAGGCAGTTCCCAGGTTTGAGAGGTCCTCTCCCTCACATGGACCTGTGAAAAAAAGAAAGTGCTGAGTAATATCCTTCAGGTTTTCAGGGTTAGGGCTGCATCAGTATATTGGAGGCACAGTGAGAATTATGTCCCACAAGTTCCCATTGCTCTAAAGCCACCACTGCTCTACTGAAGAGACTGATATGAACTACGGCTACACCATAGGACAAAGCAGCACAATCTTGTACTACTTTAAAAATAATAAACTCTTGATTGAAGAATCTTTTCTAACACCTAACTTTACCACCTCCTTGCTCTTAACGTAGGCAAAGAGAATGACTAGGTTGGGAGGGAAGGGAGGTGATATTTAACAGCTTTGCTGTGGTGCTCATTGCCGCCTCCTGTTGGGCAGGAGTGATATTCCCAATAGTAATTAGATGATCCGTGGACTCGTGTCATTAAAAAGAAAATGGGATTGGTGGTTCCACATTAACATCAAAACACAAAGTACAAGTAACATTTTGCAGGACCTCTTGGTCCATCTTTATCCAATAAGTGAACAAAATAATAAAACACTTATTTAACTTTAAAACTTGTGGCAAAAAAAAACGTTACTGTCCCTTTAAATTTTAAAGTAACTTTTTATTTTCCAATAGCAAAATAGCAGCTCTATAGAACCCTACCAGACAGCCTCTACACATCAGCTAGCTCTGCTGAGGTGCCTACCTGTCCTTCTGGTTGCCTGAGTCAATAGTAGAGAAAATCCGGACTCAATCCAGAACTACTCTGTATCCGGTATCTTTTGCCGCTTCAGAAAAAGATCCTGACCGGAACACACCGGAAACAAACACCAAACTGAGCCTAATAAAAAAATGAGTCCTCTCGTCACCAGTACCTGCACAAACTGCCTCACATTATCCTATTAACCCATAATATGATTAATGCATCTAATGTCCCATACAGAGCTAACTGTTAAAGTGCCAATATTTTTGTTCCTGCTTAGAAAAATAAATTTAGCACTTACCTTAATGTAAATCTGCCTGGCAGCAGGACAGCTCACTAGGTTTGAGAAGCATTCTCCCTCACATGGACCGGTGGAAAAAAAGAAAGACTGAGTAATCTTACTCAGGCTTTCAAGTTAGGGCAGCAACAAGTATTTTGGAAGGTGCAACAAGGATTATACCCCACAAGTTCCCAATTGCTTAAAAGCCACCCCTGCTCTACTGAAGAGACTAACATGGGCTACGGCTAAACCCCAGGAAGGAGCAGAACAAACTTGCTCTGCTTTAAAATAATAAAATCTTGATTGAGGAATCTTCTTTCAGACACCTAAACTTTACCACCTCCTTGCTTTTAACATAGGCAAAGAGAATGACAGGTTGGAGGGAAGGGAGGTGATACTTAACAGATTTGCTGTGGTGCTCTTTGCCTCCTCCTGCTGGCCAGGAGTGATATTCCCAACAGTAATTAGAGATGATCCGTGGACTCACCGTGTCATTAGAAAGAAAGAAAAAAAAAAAAAATATATGGATATAGCTTTCTATTTTTTTATTTTTTTTTTTAAACTTTTTAAATATGAAACCAAGAGTGGTAAATTGTCAAAAGCCTAAATGTCCCCAACCAAAATTATTACCAGGTGTCCAAATGTGCGAAGTGCCATCTCTGAACCAATCTCCTCACCCATAGCAATAAGAGCAATGCCAAGAACAGCAACACCCTGCAGAAAAAAAAAAAAAAAAAGTGAGTTTGGTGATTTTAGCCCTTTTGTAAGGTTTACTAGCATAGCATCTACATAATACACAGATTACACATTTCCAGAGTACCTGACCATCTAGACAGGGGTCTGAACGTCTCATTAAAATATAGAAGTTTGTCATGGAATGAAAAAGCAAAAAAATCTGCTAGAAGTAAACCTGTGTGTTCAGGATGTAATGAGAAACAATTTGGACTACCATTAGGTAAAAAGTCAAATTGACTGAAGGCAGTCAAAAAGTTAAAGGGCCACGATACCCAAATGCTGAAACACTTGAAAGTGATGCAGCATAGCTGTAAAAAGCTGACTAGAAAATATCACCTGAATATCTCTATGTAAAAAAGAAAGATATTTTACCTCAAAATGTCTCAAGTATTTAAACCCCATTACAAAGGACTTTAAGCAGCAAATCAGTATGTCTGTCCCGGGATAGGCAAGGGAGTGAGCTTCCTGCACGTTCATATTTCCTTATTCAGTTTAAGGAAGTTTATTATGAAATATTATGAAAGTTAAGTCAAATCTCACGAGATTCACAGTAAAAGAGTTCATGAACTCAGCACAGTTGATGCCGATTGGCTGCAATTCATTTCTTCATTTATTTATTTTTTTTACCTGCAGCTGGACAGCAGCTGAAGTATAACTTTTTACACAGCACTTACTCTGCTGACCTGAGGAGATTGTGAGGTAAAATATCTTCCTTTTTTACATAGAGATTGCTCAGGTGATATTTTCCTGTCAGCTTTTTACAGTTATACTGCATCAGTTTGAAGTGATTTAGAATAAAGAGTATTATGTCCATTTAATTAAAAATAATTTTGGAGCTTTGCTGTTCTTTATTTAATTTCAAGATTTAATTATAAAAAAAAAACGCAAAAATAAACGTTGCCAAAGAGATGGGACTATACCACAACAATCCACTGAAGACAATTTGCACCACCTTCCAAAGATGCCTTGCTAGTGTAATAAAAAGAACCTAACACCTCAATGCATTTTGATAAATTCATATTTATATATGGGCACTATTTAAAAAAATATATTTTGTGCTTCCTAGCACAATAGGATATAAAAAAACAGAAGCATGATGTCAAGGGGGATATTAGAAGCAATATAGGCAGTCAAAGGCAAAAACATCACCTGGTGGGATCCCATATCAGCCACACTCTCTTTCTTATCCTTCTTGTCTTTCTTTTCCTCCTCCTTCTCTTTAGAGGAGTCATAGTGCTCACTGCAGATGTGGAGAAGTTGCTGAACTTTTAAAACATTACCAGAACCTTGCAAAAAAATAAAAAATAAAATAAAAAAATACTAATCTAGCCAGAATCTTAAATAGAAAAGGATAAGTCTACTAAATTATTTCTTCTGTTCTTACCTGCATATGCACATATATCCACAAGTGCGTTGGCAAAACTGCGGAATGGCTCAGACACAACCTCTAGTGCAGCTAGAATTGCTTCAATAGCCTCTCCCTTTCCTGAAAGGCAAAGAACCAATGAGAAAATCACCACTAAACATAGAATTATTGTGTAGTGCAAGATTTTAACAGACAACCTAATATACATGACACTCCATCAGGGCAGGATCCAGCTCAAGACATAAGGTGTTCTAAAAATTGATTTATCTCTGAAAACTGAAAGTGACCACAACTTGACACTCTACGGTGTCCAATCAATGATGATCTTTATTCCTGGCTTTTATGTAGCTGTTAGGGCTGGAACTGGAAAACTCAATTTTAGATTAAACCTCCCCCACCAACCATTGTTAAGGAATTGATTAGTTCTTCCCTCTTACCTAGATGGTTAAGTCCCAAACCAAGGGGCAACCAACGAGCAAATGTGTCTTTCAACTCCTGCTCCGATTTCTCCATGATTGTTTGCAGAATTGTGGATGTCACATCCCCATTGCAGGATCCGACAGCAATCATGCCACATGCTAAAGCTGTTACCCCAACTACCTAGAAATAATTAAAATCAGAAACACTCCTTTTAGCCATATACATTGTCTCAAATATTTACGAGCAACTAACATGCCAGAGTTTGAGAACAGGTTTTAAAAAACAAAAACAAAATTTATCTTACCTCCATACTGGACTTTGAGTCCCCCATGACTGGAAGTAACAGGGTCAGAACATCATCACGATTTGAGCCTGCATATGCAAGACCTAACCTGCATTATAGCATATGGAGTATCAGTAAAAAGTATTTCTGAAGATTAAGTTATATTTAGCAAAGAGAGAAACATACAAAAAAGTTTTGCACATCCTATAGCTGGAATTCAGAAAAAAAAATTATAGAACAAGAAGAGACAGCGCAAATCCGATTCAAGGTGGTATTTAATGCACAGAAATGCAACACGCCAGTAATGTACACTTACTAGAAAGACAGATAAAATAAGCCCCAATAAAGTGGAGAGGAACTCAATGTTCTCACAGCGTAAAACCGCCAGTGCATGCGTGATCCGGGTATTCAGATTTCAAAGATTCCCGGCTTGTGTTGTAGTTACGCAGCCACCTGTAAACGTCACTGCGAGTCTTTTCTCCTTCTCCTATGGATACTCGGACAGACCAAAATAGCACCCCGGCTTTCTCAAGAGTATTTGGTCCTTGGTAATAATAGTCCTTATATACAAGTCCTTAATTAACACAATTGATAAAACTCATGTTCGTTAGAATTCATGCTGATTCATCACATATACGAATACACACATGGCAATTGAGAATATATTAAAAAAAGGTATGTAAATACATAAATTCATCTTTAGATAAAAATACAAACTTTTAAAAGACAATTTTCATAGCATTCAAAAATAAATAAATAATAATATCTAATAAAAAACATAATATAATTAAAAACACAGGAAATATTCAATAAAAACACCATTAGACGGAACCACTATTTAAATAGAAAACCTCATACACACAAGTAGAACAGCTTTATAAAACATTTTATAAAAAAGTCATAAAAACGCTTGTACATCAAGATCAACGTTGAGACCTAATGGAGCAAGACTTCTCAACCTATAAATCCATTTGGTTTCTTTCCTCCTTAAATGGAGTAATCTATTGGTCGTTCCTGGGGGTACCCAGTCAATGATTTGGATGTGTAAATCACGTACATCACTACCATGTATAGATGTAAAGTGAACTGACACACTGTGCTTATCAAGAAAAAAAAAAAAAAAAAGAGCACTAGAAATAGACGAGGTACAAGAGGAGGAATTAGAATTAAGAGGAGGAAACAGAAGAAGGTTAAACTAGAGCAAATGAAGAAAGATTGTTAATATTTCTGATCTAGTATTGTCAATTGATGACATTAGACTATTGGGTAAGGGTTTGAATTTTGCCCCAAAATCTAAGCCCAATAAATTTGAGGTTTATATGGATATTCAAAAATATATCCGAAAAATGACCTTAAAAAGTTATTTTCTAAAAGATAATAAAAGTTATGTAAAACCCAATAATAACTTTATAGAGGGCAATGATATTTGTACACTATGTACCCTTAAAAGTCTAGAGGCTGAGGCCGGATATATTACCCCGGTTTCTGACCTTAGGGTAGACCCTATGGAGGACAGTGATTTGATTGTAAATCCTCTTCATAAAGAGAGAGGTCCAAGTTAGACATAGAAGTTTTAAAGGACAATGACGCTTTTACCCCTTACACATGCAGGGTGAACAGCTCTCCCTTTTTAATAAGTTAGTTTGTAGAGACCTAGATATTGAGCTCTCCAAATGCAATATAAATAGGTATAGTGATAATCTTACATAAAGTGAAAGGGGAACTTTGAATTCATAAAAAAAAAAAAAAAAAAAATCAGTGGTAATAAGGGCGGCTGATAAAGGTGGCTGCTTAGTCATCCAAAATCGAGAGGCTTATGTTAAAGAAGCATATAATATTTTAGGAGATTCACATACATATAAATGTCTTACATTTAATCCCACAGTTGGTTTTTAAAAAAAAAACAAAATTTATGCTTACCTGATAAATTCATTTCTCCTGTAGTGTGGTCAGTCCACGGGTCATCATTACTTCTGGGATATTATCTCCTCCCCTACAGGAAGTGCAAGAGGATTCACCCAGCAGAGTTGCTATATAGCTCCTCCCCTCTACGTCACCTCCAGTCATTCGACCAAAGGACCAACGAGAAAGGAGAAGTCCAAGGGTGTAGTGGTGACTGGAGTATAATCCAAAAATTTTTTTAGCCTGCCATAAAAAACAGGGCGGGCCGTGGACTGACCACACTACAGGAGAAATGAATTTATCAGGTAAGCATAAATTTTGTTTTCTCCTGTTAAGTGTGGTCAGTCCACGGGTCATCATTACTTCTGGGATACCAATACCAAAGCAAAAGTACACGGATGACGGGAGGGACAGGCAGGCTCTTTATACGGAAGGAACCACTGCCTGAAGAACCTGTCTCCCAAAAACAGCCTCCGAAGAAGCAAAAGTGTCAAATTTATAAAATTTGGAAAAAGTATGAAGAGAAGACCAAGTTGCAGCCTTGCAAATCTGTTCAACAGAAGCCTCATTCTTAAAGGCCCAAGTAGAAGCCACAGCTCTAGTAGAATGAGCTGTAATTCTTTCAGGAGGCTGCTGTCCAGCAGTCTCATAGGCTAATCGTATTATGCTACGAAGCCAAAAAGAGAGAGAGGTAGCCGAAGCTTTTTGACCTCTCCTCTGACCAGAATAAACGACAAACAGGGAAGACGTTTGACGAAAATCCTTAGTTGCCTGTAGATAAAATTTCAGGGCACGGACTACATCTAGATTGTGTAGCAGACGTTCCTTCTTCGAGGAAGGATTAGGACACAAAGATGGAACAACAATCTCTTGATTGATATTCCTGTTAGTGACCACCTTAGGTAGGAACCCAGGTTTAGTACGCAGAACTACCTTGTCTGAATGAAAAATCAGATAAGGAGAATCACAATGTAAGGCAGATAACTCAGAAACTCTTCGAGCCGAGGAAATAGCCATTAAAAACAGAACTTTCCAAGATAACAACTTGATATCAATGGAATGAAGGGGTTCAAACGGAACACCCTGTAAAACATTAAGAACTAAGTTCAAACTCCATGGCGGAGCAACAGTTTTAAATACAGGCTTGATCCTAGCTAAAGCCTGACAAAAAACTTGAACGTCCGGAACTTCTGACAGACGTTTGTGTAAAAGAATGGACAGAGCTGAAATCTGTCCCTTTAAAGAACTAGCGGATAACCCCTTTTCTAAACCT
This sequence comes from Bombina bombina, assembly GCF_027579735.1. NCBI lineage: Eukaryota > Metazoa > Chordata > Amphibia > Anura > Bombinatoridae > Bombina > Bombina bombina. The sequence goes on along the minus strand of NC_069502.1, from coordinate 462,034,369 downwards.
TCTTGTAGAAAAGACAATATCCTTGGAATCCTAACCTTACTCCATGAGTAACTCTTGGATTCGCACCAATATAAGTATTTACGCCATATTTTATGGTAAATCCTTCTGGTAACAGGCTTCCTAGCCTGTATTAAGGTATCAATAACTGGCTCAGAAAAACCACGTTTTGATAAAATCAAGCGTTCAATTTCCAAGCAGTCAGCTTCAGAGAAGTTAGATTTTGATGTTTGAATGGACCCTGGATCAGAAGGTCCTGTTTCAGAGGTAGAGACCAAGGCGGACAGGATGACATGTCCACTAGATCTGCATACCAAGTCCTGCGTGGCCATGCAGGTGCTATTAGAATCACTGATGCTCTCTCCTGTTTGATTCTGGCAATCAATCGAGGAAGCATCGGGAAGGGTGGAAACACATAAGCCATCCCGAAGGTCCAATGTGCTGTCAAAGCATCTATCAGAACCGCTCCCGGATCCCTGGATCTGGACCCGTAGCGAGGAAGCTTGGCGTTCTGACGAGACGCCATGAGATCTATCTCTGGTTTGCCCCAACGTCGAAGTATCTGGGCAAAGACCTCTGGATGAAGTTCCCACTCCCCCCGGATGAAAAGTCTGACGACTTAAGAAATCCGCCTCCCAGTTCTCCACTCCCGGGATGTGGGAATGCTGACAGGTGGCAAGAGTGAGACTCTGCCCAGCGAATTATCTTTGATACTTCCATCATTGCTAGGGAGCTTCTTGTCCCTCCCTGATGGTTGATGTAAGCTACAGTCGTGATGTTGTCCGACAACCTGATGAACCCCCGAGTTGTTAACTGGGGGCCAAGCCAGAAGGGCATTGAGAACTCTGCTCTCAATGCCAGAATGTTTATTGGAAGGAGACTCTCCTCCTGATTCCATAGTCCCTGAGCCTTCAGAGAATTCCAGACAGCGCCCCCAACCTAGTAGGCTGGCGTCTGTTGTTACAAATGTCCAGTCTGGCCTGCTGAATGGCATCCCCCAGGACAGGTGTGGCCGATAAAGCCACCATAGAAGAGAATTTCTGGTCTCTTGATTCAGATTTAGAGTTGGGGGACAAATCTGAGTAATCCCCATTCCACTGACTTAGCATGCACAATTGCAGCGGTCTGAGATGTAGGCGAGCAAAAGGTACTATGTCCATTGCCGCTACCATTAAGCCGATCACCTCCATGCATTGAGCTACTGACGGGTGTTGAATGGAGTGAAGGACACGGCATGCATTTTGAAGTTTTGCTAACCTGTCTTCTGTCAGGTAAATCTTCATTTCTACAGAATCTATCAGAGTCCCTAAGAAGGGAACTCTTGTGAGTGGAAAGAGAAACTCTTCTCTTCGTTCACCTTCCATCCATGCGACCTTAGAAATGCCAGTACTAACTCTGTATGAGACTTGGCAGTTTGAAAGCTTGAAGCTTGTATCAGAATGTCGTCTAGGTACGGAGCTACCGAAATTCCTCGCGGTCTTAGTACCGCCAGAAGAGTACCCAGAACCTTTGTGAAGATTCTTGGAGCCGTAGCCAATCCGAATGGAAGAGCTACAAACTGGTAATGCCTGTCTAGAAAGGCAAACCTTAGATACCGGTAATGACTTCTGTGAATCGGTATGTGAAGGTAAGCATCCTTTAAATCCACTGTGGTCATGTACTGACCCACTTGGATCATGGGCAAAATTGTTCGAATAGTTTCCATCTTGAACGATGGAACTCTTAGGAATATGTTTAGGATTTTTAAATCCAAGATTGGCCTGAAAGTTCCCTCTTTTTTGGGAACTACAAACAGATTTGAGTAAAACCCTTGTCCTTGTTCCGAGCCCGCGGAACTGGATGGATCACTCCCATTATAAAAGATCTTGTACGCAGCGTAGGAACGCTTCTTTCCTTTATTTGGTTTGTTGACACCCTTGACAGATGAAATCTCCCCTCTTGGGGGAGAGGATTTGAAGTCCAGAAGGTATCCCTGAGATATGATCTCTAACGCCCCAGGGATCCTGAACATCTTCCTTGCCCAAGCCTGGGCGAAGAGAGAAAGTCTGCACCCTTACTAGATCCGGTCCCGGATCGGGGGCCCTCGATTCATGCTGTCCTTAGGGGCAGCAGCAGGTTTCCTGGCCTGCTTGCCCTTGTTCCAGACTGGTTAGGTTTCCAGCCCTTGTCTGTAGCGAGCAAACAGCTCCTTCCTGTTTTGGGTGCAGAGGAAGTTGATGCTGTTCCTGCTTTGAAATTACGAAAGGAACGAAAATTAGACTGTCTCTAGCCCCCTAGGTTTGGCTTCTGTCATGAGGCAGGGCATGGCCTTTACCTCCTGTAATGTCAGCGATAATCTCTTTCAACCCCGGGCCCGAATAAGAGTCTGCCCTTTGAAAGGTATATTAAGCAATTTAGATTTAGAAGTAACATCAGCTGACCAGGATTTTAGCCACAGTGCTCTGCGTGCCTGAATGGCAAATCCCGGAATTCTTAGCCGTTAAGTTTAGTTAAATGTACTACGGCATCTGAAATAAATGAGTTAGCCTAACTTAAGGGCTTTAAGTTTGTGTGTAATCTCATCTAGTGTAGTTGATTGAAGTGTCTCTTCCAGAGACCTCAAACCCAAAATGCTGCTGCAGCCGTGACAGGCGCCAATACATGCAAGAGGTTGCAATATAAAACCTTGTTGAACAACATTTTCTTAAGGTAACCCTCTAATTTCTTATCCATTGGATCCTGAAAAGCACAGCTATCCTCCACCGGGATAGTGGTACGCTTAGCTAAAGTAGAAACTGCTCCCTCCACCTTAGGGACCGTTTGCCATAAGTCCCGTGTGGGTGGCGTCTATTGGAAACATCTTTCTAAATATCGGAGAGGTGAGAACGGCACACCGGGCCTATCCCACTCCTTAGTAACAATTTCAGTAAGTCTCTTAGGTATAGGAAAAACATCAGTACTCGCCATGGCCGGTACCGCAAAATATTTATCCAACCTACACATTTTCTCTGGTATTGCAACTGTGTTACAATCATTCAGAGCCGCTAACACCTCCCCTAGAATACACGGAGGTTTTCCAGCTTAAATTTAAAATTTGAAATATCTGAATCCAGTCTGTTTGGATCAGAACCGTCCACCCACAGAATGAAGCTTCTCTGTCCCTCATGTTCTGCCACCTGTGACGCAGTGTCTGACATGGCCCTAATATTATCAGCGCACTCTGTTCTCACCCCAGAGTGATCACGCTTGCCTCTAAGTTCTGGTAATTTAGCCAAAACTTCAGTCATAACAGTAGCCATATCCTGTAATGTGATTTGAAATGGCCGCCCAATGTACTGTACTCGGCGCTACAATATCACGCACCTCCCGAGCGGGAGATGCAGGTACTGACACGTGAGGCGAGTTAGTCGGCATAACTCTCCCCTCGTTGTTAGGTGAAATATGTTCAGTGTGTACAGATTGACTTTTATTTAAAGTAACATCAATACAATTAGTACATAAATTTCTATTGGGCTCCACTTTGGCATTAGCACATATAGCACATGTATCTTCCTCTGAATCAGACATGTTTAACACACTAGCAATAAACTAGCAACTTGGAAATGCCTTTCAAGTAAATGAAAACGAACTGTGCCTATAAGAAGCACAGAAAAAATTATGACAGTTGAAAATAAATAAGTTATAGCATCAAATCTTTGTAAGAAATATACAATTTTAGCAAAGGATTGTTCCCATTAGCAAAGGATAACTAACCCTGACAGCAGAAAAAATACACAAATAAACGTTTTTTATCACAGTCAACTACAATCTTCACAGCTCTGCTGTGAATGATTACCTCCCTCAAAACAAGCTTTGGAGATCCCTGAGTTCTGTAGAGATGAACCGGATCATGCAGGAAGAAAATGAACTTCTGACAGAGTTTTTTGATGCGTAGTAAAAGCGCCAAAAATGGCCCCTCCCCCTCACACATAACAGTGAGAGAGATCAGTAAACTGCTTTAATTTAAACAAAACTATTGCCAAGTGGAAAAAAATAGTGCCCAAAACATTTTTTCACCCAGTACCTCAGAGAAATAAACGATTTTACATGCCAGCAAAAAAACGTTTAACCTCAATAAATTAATTGTTATTTAAAACCTATTGCAAGTCCCTGCAAAATAGGTTAAGTCTATGCATACAGTATAAATCAGTGAAGTACATTCCCCAGAATATTGAAGGTGTAAAAGTAATACATACATGACAGCCTGATATCAGCTACATCTACTGCATTTTAAGCTGAGTTTACATCTATAACGGTATGGCAGGATTTTCTCATCGAATTCCCATGTCAGAAAATAATAAACTGGCTACATACCTCTATGCAGATTAATCTGCCCGCTGCTCCCCTGATCTGAAGTTTACCTATCCTCAGATGGCCGAGAAACAGCAATATGATCTTAACTACTCCGGCTAAAATCATAGAAAAACTCAGGTAGATTCTTCTTCAAATTCTACCAGAGAAGGACATAAACACACTCCGGTGCCTATTATAAAATAACAAACTTTCTGATTGAGGTAATAAAACTAATTAAAATCACACAGTCCCTCTCACACATCCTATCTATTCGTTTGGGTGCAAGAGAACTGACTGGTAGTGGCACGTAGAGGGGAGGAGCTATATAGAACTCTGCTGGGTGAATCCTCTTGCACTTCCTGTAGGGGAGGAGATAATATCCCCAGAAGTAATGATGACCCGTTGGACTGCCCACACTTAACAGAGAAATATTTTCTTTTGGGGAAAGCAAAAGAACAGGGTGTTTGAATCAGGATGAATTTAATTTTATCAAACAACTGGATCCTAAGGTGCCCACCTTTTATCATCTCCCTAAAAATTCATAAGGATCTACTAAATCCTCCGGGACGACCCCATTATTTCGGGTACTAGGATTCCTTATGCCACAATTTGTCTAAATATGTAGATTATTTTCCTCCAACCCCCTTGTCGCCAAAACAAAAGCCTATCCAAAGGATACTGCAGAGACAAATAGAATTTTTGAGGGTTTTGGATTGGGGTGATGATTTAAGGATGGGCAACCTTTGATGTTTCATCTTTATACACAGTTATCCCCCACAGTAAAGGTTTAGAAGCACTTCAAATGCTTTTAAAGGGTATGATATCCCTGAGAATCACCTCAAATTCATATTAGACTCCATTTTATTTATATAGTCTCATAATTACTGAGTTCAGTGAGAAGTATTATCTACAGTTGAAGGGGACTACGTTTGCCCCTGCATATGCAAATCTTTTCATGGACAATTTTGAAAGAAAGTTTATTTGGAACAACAATCCCTATATAAATAATAACCAAAAATACTATAGGTATATTGACAATATCATTATACTTTGGAAAGGGACAGTTGAAACCCTTTCTGACTTTACGGAATATATTAATAAGAATGATTTTAATTTAAAATTTAGTGGAAATAGTTCCAATAATAGTATAGAATTTTTGGATATTATTTTGTCTGTTGATACTATAAGCAATAAGGTGTCTGTAATTTTAGAAAACCAGTAGATAAAAATAGCTTTGTTGAATAGTTGGAAAAGTAATATCCCGGTGAGCCAATATATTCGTATTAGACAAAACTGTACTAATATGTCTGATTTTGAAGAAGAAGCTTCCCTTTTAGACGATAAATTTCTAAGGAAAGGTTATAGTATGGAGATTTTAGAAAAAGCTAAATTAAAAGCCATTAATTGTGATAGAAGGAATCTAATAAATAGGAAAACACAGTTTGATTCCATTTCTATGTATTCCAAAAACTATAACTAATAATAATAATAATAACTCAGTAGGCAATAATAACAAAAACCCTACTCGTTTTATTACTCAATTTAACGAAGGGGCAACCCGTTATTACAAACATTTTGAATAAACATTGGGGGATTTTAAAATCTGATTCCATTTTAGGTAATACTAATAGGCGATAAAACCAACACAATTACGTTCAAGAAAAATAACTTAAAATTTTTTTTGGCCCCTAGTAAATTAAGAAACAATGACCCTAAAAAGAGTTTAAATGGAGGTCTACAAAAATTGGTTGTCAGCTCCAAGAGGTACTTTTAAATGATAATAAACCAAATTGTTGCATGTGTCCCTATGTTAAGATAGGGTGATACATTTTTCAATTATAATGGTTCTGAATCTTTTAATATGGACCTAGATGCAACTGTCAAACCACCTATACTGTATCTTCTTTCCTGCCAAATGTTACCATATTCTATATTGGTCGTACAAAAAAGAAACCTCTAAAAGATTTAGTGAACACCTTTATAATGTAAGAACAAAATTTGATAAGCACAGATGTGCCAGTTCACTTTACATCTATACATGGTAGTGATGCACGTGATTTACACATCCAAATCAATGACTGGGTACCCCCAGGAACGACCAATAGATTACTCCATTTAAGAGGAAAGAAACCGAATGGATTTAAAGGTTGAGAGTTCTTGCTCCCATTAGGTCTCATCGTTGATCTTGATGTTACAAGCGTTTTTTATAAAGTTTTTATAAAATGTTTTATAAAGCTGTTTATTCTACTTGTGTGTATGAGGTTTTCTATTTAAATAGTGGTTCCATCTAATTGTGTTTTTAATCTATATTATGTTTTTTATTAATATTTTTTTTAATGTATTTGAATGCTATGAAAATCGTTTTTTAAAAGTTGTATTTTTATCTAAAGATGAATTTATGTATTTACATACATTTTAATATATTTTCAATTGCCATGTGTATATCTCGTATATGTGATGATCAGCATGAATTCAAACGAACATGAGTTTTATCAATTGTGTTAATTGAGGACTTGTATAATAAAAGGACTATTATTACCAAGACCAAATACTCTTGAGAAAGCCGGGGTGTCACCGGTGAAAACGCTCTTTGAGCTATTTTGGTCTGTCCAAGTATCCATAGTAGAAGGAGAAAAGACTCGCAGTGACGTTTACAGGTGGCTGCATAACTACAATACAAGCCTGGGAATCTTTGAAATCTGAATACCCGGATCACGCATGCACTGGCGGTTTTTCGCTGTGAGACCATCCGAGTTCCTCTCCCCACATTATCGGGGCTTATTTTATCTGTCTTTCTAGTAAGTGTACATTACTGAAGTGTTGCAATTCTGTGCAATTAAATACTACCCTTGAATCGGATTTGCGCTGTCTCTTCTTGTTGTTCTACAGCTTTCCGTTTTTTATCTGTGGAGAAAGAAACCCCATTGATCTGTGTACTGCGGTATTTCCTGCGGCTCAATATAGCCAGTCCTCAAACTACTTCCGCTGCTTTGTGGATTCAGAAAAGTTTCTATCCTGTTCCAAGAATCACGTTGTATGGTAATTAGCGCAGCCTTCTGTTTTATTTTTATTTTTTAAATTATGCTTACCTGATGAATTTCTCCTCTTTCCCGATATGGTGAGTCCACGGCGTCCACAATTACAGTTTAGAATATTACTCCCTGGCCAGCAGGGGGAGGCAAGAGCACCACAGCAAAGCTGCTATGTATCCTTCCCCCCCTTCCCACAATCCCCAGTCATTCGACAGAAGGAAAATGGAGAAAAGGAGAAACACAAGGTGTAGAGGTGCATGAGGTTAGTAAAAAAAAAAACCTGTCTTTAAAATACGTAGACTCACCCATAAAAATAAATAATTATTTATCAGGTAAGCATAAATTTTGTTTTCTTCTCCTAAGGTATGGCGAAGGTCCCACGGCGTCCTCAATTACTGTTGGGAACCAATACCCAAGCTAAAGGACACGGAGGACTATGGAGGGACAAGACAGGTAGACCTAAACAGAAGGCACCACTGCTTGAAGAACCTTCTCCAAAAGAAGCCTCAGCCTAGGCAAAAGTATCAAATTTGGAAAAAGTATGCAAAGAGGACCAAGTTGCAGACTTGCAAATCTGCTCAACAGAAGCTTCATTTGCCCTGGTGGAATGAGCTGCGATTCTCTCAGGAGGCTGCTGTCCAGCAGTCTCATATGCCAAACGAATAATACTTCTCAAACAGAGAGAAAGAAGTAGCAGTAGCTTTCTGACCTTTACGTTTCCCAGAAAATAAACAATGCAGACGACTGACGAAAATCTTTGGTCGCCTGCAAATAAAATTTAAGAGCACGCACAACATCCAGGTTGTGTAACAGACGTACCTTATAAGAAGTAGTATTAGGATGATTAATATATTTATTATATATATATTTCTATCCAAAACAACCTTCGGAAGAAAACCAAACTTTGTACAAGAACTGCCTTATCTGCAATACAATATGAGATAAGGCGAATCACACTGCAAAGCTGAGAGTTCAGAAACTCTCCGAGCAGAAGAGATAGCGGTAAGAAACAAAACCTTCCAAGATAACTTAATATCTATGGAATGCATTGGCTCAAACAGAGCCTGTTGCAAAACTAAGAACAAGGTTAAGGCTCCACGGTGGAGCAACAGAGTTAAACACAGGCCTAATTCTGACCAAGGCCTGACAAAATGATTGAATATTTGGCACGTCCGCCAGAGGCGTGTGCAGCAAAATAGAGCAGAAATCTGGCCCTTGCGAGTACTGACAGATAAACCTTTCTCCAGACCTTCCTAGAGAAAAGATAAAATTCTTGGAATCCTGACCCTACTCCAAGAGTATCCCTTGGATTCACACCAATAAAGATATTTACGCATATCTTATGGTAAATCTTTCAGGTACCGGGCTTACGAGTCTGGATTATGGCTTCAATGACCGACTCAGAAAATCCACGCTTAGATAAAATTAAGCGTTCAATCTACAAGCAGTCAGTTTCAGAGAAACAAGATTTGGAGAAAATGACCCAGAAGTAGAAGGTCCTTCCCTCAGAGGAAGTCTCCACGGTGGTAGAGGTGACATTTCCACTAGGTCTGCATACCAGAATCCTGCGAGAGTCCACGCAGAAGCCATTAGAATCGTCAACACTCTCTCCTGCTTAATACGAGCAATGACTCGTGGGAAGTAGATCAAACAGAGGAAATAGGTTGTCAATTTGAAGGAACTGCCAGAGAATCTATAGGAAGGAATGAGGATCCCTTGACCTCGAACCGTACTTTGGAAGCTTGGCGTTCTATCGAGACGCCATCAGATCCTATTCCGGTACTCCCCATTTGATGGTTAACCTGTAAAACACTCACTCCCCGGGATAAAAATTCTGTGCTGCTCAGGAAATCCGCTTCCCAGCTGTCCACTCCTGGAATGTGGATGGCAGATAGACAGCAATGGTGAGCCTCCACCCATTGAATAATTCAAGCCACCTCCTTCATGGCTAAGACGAACTCCGAGTTCCCCCCCTGGTGGTTGATGTAAGCCACCGAGGTTATGTTGTCTGACTGGAACCTTATAATTCGGGCTAAGGCCAGTTGAGGCCAAGACATCAAGGCATTGAAGATCGCTCTCAACTCCAAAAAATTAATGGAGAGAGCAGATTCCTCCCGAGACCAAAGTCCTTGCGCTTTCAATGAGTTACAGGCTGGCGTCTGTGGTCAAATTCACCCCATGAGGGTCTCCGAAAGCATGTCCCCTGAGACAGATGTTCTTGAGAAAGCACCACGGAAGAGGTCTCTTGTCGTCTTATCTAGAACTATCTTCTGAGACAGATCTGCATAATCCCTGTTCCATTGACTGAGCATGCATAACTGCAGAGCTCTCAGATGAATCGGGCAAAAGGAACCATATCCATGGAAGCCACCATCAGACCAATACCTCCATACATTGGGCCACTGAGGAAAGAATTCTAGGGTTTTCTGACTTCCGTCAGGAATACTCTTCATTGAAAGGAATATATAATTGTTTCTAGAAAGACCACCCCCTTGTGGCCGGAACAAGGGAACTCTCTCCCAATTCACCTTCCATCCGTGAGCGCAAAGAAAAGACAACAATATCTCTGAGATTTTGCAAGTTAAAAAGATGGCGCCTGAATCAGGCGCCACTGCAATTCCCTGAGACCGAATCAATGCCAAAAGAGCCCCCAGGGCTTTGAGAAAATTCTGGGAGCCGTGACAAGGCCAAAAGGAAGTGCCACAAACTGAAAGTGTCTGTCCAGCAAAGGCAAATCTTAGAAATTTGTGATGATCCACTGTGAATGGGAACGTGGAGGTGTACGCATCCTTCAGGTCTATGGCTCGTTCATAAACTGACCCTCTAGCACTAAAGGAAGAAGGAACGGATAGTCTCCATTTTGAAGGACGGCACTCTGAGAAACTTTGTTGACACTTTAGATCTAGAATAGGCCTGAAAGTTCCCTCCTTTTTGGAAACCACGAACAGATTTGAAATAGAACCCTAGACCCTGTTCTTGTACTGGAACTATAACTCCCATAAGGGAAAGGTCCTGTACACATTTCAAGAACGCCTCTCTTTTTATTTGGTCTGCAGATAATCTTGAGGTGGAACGGTCCTTGAATTCTAATTTGTAACCATGGGATACAATGTCCACGGATCTGAAACATCTCGTATCCATGCTTAAGAAAACAGAGTCTGCCCCCCACTTGATCCGGTTTTAGATCGGGGGCAACCCTTCAATGCCGACTTTGACTCAGCCAAAAGTTTAGACTTAGAGGAAACATCTGCTGACCAAGATTTCAACCATAACGCTCTGCGCGCCAAGATCGCGAAACCATGATATTTTGGCTCCCAACTGATGACCTGCCAAAGAGGTATCAGTAATAAAGGAATTAGCTACTTAAGAGCCTTGTTCCTATCTTTTATCTCCCTCCAAAAGGAGTCTCTGCTTGAAGAGACTCAGACAAAGCGTCAAACCAATAGGCTGCCGCACTTGTCACGGTAGCATACACACCCGGCTCGGTTGCCATTGGAGACCCTGATGAATATACATCTTTTTCAAGTAACCTCCAGCTTCTTGTCCATAGGGTCCTTGAAAGAGCAACTATCCTCAATGGGAATATGTAGTTCTCTTAGCCAGGGTAGAAATTGCCCCCTTCCACCTTGGGTACCGTCTGCCATTACTCCTTAATGGAGTCAGCCCACCGGGAACATCTTTCTAAAAACTGGAGACGGGGAAAAAGGAATTCAGGTCTCTCCCATTCCCGGGCAATGATCTCCATAGCATGGTCTGGTACAGGAAACACCCGCCACATAGGAGGGAACATCAAATATCTATTTAATTGCTAGATTTCTTAGGGTTGACAACGACAGGGGTATCAGAGTGGTCCAAGGTAGCCAAAACCTCCTTTAACAAAACACGGAAGGTGTTTAAACGTAAATCTGAAGGAAACTTCAGCATCAGAAGAAGGAATTATACTAATCTCACCCTCAGAGGCTACGAAGTATCTTCCTCTTCAGACCTATGAGAAAGATCAATTTGTTTAGCATGGATTGGATCAGAAACCTTACTATCTGATTCTCTAATTTTCCTATTGCGTTTTCCCTGAAGCATGGGAATGGCAACTAACGCTTACATACTGCCGAGGATACCTGGGCAGCAATTTCTGCATGCAAATATACTCCCTCCAGGAGATTGTGAGGAACCGCAGGGCACTGAATGTGTTAAGGCTTGGGAGCGTTTGAGGAAAAAGCCTGCGGCATTGACTGAGCAGCATCAACCTGAGAGAGTGGGTGGCTCAGCAACAAAAAGTTTATATCTTTGTACATTAATGTTCTCTCATACAATCAGAAACAAAAGGGCAAAGGAGGTTCAATCTGGTTATCTAGCACAAAGCTTGCATTCAGCAGGAGGTCCATCTTTGCAATTAAAAAAACAACACAATCGACAAAAAAAAAAAAAAAAATCTCTTTTCTTTTAAACACTGTCCCTTTAAGAGCATTTGTTCCAAAAGTAAAAACGACTGCTAAACAGGGCTTAATATAACCTCTTAAATTTTCTAATATGCAATTGAGGCTTAAGAAACTTTAAAACAGGCTACTCTACACCTCAGCGATTTCTCTGAGGTGCCTACCTGCCCCCTCTGCACTCCGGACTCGTATTCGCTTGAAAAACCGGAGCCTGCAGTGTATTTCCAACAGCTTCTGTTACTGTCTGTAAGGCTTGCTGCAACACATCCACTTCCCGCTATTAGCTACGCTGCGATAATGAAAAGTTGCGTGCTTAGGGGGAAAAAAAAAAAAAATTACCGCCTAGAGAAGGATCTGCCTCCCTCTAGTATTACAGAGGCGGTCCCAATTAAATACTTTTGTCATAATACCGCTTTGTGACATGTCTCAGGAGTTAGCATTATAAACTGAGACATGTCCAGACCCATCCTTTTCAACACCGGATCCAGGGAATACTACTGAGCCACCTTAAGTGAAACACTCTCTAAGCCCCAGTGCCTGCTCCCCGCCCAATAAATCCCGTTAGGTAATACAGGAATCTAGTCCCAAATAAAGTGCAACTTACCTGCTAAAGTGCCAGTATTCTGTTTCTCTCAATCAAAAAAAAAAAAAAAAAGAAAAAATGGGCACTTACCTGCACCTCTAGCATATGGACAGCTCACCAGGTATGAGAGGAAGCACTCCTCACAAGAGACCTATGATAACAAGAAAGGACAGAGTAAACCTACTCTTGGCTTTCTATGTAAGGGGCAGCAACGTGTTAGGAAAACGCTAGTGAGGCCCACCCCACAAGTTTCTAACTGCTTGAAAGCTACCCACAGCCCTACTGAAGAGACTAACGTGGAGTACAGCTATACCCAGTCTTTGACAGGAAAGATCAGAGTAAACTACTCTGGCTTTCAAAATATAAATTCCTGATTGAAGAAAAATCTTTTACAGACACCAAACTTCACCTCCTCCTTGCACTGAAGGAAAAGAGAATGACTGGGGATTATGGTAGGGGAGTGACACTTATCAGTTTTGCTGTGGTGCTCTTTTGCCTCCTCCTGCTGGCCAGGAGTGATATTCCTAACAGTAATTGAGGACACCGTGGACTCACCATATCTTAGGAAAGAAATATAAACAATAACAAATGTATCACAGTCTTAGGGGCCTAATTCTTAAAAGCTCTCTGGTCTGACAAACTTTTAGAAGGGCAAATTTTAGCTTGAGATATATTTTAGCTCATCATGCAGGGTTCTTGATGTGAGAGACACATACATTGCAATATAAGTATTATAATATATTTTTTAAAGTCTGATTTCTTTTGATGCCGACAGATGTTTGTTCATTGGGTCCTTAGGGAGAGGTACCCTAACCACTAGCAACACAAACAGTACCAATGAAAAGTTATTGCACAACTGCAGAGCAAGGCCCAGATTTATTTTTTATAATTTTATCACACACAATAATACATTAGTAACCAACTTAATTTTCAAAATTGTCAGGAAACGGCAATCAAGACAACATGCTTAGCCTAGTACCAAAATCAAAAGAAAAAAAAAAAAAAAAACACACACAGAGAAAGCAATGACCTCATGCACATAAAAGATGTGTCCACATATAGTCTACCACTTGAAGCCATCATTTATCTTGGAATATGATACCACACATTTCACGTTAGACTTGAGCACACAATCTAGTGTGGATATATTAAAATCAGAAAATCCTGATAAAGTGGTACTGTGTATGCCCATAAAACTTAATGGATAGGCATCCAATTCGATTATCTTGTAATGTGTTAATTCAAGCACACAAGGAGCTTTCACCTTGTGATCCGTATTAATTTTATATGCATGAACCTGCTACCCCCCCCCCCCCACAAGTACTTGCTACAATTGTTACAAGGGCAATTATAGTCAAAACATTACATGCTCTAATTAGTTAGAGCATGTCATTTTAAGACTATCAAACAGACTACTGTGTATTCATTTCATGCAAAGGGGTTAAACACACAAAAAAAACCACTCGGGAAACGCAAAGCACTGCTGGTCTGAGTGGAAAATGTACTGATCCAATCAGCAGCGCTTGTCGCGTGGTTTAGATGTAGAATTAGCGCTGAATTTCCAGCTCAGAGCATGTGATTTTTTGTTTCTATAATGGCCCTTTAATAATGTATTTAGCTGTATGAGGTCAAGGCACTCTGTCCACATATTTCAACATTCTCAATTTCCCAAAACAAGTATAGCAGATCCAATTGTGGCTTGTGTGTAGCCAGTTACTGCACTCACCCAAAGATGGCTCCTATGCGCATAGTGTTACTGTTATGCAAGACATAGTCAGACAGAAGTGCCAATGCTGGATCACACTCGTTCCTCACTCCAGAATTCACAATCCCACAAGCCAAGAGGTAGCTCCAGACTACAATTGGGAGGCAAGTGTAAGAGGTTAACAAAATTTAATATCAGTATTTAAAGATTTTAAAACATGTATTAAAAAAAAAAAAAAAAAAAGACCATCAGTATTTCAGAATTCGGAACGTGGTCTTAAAAACCTAGATAATTAATGTGCATACAAAATGTTATAGCTAAAGTAGTTTAACGGTTACATTTGCAATATGTTGTTGATTTATACTGTGGTTATAAGAATCAGCTAAGAATTAATTTGTTGTTCAGTGGACTTAAAGGGATATGAAACAGTACTGTTCTAGTAACAAATAGATGCTAGATAAAGTAAATATAAAAAGAAAATATTGGGATAGACCGACATTGTTTTTTCTGGGCCGATACAGATATTGGCCGCCTTTCAGTACATTTAAAGTTGAAAAATCAACACAATTTCTACACAAATCTTAAAATTTGAAACAATAAAAAGTAAACAACTGGGAAAAATAAAGTGCTTAAAAAATTAACTTATTAAATGGCGTAAATACTTTAAAACTGCACACTGATATAAATTAAATTTTAAGTCACTACTGCAAAGTTAGACACTACACAATTTCTTCAATACTCCCAGTTAATTAGAAAAACATAGTGCAGAAAGCATAACATTTTAGTATGTTCTCCTGTTAAATGGCTTCTGTTTTTTTCATATATTGCTGCCACTTCCTTAAAACACGCTCACATTGGTAAACATTACAGATAAGGGTTAAAAAAGTAAAAAAGTTATTTTGCACTGTGAACTTCAGGGAAACTATGTAGTTTTAAGTACCACTTAAAAATCACATTTTCCATTTCACAAATCATATATGTTTGTTTATGCAAGTGCATCTACAGGCACGCATTGGGGGGTATAGTAGTTGGTAACTATTTTATTATTAGATGCTATGTCTAGTAGGGGTGCCTAAAATAATCGATCTGCGATGCATCGCGATGCAGCCTGTTAACGATGCCTGCATCGATTGCAGTGGCAGATCAGAATCGATTCAGGGTGACATCATCGCGCAACGTCACGTGACCCCGCCTCTCTCACATAGCAGACGAGCCGACAGCATTTGTGTCAAGGATTAATCTGGTTACAGCCCCCAGCTACACCACATCAGGACTTCCTGTGCACACTGCGCAGATACCTGACCCAGAGAGCATTACCAATAGACCTCCTCTCACATGTTCCGGTCAGGAATTTTTATGACACCTATCCTAAAGAGCCGACCAGCAGCCTCATGTAAACAGTGAATCTTTTCTTGTATTATAGATTCACTGTTTACTGTTGCGGTCTCTGCTGCATGTTTCCTCTCTGTCAGACCCCTAGCCCAAAGGAGCATTTGAGGGTTGCTATTAGATACAGCAAGTCAAAAGTTTTACAGCAACCCTCAAATGCTCCTTTGGGCTAGGGGTCTGACAGAGAGGAAACATGCAGCAGAGACCGCAACAGTAAACAGTGAATCTATAATACAAGAAAAGATTCACTGTTTACATGAGGCTGCTGTCGGCTCTTTAGGATAGGTGTCCATAAAAATTCCTGACCGGAACATGAGAGAGGAGGTCTATTGGTAATGCTCTCTGGGTCAGGTTTCAGATGTCTGCATGTACTCCGGTGAGAATGTTTGAGTGAGTACACTGCTGCTTGTTTTCCTTTGTAAAATAAATCTACACAGTACATAACTGTGCATATTGTAGCATTATGTTTATAAGTGCTCTTCCATCTTACACAGTTGTTTAAAGATTATTATATATACACACACACACACGATATATATAATATATAAAATATATATATATATAATATATATATATATATAGTGTGTGTATGTATAGATCTCTCTCTCTCCTCTATATATATATAAATAAATGTGTGTATGTGTATATATATATATATATATATATATATATATAAGTGTGTGTGTAATATAAATATATATATATATATATATATATATATATATATATATTAAATATGGAATAGAACAAGATCATGAAAATCATAGGCAGTAATCGTGATGCATCGCGATGCATCGTAGAATCGAATCGTATCGAATCGTTACGATGATAATCGTAATCGAATCGAATCGTGAGACAAGTGAAGATGCGCAGCTCTAATGTCTAGCTTATTTATGCTATAGACGATTTGTGTGATGATTTTTGTCACTTAAAACCACATAGGTTTCCCTGAAGTACACAGAGCTAAATTTCTTTTGATTTGCTCGTAGTTTCTGCAGATACTGATTATTCAGAAATTCCAAATATCGTCTGCTCCGATAATTGGTCTAAAATATTGTGTTAAAAAAAAAAAAAAAAATGTTTTCTTGCAAGACATTCTCAGTCTAGCTACTTTCTACTGGAAGGGATCTATCATTATAGAACTTAAGTTCTAGTGTTGCTTACTGTCACATGCAAAAGTCCTCTACTGAGCAATAGCAAAAAAGGACATCCTGTTGCAAGTGCATGTGTATGTTAGTGCACATGTCGGCTATGAAGCCAGCTCAAGTTAAGCATACATATTTTTGTTTTTGGAACACATGGAAAGCAATGGGGCACCACATAATGTAATCTTGTATTGCTACAAGTGAATGTAGATGCATTAATAGTATCAACTCACAAGTGTGATTGCACCAAAAGGTAGACTGGTGCTAAAAAGACAGGCTGGCACTCACAGTCCCCAGCTAAAAGAAATGCTCCTGCAGCCAATGCAAATGCTTGGTGCATAAATATCAATCAAGAACATGCACTTATATTAAAAAGATTGTCAAAACAGAATGGTGGAGACATACAGCCCCCGCATACCGCTCACTTGTAAAAGTCTGTTTGACAGGCATCTCACCTTGATATAATCTTCAGATGAGTACAGATATTTGTCGATTTGGGTCAGACCTCCATCAACATCCCACAGAAGAATCATTCCTAAAGAGGCTGCTGCGCTCAGCATCCCTAGTGGTCAGTAAAGAGTTGCAAATACACTATAAAACTGGGTAGGTGAAAAGTTATTAAACAGATTTATTTTTTTTATTGTTGACACAGTTATGCAGTAAGAATTAGCACAATTACTCCCTTCATACCATGGTCCTTGTTTTTATACAGCCACTTGTTTCCATCATCTGTCAACAGCTTATCTTGACCAAAGGCTGCGTTAACAAATCCATTTACAAACGAGGAGGCCAAGTTCATACGAGCAGAATCCACTTGTGATCCACTGCCTCCAAACCCTTTAAGAAACAGATCATCCAATTATCAGGGGATTCCAGCAAAGAGGAAATGTATAAATAAACAGGAAGGGTAGTTTATAGACATCCCATATAAAAAGAGTGAATAAAGAAGCCCTGAATGCTAGCAAAGCAAAAGTTTGGTAAGCACGTCAAAACAAAATATTACTCTTTATAACATCTGTGCAACCTAATCATTCTGTCATTAACTACATGTCATAGCACCAAGGGTATCATTGATAAGCTGTGCTACCCCTTTCTTACATATTGCTAAATAGCAACTCCCCCACAATCTACTTAAAAATATCTCAAAGACTTGCACTTACTGTTATTCTCCAAGTGAGTTTTGTAGATATCATCTGGGACCTTAGGCTCCATGATATCCAACTAAAGAAGTGAAAGCAAGGGATTACTGATGAAACAAAGGAACGAAGTTAGAACAATAAAAAAAAAAAAGAAGAAGAAGAAGAAGAAGAAGAAGAAGAAGAAGAGGGGTGTGATCAAGAGGGAATCATACGCATTATGGTATGAGTGTGCAAATGGAAATGAGTGAAGACATTTTAACAAGAGGGAAGTGGCAGACAGATATACAGGAGGAAAGGATGGCTCAACAGAAGAGGAAACAAAGGATTAGAAGGAATGAGTGCACTCACCTCACGTGCCAGAGCAAGAAAGTTACTGTTAAGTTGCACATTGGACATAATTTCAGTTAAATCTTCATACTCCTCAACATCTTCATTGAGACCCAGGTAGACTCCATGTCGACCCAGCATAAAAGCCATCTGTTTCTGGACCACCCTAACAAACAGGCAACATGGTTACACACTTCAAGTAGCGTTTACCCATAAAACAGAACCTGGATAAGACATAAGCTCACAAGAGATCTTGTTGCCACTTACACATCTTTACAAGAGGTGAAGATGTCCTCCACAAGCTCCATATCATTAAGAACCAGTGCAAGACGCAACGCTTCTGGGTATCTATTGAACTTGCGGAAAATAGCAAGTGCACACCGTAGAAGGGAGGAATTTTCTGGCTCAGGGACATAACTCACACAACTGTGAAAAAGCAAACAATGTCTGTAGTCAAATAACATGTAACATAGGAAAATGGACATTGTTCAGCATTGTATATGGGCAAAAACACAGGAATTACAACTTCAAACTAGAAGAGGATTGAACAGTAGATACATTCATCACTCTTTACTGTGGTTTTCCTTTACAAGTTATAGTGAAGCACAGCTAGCATTGTTTATTTAAATACTTGTCTAATGGAGAAAGTAAAAATTGTAATAAAACGAATAGTCAGACATTCCCTTTATTTTAGTAACAAGTTAATAAAAGCTATATCTTAATTGTGCTCCTCTAAACCTTGAAAATGAGAATTAAACTAAAACAGTGCTAAATGTGTATACTATCTAGTCCTCTATTGGTCTGTAGAAAATTATACACAGCAACTACATTAAATAATTTTATATACAGTGCAGGCACACATTCATTTATTAAAATAATGCATTTGGAGTGTGGGAACATTGGAATTTGTATCCCAAGAAAATATGAATTACCTGGTTAGATAGAGGCATACTTTGGAATAGGCGTTATCATCAATGTATTTCTCCAACATATCCATCTGCTCTATTTCCATCAGCAGGTCACATGCTTCATGCTCTGCATTGTGTGCCATGTTATAGGGGACAATCTCTTTAACCAGGGTCAAAAGTCTGTCACGCTGAGACTTGTCCGTCTCTTCTACTTCTTGCCACTCTTTAGCAACCTCTCCAGCCAAGTGCCTTGAGTAGAAATAACAAGTCTATGTTATAAGCAAGAAAAGTCCACAGGGAAACAGAACAAAACAAAAAACAAACATAAAAAGCTAATTTCGTTAAAAGCATTGTTTTTCTACTACAGTGATTAGATTTTGGATAGTGGAAAAGAGGTTTACTTATCTATCTAAATTTACCTAGGTTGTATTCTTCCAATTAAACATGATTATGTATGCTACTTGTTACAATCTAACTAGCAGGGTGTAAAAACTACAATTCTCAGGACCCACTTACAAGCCACACTTTTGTGGTTGTTTGATGTACAGCAGGCCATATTGCTACACTCTTATATATGTTTTGGCTTAGTCCGTGTATAAATCTAATATTAGGAGAGTAACAGATTTAGCATTGGCATGTGAGATTCCTTATGCATATTCATTCCCCAGCTCCCACCCCTTCTGGTTCGTTTCTCACATTACCAAGGTACACATAATTCCCCATGATGAGACGGCTGTGATAGCTATGTATAGCTGTTGGGGACTATGTAATTTTATTTTATTTATTTGATTATGTACACATATTGGAGGTAAAATGTAATTAGAGTGGTGGGATGTATACATCACGGACCGGTTTAGGTTGTGAAAATTGGCCGTTCCCACATTGTCTTTTTCTATTATTGACGAATATATGTAGCCTTGGTAACCCTCCGATACCATAACGGGAGACTGGTAAGGTCGGGCAGGTTATCTATGGACGAAGCATCTAGATCAGTGTTAGCTGTTCACATAGCACTCCCGCTAAGGCACTGTGAAGGCTCATATAACATATGATCGGTGACGGTTACAAAATTACTGAGTGACAGGCTATTCCTCAGGTTGGGTGTGCTCATGTGGTGTCGGAGGTGGTTGACAGTGTATCTCGACCAATCAGGGTCGGGGGGGGGGGGGGTGTTAGTATGGATCTAAGACACATAGTATTGTCAATGCTGCAGTGCGGTAACAATTGGCAACATATATATATATATATATATATATATATACACATACCCATACGGTGTACTGATATTCAAGGGCCATTATACACTCATTTTTCTTTGCATAAATGTTTTGTACATGATCTATTTATAAAGTCCATAAAGTTTGTTTTTTTTTAAAAATTTAGAATTTTGCTTATTTTTAAAGAACATTGCTCTGATTTTCAGACTCCTAACCAAGCCCCAAAGTTTTATTTGAATACCGTCAGCTACCTTCTCCAGCTTGCTCCTGTTTGTGTAAAGGGTCTTTTCATATGCAAAAGAAGGGGGGGGGGGGAGTCTTATTTCCCACTTGCAGTGGGCTTTCCAACTGCCTTTTCAACAGAGCTAAACTGAAAGCTTCTAAGTACGTTTTTAAACCATTTTATACTGGATTTTTATATCAGTATCTGTGCATCTTATTCTTTATAGTAGTGTCTATTACATGCAGTTATATGAAAATGAGTGTATACTGTCCCTTTCAGTTATTGAGCAACTTGATTGGATAGGCGTAGTGCCATATCCGATGTATTAGCTTGCTGGGATGTGAGTCCGGATTGTTTACATACGGGTCGTTGCGTGTGAGATGTTTTTCTAACCAATGATGGAGCAGAGGCATTTATGAGCTTAGCCTATCAGGACTTTTGTTGTCACATATGTTTACTGACGGCGGTAACGCATACAGTTTATGATCATGATCTGGGTACATTTGGGGGCCATCAGATTCACTTTTATCCTAATACCTATATTATCACAAAAACACACTTATATTATGTAAATATTATAGTTAATTCACAGTGTTTTGATCAGTAATTCACTAAATATACAGGCTTATGCTTGTTTGCACACGGCTCAATTTGATTGGTAGCCCATCTGGAGGAGTGGTTTGCAGGCTTATAAAAAATTTTTTTTTTTTAACTTGATGTTTGTCAGAGGAAGGGATGCTGCCAGTCCCGAAACGTCACAATGAATATTTGAATTTAACACTGATGTCTACAGTCCAGTAAGTGCTTTTCTTATTTTGAAAATTTATATTCCTGGCGACAGCACCCTGGCAAGTTGCAGTTTGCTGGTGAGAGTGCACATACCATACAACCTTGAGAGAGAGATAGATAGATATCTAATATAAAAAGTCTACACACCCCTGTTAAAATGTCAAGTTTCTGTGATGTAAAATAATTAGACAAAGATAAATAATTTCAGAACTTTATCCACCTTTAATGTGACCTATAAACTACACAACTCAATTGAAAAACAAACTGAAATCTTTAAGGTGGAGGGAAGTAAACAAAAGAAACTAAAATAATGTGGTTGCATTAGTGTGCACACCCTCTTATAAACTGGGATGTAGCTCAGAATTAAGCAATCACATTCAAAACCATGTTAAATAAGAGTCATCACACACCTGCCATAATTTAAAGTGCCTCTGATTAACCCCAAATAAAGTTCAGCTGTTCCAGTAGGTCTTTACTGACATTTTCTTAGTCGCGTCCTACACAAAAGCCATGGTCTGCAGAGAGCTTCCAAAGCATCAGAGGGATCTCATTATTAAAAGGTATCAGTCAGGAGAAGGGTACAAAAGAATTTCCAAGGCATTAGATATACCATGGAACACAGTGAAGACAGTCATCAAGTGGAGAACATATGGCACAACAATGACATTACCAAGAACTGGATGTCCCTCCAAAATTGATGAAAAAACGAAGAAAACTGGTCTGGGAGGCTACCAAGAGACCTACAGCAACATTAAAGGAGCTGCAGGAATATCTGGCAAGTACTGGCTGTGTAGTACACATGACAGCAATCTCCCGTATTCTTCATATGTTTGGGCTTTGGGGTAGTCGGCAAGACGGAAGCCTTTTCTTACAAAGAAAAACATCCAAGCCCAGCTAAATTGAGCAAAAACACATCTGAAGTCTCCCAAAAGCATGTGAGAAAAGGTGTTATGGTCTGATGAAACCAAGGTTGAACTTTTTGGCAATAATTCCAAAAGATATGTTTGGCGCAAAAACAAAACCAAAAGAACACCATACCCACAGTGAAGCATGGTGGTGGCAGCATCCTGCTTTGGGGCTGTTTTTCTTTAGCTGGAACTGGGGCCTTAGTTAAGCAAGAGGCAATTATGAACAGTTCCAAATACCAGTCAATATTGGCACAAAACATTCAGGCTTCTGCTAGAAAGCTGAACATGAAGAGGAACTTCATCTTTCAGCATGACAACGACCCAAAGCATACATCCAAATCAAAAGGAATGGCTTCACCAGAAGAAGATTTTAAGTTTTTGAATTGCCCAGTCAGAGCCCAGACCTGAATCCAATCGAAAATCTGTGGGGTGATCTGAAGAAGGCTGTGCACAAGAGATGCCCTCGCAATCTGACAGATTTGGAGTGTTTTTGCAAAGAAGAGTGGGCAAATCTTGCTAAGTCAAGATGTGCCATGCTGATACTCATACCCCAAAAAACTGAGTGCTGTAATAAAATCAAAAGTTGCTTCAACAAAATATTAGTTTAAGGGTGTGCACACTTATGCAGCCATATTTTATTTTTACTTCCCTTCACCTAAAAGTTTTCAGTTTGTTTTTTAATTGAGTTGCATAGTTTATAGGTCACATTAAAGGTGGAAAAAGTTATATATATAGAAGATTTTTTTCATAATCTCCGCTCCTGGCTCTACTGAGTGGCTCCTAATTAGCATAAGCGCATCGCTACATTCAGTTTAATGGCGGGATCGAGCCGGCTGTGACTAGACAGTGTGTCCGTGATGCGCTTATGCTATTTGAAATACAGAGCGCTCTGTGAATAGATGGGATACTATATCCCATACAACGCACTGCTGGAAGAAACATTCTTTCGGCCGAAGGAGCTTTCTCATTGGCTGATCGCAACCACGTGATCCGTACACCCAGAAGTGTACGAGTGGAGGAGAACCACTAATTCTTGACATCAGAAACTAGGGGTTATCTATATTTTATTATATCCTTACAAAAAGAAAAACCATGAGGTTACTGTATATAATGTTCATTGCATGCAGTTTTGACATCTGTGATATTATGACTATAATATTGTAAACTCATGCTTTCTATTTTTATTTTCTATGTATAATTGTAACAAAAAAAAAAAAAAAAAAAAAAAAAAAGTACAGTTACACTCATAACATCATCTAATAAAAATTAAAAAAAAAAAAAACATTGCACACGAAACATACTATTTGAAGCAAAATCCTGACACAAACCTATAATCTTTTATCTCCACCCCCTTTGCCATTATCTGCATCTTCCCCCAGTCACTGATAATGAAGTCTACCTCATGCTCGCTCGACCCTATCCCTTCACATCTAATACCTTCTCTGTCTTCCACCCTCTTATCTTACTTGACCTCTCAGCTGCCTTCAACACTGTTGACCACCCCCTGGAACGCAATTCCTTGTGCGGTCCAAAAAATCCCCTAATTTGTCCTCCTTTAAAAACTGCCTAAAGAGATTTTTGTTCAAGGAAGCCTACCACCCAACTCAGTAAAAAAGGAATTCCACTTACCTAATAATAGCCCTCATCTAACTCTGTACTAACTAAATTCTCAACCTTGCAGTTCTCACCTCCTGTTTCTCACCCTCCTACCCTACCCTTCTAGATAGTAAGTTCCCACTGGAATAGGGTCAATTCCTCCTGTATTTATTTGATAAATTGTGTATTCTTTTACAAATATTGAATCATTGTTGTACTCTTATCATTTGTACCCATGGACAGCGCTGAGAAATTTTTTGGCGCCTTATAAATAAAATAAATGAGTAGAAAAAAATAATTCTAAGCGGACATGGACATAGATACCACTAGAACACATTGCTAAAAACAACTTTATATAAAAGTATGTTTTACACTATTTTTTGGTTTAAAAAAAATCTGTTAAGGGTTTAAGTTATAGACAATTATGCTCCCTCACCTGACATATTCATGTCCCCATGATGCCAACTCCTCCTGTGAGCCCAGCAGTCGGTACTTCAGACACTCGCGTTCCCCGCTCATAGTCATTGCAAGGACGGAAATTATGTCTGCTGCAAAACGCTGAGAAAACAAAAAAGGATAAAGACGAAATTTATATTAGACACCAAAGAAGGGGATATACAAAAATTCAAGCTGAAAGCGCCAACAATCATATACAATGTGTAACATATAAATAACACTAAAGTCCATCTAAAAAGACACCCATGGTACAAAGGCAGCTTCCTTTTTAATTCAGTAAAACTAAGTGTTGCGCTCAAAGGCTGAGAAAAGGTAAACAAAAGAATATAAAATGTCAAATCTATGTGGAAAAATATTTTATATTTTTTGAGGAGTATAGGGTTTTTAGTGGGTTAAGCAGCTTAGGTATTCTCAGACTAATTTGTGCCCTTTTACACAGCTTCCTCTTTAAACAATATCTCGCTCTTCAACGTAGGATCTAATCTAAAAAACACAAACAAGAACAGGGCGCCCCAATGGTGTGGTTTCTTCACAATATGCGAAATATATAGGAAAAGAAACGTACTCACAGATTTACAAGCACTCGAAAAGTGCTTGTGACACACGCTGGACTGTTGGAAGCCAACCAGCTGACTTATAAACCAGAAGAGAGAGATACTATCGATCCTCCAGCAAAGAACTTCACAGAGGCCCAGAATGAACACTTCAAGCTAACTACCGAATACAATTGTATCAGGTTGTCAGCTTGCAGTGTTCGTATTGGGTGAACAACACCATTCTGGGCATCTGCATCTGTGAAATTCCTTTGAGGAATCAATATTATCCCTCTTCTGGTTTATAAGTCAGCAGGTCAGCTTCCAACAGTCCAGTGTGTTTAACAAGCACTTTTCGAGTACTTGTAAATCTGAGTATGTTTATTTTCCTATATATTTAGTGTATTCTGAAGAAACACAATTGGAGTGCCCTGTTTGTGGGTTTTTACCAAAGAAGTGGATGAGGATTCCTTAAAGGGCCATGATACCCAAGTGTTGAAACACTTGAAAGTGATGCAGCATAGCTGTAAAAAGCGGACTAGAAAATATCACCAGAACATCTCTATGTAAAAAAAGAAAGAAATTTTACCTCACAATGTCCTAAGTATTCAAACCCCATTGCAAAGGACTTTAAGCAGCAATTCAGTATGTCTGTCCCGGGACAGGCAAGGGAGTGAGCCTTGTGCACACTCATGCCATTTCCCTATTCAGTTTAAGGAAAATTACTATGAAATCTCATGAGAGTTAAGTCAAATCTCATGAGATCAGAGTAAAAGTTCATGACCTCAGCACGGTTGATGCCGATTGGTTGCTGTTCATTTCTTCTTCTTTTTTACCTGCAGCTGGAAAGCCGCAGAAGTACACGTATAACTTTTTACACAGGGCTTACTCTGCTGAGCTGAGGAAGTTGTGAGGTAAAATATCTTCCTCTTTTTACATAGAGATTCTCAGGTGATATTTTCCTGACAGCTTTTTACAGTTATACTGCATCACTTTCAAGTGATTTAGCATATGAGTATTATATGTCCCTTTAAATTTAAAAAAATAAAATAAAAATATGCAAAATTGCCTGAGAGTACAGACTACTACTCTATATTTTATCTAACACATCAGAGCACCCAGCATGGTGTCTTTTGCTTATATACACACAGGTGTCATATCACCAATAACTATAATTTTACTGCCACAAGTTTAAATTTTCTGATTTTCTCCATTGTAGTAAGTAAACCTCCACACATCTTTCCCACCCTGTTGTGTGAGCGCTCTCTCTCTCTCTCAATAAAAGCTGCCTAAGCAATCTCTTTAGTCCTCACCTTGTTCTCTCCAGGTGCCATATCCTCATAGATCTCTTTCAGTTTCCCAAAATGAGGTCGCAGGAACTTAAGAGGTTTAGGGACTGATGTCATGGAGGTGGTGGAGGAACGAATTTGTCTACGTAGCTCCTCGAGGGCAGGTCGGTACAGTGAGCTATCTTTCTCCTGCAAATGTCAAAGGAACATATTTTAAAAACAAGTGCGTTAATCCAAATTAAACTTTTATCATTTAGATAGGGCATGTAATTTAAAAAAAAAAATTGTTCCAATTTTCTTTTATCATCAACTTTGCTTTGTTCTCTTGGTGTTCTTAGTTGAAAGCTAAACCTAGGTAGGCTCATATGCTAAATTTCTAAGCCCTTGAAAGCCGCCTCTTAGCTGAATGTTGTTAGCTAGCGGGCTTTAGTTCATGTGTGCTATATAGATAACATTGTGCCCACGCCCATGGAGTTACTAATGAGAGGGCACTGAATGGCTAAAATGCAAGTCTGTAAAAAGAACTGAAATAACGGGGCAGTTTGCAGAGGCTTAGTTATAAGATAATCACAGGAGGTGAAAAGTATATAGATATAACAGTGTTGGTTATGCAAAACTGGGGAATGGGTAATAAAAAGAGGATTATCTTTTTAAACAATAAAAATTCTGGGAGTAGTCTGTTCCTTTAACACCTACCATCCAGAGGTAAACGTAGAGAAATTATCTTAATAATTCTGATGACGAATTGGCTTATGGTGCTGGAGGTGTACCTAATGTATGTACACAAGTACTACTAACCTAGTAAAGAATCTTTGTGGTCTTCTGAGTATGTGTTCTGATGTCTACAATGATGACTCAGAGCATACATGTTAGTAGAATACTCAATGTCAGCATTTGAATCTGTATAACTAAGGAGATAACACATAGATGGAGATTTATCAGAGATAGCAAATTGTGGGGTGCATTTGTTCCCCATATTTAGCACTGCAAGAGCGGATGCTCATGCACTGCTGTCCCCTGTAGTCTGGTGTGATTAGTATTCACCAACTCTAAGTTGGTGGAGAGGGTTTCCGCAGTCAAAAATGCTACTTCATAAATATCAGTTGCATGTTCAAATGATAGAGCAAGCAACCGATAAAGGCATACACCTCTTAATAAATTTAACCAATAATAGCTTGTTTTGATAGGACTCATACAGCAGTCTGAATTTCCACTAGCATAATAGAATACAGTACTAAACTGCTCTATGTAACCTGTGAAAAATAAGGATCTGAACACTTACCCCCAAGCGCTCCACCAACATCTCCAGTTCATCCTGCAACTGCTTGTCCTCTTCAGACTAGAAAGAGACGAAACAATATACTCAAGTCAAAAAAACATCTAAAAAACACCTAAGAAATATTGTATTGTTATTTTTAAGTGCCTTCCATATTCTATCTTGGAATGGCACAGACGTCTTTTTAGCAGTGAAGAAAACTATTTTAAAAAATAAAATGTCAGGAAGTGAACCCATTTACAGATTTACATTACAGTTTCAAAATAACAGGCAGCTAATATACGATTTTTTGCAATAATATATGGGAGTAACTTCTAAACTGTGCCTACAGAATTCCCCTCACCATAAGCAATTGGATGATGTCAAAGTAACATACTTTAAAGTGTAATTTAACAACAGTGGCAGGACTTCAATTATACAGATTTAATAATATTGAGTTACAACCATCTCTGGAAGTTAACGGATTTAAAAAGGATAGAAAGGTCAAAATTGAAGTGTGAATGTTTTTCCAGTATACTTCTACCAGCATTCAAACAGAACACCTCACAGAAAGTTAGCAGTGGCTTGTATGACACAAACTCAATTTTCACTGACACAATACACATTGCTGCCAGCTCTCTGGGCAGACATGGGGTTTGAATCCTGATCCTCCAGTTTACATTTGGCATATGTGGGTATGCTGCCAGAACAGTAATACATTTTACTAAAAACATTTTTGCTAATGGAAGTATATTACAAATATAACTCTACTGAAAACTGAAAAGTATCATTCACATTTCAGTTTTGACCTTTCTATGCCTTTAAGTTAGTTCATCTGTGTTACTGCCTTATTGATACCCTATTTGCTATTGAAATCCCTAGACTTCTGTTGTAAATCCTTCCCATGAATTCACTAGGAAAACAGTAGAGTAAAATCTGAGTTTAGCGTTAAAACACTAGTTCCATAAACTGACCTTTAATTATTTTTACGATTATAACTCTTTTAGTTATATTTAAACTGTCACATCACCCTATTTGATTATAACTGCCCACCATTGTCTAAGCATTAACTGTTTTAGAAATAAAGTCTGCAATGTGGAAAAAACACAGAGTAAGCACACAGATATTGGAGTGCTTGTGTCTTTGTTGCATGCTGTGCTATCTACCAGGTATGCAATCACTGTCTCGGTCTGGGCCTGCTCTACTCCGGTGACTCAGCTCTCTCACAACGACAAAGATATCCCTGCTCCTAACCCGTATTGCCAAGCCTCTATATGCCCCTGTTTGTCTTACCAGCTCCTGGTCCTCCTTCTTATCCTTATCCTTCCCCGTTTCCTTTTTCTCCTCAACAGACTCTTTCCCCTTCCCGGCCTGCTGCAGTTGCTGATTCCGGCTTTCCTCCTCCATGTTTGCGTCCGGAACTTTGCGCATGCGCAATACCCTGACAGCCCGCGCACCCGTCTGATTACGTCACTAGCGTAATCGTCCTGGGCTAGTGGTTACTAAACGTAATTGTCCTGTCCCGGAAGTTCAATTAAATTATTATCTCTGGACCTGTGTTACAGCGGGTTCCGTTACTGTGTTTAGAATCTACAATGCTGAGTACATTCTATTTGCTGAACAGACGTCATCAACTTACTCAGCCCCGAACAACTTGTATGCGTTCTTCTGGGCAAACTACGAAACGCTAGAATGACAAAGCTTTTCTACAGCTTGATTTTCTTTCCCTTCTTTTAAAAGTAAATGCTAAATTCCTTAATTTAACCTTTTACTCCTTTCTATGTACATGATGAGCTTACTTCAACATCATACTATTTACTCTTATTCAATAGTACAATTGCCCCCACTAACTTCAAGCTTTGTGGGCGTTACGTTTTGTCACATTTTTGTATAGAATTATTGGTAGAGATGTTTCCCACTCTCATGATTTCAGTACCTTTAACCATATTTCTGAAATGTATGAAAACCCCCGGACAGTGTGAAAGCTTGAACGGCAGGAGGCCTTTTATAAAGGAAATTGATGGAAAATATACTGGGATGTGTTAGAGACTCTTGAAAACAATATTTAGGGGGGGGAAATGAATGGAACTGCACCTTCCCAGCAATCCAAACAGACCAAATTCACCAGCCACACATGAGTAGATGCGATAAATGTAATCAGTAACAAAACATCTACTGATACCCTGTATCGCTTCCAAATACCCCTTCTAGCCTGTGATATGCATTTTTCGCAAAAAGTGTCGAAATGGTACCTTCCCAGTAGGGATGCACCGAAATTTCGTCCTCAGAAATATTTCGGCTGAAAATGGCATTTTGGGCTATTTTCGTTTTTTTTTTTTTTTTTTTTGCCTATTTTCTTTAAAAATTAGTGTGTAGCATATTTTAAATTTGATGCTAGCCTAGAGCTGCTGTTTGAGCGGATATACTAAACTGCATATTGGGATGATTGGCTGCAATGCTAAACAATATCACTAGGTGTCAGTATACTTTTTACACACATTCATGGTAATGACTGCTGTAACTCAAAATATGTTCTTTTCTGCAGTGCTTGATACTAAGTTGCAAACAGTAGTTGCAAATGTTTAACTATTCACTTGCTGATATATATACAGTTGTATAATGGAATCACATTATAAATTATAATAGAAAAATTAGTCAATACTTTTGTAGGACTAGATTAATTTAATTTAGTCCATGTATGTGCAAAGCAACACCTTTTACCTGTTTTGATAGGAACCTGTGAATAGATGTTTGAAACTAGAGGATTATGGGTTACACATGCCAAGGAAAATATTTGTTTTTTCTTATATATACAATTTTTCTTTATTGAGACACAATTCGGCCATTTATACAGTAAGTATGCAGCAAAAAAAACAGAACAAAAAACATAATACACAGGTGCAATACAGTATACAGTTTTTGTCTATCTATCTACCGATTCTACCTAAAAGGCAGGACTTTCCAGAAAGAATCTTAATATGAAAACCCAAAAACTGGCTTACATCAAATAAAAATCCTCAGCTATCGCATTGGCCTTATATTGCATACCCAATTTCTTTTATATAGTAAAAAGAGAGAAATAGTAATCTAAGCATAGAAGATGGGTATATAGACCCACAATACCCTTCAATATTGGATAGAAAGAAGAAAAAGAAAAACAAAACACAAAAAACAAACAAAACAAAAAAAGGGGGGGGGGGAGGAAAGGAAAACAGGGACAAAGGAGTCTAATCTCCCCATGTCGTGCCGTTTCCCCTACTACATCTCAGAAAGTAGGTTATTAGATTTAGAAAGTACTTTAGTGAGCTAAGGAACTAGGCCGATATTACATTTTCAATGGGAAATAGTAACTGTTTCTGAATAGCGTTTTCATATAGCTCAATAAACCCTGTCCATTTCATATAAAATCTCTTGATACCTTTTTCTGTAGAGGTACGCAGCCCCATTGATTCCTATAGGGAAATAAAATTTATGTTTACACCTAACACCCTAACATGACACCCGAGTCTAAACACCCCTAATCTTACACTTATTAACCCCTAATCTGCTGCCCCCAACATCGCTGCCACCTACATTATATTTATTAACCCCTAATCTGCCGCCCCCAACGTGGCCGCCAGTTAGGCATCAAATTGTTCTATTATTGCCTGTGTCTGAAGAAGATGTATTAGATTATTAATAGTTGGTTCTCGTTTACTTTTCCAATTTTTAAGTATAAGGTATCTACCTCCCAAAACAGTTATATTGATGAAACAAATATTAACCTGTGGATTTAGCCTATCATATAGGAGAAATATGTCTTTTATCAATTTTAATATTTATTTTTAAAATCTTACGCAACCAAAATTTAACTCAGGACCAAAACTTCTGAATTTTAGGGCAGCTCCAGAACATATGTACCAGGTCGGCTTTCCGAGGAATGGCACCTAGGACAGTAGCTTTGAATGTAAGGATACCAGCAATTAAGCTTAGCTGGTGTAATGCAAACCTGGTTAATAAGTTTTACATGAGATTTCCGCCATGCTGCAGAGAGTGTGGCTTTGTCCGCCTTTTGTATGCTGTATTTCACCACCTGATATATCTAAAAAAAATTACCAGTTTCTATATAGTTTCTGAAGATTAGCTTCACCTAAGTTAGAAAGTATCAGCTTATACCAGAAATTAATAGAACAGGTACCATTTTTGAATAATGATAATCCCATTTGTAACCCGGTGGTGTCCAATTGAAGTTGAAATTCTTAGTGGACTCCTAGAACCAATGTCGGATTTGCAAATAGGCATAGAAATCTGTATTTGGGAGATCGTATCTATTTTTAAAATTTTCAAAGGTATATGCTCGAGAGGTGCCCAATTTATTAAGCTGGAATAGATGTGAGAGTCCCAAGCTACTCCATCTATTAAATAATTTACTGTTGACGCTGGGTAAGAATCGCGGGTTACCCGTTATGGGTAAAAGATTTGACATATAAGGATCCATATTTAATAACGATCTTAAATGTTGCCATGCTATAATAATATGATATATAGTATACATCCTTTTAATTCTAATCAGTATATATTGAGTAGGACAGTGTAAAAGAGCAGTTAAAGAAAATGGAAAGACTAGCTTTTTTTCCACCTCTGAATAGGCAATATAATTACTGTCAGTAAGTCAATCCATTGCGATTTTAGCTAAACATACACTATTATATATGGATAAAGAGGGGAAGGATAGACCACCAAACTGTCTTAAATGAGTTAGTTTTTCTAAGGCCATTCGGCTTTTGCCCGTGCCCCAAAGGAAACTTCTACAAATTTTGTTCAGATAATTAATATCTTTTTTATTTAATGAAAGGTCAATTTTGAATTAGATATAAACATTTTGGTAATATAATCATTTTAATTAGATTGATTTTAGCTGTTAGTGAAAGCGGAATATGAGACCAATTAGTTAGATTTTGTTTAATCTTTTCAAATAAGATGCTGAAAATTTCTCGAATACCAATATTTCTGACAGTTAACTATATTAATCCCTAAATATGTAAACTGATCAGTTACAATTTTAAACGGTACACAAGATTTGTCTAGTGGAGGATTATTGAGCCATAGAATTTCTGATTTGGTAGCATTCACTTGGTATTCAGAGAACAAACCAAACTCCTGAATACGTTTTAGAATATGTGGGATTTCTAATTTTGTATTATTAAGAAATAATAGCAGATCATCGGAAAAGAGTAAAAGTTTAAGTTTCTTACCCCAAGAGGGATTCCTTGAAGTTCCATCCTAAATAATATTGCAAGGGGTTCAATAGCTAAATTGAAAAGTAAAGGAGAAATTGGACACCCCTGGCATGTACCTTTAGCCATACAAAAACTATTAGTTAAAGACCCATTTACCAATATTGAAGAAGCTTTTGAATATATTGATTTGATACATTTTAGAAATTGACCTTTAAATCCGAATTGACTCGTATAAAAAAGATGGTCCCAAGTAATGGAGTCAAACACTTTTGGACATCAATTGATAGAATAGCTTGGTCGTGTAAGATTTTGGATTTTTTTTTTTGCTTATCAAGATTCCAGTAGTCATCTAAGTGTAAGAACATTTTTCGAATGTTAGCAGATGGATTTCTATGTGACATAAAGCCGGCCTGATCCGTATGCACTAGGGAGTCTAAGGGCCCTTTAAGTCTATGTGCCATAATACCCATAAGCAATTTGTAGTCACTATTCAAAAATGAAATTGGGCGATATGAATCTAAAGAGGTTGGGTCCTTAGCTTTCTTCTGAATAAGTTTAATCGTAGCAGCTTAGAAATATGGGGAGGGATTTACTCCATTAACAAAATAATCATTAATTAATTTTAACAGAGTGGGTGTAATTTCTTGTTTCTTTTTAAAGACACGATGAGTCCACGGATCA
The DNA here is from genome assembly GCF_027579735.1 of Bombina bombina. Taxonomy (NCBI): domain Eukaryota; kingdom Metazoa; phylum Chordata; class Amphibia; order Anura; family Bombinatoridae; genus Bombina; species Bombina bombina. The sequence continues at coordinate 462,001,234 of NC_069502.1, read as the reverse complement.
TCATCCTTACTTGTGGGATATTCACCTTCTGGTCAGCAGGAGGAGGCAAAGAGCACCACAACAGAGCTGCTATATATAGCTCCTCCCTTCCCTCCCACTCCAGTCATTCTCTTTGCCTACGTTAGTGATAGGAAGAGGTAAAGTTAGGTGTTAGTATAGATTCTTCAATCAAGAGTTTATTATTTTTAAAGTAGTGCCAGAGTGTACCTCTTTGTTCTGGGGTGTAGCTGTAGTCCATATCAGTCTCTACAGTAGAGCTATTGGTGGCTTTAGAGCAATAGGAACTGGTGGGACTTAATTCTCACTGCGCCTCCTATACATTTATGCTGCCCTTATCCTGATAGCCTAAGCAACATTAACTCAGGCTTTATGGTTTTCCACAGGGCTATAGGAGGGAGAGGACCTCCTAAACCTGCTGAGCTGCCCTGCTGTCGGGCAGAATATCAAGGTAAGTGCTAACTTTTTATTCTGGGTCTGAAGCACACAGAAAAAATTCAGGACAGAGGAAGTATAGCACTTTACTGGGACATATATCTCCTATATACAGAATTAGGAGGATTTTCTGACAGCATGTTTATTGCAGGCACTGGGGCTAAGGAGAGTGGCTTTTGGGGACACTTAAACTGGGCTGGATACCATGAGGGATATGCCCTATAACAGTGAGGGATAAACCCCTTGGTATATTATATTTTATGTTTTTGTAGGCTCAACTCATTTGTAAAATCTATAATATAATTATAGATATAAGTTATGCACATTTTATACATTGCTCTGGTATTACATTTTGCCCCAGATTCAAGAAGGTTTCATTAACATCTCCCGGTAACCTATCTTTATCATAATGATGGCGACCGGGAGAGCTTGTATTGTTACGCCCACGAAGGGCGGGGTTTCTTTTGGCGCCTTTCTTTTCAGCTGCATATTCCATCTCAAGTTTTAACTATGCAGTCTCTAAGATGGGAGTGTCACGCCCACGAAGGGCGGAGCTTGGGGTTGACTTAGACCGCACTTGCTCTTCTGTTATATTGCATAGAGCAGTTTTTGAGATAGGGCTTATTTCGGGCTAGATTAACTCTCTGTGTCTTGTATGTTCTAGGTGGGTCCGGATAGCGCTACAGCTGCGCTACGAATCTGTTTACAATCTGTTTGATATCTGTCATGTCGTTTTAGGTACATGACGTTTTAAGAATGCAAAAGTATCTGGAGGGCGCCACAGCAAGTTTTATCTGAGGTTTCTACCGGTGTTTGTATGTTTGTGTCCTAGTCTAAGCACTTTCTACACACAAGAATAAAAAGTTACTGTTTAAAATTTAAAGAGACAGTAACGTTTTTATCTGTTCATCTTATTTGACATAATTTCACTGTTTATTTGTTTAATCCATCCTTTGGGTTGCAGATATGAACAAGCACACTAAAAATTAGTTGATTTTTACATTTAAAGAGACAGTAACAGTTTTATCTGTTAATCTTTATTAAAGGAATTTCACTGTTTATTTGTTTAATCTATCTTTTATGTCTTAGGATGGAATAAGATCACACAAAAATGAGTTACTTTTTAATTTTAAAGAGACAGTAACGTTTGTGTCAATTTTTAATAAAAAAAAGAAAAAAAGAAATTGTTTTCTTTTCTGAACCTTCTACTATGGGAGTCTTTTGACTATGGTCAATCTATGCCACAAATTTCTCCTATAGTGTCCCACAAAAATTATGGCCCACATACAGTGCCCTGTGCTTCCTCTTAACATTTCATACATCATAGTTTTTCCTACTTGTTGGAAAACATTACTAGAGGAATTAATTTCAATCAGGATGATTGATTTAGTAGTTGCTATCCCAGCTGTTTCTTCCCTGTTAACGAAGAGGAAGATACTTTGAGAATTCTCAGGCTCAGATGGAATAATTTCTTTATTTGAGCCTGAGGTTGTTTTTCTCTGTTTTTTAGCTTGTTTACCTCCATTTGTTACTTATGAGGTTTTAGCTACCCTAGGCGACTCCAACACTACTGGTGTTATCTAGGGCGTCCAGTAAGTTATTAAGAAATGGAAGGAACCGCATTCCCTTTCATTAAAAGGATGTTTTCCATGATCGACTTAGCTAAGGAGGCTGGGCACACTTTCACTAGGGTGGAAGGAGTAGTTTCCAGCCTAGCTAAGAGAACTACGATACCCTTAGAGGATAGTTGGGTTCAAAGGTCCTATGGATAAGAACCAGCTTTGTTTTTTGCTGCCGTCACTAGTGCGACGGTGTATGGTCGGATGCGTTTTCTGATGCTACTAAGTCAGAATCTCCCCTGGAAAAAAGACCCAGGATAGGATAAAAGCCTTTGAGTTGGCTAATTCCTTTATTTCAAAATTTTCCCTTCAGTTTTTCAAACTGGGATTATAGGTTTCAGGTTTCTCTGTTCCAGCTCACCAAGTCTTATGGTTAGAGCCTTGTTCTACACCGAGTCTTATGGTTAGAGCCTTGTATGCTCTAAGTCTAAGCTTTTAGCTATTCATTTGCTAGGGGAAGACCTTGTTGGGTTCTGGCTTGACGAAAGTAATTCTTTTGGAATTTAAAGAATTAAAATAATAATAATAATAAATAAAAAATAGTCTGCTGTTGAATCAGACACAGTGCGGAGGACATGCCCCCGATCCGGGACTGGATTTTGTAGAGGGCAATATTCTGTCTTCGTTCAGGCTTGGGTTCGAGATGTTCAGGATCCCTGTGCAATAGAAAATAGTGTCCCAGGGACACAAATCAGAGTTCAAGGAGTTTTTCTCCCAGAGGCAGGTTTCTGTTTTTCAGGATTATCTGCAGTTCAGTTAAAAGGAGAGGCGTTCTTACATTGTGTGAGAGACCTCTCCTTCCTGGGAGTAATTGTTCCCATTCCAGTACAGGCACAGGAGCAGGGTTTTTTATTCAAATCTGTTTGTGGTTCCCAAAAAAGAGGGAACCTTCCGACCTATATTAGACCTCAAGATTCTAAACAAGTTTCTCATAGTTCCACCGCAAGATGGAGACTATTCGTACCATTCTTCCTTTGATCCAGGAGGGTCAATTTATGACGACAGTGGATTTAAGGGATGCATATCTAAATATTCCTATCCACAGAGATCATCACAAGTTCCTAAGGTTTGCCTTTCTGGACGAACACTTTCAGTTCGTGGCTCTTCCTTTCGGTTTGGCCACTGCACTCAAAATTTTCACAATGGTTCTGGGGTTGCTGCTGGCAGTTCTAAAACCGCGGGGCATTGCGGTGGCGCCTTATCTGGACGATATTCTAATCCAGGCGTCATCTTGTCAACAAACAAGGTCCCATACCGACATTGTTCTATCCTTCCTGAGAACTCACGGGTGGAAGGTGAATCTGGAAAAGAGTTCCTTAATCCCGAAGACAAGGGTGACTTTCTTGGGAACTCTAATCAATTCTATATCTATGAGGGGTTTTCTGACAGAAGTCAGAAAATCAAAAATTCTAGATGCCTGTCGAGCCCTTCAGTCCAATTCTCGTTCGTCAGTGGCTTAGTACATGGAAGCAATCGGACTGATGGTGGCGGCAATGGACATCATACCGTTTGCTCGGTTTCACCTCGGGTCTCTGCAGTTAGACATACTCAGGGATTATGCATATTTGTCTCCTCGAATAACCCTGGATCAGGAGACGAGGGGCTCTATTCAATGGTGGGTGTCTCTGGATCATCTATTCCAGGGGACATGCTTTCGCAGACCTTCATGGGTGATTGTGACAACGGACCCCAGCCTTTTAGGATGGGGAGCAGTCTGGGCTCCCTAAAGGTTCAGGGAGTATGGACTCAGGCAGAGTCTCTTCTTCATATAAACGTCCTGGAACTAGGAGCGATCTTCAATGCTCTTCTGGCCTGGCCTCAGTTGGCTTCGGCACAGTTAATCAGATTCCAGTCGGATAACATAACAACAGTGGCTTACATCAATCATCAGGGAGGAATGAGGATTTCCTTAGCGATGACCGAGGTAGCCAAGATGATCCGGTGGGAGGAGGCCCATTCTTGCCATCTGTCAGCGTTCCATATCCCAGGGGTGGACATCTGGGAGGCGGATTTTCTGAGCAGGCAGACTTTTCATCCGGGAGAGTGGGAAATCCATCTGCAAGTATTCTCCAACCTGATTCTTAAATGGAGTCGGCCGGAGTTAGATCTCATGGCAGCTCGCCAGTCTACCAAGCTCCCAAGATTCAGGTCCAGGGATACCCAGGAGGAACTGATAGATGCTTTGGAAGTTCCTTGGTCGTTCAGCTTAGCATATCTATTTCCCCCATTTGCTTTTCTTCCTCGGGTCCTTATCGCTCCTGCGTGGCCTCCCAGGATTTGGTATGCTGATCCGGTGGATTTGTCATCCCTGCCACCTTGGAAACTTCCTTCACCCAAATCTAGCTTCTCTGAAGCTGACTGCTTGGAGATTGAATGCTTAATCCTATCCAAGTGGGGGTTTTCTGATTCGGTCATAGAGACCTTAATTTAGGCGCGTAAACCTTTATCTAGAAAGATTTACCTTAAGATATGGCGTAAATATCTCTATTGGTGTAAATCCAAGGGCTACTCATGGAGTAGAGTTACAATTTCCAGAGTTTTGTCTTTTCTCCAAGAAGGTTATGAGAAGGGTTTATCGGCAAGTTCCCTAAAGGGTTAGATCTCTACCTTATCTATTCTGTTACTCAAGAGTCTGGCAGATCTACTAGATGTACAATCTTTTTGTCAGGCCTTGGTTCGGATCAGGCCCGTGTTCAAACCAGTTACTCCTCTATGGAGTCTGAACTTAGTTCTTAATGTTTTTTACGGGGCTTCGTTTGAGCCTATGCTTTCCTTAGATATTAAGTTATTATCTTGTAAAGTTTTATTTCTTCAGCTTGAATAGTGTCTGAGCTCTCGGCGTTGCTATTCCATTCGCCTTACCTTATTTTTCATTCAGATAAGGTCGTTTTACGTACTAAACTAGGGTTTCTTCTTAAGGTTGTTTCAGACAGGAACATTAAGCAGGAGATTGTTGTTCCTTCCTTGTGTCCTAATCCTTATTCTTAAATGTAACGTCTTCTGCACAATTTGGACGTGGTCCGTGCTTTAAAATTTTATTTACAATTGACTAAGGACTTTCGTCAGTCGTTTTCTTTGTTTGTCATTTTCTCTGGAAAACGTAAGGGTCAGAAAGCTAAGGCTACCTCTCTTTCTTTTTGGCTGAAGTGTATCATCGGTTTTGCATTTGAGACTGTTGGACAGCAGCCTCCTGTAAGAGTTATGGCTCATTCCACTAGGGCTGTTGCTTCCTCATGGGAATTCAAAATTGAAGCTTCTGTTGAACAGATTTGCAAGGCTGCAACTTGGTCCTCTCTTCACGATTTTTTTCTAAATTTTACAAATTTGATAGTTTTGCCTCGGCTGAGGCTGCTTTTGGGAGAAATGGTTTTCAAGCAGTGGGGCCTTCCGTTTAGGTTTTCTGTCTTGTCCCTCCCTTATCATCCGTGTACTCTAGCTTTGGTATTGTATCCCACAAGTAAGGATGATGATCCGTTGACTCATCATGTCTTTAAAAAGAAAAGAAAATGTATGCTTACCTGATAAATTTGTTTCTTTTTAGATACAATGAGTCCATGGCCCGCCCTGTTCTCTTGAGACAGGTTGTTAATTTTTGTAAACTTCAGACACCTCTGCACCTTGGCTTTTCCTTTCTCTTTCTAACTTCGGTCGAATGACTGGAGTGGGAGGGAAGGGAGGAGCTATATATAGCAGCTCTGCTGTGGTGCTCTTTGCCTCCTCCTGCTGACCAGGAGGTGAATATCCCACAAGTAAGGATGATGATCCGTGGACTCATCGTGTCTAAAAAGAAACAAATTTATCAGGTAAGCATAAATTTTTCTTTTTAATAGTTTGTAAAATTCACCTGGTAAGAGATCAGGGCCAGCAACTTTATTCATTTTCAATTTATCAATTGCATAGTGTATTTCAGTTTCCGTAATAGTTCAATTCTCAGGGGTCAGGCCAGGCACTGATATCCTCTGCTAGAATTTAGCTTTATTGGGAGTATTTATCTCTGTTGAGGAATATAACTCTTTATAAAAATTAAAAAACACCTGGCTAATTTCTTCAGATTTATTAATTTTAATATCGTCCTTTTTAATAACCTTAATATAGTTCAGTTTCTCTTGATTTTTTTACGCATCTAGCTAAATATTTACCAATTTTATCCCCATATCTATAAAATTTCGCTCTAGCCCTGAATTAATTAATTGCATTTCTCTGAGCACTAGCAATCTCCCATTCTTTTTTGGCCTTAATATAGGATTCTCAGTTTATTTGAATCGGACAACGCAAGTAAATATTATATGTGTTTTTAACATGGTTAGAAAGTTCCACTTCCCTACTGTGATATTTTTGCTTTAGCTTTGGCGATATACTTCACCCATGAGAACCGCTTTTGCGGTTTCCCAAAAAGTCTCACTTTTAGACATATAACCTTGGTTCCGTTTTGAATATTCCTGCCATTTTATAGTCAACCAATTTTTAAATTTCAGGTGGCTAGCTAAGAAGGAGGGGAAAATATAGGTTTTAACAGGATATGGTTTTAGTTCTTCCCAATGTAGCTCCAGAGATATATTTGCATGATCAGATATAGTAAAATCCCCAATCTGAGCTATTGGATTCAGGCCAAAAATTCTGTCTGCTACTAAGAAAAAATCAATTCGGGAAAAAGATTGAAATTGTTTTGATTCACAAGTGAATGCGCGAACATTGGAGTTATGTACCCTCCAAATATCTTTAAGCTTTAGTGCACTACAAAAGTTTTTCAACGATTTGTTCGTATTTTTAATTGATCTATTAACCCTGCATTTATCTATAGACTGCAGTCTATAAATATTGTTAAACACCATGTTAAAGTCTCCAATAGGGCTGCACGATTAATCGCATATGCGATTTAAAATCGTGATTAATCGCTGCGATTTTAAAACCGCGAGAGTCGCGATTTTTTCCTAAATAAAAAATCCTCAGAAGTGGCTGTAATATTGATTTGTTTGTGATTTCTTGCAAACCAACTCCATCTAGTGGTTGCTTTTAGCACACATTTGTAAAATTGCTGTTTTACTTTCACTTTCTGTTCTCATAGAAATCTAAAAGCAGAGCCCATGCAGGAATGAACAGGAGAGAAAGCCACTTACTTATATTTCCCTCTAGGGACGTCTGTAGTCTGAAACTTAGGGTATGTAAACATTATGGAACCTCTCACACAATCTCCTGCTCCTCTGGCTCAAATACATAGCAGGATGCAGTTAACCCCACAGCTCCCAAAAAGGCTAAAACTGCAGTCCCCTCTGCTGCTGGGTTAACTTAACTGCATCTACAATGTTTTTTTAATTTTTATACATATATATATCTGTGTGCAACTGTGTATGTGATTGTATATTATATATGTGTGTTTATGTGTATATATATATATATATATATATATATATATATATATAAATTGTGTGTTTATATATATATATATATATATATATATATATATATAATTGTGTGTGTATATGGCTTATACTGCTTCATTTGTTAATCATACCACTGTCCACAGTTAGAATGACTGTCCAAGAAAATATGACAATGTTGTGTGTCATAAGACATAATAACTGGCTAGTTTAATCACATCACAGGCAGCAAATTTTATTTTAACTATTTTGTGGTTTGTATTTTTATGCTCCAAGAGTGTATTGGACATTGAGAAACATGTGCATTAAGATTATGTAGTGTTGGGGGAACTTCCGGGCGGCGGCCATCTATGGACGCAAAACTGCTAGCTGCTCACACCTTCCTACTAAGATTACAGAATATAGCAAGATATCGCTATTATTTGGGCTACAAATTGTCAGAATCAAGACTATAATAAGTTCGCTTTCATTTCTTTTTTTTTTTTTTTTTTTTTTTTTTTTTTTTTTTTTTTTTTTTAAAAGAATTTTTATTGAGAACCAAAAGTACATACAGTCAATAAGCACAAAGAAGAAAAAAAACAAACAATTATCTTCCTCAAAAAGAGAACATCAAAGTAAGTACATAGATTTGGCAAATAGCATCTAGGCATATTTCTGAGCGATAAACATTCAGGTATGTTTTAAACAAGATGTACATATCTAGATATCGATTGAGAATTAACCTCGAGCTTCATAGGGATCTCAGATAATAAAATGTAAATTTAGCTTCTGTGGTAAAGAATTGTAAGTGACAACTAGAGCCACATGTCTTGAATATCAAGACGAACTCTAGCTAAGCTTGGGTATTTAGTAGTGTTGTGTAGGGGGGAGGGGTAGGCCAAAGGAAAGAAGGGCTAAGGGGTCATCTCATGGGAGGTGGTGGGAAAGATTTGGGTAAGAAAGGGAATGGGGTAAACGGAAACAGTAAGGAGGGAATGGTGATAGCAGAAGTAGTATAGGGGGTATAGGGAGGAGGGGAGAAAGAAGAGAAAAAAAAAATAAAAAAAAAATAAAAATTGGGGGTTAAAACAGTTTGTGCACTGTGTCCCCGGTCTCAGATTTTTGCGTTACTGCCAGGGGAGAGATAGCGGCATGAGGCAACATTTAGGTCTACTGGATCTGGATCCAGTCTTCCCATATTGCCCAATAATCTTCCATGCGTTCCAGTGAACCATAGGCAAACTTCTCCATGTTGGCCAGGTACTGTATTACCTCGCAAACATCCGATATTGTAGGTGGAGCAACTCGTTTCCATGCTCTAGCGATACAAAGCTTGGTGGCTGCCATCACATAGATCACCAACTGTTTGCTGCATTTGGGGAGGGCTTTATCTAGGATGTGGAAAAGGGCTGAACTTGGCGTAAGTTGTATGGTCAAGTTCATAGAATGCAACAGGGTCTCAACGTCCCTCCAGAGGTCTCGGATTTTTGGGCACGACCACCACACATGAGAGTTGGAGCCTTCTCCTCCACATAGTCTCCAACATTCTGAAGAAGCGTTAGGGAACATTTTCGACAATTTAGTGGGCACTCTATACCATTGCAGTATAAGTTTCATGTAGCTTTCAAAAATCGTTATGCAGTGAATCGTTTTTTTTGTCAGTTGGATCGCATCTTTCAGCTCTTTGTCTGACATGTTTAAAGCTAATTCCCTACACCACATTTTGATTTGGCTCGGGAGGCCCATTGAATGATCTTGTAGAAGGGCCCTGTAGTGAAATGTAAGAGGTTTTGCCGTTCCCATCTCATGTAGCCACCTCTCTTCCCATTTAGAATGGGGTCTGAGATTTTGAGTCCCAAATTTCCAGGAGCGGAGCAAGCTAAGTACTCTACAACATTCAAAGGAAAGCCATAGGGGAGAGCCCCTCAGTAAGTCAAGTACTTGGTGGACTGACATAAGCTTCCCATTAGAGAACAATTGTTCTACCAGCTCGAACTCATGTTGTATCCAGAATTCGACATGGATATTTGGGAGGTCCCATAGGAGACCTCTCATCTGATGAATCGGCGATGGGTGTGGGGCAATTTCTATATGGTGTCTGAGCTCGTGCCACGTTTTAATATTTTGCTGTACTATAGGGTTAATAACCTTGTCGACTAGTTGCTTGTGTCTGTGAACCCACAGAACACTCGGAAGATCCAAGCCCTCGGGTAGATGCAATTCCTCAATTTTGAACCATTTTGGTTTCTCCCTAGTGGGGCCCCAGACCGTGATCTGCGATAATCTGGCAGCCTCATAATAGAGAAATACGTTTGGAAAAGCCACTCCACCTCTAGAGAGTTCCCTCTGCATGGTTTTATAACCAATCCGAGGTGTCTTTTTCCCCCAGACATAGTTAATAAAGAGCCGGTGGATTTGCTGTAGGGTGCCATGTGGGATATTCAACGGAATACAACGGAATAGGTACAATACCTTAGGGAGTAGCGACATTTTCACTGTAGCTATGCGTCCCATCCAAGAAATCTCTCTGAAGTCCCATCTGCGAATTAGGGACTGTAGCTCAGTAATTAGAGGATCGAAGTTCAGAGATAGGATCCTATCTAGATCCGCACTCAGCTGGATGCCAAGATGTTTGATGGACGTTGTGGACCAGTGAAAATCGTACACTTCTTGCAGGTTTAAGAGCTGATCGCTAGGTATATTAATACTGTATGCTTCCGTTTTCGACATATTTATCTTATAGTAGCTCAGTAAGGTAAACTGTGCTAAGGTGGTGAACACTGCTGGAGTTGAGCACTTAGGGTTCGAGAGAAAGAGGGTGACATCATCTGCGTATAACGCGATCTTTTCCTGGCAGGGGCCCACTTGTATCCCTTCAATAGTAGGCGACGCACGGATCGCCTCCGCTAGTGGTTCCATGACCAGGGCGAATAGCAAGGGGGACAGTGGGCACCCCTGTCTGGTTCCATTAGAGATGTCAAAGGGGGGGGAGCAAAAGCCCAGCCCTCTCACCCTAGCGCTTGGACAGGAATACAGGGCTCTGATCATAGTGATAGCCTCAGGTGGAAAGCCAAATGTCTCCAAGACCTTCCACATATATTCCCATCTGACCCTGTCAAACGCCTTTTCGGCATCTAGTGACAGGGCCAGAAGGGGGGTGTCCCGCCCTTTTGCTTCATTGAAGATAGAAATCAATCGTCTCGTATTGTCCGGTCCTTGCCGGCCACAAACAAAGCCAACTTGGTCTGTATCGATCAGTGATGGCAGCAAAAAGGACAGTCTATCCGCAAGAATTTTGGAGTACAATTTTGTGTCCACATTAATGAGCGAAATAGGGCGAAAATTGCTGCATTGGGATGGGTCTTTGCCTGGCTTGGGTATCGCGACGATAGTCGCTTCGAGATATTCTTTTAATATCTGTCCCTTCGATCTAATTTCATTGTAAGTGTGGCACAATATGGGTTTAAGCTGCGTCTGCAACTTTTTATAGAGTTGCCCCGGGAACCCGTCCGGGCCCGGGGCCTTGTCGTTCTTTAACTGTTTAATTGCCAATCCCAGCTCTATCTCAGTGATAGGTGCAATTAACTTGTCTTTATCCTCCTCTGAGAGTACTGGCAGATTCAATTTCTCCAAGAAGGAGGAAATCTCCTGAGGGGGCGCTACTGTAGGCCTCTCATGTGAGTCAATGTTATAGAGGCGCTCGTAGAAATTTGCAAAGGCCTTCCCTATGTCCTCAGGGGCACACACTCTTCGTCCCTCAAGGTCAAGGTATGGTATTCGGGAGCACGCTAGTCTCTGTTTCAATTTGTTCGCTAACATCGCGCCTGCTTTGTTGCTTTTGGAGTACATAATCATTTTGAATCTCGAGAGGGCTCGTTTATATTTTTCCACTTCTAGATTCTTGATTTGTGATTTTAGAATCAGAATCTCGCTGGATAGACTATCCGTAGGAGCTAGTTTATTTTGCCGTTCTCTCGTTCTCAAGTCACAGGTGAGTTTCCCCAGTGGGGCTCCCCACTTCTTTTTAATACTGGATGCCTTTGCAATACAGAACCCCCTGATATAGGCCTTTAGGGCTGCCCATCTGATTTGATGTGAGGTCTGGTTAGGTCTGTTTATCTCCAGAAATTCCTCTATCTTGTCTACCAGATCTGGGACGAAGGATGCGTCTTCCCACAGAAATTTTGGAAGTTTCCATGACGGTCTGATCAATGTAGATCTTTCCGTGTCAATTGACATAGCTACAGCATCATGGTCAGACCATGGGCAACTGCATATGCTTGAGTTTGTGATGTTGTTCATAGACCAAGAGTCAACAAAGAAATAATCCAATCTCGAGTACGACCGATGAGGGGGTGAAAAGTACGTATAGTCTCGCGATTCTGGGTGGCATGCCCGCCACACATCGTAAAGTTCAGCTTGGTATATGAGGTTCTGAAACTTAGGGGCCGTGGACTTAGAGTAATTATCTAAGACTTTGTTGTTCGGGATTTTTTTGTCTATGTAAGGGTCCCAGACTAGATTGAAGTCACCTCCTAATATCAGCGTGCCTTGTTTTAGTCCATCTATAAAATGTAACATCGTGCGCAAAAAGGCTATCTGACCCTGGTTGGGGGCGTATAAGTTTACAAGAGTATAGAGATGTGAATTGAGTTTGCAGATCACTAATAGAAACCTCCCTTCCGGGTCCGTTTCCAAGTGTATCTGTTGAAATGCCACCGCTGCGCTGACACAGATTGATACTCCCCTACTCTTTTCTTGGTAAGTCGAATTGAGAACTATCGGATAGTGTTTGGATTTTAGAGCTGGGGTGTTTGTCGTGGCCCAGTGGGTCTCCTGTAAGAAGGATACATCACACCGAAGCTTCCTTAAGTACGATTGTACCATGCTGCGCTTTGCTGGTGAGTTAAGCCCCTTCGTGTTAAGAGAGACAAATTTAAGACCGGGGCTCATTGTCACACGTGAAGAGAACGGGGGGAAAAAAAAAAAAAAAAAAAAAAAAAAAAAAAGGGAGGGGAAGAGGGAGGAGGTAAGAGGGTTAAGGTAAATGTGGTTTGGTTATAGTCGTTTGATCCTCAGATATGAAGATATAAGTAATAAGTCACTTAGGGAAAACGATTGAATCTGTGTTCTTTTGCTTACTTTCGGTAAGCTGTGGTGTTACCCTTGGGGGGGGTGAAGAGGTGTATTCTGACGATCGTGTGGACTAGTGTCCGAAAGGATAGAGGAGAAAAGTCAGCAAGGGGGAAGGGAGAGGGGGGGAGGTCCGGGCCAAGGCAAGGTCCATAGGTGGGGAGGAATAGGGGTTGTACTTTAGGTGGAATCTGTCTGTTCTAGGATAGGGGTGGAATTGTCATTAAGGGGAAAAGTGAATAACAGACAGGCCAATATGACGTCCTAACAAACCCACTGATGATTGTGCCGTAATAAACATAGGAAACAATGTGATTAGTTACAGCAAGAACTCTTCAAATATACATTTGCCTGTAATGTTCTCTCTATATTATGGATCAAATATTATAACTCTGGCCAAACATCTTACTTAGTTGTAACCATTTATGGTGTGGCTAGTCTATATTAATGATTGTAAAAACAGACACATCAACTTAATTCATAACTGGTACAGGTAATGCGAGGCAATAAGTGGTTAGTATGGTCCTTCTTCCGTGCTGAACAATTTGGTATTTGAAAACTTAAACCGGAGAAGGTATTCACAGCATGACTTGAAAAGTCTCAATTTCCTGTTTAGTGTACTGAGGGCTTCCAGAGAATATTGCTAACAGGTAATGCCACTCAGCCTCAGCTCCAGGCCAGGCGGTCTAGGGCCAATGGGTGAGCAACCAAGTATCTTTACTGTATAAAGTGGGTCTCAGATACGACCTGGTGGACTATCTATACTGAGTTGTATGTAGCTGGGGCCTCATAAGGAGTGCAACGGCTATCTTCATATCACTAGAATCAGGCTCATTCTATCTATAGAGAAAAAAAGAAATATTTGAATATGTAACTATAATTCTGCTAGTGCCGTGTTAGTGTCGCTAGTTTAACTGATGTCATATTTGGCTGTCTTAGCATCGCTGTCAGCATCTAGTGAGTGAGCACATCTAGTGTGAGCATATCAACAGGGCTTAGTGGGATAAATTTTAATACAGCTAGATGTAAGCCTCTGGAAGAGTGAAAAGCATTAGTGCAGGTTTTGACATATATTAGTAGTCTTAGAACATAATAAGGCAAATCCTATTATTCTAAAGATTATGCAAATTTGTTAGGTATTACATATTTAAAGTCTCCAGGTACACCGAGTGGTAAGTGAACAGAAACCTTTTAAGTAAGGCTTAGTAATATGTACAACCAGCGTAAACAATATTAAATGGCACTTTAGAAACATTGCAGGATAAACATAAAACTCAGGATGCTGTGCTGCTAGCATCACATTAGGGTCTCAACAACTGGGGTAACAAGTCTCTTATTGTGTCCCTGATGCCACAGCATCTCTTTGCATAACCCCTCCAAATAAGGCCCCCCCGCTCCTGGGGTGGTAGCTCTCAACTTCTATTCCCAGCTAAGTTGGCTAGGGCCAGGAAATGGATAACTAAGTAATCTTTCTAAATATATTAGGTCTTATGTACATCCTAGTGAGTCATCTAAATTCAGTTGTATGTAAGTGTAGTCTCACTAATAGCGCGTTGATCTGTTCTTATTGCTAGGAACAGGTTCCTTATGTCTATAGTGAAGAGGCATTTTGAGATGTAACTATGATGCCGCTAGTGACATATTTGTTTGTTCCTGGCCTGTGTGTGGATCTCTATTTCGCATACTAATTAGGGGGGAAAAGTGTCTAGTAGATGCTGGGACTAGACCTGGAATGTCATGGCCCAACTTTCAGAGTCGTACAAGTTAGTTCCCCTGAGGCCCTGACAATAGGGTGAAGCGTTGCTAGCTTAACCAGTCTCACATTTGGCTGTCCACGTGTCTCTATCAGCATCTAGTAAGTGAGCCTTTTGGTGTAAATATATTTACAGGTTTCAGTGGGATAAAATTTAAGACAGCCAGACATAAGTGTCTGGAAGGGCAAAGTACATCAACACAGGTCTTGACATATGATAGGAACCCTAAAACATAAAGTGAACATGGGCCTTTAAGATAAGGCTCAACAATACATGTAACCAACTTCAATAATGTTAAATAATAACCATAAACATAACAAAAGAAATATAGGACTCAGGAGTTTTCATTGTTAGCAGTAGATTAGGGTCATGATAACTGGGGTAAAGAGTCTCTTATTGTATGACCTTGGCCCTATAACAGTTCCTTGCATGAGTAAGGGTGAAGTGCGTCAATTCAGGTCTTGACTTATGTCAGGAACCCTAAAAGATATGAAGGTAAGTCTTATTTTATATTTAGCTACACTAATTTTCTAGGTGTTACATACTTCAATTTTACAGACATACATAATATAAAGTAAACATGGGCCTTCTGAAGTAGGCTCAACGATACTCGCAACCAGTTTCACTAATGTTAAATGATAACTATAAACATTACGAAAGAAACGTAGAACTCAAGCATTTTCGCTGTTAGTAACAAATCAGGGTCATAAAAACTGGAGCAAGAGTCTCTTATTGTATGTCCTTGGCCCTGTAACATTTCCCTGTATAAGCCTTCTAAGTGAGGCCTACCAGTTCCTGTAACAAAGAGCTGAGATGGTAATAATAATCATAAACATTACAAAGGGATTATATAACTCAAGCATTTTCGCTGTTAGTTCCACATCAGAACTGTGATACCTAGGGCAGAGAGTCTCTTATAGAATGTCCATGACCCCGCAACAGTCCCTTGAAAGGGGTTAAATGTCTCTAGTCCTGCAATAAAACATTTTTTTACTTCACACAATTATATAACTGGGAAATAAGCATAACACTCCCCTATAGAGCATGGTGAAAAGGAACATTTAGGAATGAAAAATATACTTATCAATCTTCGTCATCTGAGGGATCTTCTGCTCTGTCTGTTGACAGCCGTTGTGATGTTAAGTTCTGTCTTTTAGATGGGGCATTTCTCTGGGCAAGGGGCCTCCACTCAAATGCTGTCGGTCTCAGAATGGAGGAGGAGGTGGTACCTTGTTCCGCTTCCTTGGGGATGGGGGAACTATTCTCTCTGTTTTGGCTTTTGATCCATCCCTTAAGGAGAAGTTGACCCTTGTCCGGAGTATCAGCCGTGTAGAATCGGCCATCTTTTTGAATCAGCAGCTTAGTGGGGTATCCCCATCTGTACTTAATTCCCATCTGCCTCAGTGACCTTGTGACCTCTCTGAAGGTGCCTCTTTTTTGCACCGTGTATTGAGACAGGTCTGGAAATATTTGTATAGATTCAAATCTGCTAGGCAAAGTGGGACGTTGAAACATGGCTCGAAGAATTTGTTCTTTATATGTGAAATAGTGGAATCTAGCGATCACATCTCTTGGTTTCTCCGCTGAGACATTCCTCCCTCTGGGGAGCCTATGTGCTCTATCTATTAGGGTTTCATTAGGGAATCCTGGAGGATGAAGTATTTCACAAAGCTCAATAAGGTATTTTCCAAGTTCAGATGGAGTAACTTCTTCGGGAATACCTCTAAATCTCAAATTGTTCCTGCGGGAACGATCTTCCATGTCAGCCATCTTAGCATCAACCGTGTCTAGCATGTCAACTAGTACTTGTGAGTGATTAGCCAAGTTCCCCTGCTCTACCGTTAGATCTTCTTGTTTCTTTTCCAGAACGTCAATACGTTCGCTGATGACACCAATATCTCTCCTGAGATCTGCTGTAGAACTCCTGATAGCTTTGGTAAGGGATTCCTGGAGGGAATTCATCCTCTGAGTGAGGGTAGTGACAATATCCGAAGCCACCGAGCCAGGGATGCTGTTTTCCATTCCTGTAGCTTCCGCCATATCAGGGGTACTCCCCAACAGTTGTGAGGTGTTAAGTTCGGGCGCAGGTTTCCCAGCCGCAGGCTTAGCTTTAAAATGATCTGCCACTGACTTTCTGTACTCTGAAGGGTTAGCCGTTTTCCTCCTAGAGCCCTGTGGCATGATAGAGATAGTGAGGTTTTAGCAGGGGAACAACAGTATAAAATAGGACAATTAGGCAGAGATCCCTCAGTGAGGTATTTAGGACCAGTTTCTTAGATCACATTCCTTCAATGAATCCTCTTATGCCTCGGTCCCATGGACCCCCCACCTCTTAGTGCATGCCGTGAGCCATGTGGACCGTCAAAGGTAGGATCATAGCTAAAGATTGGAGTGATGAGTTAGTAAGTAACAGTCTAGAGTAAGGCCTTCTTCAGTTTTGAATGACGGTAGGGTGGATAAATAGAAGTTTACTGGGTAGAGTCTCTCAGTTATACTGTCCCCTCCTAGGGATATGCCTCCTATTGGCCAAGTCGGTAAAGGGTCAGAGGGTATGACCCACAGGCACCCTGCACCTGCGGGAAAGGGAGGAGGGGACTATTTGAGGCCACTGATAGGTAGACTAGAAGGCAGAGCAAGGCTGTGATCGTAGTAAAGATCCCTCTCTATTGTGGGAGGATTGTTAATCTGAAAGTTCTGCAAGTTTATACAGAGAACACCCTTACTGAAAGTGATCTTATATGGTGAGAAGTTTAAACTGGTCCTGCCTCACTGTAGCAATTAAAGCACAAAGAACATCTAATACTGTATAGCAAAAAGCACCCTTTAGAAACAAAGACGTTCTGGGCAGTGTGATATGTGAACCGTATAGTAAATATACATGTGAATGAGTCTTTGAATTTGCAGAGAACAAAGCAGACTTGTGGTTGTCAACCAAGTAGAGACAGTCACAACTAGTAAGTATTTTATTGAAGATCTCTCTGCCAAACAAAAGGCAGATCTATGCACCTGGCAAATCTGTTATATATGTGTAGTTGAGCGTTTGTAGTATTGCTGGTTCATGCAATAAAGTTGGTGAAAAAATAGCAATGGGTGCGTGGCAGGCTGGGATTTAAGAAAAAAAAAATAATAATAACTTTAGGGCAAGGTGTACATTTGTCCACTCTCAGTTAAGTTAGTTAGTCAGCCTTCCAGATCAAATAATTTTAAGTGACTATCAGCCGTTGGGGGAGAGCTGAGGTGCAATGTCCCTTGGTAGTAGTTTGCTCAGCCGTTACAGAGAGGTAGGAGGAAGGAGGAAAGATGGCGGATTTTGGCGCCTTTTTCTCTTTATGTTTTCTTCCTTCTTTCTTTTCTTTTCTTTATTCTTTCTTGTTTTCCCTTCCCTCTCTGTTTATCCCCTTTGTTATTTAATAGATTTATATGCCTCCGGTGTGTGCCTTTTTGTGTCTATGTTTCCTCTCTGTCCTGTTCCCCTGTCTGTGTGATTTCAAGCTTCACTCCTTACTTAGCGTGTACATTAAAGAAAGAATGGGCTTTTTACCTTTACAGTAGTCCAGCTTGAGGGCCCGGGAGTGAACAGCTACAACGGTAGCGGAGGGAACGTCTTCTATATCCTGTCAATATGTCTCCTGAAGCGGACTCGGGTCCCACTGGGGTGATTTGCCGGCTCCACTGGCAAGAGTGTAAAGCAGAGGCAGCGTGATCAATCCTTCTCCAAGTTAGCAGTGTATGAGTTGCAGCCGCAACTCTCGTCCGCTTCAGGGAGGAAGTCCCGGTACCTATGTGGTCAGCTTTTGGGTAAGTTGCAGGTAACCTCTCAAAGATCACTCCGGAGCGGGTCCCCGGCCCTCCGAAGTGACAAATGCAAATAGCGAGATCTTCTTGGTTCAGCGCCTAGGCACTTCACGATCTCCGTCTGTCAGATGCGGCAGAGGTTCCACACAGCTCGCAGTCCAAACTAGGCAGCACCGGCACTACTAGAGTCAATATGCTGGGTATAGAAAAGGTCTGCCTTATGGAGCGCTCCGGAGCGGATCCCCGACCCTCCGGAGCGAGTTACACAGGAACTAGGGCTGTGTGATGCGCCAAAAGGGCCTTCTTGTAGAATAAAAGAAGAAAAATGCTTTCAGCAAGCAAATCCTGGCTCCTAAGTAGTCAAGGTTAGCTTAGGGAATAACATTAAAGTCTTAAAATCCTTTTTTCCTTGCTATATTCTGTTTAATTCTTAAATCTGTGAGCAGAGATCCACACACAGACGTCCTCACAGCATGGCAGTTAGCTCCGCCCCCCAAGTTCGCTTTCATTTGATGCCTCCTTCCTTAGGATCGTGCAGCACTTTCGGTTACCGGAGCTATTTCGAGGCTGAGGCCTTTCCAGAACCCCCCCAGTGGCTCCCGTACGGGTAACCGCTGTCGCGCAGCCCCCATTGTGGGCTGTTCAATACATAAGCACCTAACGCTTCTAACATGGAACCATATACCAATGAGGGCTTTCTTGAGGAGCTGCGATCCCTACTAGCTGACTACCTCGTGGCATTTGAGGAATCACTGTCAGCAGCACTGAGTTCTAATGGCGGCTGCTCCGCTCAGAAACCTACCCTACCTAAGCTGGATTCTCCGGAGCACATTAGAGAGACTGATAAGGAGCACCAGTGTTCACTTCCCACACCTTACAACTCTCAGCCGGAATCAACTGATGTGGGCTTGGTAGTGTGGAAGGAGGAACTTGCAGCTGGGTCACCATCTCTGAGTATCCACGTAGGCACTGGAGATATAGGCAGACATGTCTCAGTGCTGCTCCGGGAGCTCTGTGGCCTTACACCTACAGGGACCACGGGTGTAAACTCTGCTCTAGTCACTCTGATCCCGCCGCCCGCGCCGATGATCATACCAAGTATCTTCCCTGTTCAAATTAAGGCGATCTTGCCCATGGGATCTCTGACTCCAGCTACTGAGGTGGCCATCGTGCCCAAGCTTACTTGCACTTACTCTGCCCACCTTGATACCATGACCATCACAAGTCATTTTCGATCATTGTCCCAACTCGGGTCTGAGACCGCAGGGAACCACTTGGCCTGGCGGTCTGGGGGCCTGGCGATGGCTTCAAGGTATCTGTTTGGTTCCCAGGTCACCCGAGATGTCGCACTTCCCACTCGCGCTGGCATAGGCTAGCAGAAGACAGCTCATGGGGCACTCAGGACATTAAGCTCCTACCCGGTGGCTAGTAACTTTCTCCCTGAACTTATTTACTTGTCATTTAAAGGATGTTACTGAACTGCTCCCATGTAGCCCCAGGTGGAGTTTGCCCTATGATCTACCTGTTAACTTCCCTTAGAATGCATTTTTAGGCCAGATGCAATGTGTGTCTTCATTATTATTTATATTATGTGCACCATACAAACACAATCAGTGTCAGTGTCAGATGTGTACGTGCATTTACAGACTCCTGCTGGCTCCTGTTTGTGTGCTTGTAACTTTTAATTGGGTAAATTAATTTCTTTCAAACCATCAGTGGACGTGCTAAAAATTTGAAGTAAACCAAGCATTTTTTGAGTTATTAATTGTTGGGGGAAAAAAAGGCTTGGATACTTATTGGGCGAGCCCAGTATTACCATACACCTGCAGTGGAGGAGTTCTGAGACCGGAGGGAGCCAGCTGGTTAGCTCTAAATAACCAGCCTGCGTCTACAAGCACATAGGTGTGCTCCAACAAATTGTGAGTACCCTGTGTGGAAAGTTTGGTGCTAATTGTTTATACTATCACAGATACACACATTTGGGCGTGTTTGTATTTACAGACTGGGAGTGAGTGGAGACCGGAGGGAGCCAGCTGGGTAGCTCAGATAGCCAGCCTGATACTACAAGCACATAAGTGTGCTCTTTCAAATTGTGAGTAGTTTGTGTTAAAACGTATCGCATCTTCATATCACAGTTTGCTACGGATACACACATTTGGGCACCTCTCTTGTGTTTTTGTCTATTTAGATAAGCTCTTCTGCTGTTTATATTGCCTTGGATATCCTTTTATTGACTATTTAACACAAGCTGGGTCTGTCTCATAGATATATCATACTAATGTGGGGAGGCCTACCAGTTTAACCAATCTACCCCTATACATAATTTTAACCAGTTAAACCTGGCAGAGCCCATGAACAACTAAGTATAAAGCACAGGGATCCCTTATACCAATAAATTAGGCTCTCAATTTCCAAATATTTTGGATACAGATGCATTTACCCATTCCCATAGCCATAACTAAATCCTCTCAGGAGTGAGGTAGAGGGGGTTGCTCCCTGAAGTGGTAGCTAACAATGAGCTGGGTACATGCATTGGCCCCTGATTGATTAGTATAGTCACTTGTAGCATTCTAGCCCCATTCTGAAAACATCTGTAACTATGGCTTTACTGATAGGGGTGTGTATTTTATTGGAACCACATACTTTCTCATTTAGCTATGATAATAGGGGTTCATATTAGAAACCATCTACACTAATACCTCTATGTTGAAATTTGCTTATACACTGACCTCTGACAGAGATATTGGATTATATTTTCACAAACATAGCAAGAGAGTGGAATCCCCAAATTGAGGGGTTTCCAAAAGTCTAGGCTTAATCAGCACAACCGTTAGTAATAACAACTCAAGAGGCATAAGTGTCAAAAATATAAAAATATCCTTTAATAAATCACACAATTCACAGACATACCACATTCATGCATGGGATCCCAGTAATAAAAAGTCAATAGACTGAGAGCAAACTTCTGGTGCACCAGGGTGAACTGGATACGTATATATATTAATTAACCAGTGGTATTAGATATTTGTAATCCACAAAATAGATAGTTCCATATCTTTAGAGTCCCCAAAGTGCCGCTCTGCTGAACTAGCCAGACCAAACCCTCGACCCAAAAACAGTGATCGAATCACCTTTCAAAGCATACTTTTTCAAGCCGTATGTGTTATTCACAGGTGCATCAATTGGTATTTCCTTCTTGACCACATTTGGTAAATAGTACTACCTGTGCTTGTAGTGCCAACGGCAGGATCTTCAATGCTTACATGGAGCACGGTCTTACAGGGCAGGTCGGGGCTAGTCGGGATCCAATGCTGTGGAAACAGAAAAGAGAGGCTGCAAAGCACCGACGAGTCTGGACGCTCGTTTCACTCCTTCACATAGTGCAGCATGGAGCTTCTTCCGGGTGCTGACGTCACCTAAATTAGAGTGTCCTTTTATTGGTGCATGGTGTTTACCGGTCATTGATTGATTCGTTGCTCTTCTTGTCAATCATGCTTTAGTTATTTACAAAGTAGCAAGACTCATCCAATAAATGTAGCACTTCAAAACGTAATGTTTATTACAAGTATTTTTTGTATCCAATCTCTTACGTGAAGTATAGCCAGCTTAATACCATAAAAGAAAAGCAAAAAAAGCTAAACATTCATACAGCCATTCACAATACACACGAACAACCATAATTAAAAACAAAACATTAATCTTTATTTATTTCATAAATGTTTCTCCTAATTCTTTCAAATCTTGCTTTATTTCTTACATATAGTTTAACTTTATGGATTATATTCCCTGTATCTCTGTTTTTTTAAATAAGGCCCTACTGCACCTACTCCTCCCAACAGCTTATTCCTTAAATGTTCTTAATAATGGTTCCCTTACTAATATTACTATTACCATTATTAATATACTATTACTTCAATATAGCTCAATTCAAGGGCCTTATATAAGTTTTTCAGTTTTCTCAATTGATCTAAACCCTATAAAAATAGAAAATGGAGACTCTTTAATAGAGACCCATGAGTGGTCTCCCTACTTTGAGGAGTTACCTTCCTAGATTATGTTTAAGATTGTAGAAGGGGCCCAAAAGTGGTCCTGCTGGTTTTGTGAAGGTACAAAGCTGTCTTGGCATTGACTCTGATAATTGAATATGTGGAAACCATTTGTATGTAACTCTTTCGACATGTTTATGTTTGTTTGCCTTTTGATGAATCTCAATAAAAACATTTATTATAAAAAAAAAAAAGATGTAGTGTTAAATAAACTTTAGAATGCAAAATGAAGGTGTTATGGTCATATATAAGAAAATCGCAATTAAATCGCAATCGCAGGTTTTTTTTTTAAAAAATCACGATTTTTTTTTTGCCCATATCGCCCAGCCCTAGTCTCCAACTACCACTAGATTGGAATCGACAAATTCAAAAAGTCTATTCTTTAAGTGCCCCCAAAATTTTGTATAATTTTTGTTAGGACCATAAACATTACATATAGTTAACGGACGTTTTATTATAATAAATCTCTCATCAGGATTTTTCTCCTGAGAGACAATTTGATAGTCTAACTGTCGGTTAAAAAGTATTGCTACTCCTCTATTTTTTATTTTTTTATTTTTTATTTATTTAAAAATAGCATTGTATGCTGATGATATTCTTCTCTATCTAGCTAATATACACAGGAATTTACCAACTCTCTTGTCAATTATACAACAGTTTGGCTCTTTTTCAGGGTACAAGGTGAATATAGGTAAATCTGAATTTCTTTGGGTCAGGCAGACAGGCAATTCTCCTATAAATATACCTTTTTCTATAGTGAATGACTCATTTAAATACCTGGGTATAAATATTTCAAGTAATCCTGATACCTGGTACTCTCTGAATATCCTCCCTGTATTAAATAAAGTTAAAGTAGCTTTTAAAAATTGGCAGAACTTACCCCTCTCGTTATCTGGACGCATAGCAGCATACAAGATGATTTTACTGCCTAAGATACTCTACGTCCTTCAGAATATTCCTTTGTTTTTAAAAAAGAAGGATATAACTCTATTTAATTCACAACTTCTGTCTTTTCTATGGCAGGAAAGGAAGCCCAGAATATTACTTGCAAAACTCTCTTTGACGATACGATTTGGAGGCCTGGCTTTGCCTGACTTGAGAGCATATAATTATGTCTTTTTAGCACGTATTGCAGCGGATTGGCTATTTTATCGTAACTATGTTACAAACAATGACCTTGAGATTAGTATTATGCACCCTTTTTCACCGATGGCGCTTATTCATATGGATACTATTTATATCCCACTTCAAATTAAAAGACATGAAACTATACATAATATAGTTCTGTCTTGGAAGAAGATATGTAATTTGCTAGGCATAGAACATTGTGTATCACGATATTTACCTTTTTTAGGGAATCCACAATTTCAAGCTGGAACACCATCATTAATTTTCTCAAAATGGAATATTCGAGGGCTAGTTAAAGCCTTCCAGTTGCTTGATACAGAAAAATGCTGTGTCAGATCATTTGACGCGCTTAGATTGGAATTTAATCTCCCACATAGGAATTTCTATGCCTATCTCCAAGCTAGACATTATGTTATGAAATTAGTGAATGAGCATGGTTGGAACTGGTCATTAGGATATTTGGAGAAGTGGCTTATTTTAGCTAAGAATGGAGTTTTGTCAATCTCCCCATGCTATTTGATTCTGGTGTCTGACAGAGGTACAATCAATCTCGATAAGATAGCTGTTAATTGGGCTATGTTGTTATCTAAAGAAGTAGATTCTAAAACACCTCTCTCAATTCAAGAGGTTGCTCGGACAACTCTTTCGGCTACATGGAGAGAATCCCACGTGAAGTTGTTATATATGACATATTTTACACCAGAAAAAGGAAATAAATGTGGAAAAACAAACTTTACAATTTGCCCTAAGTGTTCACTCCCTTTGGCAGACCTTCTGCACATGCTATGGGCTTGTCCAAAAATCGGGAATGTTTGGAGCAAAGTTCAATTTTGGCTTTGTAAAATATTAAAGCTCCCCTCACTAAATTTGCTAGATGTGAATATAGTTTTTCTTCTTAAATCAGAAGATAAGCAGCTTAATACTAAATTGATTAATATAACTATACTGGCTGTTAGATACCTTATTTTTAAAAAATGGAAAATGCGTACGGTTCCTAGAATTCCAGAAATTAAAAATTGTCTAAAGAAGCAATATATTCTTGAACAATATAATGTTAGTCCCGATAATGATGAAGATATTACTAGGTTCTTTTCCAAATGGTCAGCATTTGTAAAAGCATTTCCTCCTACTGAAATGGATTGTTTGATATATCCCTTACGTAACTCTTAACTAGTCTTGCTAGGGAGGTGGTGATGGCTTCCCTTCTACTATTCCCTTTTTCCCTCCCCTCTTTCCCTTCTTTTGTTGTTTCGTTTTTGTTTTGCTTTGTTTTGTTCTGTTTTGTTTTTGTCTTATTATGTTTGGTTTTGATTTGTTCTGTGTTGCCCTGTGTTGTATTGTTTTGGGGGGTTCGCGTCTTGGTTTGTCTTGTTTGGTTTTATTTTGTGGTAATGCGTGTGTACAAGAACACGAAAAGGTAAAAAATCCAACAAGGTATAGATTATAAATGTAAAGAAACTTATTTTATTTCCTGGGTAATCTTTAGTTAATATATGGTATATATATGCATTGTTTCCTTAATGAGCTATAAATGCATCTTATTTTATGTTTCTTAATACAATGCTTAGATATAAGCGAAGTACTTAAAATTGTGCAACCAGAACTTAGAGTTGATTGTTATATATACAATTATGTTTTGTATATTGGTTGTGCCCAGGGTATGGGTTAAAGTCTTGTTTTTTCTTTTTTTCCCTTTGTTTTTTCTTTTTTGCTCTTTATTGTTACTTGTTATTTTACTTTGTTGGATATAAATAAAGATTTAAAAAAAAAAAGTATTGCTACTCCTCGTTTTCTAGCGGAACAGGAAATCGCCACAACTTCTCCAACCCAGTTCCCTTTCAATTATTGATTCTCCACCTCCGAGAGATGTGTCTCTTGTAACAGTGCAATATCAGCTTCTTTCTTAAGTTGTGTAATAATCCGTTTTCTCTTACTTGGATTAGTTATACCACCTATATGAAACTAGTTTAAGTGTACTTATTTTTATTTAAGAGAAAAAGACCCTGTATGGGTGCAACATCTGATATCGAAGGGAGAGGGGGAGGGGAGACAAAAAAAACACAAAAAAACAAAGTTAGAGGAAAAGAGAAAGTTACATATAATAACCTGAACATTTCTCAACATTATTTTACCATTTACACCTATAGACATTAGTATAGAAAGAAGAGATTTTTTTTTTTTTTACAGTTTTAGTCTAATTTTTAGTTCAGCATCTCTTGTCGGACTTGAATTTTTCAAGAAAATCTACAACTTCTTGGGGTGTGACATGTAGTTAATTCATTCCCTACATACATTTTATTTTTAGCAGGGTAGATCAGCCTAGCAGAGAGTCTCATATTAATCAGCCTAGTGCAAAATGGAGCCATTTCTTTTCGTTTAGAGGCCATTTGTGCCGAATAGTCTTGGAATATAAATATTTTATTATGTTCTATTTTCAGGCTTTGTACTTTCCTTTATGCTCTTAAAATGGTTATCTTGTCCTGTAAATTCAAGTATTTAATCATAATGGGTCTCTTATAATGTGTATTCTCATTATCATTGTTCTGCACTCTTTCCCCTGTAAAATTATGTCCTTTTTGGAGTTTAAGCCAACAAGCTGCGGTAACTCAATGGAAGAAAAGTGCACAAGATCACTAAATGCAGGACTCTCTGTTAACCCAATTACCTTAAGGTTATTTCTTTGTGACCTATCTTCTAGGTCCTCTATTTTGTCAGTCAATTCACATATTTTGTTATTGTGGGCCTGTAATAATATGTCAGTTTTTGGCCGGGTTATATTTAATAATTATTCTTTAAAATAAACCCCCAATAAAAATGCATATAAAAACAATAAAATTAATGTAAATTCCTAAATTCTTTATATTAGTTAACATGTATAGACACATTGAATTATATTTATAGAAAACCAGATATGAATCAAACTATACACGTTTAAACTTTTATAATATGCTATGCAAAGATCATAAAAATTACCTTATTTACAATAGTCTCTCAAATCAGAGTTGCATTTGAATATCACAATGAGATACCAAGGTATGGTTTGTTAACTTCCAGACAAATATGCTTAAGCTATTTAACCCACAAATTATTTAATACAACTCTAATTAAAACACCAGAAGTTATATGTATTCTTAATGTAAACAGCCAGATTATATGACAATTTATCTAAGATGAAATAAATTCTTTAGCAGAAATAAGGTAAATTCTAAAATATATTTATATGGCTATTGTTATAAATTACTTGGCAAACAAAAGATTAGTTTTAAACCACACAGGATTATGAATGCAAGTTAAAATACAAAGTACCCTTTTAAAATTACTAACTGCAATTTGACTATAGTCTTATAATACCTTTGTCTAAATATTAAAGATAAATAACAGTCATACATCACTCAATTAAACAATGTTTCAGCTTCCAGAGTTTCTCCAGTAAATCCAATTTCGCCTCATAAATTGAAAGAGGTAATATTTTCAAGATGGATAAAAATATAGGCCCAGGTTGCTTTATAATAGACTGGATCGCAGCAATTTGTTAGCCCAACATTTTGCAGCCAGAGTTCTTTTTCTCTCTTGCTTGGGATTATATTTTGCAATATAGTCCCACCACTTTTTATTCTAATCATTGTGAAATTGGAAACACACAACAGAAGCTTGTCTTGTGATAGGCTCCTTGAGCTGAACATCTCTTGGTTATTTGGGAGACGCCTCCCTGCATAACCATTTATCTTTTGGCTGTGATACCATCCCTGATCTATAGATGTGTCAGGGTGCCAGGAATCAGACTGAGATGAGAAGTGCAAAAATAATCACACCTTTATTAATAGCAAAAAATAATAAAAAGTCCACAAAACAAATAACAAGCCAGGAATCAAAACCAGTGCTGGTAGTCAGACGAGCCGAGACAGGAGCCAAAGCAAATAGTCAGACGAGCCGAGATCAGGAACAAGAAGAACAGCAGAGTCAGGAACAAGCCAGGGATCAGGAACCAAGAGGGACGTCAGACAGCCAGGTAATACACAGGAGCTCTCCCAAACAGGTCTTAGACAACGCAAGGGCAAAGCATACTGAACAGAGGCCCTTTAAATAATAAGTGATGACATCACAATTCTGAGACTGAATCCTGTCTCACACTGATGATGTACACCAGTCTAGCCATAAAAGGAAGTGCAGGAAATGAGCAGCATCACACAGAGTCAGCAAGAGAGGTGAGTAAAATGGCTGCCAGCAGCACATGGCAAACAAAACAGGGAAAAAACCCTGACAGTACCCTCCCCTCAATGACCCCTCCCCTGTGGGAGGACAAAAGGCTTATTGGGGAAACGGGCATGGAAGGCACGGAGGAGGGCGGGAGCATGAACATCAGAGGAGGGAACCCATGAACGCTCCTCCGGACCGTAGCCCCTCCAGTGAACCAAATACTGTACGCGGCCCCTGGACATACGAGACTCAATAATGCTGCTGACCTCATACTCCTCATGGTTGTCAGCAGAAAGGACGGGGACAAGGCAACACAGTGGTAAACCGATTACAAACCAATGGTTTCAAGAGGGAGACATGAAAAACATTGGAGATGCGCATTGCAGGAGGAAGGTCAAGAGTGTAGGCCACAGGATTGACCCGTCGGAGTATTCAAAAAGGACCAACATAACGGGAAGCCAGTTTATTGGAAGGCACACAAAGGTTCAAGTTGCGGGAGGACAGCCAAACTCACCAACCTGGTAGGAAGGCGCGGGTAGACGCCTACGATCGGCCATGAACTTTTAGCACTGCATAGAACGATGAAGGCAATCCTGAATCTGCACCCACGTGAAACAGAGTTGCCGAAGATGCTCCTCCAAAGCTGGAATACCTTGAGACATGAATGAATTGGGCAACAAGGATGGTTGAAACCCACAATTCGCCATGAACGGGGATAACTTGGAGGAAGCATTAATAGCACTATTATGAGCAAACTCTGCCCAAGGTAACAGTTCAAACCAATTAATGTGGTGACCTGAGACATAGCAATGGAGGAACTGTTCCAGAGCTTGATTAGACCATTCCGCAGCCCCATAGGATTGAGGGTGATATGCAGAGGAGAAGGAAAGCTGGATCCCCATTTGAGCACAAAAGGAATGCCAAAATCTGGAGACAAACTGCCTACCCCGGTCCGACACTATCTCCTTGGGTAACCCATGTAAACGGAAGACCTCCCGGGCAAAAATTGAAGCAAACTCCTGAGCAGTAGGCAAGTTCTTCAAGGGAATGCAATGTGACATTTTAGAAAAACGGTCAACCACTAAACCACTATAAGGATAACAGTATTGCCATTGGAAACAGGGAGCTCGACAATGAAATCCATGGAAAGATGTGACCAAGGTCGCTCACCATTAGCAATAGGTTGAAGAAGACCCACAGGAAGACGTTGAGGAGTCTTATTCTGTGTACAAACTGAGCAGGAGGCAACATACGCAGCAACATCAGAACGAAGACCTGGCCACCAGAATTGTCGAGCGACAGACCAAATCATTTGGTTCTTGTCTGGGTGACCTGCGGCTTTAGGATAGTGGTAAGTGTGCAAAAGTTTAGTTCGAAGATTCACAGGAACAAAACACTTGCAACTAGGTTTCTCAGGAGATGCATTGGTTTGTGCAGCCAGGATCTCCTCCCCCAAGGGAGAAGTCAAATTAGTACGAATGGTAGCCAAAATATGGTCAGGAGGTATAACTGGAGTAGGTACAGACCCCTCCTTGGACAGAGGGGAAAATTGTTGAGAGGGCATCAGCCCTAACATTCTTACTACCAGGTAGGTAGGAGACCACATAATTAAACCGAGACAAAAATAGCGCCCATCTAGCCTGTTGAGGCGACAAACATTTTGCTTCAGATAGATAAGTTAAATTCTTGTGGTCAGTAAGAATGAGCACTGGCACGCTAGTACCCTCGAGAAGACGCCTCCATTCCTTGAGTGCCAAAACTATGGCAAGTAATTCCCTGTCACCAATTTCATAATTGCACTCCGCTGGAGACAATTTCTTAGAGAAGAAACCACACGGATGCAAGGAACCGTCAGTCATAGGACGTTGAGATAAGAGGGCACCTACTCCAGTCTTACAAGCATCAACCTCAAGAACGAAAGGCAGGACAGGGTTAGGATGAGCCAGAACTGGAGCGGCAGCAAAGGCAGTCTTAAGACTATCAAAGGTCTTAATGGCAGTAGGTTACCAATGGAGTGGATCATTCTCTTTACGGGTCATGTCTGTGATAGGTTTGACCAAGGAAGAAAAGTTTTTAATAAACTTTCTATAGTAAAAAAAATGTTGAATAGACCGAAGACCAACTGGGCGAGGCCACTGCAGAACTGCAGATAACTTGTCAGGATCCATGGAGAACCCTGCAACTGAGATAACATAACCTAGGAAGGTTACTTGAGTCTGATGGAACTCACATTTCTCGAGTTTACAAAACAGGCCGTTCTCACGTGATCTCTGAAGAACCCGTGTAACATCAGAATGAAGAGCCTCAAGTGTGGGTGAATGTATGAGGATGTCGTCTAAGTACACCATAACACACTGTTGCAACATATCTCGTAGGACATTATTAATAAATTCCTGGAAAACAGCAGGAGCATTACATAGGCCAAAGGGCATTACAAGATACTCATAATGCCTGCTCCTGGTGTTAAATGCTGTTTTCCATTCGTGGCCCTCCTTGATCCTAACGAGATTGTATGCTCCTCTCAAATCAAGTTTAGTAAAGACCGTAGCTCCCTTGAGGCGGTCAAAGAGTTCCATAAAGAGCGGAATAGGGTAAGCATTCTTAATGGTAAGACGATTAAGACCCCTATAATCGATGCATGGTCTTAACTTGCCACCTTTTTTCTTCACAAAGAAGAAGCCAGCTCCTGCAGGAGAGCAGGATTTGCGGATGACCCCCCACAAAAGAGCATTGGCAACATACTCCTCCATAGCACAATTCTCTGCAACAGACAGAGGGTAAACCCGGCCCGAGGAGGAATGGCTCCGGGTTGCAGGTCTATGGCACAATCGTAAGACCGGTGAGGAGGCAGCGTACCGGCACGCACCTTGTCAAAAATGTCTAGAAACTCTCGGTACTCCTCTGGCATTTGAGATACCAAAGAATTGCACAAGACTTTAACTGGTTTCCGAAGACAAATGTAAATACATTGCGGATACCATGACAAAATTTCGTACCTGCGCCAGTCGAGACTGGGATAGTACTTTTGGAGCCAGGGATAACCCAGAACAACCAGAAAATGTGTAGGACAAGACTTCAAAAGGTGGCCCTGTAACCCACAATAGAGGCAGAGCCCCTCCCTCCTCCTAAAGGCCCTCTCCTCCGCAGAGAGATGCATCGGCTCAGCAGTACCTGGTGACTCGGGACCAGGAGGCATGGGAGGAGAGGGAGGCATGGGTGGGAATGAACACGTAGGAGACAACGGAACTGGAGGCTTCCGCAAGCGCTCCTTGAAAGAGGGCCTCTCACTTAGTCTGATGTCAATTAGGATAAAAAAAAAGACACCAATGCCTCAAGATCTTCTGGTAAATCTCTGGCAGCAAATTCGTCTTTAATCGCATCAGAGAGCCCATGAAAGAAGGCGGCAACAAGGGCTTCATTGTTCCAACCTACCTCTGCGGCAAGCATACAGAACTTAATGGCATACTGAGTAACAGATCTTGTACCTTGCTGAATGGACAGCAAGCCGGAACATCAAATTCCCCTTGAAAGGAGGCCACAAATTCAGGGTAATTTAAAATCTCAGGTTTATTAGTCTCCCACAAGGGATTAGCCCAGGCAAGAGCTGTGTCAGAGAGTAACGAGATGAGAAATCCCACCTTAGCTCTGTCAGAGGGAAACATCTCAAAGTAAATGCCCACCTGGTTCAAAAACCCTCTGGACTGATTAGGATCGCCTCCATATAGCTGAGGTAGAGGTGCAGAACCGGACATGATCCTGATAGGACTAGGTGCAGCAGCGGAAACAGGAGCAGCCATAACTTGCGGGCAGTGCGAGTCAGCAGGGTTTGCAGGGCTAGTGCAAATTGTTCCAAGCGGTTATCCTGTTCATCCATCCTGGAAATTATGGCAGGTAAAGGTGGATTATTAGCACCATCAGGATTCATGGCCCTTGCGTAATGTCAGGGTGCCAAGAATCAGACTGACACGAGAAGTGCAAAAATAATCACACCTTTATTAATGTGTGCAAGAGTATAACAGCGCTCTAAGATTCCTAATCTAAGACAAAAAACATAAAAAACCTACAAAGAACATAAACTGTATGGGCGTTATTATAAAGATGGATATTGTGGTTTCACAGTCTTATAGAATATAAAGTGCAAAAGATAATGCAGGATTAGAAGTGTCCACTTAAATATTCTCTTAGGTATTCTTTAGTAATGTAGATCCCCTTACCAGAATTTACCTCAATCTAATGAGATAAGTTGCCGCACTGGAAGGGGTATTCAAATACTGGTACAAGTAGATCCGGTGTTGTGAGGAGTGCCTTTACAGATCTCGTCCACCTCTTGGAGTATGTAGTAATGAGTAGATTCACATCCAATGCTTTCCTCCCAGGATATTCAAGTATGCCATCCACCTCTTGGAGTACGTAGCTTTAAACTTTGTTTTCTCACAGGGAAATGAGCCCATGAAAGAGAAGAATCATATATAATGTAATAACGTTTTTAATGTATGATAAAAGTAAAGCAAGCAATCATTAAACTCACATTGGTTAACCTCAAGCGCTATGAGGTATGTTTATAGCTTGTATGTAGATAATACCAAATATGCAGCTCCAAACATCAGCATATGTGGTATTGTGAGCTTTGTAAATCAGGAAACAAGTATTTATGGCAAAGGTTAGCCCTAAAATTAGAGCTTGTTGCTCTTTTTTGTATTAATCAGAAAACAACTTCTATGTAGCCTGATTAAACAATATGAGACATTTAATATATGATGAATTTTTGTATTAACTACAAACTTATGTGTTAATAAAAATAAGGATATAATGATGAGATACAATTCATATGTTCAATATATATCGAAAGGAAGCCACAGAAGGAGTAGATATACTGACATGGTCTGAATCAGTAACGATAGTAACAAAATTAGAACTCCTTTACTTCACGCAATCACACACATCCTAAAATATTTACAAGTTCAGACACTCCGCAAACATACATTGTTTGTTTGTAATGGATATTGCATATAATAGGATTTGCCCAATAATTCAGAATGGTGACAACAACATGCAGATAAGAAGCTTAAAGGCTTTAGTTTGGTTCGTGTACGTTACCACCTTAGGGACCGTGAGTGTTCCGTTACCGCATTGGGAGATCCGTGACTGGGACAGGCAGCGTGTGTGAATGCGGCTTACCTCCGGGTAGCGGTAAAAAAGTAGTTCCGGCCGTTCAGTGATCCAGACTCGGTAATAACAAAGTTGTAACAAAAACATATGAGATTCAAAGAGGTAACAAAAGTAATCTTTGGAACGATACTTAGCACAGAATACAAGTGATAGGAGACCTGAAATAGGAATAGCTACATCAGAGTAGGTATGACTTCAATAATCAGGCAGTAAATGAATGCAACAGGTAGTCCTTAAATAGGAAGGAGATCACATAGGAGGAGTTAGAGTTAAAGGTATACCACATCTCCCCCCCTTCAAGGAAGCACCCCAGGGGATTCCAAACTAGGTTTCTCAGGATAGCGGCGATGAAAATTCTGCAGAAGACGGGGAGTGCGAAGATCAGAATGAAGTTGCCAAGAGTTATCCTCTGAACCATAACCCTTCCATTTCACAAGGTACTCCAACCTCCGTCTATGGATCCTAGAATCCAACACAGCTTCAACCTCATACTCTTCTCGATCATCAATGACTATCAGAGGTGGTCTAGACAAGGAGAGGGACTGAGGTGAAGGAAGATATGGCTTCAGCAAAGAGACGTGGAAAGAGGGGTGAATCTTAAAATCCTGAGGAAGCTCCAATCTCAAAGCATTTGGGTTGATTATTTTAGACACCTTAAAAGGACCCAAATATTGATTAGCTAGCTTTTTGCTAGGAACGGAAAGTTTAAGATTCTTTGTTGATAGCAGAACCAAATCTCCAATTTGATAGGTAGGACCTGCTGTATGATGGGTATCATACAACCTCTTCTGATATTCTTTGGCTTCTGAAAGATGTTTTTTCAGGATGTCCAGCCTTTCATGTAAATTATTCGCAAAATCCAATGCAGAGGGTGAGTTTACTTGTTGAGAACTCAAAGAGATGGTGGTAGGATGATATCCGTAAGTAACAAAGAATGGGGATAATTTAGTTGATGAAGAAGTAGTATTATTATAACAGAACTCTGCCAAAGGTAGATAAGATGACCAATCATCCTGAAGATGAGATATGTAACAGCGAATATATTGCTCAAGGGTTTGGTTAAGTCGTTCCGTGAGACCATTTGTCTGGGGGTGAAATGCAGTCGAGTATCTTGAATCAATCTGGATTAGCTTGCATAAAGATCTCCAGAAATTAGAGGTAAACTGAGTACCACGGTCAGTTATAATAACTTTAGGCAATCCATGTAAGCGAACTATATTGTCTAAGAAAACATGAGCTGTTGTGAAAGCTGTAGGAAGACCTTTTAATGGAATGTAATGAGCCAGTCTTGTTAAATGGTCAATGACAACTAAGATAGTATTGTATTGATGGGATTCAGGTAATTCAACAATAAAGTCCATTGATATGGTACTCCAAGGGTTGTCAGGAATAGGCAGAGGAGACAAAAGACCTGATGGTCTTTTGTGAACTAACTTATTTCTGGCACAGGTATCACAATGTTTTACATAATTTGTTATATAAGCATCCATGAGTGGCCACCAATAATTTCTCCTAGTTAGGTCAATAGTTTTGGAAATACCTGGATGACCCGCAAGAGTCCCATCATGGGTTTGTTTGAGGATGGAAGATCTCATCTGTTGGGGAATGTAAAGTTTAGATTTATGGTAAAAAAGACCAGTATTGGAATCTTTCTGACAGTCTATTCCATGTGGTGGTTCATGCTTTAATTCTTTTAATATATCTTCTTCCAAAGGTGTAAGTAAACCTATAATCTTTTGATTTGGTTGATTTGATCTTGAGTGTCTTGATCATGTTGTCTAGAGAGAGCATCGGCCTTGGTATTCAAGTGTCACGGTCTGTATGTTAGAAGAAAATTAAAACGATCAAAAAATATCGACCATCTTGCTTGGCGTGCAGACAAAGTCTTACTTGTCTTTAGGAATTCAAGATTTTTATGGTCAGTAAAAATCTTAAAAGGCAGTTTGGAACCTTCTAATAAATGTCTCCAGTGTTCAAGGGCACGTTTTATAGCTAGAAGTTCTTTATCTCCTATGCTATAGTTTTTCTCAGCGCTAGTCAACATCTTCGAATAAAAAGCGATAGGATGAATCTCAGTCATGTTTTTATCCTGTTGTGACAATACTGCACCGATACCTGAGTCAGATGCATCTACTTCAAGAATAAATTCCAAATCAAAATCTGGCATAGCTAAGATGGGTGCTGTGGTAAAATATTCTTTCAACTTGTTGAAAGCTTGACTTGCGGATTCTGTCCATTTAAATCTTTGTTTTTCACTAGTAAGTGTTGTTAATGGTTTAACGATTGAAGAGAAATTTTTAATAAACTTTCTATAAAAGTTCGCAAAACCAATGAAACGGGGGGGGCGGAGCCAGCGCTCAAAGGAGATGGCTGCACGTTTGTGAGCTCTTGTCTCCCTAAAGGGCTAAATCAACTTAAATGTGAAGGTGCCTAGTTCAATTGATCCGCTAAGACGTCTCGACAAGCCCTACTTACCATCCCGGATTACCATCTGACCGGATTTATAACATAACAACAAGAAGACGGCATTACATTACGCCGCGGCTTGCGGCCTGCATCGCATTCAAGCTACGTGGCACAGACCGCGGACAGAAGTGAAGGCTGCCAGACGGTCCGCCGGGTGAAAAGTGACCGCAGTGGTAAGCGGATATGTGTGGCATAAGGTGTGTGCCCTTTTGTGGACTTACTGTGCTCATGTGAAACCCAGGGAAGGGAAGCATCAAATTTGGTGGAAGGCCGCAACCAGCCACACTGAATGGGAACGCATGGCATTTTAAAGTGATGAAAGGTGAACCTGCTATAAGGGGATAGCAATACAGCATAATAACGAAACAAGAGATGTGTTCGACATCGGTTAATATAATCGGTGCTCATCATGCAATTAAAGTATAACCCACTGACACATGCTGCGTACTTCTGAACACGTATGACTAGCCTGAGAAGGCAGGAAAGATAGTAAACAATACACCCCGGCCGCAAGCCTACAGCTGATGAAAAATACACGGGCTACAGTAACACTGATACTAGCGACAAAAGAGGCAGACATAATTTACTCACTACACCGGTAATTGAATACATCTCGCCCTCCCTATTGAGATTTAAAATACCGATCTTTCTTACTCAGGGGTTAAAATGTCTCCTAAAAAAGGGGGCAAACTAGACAAAGGTGTTAAAAAACGGGCAGCAACAAACCCCTCTGTAAACAATTTTTTCAAGCACATAGATACACCTGGAAAAGTGCTAACAACTGCAAGCGATACCAGAGAAGATGCTTCCTCAGCCTCATCTGAATCTGAGGGAGAGAGTTCAGAACATGCTGTCTCAGTTCCTAGAGCCCTGCTGAATTCATTACCCTCAAAAAAGGACTTTTCCAACCTAATTGGCCAAGTTAAACAATGCATAAGGGAGGAAATCTCTGAGATTAAAAAAGAACTTTCAGATATGGGCCAGAGAGTAGAAAAATTAGAAGATACCAATGCCCTAACTGATTCCAACATACTCTTTCTCAGATCCAAAGTGGCCTTTCAAGATGAGCAACTTTTACAAATGGAGAACAAGCTAGACGACTTGGAAAATCGCAGTCGTCGTAGTAACATTCGAATCAGAGGAATCCCGGAGACCGTCCTACCAGCAGATCTGGAAGAATATCTACAAGGAGTGTTTACTCTTGTCTTGGGAGTGGACTCAGAAGCCACAATAGCTCTGGATAGATTTCATCGAGCTCTACGAGCAAAACCTCTGGGTGATCAGCCCCCAAGAGACGTAATTGTCAAGATCACTAGTTACCAAATCAAAGAAGAGATAATGAAAAAAGCACGACAGAAATATCCTCTTAAATACAGGGCTGACCCCATTCAGTTATTTGAAGATTTGTCTCCAAGAACATTACAGAAGAGACGTGAATTCAGATTCTTCACCACCACATTGAGACAGCGTAATATCCCGTACAGATGGGGCCACCCTTTCAATCTGCAAATTCCATGGAAGGGAAGAAGATTAATCTGCAATACAATAGAGGATATACAGAAGGTCTGTAAGGACCTGGAAATCACCATTTTGCCTCAGCAGGATGAAATCAGTGAAAGAAGAGGGGAGAGACCCCATATGGCCCCACCTTTACCACAGAGATCGGAGTGGAAGAAAATACCAGCAAAATTGGTCAATAAAGACACTCAAAAAATTGACTCTGCAACAACTTCAGGAAAGTGAACTCTTCTCTCTTTCTTTCTGATGTGGGTTTGAATTTAATTGAATCTAGGGGGTAAAGGTTGCGGTTGATACAGCAGTGTTTATGATCTGGGGGTCGCCTGCACTGGCCCACTCTGTGGTTTGAAGGTGGAGTGGGCCGGGGTGGGATGATCTCATGGACACAGCTCTGTTGGGATATGATCGTATTGATTGATAGACAAGAGCCTTTGAAGATGAAGATAGGTGAGACATATTGTGTTGATAAGATACGATTAATGCCTTTGACATAAGTAGGAATCACATTGTAAAGTAAATATTTGAATGTTGTGATGGTAGGAAACACGTGTTTATTTAAATGTTATGATTGAAGACCTATATAGTTCAATCTACAGGGTGAGATGTTATATATCTTATGTCCAAATGTTTATAGGCGCACTCACTAAACAACACTCAGGGTGCACCATGGTGCAAGCCTGAAGGAATATCTATCTCATGCCCAAACAGGGGTTTTGTATTCTCCCCTTAAAAGAATGCAAGTTATAGCTCTTTTCA
This sequence comes from Bombina bombina, assembly GCF_027579735.1. Classification (NCBI taxonomy): domain Eukaryota; kingdom Metazoa; phylum Chordata; class Amphibia; order Anura; family Bombinatoridae; genus Bombina; species Bombina bombina. The sequence goes on along the minus strand of NC_069502.1, from coordinate 461,963,864 downwards.
TTCGCACCAGTTGTGCAATAGTTATCTTGTTTGAATTTTGTTTTGTTTATTATTTTTCTAGTTGCTACCGTGAGGGCCATCTTAATCTTAGATATGTATTCTGGGCTAAATATCACTGTCAATTATTTTCAATATTGCCACACAACTTAGGACTATCTACACTTAGCTTCAACTCTCTGGATGACAGAAACTAATACACCCAGTATACATATAATTACCCAAAATGTAAAAGGTTTCAATTGCCCTAGTAAGCTGAATATGGCTCTCAGAGACCTGTATAGGAAAGGAGGGAAAATCCTCTTACTGCAGGAAACACATTTTAAAACGGGTAAGATACCCAGGTTTTTTTCAACTCAATATCCGCAACATTTTCACAGCACGAACTCCACCAAAAAAATTAATGGGGTTAGCATTTTGGTGCACAAATCAATTCCATTTAAACCCCAAAGAATAGATAAGGATAAAGAAGGGAGATTCTTGGGAATTATGGGTCTGATGTTTGGTAGACCTGTGACAATTGTCAATCTATACGCCCCTAATGCGAGACAAGACCGTTTTGTTTCACAAATCTCAGATAGGGTTACAGCCCTTGTCAAAGGCCCCCTAATTGCAGCGGGAGATCTTAACACCCCTCTCGATCCTGACCTAGACAGCTCTAACCCCAATGTTCGGCAGAACCAAAAAATGCTTCATTCTATTTGGAAAGACATTAGAACTTTGACACTACATGATACATGGCGTTACACTCACCCGCACACTAGAGACTACACCTTTTTTTCAAACCCACAAAAAAGTTACTCAAGACTGGACTACATTCTAGTAGACCATCTTGCACTCTCATTAGTTAAACATGCACATATCAAACATACGACATGGTCAGACCACTCTTTAGTAGAATGTGTGATAGCATGGCCTTCTGCCCCCATCAAGCCTTTTACATGGCGTCTTGAAAATGTGCTGCTAGCTGACTCAAAAGTGGTAGAATCATTCGCGGAGTTTTTGGACAGCTATTTTCTTATTAATAACACACCTGATGTCAGTCCCGCGACAGTATGGGAAGCACATAAAGCTTATATTAGGGGCGAATTTATCAAAATACAAGCATATAAACGCAAACAAACCCTTGCAGAATATGTTAAATTGGCACAAGAAGTATCTGAGGCTGATATGTCACTGAAACTAAATCCCAAAGATCAGGAACTAGCTAGGATTCTACAACACAAAAGGGATAACCTAAATAAACACTTACAACTCGAAACACAGAGAAGCCAATTACACGTACAACAAAAATACTATGGTGAGGGAAATAGATCGGGGAAGCTATTAGCTAGAACATTAAAGCAGCAACGCACAAACTCCTATATTCACTCACTCAAATCACCACATAATACTAATATTGAGGACACAAAATCCATTGGGGACTCTTTCAAGAAGTTCTACCACAGACTATATAATTTGTTCCCCAACAGATCGCCAAATAACCATCAGTCAGAGTGTGAAAGGTATTTAGAAGGCATAAATCTCCCGAAACTCACAGAAGATGAAATTAGGGGAATGGAAGCACAGATCTCCAGTAGGGAGATAACAGAAGCTATTAAAGAATTAAAACCGGACAAAGCCCCAGGACCAGATGGTCTCAGTAATAGGTATTATAAGGCCTTCAAGACCCAACTTACCCCACACTTACTTACCCTATTCAATCAAATTTCTGATACTGTAGTTTTTCCTGACACTATGCTACAGGCCCATATCTCAGTACTCCCTAAACCCGGTAAAAAACCAGAGACCCCAGCTAATTTCAGGCCAATCTCCTTGTTAAATGTAGACATCAAATTATATTCCAAAATAATAGCAAATAGGATAAATAAAGTCCTCCCAAAACTAATAAATCATGACCAGGTTGGCTTTGTTCCAGAAAGGGAGGCTAAAGATAATATTGGAAAAGTATTAAACTTACTGGACTACATTAAAAAATTCAAAATTCCTGCAATTTATCTATCAACCGACGCTGAAAAAGCATTCGATAGACTAGATTGGACCTTTTTATTAACAACTCTTCAAAAATTCGGCTTCCCCAAAACAATTATTTCGAAAATTTTTGCTCTATATTCCACCCCATCGGCCCAGATACGAGTAAATGGGACTCTGTCTGATCACCTCGAAATCAGGAATGGGACGAGGCAAGGTTGCCCGCTCTCCCCCATTCTTTTTATACTATCATTAGAACCATTGGCCACAAAATTGCGTGCACACTCGGAAATAAAGGGTATTACCATACAAGACCAATGTTATAAGTTAGCAATGTTCGCTGACGATATTCTCCTGACAATAGCTGAACCATTGCTCTCTCTTCCACACATCCAAAGTGAACTGGAGACATTTGGAGCAGTATCAAATTTCTTGATAAATATTAACAAATCAGAACTATACCCGATAAACCTAGCAGACTCAGAAATATTAGAAATTAAACATATGTTCCCCTATAAAATTCAGAGACAAGCATTAAAATATTTAGGGATATTTTTGACGCAGGACCCTATCTCCCTACGGAAACTAAATTACGGCCGATTGCTAGGGGAATTTGAACATTTGGTATCCTCTTGGCTACCGAAAAAACATATTTCTTGGCTGGGGAGAATTGCCGCTGCCAAAATGACACTATTACCAAAAGCACTGTATGTCATGCAAGCACTGCCCATATCGGGAGTGTCAACAGACATCAATAAGCTACAAGCGATTATAGACACATATATTTGGGATAGGAAGCCCCCGCGCCTAGCTAAGACCACGCTCTATAGACACAGGGAAGATGGGGGGCTGGGGGTCCCTAATCTGCACTTTTATAAATTGGCAATTGCCGCAAATAAAGTAGTAGAATGGTGCAGGCAAGGGGACAACTCTTATAAGAGAAGTGTCCATCTAGAATCCCAACTGCTAGGAACCCCGCATATTGGTGGGATGTGCTGGGCTCCTCAAAAACCATCTATAGAAAAAATAGAAGCTTACCCAATTATCAAAGAAACCTGGTCCGACTGGTTAAAGTTACGCAACAAACACAAACACATAACATCCACTTATTCCCCTCTAACAATTCTTGACCCAAATGAGGAATTCCTACGAGACTGGTCAGGGAGGAAATTAAAAATAGATCAAACGTCTAATCTAGTGGATCATATCCCTGTATATCTGTTAACAGAGAAAGGAAGAATAGCACAGAGAGAAACCCTACTAACACAAGGCCACACTTTTTTCCAATCCTGGTTGAGATACCATCAGATTCGCCATTTCCTAGCTATGCACCAAAACAAGCAAGATTTGCTCAGACCGCTCACGGTTTTTGAAACTTTATGCACATCACAGCACCACCCTAAGGGGGTGATTTCCACAATGTATAGGATGGTTCTTAAATCAAGTCTTCCGAACAAACCGAACTACATATCTAAATGGGAGGCTGAAATGGGTAGACAGTTTTCTGGTAAACAGTGGGATACATGGTTTCAGACGACAGCCAAATCAGCACACTCATCAACAGCGCTTGAAACTAATACTAAAATTCTCACCAGGTGGTACCTAACACCAGGCAAGCTAAAACACATGTTTAAAAATGCTAGTGGCAAATGCTGGAGGGGTTGTGGGCAGGAAGGTACCATGTATCACATATGGTGGGAATGCAGAGTAATACACACATTTTGGATACAAATACATAACCAGATTTGCAAAACGATTGGTATTGATCGGACATTGTCACCGGAGGGTGTCTTGTTTAATGCCAACATGGAGATCCCTTGTAAGATTAGGAAAAACCTGTATCAAATACTAATAAATACAGCAAAAAGGCTAATAGCCAGAGCCTGGAAGAAAGTACACGCACCTACACTTAGCGATTGGTGTGATTTAGTACAGCACACCTTAATATTAGAAAGATTACATTATCTTAAAACAGGAAATTTGACTATGTACCATGATATGTTATTTCTATGGGAGCAGTATATACATGGTCCAGAGGTGGTAGGCAATTGATCTTTATTGAAAGCGTGACAGATAGAGCATAATGGGTAATATATATGTATTAGAAGTTAAGTTGTTGATGACCAGAACAGGAAATGCATAATGGCCCTCACGGTGGAAAATATGTTAAAATTTGTAAACTCTTTTGTAGTCTCGAAGTTCTTCCAAATTTTTTAAGGTATAATGTAATGGGAACTCAATTTTCTTGACCCTGGACTGCATAGGAAATGCTATGGACTTACACTACACGCCATTCTCAGGAGTGACATTATGTGCAACCCGAAGGGGTATCTAACAGAGAATGAAAACAAAATATGGTTGTGGACTTGCTGTTACAGCCAGGGTTCAAGTGAGACACCATTGGCTAAATACAAACTTACTTTTACTGCACGGATTCAAATTGTTATTTCATTGAATGCGACCTGTTGTTCAGGTTATTTTGCTTTGTACATTCATAATCTTTATTGTATGAGACCACTTTTTATTTTGTATGTTTATTATACTTGAATAAAGCTCTTTTGAAAACAAAAAAAAAAAAAAAAAAAAAAAAAAAACCAATGAAACGTTGTACAGATTTTGTTGAAGTGGGAGTAGGCCAATTTAAAATTGCTGATACCTTCTCCGGATCCATTTGTATTTTGTTGGGACTGATGATGTAACCCAAGAATTTTATTTCTGTAACATGAAAAGAACACTTTTCCAATTTAGCATATAATTTGTGTTCTTTTAAACGAGTTAACACCCAGCGTACATGTTTTTCATGTTCTTGTGGTGTTCTAGAATAAATTAGGATGTCATCAAGGTATATTATGACACAGACGTCAATAAGGTCTCGGAATATCTCGTTTATAAAAAACTGAAAAGTTGCTGGGGCATTACTCAGACCGAAAGGCATTACATTATACTGAAAAAGGCCATATCTAGTCTGGAATGCCGTCTTCCATTCGTGACCCTCTTTGATTCTAATCAAATTATAAGCCCCCTTTAAATCTAGTTTGGTGTAAATAGTGGCACCAGTTAGACGCTCCAAAAGTTCTGGTATTAAAGGTAAAGGGTATCTGGGTTTTTTTGTGATGTTATTTAATGCCCTATAATCAATAATAGGTCTTATGGTACCATCCTTGTTTCTTACTAGAAACATTCCTGCAGCTGCAGGGGATGTGGAGTGTGAAATGAATCCCTTACGTAAATTTTCATCTAGGTAATTTCTAATATATTGAAGTTCCTCTTGAGAGAGAGGATAGATCTTACCATGAGGGATTTTAGAACCAGGTATTATATCGATAGGGCAGTCAAAATCCCTATGGGGTGGAAGGTTTTCTGCCTCTTTTAAATTGAATACTTCTGCCAAATCCTGATAACACAAGGGTAAACCATTATCAAGTGACGCTATGGTTTGATGTGGGTAACAAGTCTTTAAACAAAAGGCAGAATCTAATGTTACCTTACTTGAAAACCAATTTATGTTTGGGTTGTGTTTCTTCAACCAAGGATACCCTAAGATGAGAGTATGCTGATGTATTGATATGAGATCAAAGGATAAGTATTCAGTGTGTCCTTGGAATGATGTTACAAGAAGGGGAACAGTATGATGTGTGATAGGTCCTTGTTCTATGAATGAACCATCTATTAACTTAATGGAGACAGGGTTTTGTTTGCATATAACTGGTATTTTATTTTTATATACATAGGTGGAATCAATGTAATTGCCAGATGCTCCTGAATCAATTAATGCCTTGGTTTGGATATTTTTCTGGTCCCACTGTAAAGAAATGGACAAAGTCATATGGGTATCATTTGTAATGCTGTAAATAAAGTCACTGGTTATTGTCTTACCATTCTTTTGTTTTTTTAACATAGGACAAGTGGATACTGAATGTTCCTTGTGTGCACAGTATAAACAGAGGTTTTCCAACCTCCTTTTAATTTTTTCCTCTGGTGGCAGAGGTCCTCTAATAACTCCAATCTCCATGGGGGTAGCACTGCCATGAGCTCTGTCATGACTTGTAGTGACTTGGTAAGGTTTCCTGGATGGGTTATCATAAGAGGCCCTCTCTGCTCTCCTTTCTCTCAAACGACGATCCAAAGATATGCTTAATTTGATAAGCCCCTCAAGAGTATCAGGGATCTCCAGACGTGAAAGTTCATCTTTGAGTGATTCAGACAACCCCAGACGATATTGATTCTTTAAACTGATTTCATTCCACTGAGAGTCCTCTGCCCACATCTGAAACTCAGTGGTATAATCTTCCACATTTCTCTTACCCTGTTTTAAAGACCTTAATCTCGTTTCAGCATTTATTTGAGTATTTGAGTCTTGATATAGACTAGTCAAAGCAGAAAAAAAATCCTGTAATGAATCTAAGATAGGGTTATTGTTTTCGAAAAACCTATTAGCCCAAGTCCTAGGTTCACCTTGTAAAAAAGATATTGTGGTACATACTTTAATCCGCTCAGTGTGATAAGTCTTAGGTCTAAGGGAGAATAATAAGTTACAGGCATTCTTAAATTCCCTGAACTCAGAACGTTTCCCTGAGAAGGGTTGTGGATAATTAATATGAGGTTCAGGTGGATCATGAGGTTTTTGTGAAACATAATCTTTAACTATAGTTTTAAGTGCAGCATTTTCAGTTTGCACTTCAGTTACTGCTCTTGCCAAATAATTAAGTTTGAGATAGACATTATTAAACTCCTTCTTTATTTCATTAGGATCCATAATAGTAAATGTTCCAATCAAAAAAGATTTTGATTGTCTTTTAGGCCTGATTATTATGTGGTATTGTGAGCTTTGTAAATCAGGAAACAAGTATTTATGGCAAAGGTTAGCCCTAAAATTAGAGCTTGTTGCTCTTTTTTGTATTAATCAGAAAACAACTTCTATGTAGCCTGATTAAACAATATGAGACATTTAATATATGATGAATTTTTGTATTAACTACAAACTTATGTGTTAATAAAAATAAGGATACAATGATGAGATACAATTCATATGTTCAATATATATCGAAAGGAAGCCACAGAAGGAGTAGATATACTGACATTGGTCTTCCTCATCTCGTTCCAGCTTTCATTGAAGATCAAAATCCTCCTTCAAAATCTGGGCTAATTCAAGAACCACCACAGCGAATCATATTTGGAAATCGATTACACTCTTCACACTGTTACATTTGTATTGTATATTTTATCACATTGTTGCTATTTGTATACTACACTTCAATATTGCGCCTGATCAGCGCTATCGTGTTTGCAATATATATTATATTTTATTTGTTTCACATATGTAATTAAATTTATACATTTTATATTTCTTTGTTGTTAGCACTTTCTTGGTTGATCCAATTCGCACCAGGTGTTATTATTTGCACATATATTTGGCGTTATATGCTCATAAGTTATTATATATATTTTTTCTATTTTAAGCTGCTTAGCGCCTGTGTTTATTTGAATTCTATGGTCTCTTTTTAGATTCCATATTATTCTTTTTATCTCACTTTATCAATAGAGGTTGGGAGTTTCCTCTTAATCATCACAGGTTTAATAGGTTTCTTTTTTGCGCAGTTAACCCTTTGCCCTTCTTCATTGTTCTATGCAGCGCCAAAAGTTCCAGGCTGATCGTAGGCATCTGCCAGCACCTTCCTACCAGGTTGGTGAGAGAGTTTGGCTGTCCTCCCTCAACTTGAATCTTCGGGTGGCTTCCAATAAACTGGCTCCCTGTTATGCTGGTCCTTTTCGAATACTTTGATGAGTCAATCCTGTGACCTACTCTCTTGACCTTCCTCCTGCGGTTTACCACTGTGTTGCCTCACCCCCATCCTATCTTTGTTGACAACCATGAGGAGTATGAGGTCAGCAGCATTACTGCCTTTCGTATGTACAAGATTTGGTTCACTGGAGGAGCTACAGTCCGGAGGAGCGTAAATGGGTTCCCTCCTCTGATGTTCATGCTCCCGCCCTCCTCCGTGCCTTCCATGCCCATTTTCCCAATAAGCCTTTTGTCCTCCCGCGGGGGAGGGGTCGTTGAGGGGAGGTTACTGTCAGGGTTTTTTCCCTATTTTGTTTGCCATGTGCTGCTGGCAGCCATTTTACTCACCTCTCTTGCTGACTCTGGTGCATACTGTGTGATGCTGCTCATTTCCTGCACTTCCTTTTATGTCCAGATTGGTGTACATCATCCGTGTGAGACAGGATGCAGTCACAGAATTGAGAATTGAGTTGTCTCAGACCTGTTTGTGAGAACTCCTGTGTATTACCTGGCTGTCTGACGTCCCTCCTGGTTCCTGGTTCCTGATCCCTGGCTTGTTCCTGACTCTGCTGTTCTCCTTGTTCCTGATTCCGGCTCGTCTGACTACTCGCTTTGGCTCCTGACTCGGCTCGTCTGACTACCAGCTCTGGTTTTGATTCCTGGCTTGTTATTTGACTTGTGGACTTTTTATTATTTTTTGCTATTAATAAAGGTGTGATTATTTTTACACTTCTCGTCTCAGTCTGATTCCTGGCACCCTGACACTTGGTAACTGTTGCAATCCTGTTTGCTGCCATTTTTGCTTATAGAGAGACCAGTGTGCGAACACAGTTTTCTGTAAGACAAATACGTTGGGACACTCTTTGTGGATAAGACTATCAAGACTATCAAGATTAATTCTCTTACAAATGTGCGTAATTTCCCTAAGGCATATGACGATAGACATATTTGGATATTAACTGAATTCTCAAAATGGTGATCTGGTAAAGTATAAGCAATTGTATATTTAATATTTTAAACAAAGGTATTCTAAAACTATAGTTATATCGTAGTTGTGATTTAATAGGAGGATTTATTCTTATATTTAATATTAATTAGACCAAGGGTAATAAGTATACTGGTGTTAAATATTAATGTTTAGGAAGAATTTTGTATTTTAATATCATAAATTAATTACAGTTATTGCTATATATATGTTTTAGAACTTGCCTTATTGTAGCTAAATAAGAGGTAAATTCAGGTCAGACATATTGGCATATAAATTGGCTGTGTGCATTAATAATATATACAACTTCTGGTGTTTTTAATCTGAGTTATATAGAATCATTTGTGGGCTAAGTAGCTTAATTATACTTGTCTGAAAGTTATCCTAAATCTACTGAGATCCAGTAAGATTAGTGTGAAGTATCTTGTTATACTGTTTAACTAAACACTGTTAAGCTAACGGTCCATACTCTTGTATTTTACTGTGGTATTTTAATGTGATTCATTGTGGGTAAAGTTAATTTTAAAGGTATATCTTTTATGATCTTTGTAAAGAATATTATAACAACATAAGCGTGTATAGTCGATTCATAATCTAGTCTTTACTTAATATATTGCAATGTGTTTATAAGGCTAACTAATCTAAGAATGTAGGAATAAATATTAATTTCAATTGTTTCGTATATACATTTTAATTTGGGTTATTTTAAAGAATAATAATAAATAAAATATATTTATAACCTGTTATATACTAACAGATACGATCGGGATGATTGACACCCCCTGCTAATGGCCGATTGTCCGCGAATCTGCAGGGGGCTGCATTGCACAAGCATTTCACACGAAATGCTTGTGCAATGATAAATGCTCCAAATTCCAAAAGAATCCACAGCACCAAGGATATATTCACAACTTTATTGGAACATCTGGGTCAGACAGATATTATAAGCAACGTTTCATGTTAACAACGCTTAATCATGCTATACAGATACACCAGCGTATGCTGTCTGCATTTATCAATGTAGATCAAACATGATCCGCTACAGTGGATCATTTCCGCCCTACAGTTAATAAATTTACCCCTATGTCATCAAATGTATCACAGTTAATATCTGATGTTCCTGAAGATCAAAAATGTTTACCTTTTCTTTAAGATTTGTCTAAAGCGAACTCTTTTTTTATAACTGCAGTTTCTGAAAAATTACTGTTGAACGCTAAATCCATGGTTACATGTAACTTAATCAGACGAGCACTATGTCTACGACATTGGGAGGCAGACTCTGGTTCTAAGGTCAATGTCATGACTTTACCCTTTGAAACTAGTATGTTGTTTGGTAAGGAATTGGAAAATCTTATATCCAAACACAGGGAGGTAAGAATGTTTTTCTTCCTCAAATGCCTAGACCTTGTAAGTCTCCTTCTTTTGTACACAGACGTAATAATCAATTTTAAGGTTTTACATTTCAAGGTACTAAGGATTCCTTTTGTTCCCAGAATTGGAGGTCACAGTGCCAATTTAGAGGCAAGGTCCGTGGGAAACAAATTCCATTACAAGCTTCCAAGAAACAATGATGGGTTGCCTGTCCAGATGTTTTCCTTAGGTGGCAGACTCTCCAAGTTCAGGGACATCTGGAAGATGACATTATCAGACGATTTGGTCCTGAATCTTATGTTAACAGGTATCATCTAGATTCCAAAACTCTTACCCCCTTACCATGCTTTGTGATCTCGCCACTCCCTAAGAATCAACAGAAATTAATGGCAATTCACGACTTTGTCAGCAAGCTTCTGGTTCAGGAAGTTATTAAAGAAATTCCATTCAATCACAAATTTCAGGGTTTTTCTCCTCTCTTTCTTGTAAATAAAAAGACGGTTCTTGGAGGCCTGTCTTAGATTTAAGAAGGCTATATTATTACCTGGTAGAAAAAACTTTCAAAATGGAGACCCTTTTGGCTGTTATGAAGATGGTTCCTGCAGGGACATTTCTATTATCCATAGACCTGAAGGACCCCTATTTTCATGTTCTAATAGCAGAATCCCACAGAAAATGTCTACGCTTTGCAGTGGGGGATAGTCACTTTCAGTTCACAGATCTGCCTTTTGGTATTTCCACCGCACCTAGAATATTCACAAAGGTCTTGGTAACCATTATTGCACAGCTTCGAGAAAAAGGCATCTTTACTCTTTATTATTTGAACAACATTTTAATAATCGCAAATTTATTTGCAATGGCATGTCAACACTGAGACTTTGTCTTTCAATTTTCACAAAACACAGTTAGTTGGTTAATATATTACCAAAAGAGTCAATTGGGACCCACTCAAAACATACATTTTTGGGAGCAGAGTTCAATACAGTAGATCAGCTGGTTTCCCTGCCTGCACAACGGATCCAGGTCCTGGTAAAGTATTTCAAGATGCTTCAACTGTGTCGACGAATTTCAATAAGGATGTGGATGAAAATGTTGAGCCACATGGTGTCTGTAATCCATTTGGTAAAATGGTCAAGGTGGTAAATACGTCCTCTACATTTGTATTTCCTGCAGCATTGGAACAGACAGCAGAGTCTCTCTCAGTTCATCCGTTTCCCTTATCAATTCAGGAAATGCCTCACCTGGTGGACTCAAATCTATCCAGCGGTCTTCCACTTGTGGATCCCAAACGGATTATTCTACGGATAGATTAATCAAAACAGGCTGGGGTGCAGTCTTCCAGAGGTGGTATGGGCAGGGATGATAGCCCTCGAAATTCAGCACCTTCCTGCCAATCTTCTGGATATCAGAGCAATTTTTCAGGCCATGACTAATTTTCAAAGTGTTCTGCAGAACAAGGCTATTTGATTTTGAAGAAAAACAGGACAGCCAGCTCTTATGTCCAATTTTAAAGAGGCACAAGGAGTCTACAGGTCCTCAAGAAAGTCTTTCCAATTTTCGTTTCGGCACAGCACTAAAAAAACGGAAAAAAAAAGATCTTTTTTTCAATTTAAATCTGTTTTTTTTTAATTTTAATAGGATTTTTAAAAATAAAACGCTTTTTGAGGAAAAATCTATCTAAAAATAGTTTCTGTTTAAGATACATTGTAATCCAAAGGTTATTCATCCTGAAATATAGATTCGTTTTTTTTTTTAATTATATAGCAAGATGCTGTATATTTATGGCTGTAATTTTCTGTCAGATTATTTTGGACAATTTTTCTATCTTGAAGATATTATCACATAGTATTGGTTTTGTAGTTCTCAGAACTGAATTTGTGTCTGCAGAAATAACATGCCCCTTCTTCACAGTAAAATGTTATAAAATTAACATACAGATAGACCATAAAAGGACATAATCATGAAAGATAACTTCTGGGTTTCAGATAGAGAATATAATGTTCAGATTTCAGATTTACTTCTGTTCTTTTTGAATCCTTTGTAGAAGGAGAGCAATGCTCTACTGGGGCCCAGCTGAATACATTGGGTGAGAAAGTGACAAGCAGCTAGCTCACAGTAGTGCATTGCTTCTGAGCCAATAAATGCAGGCTGTTCAACAATGAAGACCAAGAGAACAAAGCAAATTAGATAAGAGAAGTCAATTGGAAAATTGTTAAAAAGGGCATGTTCTTTCTGAATCATGAAAGTTTAATTTTGACTGTTCATTTAATGCCATTATTTCCCAGCAAATCTATGTACATAGAATCAACCCATATTAAGTTTCAAGAAGATCACTGAATAGAAGATTGTTTGGAGTGGAATAGATCTTCACAAGGACCTAAGTGTGAGCATTAAAAATGAAATATTGTGTTATTGTTTTAGTTAAATAAAACTGTTTCAATTGTTATTATTAATGTAATTATTATTTTTCTTCTTCCAAAGTGCTGGTGAAAAGTTTATCAAATATGAACGATTAACCAATTAAATTGGAGATAGTTTACCTCCAAATAATTGAATTCATTTTAATGATCTATCTATGCATATCTAATTATATATAACCAAATCAGTAATGATTTGATATAACTGGGGGGGGGGGGGGGGAATCTGAAAACGTATTATTCTTAAAAGAAAATCTACTATACCACAAACCATCAACGAAAATCGTGTTCCAATACCCCTTACGGCCTGTAATATGTATTTTCGAGAAAGTTGCAGAATGACACCTTCCTAGCAACATAGACAAACCAAATTCACCAGACTGACATAACTAGATGTGAAAAGTGTAATCATCCACAAACCATTCATGGAAACCGTATTCCTATACCCGTTCCAGCATGTAATACACTTTTTCATGAGATGTGGCGGAACAGCACCTTCCCAGCAACCCAGATAGATCAAATTCACCAGCCACACATGACTAGATGTGATAAGTATCATCAGACAAAACAACATCCACGGAAACCACTTTTTCTTTACCTGCTCCACCTGTAATGTGCTTTTTTTATGCAAAATGTGATGGAACAGCACCTTCTTAGCAACCCAGAATGGCCAAATTCACCAGCCACATATGACTAAATGCATTAAATGTAATCAGCAATCAAACATCCACGGAAACCACGTTCTGATACCTGTTATATGCTTTTTTTGAGAAATGTGGTGGAACAGCACCTTCCAAGCAACCCAGATAGACCAAATTCATCAGCCATACATGACTAGATGGAATAAGTGTAATCAGTCACAAACCATCCACAGAAACCGCGTTCCAATACCCATTACAGACTGTAATATGCTTTTTCACAAAATATGGCAGAACAGCACCTTCCAAAGAACCCATATAAACCAAATTCACCAGCGACACATGACCAGATGTGATAAGTGCAATCAGCCACAAAATATTTACGGAAACCATGTTCTGATACCCATTCCAACTGTAATGTGCTTTATCCTCCCGCAAAATGTAACAAAAGGGTACCTTACCAGCAACATAGACAGACCAAATTCATCAGCCATTCATGACTAGATGTGATAAGTGTAATTAGCCACAAACCATCCATGGAAACCACATTCCTATACCTGTTACAGACTTTTTTTTACAAAATATGGCAGAACAGCACCTTCCCAGGAACCCAGATAGACCAGATTCACCAGCTACGAATTGGCCACAAAACATCCATGGAAACCACATTCTGATTTACGTTCCACCTGTAACATGCTTTTTTAGTAAATGTGACAGAAGAGCACCTTCCCAGCAACCCAAGATATACCAAATTCAACAGCAACATCCACGGACACCATGTTCTGATATCAGTTTTAGCCTGTAATACTCTTTTCTGTGACTGAACAGCCACACATGACTAAACATAAACCATTCTGCCTGTAATATGCTTTTTCATGAAGTTTGACAGAACTGATACCTGTTCCGCCTGTAATATACTTTTTTGCAAAATGTGACTGAACTGCATGTTCTCAGCAACTCAGATAGACTAAATTCACCAGCCACATATGGCTAGATGTAATAAGTGTAAACAGCCACAAAACTTCCACATAAACCGCGTTCCCATACTCATCTACCTGAAATTTTTTGTGCAATGTGACAGAACGGCATCTTCCTAGCAACATAGACCAAATTCACCAGCCACACATGACTAGATGTGATAAGTATAATCAGCCATAAACCATCCATTGAAACCATATTTCAATACACCATTGTGCCTGTAATACTCATTTTCACTAAATGAGGAGGGAAGGGCCCTTCCCAGCAACCAAGACCATCCCTGGAAACTGCATTCTGATACCCGCTCTGGCCTGTACTACACCTTTTATCAAAATGTGACAGAACACCTTCCCAGCAACCAAGACCAACAAAATTCACAAGCCATACAGGACTAGATGTGGTAAGTGTAATCAGCCATAAACCATCAACAGAAATCATATTCCAATACCAGTTCTACCTGTAACACATTTTTTCGCAAAATGTGGTGAAACTGCACCTTCCCAGCAATCCAGAAAGACTAAATTCACCTGCCACACATGACTCAATGTGATAAGTGTAATCAGCCACAAAACATTCACGAAAACATCCAAGGCTTTGCAAGAGCTCTGCTTGCCCGTGGCAGGGCTAAACAAAAAACAAACTGCCTGCTCGGTTCACGGTTTGTGGGTGATTACACTTATCACATATAGTCATGTTTGGCTGGTGAATTTGGTTTGTCTATGTTGAGGAGAAGGTGCTGTTCTGTCACTTTTTGTGGAAAGTGTATTACAGGCCAGAACAGATATTGGAATGTGGATTCTGTAGATGTTTCGTGGCTGATTACACTTGCATCTAGTCAAATGTGGCTGGGCAATTTCCGTTCAATCAGTTTTTGTTTAAATAAAATAACTCTGTGTGTTTCTATTGTACCTGGACAAGAAGAAAAAGCAGTAATTATTGAGTTGGAGACTTCCAGAAGTATGACTTAAAGGGATGTGGAACCCAAAGTTTTTCTTTCGTGATTCAGATAGAGCATACACATTTTAAAAGGTTTTCAGTATACTTCTATTATCAAACTGACTTCATTCTCATGGAATTCTTTTTTTGAAGAAATATCTAGATAGGTAGCGTGCATATTTCTGGTGCAGTACATGACAGAAAACAATGCTGTCACCTACTGTTCTTGCAAATGTATAACATAGTTGCTGCCATATATTGCTGCAGTCATGTGCACAATCCTACTCCATACCTGTTTTTCAACAAAGAATCCCAAAAGAATAAAGTACATTTGATAATAGAAGTAAATTGGAAAGGTGTTTAAAATTGTATGCTCTGTCTAAATTATGAAATAATATATGTACTGTATGTCCATTTAAAGTAGTGCTCAGTTTTTGACAATAAGTTCTTGCTGGGTATTGGTGCCCCCTTGATGCTCTTAGTGTGTTCCATTTGGAATAAATGCACATCCACCACCGTTCCTTCTAAGGTGTGCACGCGCATACCTTTTTCCAAACGAGCGCACATAAATTTTCAAAATGTACACAGAGCATAATTGGCACTACTTTTTTTTCAATCAGTTTTTTTTTAATTGTGATAGTGGAATAAATATCTAGCTCATTCTTACACAAGTAAAACCCGCCACAATAGAACAGTATCGAATACGTCCATACATACTAAATGCATCTATTACTTGCCTTGGGGATCACAAAAGCACGCCGGTGTTCTAAAATAAGTTGTCTACCGCATAAGAATGTAGGATCTATGTCACTTCCGGTGACGTGAATCAGCTGCTGGAGGTGTGTGGCGCTCACTTTGCATGTGCAAGAGGCCCAATCTCCTCAAAACAGCTGTTTAAGGCTACGTAATGGGTCGAGGAATTATATCTCATGCGCACATGGCCATACTCCTCACTCATCAGAGTCAAGGCACAAGCGGCACACTGGCAACACGACCCTATTGGTTGTACAGTCACTGACTTCACGGACACATGGACCAATCAGATAATGCAGTAACTCTTTATATACATATATGTATTATCTGATCGTTCCGTAGTCCGTTTGATTTGCCCACCTCCATTCAATTTCCAAATTGGTCGATTGTGTGCCACCGACTTGCTGTGCCCAGGGTGGTGGGGTGCTGATGGGGCTTACATAAGATACACAGGGGGTGCTTATAGGGGTTACTGGGGGTGCTGATGGGGTTTATGTAGTTTACAGAGGGGGTGCTTATGTGGGTTACAGGAGGGCTGATGGTGCTTATGTATGTTACAGAGGGGTTTCTTATGGGGGCTACAGGGGGATCTGATGAGGCTTATGTAGATTACAGAGGGGGTGCTTATGGGGCTTATGTAGGTTACACAGGGGGTACTTATGGGGGTTACAGGGGGGCTGATGGGGCTTATATAGGTTACAGAGGGGGCTTTATGGGGTTTACAGGGGATGCTGATGGTGCTTATGTACTTTACAGAGGGGTGCTTATGGGGGTGACAGCGGGAGTTAATGTGGATTATCTAGGTTACACAGGGGGTGCGTATTGGGGTTACAGGCAGGGCCGCCATCAGGGGGTTACACGGAGTAAAGTATTAGCATTTGAGAGGATTTCTGAGTGTGCACTAAACCACTATGCACAGTGTGAGACAGACTTGACACTTTTTTGTACAGTGTGTGCCTGAATCAGACAGCATTGCAGAGGAGGTAGGACTTACTTAGTAAATGTTTTTTTATTTCTTTGTGCAATTTCAGATTGCAACTTCAGTGTGGTAGTAGTTGTATGGTGGGGCCAGGGGTCCATAAAAACACTTTTTTTAGCAGAAGTGTATTTATGATTATTTGACAATACTGTAGAAATTCTATATTTAAAGCCATGCAGAAATGTTTCCTCCTCAATGCACAAATGGTAGGTGCCCTTTTGGCAGATATGCGTTTTTTTAATTAATATATATATATATATATATATATATATATATATATATATATATATATTACATTCCAGGTTACTGCCCCTTTATGCAAGGACTTTCCAGATACAAGGAGGTATGTTTTCTAAGATTTTTACATCTGCATAAAATGTTATACTCTCAGACTAAGGTTGCTCAGTGTTTGAAATGAGACAGGTTAACTTAAAACTGTTCAGTTTACACTACATCTGACTTAATTTTGAAATACATACAAACAAGCCTAAATCCTGCATTTAACCAGATCTAATGGTATGAGTACCACACGGTTCCACCAAGACCATATAGAGTACAACATATTTAAAATCCATAAGTACAGCTGACAGATGGAAACATTTGTACACTATATTTGAAGTGGTGCTCTTGGTTGGGGAAATTGGAGGGGGGGAAACATATGTCAACCTTTAAAAAGTACTTTTCTTCATCTAGCCATCTACCCAGATCATTAATGTACAATTTTGAATTCAGAGAATTATTTTTGTTTGCACATTTACAAATATGATTCTTTAAAAAGTGATCTCAAACACCTAAATTACGAGTCTTGCATTAGCCTTAAAAAGCAGCGTTGAGAGGTCCCAACGCTGCTTTTTAACGCCCGCTGGTATTACGAGTCTGGCAGGTACAGGTGTACCACTCACTTTTTTTCCGCGACTCGAACATACCGCAAATCCATTTTCGTCAATTGCGTATCCTATCTTTTCAATGGGATTTTCCTAACGCTGGTATTACGAGTCTTGGAAAAAGTGAGCGGTACACCCTCTCCTGTCAAGACTCCTACCGCATTTAAAAGTCAGTAGTTAAGAGTTTTATGGGCTAACGCCGTAACATAAAACTCTTAACTAAAGTGCTAAAAAGTACACTAAGACCCATAAACTACCTATTAACCCCTAAAACCGAGCCCCCCCTCCACATCACAAACACTTAAATAAAATTTTTAACCCCTAATCTGCCGACCGGACATCGCCGCCACTTTAATAAATATATTAACCCCTAAACCGCCGCACTCCCGCCTCGCAAACAATAGTTACATTTTATTAACCCCTAATCTGCCGTCCCTAACATCGCCAACACCTACCTACATTTATTAACCCCTAATCTGCCACCCCAAACATCGCTGACACTATACTAAATGTATTAACCCCTAAACCTAAGTCTAACCCTAACCCCCCTAACTTAAATATACTTTAAATAAATAAAATTACTACAATTAACTAAATTATTCCTATTTAAAACTAAATACTTACCTATAAAATAAACCCTAAGCTAGCTACAATATAACTAATAGTTACATTGTAGCTATCTCAGGGTTTATTTTTATTTTACAGGCAACTTTGTATTAATTTTAACTAGGTACAATAGGTATTAAATAGTTATTAACTATTTAATAGCTACCTAGTTAAAATAAGTACAAATTTACCTGTAAAATAAAACCTAAGTTACAATTACACCTAACACTACACTATAATTAAATTAATTCCCTAAATTAACTACAATTAAATACAATAAAATAAAATAAACTAAAGTACAAAAAAAACCCACTAAATTACAGAAAATAATAAAATAATTACAGGTTTTTTAAAACTAATTACACCTAATCTAATTCCCCTAATAAAATAAAAAAGCCCCCAAAATTAATAAAAATCCCTACCCTATACTAAATTACAAATAGCCCTTAAAAGGATCTTTTGCGGGGCATTACCTCAAAGTAATCAGCTCTTTTACCTGTAAAAAAAAATACAATACCCCCCCCAACATTAAAACCCACCACCCACACACCCAACCCTACTCTAAAACCCACCCAATCCCCCTTAATAAAACTTAACACTAACCCCTTGAAGATCACCCAACCGGGCCGAAGTCCTCTACGAAGCCGGGGCGAAGTTGTCCTCCAGACGGCAGAATCCAGGCAGAAGAGGTGTCTCTTTGAGGGTGTGTGTATGTATGTCTTTGTTTATTTTCTCTGGATGCCTCTGTGAGGGTGGGTGTGTATGTCTCTGTGTTTTCTGTGGATGTCTCTGTGAGGGTGTGTGTGTGTATGTATGTATGTATGTCTGTGTTTTCTGTGGATGTGTCTGTGAGGGTGTATGTTTTCTGTGGGTGTCTCTATGAGGGTGTGTGTTTGTCTGTGCATTTTCTGTGGGTGTCTCTGTGAGAGTGTGTATGTCTCAGTGAAGATTTGTGTGTATGTATTTCTTTCTGTGTTTTCTGTGGATGTCTCAGTGAGGGTTTGTGTGTATGTATGTCTTTCTGTGTTTTAAGTGGTTGTCTCTCTGTGTGTGTATGTCTTTGTGTGTTTTCTGTGAATGTCTCTGTGTGTGTGTGTGTATGTCTTTGTGTGTTTTCTGAGGCTGTCTCTGTCGATGTTTCCTTGGGTGTATGTTTGCGTTTTTGTGTGTCCATTGTCTGCATTGTCTGTTCCTTTTTAGGACATTTTGACCTTACTACTGATTATTCACATCTTTCTACAGACTTTGAGACTAATGAAACCTTTCTGAAAGTCACCAATCCACCATTTTACCTTTAAATTATTGTTTAGGCAGTTCAGGGTCCTTCCTTTTAGCCACTGCATGCTGTTGTCATCATTTAGTTGGCATCTTCCTTGACAAAAAGATAATCAGAACTCCATATTTTGTTTTGTAAATCTTCTTTTTTGACAAAACTGTAGTCTACATCATTACTTGTCAGGTCAATGTAAACAAGTGCTGAGTGTCTGTTTGGTTGTCTGTGTCTGAGTGTGTTTCTTTGTGTGTCTGCTAGAGTGTCTATATGTGAATCATTGTGTGTGTGTGTTTCAGTGTATGAGTGTGTCTGTGTGTTTCTGTGTTTGTGTGTTACTACCTACTTTACAGCATTTCCAAGTTTGACTATACTTAAGAATAAAGTGCATATACGTTTTAGTCACTTGGTCAAAAATTGCACATGTCAAGAGGGGGGGGGGGGCTGATCAATGGTTGAGTCAGGGGCCCCAAAATTTCTAGTGGCGGCCCTGGGTGGAGGTATTTAAGCCTTTAGCTGGGGTGTCTTTGCCTCCTCCTGGTGACCAGGTTCTGTATTTCCCACAAGTAATGAATGAAGCCCTGGACTCTCCTCGTAACGATGGAATTTCCATCATGGAAATGAAATTATCAGGTAAGCATAATTTATGTTATTAAGAGAGATCAGGAAAGGGTACATAGTTCAAAGACATCATCAAATGTACAGCATGGCAATAATACAATAGTTAATTCACATTTGCAGTTGTATACATTGCATTTGTTACATGCTAATGGAGCATGATGAGTACATAAGAATACAGTTTGCTTATAACTTGTTACCTTTGTATTAACCAATACTAAAAGAAACTTTAGCAACATTAATAATGCTATTCCTTTCTCTCTCTGGATTTTATATTTTAAACATATTTAAACAAGACTTAACATTTCCTAACCATTCGCAACAGATTAGGTTAAGATTTAACTACACTCTTCATCATCCAATAGAATTAGAGCTGCTTAAATCCTATTGGCTGATTTGAACAGCCAATAGGATTTTAGCAGCTCTAATTCCTATTGGCTGATTCAAATTTTTCAGCCAATAGGAATGCAAAGGATGCCATCTTGGATCGCGTACCTTGCATTAAAGATTCAGTGTACGGCAACGGCCGTATGAAGAGGATGCTCCGCGCCAGATGTCTTCAGGATGGACCCGCTCCGCGCCGCCAGGATCGAGATAGAAGATGCCGTCTGGATGAAGATTGAAGAGGCCGTCTGGATGAAGACTTCTTGCGACGCCTGAATGAAGATCGTTCAAGCAGGACTTCAAAAACTGGATCTTCGGGGGTTAGTGATAGGTTTTTTTATGTTTTTTTGGGGTGTTTTTTTTTTAGTTTAGGGTTTGGGCATGTAAAAGAGCTAAATACCCTTTAAAGGGCAATGCCCATCAAAATGCCCTTTTCAGAGCAATGGGTAGATTAGGTTTTTTAGATAGTTTTTTTTTTATTTTGTGGGTTTGGGGGTGGGGTTTTTTAATGTTAGTGGATATTTGTATTTTTATTTCACAAAATAAGCTGATATCTTTAGGGCAATGCCCTACAAAAGGCCCTTTTAAGTGCCATTGGTAGTTTATTCTAGATTAGTTTTTTTATTTTGGGTTGTTTTTTTTTAATGGGTATTAGAATAGGAATAATTTTTTTTACTTTGGACAATTTGTTTATTATTTTGTGTAATGTATTTTTTTAGGGGGTGTTTGTTTTTTTTGTAGCAAAAGAGTTGTTTAACTTAGGGCAATGCCCTACAAAAGGCCCTTTTATGGGGCCCCCAAAATGTCCTTTTAAGGGCCCTTGGTAGTTTGGGGGGTGGGGGTTTGTATACTGTTAGGGGGTGTTTTTTGTAGCAAAAGAGCTGTTTAACTTAGTGCAATACCCTACAAAAGGCCCTTTTAAAGGGGCCCCCCAAAAGGCCCTTTTAAGGGCCCTTGGTAGTTTGAGGGTGGGGGTTTGTATACTGTTAGGAGGTGTTTGTTTTTTTTGTAGCAAAAGAGCTGTTTAATTTAGGGCAATGCCCTACAAAAGGCTCTTTTAAGGGCCCCCAAAAGGCCCTTTTAAGGGCCCTTGGTAGTTTATTCTAGATTAGGCTTTTTTATTTTGGGGTGTTTTTTGTTTGTTTGTTTTTTAAAGGGCATTAGAATAGGAATAATTTTAATTTTTTTTGATAATTTTGTTTTTGTTTTCTTTGTAATGGTAGGTTTATTTATTTTTTGTAATGGTAGGTTTTTTTATTTTTTGTAATGTTAGGTTTTAGTGTAAGGCAGGTTAGGTTTTATTTCACAGGTAAGTTTGTATTCATCTTAGCTAGGTAGTAGGTAGTTAGTAAATAGTTAATAACTATTTACTAACTAGTCTACCTAGTTAAAATGAATACAAACTTACCTGTGAAATAAAAATAAAACCTAAGCTAGCTACAATGTAAATATTAGTTATCTTGTAGCTAGCTTAGGTTTTATTTCACAGGTAAGTATGTATTTAGTTTTAAATAGGTATTATTTAGTTAATAATTGTAAGTTTAATTTAGCTCTATTGTAATTATGTTAAAGTTAGGGGGTGTTAGGGTTAGGGTTAGGTTTTGGTTGTAGGTGAAGGGGTTAATAGTTTAATTTATGTTGTTGCGATGTGGAGGGCTGGTGGTTGAGGGGTTAATAGGTTTATTTAGTGTTAGTGATGTGGGAGGTCAGAGGTTTAGGGGTTAATAACTTAATTTAGTTGTGGCAATGTCGGGGAGTGGCGGAATAGGGCTTAATAACTTTAGTATAGTGGCGGCAATATCAGGAGTAGCAGATTAGGGGTTAATACCTTTATTTAGGTGGCGGCAATATTGGGAGCGGCATATTAGGGGTTAATAACTGTAGGTAGGTGATAGCGATGTGGGGGGGCGGCAGATTAGGGGTGTTTAGACGTAGGGTTTATGTTAGGGTGTTAGGTTTAAACGTTATTTTCTTTTTCCCCATAGACATCAATGGGGCTGCGTTACGGAGCTTTTCTTTCCGCTCTCCCCATTGATGTCTATGAGGGAATCATGCACGAGCACGTCAAAACAGCGCTTGTTTTGTCTGTGGTATGGAGCTTAAAAACCCCATATCGCAAGCACATGCTGGTTTTTGGAAAACTTGTAATGGCTGCGCTATAGGGGGTTAAATAACGCAACTTTTCTTACGTTCATTAATTTCCCTATAGTGCTCATAACTCATAATCAAGGCAATTATTTTTTAATATTTCAACAACGCGCCTTATAAGTTTTCATGTGCGCTAACCCGAAGACCACGTTAGACCAACATTGCAAAACCTGAAAGCGTGTTACGAATATTTTACATTTTTATGTTCTTCACACAGAATTCATTTTTATTATTAAATATATATTTCTATATATACGTGATAATGTTAATGTAAAATATATATATACATATATATACTTATATATTTATAGGAATAGATATACAGGTATAGGTATATATATATATATATATATATATATTTACATCTGTTCTCCACTTTCAACACTCTTCTCCCCCCACCCCCACCTCCTAATACAACTTCTCTGTCAGCTCAAAATTTTGCCAGCCACTTTAATAACAAAATCAATTCCATCAGAACCGAAATCAGCTCTCAGCATGCTTCCAGCCTCTCACCTCTTCAAAAGCTTGCAATTAACCAAAACCTGCATAGCCATATATTTAGCAATTTCACCCCTGTTACTGAAGAAGTTTCTGCACTTATACTGCGCTCTCACCTCACAACCTGTCCCCTCAACCCCATCCCATCACAGCTACTCCCCTCCCTCTCTTTTACCCTTACCCCTATATTTACACACATTTTCAACTTCTCCCTCAGGACTGGTATATTTCCCTCATCTCTAAAACTTGCACTGGTCACACCTATCCTCAAAAAACCTTCTCTTGGTCCAACCTCCACATCCAACTACCGCCCTATATCCCTACTCCCTCTTGCCTCAAAGCTTCTTGAAAAGCTAGTACATGCACACCTATCCCATTTCCTTACATTACACTCCCCCCTTGACCCACTGCAATCTGGATTTCACCCCCATCACTACACAGAGACAGCAATCGTTGAGGTTACGAATGGCTTATTTCGAGCAAAATCCAACAGCCACTTCTCTCTGCTTATCCTCCTTGATCTGTCTGCAGCCTTTGATACTGTTGACCACCCTCTTTTGCACCAAATTCTCCAATTCTTTGGCATTTGTGACACAGCCCTCTCGTGGTTCTCTTCATACCTGTCTAACCGTAAATTAGTGTAGCCTTCTCTGGGGCTTCCTCTGCCCCATTACCACTTTCTGCTGGGGTACCGCAAGGCTCTGTCCTCGGTCCCCTTCTCTTCTCAATCTACACGTCATCATTAGGTTCCCTAATAAAGTCCCACGGGTTTCAATATCATTTGTATGCTGACGACACTCAAATCTACATCTCTGCTCCAGGCCTATCTCCTTCCTTGCTAACCAGAGTCACTAACTGTCTTTCTCACATCTCATCCTGGATGTCCTCTCCCTACCTTAGGTAGATCTCTCCAAAACTTAGCTCCTTATTTTCCTCCCTTCTTCTAAAATCTCCACCCCTCTCTATAACTGTTGACAACTCCATCATTATCCCTACCACGCATGCCACATGTCTTGGGGTCACACTTGACTCAGATCTTTCTTTCACTCCTCACATTCAGGCCTTGGCTAAATCCTGCCGCTTCCACCTTAAAAACATCTCTAAAATTAGACATTACCTTACACAAGACACAACTAAGATCTTAAGCCACTCTCTCATCCTTTCCGGCCTTGACTATTGCAACTCCGTACTCTCTGATCTCCCTAGCTGCCATCTAGCTCCTTTACAATCCATAATGAATGCCTCTGCCAGGCTCATCTTCCTTACATGTCGCTCTTCATCTGCTGCACATCTCTGCCAATCCCTTCACTGGCTTCCTCTTGCCTCCAGGATTAAACACAAAATTCTGACTCTGACATACAAAGCCCTCAACTGCACTGCTCCCCTCTATATTTTTGACCCTGTCTCCAGATACTCTCCCTCCCGTCCCCTTTCCTCCGCTCATGACCTCCTACTCTCCTCCTCTCTTGTTACCTCCTCACATTCCCGTTTACAGGACTTCTCCAGACTGGCTTGTGGAACCCTCTGTCTCGCTCCACAAGACTCTCCCCTAGTTTTGAAAGCTTCAAGCACTCCCTAAAGACTCTTCTTCTCAGGGATGCATACAACTAACCTTTCCTATACTAGTTCCTCTCCTCCATTGCTATCCGCCATGAACCTCCTTAGAATGTAAGCCTAAGAGCCCAACTGCTTGCAGATTACCTTCACAAGAGCTGACTACAACAGTGCGACTCTAGGCAGTGCCCTCTACCCATTTGATCCCAATAATTGCTACCTTGTATACCGCCTATGTTGATAGCACTGCGGAATCTGTTGGCACTCTACAAATAACCAATAATAATAATAATAATTTACAATAAAAATAAAATTTTCCTGTATGAGAAGAACATCTGAATGGGAAATATTTACAGTAAATACACAATAAAACGCATTAAATATTATTATGGAATTATTATATAGACAGATATTATTATTTTGCCTTTTGCAGTCAAATACATGGCCATATACCATATACCTTTTAACCCTTAGAAATATTTTTTATGAATATTTATATAAATATTTTTTTAACAGATAATGTTTATATGAGTGTATATTTTAATGTATTTATGTTGTGTTTGGTGCAAGTTTTATTTTATCCCTAACCCTTTACCTCACGGATGTTAAATTCAATTGTACTCAAGCAAACACGTTTACTTTCAACTTGTAATACGCACACAAATTAACACGGTGCAAAATTTTGTTTTATCAAGAGCGCTATCGTTAGTGTACCACTTGTAATTTAGCCCTATATAGGTAAGCTTGCAACTCCTAGTTCAGCCTCTTTTCTTAGATTTTTCTGTGAGGTCTGCCCTGGAGATGGATGGTGTGATATTTCTTCCCATGCTGACAAATTTTAGATTGTGGGGCCTGCATTGTGCTACCTTTATTTCTTTCCTAAGATACGGTGAGTCCACGGAATCATCAATTACTGTTGGGAATATCACTCCTGGCCAGCAGGAGGAGGCAAAGAGCCCCACAGCAAAGCTGTTAAATGTCACTTCCCTTCCAACAATCCCCAGTCATTCTCTTTGCCTTCGGTGCAAGGAGGAGGTGAAGTTTTGGTGTGTGAAGAAGAGTTCACTTCAATCAAAATTTTATTATTTTGAAAGCCAGAGTAGGTTTGCTCTGACCTTTCCTCTCAAGATTGGATCTAGCTGTACTCCACGTTAGTCTCTTCAGTAGGGCAGTGGTGGCTTTAAAGCAGTTAGGAACTTGTAAGGTGGGCCTTTCTGCGTTTTTCCTAACATGTTGCTGCCCTGGTATAGAAAGCCTGAGTAGGTTTACTCTGTCCTTTCTTTTTCTACAGGTCTCTGTGAGGAGTGGCATCCTCTCATACCTTGTAAGCCATCTACATGCTGGATGGCTAGATGCAGGTAAGGTAAGTGCCTATTGTCTTCTGAGGCTGGGAGGCTGGCACTTCAGAGTCATTTAAAACAAGAGGGCTCTCTGCAATTTGTTAGTGGGACACAGAATTTTTAGTTAAGGATTTATATTAAGGCATTAGGCAGGCACTAAGACGCATGTGGCAGGAGACTCAGAATTAACCCCCTTCAGGGATAGAAGGGGTTAACTTTTTAACTTCTTATTTATTAACATTAGGCTCATGTTTGGTGTCTAAGGGGTTAATGTCACCTCTGTTTTATTTATCATGTTTATGCTGGGTGATTGCACAGTGATAGAGTTACTTCTCTAAGAGTGCATAGACAGTAATTTGAATATCGCATGGGAAGTTGTGTTTTTCTGGCTCCCTCCTTTGTTTCTAAGAATCTTAGGAGGGTGCTTTTACTTTTTTTTTGTGTGTTTGTGAAGAGAATGAAGTGCGATGTTGAGATATATTTTCGTGCTTCAATCCTACGCTCCGCCTTTATCCGTTCTCTGAGGAGGAGATGCAGCACCATTTTTGTCTCACCTGGTCCGGTCACGTGACTGTTAGGGTTTTTTGTCATGTGCTGCTGGCAGCCATTTTACTCACCTCTCTTGCTGACTCTGGTGCATACTGTGTAATGCTGCTCATTTCCTGCACTTCCTTTTATGGCCAGACTGGTGTACATCATCCCTGTGAGACAGGATGCAGTCTCAGAATTGTGATGTCATCACTTATTATTTAAAGGGCCTCTGTTCAGTATGCTTTGCCCTTGCATTGTCTCAGACCTGTTTGTGAGAGCTCCTGTGTATTACCTGGCTGTCTGACATCCATCCTGGTTCCTGATCCCTGGCTTGTTCCTGACTCTGCTGTTCTCCTTGTTGAGGGGAGGGTACTGTCAGGGTTTTTTCCCTGTTTGTTTGCCATGTGCTGCTGGCAGCCATTTTACTCACCTCTCTTCCTGACTATGGTGCATACTGTGTAATGCTGCTCATTTCCTGCACTTCCTTTTATGGCCAGACTGGTGTACATCATCCGTGTGAGACAGGATGCAGTCTCAGAATTGTGATGTCATCACTTATTATTTAAAAGGCCTCTGTTCAGTATGCTTTGCCCTTGCATTGTCTCAGACCTGTTTGTGAGAGCTCCTGTGTATTACCTGGCTGTCTGACATCCATCCTGGTTCCTGATCCCTGGCTTGTTCCTGACTCTGCTGTTCTCCTTGTTCCTGATTCCGGCTCATCTGACTACTCGCTTTGGCTCCTGACTCGGCTCGTCTGACTACAAGGGCCATGAATCCTGATGGTGCTAATAATCCACCTTTACCTGCCATAATTTCCAGAATTGATGAACAGGATCACCGCTTGGATCAATTTGCACTAGCCCTGCAAACCCTGCTGACTTGCACTGCACATTTGGATGAAAGTGTCCTGCAAGTTATGGCTGCTCCCGTTTCCGCTGCTGCACCTAGTCCTACCAGGAGCATGTCCGGTTCTGCACCTCTACCTCAGCATTATGGAGGTGATCTAATCAGTGCAGAGAGTTTTTGAACCAGGTGGGCATTTACTTTGAGATGTTACCTCAGTAGTTTCCCTCTGACAGAGCTAAGGTGGGATTTCTCATCTCGTTACTATCTGGCACAGCTCTTGCCTGGGCTAATCCCTTGTGGGAGACTAATAAACCTGTGATTTCAAATTACCCTGAATTTGTGGCCTCCTTTCAAAGGGTATTTGATGTTCCGGCTGGCTCCTCCTCTGCTGCTAAACGACTCATGTCCATTCATGTTGCTCAGTATGCCATTGAGTTCCGTACGCTTGCCGCAGAGGTAGGTTGGAACAATGAAGCCCTTGTTGCCGCCTTCTTTCATGGGCTCTCTCATGCGATTAAAGATGAAGTTGCTGCCAGAGATTTACCAGAAGATCTTGAGGCATTGGTGTCTTTTTTTATCCTAATTGACATCAGACTAAGTGAGAGGCCCTCTTTCAAGGAGTGCTTGCGGAAGCCTCCTGTTCTGTTGTCTCCTACATGTTCGTTCCCACCCATTCCTCCCTCTCCTCCCATGCCTCCTGGTCCCGAGTCACCAGGTGCTGCTGAGCTGATGCAGTTGGGATTCACGCGTCTCTCCGCGGCGGAGAGGGCCTTTAGGAGGAGGGAGGGGCTCTGCCTCTATTGTGGGTTACAGGGCCACCTTTTGAAGTCTTGTCCTACATGGCCGGGAAACGCTCACACCTAAGGTCCTGTCGGGGGCAGACCTTGGGTGGTTTATCCTTATCCCCAGAACCACTAAAGGAGAAACCTTTGGTCACGGTTGTCCTTTCCTGGGTGGATTCCTCCATAGTCACCCATGTTCTTGTTGACTCCAGTGCTGCGGGCTAGTTCGTTGACAGTGCTTTTGTATCAAAGAACTCCATTCCTGTTTTGCCTATTTCCGTTCCGCTTGCTATTGAGGTCATTGATGGCAGGCCCCTTCAGCCCGGACTCGTTACTCACGAAACTGCTACGTTATCCATGGCTGTTGGGGATCTCTATTTTGAAACCCTCTAGTTCCAGGTGATAAACTCTCCGCATTTTCCGGTTGTTCTGGGTTATCCCTGGCTCCAAAAGCACAATCCCAGTCTCGACTGGCGCAGGTCCAAAATTTTGTTGTGGTCTCCGCAATGTATTTCCACTTGTCTTCGGAAACCAGTTAAAGTCTTGTGCACTTCTTCAGTATCTCAATTGCTAGAGGAGTACCGAGAGTTCCTAGCCATTTTTGACAAGGTTGGTGTCTGTATGTTGCCTCCTCACCGGTCTTACGATTGTGCCATAGACCTGCAACCCGGAGCCATTCCTCCTCGGGGCCGGGTTTACCCTCTGTCTGTTGCTGAGAATTGTGCTATGGAGGAGTATGCTGCCAATGCTCTGTCGCGGGGGATCATCCGCAAATCCTGCTCTCCTGCAGGGGCTGGCTTCTTCTTTGTGAAGAAAAAGGGTGGCGAGTTAAGACCATGCATCGATTATAGGGGTCTTAATCGTCTTACCATTAAGAATGCTTACCCTATTCCGCTCATTACGGAACTCTTTGACTGCCTCAAGGGAGCTACGGTCTTTACTAAACTTGATTTGAGAGGAGCGTACAATCTCGTTAGGATCAAGTAGGGCCACGAATGGAAAACAGCATTTAACACCAGGAGCGCATTATGAGTATCTTGTAATGCCCTTTGGCATATGTAATGCTCCTGCTGTTTTCCAGGAATTTATTAATGATGTCCTATGAGATATGTTGCAACAGTGTGTTGTGGTGTACTTGAACGACATCCTCATACACTCACCCACACTTGAGGCTTATAGTTCTGATGTTACACGGGTTCTTCAGAGACTACGTGAGAACGGCCTGTTTTGTAAACTCGAGAAATGTGAGTTCCATCAGACTCAAGTAACCTTCCTAGGTTATGTTATCTCCGTTGCAGGGTTCTCCATGGATCCTGACAAGTTATTTGCAGTTCTGCAGTGGCCTCACCCAGTTGGTCTTCGGTCTATGCAACGTTTTTTGAGGTTCGCTAATTACTATAGAAAGTTTATTAAAAACTTTTCTTCCTTGGTCAAACCTATCACAGACATGACCTGTAAAGAGAATGATCCACTCCATTGGTCACCTACTGCCATTAAGGCCTTTGATAGTCTTAAGACTGCCTTTGCTGCTGCTCCAGTTCTGGCTCATCCTAACCCTGTCCTGCCTTTCGTTCTTGAGGTCGATGCGTCTGAGACTGGAGTAGGTGCCCTCTTATCTCAACGTCCTACTCCTGCCGGTTCCTTGCAGCCGTGTGGTTTCTTCTCTAAGAAATTGTCTCCAGCGGAGTGCAATTATGAAATTGGCGAGAGGGAATTACTGGCCATAATTTTGGCACTCAAGGAATGGAGGCATCTTCTCGAGAGTACTAGTGTGCCATTGCTCATTCTTACTGACCACAAGAATTTAACTTATCTATCTGAAGCAAAACATTTGTCACCCCAACAGGCCAGATGGGCGCTATTTTTGTCTCGGTTTAATTATGTGGTCTCCTACCTGCCTGGTAATAAGAATGTTAGGGCTGATGCCCTCTCTCGACAATTTTCCCCTCTGTCCAAGGAGGAATCTGTACCTACTCCAGTTATACCTCCTGACCATATTTTGTCTACCATACGTACTAATCTGACTTCTCCCTTGGGGGAGGAGATCCTGGCTGCACAAACCAATACACCTCCTGAGAAACCTAGTGGTAAGTGTTTTGTTCCTGAGAATTTTTGAACTAAACTTTTGCAAACTTACCACTATCCTAAAGCCGCAGGTCACCGAGGCAAGAACCAAATGATTTTGTCTGTCACTCGACAATTCTGCTGGCCAGGTCTTCGTTCTAATGTTGCTGCGTATGTTGCTTCCTGCTCAGTTTGTGCACAGAATAAGACTCCTCGATGTCTTCCTGTGGGTCTTCTTTAATCTATTGCTAATGGTGAGCGTCCTTGGACACATCTTTCCATGGACTTCATTGTCGAGCTCCCTGTTTCCAATGGCAATACTGTTATCCTTATGGTGTTTGACCATTTTTCTAAAATATCACATTGCATTCCTTTGAAGAAGCTGCCTACCGCTCAGGAGCTTGCTTCAATTTTTGCCCGGGAGGTCTTCCGTTTACATGGGTTACCCAAGGAGATAGTGCCGGACCGGGGTAGCCAGTTTGTCTTCAGATTTTGGCGTTCCTTTTGTGCTCAAATGGGGATCCAGCTTTCCTTCTCCTCTGCATATCACCATCAATCCACTGGGGCTGCGGAATGGTCTAATCAAGCTCTGGAACAGTTCCTCCGTTGCTATGTCTCGGATGACCACAATAATTGGTCTGAACTGTTACCTTGGGCAGAGTTTTCTCATAATAGTGCTATTAATGCTTCCTCCAAGTTATCCCCGTTCATGGCGAATTTTGGGTTTCAACCATCCTTGTTGCCTGATTCATTCATGTCTCAGGGTATTCTGGCTTTGGAGGAGCATCTCCGGCAACTCCGTTCCACGTGGGTGCAGATTCAGGATTGCCTTCATCGTTCTATGCAGCGCCAAAAGTTCCAGGCTGATCGTAGACGTCTGCCGGCACCTTCCTACCAGGTTGGTGAGAGAGTTTGGCTGTACTCCCACAACTTGAACCTTCGTGTGCCTTCCAATAAACTGGCTCCCCGTTATGTTTGTCCTTTTCGAATACTCCGACGGGTGAATCCTGTGGCCTACGCTCTTGACCTTACTCCTGCAATGTGCATCTCCAATGTTTTCATGTCTCCCTTTTGAAACCATTAGTTTGTAATCGGTTTACCACTGTGCTGCCTCGTCCCCGTCCTATATTTGTTGACAACCATGAGGAGTATGAGGTCAGCAGCATTATTGACTCTCGTATGTCCAGGGGCCACGTACAGTATTTGGTTCACTGGAGGGGCTACAGTCCAGAGGAGCATTCATGGGTTCCCTCCTCTGATGTTCATGCTCCCCCCCTCCTCCATGCCTTCCATGCCCGTTTCCCCAATAAGCCTTTTCTCCTCCTGCGGGGAGGGGTCGTTGAGGGGAGGGTACTGTCAGGGTTTTTTCCCTGTTTGTTTGCCATGTGCTGCTGGCAGCCATTTTACTCACCTCTCTTCCTGACTATGGTGCATACTGTGTAATGCTGCTCATTTCCTGCACTTCCTTTTATGGCCAGACTGGTGTACATCATCCGTGTGAGACAGGATGCAGTCTCAGAATTGTGATGTCATCACTTATTATTTAAAGGGCCTCTGTTCAGTATGCTTTGCCCTTGCGTTGTCTAAGACCTGTTTGTGAGAGCTCCTGTGTATTACCTGGCTGTCTGACGTCCTTCCTGGTTCCTGATCCCTGGCTTGTTCCTGACTCTTCTGTTCTCCTTGTTCCTGATTCGGCTCGTCTGACTACCAGCTCTGGTTTTGATTCCTGGCTTGTTATTTGACTTGTGGACTTTTTATTATTTTTTGCTATTAATAAAGGAGTGATTATTTTTGCACTTCTCATCTCAGTCTGATTCCTGTCACCCTAACAGTGTCCTACCGCATTTCAGTCTGCTCCAGCTGTTAATCGGAGTTCTGATAGTCTACAGTTTTCATTTTAACTGTCTCTGGGAGAGTGATATAAACGCTTACTTTATAGTGAATTGGGAACGTTTTATTTTATGTTTTACCTATGATATCCACCATAATCTGTATTCTATATGTTGGGTATGCTATAGCAGATAACTTTTCCAGCTCAAACACTGAATATTGTTTTAGTCTTGGATGTACTATTTAAAGTAGTATCCTCCTTTGCTGCATGTGGACCTGTTCATAAAAAATATAGACTGAAAGGATGTGTATTTATTGTTCCCATGATCGGGATCTTCTCAAGTCTCTGACTTTTGTCTTCTTAGAAAGACTTTTAGGTCTTGGGGTATTGCAAGGGTGCTTTCTGGACAATATATAGTTCAGGAGTCATCTTTCCTTTGAGCAAACTCTCTTTCGGGAGATTTTGTCCAATCTACTTTCCCATGGATGGGAAATTAATCTGGAGCAGAGTTCCCTTGTTCCATCCACAAGGGTGATTTTTTTGGGGGGGACCTTAATATATTCTCTATCTAGGAGAAGATTCTATCAGAGGTCAGCTACTCAAGGATTTTTCCTTTTCCTCTCTCTGCTGTCTACTGTCCGGCCAACAGCAAGCTCTAATGGTCCGGTTGATAGCTTAACCATCTTGCAACCAGAGGGTTGAGATTTTGAATCTAGCTGCAGTTGATTTTCCCTTTACTTTTCAGTGATTCTATGTATGGAGGGAATTGGTCTGATAGTTTCCATGGACATCATTCCCTTTTTGCTATTTTCCAGACAATGGAGATCATTCGGATCTGTCTCAGGAGATAGATCTAGATCAATCATCAAGAGACTTTCTCCAATGGTGGTTTTTCAGGAGTATCTGTCTCAGGGCGCGTTCTTCTGGAGACATTCCTGGGTGATGTGACCACGGACGCCAGCCTGCTGGGCTGGGAAGCAGTCTGGGACTTATTTAAGGCATGGAAGTGTCTGCTTTCCTCTTAAAAATCTTGTAGTTGAAAGAGATTCACAATGTTCTAAGGGCTTAGCCTCAGTCGTCCTTAGCTTGGTTCCAGTCAGACAAGGTCACCTCAGTGACTTACATCATTGGCCGTGCTGTCTTAGGCACTGGATTAAACCTCCAGTCTCCATGGAGGCGTGGGTTCGGATCCCACCACTCCAGAATCCAGTTAACCTATGCGGTGCATGGACATTATTAAATACAGAGGAACTCGGAATTCCTTAGTCATAGGACTTGATTTGGATTGTCTGTGGGCGGAAGCTTATGATTGCTGTTTGTCATCCACTTTCCAGGGGTGGACAACTGGGAATCAGATTTCTGAACAGACAGATATTTCATCCGTGGAGTGGGACACTCCATCCAGAGGTGTTCTCCGGGTAAACCCTCAAATGAGGGGTTTCTGAAGTTGGATTTTGAGGGCGTTTTGGCAGAACGCCAAGCTTCCAAGATACGGTCAAGGTCTAGTGATCCGCAGACCGTTCTGATCGATGTCCTGGTGGCCTTTCCTGGGATTTCAATCTCGCATCCCGGTTTCCTTCGTTAGCTTCCTTCCACGAGCCATTGCTTGTGTCAAACAGGTGAGAGCATCAGTAATTCTGATAGCTCCTGCATTTTACTA
This sequence comes from Bombina bombina, assembly GCF_027579735.1. Taxonomy (NCBI): domain Eukaryota; kingdom Metazoa; phylum Chordata; class Amphibia; order Anura; family Bombinatoridae; genus Bombina; species Bombina bombina. Next base: position 461,930,041 of record NC_069502.1, on the reverse strand, counting down.
GGGCTGTCTCTTCTTCTTGGATTTTCAAAAATGAAGCTTCTGTGGAATGGATTTGCAAGGCTGCAACTTGGTCTTCTCTGCATTGCCTGTCCAAATTTTACAAATTGGATTCTTTTGCCTCTGCTGGGGTTCTTTTGGGAGAAAAGGTTCTTCAAGCAGTGGTGCCTTCTTTTTAGGTTACCTGTCTTGTCCCTCCCTAATCACTAGTGTCCTCTAGCTTGGGTAATGGTTCCCAACAGTAATTGATGATTCCATGGACTCACTGTATCTTAGGAAAGAAAACAAAATTTATGCTTACCTGATAAATTTATTTTTTTCCGGATACGGATATTTTTAACTTTAACCTCAGGCACCTCTACGCCTTGTTATTTCCTTTTTCTTAATTTTCCTTTGGTCGAATGACTGGGGATTGTGGGAAGGGACATATAACAGCTTTGCTGTGGTGCTCTTTGCCTCCTCCTGCTGGCCAGGAGTGATATTCGCAACAGTAATTGATGATTCTGTGGACTCACCGTATCCGGAAATAAATAAATTTATCAAGTAAGCATAAATTTAGTTTTTTATTGCTTTGTTCAAAATTATAATAAAACATTTTACTTACATAAGAACTTTATTTTCCACTATAATAATTATTATTATTTTTAGTACCACCACATATGATATATATATATGGGGATCAAAAAAAGTTTCTTGCCCCCTAGCCCAAAATCCCTTCTGTCTCAATATGACAGGATAGGGGCTGATATTTTATTTAAAATATGTTTTCAGTACATTGTTTTGAGTCTCTATATAAAGGCAATAAGGAATTGGGATTCAAAGTTGTTGGGGAAAAAATAAATATATATATATATATATATATATATATATATATATATATATATATATATAATGCATTCACAACTGTATTCCCCTTACACATATTTGAAACATAATAATACTGAAAACACAATGAACAATTAAAGTAGACTGCTTGCAACAAATAGTTAAAATTGCCATATGTTTGCCAACTGTATTACCAATTTCTATTTCCTCCTCTCATGACTGTGCTGCACTAATTATCTATTCTGCATATGCCATATAGTGTGCTTAAAGTAAAAAAAAAATCATTATTACACATCATGCCTGCCTAACAGATTTAGTAATTTTGAACACTTGCAATGAGTTTGACTTCACTGCCAAGTACATTTAAAGGAAAATTGGCAAACAAGCCAGGCTGTGTCTATAAACAAACTTTGAATGATTAGCAGTTAACCACTGGCAATATTTTCAAATGATACAAAACACTGATTCTTTTGACTGTCACATGGAATTGTTATTGGTGTCGTGTGTATTATATTGTAGGAGTAGCTGCACAGTAAGTTTACCAGACTGTTATATGTTAAACTCTGTTTGTCAGGTGTTTGTAACTTTGCATTTGGTGAATGAATCTCTTTTAAATTTGGCAGTTTTGGCACCCTCAATGATTGGAAATGCTGCAACAAATGATTTACTATTGTTGGAGTTATTAAAGGGACAGTAAAGTCAAAATTAAACTGGACAGAACATGCATTTTTAAAAAAAAAAAAAAACTTTCCAGTTTACTTGTGTTATCAAATTTGTTTTGTTTTCTCTGTATCCTTTGTAGAAGAGTAAACCTAGGTTGGTTGATAGAAGCGTAGGAGCATGCATGAGTCTATAGCAGTCTATATCAGCAGTGTTTGTAACTATGTATAACATTGCTATAAACAATGTTGCAAACACTGCTGCCAGATGGCTAAAGACATGTGCATGCTCCTGAGCTCACCTAGGATTACTCTTTAACACAGGATACCAAGAGAACTAAGCAAAATTATTAATAAAGCAAATTGTTTAAAATTACATGCTCTATCCATTCCATTTAAGTATAATTTTATAGTCAAGTAAAAATTAAACCATTATTTAGATAGGACATGCAATTTTAAATAATTTTCCAATTTACTTTTATCATCAAATTTGCTTTGGTTAAAATGCAAGTCTGTCAGTAGAACTGAAATAAGGGGGCAGTCTGCAGAGGCTTAGATACAAGGTAATCACAAAAGTAAAGTGTGGGTTATACAAAACTGGGGAATGGGTAATAAAGGGATTATCTATCTTTTAAAACAAAATATTTTTATGTAGACTGACCCTTTTTAATGTTGAAAACATTTAGCTGAACCTACAGCAAAAACTGAAGCAACAGCCTTGATGAAATTTGGCATTATTATTTCATTGATCTTTTATTATGTTTTCAGGAAAAAATAACAAGATATTCAATTGACAAAACCACTACACACACAAACACCACATGCCCAAGCATGCTACTAAAACACTATGCTCCTGCACATAGACAACACAAACATTACACACACCACACAAAAAAAATCTATACACAAACTACACAAATATTAAACACCTACTACACAAACACCTTGCAACATACAGCCTACACACACGTTTCTGTTTGTAAAATTATGCGAATAAGTGATTCAGTATATACAATAAGAGTGTTAAAATAACTTCTAACACCCCTTTAAATGGAAAGCGGCACACCCATGGGTGAAAACTAGGTATAGAGGTACCATATGGGCAGAATCTTAAAGGGACATAAAGGAGCAGATTGCGAGTGTAGCACTAACAGTTTGCGTGCGTCGAATGTAGCACTCCTATTACAAGTTGAAAGTAAATGCGATCGCTTGAGCACAATTGAAGTTAACACTCATCGGGATAGCGCGTCCTCAGAGCTCTGGTTAACTGTTTTGCTAAACAAAAAAGTGTCACAAAACACATCACAAATACATTACAAAGTCCAGTTACACTTATAATAACATTATCTAATAGAAATTATGAAAAAAATATTGCACAAAAATGTTATAAGAGTTCAAACATATGAGGTCTCAGGTGTAAGAAGAAAAAAAAAGGAAGTGAAAGGGCTTTAACATAGAGATACATACATACACATGTCTAAATATGTATATGTGTATAAATATATATATATATAATATATATATATATATATATATATATATATATAAGTTTATATGTCTATGCATATGTATTTATGTATTTATATGTGTGTTTATATATTTACATATATATATACAGTGTATTTATATATATATATATATATATATATATATATATATATATATATATATATATATATATATATATATAAACACACACACACACACACACACACACACATATAAACACATAAATACATATGTACACACATTTATTAATATATATGAGTGCATTGGAGCCCTTTGCAGTTAAGTAACTGAAAAACATGTACAGTGGGTATTGAAAAGAATAACCCCCCTTGAAAATAATCACATTTAGTTGCTTTGAAGCCTGAAATAAAGACAGACACAGTTTTTGTTTATCCAGTTGTAATTACTCAGTGCAACTTATAACATCCAAGTGAAAGCTATAACACCAACAGGTCAGACAAAAATAAAGACAATTCAAAAATAGAACCACTGAGTTGCAAAAAGGATCACCCCCTTGTGTCCGTATTTTGTTGAACCACCTTTTGCTTTAATTACAGCCTTTAGTCTGCTGGGATATGTCTCCACTAACTTTGCACATCTAGACTGTGCAATATTTGGCCACTCTTCTTTGCAGAACTGCTCCAGTTCCGTTACATTTGATGGTGACCGTTTGTGGACTGAAGACTTTAAGTCATGCCACAGATATTCAATGGGGTTTAAGTCTGGGCTCTGACTAGGCCATGCAAGGACATTCACCTTTTTCTCCTTCAACCACTGTGTGGTCATTTTTGCTGTGTGCTTTGGGTCATTATCATGTTGGAAGGTAAACCTTCCCATTAACAACTTCCTGGCAGAGGGCAGCAGATTTGCCTCAAGAATTTGACGGTATTTTGCCCCATCCATTATTCCTTCTATCCTGACAAGTGCTCCAGTGCCTTCTGCAGAGAAACACCCCATAACAGGATATAACCACCTCCATGCTTTACTGTAGGTGTGGTGTTATTTGGATGGTGAGCTGTATTGGATTTCCTCCAGACATATCGTTTGGTGTTGAGGCCAAATAATTAGTCTCATCTGACCATAACACCTTTTTCCATGTGGCCTCAGAATCTACTAGATGTGTTCAGTGACGTGCAGTGAGGTCAGAGGCAGGTGAGGCACTGGCTAGGATATGCCTTCATTCTTTAGATATCCTTTGTTGAAGAAATAGCAATGTACATGGGTGAGCCAATCACATGAGGTATCTATTGTGCAGCCACCTATCAGCAGCTACTGAGCATATTTAGATATGATTTTCATCAAAGGATATCAAGAGAATGAAGGAAAGTAGTAATAACGGGTGGGAGAGACAGGGAGAGAGAGATAGACAGAGAGACAGAGGGGGAGAGAGAGACAAAGAGACAGAGGAGAGAGAGAGAGAGACAAAGAGAGACAGAGGGTAGAGAGAAAGACAAAGAGACCATGGGGGAGAATGAGACACATAAGGATAGAGACAGAGGGGGTTGGAGAGACAGGGAGAGAGAGATGGATAGAGAGAGAGAGAGAGAGACACAGAAAAAGAGAGAGAGAAGAGAGAGAGACACAGAGGGGGAGAGAGAAAGATACACAGAGGAGAGAGAGACAGAGGGGGAGGGAGAAAGGGAGAGACAGAGGGGGAGGGAGAAAGGGAGATACAGAGGGGGAGGGAGAGAGAGACAGAGGAGAGAGAGAGACAGAGGAGAGAGAGACAGAGGGGAGAGAGAGAGAGACAGAGGGGAGAGAGAGAGAGACAGAGGAGAGAGAGAGACAGAGGGGGGAGAGAGAGACAGAGAGGAGAGAGAGGGGGAGAGAGAGAGAGGGATAGGGATAGAGAGACAGAGGGGAGAGAGAGAGACAGGGGGGGAGAGATAGAGAGAGAGAAAGACAGAGGGGGAGAGATAGAGAGACAGGGGGAGAGAGAGAGAGAGACAGGGAGAGAGAGAGAGAGAGAGAGAGAGAGAGAGAGAGAGAGAGACAGGGGGGGAGAGAGAAGGGAGAGAGAGAGAGAGACAGGGAGAGAGAGAGAGAGAGAGAGAGAGAGAGAGAGAGAGAGAGACAGGGGGAGAGAGAGAGGGACAGAGGGGAGAGAGGGGGAGAGGGAGAAAGAGAGGGACAGAGGGGAGAGAGAGAGACAGAGGGGAGAAAGAGAGAGAGAGAAGAGAGGGACAGAGGGGAGAGAGAGACAGAGGGGGAGAGAGAGAAAAAGAGACACAGAGGGGAGAGAGAGAGACAGACAGAGGGGAGAGAGAGAGAAAGAGGGGGAGGGAGAAAGGGAGAGAAGGAGGGGGAGGGAGAAAGGGAGAGACAGGGGGAGGGAGAAAGGGAGAGACAGGGGGAGGGAGAAAGAGAGAGGCAGAGGGAGAGAAAGAGAGAGAGACAGATGGGAGAAAGAGACAGAGGGGGATGGAGAAAGGGAGAGACAGAAGGGAGAGAGAGAGAGACAGATGGGGGAGAGAGACAGAGGGGGATGGAGAAAGGGAGAGACAGAAGGGAGAGAGAGAGAGGGGAGAGATAGAGAGAGAGAGGGGAGAGAGAGAGAGAGAGAGAGAGAGGGGAGAGAGAGAGAGAGGGGGGGGGGAGAGAGAGAGAGAGAGAGAGAGGGGGGGGGGAGAGAGAGAGAGAGAGAGGAGAGAGAGAGAGACAGAGGGGGAGGGATAAAGAGACAGAGGGGGAGGGATAGAGAGACAGAGGGGGAGAGAGATACAGAGGAGAGAGAGAGGGGAGAGAGAGAGACAGATGGGAGAGAGAGAGAGAGAGAGAGAGAGAGAGAGACAGAGGGACAGAGGGGGATGGAGAAAGGGAGAGACAGAAGGGAGAGAGAGAGGGGGGAGAGAGAGACAGAGGGGGATGGAGAAAGGGAGAGACAGAAGGGAGAGAGAGAGAGAGAGAGACAGAGGAGGAGGGATAGAGAGACAGAGGGGGCGAGGGGGGGCCGCGGGGGGGGGGGGGTGGGGGGGGGTCGCAAGAAAAAAAAAAAAGTTGAAAAAAAAAAGTTGAGAAAATAAAATTACACCAGCACCAGTACAGTACCATAGTGTAACTTACTCTCTCTAGATTGTCATTGTAGACCTGTAGGCTGCCTGGCTCACAAACAGGGCAATAAAATACTTTACTTACCGTTATCCAGGGAAGGTCCATCTCAGCACTGTCAGGCTCAGCACTCAGCTCTTCTGTCTTCTCCGGTCTCTTCTCTCTTCTTGTCCTTGATTCCCGCCAGTCCTACTAGAGCAAGCCTCCAATAGCAGTGAGCTCTGAGCCTCTGACACCCACGTCACACTCAGGCAGCTGCTTAGAGAGCAGCCTCTAATAGGATCTGTATGGGCTGCAAAGAGACTTAAGTGCCACTGGGTGGCGCAGTCTCTAGCAGCACTTAGACATGGAGCAGTGAGCTGAGCTCTGACATCACACTCCGGCAGCTGCTTAGAGAGCAGCCTCTATAAGATACGGTATGGGCTGCAGACAGAGACTTAAGTGCCACTGGGTGGCACATTCTCTAGCTGGCGGGTGGCAGGCGGCAGAGGTGGGGGGGGGAGGGGGGTACCTTGGTTACCTAAAAAAAAATTATATATAAAAATAAAAAATATATATATTTTTTATTTTTAACATTATAAATAAAGTGAGTGTAATTACACACATAGGACAGGGTAGGCGCTGCCTCCCCTGCCTCCTATGACAGCACGTCACTGGATGTGTTATGGCAAAGCTCAGTCATGACTGCATGTGGCCTTTCTTGAGGAGATTTTTCAAAACCCTCCCATACAAGCCACATTTGTGGAGAATTTGTGATATTGTTGTCACATGCACACAATGACCACTCTTTGTAATAAATTCCTGCAACTGCTTCAGAGTTGCTGTGAGTCTCTTGGTAGCCTCTCTGACCAGTTTTCTCCTGGCTCTTTCATTCATTTTGGAGTGACGTCCTGATCCAGAGAGGGTCTGTGTTGTACCAAATACCTTCCACTTCTTAATAATAGACTTTACTGTGCTTCTAGGCATTGATAAAGCTTTTGATATTTTTTTATATCCATCTCCTGATTTGTGCCTGTCCACAACATTATCCCGGAGATCTTTTCACAGTGCCTTGCCACCCATAGTTGATTGTTTGCTTCTGTTGCACTACCAGGGACTGAGATGCTCCAGGAAAGCTCTTTTCATGCTGAGCTAATCAATATGCCCACAGATGATCACAGTTGATGGCCAAATGGCTTTGTGTGTGCCATTGAGAAGGTGATTAGCTACACGTGATTGAGTTTACAAGTAATTTTAGGAGGGGGTGATCCTGTTTGCAACTCAGTGATTCTTTTGAATTGTGTTTATTTTTGCGTGACATGTTGGTGTTATATCTTTCACTTGGATGTTATAAGTTGCACTGAGTAATTACAACTGGATAAAAAAAACTGTGTTTGTCTTTATTTCAGGCTGCAAAGCATCAAAATGTGATTATTTTCAAGGGGGGTGATTCTTTTCACTACCCACTGTAAAAACATATTTTCTTTCATGTAATTAGCAAGAGTCCATGAGCTAGTGACGTATGGGATATACATTCCTACCAGGAGGGGCAAAGTTTCCCAAACCTCAAAATGCCTATAAATACACCCCTCACCACACCCACAATTCAGTTTTACAAACTTTGCCTCCGATGGAGGTGGTGAAGTAAGTTTGTGCTAGATTCTACGTTGATATGCGCTCCGCAGCAAGTTGGAGCCCGGTTTTCCTCTCAGCGTGCAGTGAATGTCAGAGGGATGTGAGGAGAGTATTGCCTATTTGAATGCAGTGATCTCCTTCTACGGGGTCTATTTCATAGGTTCTCTGTTATCGGTCGTAGAGATTCATCTCTTACCTCCCTTTTCAGATCGACGATATACTCTTATATATACCATTACCTCTGCTGATTCTCGTTTCAGTACTGGTTTGGCTTTCTACAAACATGTAGATGAGTGTCCTGGGGTAAGTAAATCTTATTTTCTGTGACACTCTAAGCTATGGTTGGGCACTTTGTTTATAAAGTTCTAAATATATGTATTCAAACATTTATTTGCCTTGACTCAGAATGTTCAACATTCCTTATTTTTCAGACAGTCAGTTTCATATTTGGGATAATGCACTTGAATTAATCATTTTTTTCTTACCTTCAAAAATTTGACTCTTTTTTCCCTGTGGGCTGTTAGGCTCGCGGGGGCTGAAAATGCTTCATTTTATTGCGTCATTCTTGGCGCTGACTTTTTTGGCGCAAAAAATTCTTTTCCTTTTCCGGCGTCATACGTGTCGCCGGAAGTTGCGTCATTTTTTTGACGTTATTTTGCGCCAAAAATGTCGGCGTTCCGGATGTGGCGTCATTTTTGGCGCCAAAAGCATTTAGGCGCCAAATAATGTGGGCGTCTGATTTGGCGCTAAAAAATATGGGCGTCGCTTTTGTCTCCACATTATTTCAGTCTCATTTTTTCATTGCTTCTGGTTGCTAGAAGCTTGTTCTTTGGCATTTTTTCCCATTCCTGAAACTGTCATTTAAGGAATTTGATCAATTTTGCTTTATATGTTGTTTTTTCTCTTACATATTGCAAGATGTCTCACGTTGCATCTGAGTCAGAAGATACTACAGGAAAATCGCTGTCTAGTGCTGGATCTACCAAAGCTAAGTGTATCTGCTGTAAACTTTTGGTAGCTATTCCTCCGGCTGTTTGTATTAATTGTCATGACAAACTTGTTAATGCAGATAATATTTCCTTTAGTAAAGTACCATTGCCTGTTGCAGTTCCTTCAACATCTAAGGTGCAGAATGTTCCTGATAACATAAGAGATTTTGTTTCTGAATCCATAAAGAAGGCTATGTCTGTTATTTCTCCTTCTAGTAAACGTAAAAAATCTTTTAAAACTTCTCTCCCTACAGATTAATTTTTAAATGAACATCATCATTCTGATTCTGATGACTCTTCTGGTTCAGAGGATTCTGTCTCAGAGATTGATGCTGATAAATCTTCATATTTATTTAAAATGGAATTTATTCGTTCTTTACTTAAAGAAGTACTAATTGCTTTAGAAATAGAGGATTCTGGTCCTCTTGATACTAATTCTAAACGTTTAGATAAGGTATTTAAATCTCCTGTGGTTATTCCAGAAGTTTTTCCTGTTCCTAATGCTATTTCTGCAGTAATTTCCAAAGAATGGGATAAATTGGGTAATTCATTTACTCCTTCTAAACGTTTTAAGCAATTATATCCTGTGCCGTCTGACAGATTAGAATTTTGGGACAAAATCCCTAAAGTTGATGGGGCTATTTCTACCCTTGCTAAACGTACTACTATTCCTACGTCAGATGGTACTTCGTTTAAGGATCCTTTAGATAGGAAAATTGAATCCTTTCTAAGAAAAGCTTATCTGTGTTCAGGTAATCTTCTTAGACCTGCTATATCATTGGCTGATGTTGCTGCAGCTTCAACTTTTTGGTTGGAAACTTTAGCGCAACAAGTAACAGATCATGATTCTCATGATATTATTATTCTTCTTCAGCATGCTAATAATTTTATCTGTGATGCCATTTTTGATATTATCAGAGTTGATGTCAGGTTTATGTCTCTAGCTATTTTAGCTAGAAGAGCTTTATGGCTTAAGACTTGGAATGCTGATATGGCTTCTAAATCAACTCTACTTTCCATTTCTTTCCAGGGTAACAAATTATTTGGTTCTCAGTTGGATTCTATTATCTCAACTGTTACTGGTGGGAAAGGAACTTTTTTACCACAGGATAAAAAATCTAAGGGTAAAAACAGGGTTAATAATCGTTTTCGTTCCTTTTCGTTTCAACAAAGAACAAAAGCCTAATCCTTCATCCTCAGGAGCAGTTTCAGTTTGGAAACCATCTCCGGTCTGGAATAAATCCAAGCCTGCTAGAAAGGCAAAGCCTGCTTCTAAGTCCACATGAAGGTGCGGCCCTCATTCCAGCTCAGCTGGTAGGGGGCAGGTTACGTTTATTCAAAGAAATTTGGATCAATTCTGTTCACAATCTTTGGATTCAGAACATTGTTTCAGAAGGGTACAGAATTGGTTTCAAGATGAGACCTCCTGCAAAGAGATTTTTTCTTTCCCGTGTCCCAGTAAATCCAGTGAAAGCTCAAGCATTTCTGAATTGTGTTTCAGATCTAGAGTTGGCTGGAGTAATTATGCCAGTTCCAGTTCCGGAACGGGGGATGGGGTTTTATTCAAATCTCTTCATTGTACCAAAGAAGGAGAATTCCTTCAGACCGGTTCTGGATCTAAAAATATTGAATCGTTATGTAAGGATACCAACGTTCAAGATGGTAACTGTAAGGACTATCTTGCCTTTTGTTCAGCAAGGGCATTATATGTCCACAATAGATTTACAGGATGCATATCTGCATATTCCGATTCATCCAGATCATTATCAGTTCCTGAGATTCTCTTTTCTGGACAAGCATTACCAGTTTGTGGCTCTGCCGTTTGGCCTAGCTACAGCTCCTATAATTTTTACAAAGGTTCTCGGTGCCCTTCTGTCTGTAATCAGAGAACAGGGTATTGTGGTATTTCCTTATTTGGACGATATCTTGGTACTTGCTCAGTCTTTACATTTAGCAGAATTTCATACGAATCGACTTGTGTTGTTTCTTCAAGATCATGGTTGGAGGATCAATTTACCAAAAAGTTCATTGATTCCTCAGACAAGGGTAACTTTTCTGGGTTTCCAGATAGATTCAGTGTCCATGACTCTGTCTTTAACAGACAAGAGACGTCTAAAATTGATTTCAGCTTGTCGAAACCTTCAGTCACAATCATTCCCTTCGGTAGCCTTATGCATGGAAATTCTAGGTCTTATGACTGCTGCATCGGACGCGATCCCCTTTGCTCGTTTTCACATGCGACCTCTTCAGCTCTGTATGCTGAATCAATGGTGCAAGGATTACACAAAGATATCTCAATTAATATCTTTAAAACCGATTGTTCGACACTCTCTAACGTGGTGGACAGATCACCATCGTTTAATTCAGGGGGCTTCTTTTGTGCTTCCGACCTGGACTGTAATTTCAACAGATGCAAGTCTCACAGGTTGGGGAGCTGTGTGGGGATCTCTGACGGCACAAGGAGTTTGGGAATCTCAGGAGGTGAGATTACCGATCAATATTTTGGAACTCCGTGCAATTTTCAGAGCTCTTCAGTTTTGGCCTCTTCTGAAGAGAGAATCGTTCATTTGTTTTCAGACAGACAATGTCACAACTGTGGCATACATCAATCATCAAGGAGGGACTCACAGTCCTCTGGCTATGAAAGAAGTATCTCGAATTTTGGTTTGGGCGGAATCCAGCTCCTGTCTAATCTCTGCGGTTCATATCCCAGGTATAGACAATTGGGAAGCGGATTATCTCAGTCGCCAAACGTTGCATCCGGGCGAATGGTCTCTTCACCCAGAGGTATTTCTTCAGATTGTTCAAATGTGGGAACTTCCAGAAATAGATCTAATGGCGTCTCATCTAAACAAGAAACTTCCCAGGTATCTGTCCAGATCCCGGGATCCTCAGGCGGAGGCAGTGGATGCATTATCACTTCCTTGGAAGTATCATCCTGCTTATATCTTTCCGCCTCTAGTTCTTCTTCCTAGAGTAATCTCCAAGATTCTGAAGGAATGCTCGTTTGTTCTGCTGGTAGCTCCGGCATGGCCTCACAGGTTTTGGTATGCGGATCTTGTCCGGATGGCCTCTTGCCAACCGTGGACTCTTCCGTTAAGACCAGACCTTCTGTCACAAGGTCCTTTTTTCCATCAGGATCTGAAATCCTTAAATTTAAAGGTATGGAGATTGAACGCTTGATTCTTGGTCAAAGAGGTTTCTCTGACTCTGTGATTAATACTATGTTACAGGCTCGTAAATCTGTATCTAGAGAGATATATTATAGAGTCTGGAAGACTTATATTTCTTGGTGTCTTTCTCATCATTTTTCTTGGCATTCTTTTAGAATACCGAGAATTTTACAGTTTCTTCAGGATGGTTTAGATAAGGGTTTGTCCGCAAGTTCCTTGAAAGGTCAAATCTCTGCTCTTTCTGTTCTTTTTCACAGAAAGATTGCTATTCTTCCTGATATTCATTGTTTTGTACAAGCTTTGGTTCATATAAAACCTGTCATTAAGTCAATTTCTCCTCCTTGGAGTTTGAATTTGGTTCTGGGAGCTCTTCAAGCTCCTCCGTTTGAACCTATGCATTCATTGGACATTAAATTACTTTCTTGGAAAGTTTTGTTCCTTTTGGCCATCTCTTCTGCCAGAAGAGTTTCTGAATTATCTGCTCTTTCTTGTGAGTCTCCTTTTCTGATTTTTCATCAGGATAAGGCGGTGTTGCGAACTTCTTTTGAATTTTTACCTAAAGTTGTGAATTCCAACAACATTAGTAGAGAAATTGTGGTTCCTTCATTATGTCCTAATCCTAAGAATTCTAAGGAGAAATCGTTGCATTCTTTGGATGTTGTTAGAGCTTTGAAATATTATGTTGAAGCTACTAAGTCTTTCCGTAAGACTTCTAGTCTATTTGTTATTTTTTCCGGTGCTAGAAAAGGCCAGAAAGCTTCTGCCATTTCTTTGGCATCTTGGTTGAAATCTTTAATTCATCTTGCCTATGTTGAGTCGGGTAAAACTCCGCCTCAGAGGATTACAGCTCATTCTACTAGGTCAGTTTCTACTTCCTGGGCATTTAGGAATGAAGCTTCAGTTGATCAGATTTGCAAAGCAGCAACTTGGTCCTCTTTGCATACTTTTACTAAATTCTACCATTTTGATGTATTTTCTTCTTCTGAAGCAGTTTTTGGTAGAAAAGTACTTCAGGCAGCGGTTTCAGTTTGAATCTTCTGCTTATGTTTTTCATTAAACTTTATTTTGGGTGTGGATTATTTTCAGCAGGAATTGGCTGTCTTTATTTTATCCCTCCCTCTCTAGTGACTCTTGTGTGGAAAGATCCACATCTTGGGTAATCATTATCCCATACGTCACTAGCTCATGGACTCTTGCTAATTACATGAAAGAAAACATAATTTATGTAAGAACTTACCTGATAAATTCATTTCTTTCATATTAGCAAGAGTCCATGAGGCCCGCCCTTTTTTTGTGGTGGTTATGATTTTGTATAAAGCACAATTATTCCAATTCCTTATTTTATATGCTTTCACACTTTTTTATCACCCCACTTCTTGGCTATTCGTTAAACTGAATTGTGGGTGTGGTGAGGGGTGTATTTATAGGCATTTTGAGGTTTGGGAAACTTTGCCCCTCCTGGTTGGAATGTATATCCCATACGTCACTAGCTCATGGACTCTTGCTAATATGAAAGAAATGAATTTATCAGGTAAGTTCTTACTTAAATTATGTTTTTGTAATATTCATATTTAATAAAGTGTTGTAATGTGTACTGTAAATATTTCACATTCCAATGTACTGCACATAGCAGAATATGTTCTTTGTATTTCTAAATAGATATTCCTATATATACAGTATCTGTGCATATCTATACTTACTGTATATATAATTTTATATATAATTTTTATTTTATATATATATATATATATATATATATATATATATATATATATATATATATATATAGGTATAGATATATATTGTACCAAAATACCATCAGAAATATGTATTTATGAATAAATAGAAAAGATTCTCCTACGTGAAGAAAATTGGAATGTGAAATATTCATATTTTCAAGTCGGGTTAGCGCACTTGAGAATATGCACTCAGGTTTACTCGCTAGTAGGGTGTTAGTTTTTTTTAATTTTTTTTACTCCATTGATTTCTATGGAGTATACATTAATGCGTGTGCAAAATTCAAAGTTCGGATTTTTGTGTACATCAAGTTCGCGCACAAGCGATAACTTTAAGCTTTCAACTTGTAATTCGAGCGCTACCTGACACTGGCAAAAACCTTACTTCTAGCTGAGTTAGTGCACAAACAGAAGCGTTAAATACAGCTCCACTTGTAATCTGTGTTTAATTATGCAATGGATTATACTTATTTAATTTTTGCCTGCTTTTCCTGAAGAGGCTGAAGTGCCTTCCATGTAATGCAGAACCATGACACTCTTCTGCACAGTGATTGGTTATTATATGCAGGGGCTTGGCCACAGAAAAAGGTAAGATAAAGAACATTTATATATGAAACAAAAGAACACTCTGTACATACAATGGGCTAGATTATGAGTGAAGCATTATCGTTTGCACGCAAGTGATATCGGGTCTTTATGGCTGTTTGCGCGCAAGTTAAATTCTGCTTATATTACAAGTTGAAAGTAAATGAGAACACCTGGGCGCAAAAGTGATTTACGCGAGAATGATTACTGCGACTTCAGAGTTCTGGTTAACTGTTACGCGAGACAAAAAGGTGTCACAAAACACATACAAAATATATTTAAAAGTGCAGTTATACTCATAACACAATCTAATAAAAATTATTTTTTTAAAAATTGCACAAAAAAGTTGTAAGTGTTCAAAAATATGAGGCCTCAGGTGTTAGAAAAAAATGGGCTGCAAAGGCCTTTTACATAGAGATACATACATATACATCTCTAAATATGTATATATATATATATATATGTGTGTGTGTGTGTGTGTGTACATATGTATTTATGTATTTATGTCTTTATATGTTGTAATAAGAACCTTTGGCAACCACTGTCTTCTAGGGTTTTTAAATGCAATAGAGGACAATCCAGTAAAAGTTTTCAAAACTTTATTTTCTTCCAAAATAGCAAGGTGACTTTAAGAGCAGCATACAGTTTGTTCACAGGTAAGGCAAAAGGACAAGCTTCTCTGCACAAGCTTCCAAAACAGCAAGTCTCTGTCTGCATTGTCTGCAGCAACACAAATGTCCTTTACAGAATGTAACAGCAAACAGAAATCCAGCAAAACGTTTAGTACATCGTATTTTTCACAACACATCATATCAGGCCTCCTGCTTGGCTGTAATCTACTTAGCTAGAGAAATGCTTCCCTTTTAAACCCTAGGAGCAGTAATCATGAGCCACACCTGAGTTTAATTGTCTTTAACAGCTGTAAGGTATTCACAACTAAAAACACTAATCACTTCCCTGGGGTTTCTTGGCAAAATGGTAAAGTGAAATGTATTAAACTTGGTCTAATACAGTGTTTTTCAACCAGTGTGCCGTGGGAGATCCTCAGATGTGCCACGGCAGACTGACAACAGTGTGACATATTTTTTAAACTTTGCTTGTTTTTTACTCCCAGTGCAGGGGTAGCTTGTAGGAGACATGGCATAACAGCACAATACATACAGTATGTGTGTGTTTGTGTGTATGTGTATATATATATATGCTGTATTAGGCTACAATGTGTGATTTTTTTTTAAATTTTGGGATGGTGGTGTGCCACAGGATTTTTTAATGTAAAAAAGTGTGCCACGGCAAAAAAAAGGTTAAAAATCACTGGTCTAATATATACTCCCTCTATCACCAAACCAGACTTTCTGCCACAATGTGTTTATATGTGTTTACAGACATATATACACATATAATCACATAAATACATACGCACACACAAGTATACATATATATAAGTGCATTGGAGCCCTTTGCAGTCAAATAGATGAAAACATGAAAGATCATATTTATGCAATATTCATATTTAATAAAGTGTTATGCTGTGTATTTAATGAAAATATTTCACATTCTAATGTTCTGCACATAGCAGAATATGTTCTATATATTATTTAATAGATATTCATATATACATATATATATACTTATATATAGTCATGTATATATATATATATATATATATATATATATATATATATATATATATATATATATATATATATATATATATATATATATATATATATATAGGTATAAATATATATTTGTGCAAAATTCCATCCGATATATATTTAAATATCTCTTTAAGAATAAATAGAACATATTCTGCTGTGTGCAGAACATTGGATTATGAAATATGCAATATTATCTTCTTATATTGTTTTTATTATTTTTTAATATTTTTATTATATTTTTTTATTTGAAAAATATACAATATAGAAAACATGTTCTTTCACAAGGGTAGAATATATAAAGTACATTACCTTCTACATAACAAGTAGTGAGCCATTAGGTACTAGAAACTCTATAGGAAAGTGCGTCTAGATCATACTAAAACCAATTACAAACATTGGCAATTTAAGAGTAATTTTCAAGTATTTGTAATGTGTAGAGAAACATAAGTCATTCACCCCTATTGTTCAATTAAGTGAAGGAACTGGCATTATTGGAACCTCATTTCAGTGTAAAGATTGGGAGGGGATTATCATTAGCCGCTTTGCAGAAACATATAAATTAAAAATTAGGGATTTAAATCTATAAGATATATTTTTTTAGCTTATCCAAATAAGCACCGTGTGGGGGGTGGAGCTAATATTAAAAAGAAAAAGTAGGAACTGTGTTAGGGTAGGATTAAGTTAATAATCTAAGAAATTAGATTCTGGTTATCTACCGTCCAGGAGGGCTTACATCACTAGCTATCATGGTGTGGACAAATTAAACCTAGAGAAGAATAGGCATATCTAACCCTTCTGGTATAATATTTTTACGCGATTTTCAGGTTTCTCCTAGATATTAAAAAGATAGGGCACGGTATGGCTTCAGGGTTATCACAAAATGTTGCAGTGAGATTGTGGTGTCATGTCCAAACATATATACATAACATAATAGATTTAACTATGAACGTGATCAAGTTGCATAGGTAGGACCTGCAGCCCCTGTCTTACATGCCATCATACTTTATACATTCCATTGTTATTGGGCTTAAAGTGTCTGGTCTTGGCATGTTTACCAGGGAGAAATGCGGGCGATTTAAGGGTCTATCTGTGCAAGCCAAAAATTGTACTAAGGTTGGAGATCTATGTAGTTAGAGCGGATATATACAGAGAACAGTGAACCCAAGACTTATGTAGAGCTTACAAAATTTCAAAACAATGAACCTAAAACAAAGATCTAAACAGAGCTCTCTGTTTAGATGAAACCTCTATCAGTGAGCATGAATATAGTGGAGCAAATTTATCTTCATTTTAAAATAAAAACAGATATAACAGATACCTTTATCACGTAAATCAATTTAACTGAATACAGTAGTGTAACTATATAGAGAATGAGTCTTCAGTATATCCAAAACCAAGTATGTACTGTCAGATAGAGAGACACTTTACAGGTGACTAGCTAGCCAACCGACATAAAAAATAATTACTGTGTTATAGCAGCTTAATAATGAGATAGTGACTCCACTAAGAATAAAGAACATAGAGGATAGTAGTTCTAGCACTGTACTATATGAGGACACATATCCCTACATTCTAAAAGCCCAGATCATATTGAATGTGAATTGAGCATGGCGTCAAATAACAACACATAGTACGTTAAATATATTGTCCCATCTAACTCAATAGCCACCAATATATGTAGTTACGTTTAGGTCTGAGCTTGGAGGTAGACATAGTTGCGTATATAAAACATTGGCGGTAGAGTAACTGGTAAACGTTCAGCGTAATGTCCGTTATCCCAAAAGGCAGAATCTGTTGATACGATACTTAACCCTCTTCGTAGTAAGTTAAGTTCAGTGTAGGGTTTATTAAAGAACTTTCATAATTGCGGTATTGAAATGGAAACAAGTCTCTCCAAGCAGATCTGAGGAGTAACACCACTGGACACGCTTGCCTGCTTAAGGGAGTACAGAAGAAGCGCTGCTCATCCGTGAATGTATACTTTGCGGTTGCATGTGGAGAGCCAGTAATATCTGCATCCCGGAGGCAGAAGCTCTTATCCTCTTGGGGATATAGTTCTATCTGCAGAGCCGGTGTGGCAGATCGCATCACTTTAGATATACTTGTAGGGATCCCCTCTTCCAGAATTCTCCAATAGAGTGAGGGACAATCCATGGCCGAACAGCTAGGGCCCTTCGCCGTCAGCCTTAGCTTGGTAAGTTGGTGAGTATGATCATCCAGAGAATCTCCTTGTATGTCCCCCGGTGCTTCTGTCTTTTGAAGCAGACATTCAACAGACTGTAGCTGTAGGTCCGCCGCATCCCACATGGTCGTGTCAATCCCTGATGTCTGCACGCGTCCAGCCTGCCCTAGTCATTTCGTAGGTGTCGGTCTCTCTGGAGTTAATACCTCAGGGCCAGAGTGACGCATAACCTCAGGCTTTCCTATCTGCCCCAAAGGAGCTAAATGCTGTAACATTGCCGTTTCAAAGTCTTTCAGTAGGGAAAGTAGTGCTTGCGTAATTGTCTCCATGTCCCTGCAGATATGTAGTTTTCAGATTTTGGCCCGCAATTAGAAAGTTCTCTCCCTGGCTGTATAATTTTCATCAAAGAGCATAGGTAAGGAGAAAGTTGGAGGAGTATGTTTCCATGTTTCTTTAGTGCTATTGCCAAACAAAAATTTCAGATAAATTGTTAAATTAGCATATATAATGTAAAAGAGAATGAGGAGCTCCTCCAACGCATGTCTTGCCCCTTTGACCTCAGGCTCCGCCCCCCCTTATGTTACGCTTTTAAATAACTGTGAACGTGTTTGCACCACTTGTGGGTTTCAGCTCTATTGAATGCTATGGGGGAAATGCGATTCTGCATTCGTAATTTCTCAAAGTCTATTTGTTACCGCGACTTTGTGAACTCTACAGCACAAACTTTTTACTTTCAACTAGTAATACGAGCGCCAATCAATGAGGGGAAAAAAATAATTCTAGTGGTTTAAACACTTAAACGCAAGCACAAACTACCGCTCCACTTGTAATGTAGCCCATTATGGGCGAGATTATAAGTGGAGCGCAAAATATCGATTTCCAAAAGCGATATTTGCGCTCCACTTAGTAATACCAGCACACACAAATGTGCACTGGTATTACAAGTTTGGTGCAATGCGAACGTGACCTCACATATTAATACATAAATATATATATATATATTCATATACATATATATTTACAGGGAACATACAGTTCTCATAGACCACTATGTAAAGGCACTTTTTTTTTTTTTCAAACACCCCACAACCACCAACTTTAACCCCTCATAATTGCTTTTTGTAGTTTTTTTTGTAAGGGGCGTGTGATAAATTAGCGCTCGACTTGTAATCTAAGCCTATGTTTTCAGCAGAAATGTTTTTTTGTTTTTTTTTTAAATCTTTTTATTCAAAGGTAATTAAATTACAACAGAGTGTAAATAATATCATACGAGCATGAGCTCCCAAAAAATCATTATAAACAAAATTGAATTTACATTTTATCTGTTGATAGTACAACAAAATACCTGCATGTACATATATACCTTATCAGTTTTAAATCTTAACAGGATCTTATTTAAAAATACAAAATCATAATTCAAACTCAGTTTCTATGGGAAAAGAAGAAAAACAAAACAAAACAAAATAAATAAATAAATAAAAAAATAAAAGAAAGGGACCCCTCAAGGTTAAAAGCAGAAATAATTTGTTAGCACACAATTGAACAGTAAATGGGCAGGAAAAAAAAATATTTTGCATTAGCATAAAGACTGTGAACAATGAGAGCTGTGAAATTTTGAACATGATAACATAGTAACAGTAAATTATTTAGTTATTTGACTATTCAAGTAGATAACATCTTGAGAAGTCACATTATTAAAGGGACAGTCTAGTCAAAAATACACTTTCATGATTTAGATAGGGCATGTCATTTTAAACAACTTTCCCATTTACATTTTATCATCAATTTTGCTTTGTTCTCCTGGTATTCTTAATTGAAAGCTAAACCAAGGTAGGCTCATATGCTAATATCTTAGCCCTTGAAGGCCGCCTCTTATCTAAATGCATTTTGAAAGTTTCTCAAAACTAGAGGGCGTTAGTTCATGTTGTCCATATAGATGAGAGAACATTAGAGAACAATAGAGAACATTGTGCTCACGCCCCCGTGAAGTTACCTAGGAGTCAGCACTGATTGGCTAAAATGCAAGTCTGTCAAAAAAACTGAAATAAGGGGGCAGTCTGCAGAGGCTTACATACAAGGTAATCAAAGAGGCAAAAAATATTTTTATATAACCATGTTGGCAGTGCAAAACTGGGGAATGGGTAATAAAGGGATTATCTATCTTTTTAAACAATAAAAATTCTGGTGTAGACTTTCCCTTTAATTCATAAGTGCATAGAAGAAAAAACAATTCCCTATTTTCTTCTTTCTTACCTCTTTCTTTCCCCCTTTTTTTCTTCTTTTGGGGAAGGGGAGGGTGGCTGGAGAGTAGAATAGACATTTTAGGGCATCTAATAAAGATACATATCTAACAATCATCATAAAGGTCATATAATATGGATATATATATATAAACATCTTACTGATCCCGGTGAAACCAGGTATCCCAAATATTCCAGTATAGTTCCAGCTTTTCTTCCACCTGATAGAATCCCTTTTCCATTTTTGAAAAAACATAATTTATGTAAGAACTTACCTGATAAATTAATTTCTTTCATATTGGCAAGAGTCCATGAGCTAGTGACGTATGGGATATACAATCCTACCAGGAGGGGCAAAGTTTCCCAAACCTCAAAATGCCTATAAATACACCCTTCACGACACCAACAATTCAGTTTAACGAATAGCCAAGCAGTGGGGTGATAAAGAAAGGAGTAGAAAGCATCAACAAAAGAAATTTGGAAATAATTGTGCTTTATACAAAAAATCATAACCACCATAAAAAGGGTGGGCCTCATGGACTCTTGCCAATATGAAAGAAATTAATTTATCAGGTAAGTTCTTACATAAATTATGTTTTCTTTCATGTAATTGGCAAGAGTCCATGAGCTAGTGAGGTATGGGATAGCAATACCCAAGATGTGGAACACCAAGCAAGAGTCACTAGATAGGGAGGGATAAAAATAAAAACAGCCATTTTCCGCTGAAAAAATTAATCCACAACCCAAAAAAATAAGTTTATTCTCATAAATGAAAGAAATTTTTTTAAATCAAAAGCAGAAGAATCAAACTGAAACAGCTGCCTGAAGAACTTTTCTACCAAAAACTGCTTCTGAAGAAGCAAATACATCAAAACGGTAGAATTTAGTAAATGTATGCAAAGAGGACCAAGTTGCCGCTTTGCAAATCTGATCAACTGAAGCTTCATTCTTTAAGGCCCACGAAGTGGAGACTGATCTAGTAGAATGAGCTGTAATTCTCTGAGGCGGGGCCTGACCCGACTCCAAATAAGCTTGATGAATCAAACGTTTCAACCAAGAAGCCAAGGAAATAGCAGACGCCTTCTGACCTTTCCTAGGACCAGCAAATAAAACAAATAGACTGGAAGTCTTCCTGAAATCTTTAGTAGCTTCCACAGAATATTTAAAAGCTCTTACCACATCCAAAGAATGTAAGGATCTTTCCAAAGAATTCTTAGGATTAGGACACAAGGAAGGGACAACAATTTCTATATTAATGTTGTTAGAATTCACAACCTTAGGTAAAAATTGAAAAGAAGTCTGCAAAACTGCCTTATCCTGATGAAAAATCAGAAAAGGAGACTCACAAGAAAGAGCAGATAGCTCAGAAACTCTTATAGCAGAAGAGATAGCCAAAAGGAACAACACTTTCCAAGAAAGTAGTTTAATGTCCAAAGAATGCATAGGCTCAAATGGAGGAGCCTGTAAAGCCTTCAGAATCAAATTAAGACTCCAAGGAGGAGAAATTGATTTAATGACAGGCTTAATATGAACTAAAGCCTGTACAAAACAGTGAATATCAGGAAGTATAGCAATCTTTCTGTGAAAAAAAACAGAAAGAGCAAAGATTTGTCCCTTCAAGGAACTTGCAGACAAACCCTTATCCAAACCATCCTGAAGAAACTGTAAAATTCTAGGAATTCTAAAAGAATGCCAAGAGAATTTATGAGAAGAACACCATGAAATGTAACTCTTCCAAACTCTATAATACATTTTTCTAGAGACAGATTTACGAGCTTGTAACATAGTATTAATCACTGAGTCTGAGAAACCTCTATGGCTTAGTACTAAGCGTTCAATTTCCATACCTTCAAATTTAATGATTTGAGATCCTGATGGAAAAACGGACCTTGAGACAGTAGGTCTGGCCTTAACGGAAGTGGCAAGGCTGGCAACTGGACATCCGAACCAGATCCGCATACCAAAACCTGTGTGGCCATGCTGGAGCCACCAGCAACACAAATGATTGTTCCATGATGATTTTGGAGATCACTCTTGGAAGGAGAACTAGAGGCGGGAAAATGTAAGCAGAATGATAACACCAAGGAAGTGTCAGCGTATCCACTGCTTCCGCCTGAACATCCCTGGACCTGGACAGGTATCTGGGAAGTTTCTTGTTTAGATGAAAGGCCATGAGATCTATCTCTGGAAGACCCCACATCTGAACAATCTGAGAAAACACATCTGGATGGAGAGACCACTCCCCTGGATGTAAAATCTGACGGCTGAGATAATCCGCCTCCCAATTGTCTACACCTGGGATATGCACCGCAGAGATTAGACAGGAGCTGGATTCCACCCAAGCAAGTATCCGAGATACTTCTTTCATAGCTTGGGGACTGTGAGTCCCACCCTGATGATTGACATATGCCACTGTTGTGATATTGTCTGTCTGAAAACAAATGAACGGTTCTCACTTTAACAGAGGCCAAAACTGAAGAGCTCTGAGAATTGCACGGAGTTCTAAAATATTTACTGTTAATCTCGCCTCTTGAGATTTCCATACCCCTTGGGCTGTCAGAGATCCCCAAACAGCTCCCCAACCTGAAAAACTTGCATCTGTTGTGATCATAGTCCAGGTTGGCCGAATAAAAGAAGCCCCTTGAACTAAACGATGGTGATCTATCCACCACATCAGAGAGTGTCGTACATTGGGATTTAAGGATATTAATTGTGATATCTTTGTATAATCCCTGCGCCATTGGTTCAGCATACAAAGCTCCAATGCTGCAGTCATGAGGCCTAAAACTTCCATGCACATAGCCACTGAAGGGAATGACTGAGACTGAAGGTGCCGGCAGGCTGCAACCAATTTTAAATGTCTCTTGTGTGTCATGGACACTGAATCTATCTGGAAGCCTAAAAAGGTGACCCTTGTCTGAGGAATCAAGAAACTTTTTCGTAAATTGATCCTCCAACCATGTTTCCGAAGAAACAACACTAGTTGATTTGTGTAAGATTCTGCAGAACGTAAAGACTGAGTTAGTACCAAGATATCATCCAAATAAGGAAACACTGCAATACCCTGTTCTCTGATTGCAGAGAGTAGGGCACCTAGAACCTTTGAAAAGATTCTTGGAGCTGTTGCTAGACCAAATGGAAGAGCAACAAATTGGTAATGCTTGTCTAGAAAAGAGAATCTCAGAAACTGATAATGTTCTGGATGAATCGGAATATGAAGGTATGCATCCTGCAAGTCTATTGTGGACATATAATGTCCTTGCTGAACAAAAGGCAGAATAGTCCTTATAGTCACCATCTTGAAAGTTGGTACTCTTACATAACGATTCAAAATTTTCAGATCCAGAACTGGTCTGAATAAATTTTCCTTCTTTGGGACAATGAATAGATTTGAATAAAACCCCAAACCTTGTTCCTGAAAAGGAACTGGCATGATTACCCCTGAAGACTCCAAGTCTGAAACACACTTCAGGAAAGCCTGAGCTTTTACTGGATTTGCTGGGATACGTGAGAGAAAAAATCTTCTTACAGGAGGTCTTACTCTGAATCCTATTCGATACCCTTGAGAGACAATGCTCTGAATCCATTGATTTTGGACAGAATTTATCCAAATATCCTTGAAAAACCTTAATCTGCCCCCTACCAGCTGAGCTGGAATGAGGGCCGCACCTTCATGCGGACCTAGGGGCTGACTTTGGTTTCTTAAATGGCTTGGATTTATTCCAATTTGAGGAAGGCTTCCAATTGGAAACAGATTCCTTGGGGGAAGGATTAAGTTTCTGTTCCTTATTTTGATGAAAGGAATGAAAACGGTTAGAAGCCTTAGATTAACCCTTAGGTTTTTTTATCCTGAGGCAGAAAAACTCCCTTTCCCCCAGTGACAGTTGAAATAATAGAATTTAACTGAGAACCAAATAAATTATTACCTTGGAAAGAAAGAGATAGTAATCTAGATTTAGATGTCATATCAGCATTCCAAGATTTAAGCCACAAAGCTCTTCTAGCTAAAATAGCTAAAGACATGGATCTAACATCAATTTTGATAATATAAAAAAAGGTATCACAAATAAAATGATTAGCATATTGCAGTAAGCGAATAATGCTAGATATGTCAGAATCCAATTCTTGTTGCGCTAAATTCTCCAACCAGAAAGTTGATGCATCCGCAACATCAGCCAAAGAAACTGCAGGTCTGAGAAGATGACCTGAATATAAATAGGCCTTCTTAGATAAGATTCAAGCTTCCTATCTAAAGGATCCTTAAAGGAAGTATTATCTTCCATAGGAATAGTGGTACGTTTAGCAAGAGTAGAAATAGCCCCATCAACTTTGGGGATTTTTTCCAAAAACTCTATAGAATTTGCTGGCAAAGGATACAATTTTTTAAACCTTGAAGAAGGAATAAAAGAAGTACCTGGCTTATTCCATGCCTTAGAAATCATATCAGAAATAGCCTCAGGAATAGTAAAAACCCCTGGAGAAACCACAGGAGGTTTAAAAACAGCATTTAAACGTTTATTAGACTGAATGTCAAGAGGACTGGTTACCTCAATATCCAAAGTAATTAACACTTCTTTTAATAAAGAACGCATATACTCTATTTTAAATAAATAAGTAGATTTGTCAGTGTCAATGTCTGAGGAAGGATCTTCTGTATCAGATAGATCCTCATCAGAAGAGGATAAATTATTATGTTGTTGGTCATTTGAAATTTCATCAACTGAATGAGAAGTTTTAAAAGACCTTTTATTAGACCTTATTAGAAGGTGGAAATGCAGACAAAGCCTTCTGGATAGAATCAGAAACAAATTCTTTAAAATTCATAGGTATATCATGTACATTAGAAGTTGAAGGAACTGCAACTGGCAATGTACTATTACTGATGGACACACTATCTGCATTGTTATGGTATAACCCGGATATCAAGGCTTAATACCTGATGAAAGATGCCCTGAATACGGGATCAGCAACACACGAACCCAGTTAATTCCCTCCAAACATGAGACCAAGCTCCATCTTGAGGGTAAAACAAAATGTGTTTTATTGAGGGCTATATGCCCAGTATTTATGCAGGTCTCCCACCTGGTTGACACTCCCCAGCAACAGCTGCACAGGAAGAGATAGTACATTAGATAGAGGGAAGACACCCTTTTACAGGATACAATAGTATTGCATTACTTAACCAAATAAACAATTAAACACAAGAAAACAATGGAGTCCTTCTTCACACCTGGCAGTCTGACTCTGGAGGTGATTAAACAATGTGAACGCTTATCACTTAAACTTAATTACAGTAAACAATAGCTGATGCCAGGAAACCTGTCTTTAGAAAATAGTTTCTCAAAACTGAACAAAGTTAACCCTTCCAGTACTGACAGAGGGGTCTGTCACATGCATGTAAAAGTTTATCATGACAACTATTACAAATGACATTAGGCGAGATAATTTCCACAATCTTATAACAAATGCACTTAGCTTTGGTAGAATCGATGTCAGGCAGCAATGTTCCAGCAGAAACTTCTGAGGCAGGATCAGATTCAGACATCTTGCAAAATGTAAAAGAAAAAACAACATATAAAGCAAAATTATCAATTTCCTTATATGACAGTTTCAGGAATGGGAAAAAATGCAAATAGCATAGCCCTCTGATAGAGAAAAAGGCAAGAGGCAAACATCAATGGGGTATTGAAATAATGAAAAAGTTTGGCGCCAAGTATGACGCACAACGTAACTGAAAACTTTTTTGGCGCCAATAATAACCGGAAATGACACACTCGCGTCACTAATGACGCAACTGTGTTTAAGGCTTTGGCGTCAACTATGACGCCGGAAATGACGAAGTTGCGTCATAGACGTATTTTTCGCGCCAAAAAATTCTCACGCCAAGAATAACGCAATAAAGTTTAGCATTTGATGCACCCGCTGGCCTAATACCGCCTGCAAATTTGCAAGAAGTAGTCAATTGAAAAAAAGACTAAACCCCATGTAAGAAAAACATTTCTTAAAAAAATGTTTATATACCCCAAATATGAAACTGACAGTCTGTAGAAGGAAATACATGAACCTAACTCATGGCAAATATAAGTACAATACATATATTTAGAACTTTATATAAATGCATAAAGTGCCAAACCATAGCTGAGGTGTCTTAAATAATAAAAAACATACTTACCAAAAGACACCCATCCACATATAGCAGATAGCCAAACCAGTACTAAAACAGTTATCAGTAGAGGTAATGGTAAATTGAGAGTATATCGTCGACCTGAAAAGGGAGGTAGGAGATGAATCTATACGACCGATAACAGAGAACCTATTAAATAGACCCCCGTTAAGGAAATCATCGTATTCAATAAGTGATACTGCCTTCACGTCCCCCTGATATTCGCTGTATTCTGAGAAGAATCGGGCTTCAACAATGCTGAGAAGCGCATATCAACGTAAAAATCTTAGCACAAACTTACTTCACCACCTCCATAGGAGGCAAAGTTTGTAAAACTGAATTGTGGGTGTGGTGAGGGGTGTATTTATAGGCATTTTGAGGTTTGGGAAACTTTGCCCCTCCTGGTAGGATTGTATATCCCATACGTCACTAGCTCATGGACTCTTGCCAATTACATGAAAGAAATAAACTATGCATATTGTCACTTCTTCAATTGATGGGGTGTCAGATTTCTTCCACTCTAGCTATGGTAATCTTGGCTGCAGCAAAGATGTAAATACTCAGCTTCTTTCTGGATTATGCATCCTACAACCCAATATATTGAAAAGACTTCAACATCTATTTTATTACAGACATCAAAAACTTCCTGACACAATGGAACTAGGTCTGCAGAGCTCCAGCATACATAAATATCAGACCCAACTTTAACATACTGTCTCCAACATTCTGAAGACTGTGTAGGTAACATCTTAAATAATCTCAGAGGTGTGATAAGTCAACGTAATAGAATTCTAAAAAAAAATAATTCTAAATAATTAGCAAAATGTAAAGTGAATTGTTTTTGATTATTTTATTAATTATGTCTCATAAACATTTTATTTTATTTGTGAAACTTTTTTTTCTTTTAGTGTATACTACAAATATGCCTCTTGTCACCGGCTCAACTAATATGTTCAGCTATATTGCTGTTCTGGAGCCTACCTAAGTTTACTTTTCAACAAAAGATATCAAGAGAATGAATTAAAAATGTAATAATAGAAGTAAACTAAAAGGTTGTTAAAAAATATAATGCTCTATCTAAACAATGACACTTTGGTTTTGAGTTAACTGTTAAAAATGTAGCAACCCAATAAGAAACTGGTTATCTACCAATAACATTTATGACTTATTTCAGTCGGGTTTCATGCAAATCAGGATCATTTGGGTGGTGCTGTACAGTACTCTCACAAAAGGCCAGCAATATAATTTTATCTTTCTGCTGCCTTCACAACCTAACACAGCGCATTGGCCATCTGGGTGAACCTCAGCTTGACCTCTGTTAAGAACAAGCCAGAATATCCAGGCAGACTAGAGGAGCCTCTGTACACTCTATTGATCTGCTCCTCACTCCTGCTTGTCCTTGGTCACTCACTCACAGCCCTTTCTCTCCTAAAGCTACTGCTAGATTAATTTCCCTCTCTTGTTGGCTGTCTCTTTCCCCGTCTCTCTCTCTCTCTATCACTCAGTCTTTCTGCCTCTCTTTATCTCTTCCCGTCTCATTCACCCTCTGGTGCCGAGCCTTCATGCCGGAAAAACAGAAGTTATGAGGCAGCGATCTAAAGACCGCTGCTCCATAACTTGTCCGCCTGCTCTGAGGCAGCGGACAGAAATCAACTTGATCGGGTTGATTGACACCCCCTGCTAGCGACCGATTGGCTGCGAATCTGCAGGGGGCGGCATTGCACAAGCAGTTCAACAGAACTGCTTGTACAATGATAAATGCCGACAGTGTATGCTGTCGGCATTTATCGATGTGCGGCGAACATGATACGCTGCATCGTATCATGTCCGCTCGCACTATGATAAATTGGCCCCTCTGTCTGTGTTACTTAGTATTGTATATGTATATGTGTATGTATGTATATGTTGTGTGTGTAAAATGGGGAAGTGGGAAATAAAATAAAACACTTTTTTCTCTGTTCTTCTAGCCTCGTCACTATCTCTCCGGACAGGACTACACAGCTTAAAGGGACAGTAAACTGTAAAATTGTTTTTTCCTTAAAGGGACATGAAACACCAAAAAAAATTTCATGATTAAGATAGTGAATACAATTTGAAACAACTTTCAAATTTACTTCTATTATCTAATTTGTTTCATTCTCTTAGCATCATTTGTTGAAGGAGCAGCAATGCACTACTGGTTTCTAACTGAACAAATGGGTGAGCCAATGACAATCAGTATATATATGCATCCACCAATCAGCAGCTAGAACCTATGTTCTTTGCTGCTCCTGAGCTTTCCTAGATAAACCTTTCAGCAAAGGATAACAAGAGAAGGAAGCAAATTAAATAATAGAAGTAAATTGGAAAGTTGTTTAAAATTGTATTCTCTGTCTGAATAATGAAAGAACATTTTTGGGTTGTTTTATGTCCCTTTAATGTATTTCCAATGACTTGTTATACCAGCTGCAAAGTATAGAATGTATGAGAAATTGCATTCTCAAGTTTATTTGTGTATATGAAATTGCTGGTTTTGTACTTTGAAACCACAGCCTATTGAAATGGGTTTAGCTTGCAGGTAAAATTAGATATCATTATGTTATCTATTTGTGTACACACACTTGCTTCCTTATTCAAATTTGTCTGTAAACCAAAGCTCAATACTTAGAGAGAACAATGAAAAATTATAATTGTATTAATTATCTCTTCTTTTCTTTCATAATTCATATAGAGCATACAATTTTAAACAACTTTCCAATTTACTTCTATTATCTACTTTGCTTCATTCTCTTGGTATCCATTGTTGAAAAGCATAGCTAGGTAAGCAAAACACCTGGGTGCTATTTGCTGATTGGTGGCTGCACATTAGCCTACCTAGCTATGCTTTTCAACAAAGGATATCTAAATAATGAAGCAAATTAGATAATGGAAGTAAATTGGAAATTTGTTATCTCTAATTACATGTTCTACCTGAATCATGAAAGAAAAAAATTCTGTTTCCTGTGCCTTTAAATCCAGAAACTTTCAGTGTAGGTGGGGATACCACATGATAAATCAGATATTTAAAATGCCAAAATTAGGGTAAACTTGTAAACAATTGAATACACTCCAACAGGAAAAATGGATCATAGGGAACAAATTAAAGGGGATAATTTTTTTGGGTGAACTGTCACTTTAAATTAACCCCTTAATGACCGAGGACGTGCAGGGTACGTCCTCAGAAAAAAGGCAGTTAACGCCTGAGAACGTACCCTGCACGTCCTCGGTGTGGAATGCAGCTGGAAGCGATCCTGCTCGCTTCCAGCTGCTTTCCGGTTATTGCAGTGATGCCTCGATATGGAGGCATCCTGCAATAACCTTTTACGGCCATCCGATGCAGAGAGAGCCACTCTGTGGCCCTCTCTGCACCGGACATCGATGGCCGGTATCGTTGGTGGATGGGAGCCGGTATGGGAGGTGGGTGGCGGCCATCGATGGCCCTGGTCATGTGGAGGGGGGCGGGATCGTGGGCGGGGAAGTCCGGGGGAGCGCGCGGGCGTGCGCACGTGCACGAGGGGGCGGGGGCGGGCGCGTGCACGGGGAGGGAGCGGGTGGGAGCCGCTACACTACAGAAAAAATGTGTCCCAAAGCTAAATAAAAGTGGGACATTTAATGTAAAAAAAAACCCATTAGGTGTAATTTAGGTGGTGGGGGTTGGTGCGTGGGAGCTACACTACAGAAAAAATAAAAAAAAATAAAAAAATAAACATTTGATTGTTCAAACTGGGTACTGGCAGACAGCTGCCAGTACCCAAGATGGCCCCCAATAAGGCTGAGGGGGAGGCTTAGAGAGCTGTTTTGGGGGGGATCAGGGAGGTTGGGGGTTAAAGGGGGATCCTAAACACAGCATATGTAAATATGCTTTTTTTTTTTCTTTTAAAAAAAAACCCAAAAACTTTTATTTTAGTACTGGCAGACTTTCTGCCAGTACTTAAGATGGCGGGGACAATTGTGGGATGGGGGAGGGAAGGGAGCTGTTTGGGAGGGATCAGGGGGTGGGATGTGTCAGGTGGGAGGCTGATCTCTACACTAAAGCTAAAATTAACCCTGCAAGCTCCCTACAAACTACCTAATTAACCCCTTCACTGCTAGCCATAATACACGTGTGATGCGCAGCAGCATTTAGCGACTTTCTAATTACCAAAAAGCAACGCCAAAGTCATATATGTCTGCTATTTCTGAACAAAGGGCATCCCAGAGAAGCATTTACAACCATTTGTGCCATAATTGCACAAGCTGTTTGTAAATAATTTCAGTGAGAAACCTAAAATTGTGAAAAAATTAACGTTTTTTTTTAATTTGATCGCATTTGGCGGTGAAATGGTGGCATGGAATATACCAAAATGGGCCTAGATCAATACTTGGGGTTGTCTACTACACTACACTAAAGCTAAAATTAACCCTAGAAGCTCCCTACATGCTCCCTAATTAACCCCTTCACTGCTGAGCATAATACACGTATTGTGCGCAGTGGCATTTAGCAGCCTTCTAATTACCAAAAAGTAACGCCAAAGCCATATATGTCTGCTATTTCTGAACAAAGGGGATCCCAGAGAAGCATTTACAATCATTTATGCTATAATTGCATAAGTTGTTTGTAAATAATTTCAGTGAGAAACCTAAACTTTGTGAAAAAATTTGTGAAAAAGTGAACAATTTTTTTTATTTGATCGCATTTGGCGGTGAAATAGTGGCATGAAATATACCAAAATGGGCCTAGATCAATACTTTGGGATGTCTTCGAAAAAAAAATATATACATGTCAATGGATATTCAGGGATTCCTGAAAGATATTAGTGTCCCAATGTAACTAGAGCTAATTTTGAAAAAAAAAGTGGTTTGGAAATAGCAAAGTGCTACTTGTATTTATGGCCCTATAACTTGCAAAAAAAGCAAAGAACATGGAAACATTTGGGTATTTCTAAA
Organism: Bombina bombina; assembly: GCF_027579735.1. Classification (NCBI taxonomy): domain Eukaryota; kingdom Metazoa; phylum Chordata; class Amphibia; order Anura; family Bombinatoridae; genus Bombina; species Bombina bombina. Next base: position 461,898,719 of record NC_069502.1, on the reverse strand, counting down.
CTCAGGACAAAATTTAGAAACTATTTAGCATGGATGTTTTTTGGTGGTTGTAGATGTGTAACAGATTTTGGGGGTCAAAGTTAGAAAAAGTGTGTTTTTTTCCATTTTTTCCTCATATTTTATAATGTTTTTTTATATTAAATTATAAGATATGATGAAAATAATGGTATCTTTTGAAAGTCCATTTAATGGCGAGAATAACGGTATATAATATGTGTGGGTACAGTAAATGAGTAAGACGAAAATTACAGCTAAACACAAACACCGCAAAAATGTAAAAATAGCCTTGGTCCCAAACGGACAGAAAATGGAAAAGTGCTGCGGTCATTAAGGGGTTAATCATATTAAAGGAATATGAAACCCAAATTTTTTCTTTCATGATTCAGATAGAGCGTGCAATTTTAAGCAACTTTCTAATTTGCTCCTATTATCAATTTGTATTCGTTCTCTTGGTATCTTTATTTGAAAAGCAGGATTGTAAGCTTAGGAGCCAGCCCATTTCTGGTTCAGCACATGTGTCGAGCTTGCTGATTAATTGCTAAATGATGATTTTGAATTAATGACTATCTCACAGAGACACAGAAGTCACTGCATGTTCCAATAGCTCTAATCAAAATGATTGAAAATACCTGAGCTTCCCCTAGTCACCCACCTCCCTATTATACATGCCTGTATAACTAAAATCCAACATTTAGTGCCTGACTGGCTGTGCCTAATATTAATAATTAGAAATATTATGGCAGGATTGGACATAGGATGATGGACACATGAATGGTCAGACCCCCCTGTACATCATTACAAACAAAGAAACTGATTAGCCAAATAATTTAGATACTTCCTCCCCTTAAAGGGTCAGTCTAGTCCAAAATAAACTTTCATGATTCAGATAGGGCATGCAATTTTAAACAAGTTTCCAATTTACTTTTATCACCAATTTTGCTTTGATCTCTTGGTATTCTTAGTTGAAAGCTTAACCTAGGAGGTTCATATGCTAATTTCTTAGACCTCGAAGGCCACCTCTTTTCAGAATGCATTTTAACAGTTTTCACCACTAGAGGGTGTTAATTCATATTTTTCATATAGATAACACAGTGCTCATGCACGTGAAGTTACCTGGGAGCCAGCACTGATTGGCTAAACTGCAAGTCTGTCAAAAGAACTGAAATAAAGGGGCAGTTTGCAGAGGCTTAGATACAAGATAATCACAGAAGTAAAAAGTATATAAATATAACTGGGGAATGGGTAATTAAGGGATTATCTATCTTTTAAAACAATAACAATTCTGGTGTAGACTGTCCCTTTAAAGCACCTTTTTTTGTCACAAGAATGCCTTGAATTAATGAATGCATAGATTTGGTCAAGCAATCATTGGTTCTTTGTTTCAACCAATAATGTAATAAGATGTTTGTGTAGCAGATGACTTGCTGAATCAGCATAAATCCAGACACATTTGTACTTGTCCAAAGCTGAATGCACATTTCTAGTAAGTAGCTTTTAAAATAAGAATATTTTAAGTGTTAAAAAAACACCTCTGTGAAAATGTTTTCAATGCTTGGTTTAAAAGGGCCACTACTATATACTACCCTTTTAAATGAATGCACTGTGGATAAATGCCATATTAGTTCTATATTGGCTCCTGATGAGTTAAATCTAAATTAAATATTATAGTCAGCCAGGAAGGTATCATAAACAATCAATAATAAGTGGTCTTGGAGGGCCCAATGAACATCATTAGTTTACTGTGCTCTTGTAGTGGTGCTACATATATACATGCACTACAATGTGTTTACTCCAAGAAATGTAAATCATTCCATTTGTATAAATAAGATATGTGTGGCACTGCGGAAGAGCTTGTATCAAAACCGAACAGTATATTTGTTGTTGTTTTTTACCTAGAATTGTAACAAACCAATAAACACATTTTGATATTATAAAATTAATGTAGTTCTCTCGGTGTCCTGGTGTTGGGTAAAGGCTCAATATAATATGTCACGTGTCTTTAGCACTCTACAGCAGCATTGTTTGAAGCAATGTATAACATTGTTAGAAACACTGCTGCCATAAAGGGTTAAAAAGGTGCATTCTCCAGAGCCTACCTAGGTATTCTTTTCAGAAAAGAATACCAATTGAACTAAAAGAATATTCCATATTTTTTGTTGTATATTAGAAATTATTCACTGCATTACAAAAGATCTGTATACAAATAAAACTATCACATTATTAAAAATAAATATGTATTGTTTTGCAAACCCGTGATACACCCTTTGAAAAGCCTCTTGAATACAGTGTATCTTACTTAGTTTGCTGTGGTTAATTAGAGAGAGATATAAATGAGCTTCTGCACAATCACTGTGCTCAATGTAGGAGTGTTGGGGCTCTGTGTTACAGGGAATGCACTCCAGCCTCTCCTGGGTAGTGGAAACACTACCATTTTCAGAGTTAAAGGGCCATTATATTAAAACAAATTACATGCTCTAATCAATTAAAAATACGGTGGTAAAATACCTGCTGGGTGTCAACCTCGGCCATGTTTTCCTGGACACTTATGACTTACACATGCTGCAGGGTGTGCAAAAGTCAACATGCAATGCACACCTAAACAGGACAGCACTATTCATGTTCCTCCCTGCACACCCTGAAGCATGTGTAACTCATACGTGTCCAGGAAAACATGGCCAAGGTGGCAACCCTAAACCCTACCCAAGCGGTACTTCTAATGTGTGTTTAACCCCTTTGCTTGGGGTTTAACACCCAGTAGTCTAGGGTCGATAGACTTAAAATTTACATTTTTCTGGATTAAAGCATGACATTTTTTGACTATAATGATCCTTTAATTATGGTGAAGGTCATTAAAATAAATAATGAAAGTAAAAAATGTTTGTGTTTTTTAAATTATGCACATTTAAACATTGGGCCTAGATTATGAGTGGCACGCTAACCGTAGCGCACAAGTGATATTGAGTTTTTCTCTTCCTTTTGCGCGCAGGGGAAATAGTGCGTATTATGAGTTGAAAGTAAATGCGTTCGCACAATGAAAGTTAAAGCATTTCGAGTTAGTGTGACTTCAGAGCTCACATAAAAGGTAGGGGGGAAAAGTTACATAAAACACACAATAAATACATCTAAAAGTACAGTTACACTCATTTAAACACTGTCTGCTAAAAATTATTTTAAAAATGATATTAAAAACAATTCTTTGAAAAGTTATATGGGGCTCAAAGATAGATGGTATAAGGTGTTTGGAAAAATAAGGGCTGCAAAGGGCTTTAACATATATCTAAATATTGTCAGTATATTTATAAGAATCTTAGCAGTACTCTCCAAATAATATGTGAGTATATGGTGGGGTTATAACTGAATATATTTAACAATCTTTCTTTAAACTAAACCCACAATTAAATATACATTTACTAAGACAATAAAATTAATATAAATACCTGAATTCTTTATTATTAGTAAATATCTATGAACACATTAATATATATATATATTTGTAAGAATCAGAATATGAGTCAATATTATACGCGTTTAAAAACTATTCAAATACGCTATGCAAAATTCATAAAAGTCTACCCTTAAAATTAGCCTTACTCACAGCAGCCTTTCATTCAATTTACACAATGAGATTAAAGTATAAACCACTGAACATTTAGACTGATACAATTTTTAACAGTGCTTAGTAAACAATAGGACAATATATATATACGCAGCTATTTAGCTGTATTTTATTCTAATACAATTCTAATTAGGACACTAAAAATACCTATATTCTTAATGTGAACAGTTACTTAAATGTCAATTTATTTAAACTGAAACAATTCTTATTTACTTATAATTAAAACCAATTCTAATATATATATATATATATATATATATTCTATATTTTGCACAGATGAATTATTTAGCATGCAAGATACAAACTTAGCCTTATACAGGATTATGAACACAGTTAAAATACTGAGTGCTCCTTTAAATTTCTTTACTAAAAATTGACTATGTTTCTACCAATAACCTTTGTTTCAGTTATTAAAATTTAGAACAATTATACTTCACCAATTTGAACCAATTCGTAGCGGTCTTTAGATCATCTCATTTGAAGGAAAGTTATCGCATAGATCAAAGGTAAGTTTCCAGTTTCTTACTGAAGTGAAATGTGTTCCAAGTATGGCAGCCAGATATCAAATCACTTAGTCTCAGCAAGTCACAAAAAAACTGAGTCCTTGTTTGCATTGCTATTCCTTTTATCTAATCATTGATGACCTGTTTCATTCACGCCCACGTGCTTGTCCCTTCTCATTGGATACTTTTTGGGGAACGCTCCCCATTGGCTCAGTATATATTGTCGCTATGGAAACGCATCTTTTAACAGTTAAGTCCCTTGACTGTCATACTGGATTCTGGCCATCGGGTGGCAGCGGACGAACACAAACACATTCATCTAACCATTTCTAACATTTATGTTTCTAAATCTTACATATCCCATATAATGATTATATTAAACAATACTACAACATTGCATTTATTACTTACAATCCGAATTCCAGGCAGGGTGGTACCATGTGAATTTTCTGATCATTTCAATACCAAGCACCATTATATTATATCAAAATAAGTACACTGTTAATTCAATTCTCCCTATTAAACATATTATAATTTATTGCATTAGTAAATTTCTCTTGTTAGTATTTATATTTCATTTAGCCTAACAGAAAATGTATAATTTGATATCAAACATCAATATTGTATAGTCATATCACATCAAAATGACTTCCATATATCCATCTCACTATATTTCAAGAGATGTATTTAAAATTTCATAAATATTTAGTGTATAATCATATGATATGACTTAGGTCCACAATTTCCCCTATTCATGTGTTTATATTTAATATCACATACATAGACAGTCTCATATCCATTAGAATATATATTTTCTTACAATGCTGAAGTATATTCTATTTGCATATAATACAGTTGTTTTAAACAGTGAACTTTGAAATTATAATGCAACCCATGAGCTTCCACTGTGTGTGTTACCTTCCCCCCAGCCGTATGTCTGCAGTACGTCTTCAAATGTCAGAGATTCAGTGAAATAGAACTGTTGTCATCCCACATGTCTGCTAGCATATGTTTTCTTTTGAAATCACAAAGATTTAGGTGAGAAATTTAAGAGGACTTCTGAGCGTATTTTCCATTCAAAACACAGACTATTTACTCTAAATAATCAAGGGGTTTCCTGTAATTTCAGTACTATTCTTATCTTTGTTTGGAAAGATAATTTAGTTGAAAAAAGAATCCAGTGATTTAGATTTACCCTCTCTCTGATCACCAAATGTCTTAGAGCCATAAAACTCTGCACATAGTCAAATAAACATGGTCATTGAGTTACAGTGTTTGTATGCTTGACACGGCAGGAGGTGAGCTTCAAAAGCTATGCTAACTTTCAATCATGATAAACATGTCTTCACCCAGCTAAAACCATCTGGTAGGTGGTTTTGGGATTTACAGTGAAATAGAATTGTTGTCAATAGCCTCATGTTTAATTAATCCTGTGGATTCATCAACTATATACAGTATATGGAAACCATATATATATATATATATATATATATATATATATAAAATTTTCATTTATAATATTCATATACTCTGACAATTTATGTATATATGTATATGTATGTATGTATATATATATATATAAATCAAAGAATGCAGGATAGCGCAGGTGCCACAGCTAATATATACAGATCTAGTGGTAATCTACATAAAAGATATAAATCTGCGGTCAGTCATAATAAATGTAATAAAAAGAGAAAGATATATATATAAAAATGTACACAAATAAGTTAATAAATGTATAGAGGTGCCCTGTAAGACCTTTTGGGTATTTTATTTTCTGGATAGTAGCGCCATAGGGTGAATTAGGGGCTTTTGTTCCGACTTCACCAATTTTTTGAATTGTATATATATATATATATATATATATATATATATATATATATATATATATATATATATATATATACAGTCATGGCCAAAAATATTGGCACCCCTGTTGCAATTACAAATGTTTAGGCATTCTCTATTTCTTATGTTTGTATTGGTATGACACAAAAAAGTGGAGAAAAAAAAGCTAAATTTGACACATTCCACACAAAACTCCAAAAATGGACTGGACAACATTATTGGCACCCTCAATTTAATTTTTGGTAGCACACCTCTTGGAAAAATAACTGAAATCAATTGTTTCCTGTAACCATCAATGAGTTTCTTACACCTCTCTACTGGAATTTTGGACCACTCTTCTTTCGCCAACTGCTCCAGATCTCTCAGATTGGAAGGGTTACTTTTCCCAACTGCTGTTTTGAGATCTCTCCACAGGTTCTCTATGGGATTGAGATCTGGATTCATTGCTGGCCAGTTCAGTACTCTCCAGCACTTTGTCTTAAACCATTTCTGGGTGCTTTTTGATGTGTGCTTTGGGTCATTGTCCTGCTGTAAGACCCATGACCTCTGATGGAGACCCAACTTTCTGACACTGGCATTTAAGCCTGAAGAAACAGCCACTGGTTGGCTAAGAAACGTGTTGCTAGTAATTTTATTATTTTAATAAAGTAAGTCTTCTAAACTTACCAATTGCTGCAGGACTGCATTTGTCTTCCATACCCACACCTTATCACTGGATTGCTGGGAGTTCCTGAATACCGGAGAATAAGTCTACTGGGTGACCATATTGATCCCAGTTTGCCTCTATTGCACCAAGGGAGGTGCTCTACCAAATGTGAGTGTATTTTATACTATACCATACCTCACTTGTACAAACAATACTAGGCCATATAGGAACCCCTGTGTTCTGTATAATCCTCTACAGACTACTGAATATCCACCAGAGGTAAGTCTTCTGGGTGACTGCTATTGATCCCAAATTGCTCCTTCTGCACCATTAGGGGTGCCACATCACCTGTGAGTGTATTTGTCACACATATTATTTTTGATTGTATCAAACAATATTGGGCCATGTGGCGCTTCTGTCCTTTTATATTGTCTGCAGATTACTGATCCTGGATCGTGGCCTTGATCATCTACAGATAGCTGCCTCGACCAGCTCAATAATCCACTAATATTGACACCATCACCTCTAATGAGACTTTACCATAGCTAGTCACTAAGGACTACTAATTTTTATAGTACTGTATCATACTTTCTAGTAACATCTCTGGTTCTCTAAATGGTTTCCAGATAGGGGCATTCTGTCCTTCTGCCTTATCAGGTCACCTATGTGTTATTTATACCATATGCTATAATACCATTAATGTTTTCACAGAAACACTATTGCTAGTCATTTGTCAGTGTCTCCTAATGCTATATCTGCCTGCTTTAGGCTCCAGTTATATATAGTTCTAGATCATTACTTTAGGTATAACAAGGCCGCCCCCTACTTTCATCACAGATTTTCTGACACTGGGCCTTGCATTGCACCAAATAATTATTTTGTAGTCTTCAGATTTCATAATGCCATGAACACAGTCAAGACATCCAGTGCCTGAAGCAGCAAAGCAACCCCAAAACATCAGTGAACCTCCACAATGTTTGACTTTAGGGATTGTATTCTTTTCTTTAAAAGCCTCATTTCTTTTTCTGAAAACAGCAGAATAATGGGCTTTACCAAAAAGCTGTAATTTTGTTTCGTCTGTCCACAGCACATTCTCCCAAAAGTATTTTGGCTTCATCAGGTAAGTTTTGGCAAACTCCAATCTGGCTTTTTTATGTTTCTGTGTCAGTAGTCAGGTCCTCCTGGGTCTCCTATCATAGCGTCCCTTTTCATTCAGATGGCTACGTATAGTGCGAGCTGACAGGTTAGTACCCTGTGCCTGAAGGTCAGTTTGAATTTGTCTGGAAGTTGATCGAGGTTCTTTATCCACCATTCGAACAATCCTTTGTTGCAATCTTTGATCAATTTTTCTCTTTTGTCCATGTCCAGGGAGATTAGCTACAGTGCCATGGGCTGTAAACTTCTTGACAATGTTGAGCACAGTGGACACAGGAACATTAAGATCTCTGGAGATGGACTTGTAACCTTGAGATTGTCCATGCTTTTCCACAATTTTTGTTTGCAAATCCTCAGACAATTCTTTGCTGCTCTTTCTCTTCACCATTCTCAGTGTGGCACACAGAGATCCACAACAGAAAGGTTGAGTCAAGTTTTTCACCATTTTAACTGGTTGCTGTTGTGATTTCTATATTGTCAGCACTTCTTAATTGATACAGGTGAGTTTAATTACAAATTACAAGAGCATCACAAACTTGGACTGCAATTATTTCTTACAATTTTGAGCAGGGGCCAATAATTTAATCCAGTCCATTTTTGGAGTTTTGTGTAGAATGTGTCAGATTTGGCTTTTTTTTCTCCACTTTTTTGTGTCATACCAATACAAACAAAAGAAATAAACATGAGAATGGCTAAACATTTATAATTTAATTTTTTTTCTGGGTGAAGTGGTGCATTATCTGACAGATATGCAGGGGTGCCAATATTTTTGGCCATGACTGTATATATATATATATATATATATATATATATATATATATATATATATAGAGAGAGAGAGAGAGAGAGAGAGAGAGAGAGAGAGAGAGAGAGGGAGAGAGAGAGAGAGAGAGAGATATGTTCATACATATGTATTTACTGAGTCATGTCTTTTACTGTATATGCACTAAGCTCTATTTATTATTATTATTATTATTATTATTATTACTATCAAGCATTTGTAAAGCACCAACAGATTCTGTAGTGCTATAAACATAGGCATGATATGCAGGTAACATTTATAGGGGTCAAGTGGGTAAAGGGCCCTGCAAATAGTTGCACGGTTGTAGTCAGCACTCATGAAGGTGATCTACATACAGCTGGGCTCAAAGGCTTACATGCTAACTAAGGAGGAGAGGAACTGGGGTTAGAAAATGTTAGTGTATGTTGTATGCATCCCTGAACAGTAGAGTCTTTAAGGAGAGCTTGAAACTGTCAAAACTTGGGAAGAGTCTTGTAGAGCGAAGCAGAGAATTCCACAAAATATGGGCCAGTCTGGAGAAGAATGAGAGAAGGTAAAAGAGAGGAGGAGGTTGTGAGCAGAGTGAGTAATCACTGTTTAATCAGAGTAATAGCAAAAATGCTAAAAAGTCTCAACATATCTATACCTATATATCTATAGGAATTGATATACGGGTATAGGTATATATATATATAAATATAAATATGTATTTACAATAGAATGGACAATGTTCTGTATTTGAAGAACATTAGAATGTGAAATATTCATAAATCATGTTGGGTTTAACGCACTTGAATAAACGTGATCGGGTTAACGCAGGGAATACGTTAACACTATTGTGACTTTTCTAAAAAGTCTATCTTTTTGTGGGCGTCGGCTTTCACTCGTGCGCAAGATTTTTAATTTCAACATGCAATGTAAGTGCAACCCTCACATGAAAAAAGCCTCCATCTAGCAAACTTAACATGTGAGCGGGAGCGCAAAATAGCTTTCCACTCATAATATAGCCCTTTATAAGGACTGAAACATTGAGTTTAATCTCCCTTAAAGGGACAGTCTAGTAAAAAATAAACTTTCATGACTCAGATAGGGCATGCAATTCAAACAATTTTGCAATTAACTTTGATCATCAAATTTGCTTTGTTCTCTTGGTATTCTTTGTTGAAAGCTAAACTTAGGTAGGATCAAATGTTAATTTCTATGTTCTTGGAGGCCACCTCTTATCTCAGTGCATTTTGACAGTTTTTCACAGCTAGACAGTGCTAGTTTATGTGTGCCGTATAGATAACATGATCCTCACTCCCATGGAGTTATTTATAAACCAGCACTGATTGATTAAAATGTAAGTCTGTCAAAAGAACTGAAATAAGGGGCAATCTGCAGAGACTTAGATACAAGGTACACACAGAGGTAAAAAGTGTATTAATATAACAGTGCTGGTTATGCAAAACTGGAGAGTGGGTAATAAAGGGATTATCTATTTTTTTTAAACAATAAAAATTCTGGAGTAGACTGTCCCTTTAAGTAATGTTGCTAATTCAATTAAATTGGAAGTTTTTTTCTTTTTCATTGTGCATACTCTGCTTCTTTAAAGTTTAATTCTAAATTCCTATCCCTTTAAAGCAAAACATTTTATATAAACAATAAGCACCTATTTAAAATATAAGTACCCTAAACTTACATATAAACAACGATCCAGAGATGTAAATAGTTATTTGATTTAAAAAAAAGAGAGAACATGAGGCAGAGCAAAGTGTTGAAAATAGGGAGAGAAGAACCATGGAATATCATGTAAAAGTAGGGGCAGATTAAAACGCATTAGCAGTCCATATTTGACCCTATAGTCTTAATTCAAGCAGGTCTGTTATGGCAGGTCAGTCTTTATTGGCATAGAATTGGGCGTCGGTTTATGAGTTATGGCAAGTCAGTGTGTAGCAGCATATTAGTGTTAACAGCACAGTATAGTAGAGGAAAGCAAGCAGCTGTATATGTGCAGCGCAGTGTGCATCAGCTGAGAACAATGTATATTTGTTCCACCTCCCAGAAATACTAGGTGGTTGAGTCAGCTACAATATATCTCCATGTTATTGTTTATCTGCATCTTACCTCTCCCTCTTAGTATTATCTATGCCCTGTGTTTTTCTTCTCTACCCTCCCTCCCTTTAACATTTGATGCTCTCCTGTCCTTCCTGTTGAAGGATACAATAGGGTTTTGTCATGGTAACCAGTACGTTTTCTGCTAGAAGCCCCAGCTTCGCTCCCCCCTCCCTCTCCCTGCTTCTCCCTCCCCCTCTGTCAGGCCTTATCTCTCTGCAGTTTGCCAGGGCTGGCTGGGATCTCTGGGGTGATTCTGGGATGGGCAGTGGACATTGGGTCCCTGAGTTCCTACACATGGCTTTGGATTTCCTGCCTCGGTTCCAATAGATGCTGATCCATCATTATCAGGATGAACGTTGCACTTCAGAATCTGAGCAACAGCGTGAGTGTCACTGAGCTCCAGCACCGATACATTGCATGCTAATATCTAACATGCATACACTGTCATGTATAAACGCTGAGAGGAGTATTATATATGAATATTCATACACTAATACGTGTTGTGATAAACTGATACACGTACACACTGAGCTATTGATAAACATTGATGTGTTAAAACTGATTCTGAATTACAGTATATAGATGTCACATAACGCTAAATATACCATGCCAAAATATATATTTAGACACTAAAGCATCTGATATTCGTTGACATATATTGACTCCAGCATAAATGTCATATGCAGTACTATGTATTGATTTATACACTGCTGTTTACCTTCATGCCAGTATTATCCGACCCACAGTATGACCATCCACTTTTTTTATTTTTACTCTGACCCCAGTTTCTTATCCTATAATATTCCTTTACTTCCCTCTTCTGCATCTTTTTTTAGTACCATAATAATAGTATACAAGTATATATGTCTGTGCTTGGGGGTATATATAAGTATCACTTATCTTGCAAAATGATTTCTCATTTGAAATTTGTTTAGACAGAAGTAGGTGTTTTTGCTTTAATGATGAAATTCAAAAGCATATTTACTGATCTATGGAAACAAATGGACATGGAGAATGTATATATTGTACATTTTAAAAATATACAGGCATATGCTGAGCTGGATTTATTAAAGAAATATGGAAATTATTCATTCTGTTTAATGCATCACTTATATTCTGTTCTCTAAAACTTAAAACTGTCATTACAAATTTGTATATTTATTTTTGTATATTTAGCTTTTAAACTTCCTTATGAATTCAACTTATGGTCACTCCCTTCCCTGGAAGTAGAAACGATACAATTAATTAATCTGTGTCTCCAAACCCAGTATACTCTCTGTGAGAATACTCTGTGTTGCTCAATATCAGAGTAGCTGATAGCATATAGGAGATACTGTGTACATGCACAATAAAGCTTCGGTTTCCCCTAATATCAAATAGCTGCTGGGAAATAGCGCCAAACGTTTAATGGCTTTGGTGAAACCATATCAGATATGTGCCTTGGAGCCTTTTTTTTTCTTTAAAAAATAAAAACACACACAAACAGATATGTCTGACCAGATACTGTTGTTTTAAATGTCATTTTTTCAAAACGTGAGCAAATTTTAAAAGCAGTTTTACATTAAAGTGAATGATAAACACTTCCATGTCAGTGGTCCTGATGATCAAATTCACCATCATGGAGAGAAATTATGCAACATCTTTAGGGTTCTTCAGTGGTAGACCTAGTTACCAGAGGGCCCTGGTGCAATTTTGAGGATAGAGAAAATAGATAGACAGACAAAACTGCACTAACAAATTGCACCCCTGCATTAGGATTGTACACATTCTGCACACTCCTATGTATAAACTGGCTGCTATGGGCCCCGGGGCCACCGCACCTGCTGTACTAATAGTATTTCCACTGATGGGGTTCTTTTTTGAGCATTACATTGTAATGTAGTTGTCTCTCCTTAAAACCCAGAATCCTGTATAGTGTTATAGCTCTCAAAGTAAAATGTAACTTTCTAAAACTGGTTACAGAGCCTCATAATACTGTCAAGATGTATAAGGTCATTTTGCCAGAGTGGGGGCTTTATATCATCAGGCTCTATATACATTGCTTCTCTTTAGAGACTAATAGGGCTGTCTGAAAAGGAACCGTAAGTTTTAACACAGTAGCACCTGACACTGCTAAAAACTGTTACATTGCTGTTGATATTAAAGGTACATGAAACCCAATTTTTATTTTTCATGATTTAAAAAGAGCATGCCATGTTAATTAACTTTCCAGTTTACTTTTATTATCTAATTTGCTTCATTTTCTTGACATCCTTTGTTGAAAAGCATCTCTAAGTAGGCTGAGGAGCTGCTGATTGGTGGCTGCACATGGATACCTCGTGTTATTGGCTCGCCCATGTGTATTGCTATTTCTTCAACAAAGTATACCTAACTGAAGTAAATTAGATAACATAATTAAATAATAATGTTGTTTAAAATTGTATTCTCTATCTGAATCATGAAAGAAAAAATGTGGGTTTCTTGTCCCTTTAATGCAAGAAATTTATACATATAGAATGCATTATATGACAGTCCAGCCCAGCAGTGGGGCGGTCAAGAGGAGCAAACGCCCCCCTGGAATTTTGCTCTTTATATCCAGTGCTGTTTAGTGCCATTGGTTTAATTTTGTTGGGTGCATTTTACCCCCTTGAAACTTCCTGAGGATGCCCATGGTTATGTAGTTCCATATAATATTTTTTATCAATTTGACATGAAAGCTATTCAGTCTGGAAGCACCACATTTGCCATAGTCCTGTAAGCACAATAAGAAGTATACATACATTTCAAGGGTATTTAGAAGATGCTAGGGAGGGTTGGACAATCAGTTGGCACTGGATACCAAGAGAACAAAGCAAATTAGATAATAGAAGTAAATTGGAAAGCTGTTTATAATTCCATGCTCTAAAGTCTTTGCTGCTTCTATCTGTACTAGAGTACAGGTGAAATAATCAGCTGATCGGTAACCATGGTTACTAACTTGCTCTCTCCCATCAACTGATTAGTTCACCTGTTCAGATGTCATGAAAATCTGGCCCGTTGGAGTAATCTGAGATCTGGAGTTGAGAAACACTGTTCCAGACTACCATGTACATCTTTATTAGTCACATACATATTAAAATAAATAAAAATAACCTATGTGTTGCCTTACAAGCTAGTAGAATGATTAATCCATTTTCAGCAGAATAGCGATGAACACCTTTTTTTTTTTACCTATAAGTCTGTTAATTCTTAGACTAGATTCATTCTTATTTCCATAATTATTTTCTAAAAGGAAGTAAATGTGTGAAATTTTGTCTATGTGATTTGGTTGGGTTTTTAAAATGACTTTTGATAAACTTCCATATGGAAGATTTTTTTTTTCCAAATTAAAATGACATATTGACTAAACACTGATTAAAAACTGATTAGAAAAATAATGAAAGTAACTAGTAAATCTACTTAGGTATACATATTGGGTTAGTTTCTTTATATTATATCTATTAAAGATCTGCAAGTAGGACTGATATATTATTCATGGCTAACAATATTAAATTATGCAAGATAATTAAATCAGAACAGGATATTCCTGCAGTGGGAGAATATACTAGAATAATGGGCATGTAAATGACAGTTGAGGCTTAACAAAGATAGATATTAAATTAAGTATTTGTGAAAAAAACAAAATGCTAATAATAATAAAGTTAAAAGTTAAGTCAGAATACTGGATAGAAAAAAGACCTTAAAAGAATGGTTAACCACTTAAACTACAAGCTATATAATTAGAAGAAAAAAGATTCTCATACAAGATTTCTACAATTTATGAATTCTTCATTCGATTATGAACTTTTGATTGAATCCTATCTCCCAAATTCTTCAAAAATATTAACAACATTTTTATATTTTATATATATTTATAGTGGAATGGGTTGATACCAACAACAAAAAATCAAATGTGTGAAAATGTTAAAGGGACACTGAACCCAATTTTTTTCTTTTGTGATTCAGATAGAGCATGAAATTTTAAGCAACTTTCTAATTTACTCCTATTATCAACTTTTCTTCATTCTCTTGGTATCTTTATTTGAAATGCAAGAATGTAAGTTTAGATGCCGGCCTAAGTTTGGTGAACAACCTGGGTTGTTCTTGCTAATTGGTGGATAAATTCATCCACCAATAAAAAAGTGCTGTCCAGAGTTCTGAATAAAAAAAAAGCTCAGATGCCTTCTTTTTCAAATAAAGATAGCAAGAGAACGAAGAAAAATTGATAATAGGAGTAAATTAGAAAGTTGCTTAAAATTGCATGCTCTATATGAATCACAAAAGAAAAAAATTGGGTTCAGTGTCCCTTTAAAGGGACAGTTTACTCAAAAATGTTCTCCCTTTTAATTTGTTCCCAATGATCCACTTTACCTGCTGGAGTGTATTAAATTATTTACAAGTAGCTCCTTTACCCTTATATTGGCATTTGAAATTGTTGATTTAGCATGTGGTATCCCCACCTATTCTGAAAGTTTGTGGCCGTGCGTACCAGCTATAGATAAGCTTTGTAAACACAGCCAGCAGAAGAAATTACACTCCCAGTCGGCATAGCAGAGATAAGGTAATACAATGTTGATTTTTCATTGTTCTCTCAAAGTACTGGTGATTGTTTTAAGGACAGATATAAGATAAAGAAGCAGGTATATGTGCACAATGTGATACAGTAATGAGATCTGATTATACCTACAAGCTCAACCCATTTTATTAGGTTGTGGCTTCAAATCACAAAATCAGAGCTTTAATATACACAAATAAGCCTTAAAAAGTTAATTTTCATACATTTTTTACTCTGCAGTTGGTAAAAAAGCAATTGTAAACACATTAAGGGAAAAACTATTTTACAGTATACTGTCCCTTTAAGGAATGTCAAGAGGGCAACATAGGTGAAGAGGAAGTGGCAATATGATAAGGAAGATAAGACAGAGTGCTAGTGTAAGAAACATGGAAGAGATAAATAAGGAAAAGAGGGAAAGCACATGAGAGAGAGAGAGTAGGGTGGAGAGAAAGAATGGAGGAAAATAATAAATGTTTATAAATTATATCATATGGCAATTTTACCATTCCTATCACTTAATTTCTTTTACTGAAATCCCATGTGACCATATGCTCTTTGCAGAAGGAAGATATTGACTATACCAGATTTTTTTTTCTTTTTACTTTTGTGTATAATGCAACCTGTTTGCCATTTAGGCCTAATGTCTATTGCTGCTGTAAGCTGTATAAACAGGTGGTAACAAGTATCAGCATTAAGGTCTAAAGAGATTTATTTTTACCACCAGTTTGCAATATAAACTAGGCCTTAGTCTATAATGTGTAGCACTTATTCTGCTCTGAGTTTCACAGGATAGGGTCTGGGATTTTTCAGAAACTAGGTAAGCATTTCTAACTGTTCACTTTAACATCACTGTTTTTTCTATACAAAAATGGGTAATATTTATGGAAGGGAAATCATGTAATGAAAGACTTAGGCCCAGTTCCCATTTTGTTGTAAACTGAAGGTAACAACGAGTATCTCCATTAAAGTCTTAAGAGATGTTTCATGTTGTCCCCAGTTTAAACAGTTTGCAACAACATTGGAAACTAGACCATAGTATTTTGTAGCTGGGACATAAAACTAAAAAAAAAAAAAAATCTTGATTCAGATAGTGCTTCCAATTTTCTTCTATTATCAATTTTTCTTCATTTTCTTGTTATCCTTTGTTGAAAAGTAGGACGGAAGTTTAGGAGGGTGCACGTTTCTGCAGCTGCTTTGCAACAATTTTATACATTAGCAAAAGCACTAGATGGCAGCCGGCCATGTATTGCTCCTGTCATGTGCACATAACCTATCTAGATATCTCTTCAAGAAAGAATAACAAGAGAATGAAGCAAGTTTGATAATAGAAGTACATTGGAAAGTTTTTTTTTTAAATTGTATATCATGAAGAAAAATGAGGTATTTCATGTCCCTTTAAAAATTTCTTGTTAGACAGATTCATGGTGGGCATAATTTCTTTTAAATTCACATTAGAAAAGGCTCACAGAATTGCAACAATGGAGGGTTTACATTATGAGGACGCTAGCCAAATCAGGGTTTCTTTTTTCAAGGAAGAGGCGTGGGAGGAAACAATATAATAATGAATCCAAGGTTAATACAGGAACATCCCAAGAATAAATGGTAACCCCTTGAGGTTGAAAGGAAATTTTATTTTAGCTTTCTTGTTATGGCAGTTTGTGATAGCAGATTTCAAAAGATGAGTTGAATAAAGTTTAATATAAACAAAAATGGCTGTGAGCTCAATATAGGATCTGCAATTATAACATAAAACTAAGTGAAAGAGAGAAAAACAATGTTCCAAAGGGTGCAATATTTTTTTCCTTGAAAAATGTCATAAAAAGGTGTTTTACAAACATACTTTGGTTTTCTTTTACTAGCAGTGCCCACTGTTTTTGTTCCAGAGAGCCACAAAGAGGTCAGAATGTCACAATATCTATAACTGAGGCCTGCTATGTTGAGTTCTGCCACTTTTGTCTAAGCAGAGTGATTAAAACAAAAATCCTGAAATTAAAGGTTATAAATCTGACCGAAAATATACCTTAGGAATGAGAAACTTACATTTTTAAAGTAAAAGTGACAGATTTATAACATAGCTATTTTGCAAGATCTATGGTATTCTATTATCTGCTTGTGCAATATTGATAAATTAATGACAAAGGGGGCGTGTCTCTGGGCAGCACCTTGAATGGTATGAGCATTGGTTGCTGTGTTTGGAATGTCAAGAACTTGCCAATTATCTGCAGTTTGTGAAGCCATCAAGAGTTCTGGAACCTATAGATTGTGCTGAGTCTTCAGCTGTCAGATTGTGCTTATTCCTACACCAAATAACCGATCCGGAGTATTGAGGCCTACGGCAACCCTCACAAGGAGAGGCCTGTAACAGTAAGCTTTAGAAGTAGCAGCTTATACGCTGTATTTACTTGTGCTATACATCTACCTCAGAAATCATGGTACTAACTGAGAAAGAATTTAGGAAGCAAGTTTGTGTGTTACTAGTGGAGCACATTACCAGCTTGAGCTTGTAATTTGACGGTGCTTTGACGTTGGCCCTCTTCCTTCTGATAACAGAAATCGCGACCTGACATATAATATATACAGAGGTTGCAATTACCTTTTGACAATGATATGTTTGCATCAGAGATGTTGAAGAAGCAGGCCACGGTATTGCTTGTCTCCAGCTTGAAAAAACTCCAGCAGCAATTTGTCGTTTGCAGAAATTTGAGTCTATGAGTAGTGCAGCTGACAGTCCTATGTCTGTTGGTTTTGCCGCATTTGAGAGCCTTGGAAGTTTTCAGGAGATGGAACACTCTACAGATGGAGACGTCTTATCTCCCCTAGAGCATATCATCAATGTTCCTTTTCAGACCAGGATCCCAATTTTTACAGGAGCCGGTTCCCCATGCCCACACTGGTTGTTACTCCTGGAGGATGAAAAGTGTGCTATCCCAAGTGATATATACTCACTTACCCAGGCAGCTCCAAGTTTCCCATCCATCTGGAGGATTTGAACATTCTAGTGTCTCCACCTTGTTCCTTATTGTAGGGTCCCCCTCTTCTTAAAGGGATATGAAACCCAATTTTTTTTTCTTTCATGATTCAGATTATACATTTTTAAACAACTTCTTTCCATTTTACTTCTGTTATAAATTTTGCTTCATTCTCTTGGTATCTTTTATTAAATAAACAGCAATGCACTCCTGGAAGCTAGCTGAACACATTTGTAAGCCAATGAAAATGGGCATACAAGTTTAGCCACTAATCTGCAGCTAGGTCCAAGCTTCTGAGCCTATATAGGTATGCTTTTCAACAAAGGATACCAAGAGGAAGCAAATTAGATAATAGAAGTAAATTGGAAAGTTGTTTAAAATTGTATGTTCTATCTCAGGGGTCATCAATTGTGGACCTCCAGAGGTTTTGGAAATACATTTCCCATTATGCTTAAGACAGCATTTTAGCTGGCTGAGTATCATTGAAACTGTAGTCCCAAAACCTCTGGAGGTCCATAATTGATGACCCCTGCTCTCTCTGAATTATGAAAGAAAACTTTTGGTTTTCATGTCCCTTTAACAGGAAATTCAGGTATTCAGGATTTCTATGCCTCCGTGGACCTGAGACTGATTAATTATGAGAGCATACTTGCAGTTTTTCTAGCTTGCAACATTAGAAGGGGAATTGGCTGAACATCAAATTTACATTAGGAATTACTCCTAAATGTCTGGGAGTTAATTGATATGGTTTACTTCAGTAATGTTGCTATGATCAACGCTTTTCACTATGAAGGCTACAAGCTGGATAATATATCGAAGGCAGTAAACTTTATATTGTTTAACAGTTAACTAAGGCTGCTCTTTGTTATATCACATTGTAATATAGTATATATATCTTTGTTACAGTATTTTGCAACCTAGCACCAATGCCTATAGGTGTCTTTCTCATAGCAGAAAGCCTAGTGGTTCACTCTTGTTATTTCTCATATTTAAATATTCTATTCGCTTTGCATGATGAGTACTGTTTGTATTAATGCAATTTGATTGAACACATGGCTTTATGTTATAGTCAGGGCCGTCTTTAATATTGATTGGACCCTGGGCAAAAATTTTCTTGGCCCCCCACCCCATGCAATTTTGATCTCCACCCCAACATCCCAAAAAACAACTAAATCAATTTTTTTTTATTATTATTAGCCCAGCAGTGGATCATCCACTGCTGGGCTAATCATTTAAAAAAAAAAAAAATGCAATATGTGAAACTGGACCTAAGCAGTACTAATAAGTAAATAAATATATAAATTCCTCCACTGTGGATTCATTTAATATTCTTTTGAATGTGATTCTGGTGTGAGGTTAGCTGGTTAAAGAGATTTAGGGCAGCCAACAGGAGCAAAGCAAAGTAAAGGAGGAAGCATGGAGGTGCAGACAAATATAAGTTTACTGACTGGAACAGCAGAACTACTATGGGAAGCTGTAAAATCTGAGATAGAGAGAAAATAAAAACTATAAAAATAAACCTTACATTAATGTGTGAAGTATCAGCATGACGCTATACATCAGCCACACCAGCACATGTTGCTTCTTTGCTAGGAACAAGTTCCCTCTCACCCTGAACTAGACAATGCTGCATGGGGAGGGGCGTGTGTGCACTCACTTATTCTTCCCACTGACACCTTTCTACAAAGCACTATTCTCCTAACAAACTTCAGTTAGTTGATCTTAGGGCCACAGCAGAAAGAGCAGGGCTAAGGGGACCAGTAGACTGGATGCTGTCTGTCCAAGGCTGCATGGATACAGTGTGAGATGAGTCACACAGCCTCAAGACTGAAGAGAGCAGTGTATGCAGCTGCACAGATGGTCAAATCCTCATGTGCCTGCCGCTCCAGCTTTCTGCTGCATGCGCCTACAGTCAGCCCTACCCAGAAACAATCCCCACCACCAGAGCAGTTACCTGGTAACAGTGGTAACCCCAATAGGACCTTTTCTGATGCAGTGGGAAATGGCTGGATGCCGAGTTAGGGCTTTGCATTCAGTGCTGCACAGTGCACATCTAAAACAGCACATAGCACTAGCTTGGCATGTCACATGACACCGGCACGGTCTGGCACAGTTTTTTAAAAAAAATATAAGCAGAGTACTTTTGACTGTGACAGTATTAGGACTGAATGTGTGTGTTCCCCATGTCACATCAGCAGTCTGGTATGAACAATAAAAAAAAAAAAATTTTTTTTTTTTTTTAGGACTCTTGGGCCCCTCAACAGAGACTGGGCCCAGGGCAGCTGCCCCTTTTGCCCTGTGTTAAAGACGGTCCTGGTTATAGTCCCCTTATAGTGCTAAGACAGATGTTAGTGTTGAAATTAATACTTTGCCCTATAACTAGGATTTTGGATACAAAGGTTGCCCTTTATGCCCTTATTTTCCTGAAATTCCATATTCAACATTAGGGGAAATCATTTTGTTATATATATTATTATCCTATATGGGGATTCCTAAATATTATTTTATTTGAAAAATGAGCTTTGGTTTGTAATTTAGATCATTTCCGGCAAGCAGTACTGCTATTAGATTAGCTGAGTGCAGTCATTATTTTTGTTGACCAATTTTGCCCTGTTAATTTCCACTAATGTATATGTTTGTATGTATATGTATTTGAATTTTTACTTATTGCATGTATGTTTGAATAATGGGTACTGTTTGACTTAAAGGGACATTCCAGGCAAAATTGGAATCCATATGGATGCCTTTTAGTTTTGAATAGAAGCATTTTTGTAATATATGTTTTAGCAAAAAAAAGTTCTAATAAAAAGTATAGCTGTTTCAAAAGTGTATTTAAGTATGCATCGAGCAGCAGCATTTATTTTATTTTTTTATTTATTTAGTTTTCAAATTCTTTTTATTGCGAAACACAGGCATATAACACAAATCTTGAGTAGGCAAGTTAAGATGTTCAAAGATATTCCATATATAGAAACACAATACTCATTTACAAGAGAATAGAGTTATGTAACAAAATTTGAACTCCTAAGGTAATTTGTACTTTAAGAACAATATCTGTTCCAAGGAAATAACCATCCTAATTGAAAGCAATAAATGACTCAAAATAAAATGTAATTACATTAGCTACATCCTTATTGTAAATTATCTGTAAGTGCTAGATAAGTTCAGTAGGAAACATCATCTGCATTTCTCAGCATTTTCAATATAACTAATAAACTAAATTAAACAAATCAAAACAAAACTTAAATAACAATTTCAAAGTGTTTTTTTTTTCCAGGTATTGCTGCAAATATTGAGAAAGCATAAAGTCAATGTGCAAGGCTCCCAGTTATAGTGTATGAAAAGTTAAAAGGGACAGTCTAGTCAAAATTAAACTTTCATGATTCAGATAGGGCATGCAATTTTAAACAAACTTTCCAATATACTTTTATGGTTACGGTGCAGACTTCATTCTTGGGGATCCCATAGGAATTCTGAACCCCTGTGGCGTCACACTCAAACGATTTTTACTAATGAAAGAGGAGCAGCGACGTAAGGGATACAGGTATTTGTGCTGACAGGTGGTGTTGGAGGACGCTCTAACGGCGGTCCGCCTGTTGATACATTTAATGTGCTCCTCCTTTCCCGTGAGTGTGTTTTGACTTGCCTTAAAGGGACAGTCAACACCAGAATGTTTGTTGTTTTAAAAGATAGATAATGCCTTAATAACCCATTACCCAGTTTTGCATAACCAACACAGTTATAATAATACATGTTTTTCCTCTGTGATTACCTTTTATCTATGCCTATGGAGACTGCCCCCTTATTTCAGTTCTTTTGACAGACTTGCATTTTAGCCAATCAGTGCTCACTCCTCGGTAAATTCACATGCATGAGCTCAATGTTATCTATATGAAACACATGAACTAACGCCCTCTAGTGGTAAAAAACTGTCAACTGCAGAGGCGGCCTTCAAGGTTTAAGAAATTAGCATATGAACCTCCTAGGTTTAGCTTTCAAATAAGAATACCAAGAGAACAAAGCAAAATTGGTGATAAATGTAAATTGGAAAGTTGTTTAAAATTACATGCCATATTTGAATCATGAAAGTTTTTTTGGACTTTACTGTCCCTTTAAGTGAGGGGTAGAAGCTCCATATTGTCTTTGGACAATATTACGCTAATTTTTGCCTACTCTCCTGCACTTTACATTGCAATTACGCTAATATTTGCCCACTGTCTTTTTAAACAATTGCTTGCAGACAAACTTTTAAACAGACTGAGCACAGTGGTGCACCACAGTAATTTCTATATATAACGGGTTTTTATCTTCTAGTCCTGTTATGAGGGGGAACCAGAATTCATTTTACTGTTATTTTCTTATTGTAGATTAAAGGTGTGATTTTGCAGAATAATGTCTCGGTTTATTCCTTCTCCTTTTTGTTATATTACCGGTATGTGTGTTTTATCCTAGACGTTTAGGGTTTCCGTATTTGGCATCTCTATTTCCTTTGTTAAAGGGACACTCAGGTTAAATTACATTTTCATGATTCAGATACAGCATGTAATTTTAAACAACTTTCTAATTTACTTCCAGTAAAAAAAATGTGCACAGTCTTTAATATTTACAATTTTTGAGTCACCAGATCCTACTGAGCATGTGCAAGAATTCACAGACTATACGTATATGCATTTGTGATTGGCTGATTGCTATCACATGGTACAAGGGGAGTGGAAATATACATAACTTTGAAATTTGTTATAAACAAATCTACTACTCATTTGAAGTTCAGACTAAGTGCTATTGCATTGTCTTGTTATCTTGCATTTGTTGATTATGCAAATCTAATGTGTTGACTGGTCCTTTAATTTTTTCAATAACATAAATCCCCCTCTACCATACAAGTAACCCACCAACCCACAAAATAACAAAATCTTACTATAACTGGCTACTGGCTTCGGGGGCACATCTTTGTGGTGGTGGACTTTGGCGCCTCTTCTGCTGCGTCTGCTCCACAATCTTCTTCAATGCCAATGCCCTCTTCATCCTTGCTACCTTCTGAGAGTATGGGGGGACCCTTCAAATCCAGTCCCCCATTCTTTCCAAAAGGTAGTGCCCCCCAAACAAGTGGTATCCCTAGGTGCCTCATGAAATAGCCGACAACATACTAAAATGGCGACTTGATCCCCTGCAAGCTGCTCGATCAGCACCCCTTTTAAGAAGTAGCAAAGCAGGGCTCCGGTGCTGAGTCCCAGGAAGTGGTATTGAGGTCTTAGCTAGGCGTTCCTGGGGTGTGTAGGTTAGGCGGGACGTAGGTGTAGGTGGTCAGGGGGAGTTAGCTGGGTGTGCTAGTGGGAGAAGTGGCGGCTGGTGAATTATGAAGATGGAGGTGCACTTGGCCCCGCCCCTGACCTCACCCCATTGAAATAAAGCCCCAACCCTCAGATTGCTCTCCAATATATATAAATACACACACATATATATATATATATATATATATATATATATATACATACAGTATATACACACACTAGTCCCACTTTTATTTAAAAAAATAAAAATAAAGGGAACTTGTCATACATATTTCTAGTGAATATATATATATATATTTTATTCTGTATCTCTGTGTATAATTAATTCTGTTTCTCTCTGCCAAGCTGCGCGTTGTGTGTGTGTGTGTTGGGCTCCATAAAAAGAGGTATTTTTTCTAAAGCAGACAGGCAAATCATGCTTTATTAGCTCAATAGTTCACTCAGAAAATAAATCAGTGATTTATTTTCTGAGTGAACTATTGAGCTAATAAAGCCTGATTTGCCTGTCTGCTTTAGAAAAAATACCTCTTTTTATGGAGCCCACGAGTCACAACTGCAAGCTGGCTGCAGAAAGAGGAGTCCCGTTGCTGCTAATTCTATATTTTCCTTGCTTGCTGTGATCATGGATCAATCATCCATGATCACAGCAAGCAAGGAAAATATAGAATTGGCAGCAACGGGACTCCTCTTTCTGGATGGTGTCATGGTAGAGATAGAGCCTATAACGACACAGTGTAAGTAAGGTATTACCTTCTCAATGCTGCCTGTAACACCACCGTCCCCGGGTCATGCAGCTCTTATGCAGTGGGACTCTAGATACTCCTGCAGGCTGCAGCATGGGCTTACTATCCCCAGATCACCCATTGGATGTGCTTCCTGTTCCTGTCTGGCTTGTGTCTGGCTTGTGCAGTCAATCATCACAGCCAGCAAAAAAAAAGAAGAAAACTTGAAAAAAGTGCTCCCCCTGCTGGCCGCCCATACAAATAGCCCAACCCGCACACTAAACATTGTGCGATTAAGAAAGGTATAGGCTGAGTTATGGGCGGCGCTGCAGGCACATAGGAAAAATATACGAATGGATATGGCAGGCTATACTTCTCTACCGCACGTGCGGTAGAGAAATATAGAGGTATATAAAAGGTTTTTTTTTTTTAATAAAAATTGACAGTATAGACTAGAAAATGTTTGGCTGAATAAATATAATTTATCCAATAGGAGAAATTATATTTATTTAGCCAAAAAAAAGTATTTTCTTTCTTTTTTTTCCCTTTTCTTTGGGCGTTCACGTGCGGGAGTGCTCAAATGGAGGAGCCTCCACTGATTGGGAGTAGTCTGTCCTTTTGATTTGGACACATCTAAACCACATTGATATGTTCGAATCAGCCAAATGTAGGCTGCATGGAGGGTAGTGTCTATGTTTGTCTCGCCAGCTATCAGCTGTCAATACTACATTGCCTGAGCTAGTTAGAGTAGGTGTAGTAAAACTTAGATCACCACAGCAATATTTGAAATGTGAGATGAGGAAGAAAAAACGCTTGGTCTCATAGTGGATCAAAAAGGTTTATTGAAATGTGCCTACACGGAAACTAATTTTAGTTTTAGTAAGCGCACTGCACTGTCTATGCTGTATTGGCCCACTTCAAATAGGGCCCCCTCTGCCGCTGCAAAATGCAGATGAGCGGCATTGCTCAACATGCCCCTTTTCTTAGAATATCTCAACAGGCTGTCGGACTGCGAGGCCAGTGAAGCAGTTTCCTGACGGTCTGTTTATGCTTTGAATATCGAGGCCAGGAATTTGAAACTGTAATTTTTATAAAATTTTATTAAAGGGACATTATAATTTTTTTTATGCATGCATCAGAAATTAACAACTGCATTATAAAATATCTGCATACAAAAAAATGTCTCAAAATCATTTACCCTTTTATTTTGTTAAAAATATTGCATTGTTTTGCAGCTCTGGACTACACCCCATAAAAATCATTTGAGTATGTTTATCTTAAAGGGACAGTCTACACCAGAAGTTTTATTGTTTTAAAAGATAGATAATCCCCTTTATTACCCATTCTCCAGTTTTGCATAACCAACACAGTTATATTATTATACTTTTTACCTCTGTGATTACCTTGTATATAAGCATCTTCTGACAGCCCCTGATCACATGACTTTAAGTTATTATCTATTGACTTGCATTTTAGCCAATTAATGCAGTGTCTGCCACAAGCCACAGGCGTGATCACAATGTTATCTATATGGCTCACATGAACTAGCACTCCCCTGTTGTGAAAAACTAATAAAAAAGCATGTGATAAGAGTCTGACTGTAATGGCTTAGAAACAGGCAGAAATTTAGAGGTTTAAATGTTATAAAGTATATTAATATAACAAAGTTGGTTGTGCAAAGCTGGGGGATGGGTAGTAAAGGCGTTATCTATATTTTTAAACAATAACAATTTTAGTGTTGACTGTCCTTTTAAAGCCTTTGCTGTGGCCCATTAAACTATATAAATGAACACCTGTAAATATCAAGCTATCATTGTTCAGCTTGTACAAGGGTTAGGGTTCTTAATTCCATATAATGCACTCCAGCTTCACATGGAGCAATGGATGAGTGGAAAACTACAGTTTTCAAATTTAAATTACAATAAAACAAACAGGCAAAAAAAATAATGAAAGCACTCTGGAAAATCTTTACTATGCATAATGAAATAATTTAATTTATTTTTATTTTGTGAGGTAATTATCTTTTGAGTTTACTGATCATTTAAATGGACAGGATAACATTTTTCTCTGCTCTTTTAAAAAGATAATATTTCAAGATTGTATTATGGTGCTTTTTTTTTAAAACTGCATATTCCTTTTCTGACTAAAAGTTTTGTTTTTTTCAATTGGAGCGCTCACTGTCAGCCAGTGAGCAAAAGAGTCACAGGACTCAGATGTACACAAACATGCTCTTCTTAATAGTTTCACTTTAAACAGCTATTACTTTTTTTCATGCAAAAAGATAAAAAAAAATAAAATGTGTTAAACTGCTGCTCTTTCACACACAAAAAATAATATTTGAGTAATATGTCCCTTTAACGTGCTGTGACTTGGAAAATAAACTGTCCGCAACTGATAGTAATTTAAAGGTAAGGGTGTATTAAAATGCATCCTTTTGAAAGGAAACTAAACCGAGTAGTCATGTTACAAATATATACATTATTCTGTGTAACCTATGTGTCATTCCTTTGAATTCTGCACTGTCAGGATCTTCCTGAGGACCATGTTAGGGAATTGTGTACATCAGTTTATCTATAATGAGGTGCAGAGTACAGATTACATCTGTCACTTACACAGAGGCCAGACACCTCAGACTTGTGATAATGTTCATGATGTACCACAAAGACCTACAACGGGAAGGTAAATGGACAAAATAAAAGGTGGATGAATTGAAGATTAGGAGAAAAGGAGGAATATGTGTATGCTTGGAATTCCAAAATCCAAACTTATTCTGAAATCCAAACTTTTTATTTATTTATGTAAAAAAATAATTAAAAAAAAAAAAAAAAATCAAACATTACTATATTTCCCTGCCTGTAAGTCACAATCTTCTCTGCCTGTGTCTTCAGTTTGGTTTTTATGTGCTTAAAATGCAAATAATAGTCTATATTTATTTAAAACAACAAATATTACCTTTCTGGTTACAGTACTGTACTATCTTTCAGAGGGTACTATGTATACAAAAGTATTACAAATGATATAAAATTGCATGTATAAGCTGAATTATGACAAGTAAATATTGCCTAAATTACATAATATTGTTTAAACTTGATTCTATCCCCTCTCCAAACTGTTCCATTTTACAGATACAAATATTACAGTCCAAACTATTCCGAAATCCAAACCTTTTCCGGTCCCAAGCAGTTTGGATAAACGTTTTTCTACCTGTATATATAAAAACATATGTGTGTGTGTGTGTATGTATGTGTATATATATATATATATATATATATATATATATATATATATATATATATATATATATATATATATATATATATATATATAATGTGTGTGATGAAGCAAAAGGCAAGCACATTCTAGGGTTTCCCCCTGGCATATGTGTTTTAAAGTGAGAGTGCACTTCTTGTAGGAATATATATATATATATATATATATATATATATATATATATATATATATATATATATATATATATATATATATATATATATATAATTTTCAGACCCGTGTGCTTGTTGCTGGATCCCATCCAATTTACACTGAAACCATGAGGATTATGTTGGATGCTAACATTTTAAATGCTGATTTAAATGGATATACTAGTGACTAATTACAATCATTCTTATTATAAAATGATTAAACTTTTACCTGTGGGCAACATATTTTAATCCCAGTTTATTGCCATCTGCACTCACCTGGTGCCAGTCTGAGACTTGCCTAACAAGATGATTGGTATATATGTTCCATAAACGTGCTTGAATTTCATGCTTATTGCTTAGTGTACATGCATCAACTGACTCCTTGTTTCATTAGCAAATCTGCATCAAGGACATTCTGAATTTTAAGAGTAGGCTAAGCTGCAGCAATACTACTGGAAGCTAGCTGAATACCTTGGATCAGCCAATGACAGGATGCATATTTGTGCAGCCACCAATAAACAGCTAGCTCTCAGTAGTGTATTGCTAGTCCTGAACCTACCTAGGTATACTCTTCAACAAAGGATACCAAGATAATAAATCAAAGTATGTAATAGATGTAAATTGGAAGTTGCTTAAAATTGCATGCTCTAACTGAATCATGAAAGTATAAAAGACCAGTAAACACAGTATATTTGCATAATAAACAAATACATGACAAAAAGACAATGCAGTAGCACTTAGGGCCGATTTATTATTTGTCTGGCGGACATGACCTGCTGTAGCGATCATGTCCGCCAGACATCGATAAATGCAAACAGCATACTGGTGAGCTGCTTGTGCAATGCTGCCCCCTGCAGATTTGCGGTCAATCGGCCGCTAGCAGGGGGTGTCAATCAACCCGATACGATTGGGCGGATTGCTGTCCTGCGCCTCAGAGGTGGTGTACGAGTTAATGAGCAGCAGTCTTAAGACCGCTGCTTCTTAACTCCTGTTTCCAGCGAGCCTAAAGAGTCGCTCGGAAACAAGGGTATTTGGCCCCATTCGGGCCATGATAAATCGGCCCCTTAGTATGAACTTTAAATGAGCAGTAGATTTTTTTTTCTGACAATTTTAAAAGTTATGTTTATTTCCACTCCCCCTGTATCATTTGAAAGGCATCAGCCAATCACAAATGCATATACGTACCATGTGACAGCTATAAGCCAATCACACATGCTCAGTGACTCATAAATGTTAAATATAAAAAGACTGTGCACATTTTGTTAATGGAAGTAAATTGGAAAGTTGTTTAAAATTGAATGTTCTATCTGAATAATGAAAATTTAATTTTGACTGTGCCTCTAATCTTTTATTTGAGAAAATGCATTGTTTACATACAGATTCTTAATCTAAGGCTGGGGCAAAATGTACACCACCAAGATGTTAAAAATTGTCCTTTTGTCTTAAAAATGTATCAATATCAGGCTGTAAGGCTATACCCAACTGTAATATGCACAATAAAATGCACAATAGCGAAAGTGTAAAGAGGATTTTTTCTTCATCTTATTCAATTACCTAAGTACTGTGTGCATATGTGTGTGTGTATATATATAATAGTAGGGGTGTCCACATATGTTTAGCCATATTGGGGCATATTTATCAAGGTCTGGCGGACCTGATCCGACACTGCGGATCAGGTCCGCCAGACCTCGCTGAATACGGCGAGCAATACGCTCGCCGTATTCAGCATTGCACCAGCAGCTCAAAAGAGCTGCTGGTGCAACGCCGCCCCCTGCAGACTCGCGACCAATGGGCCGCCAGCAGGCGGGTGTCAGTCAACCTGATCGTACTCGATCGGGTTGTATTGTGGCGATGTGTGTCCCCCTGCTCAGAGTCTGACTCGCCAGAAACAGGGGCCATCAAGCTCCATACGGAGCTTGTTAAATAGAGCCCATAGTGTATAAGACTATGTATATAATGAGAACGTACCAAAAGGATATGCGGCTTAAATTGATATTAAGGTATTTTTTCACTAAATGCGTTAAAATATTAATCAGTTAATTAAAAGGGTCTGCATACAAAATGACTAGATTACAAGTGAGATGCAAACGGTTTTTAACTAGCGCAATCGTGTTTTGGGAGCCATTTTCATTGAGCTGATATTACAAGTGGAGCTTAATCGCAATTGCGCTAGCTCAATCGCTCCTTTGTTTCATTCCTTACTGCGATCTCAGAGCTGTGGTTCACTGTTTTCCCGAAACAGAAAAGTTGCACAAAACACTTCAAAAATACATTACAAAGTACAGTTACACTCATATTAACATAGTCCTACCATGGACTTGTAATATTATGTTGCACGCTAATGTTAGCGCTGTTCCGCAATAATTTTAGAGGTGGATATCCATTGAAAGTATAGGTTGCGCTAGAGCAATGTCAGCCGGGCTAACCTATCTCTGGTAAATGGGATTTACCATGGACTTGTAATATTACGTTGCACGCTAATGGTAGCACTGTTCAGCGATACTAATTATGGAGAACCGTGCTATCTTTAGTTCATAAGGGGGTTAAGATGGTGGATTTGCATTGATGGGGCTGCTTGCTGAGGAGGGGATGCTAAAGTTAATTTATAACACAGATGAAAGATATATTTAACAGTAAGGGATACATTTATCATGGTGCGGACAGACATATTATAGCAAATCATGTCCGCCTCACATCGATAATTGCCGACAGCATACTCTGTCGGCATTTATCATTGCAGCAGCAGTTCTTGTGAACTGCTGGTGCAATACCGCGCCCTGCAGATTTGCGGCCAATTGGCCGCTAGCAGGGGGTGTCAATCAACCCGATCGTATTTAATCGGGCTGATTGCTGTCCGCCACCTCAGAGGTGGCAGACGAATTAAGGAGTAGCGGTCTTAGGACCGCTGCTTCTTAACTTTAGCTTCAGGCGGAACTGAAGCAGAGTGGGTCGGAAGCAGCATCTGCTGCTTCATAAATCGACCCCTAAGAGTCAGTTTACAGGGGTTATATTTAAGAGTAGTGGGTCATTTTAGGGGTATATAATTAAGATGCAGGTTAATTGTTGGGGGGGTTCATATTAGGGGTAGGGGCTATTTTAAGGGGATCATTTTAGAAGGGGACTAATTTAAGGAAGGGTTAATTTTGGGGTATATTTTTACTTAAATTTATAGTAGGGAATTTATTTAGTGTTAGGTTTAATTTTTGGGAGTCATTTTAGGTAGAGGGTTTATTTTGGGGTTGGTGTAAGTTTTTAAGGGCATACTTTTATGGTAGGTCATTTTAGGGGGATATTTTTAGTGCAGGTGTTAATTTTGAAGTGATAATTTTAGAGTAGGGGTTAATTTTATGGAGATACATTGAGCTTGGTTATTCTTAGAAGGGGATGGGGTTTACTTAGACTGGGGTGGCACAATTAGGGTTAACTTGCATGGAGGAAAGGATGGGTTGCAGTTAAGATTAACCTTTGCTGGGGGTTGTGGGATCACTGTAATGCTTAACTTGTAGTGGGAAATCTATGGGGGTACAAATAAGATTAATTTGAGCCAGAAGGTCAGGGAGGGAGCATATAGGGTTAGCTTGATGATGTTGTTTTGGGGGATGGAGTTAGCAGTTTAAAACATAATTTATTCTGGTGAGTTTTATGTACAAAATAAATACACACGGGGTACATAAATAGATATCCCACAACTGTGCACAAATATTGGCTACTTTCTTTCTTTTATCCACAGATGTCTGATTACAAACGCACAACTTTCCATGATGAAGATGTTCCAGACACAACGGTGGAGGTAGCTTCATCCCCAGACACTGTAGAGGTGAGAGCACCACATTGCTTACACTTAAAGTACTAGCATTACACAGATTTGTGCACATGCAATGATCTAAATATTCCCTACTATTAGATGTGAGCCCACAAAGTAAGTATAATGTAGGCTTTATTTGAGTTTGCATAAGTACATTTACCATACAACTGTGATGCATTTAATATGCTACAATCTATTTGGACCAAGTCTAAGTCCTTTGAAGGTAGTGTCTGAAGTTGCACATTTGATCACGGCACAGACCAAATTGAACCTTGTAGTATATGGTGTAGAAGAGGTAACTTGTTAATCAGCAAACCTAGAAACAGGTTAAAATATTGCTAAAACCATAATAGAACCCATAGGGTTACATCTTCTGCTGATGCTTATTGGAGTAATGTGGTTAAGTCTTAACTACAAAATGTAGCAGATTATATATTTCTATAAATGTAGCATGGAAGTGTCTAGTGATAAAAGTAGGGCTGCCACCTTGGCCTTGTTTACTTGGAAATGTATAAGTTACACATGCTTGAGGGAGGAACTTGAATAATGCTGCTAAAACCACATGAATTGTACTGCTTGAAGATGTCCTTTAGCAGTCTTGGTAAACATGGCCAATGTGGCAAACTTAATTAGAGGCATTTATTAAAGTCCTTTCAGAATAGTAGTCAAGAGTTTAAAAGAGAAGTTGACCTTTAAAAAAATCCATTAGAACTTAGGTAGCTACAGAAGGTCAAGTAACAGAACTGGCTGTCATGACTAGTGAAATTTGTTCTTGTCAGGAACATTATGATATCAGTTCGCATTCAGGGTTAGACTACTTGCTAATTTAGTTTCAGAGGCAGCTCTAGAAATAGTAAGGCCCTAGGCATAGTATGTAATGTACATGAAACGCTGTGATGCAAGCAGCAAAATAATAATGAGTAATATGTACTTATATTTGGTTAGTCCTCACTACCTATGCCAAAGGCACTCAAACCAAACCAAATACAATAATATGTATTACTCTGCCGGATTATGTGCCCTAGTACTTCTATAACTCTTCTACTGACCTACCCAGAGTGAGTCTTTTACCCAGTGCACTTAAAATTAGTAGGAACTGCACAACGTTTTGCTGTAAGAGAGGTTTTATGACACTGGTTTGCAATTCTATTCTGTGTTTCTTCTCTGTCAACTGAAAAAGTAAAGGGATGCGAACCCCACCCCTTTTCCTTCATGAATCAGATAGAGCATGGCATTTTAAACCACAGTTTACTTCTATTATCTAATTTGCTTAATTTTCTTGGTATCCTTCGTTGAAAATAATACCTAGGTAGGCTCAGGAGCAGCAATGCCTTTTCTCTTTGGCTCATCAGATATGTTCAGCTAGCTCCCAATAGTTGCTGCTCCTTCAACACAAAGAGTACAAAGAGAACAAAGCAAATTTAATACTAAAAGCAAATTGAAAAATTGTTTAAAATTGTATGCTCTACCTGAATCATTAAATGAATGTTTTGCTTTTCATATCCTTTTAAGGGAAGAACAGAGAAAATAGGCCTGAAATTCTGAGGCTTTGGGTTGAGGTAAGAGGTGCTTGAAACTGCGAGGCCCTGCGCTGTGACCTACTTGGCCTAAAGCTTTAGCTGCCTCTGGCTGGTTAACATCCAATTATCTGCTGTAAACTGCTGAAGAAGAGCTACTTCTGAATTCGAGTGCATCTTCAATACAATAACAAGCATTCCTTTCTCACTACAGAAAGGGCATTCACTTAGGGGTTTTCAAAAACTTTGGAAAATTCAAAACAACACTGATGCCCTGAGGGATATATGGACACCAGCTTTAAACACAATCCCACAACCATATTAAGGGCCAGATTACGAATGGCGCTTTAACAGTTACACAAGGGGGAAAAGGGTTTTTTCGTGGCTGTTTGCACACACCGGTTTACTGCACATATTACAAGTTGAAAGTAAACACGAGCGCAGTTGCGTTTTACGCTAGAATGATTACTGCGTCCTCTGAGCTCTGTTTCACGAAACAAAAAAGTGTCACAAAACACGTAAACAATACATTACAAAGTAGTTACACTCATAATAACTATCTAATAAAAATGATTAAAAGAAAATATTGCACAAAAAAGTTAGAAAAAAAGGCAGGCAAAGGACTTTAACATCTAAAGATGTATGTATATATAATACTAATAATAATAATATTCATATTTAATAAAGTGTTATGCTGTGTATTTACTGTAAATGCTTCCACATAAAGACCGCTGCTCCATAACCTGTCCGCCTGCTCTGAGGAGGCGGACAGACATCACCGCAATTCAACCCGATCAAATACAATCAGGTTGATTGACATCCCTCTGCTAGCGGCCGATTGGCCGCGAATCTGCAGGGGGCTGCGTTGCACCAGCAGTTCACAAGAGCTGCTGGTGCAGTGCTGAATGCGGAGAGCGTATTACTCTTCGCATTCAGCAATGTCTGTCGGACATGATCCGCTGATCGTTTCATGTCAGACAGACACATAATAAATAGGCCCCTATAGGTCTCAAAGATATGGGTTCCCAGGTGTTAGAATAAAAAAGGCAGGCAAAGGACTTTAACGTTGAGATACATGAAAAATGTCTAAATATGTTGTATATGTAAATATATATATATATATTTATATGTGTGTACATATGTATTTATGTATTTATATGTGTATATATGTATTTATATATGTATATATGTATTTATATGTGTATATATGTATTTATATATGTATATATGTATTTATATGTGTATATATGTATTTACATACATATATACACATATAAAGACATATGTTGACATATATATAAGTGCAATGGAGCCCTTTGCAGTCAAGTAGATGAAAACATGTAGAAGCACATATATATATATATATATATATATATATATATATATATATATATATATATATATATATATATATATATATATATATAGGTAAAGATATATATTATAGCAAAATACCATCAGATATATGTAGAAATATGTATTTCGGAATTAATGGAACATATTCTGCTAACATTGGAATGTGAAATATCAATATTTTTATGTTGGGTTTTCGCACTTGAGAATATGCGATCGGGTTTGCGCACAAGTAGGGTGTTTTTTGGGGGAATACATTAACCCGATCGGATATTCTAACTTCGCCTTTTTGTGTGCATCAGGTTAGCGCGTAAGTGAAAACTTTTTACTTTCAACTTATATTACGCTTGCTACCACACGTGCGCAAAAAGCTTATGCACGCGAGAGGGAGCATTAAATACCGCTCTACTTGTAATCTGACCCTTGTTTCCTAAATTGTACATATGTTAATTATTCTTAGTGATACTAGAATCCAACTTTCCAACATGAAGAAATCTAATAATCTGATAGTAGCAATATCCTTTTTTTGGCAATATTCTATTTTTTAATAAGAAAAATGTATCAAACTAAGTTGTAGTTATTAATATTACATATGTTCCAACAACAGTAATCACCTATCCAAAATATGAAAATACTTTGAGATCCTAATACTAGCATAGTTGTATTTCCTGATTTGAGCCCTTGGGCAACCACCTTTTATCTTTCTATTTCCTTTAGCGGTTATTGGTAGTTCACCTTGGACTAACAATCATTACAAATCCTAAACATTTTAAGAAAATCTTGTATTACGATGTTATAAAATATAAACTTAACGTGACTATATGACAATTTTTAAAGAGTGACACAGCCACAACTATAAACATTTTTTGTTGTTGTAATATTTATTGGTTTTTATTGGGTTGACCAAATCTTCACAAGATGTTGTACAGATCTATATGCACATATGCACAAATATGTCAACTGTTGCCAACAAGTAAAAACAAAATAATTTTTAAAGGCAAAAAAGAAGCAACAAGCACAAAGTAGGGTTACGAGGAATCTAAAAAAAGGAAGGGGATGGGAAGAAAGGGTATAGTAGGAAAGGGGTAGGGGGTAAAAGAGAATGGGATGAAATATAGCTTTGAGAGGAGTAAAACTTCAAGTCGGCAAATAAGCAAAGTTTCTGTCTTTTAAAGAATTACTGGACACATTTTTATTCTGCACCATTTATAAAAGAACAAGAGAAAGCAGTTAACAGTTAACTATGCACTATCCCCAAACTTATGTATAAGATTTTTTTTTTACTTTATTTTTATTTTGACAAAAGCATGTATGCTCCAGACAAACCCATAGATGAGCCTACTCTAATACAATGTAATGTTTTCACAATCAGTTTTGTTTATATATATATATGAGAAAGAACTAAAGATATTTTTCACACTGAACCACTTACAGGGAATGTAGACTTGTGAGAATGAGAATACAATGGATAATTAACATGTATTTTGTTCATGATTTAAGCTCAGTCACATTCCTATTAAAGATAATTTGCAGAAACCAAATGTGTTAACATATTTACCCTACGTCTATGAAGATGTAAGAGTCTGCTTTTCTATGTAATTTTATAAATTGGACAGTAATTACCAAACATGTTGCATAACAAGCATCATGCTGCTGTACCCAGCTTCACAGGTTAAAGTCAAAACAATTAGCATTTTTCTATTCAATATGAAGTTATGTGTCAAAGCTTAGACTAAAATGTTCTAAGCTTATGCAGAGCTCATTATAATTTTCAGAATAGTCATTTTACATTTTGAAAATAATCTTCAGAGGTTATTGAGTGCCCCTTTTTTGATACCTTATGTTGGTCACATATTTCAGAGATTGAGTGCCCTCCTTTTAAAAAAAAACAACTTATAATGTTGGTCACATATTTCAGAGGTTATTGAGTGCCCTTTTTGATACCTTATAATGTTGGTCACATATTTCAGAGGTTATCAAGTGCCCCTTTTTTGATACCTTATAATGTTGGTCACATATTTCAGAGGTTATTAAGTGCCCCTTTTTTGATACCTTATTATGTTGGTCACATATCTCAGAGGTTATTGAGTGCCCCTTTTTTGATACCTTATAATGTTGGTCACATATTTCAGAGGTTATTAAGTGCCCCTTTTTTGATACCTTATAATGTTGGTCACATATTTCAGAGGTTATTGAGTGCCCCTTTTTTGATACTTTATAATGTTGGTCACATATTTCAGAGGTTATTGAGTGCCCATTTTTAATACCTTATAATGTTGGTCACATATTTTCACACATCTCATTTGTTGCATGGTTTAAGGAACAACATATATGCAGCGAAGGTAATTTCCATAACAAGCTTTTAAGATATATATGTGATGGAATAACTACCATCTCTTTTATGTTAATACAAAATGTAAAACTTTTTTTTAAAAAAAGTTATTTTTTATGAAAGACACAAAGAGAATAAACAATTAAATATAAAAAAAGATCACCAAAGTTGTTACATTGCAGGAAAAACAGTTCTATATGGACTAAGTAAATGTAATAAATGGTTGTGAAGAAAATTTTTTCTCTTTTTGTTACAATTATTGAATCTGTTAAGAAATGTGTAGAACGTGTCATAGAAACCCTTTACAATCCTAGATGACGAAATGTTGTAGATTAAAGTGGTAAAATAATGAGTGATATAGCCATAAAGAGTGGCTATATCAATTGTCTCTTTTGTGTCTTCTCTTTAATCTTTTTATAAAAAAAGTAACGGATTGTGATAATATTGTGAAGCAGATGACAAGAAATAAATTGCCAATTTCAAATGTGATAAATATCATGCAGTCCTAGTGTTTAGGGAGAAAACAAAAAAAAACTAAAAAAGATTAAAAGGTTTTATCAAGAGTAGCGATAGCTCAAGAGATACTTCAATAATATGCGTCTGTGTGGGAAAGTCTTGGTTCAAGTAACTTTAACCACTTGATTGAAATTTATTGCATAATAATACATTAGTGCCAAGTCGTTAAGGATATTTTTATTGATATCTTTTTAATGAGATCGGGAAAGTCAAAGACAAAAATGTTATGTCAATTCCATATTTGATCTCACTCAACTGCAAAAAAACCCAAACAAGTAAATGCCTGATTTCAGTTCTCACTTAATTTAGATTTTCTTGTTTAGATGTAGTCTTTTTTTCCAACTGTGCTTGCATAAATCTTAGGGAGGAGAGGGACAGAGTTTAAATATTTTTATTTGAATTAAGAAACAACAAGTACCCAGTATTCCCCTGCTTTTTAAACTGTTGCATTAATTTGATGTTTTGCCTTGAATTTATCTGTATAATGTTCCAATATCACACATTTATACTTCCTCCCTGCTAGCACCATTTCTCTCTTTCTCAATCTTTTTCACCAGGTGGGTTTCCGGAAAGGGAGAGGGCATGTGTTTGGTGTCCTAGGTGGGAGATCCCAGCCAGAGGTTCTCCTAGGGACACTGAGTGCAGTTCTGGGTGTGCTGCTGTTGGGAAGTCTCATCGCACTGGGTGTGCAGCAGATGACAGGTACTTACTAGTTCTTCAAAAAGCATTTATTCTTACACAGGGATGCTTTTTTTATGGTAATATTTTATTTGGTTTTATAACACGTGGATTGACAATGTTACAGAAATAAAGTAAATAAATGCATAACGATTCTAATACAGTCATATTCAGTAATCCTCTTTCAGATCGGGGACATAACAGAAACAACATGTGGTTCATCAGGGTCTCATCATAAACGCTAAACAATAACAAAAAGTGCCAAGGTCGTGTATATCTCCAACGAAGTATAGATTATTTGATATATATATTCATCTAAAGGTGTCCTAAATGAAATATGTTTTCCCCTCATCTAGCTTCCCTAAACATTATCCATGGTTCCCATAATGCTAGGAGCCGGTCCCTAGTAGATACTAAGTCTCCTGCCGCACTACTCATTTGGAATATGTAGTCTATCTTTTGCTCAATTTTTTTGTAACTAATAGGTTCTGACTTCCAATACTTAGCTATGCAAAGTGTGGTTGCAGTGAATATTGTAGCCACAAGCTTATCTTGTTGTGTAGTGAGTTCTTGTATAGGAAAATGGAATAATGCATGTTCTGGACCTATGGTTATCTCTTTCTCTAGTATGGTCCTAATCAGTTCAGTTGTTTTTTCCCAGATCCTGCGTATTGGAGGGCAATGCTACTAAGTATGTAAATACGTGCCACACTCCCTAAAGCATAGTTTGCTTGTGCTAACCCCAGTATTATAAAATCGTGTTGGGTGTAAATACCATCTAAAGGCGGTTTTCAGATAATTTTCTTGGAGGTTTGCATTACATGTAAATTTGGGACCTCGCTCCAGGTTTGCAATCCATTCTTGTAGTGTCCATTCTTTTCCCAACTCTGCTTCCATTTTCTCATATGGGTTGTCTTTTTATCTGCCTGCTTGAGATTAATAGTGGAATATAAAAGCCTTATTAAGCCTTTCCATCTAGTTTTTGCAAGGCACAGAGATTCAAGGGGTGTGGTAAGTGCTGTATAGGTTAGCTATGATCCTATGACTTCTGCTACTCTCGATCTTAACTGAAAATAGTGTAACCATGTATGTGAGTCTGAGGGGTCTATTTCGTTATATTGTAAGATGTTCATGAATTTCCCATTATTTAGTGTGTCAGCTATTCTTTATAGGCCTTTGTTTGCCCATTTTTCTTGTACTGCCCTGTCTATTAGTGAATTATTTGTTATTAATGGGGTGATTTTGGATTTGGGCTTGAGCAATGCAAATTTAGTCGTAACCCTATTCCAGATATATATTGTGTGTGCAATGGCCATAAAGTTGGTTCCTGTTGGGAGTCTAATGGATCTAGTCGTCCAAAGGAGTTGTGAGACGTCTGTAGTGTTTGTCATATTAGCTTCTAGCTGTACTGCTACTTTGTACTGTTTGTCTGCTATTTGGATACCCAAGATGTCGTGACTGTCTCTAATTTTGATGGCTAAGGGCTCTATACACAGGGCGAACAATAAAGGGGACAAGGGGCACCCCTGTCTAGTATCATTTCTGATTGCGACTGTTTCCGAATGATACCCCGGTAATTTGATATATGCTACTGGCGACGAATACAGAGAGTATAGCGATTTGTGGAAAGCACCTTTTATTCCCACTTTATACAGAACCGCATGCATATAGTCCCAGTTTACTCTGTCAAACGCCTTCTCTGCATCCAATGACAGGAAGATAGAATTTTATTGACTGAAGAAAAATTAATCAGGTCTATAACCTTTCGTATATTATCCGGGGCTTCTCTGGATTTTACAAATCCTACTTGATCTGAATTTATGAGTCTAATTAGGGGGTTATTTAGTCTGTTTGACAAAATTTTAGTGAATAGTTTAATGTCTTGGTATATCAACGAGATGGGCCTGTCGTTTTGGCAGAATTATTTGTTCTTCCCTGGCTTGGGAATTACTGAGATTCTAGCCAATAGCATTTCCTGTGGAATTGTATACCCCGACATAAATGCATTAAATATTTTTAATAATTGTGTGGCCAGCACATCTGAGAAAGTTTTAAAAAATATTCCAGAATAGCCATCAGGTCCTGGGGCCTTATTAATTTTAAGATACTTAATTGCTAATTGAACTTCCTGGGTTGTAATGGGGGCATTTAATCTATCAGCTTCCATTTGGGAAATCACCGTCATTGAGCTAGTGTTAGTGGTTTGTTCCAGTGGGAGGTTATATTGCTTTTGATAATAGTTAGCAAAAATATTTGCTATATCTAGGGGGTCATTAGTTGGTTCACCTGATGTTTTAAGTAATTGTGGTACTGATGTAGGTCTTCTGGTTTGTTAGCTTGTACGAAGTATTGGGTTTCTAGCAATTTAATTGATCTGTGCGCGTCATCTGTTAACAATTTATCTAATTCCTCACTTTTTTGTTTCTTTTGTTTGGTGACAGATCACCTGGGTTGTTGTGTTGCTTGTTGTTTTAATATTGAAATGTAATTTCTAAGTGCCTCTATTCTCTGTGTCTTGCGTTTGGTTTGTTTATTTGATCCTGTTAGTCTCCCCCTTACATACGCTTTCAATGCTCCCCAACTATGTATAGGATTAGTGGTGGATCCTTTGTTAATTTGTATAAATTCAGCTATTTCTATTTTGAGGAGTTGTGTTAATAAGGCGACTTTGAATACGCTAGGGTTTAAAGTCCACGTAGGTGTTCGCTTAGTGTTGATAATCCCCTCTACATTAACTGCCATCATAGCATGATCCGACCAAGGACAGTTTATTATCTGAGCTTTAGTTACGAGTGTGATTAATATTTGACTTAGTAGAATATAATCTATTCTAGAAAAGCTGTTATGTACTAAGGAATGGTATGTGTAGTCTTTTTCCCCTTAATTAAGGGTTCTCCAACCATCAATTAAGTTGTGGTCAGCGGTGAAGTCTTTTAGTAATGAGTGAGTGAGGTTTCTCCTTTGATCCTGTTGCCCTGACCCTCTTGTTCTATCTGCATTATCGTCCATAGTCAAATTAATTTTTGTTAGGGGCGTATATATTAGCTATTAGAATTGTGACATTATGTATTAGGCCTCTGACTATCAGGTATCTGCCATCCCTATCCATTATAACCTCTTCTTCCTTAAATTTAAGAGAATTGTGCAGTAGAATAGAGACCCTGCAGCGTTTCTTATGACTACTAGTTGCATGATATTGAATC
The DNA here is from genome assembly GCF_027579735.1 of Bombina bombina. Lineage (NCBI taxonomy): Eukaryota > Metazoa > Chordata > Amphibia > Anura > Bombinatoridae > Bombina > Bombina bombina. The sequence continues at coordinate 461,857,713 of NC_069502.1, read as the reverse complement.
GGGTAATATTTACCCCAATATTTGGGTGTGTAGTACTTAGTGAAATGGGTTTCTTGCAGTAGTACAATGTGTGCATTGTGTGATTTGTAGTCAGTCATCGCTTTACGCCTTTTGACATTAGAATGCAGGCCTCTTACATTATGAGATATTATTTTAATATTTGCTATAACGAAGCATTATTAATCACTTTAGAATACTACCGACTCTTGTGCCAATAGCTATGGGGTTGTACGGGTGAGGTGGCAGTTTGGGATGTGATATGGGATGTTTATGCGTACATATGTGAAAGCTGTTCCCTTGACCTTCATTAGTAATGTAGGAAGTCATCCTTCTCTCTCTGTGTACCTTGTTGTATAATTGGTTAGTTTGAGACACACACGACCCTATAAGATGAATCCATGTAGTTTCAGTGAAGTGAAAACTTAAAACAATATAAGTAAAACAAATCTAGTAAACATTGTTCTTTAAAAGAGTTAACTCTGAATAAGAACCAACATGCAGCATTTGTATACTGCTAACGTTACATGAACCTGCAAGTGAGGGGGAAGGGTGAGGGAGGATGAGAGGTTGGGGGTAGGTGGTAGGAGTTATGGGAGAGGGAGTTGGGATATAGGGGTAGGGTTGCTCATAGCTAGCATAATTGACGCCTCTCATCAAGTGAACATTTTCTGGAATGGAGAAACTCTATGTAGAGGTTGATCACAAATATTTAAGAGGGAGGGTGTGGGAAAGAATGTGGGAAAGGGGAGGTGGGGGGATGTGGAAGGGAAGTGGGGTAGTTGAAGGGTGAATTAGGGTATAACAAAGTTTCACAACGTCACCAGTCCGAAGATCAAGTCCTCAGCAGTCTTTGTGTAGCAGTTAGCAACTGCTTCAAATAGAGTGGTAGAAAATGTAAAGCCTTTAGGATCAATACTTAAAGGGACAGTAAACACCAGAATTTTTGTTGTTTAAAAAGGTAGATAATCCCTTTATTACCCATTCCCCAATTTTTCATAACCAACACAGTTATATAAATACACTTGTTACCTCTGTGATTACCTTGTGTCTATGGCTCTGCAAACTTCCCCCTTATTTCAGTTCTTTTGACAGACTTGCATTTTTAGCCAATCAGTGCTTGCTCCTAGGAGCTTCACGTGCCTGAGCTCAATTTTAGCTATATGAAACACATGAACTAACGCCCTCTAGTGGTGAAAAACTGCAAAATGCTTTCAGATTAGAGGTGGCCTTCAAGGTCTAAGAAATTAGCATATGAACCTCCTAGATTTAGCTTTCAACTAAGAATAACAAGAGAACAAAGCAAAATTGGTAATAAAAGTAAATTGGAAAGTTGTTTAAAATTACATGCCCTATTTAAATCATTAAAGTTTTTTTTTTTTACTTGACTGTCCCTTTAAGTCATGTTTGCAGATTTTCTTCATTCAATGGTGTTGCTGACCACTCTGGACTTTTGGATCCTTGTCTTTCTCTTCTGGGTTTCTTGGCTTTTCCCACAGATGTCCATTCTTTCTGTAGCTGTTTCCTTTGCGGCTTGGGTGAATCTGTGGGTGCTGACGTCTCTTTTAATAGGTTTAGTCTTCTCGAAACAGACTCTCCCTCATCCAGTGTGGTACAGGAATAGGAGGAATTCTGATAGGTGAAAGTGAGCCTGAATGGAAAGTTCCATCTGTATTTAATTTGTGCTGAGGATAATACTGATAGAATTGGTTTCAGCTCTCTTCTTTTGCGAAGGGTTATGGGCGCCAGGTCGGAGTATACTTTAATTGGATGTCCTTCAAACCGAATTGCGTTCAGCTTTCTGGTCTCCTGTAGTAGTTGGTCCTTGATGTGATAATAATGAAGCTTGATTATGATGTCTCTGTATTGAGACGCTTGTGGTGGTCTGGTAAGTGCCCGGTGTACTCTATACATAAGAAATAGAGCAGAGTCTGTCTCAGGAAGGAGTTGTTTAAATAAAATAAAAATTAAATTGTATGAATGCTTGTTATCTGCTCTGATTCCGGTTGGGCCTTTGATTCAAAGTGGCTACTCCAGCTGTGTAGCGGCGGTGACGCACTTATTGAAAGGTTGATGTATAATGGAGTTGCTACTGCATCTTAATTCGTTAAAGCCTCAACTCTTATTCATCATGGGGGCTTAGTGATGTTTAGCAGAAGTGGCATATACACAAAAAGAAAAATGATGTACAGCTTCCCTTCCGTTTATTATGTAAGTGTTTCTGTTTATATGTTCCTCTTCTTTTTCCCCCTTTTATTTGTGTTTTCTCTCATATGTTATGGTTGTCCTCCTGTATCTACTTCTTTAGTTCCTTCTCAGGCAGATTAATTCACCACTTTCTAGCGTGCTAAGGTTGCGTTCAATCTGGGGTGTATATATCTTACCCCTGTTGGAAGCCTTCCGCTTCTTATGCAACGTCTCTGAGGGCTGTGTGGCTGTTTCATGCCGTATCGGTGCTGCGCTGAGTGCAGCAGGCCACAGATGCGGCTGTGATGTAGCTCCAGACTTAGTCCTCTGGATCTACCTGTGTCTTCTGCCCGATGCCTCTGTCGATAGTTGGGACAAGTAGGGTCCGGTTCAGGGTTAAACGATGCCCTTAAACCCCTTGTTGGATCAGGTTTTCTACGGAGCTCTTACAGAATGCGACCGCTCTGTTCAGCAGTTAGCTCCACCCCCCCACAGGGATGCTTTTTTTTATCTTCATTCCCTCTGTTATCATCTTCTCTGTAATACCTCCTCAAAAGCAACTGATGGTCCATTTTCCTGATTGCTCCCTTAATAATTTCCAGTCTACATATTCAAAATTTCCCATTACACAGAGGAAACCCTCTATTTTGTAGCAAACCCCTTAAATAAATTTGAAAGCAATGGCTTCCTTTGTCCATGGACATCTTCTATGGAAGAATAGTCAACCTTAGTTTCTTGAATATTTGACAAAAATTATCCAGATTTAGTGTGGAAAAAGGGCTGATGGAAGAATTCCCTAAAAAGAAGTCAGTTAGTTACATTTACAAAAGAGATCTATCTTATAGAGATTCACATATTAAAGGGACATAAAACTAAAAAAAAATATTTCATAATTCAGATAGAACATACAGTTTTAAACAACTTTCCAATGTGCTTCTATTATCAAATTCTCTTTGTTTTTTTTTTTGTTATAATTTGTTGAAAAGCAGGAAGGTCAAAATTTATACTAAACCCACATTTTTTCTTTCATGATTCAGATAGAGCATGCAATTTTAACTCCTTATCGACCAGCGACGTACCATGTACATCGCTGCAGTCCTGGGCTTTTCTCTGCCGCAATCTCGCTCAAAATTGTGAGATTACGCTATTTCTGCATGCCCCACGAGTGAGGCACTGCAGAAATAGATTTGCAGAGTTACCGATGCAGAGAGGGCCACTCTGTTGGTGGGTGGTTAAGGAGGGAGGCGGGTGGGCAGCCCATCGCTGTAGGAGGGGGGAGGAGGGCGGGAGCGGGTGGGACCGCTACGCCAGGCTACCGGGAAGCCAGAAAAAACAAAAATACCTGCGTCATTGAGGGGGAAGGAGGGAGAAGGGAGGTAGGGGCAATGAGGGGGATCCTATGTGGGATCTGTTGCCATAAAGGGATCTGGGAGGGGAAGGGTGGTAGGGTATTGAGGGTGGGCAGCTACACTACAGAAAAAAAGGTTATTTTAATTTTTTTGTAAAAAAATTGCCTATTTTGCAGAAAACTGGGTACTGGCAGACAGCTGCTTGTACCTAAGATGGCAGCAAATAGGTAGAGGGAGGAGGGTTAGAAAGCTGTTTGGTGATTTTACAATTGCAAGCGCGCCTAGAAGACCACGAGGATAGGTCAAGGCGCAATAACTTACGCATTATTGGCCTCCAGGAATCAGTGCAATATCAAGACTTGTTACATTTTGTCTCTGTCTCCCTCCCGCAGGCGCTGATGATCCCCCCGCCGACTTCACCTTTCCTGATCGAGAGAGCGCATAGATTAGGTCCGCTTAGAGATAGTAACACTTTATCTAAAGCCAGACCGATTATTTTTAAATTTGTGAATTATCAGGACAAGCTTTTATTTTTGAAACACTATAGAAAAATGAGCCCATTACATATTGACAATAACAAAATTTTGATTTTTCAAGACTTTTCAGCAGAGACTAGCGCTAAAAGAAAAACAATGTCCCCTTTTTTCTCTAGATTCTTAGATTGCAATGTTAGGCTGGTTTATCCGGCTAAACTACTAATTACCAAGGCAGGTATTTCTTATACAGCAAATAACAGCAAGGAAGCAACCGCGCTATGTAAAGAACTGGGGATTCAATGATTAGGAAAGAGAAGGATTCTTTTTGTTTTTTTCTCCAGTTATTTATAACACCTTACGTGTAAGGGAAGACTTATGTGGGATGTTCATTAAAGTTAGTTTCATTGGTGTGCTGATGCTTAGAGAAACACGGAATTATGTAGAAGGCTGTTATTTTAATCTACTTCGTGTTATAAATTTGTATGTGGGTATTGTTGCCTTTTTTCCCTTTTTCTTTTCCTCCCTTTTTTTTTTTCTCGCTCTCCCTTTCCTCTCTCTCCCTTTCTGCTCTCCCCTCTTTCCCTGGTACCCTTGGGGGTTTTTTCCCTTATCTTTTATTGATTAGTTATGTTAGCATCTTTTAAATTGGCCTCCTGGAATGTAGGAGGTATAAACTCCCCAATAAAACGTAAAGCAATAATCAAACATTTGGCTAAAACCCAATCAGATATTGTGTTCTTACAAGAGATTCATTTAAAGGCATCTGAAGTTTTGAAATTACAAACCAATTGGGTGGGTGAAGTAGTCGCGGCCCCCTTTAATGCCCGTAAGAGGGGAGTGGCAATTTTTATTTAAGAAAAATCTAGATTATGAGATTGACTCCTCATAGATCCGGAGGGTAGATTTGTTATTTTGGAAATATCATGTAATAAAGCTCAATACGTGTTATGCAATATTTACGGTCCTAATATTATAGATAGAGAATTTTGGGACAACTTGGTGTTATATCTACAAAAATTTGTTGGACAGAATATTATTATTGCAGGGGACCTTAATTTAATAGCAGACCCCTCTTTAGATAGAGTTAAAAAAATAGGTTGCCCCTTGAGGGATAGGAAGACTCGTATCTTTCAAAAAATATGCTCACAACTGGGCCTAATTGACATCTGGCGGCTGCAGAATCCCGATTCTAGAGCCTACACGTGTATGTCCAAAGGTCAGCAGGCATTATCTAGGATAGATTTTTTTTTGATTGCGGAGTCCTTGATTGGCCTTGACTGGGAAGCTGAGATCGGAGATATAGTGATCTCAGACCACGCTGTAATAACGTTAGCATGCAAATCATCGCGGATTGACAGACCAGGGACTCAGTCAATTTTTTCTCCAAGATATTTGATGAATAACGTTCAATTTAATAACTGGCTGATTAACCAGTGGCAAGAATATGTTGGTTTCAACCGAGATTATGTTAACAGGCCTGAGGTCTTCTGGGAAACAGCAAAGGCTGTCTTACGTGGTAAGGTAAAGGCATATCTGTGTAAGTTGAAAAGGAAATCCAGGCAACAGGAAATTCAACTGTCACGTCAGGTAAAAAACACATATAAAACTTATTTAGGTCTGCGCTCTTGCGAGCACTGGAGGAGATACATAGCAGCCAAATCTTTGCGAGATGTCTTCATTAAACAGAAGACCAGGGCAGATATACAAAGACAAAAAGCCCTTTATTGTGGTCAAGCGGGTAGGTCTGCTAGATTCGTGGCAAGGCTGATTAAGACTAAAGGTAGTGGTAAGATAACCTCTATTAGAAAAGATTCCAAGAGATTTACTTGCAATACAGATATATCTAGAGTATTTTATGATTTTTTTACCGAGCTATATAGCTCGGAAGAGCAAGGTACAACCATAGGAGATTTTTGGGACAAAATTAAGACTCCTAAAATATCTAAGGAGAGTTTGGCAGAAATTAATGCTCCAATTACAGTTGATGAGATCATAGAGGCTATGGCAGCTGCCAAAACTAATAAAGCAGCTGGTCCTGACTGTCTACCATTGGAATTTTATAGGATTTTACAGACACAAATTGCTCCAACATTGGTGAATTTATTTAATTACTATTTTATTGAGCATAATAATTGCTCTCCCTATTTTGCGGCGGCGGTAATATCTCTAATACCCCAAAAAAATAAGGATCCAGAGTTACCTGGGTCATATAGACCTATATCAGTTCTCAATGCGGACTACAAACTGCTTACATCGATTTTGGCAAAAAGATTAAAACCCCATCTCGGGTTAATAATACATGAGAATCAAGCCGGGTTCATGGCAGGGAGGAATCCGGCCAAAAACACCCGTAAGATCTTGACTCTAATCGATTATTTTTGGAATAAGTTCAGAACGGATAGACACAGAGTGAAGTTAGACCTGGCTCTGCTGACTGTAGACGCGGAGAAGGCGTTCGATTGTGTTTCTTGGAAACATCTGTTTTATTCTTTAGAGCAGTTTGGTATGAGGGGGCATATCCAGGAAGTAGTTCGCATTATTTATTCTGCCCCAAATTCAGCTTTGCTTATCAATGGCGAACTTTCCCAACCGGTAATACTACACAGGGGCACCCGTCAAGGATGTCCCCTATCTCCTCTCCTGTTTAACATCTCATTGGAGCCTCTTGCAATCATACTTCGTCAACGTTTAGAAGGGATTCGAATCGGGGCACAAAAATTAGTATTATTGATGTATGCGGACGATATCATATTGTGTTTAAGTAATATTAATAAGGATCTCCCGCTTCTTTTGGAACTGGTTAACAGCTTTGGCAGTATATCGGGTTTTAGAATCAACTGGTCCAAATCGGAACTGTTATGGATAAATAAAAAAGATCATATTATCAAACACCCTTTCAAAGAAACAGAGCAGATAACATACTTAGGGCTCACTCTAAATTCAAATCCTTCAGAGTGGTATAACCTGAATTACAATAAATGTTTTTCAGAATGTAAAAAAAAAATGGAAGACTGGATAAAACTGCCTATCTCCTTATCAGCTAGGGCCACGCTTTTAAAAACTATTTTATTTTCCAAAATATTCTACTTCATTCAAAATATACCGCTACCTATCCATAAAAAGGACATAATAAGTTATAATAAGTCATGTGCCAAATTTCTATGGCAAGGCTCTAGAGTTCGGATTTCTGTAGCACGCTTGATGAACAAGGTAGAAGCTGCCGGCTTATCACTGCCTAATATATTATTTTATAGCCAGGCGGCTCGGGTTAAGGTAGCAGTGGATTGGTTGACAGGAATAGAACAGGTATCCCCAGTAAGCTGGGAAACAGCATTGATTGCTCCCGTACGTTTAGATGCGATATTGCATTGCCCAATTACCGCATTGCCAACACAAATTTTTATGATGGAAACCTTTAAAAACATAACTGCCTGGCAAAAGTATTGTGTGGATCTGGGTGTTTCACCCTATGTATCCAAATATTTACCGATTACAGGGAATCCCAATTTTTCTCCAGGTATTACGGATCAGGTTTTTAGAGACTGGGCAGGCAGAGGGCTCGGTTATGTGATACAATTTCTTAATTCGGACCAAGAGATACTTACTTTCAGGGAATTGAGTAATATGTTTGGATTATCGAATAAAGAGTTTTATGCTTACTTACAGTTAAGACATTTTATTCAGGAACTAAAGATAAGTTACTACGGGATAGATTGGTCACTTGGTGAGGCACAAAGCAGTATTAATAATTTCCAAAGAGGGGATTATTCTATTGCCCCATTTTATTCCCTTCTCATGCTTGAGCCTTCCTCAGCCCAAATAATGTACATAGTATCTTTATGGGATAAATCTCTCCCACAAATTGATGCTGAGACGGTAAAGAACGCCTTTAGGGTAATTCAGAAAAGCTGGGTGTTGACCACTTGGCGAGAAACGCAGATTAAAGTAGCCTTAAAGGTGTATTTAACGCCGGCAAAGCTATCTAAATGGTACAACTCAACGATCACCTGCTCCAGATGTAGTGCAACTAAGGCGGGCATGCTGCACTGTTTCTGGTCATGCCCCAAGATAGCTCAATTTTGGGCTAAGATAATGTATTGGATGAAAGCTACGCTTAAAATACAATATGAGATTTCACCACTAGAAATATTTTTCCTGGTGAAACCTCATTATACGCCTAGAAATTATAAAATGATTAACCAGATTATATTGGTCGGACGTAATTTAATTCTAAAAACATGGAAGGCTAAATCTGCCCCAAATATAAAATCTTTGAAGAGTGAGTTGACTTCTCAACTTATATTTGAACAATATAATCTACAGAACCCAACAGATACTCAGATTGCTATTTTTATTAAACATTGGAAATTGTTTATTACTTCTTTTTCAGTGGAGACTCAACAGACGTTGGTCAGGCCACTGAAAAACTCCATTTATGTTCAAACACAAGTCCTAGCAGGCCATCTTCCGAAAATGTGGTTGGAGGACATTGTGGATTTGGGATAGATTTGAATCAGTGAGGAGGCAGACACTCCAATACTAAGGGGATCTAGAGGGGTGGGTAGGGGAGAGAGAGAGCGAGTTTCCTTCTCTTTTTTTTTTTTTTTTTTTTTTTTTTTTGTGTTTGTCTGGTTCTGTGTTTTAGGAAATAAACAGGAAAAACTCCAACATTTATGAGCTAGTATCTACAAGCAAAGACTGTATTGTCTATATTTAAGTTAATTATAGGTAATGGGGCCCTGCGTGGCGCAAAAGGTAACACACCTGTATTATTGTACTCTTTTTTCATGTTTTTTGTGTTTTCTTTTTTGTTTTCTAAAAAAAAACGAAAAAAAAAAAAAACTGTTTGGTGGGAGATCAGGGAGGTTGGGGGCTAACTGGGGATTCAACACTGCAGAAAATTTAGAAAAAAATAAAATAAAAAAGCCTTTAATTTTAGTACTAGTGACTTTCTGCCAGTACTTAAGATGGTGGTGACAATTGTGAGGTGGGGGAGGGAAGAGAGCTGTTTGAGAGGGGTCAGGGAGGGATCAGAGGATGGGATGTGTCAGGTGGGAGGCTGATCTCTACACTAAAGCTAAAATTAACCCTACAAGCTACCTAATGAACTCCTGCACTGCTGGGCATAATACAAGTGTGGTGCACAGCGGCATTTAGCGGCCTTCTAATTACCAAAATAAAATGCCAAAGCCATATATATCTGCTATTTCTGAACAAAGGGAATCACAGAGAAGCATTTACAACCATTTGTGCCATGATTGCACAAGTTGTTTGTAAATAATTTCAGTGAGAAACCTAAAATTGTGAAAAGATTAACGATTTTTTTTTTAATTTGATCGCATTTGGTGGTGAAATGGTGGCATAAAAAAACAAAATGGGACTAGATCAATAATTTGGGTTGTCTACTAAAAAAATATATAGTTTTGATAGGTAAATATAAAAAAGGCTCTATTTCTGTTTCAATGTAGTGATGGCAAAAATGCTAAAAATGTTCTGGTCTTTTGGGGAAGTTTTTGTCTAAAATGCCCGGTTCTTAAGGGGTTAAGCAACTTTATAATTTTCTCCTATTATAAAATTATCTTCATTCTCTTGGTATCTTTATTTGAAAGCAGGAATGTAAAGCTTAGGAACCAAAAATGGTCTAGCTCCTAAGCTTACATTCCCATTTTTTCAAACAAAGATAGCAAGAGAACGAAGAAAATTTGATAATAGGAGTAAAAATTTGGGTTTAGTATCCCTTTAAGGCTGGAGGAAAGGAGATTTAATTTCCTACCACAGGACATTTTTTTTTATTATAAGAGCAATAAAATTGTGGAATGCATTACCAAAGGAGGTAGTGAATGCCACTACCTTAGATACATTTAAAATGGTTTGCATATATTTTTGGCTAGAAACAGAATTCAGGGATATGATTGCTTGTGTTAAATGGGGGTCACCTTTTAATGGGATTAATTTAAGCTCAACTGGAGCTTTTTTGTAAACATATTAGATTTGTATAGGTTGAACTCGATGGACTTCGGTCTTTTTTTTAACCTCAGCTACTATGTTACTATGTATGTTAGGAAGGTACGTTCAGATGTGTGCACATGTCTGCAGAACTATATGGCAACGGTTTTGCAACAATTTTATACATTAGCAAGAGCACTACATGGCAGCACTATTACCTGTCATCTAGTGCTGCAAGCCCTGCCAGAAAAAAATATTTGTTTCTGGACAAAGCCATATCTTTTTTTTATTTTATTATAAAAGAGTATCTTCCTTCAATCAGTCTCTGTATTGATGCTAATTGTCTTGATTCTAAAACAAAAGGGCCTGTCATGCTTTGTCAGTTTGTGCAAAACAAGAATCGATGGAAGAGTGCATAAATATATCTAAAAAAAACCCCAGAACTTTAACTATGAAGTCACAGCATTTCAAATTGCTGAATTACCATTAAATTTGAGTTAACCCTTGAACATCCAGTCCATTAACAAATTTTCAGAACCTCCTTGAAGAGCCATCAGTTTATCCTTCTATTCTATAAGAATTTAGGAAGATAGTGTAGAAGACAGATGAGCCTTTTGTTATCTGCAATTAAATTCAATATTTATATGTTGAGGAGGTGTTTATGCGTTTCCTATTTTCTTCCCTACTCTTCTCTCTATTGCACCTTGCTACAACTGATCTTCCTCATGTCTACTTATTGTTCCATCCTCTTTGAAGATTCCTGTAATATTCTTATTCTCTTTTTCATCTCTTTTCTCTTTCCATGTCTTCCTGTTTTGTATTCAGATCGGACCTCCTCGCTCTGTCTGACTGAGTCTTGTGTTTCTGTGGCGGGCCGTATACTAGATTCTTTGGACCAAAGTGCTGATCCCTGTCAGGATTTCTACCAGTTTTCATGTGGGGGATGGATGAGGAGAAACCCCCTGCCTGATGGTCGGTCAAGATGGAACACATTCAACAGCATCTGGGACCAAAACCAGGCTATACTGAAACATATATTGGGTAAGATTCGAGAAAAAGTGAGAGAGAGTGTGTGTATATGTGAGAGAGAGGTGGGGGGGAGGGAGGCAGCATGTGACAGAAAGTGAGAGACACAACAGGAGAAAGAGAAAATAAAGTGCAATGTGACATTTGCAGAGTATAAGAAGTAGTTAAAGATTTCAAGAGAAAGTGAGCTAGACAAAGCAAAAAATTTGGGGGGGGGAAAGAAAATTAAATCTAAAAATATCAATGAAAGGAGTGAGAGACAAAGAGGACCTAAGACAAAGCATAAACATACTATAATAGATGAAATAAAGAGAACAAGACGGTAAAATGTTAAATAATGAAAAATAATAGTAGAAATTAAAATATAAAACAATATTGGGATGAGACTAAAAATTACACCAATGGTAAAGGAGCAACCAAAATTAGGGCTTGTTTCAAATGAGTCGTTAAAAATGGAGCCGTAAGCTACCGAAGCTGCCGACAGCTAAAAGTAGTTTATGGCTTCATTTTAGTACCAGGTTTCCATTGAAATATTTTGCATAGAGCGTGCAGTCTATCTATTCGTATATGTGTAAGTTAACATTCTGTTAACGCTTCCATCCGACGTTGGGTTTCTCGAAAATCGCATCTTAAAGGGACACTGAACCCAAATTTTTTCTTTTGTGATTCAGATAGAGCATGAAATTTTAAGCAACTTTCTAATTTACTCCTATTATCACATTTTCTTCATTCTCTTGGTATCTTTATTTGAAATGCAAGAATGTAAATTTAGATGCCGGCCCATTTTTGGTGAACAAGCTGGGTTGTCCTTGCTGATTGGTGGAATAAATTTATCCACCAATAAAAAAAAGTACTTTCCAGAGTTCTGAACAAAAAAAAAAGCTTAGGTGCCTTCTTTTTCAAATAAAGATAGCAAGAGAAAAAAAATTGCATGCTCTATCTGAATCACAAAAGAAAACATTTGGGTTCAGTGTCCCTTTAACAAGTTCATTGCTATGGATGGTAACCGGACTTAAAGTGAATGTAAAGTTAACAGGTATTGAATAGACTCAAGCATTTATCAATAGTACATTAATTCAGTCGCTAATTTACGGCTAGATTTAGAGTTTTGTCGGTAAAGACCCGCGTAGCTAACGCAGCTTTTTTCCTACCGCTGCTTCCAAACAACGCTGGTATTTAGAGTTGTCTGAAGGGCTGCGTTAGGCTCCAAAAAGGGAGCGTTGAGCCGAATTTACCGCCACTTCAACCCTCAATACCAGCATTGCTTACGGTAGCGGTAAGCTGGCAAAACGGGGCAGTTTGGGCTGAAAAAAAAAAACTAACACCTGCAAAAAAGCAGTGTTCAGCTCCTAACGCAGCCCCATTGTTTTCTATCGGGAAACACTTTCTAAGTCTGCACCTAACACCCTAACATGAACCCAGAGTCTAAAGACCCCTAACCTTACACTTATTAACCCCTAATCTGCCGACCCCGCTATCGCTGACACCTGCATTAACAATTAACCCCTAATGTGCCGCTCCGGACACCGCCGCCACCTACATTATCCCTATGAACCCCGAATCTGCTGCCCCCAACATCGCCGACACCTACATAATATTTATTAACCCCTAATCTGCCCCCCCAACGTCGCCGCCACCTAACTTCAAGTATTAACCCCTAATCTGCCGACCGGACCTCGCCGCTACTATAATAAATGTATTAACCCCTAAAGCTAAGTCTAACCCTAACCCTAACACCCCCCTAACTTAAATATAATTTTAATCTAACGAAATAAATTAACTCTTATTAACTAAAGTATTCCTATTTAAAACTAAATACTTACCTGTAAAAAGAAGATAGAAGATGCCGCTTGGATGAAGATGTCTACCGGTCCGGATGTCCTCTTCTGCCCGTATAGGATGAAGACTTCTGCCAGTCTGGATGTCCTCTTCTGCCCCATCGGATGAAGACTTCGGCCCGGCTGGGTGAAGACGACTCAAGGTAGGTTCAGGTGGGTAGTGTTAGGTTTATTTAAGGGGGGTTTGGGTGGGTTAGAATAAGGGTATGTGGGTGGTGGGTTTTAATGTTGGGGGGGGGCTGTATTTTTTTTTGCAGGCAAAAGAGCTGATTACTTTGGGGCATGCCCCGCAAAAAGCCCTTTTAAGGGCTGGTAAAAGAGCTAATTACTTTGTAATGTAGAATAGGGTAGGGACTTTTATTATTTTTTTTTTATTATTTATTTTATTAGGGGGCTTAGATTAGGTGTAATTAGTTTAAAATTCTTGTAATATTTTTTTATTTTTTGTAATTTAGTGTTTTTTTTTTTTGCAGTTTAGTTTATTTAATTGTATTTAATTGTAGGTATTGGTAGCTAATTTATTTAATTTATTTAATGATAGTGTAGTATTAGGTTTAATTGTAATTTAGGTAAGGATTTATTTTACAGGTAATTTTGTAATTATTTTAACTAGGTAGCTATTAAATAGTTAATAACTATTTAATAGCTATTGTACCTAGTTAAAATAAATACAAAGTTGCCTGTAAAATAAATATAAATCCTAAAATAGCTACAATGTAATTATTAATTATATTGTAGCTATATTAGGGTTTATTTTATAGGTAAGTATTTAGTTTTAAATAGGAATAATTTAGTTAATTTTAGGAATATTATTTTGTTTAGTATAAATTATATTTATGTTAGGGGGGTGTTAGGGTTAGGGTTAGAGTTATGTTTAGGGGTTAATAACTTTATTATAGTAGCGGCCGGGCGGGCGGGAGATTAGGGGTTAATAATTGTAGGTAGGTAGGTGGCGATGTTAGGGAGGGCAGATTAGGGGTTAATACAATTTATTATAGTGTTTGCGATGCGGGAGTGCGGCTGTTTAGGGGTTAATACAATTATTATAGTGGCGGCGAGGTCCGGTCGGCAGATTAGGGGTTAATAAGTGTAGTTAGGTAGCGGCGACGTTGGGGGGGGGCAGATTTGGGGTTAATAAATATAATATAGGGGTCGGCGATGTTAGGGGCAGCAGATTAGGGGTTCATAAGTATAACGTAGGTGGCGGCGATGTCCGGCCAGCAGATTAGGGGTTAAAATTTTTTATTAGAGTGGCGACGATGTGGGGGGGCCTCGGTTTAGGGGTACATAGGTAGTTTATGGGTGTTAGTGTACTTTAGAGCACAGTAGTTAAGAGCTTTATATTCCGGTGTTAGCCCATAAAGCTCTTAACTACTGACTTTTTTTGGCGGTAGGAGTCTTGTCGGTAGAGGCTCTACCACTCACTTCTCCCAAGACTCCAAATACCAGCGTTAGGCAGATCCCATTGAAAAGATAGGATGCGCAATTGGCGTAAGGGGATCTGCGGTAGCCTGGAATCGCGGTAGGGAAGTGAGCGGTAGACCTGTACCTGCCTGACTCTAAATACCAGCGGGCGGCCAAAAGCAGCGTTAGGAGCCCTTAACGCTGCTTTTGACGGCTAACGCAGAACTCTAAATCTAGGCGTTATTTTTTTATGTTAAAGATATACGGCTAGATTTAGAGTTTTGTCTGTAAAGACCCGCGTAGCTAACGCTGCTTTTTTTCCCAGCGCACCCTTAAGACAACGCTGGTATTTAGAGTTGTCTGAGGGGCTGCGTTAGGCTCAGAAAAGGGAGCGTTGAGCCTAATTTAGCTCCACTTCAACCCTCAATACCAGCGTTGCTTTCGGTAGCGATAAGCTGGAAAAATGTGCTTGTGCACGATATCCCCATAGGAAACAATGGGGCAGTTTGGGCTGAAAAAAACACCTGCAAAAAAAGCAGCGTTCAGCTCCTAACGCAGCCCCATTATTTCCTATGAGGAAACACTCTCTAAGTCTGCACCTAACACCCTAACATCTAAACACCCCTAACCTTACACTTATTAACCCCTAATCTGCCGCCCCCGCTATCGCTGACACCTGCTGTATATTATTAACCCCTAATCTGCCGCTCCGTACACCGCTGCAACCTACATTATCCCTATGAACCCCTAATCTGCTGCTCCTAACATCGCCGACCCCTATATTATATTTATTAACCCCTAATCTGCCCCCCCCCCAACGTCGCCGTCACCTTACCCTACACTTATTAACCTCTAATCTGCCGACCGGACCTCGCCGCCACTATAATAAATGTATTAACCCCTAAACCGCCGCACTCCCGCCTCGCAAACACTAGAATAAATAGTATTAACCCCTAATCTGCCCTCCCCAACATCGCAGCCACCTACCTACAATTATTAACCCCTAATCTGCTGACCAGACCTCGCCGCTACTATAATAAAATTATTAACCCCTAAACCTAACTCTAACCCTAACATAAATATAATTTAAATTAAACTAAATAATATTCCTAAAATTAAATAAAATAATCCTATTTAAAACTAAATACTTACCTAGAAAATAAACCCTAATATAGCTATAATATAATTAATAATTACATTGTAGCTATTTTAGGATTTATATTTATTTTACAGGCAACTTTGTATTTATTTTAACTAGGTACAATAGCTATTAAATAGTTAATAATAATAATAAGGGCTTTTTGCGGGGCATTGCCCTAAAGTAATCATCTCTTTTACCTGAAAATAAAAATAAAATCCCCCCCCCAACATTACAACCCACCACCCACATACCCCTACTCTAACTCACCCAAACCCCCCTTAAAAAATCTATTGCTAACCCTGAAGATCATCCTACCTTGAGTCGTCTTCACTCAGCCGAGCCGAATTTTTCATCCAAGGTGCGCAGAGGAGGTCCTTCATCCGGTAGAAGTCTTCATCCAAGCGGGGCAAGAAGAGGTCCTCCATCCGGTAGAAGTGTTCATCCAGGCGGCGTCTTCAATCTTCATCCATCCGGAGCAGAGCAGAGCCAACCGGGAGCCATCCTCTTCAACCGACGAATGAAGGTTCCTTAAAGGGATGTCATCCAAGATGGCGTCCCTTCAATTCCGATTGGCTGAGAGGATTCTATCAGCCAATCGGAATTAAGGTAGAAAAAATCTGATTGGCTGATGCAATCAGCCAATCAGATTGAAGTTCAATCCGGTTGGCTGATCCAATCAGCCAATCGTATTGAGCTTGCATTCTATTGGCCGATCGGAACAGCCAATAGAATGCAAGCTCAATACGATTGGATCAGCCAATCAGATTGAACTTCAATCTGATTGGCTGATTGCATCAGCCAATCAGATTTTTTCTACCTTAATTCCGATTGGCTGATAGAATCCTATCAGCCAATCGGAATTGAAGGGACGCCATCTTGGATGATGTCCCTTAAAGGAACCTTCATTCGTCTGGAAGTCGTCGGTTGAAGAGGATGGCTCAGCGTCGGCTCCTTTCAAGATGGCTCCGCTCTGCTCCGGATGGATGAAGATTGAAGACGCCGCCTGGATGAACACTTCTACCGGATGGAGGACCTCTTCTTGCCCCACTTGGATGAAGACTTCTACCGGATGAAGGACCTCCTCTGCGCACCTTGGATGAAGAATTCGGCTCGGCTGGGTGAAGACAACTCAAGGTAGGATGATCTTCAGGGGGTTAGCGATAGGTTTTTTAAGGGGGGTTTGGGTGGGTTAGAGTAGGGGTATGTGGGTGGTGGGTTGTAATGTTGGGGGGGGGTATTGTATTTTTATTTTCAGGTAAAAGAGCTGATTACTTTGGGGCAATGCCCCGCAAAAAGCCCTTTTAAGGGCTGGTAAAAGAGCTGATTACTTTGGTAGTTTAGAATAGGGTAGCGCATTTTTTTATTTTGGGGGGATTTTTTATTTTATTAGGAGGCTTAGATTAGGTGTAATTAGTTTAAACTTCTTGTAATCCTTTTTTATTTTTTGTAATTTAGTGTTTTTTTTTTTTTGTATTATAGAATAGTTTATTTTATTGTATTTTAGTTTAGCTAATTGTAGTTCATTTATTTAATTAATTTAATGATAGTGTAGTGTTAGGTGTATTTGTAACTTAGGTTAGGATTTATTTTACAGGTAATTTTGTACTTATTTTAATTAGGTAGCTATTAAATAGTTATTAACTATTTAATAGCTATTGTACCTAGTTAAAATAAATACAAAGTTGCCTGTAAAATAAATATAAATCCTAAAATAGCTACAATGTAATTATTAATTATATTGTAGCTATATTAGGGTTTATTTTCTAGGTAAGTATTTAGTTTTAAATAGGATTATTTTATTTAATTTTAGGAATATTATTTCGTTTAATTTAAATTATATTTATGTTAGGGGGGTGTTAGGGTTAGAGTTAGGTTTAGGGGTTAATAATTTTATTATAGTAGCGGCGACGGTGTGGGCGGGAGATTAGGGGTTAATAATTCTAGGTAGGTGGCGGCGATGTTAGGGGTTAATACAATTTATTATAGTGTTTGCGAGGCGGGAGTGCGGCGGTTTAGAGGTTAATACATTTATTATAGTGGTGGCGAGGTCCGGTTGTATAATATAGAGGTCAGCGATGTTAGGGGCAGCAGATTAGGGGTTCATAGCTATAATGTAGGTGGCGGCGGTGTCCGGTCAGCAGATTAGGGGTTAAAATTTTTTTATTAGAGTGGCGGCGATGTGGGGGGGCCTCGGTTTAGGGGTACATAGGTAGTTTATGGGTGTTAGTGTACTTTGTAGCACAGTAGTTAAGAGCTTTATATTCACGCGCAGGTCCGCCATCAGGGGGTGACAGGGGTGACTCCTGTCAGGGGCCCAATGGGCCAGGGGGGCCCATGAGGCAAGAACTAAAAAAATTTTTTTTTTTTTTTTTTACATTTTGGCAGCCACCAGTGGGTACTACAGCAGAGTGCTAATTGTCTGTGTTTTCTGTGGATGTCTCTTTGAGGGTGTGTGTGTGTGTGTATGTATGTCTGTGTTTTCTGTGGATGTCTCTGTGAGGGTGTGTGTTTTCTGTGGGTGTCTCTGTAAGGGTGTGTGTATGTCTTTGTGTGTTTTCTGTAGATGTCTCAGTGAGGGTGTGTGTATGTATGTCTTTCTGTGTTTTATGTGGTTGTCTCTCTGTGTATGTCTTTGTGTGTTTTCTGTGGGTGTGTCTGTGTGTGTATGTCTTTGTGTGTTTTCTGAGGCTGTCTCTGTCGGTGTATCCTTGGGTGTATGTGCAAGTTTGAGTTTGTGTGTGTGTGTGGGGGTCCATTGTCTGTTCCTATTTAGGGCATTTTGACCTTACTACTGATTATTCACATCTTTCTACAGACTTTGAGACTAATGATACCTTTCCAGAAGTCACCTAATCCACCATTTAACCTTTAAATTATTGTTTAGGCAGTTCAGGGCCCTTCCTTTCAGCCACTGCATGCTGTTGTCATCATTTAGTTGGCATCCTCCTTGACAAAAAGATAATCAGAACTCCATATTTTGTTTTGTAAATTGCCTTTTTTTACAAAACTGTAGTCTACCTCATTACTTGTCAGGTCAATGTAAACAAGTGCTGAGTGTCTGTTTGGGTGTCTGTGTCTGAGTGTGTTTCTTTGCGTGTCTGCTAAAGTGTCTATATGAGAATCCTTATGTGTGAGTGTGAGTGTGTGTGTTTCAGTGTATGAGTGTGTCTGTGTGTTTGTGTGTCACTACCTTTACAACATTTCCAAGTTTAAATAAACACTTAAGAATAAAGTGCATATATACGTTTTAGTCACTTGGTCAAAAGTTGCACATGTCAAAGGAGGGGGGGGGGGCCCTGATCAATGGTTAAGTCCGGGGCCCCAAAATTTCTAGTGGCGGCCCTGTTCATGCGTTAGCCCATAAAGCTCTTAACTACTGACTTTTTTTGGCGGTAGGAGTCTTGTCGGTAGAGGGTCTACCGCTCACTTCTTCCAAGACTCCAAATACCGGCGTTAGGCAGATCCCATTGAAAAGATAGGATACGCAATTGGCATAAGGGTATATGCGGTAGCCTGGAGTCGCGGTGAGGAAGTGAGCGTTAGACCCTTTCCTGGCTGACTCTAAATACCAGCGGGCGGTAAAAAGCAGCGTTAGGACCCCTTAACGCTGCTTTTGACGGCTAACGCAGAACTCTAAATCTAGCCGATTGTTTTTATAATATCTATATTTTAAATTCTGTACCGTCTTGCTGCCGACTTCTCCCAACCCCTGCTTCCTTGTTCTCCTCTGTCTGATGTCTTGAGCTGTCCCACCTGCTCTCTACGTCGTTCAAAAGCACGTTCCTGATGTTCATTTCAACTGCGCATGCGCCAATTTCAGTAGACACATAGTACTTAAAGAATTACTATATTCATTAAGTACTATACTATCGTAGACAGCAGCTGCATATTTGCAATCGTGTACCCGTCTCATAATCTATTAGTTCGCTTTACTGTGTAAATATACTCACTTGGCGTTTTACATTTTATAAGATTAAAACACTATTTTAAGTAAAGAATTCTTTTGAAACCAATTTATTTCTTTTAAATCCGATTTCAACAATATTTTTTATAGCTTAATGCAATACAGTGCGACGGCTTGATTATCATTTATTTTTATATCCTCTTCATTCTAACACAATATCTATATGCAACGGATATATTTATTACCAATCCTATTTCAGTTTTATTCACTATATCTGAATACTATAAATCGCTCTATTATCATATATTTCTATATTCTCCATATTCTAACATTATCTGTATGCAAAGGAATTATTTCTTACATATCCTATTTCATGATTCTTGATTATCGCTGAATACAATACGGTGCGATTGCTATATTATCAAATATTTCTGTATTCTCTGTTTTCTAAAACATTTAAAAATTATGATGAATTAAACTGGGGTTATATTTAAAACATCTATAACTCTGCGTGAAAGAGTTGTGTTAACTTTACATTCACTTCAACACTCTAAAAGTTTTATATTTAATGCCCATGCTCCTTACCTGTGATTGCCTTCAGAGAGAAAGACATGGGAGTTATGTAAGTCACAAAACAAAGATACAAGATATGAAAAAAAGAAATATTTAAGGAAAAACATTTTTTTCTGTTTTATTAAATGTTTTAATTTATTGATATATGTAATATGTATTGCTGCCCTAGGCATAGGCCTAGTTGGAATTATGGAGCTATGTGTTGATTATATTTTTATATGTAAATATACATTGATATTCAAATAGGAACATAACTCCAACTAGTTCTTTACCTGGGCCAGCAATAAATATTGTATATGTTATGGGTAAAGTCAGATATTGGGTAATTCTAGGATTACCCGGGTAAAACTGACATGTGCTTCATCGAGTCACCGTGAAAAAAAATATTGTAGAGGGGGGAATAACAGTACATCTGGCTTTACCCACAGCCGATTGGATAATCTCCGTTTTACCTGGGAAATCCTAGGATTACCCAGATATCTTATTTTACCAGTAACATATAGAACAATACATTTATAAAGTGAAACACTTGCATTGTTTGCAAAATTTTATATCTCAATAGGAACTAAGCCTCAAGAAGCTTATTTTCCCTCTTTTACACCTAGTTTAGTATGCCGTAATGTGTGAGACCTTATCGATAGCTTCCAACAGTTTTATCTGTTTGTGCGTTTAGTGGAACCGGGTATAATTTTGCGCTTTTCTGCTTCTTTTCTTTTCTAAGGCACATGTATTTTCTTTTTGGACCCTGGCTGCCGAAAAAGGCGCCATCAGAGACTGTTGATAAGTGTAATGGCTGCCGACAGTAGTTTTTTCCTTTTGCGACCTTATGAAAACCCAATTGCGAACCCTTAGTATTTAAGTAATACTGGCAAACGTAGCAATTAAGTAAATACACAAGACAAATAGAGTTACAGTCACATTTAGTTTGATCAATTTCATAACTTATTGCTTATAAGAAATATAGATGTACAAAGGTCTGAGTCTACTACCACAATCTGCTTTTATTTAATCTTATCTGGTAAACTAATTTGTTTATTAAACCAGCTGGTGATTGTGACTGAGTTTTGAACTCTACTGTATGTGTAGGTTATACACACATAATAGGTAAATCCTTTATGGCAAATTAATTCTCTGTAATTTGAACTGCCTAATGGAAACACAAAGAACATTGATATTTCCCCTCCCCAGGATATAAGAAGTATTAAGTCAATCTAGCCTGTCCATATATCTGACTAAAGTGTAGGGTTCACTACTCTTAAGGATAGCCTTATGCATCTCCTTGTAATACTTGAATTCCTTACTGTTCTTTCTTCTCAATTACTCGGCATCTAAATTTGAAATG
This sequence comes from Bombina bombina, assembly GCF_027579735.1. Classification (NCBI taxonomy): domain Eukaryota; kingdom Metazoa; phylum Chordata; class Amphibia; order Anura; family Bombinatoridae; genus Bombina; species Bombina bombina. The sequence goes on along the minus strand of NC_069502.1, from coordinate 461,836,530 downwards.
TATTCAATGCGTTAACCAACATTATTTTACATGTAAACTAATTCATATGATGGAATTTCTAATAATGTTGAAATTAGAAAAAAACAAGTTCAGTTGGACACTAATGGGTTGGAATAGAGACCTTTGAGTTTAATCCAAAGCAACTCTGTTTATGAATTAGTTTATTGTGTGGGACAGTGTCAAATACTTTATGCTAAAATCTAGATCAGTTAAACTACCCAGCCCAGTGATTGTGATATCACTTGGTAATAAAATATATTTAACACTGCCTGACAAGATCTTACTGGAATAAAATGGAGCTTTCTTTGACCTTGTAATTCATTTGAATTTATATCAGTTTTAATTATTTTATCTTAAAAGGTTTCCATTAAATTTCTTGCAACTGAAGTCAGACTCATAGGGCTCCATTTATCAAGCAGCGAACCTGAAACTAATGTTAAGAAGCAGAGGTCATAAGACCACTGCTCCTTAACCTCTCCGCCACTTAAAGGGCCACTAAACCCAAAATCTTTCTTTCATGATTCAGATAGAGAATAGAAATTTAAACAACATTACAATTTACTTCTATTATTTATTTTGCTTCATTTTTTAGATATCCTTAGTTGAAGAAAAAGCAATGCACATGGTGAGCCAATCACACAAGGCTTCTATGTGCAGCAACCAATCAGCAGCTACTGAGCATATCTAGATATGCTTTTCAGCAAAGAATATCAAGAGAATAAAACAAATTAGATAATATAAGTAAATTAGAAAGATGTTTAAAATTGCATTCTCTTGCTAAATCATGAAAGAAAAAATGTGGGTGTCATGTCCCTTTAAAAGGATGATTGAAAGCCCCTGCTAGTGGCCGATTGGTGGCCAGTTAGCAGGGGGCAACATTGCACAAGCATTTCTGGTGAAATGCTTGTGCATTGATAAATACGGACAGAGTATGCTGTCTGCATTTAGCGATGTCCAGAGGCATCCACTCAACACTTGATAAATCAAGTCCATAGGCTTCCTTTTTTACTATTTTATGAAGTGGTACACCATTATAAATCATCTAATCAACTAGAACAGCTCTAGAAAACAGTAAAGGGTTAAAAGTCAATGTAATAGTGTTTCTGAAATGGACCTAAGCTCCCTTAAACCCACAAATGAATATTACCTGGGTTGAATTTTTTTTTTTTTAAATATGATTGAAGAATATCCTTTTAAGCAATCTGTGTAAAGCCATTGATTGCTGTGAGCAATTTGCCAACTGGCAGTAATCACATTAAGTCATTGATTTGGGTGCTTAATATTGATCTTGTTATATTAATGATGGAAAAATTATACACCTGTATTTAGAAACAGGCAAATATGCTACTAGAGAAAATAATTTTACTATGGGCCTGATTCTAAAATCTCTGCTTGGTCAGACGTGAAAAACCACATGGACACTCACAGGGGCCGCCTTAAGGAATTCTATAAAAAAAAGGGGTTTTCCATAGAAAGTTACAGAGTTTGCTGGAAAGGAAATGTCACTGCACATAGGTGCGGTCTCTCCAATACTCTCTGTCTACCTCCCAGCATCCCCAGACTACCGGTCTATCTGCACAAACACTTAACCAGCCCCTATCTACCTCCAAACAAAGCTGCATCTTTATTTCTCAACCTGCATAGCTAGCATCCCCAAATAGCATCAACAGTTTCCTGCTCTGTACACTCTCCACAGTGAAGCATAACATGGGAACAGCACAAGTATCTCTGGTGGCCTCTGATCACTTTAAGAACAATCTTTGTCCTGTTAGAGCTCCACCTCCCTCAGACACTCTGCTTCAATACCATAGTCCATTTGCAGTAGGGGTGCTTTGCAAGTGTCCATCTGTAGGTAGATGCTGGAAGTCCCATGGTTTGTTCATGGGGTAGACAAGGGAAGCAGGTGGATCCTCATAGCAAGCAGACACTCGAGTCAGAAGGAGTCTAAGAAGGAAACAAAGCAGCACAAGATGAACACACACCCTGATACAATCACAATTATGTCCAACAAAACTTTTTTCACCTTTTTATAAGCATCACCATTAACTTTAATAGCTTAACTTATCCTATGTCATTTAAAACCAGGAAAACATTGTGGATATATAATACAAACTAAATACATTGATTATACTTTTACAGAAAATAACTCACAGCTTCTCTATACAATTTTAATGATACCTTAAACCTGAATACTAAGCAAGTAAAAACTGCTAGACTTCATCAAGAGGCTGTATGGCTATGCTAAGTAACTTGTGCTAAGGCCTACCCTGCAACAAAAATGATAAGTAAAACATTTTCTCTTTGAACTACTAAAAAAAATAACCTAGTGTTGCTTTATTCTGCAAAGCTACTATATGTAATGTTTATAATTTTCCAAATATGATCTTAATAGAATCAGCTGTCTCATCTGATATAGACACTACTAATTTACTACCTATTTTATGCAACCTAAATTCTCTCGCACTCCTGTATAAGGAAAGAATACAATCATAACATTTCTTGTTTCAAATGTACAGTGCAATACATATACGTAGTTTCTGTGAACGAAAATGTGTACGCACTATTGCGAGAAATAAGGGATCAGTACAAAGTCACAATCTCGATCTAAACGAGGTATACTTGTAGTTCAAATCCAGTATTTAGGTCAGAGTTCCTAGAATGTTGCAAGTGCACTTGAGAGTAATATCTAACCTTTTGCCTTCTGTGTCTTCAGACGGTTCCAATTCCGTCCTACATGGACACTCACAGGGGCCGCCTTAAGGAATTCTATAAAAAAAAGGGGTTTTCCATAGAAAGTTACAGAGTTTGCTGGAAAGGAAATGTCACTGCACATAGGTGCGGTCTCTCCAATACTCTCTGTCTACCTCCCAGCATCCCCAGACTACCGGTCTATCTGCACAAACACTTAACCAGCCCCTATCTACCTCCAAACAAAGCTGCATCTTTATTTCTCAACCTGCATAGCTAGCATCCCCAAATAGCATCAACAGTTTCCTGCTCTGTACACTCTCCACAGTGAAGCATAACATGGGAACAGCACAAGTATCTCTGGTGGCCTCTGATCACTTTAAGAACAATCTTTGTCCTGTTAGAGCTCCACCTCCCTCAGACACTCTGCTTCAATACCATAGTCCATTTGCAGTAGGGGTGCTTTGCAAGTGTCCATCTGTAGGTAGATGCTGGAAGTCCCATGGTTTGTTCATGGGGTAGACAAGGGAAGCAGGTGGATCCTCATAGCAAGCAGACACTCGAGTCAGAAGGAGTCTAAGAAGGAAACAAAGCAGCACAAGATGAACACACACCCTGATACAATCACAATTATGTCCAACAAAACTTTTTTCACCTTTTTATAAGCATCACCATTAACTTTAATAGCTTAACTTATCCTATGTCATTTAAAACCAGGAAAACATTGTGGATATATAATACAAACTAAATACATTGATTATACTTTTACAGAAAATAACTCACAGCTTCTCTATACAATTTTAATGATACCTTAAACCTGAATACTAAGCAAGTAAAAACTGCTAGACTTCATCAAGAGGCTGTATGGCTATGCTAAGTAACTTGTGCTAAGGCCTACCCTGCAACAAAAATGATAAGTAAAACATTTTCTCTTTGAACTACTAAAAAAAATAACCTAGTGTTGCTTTATTCTGCAAAGCTACTATATGTAATGTTTATAATTTTCCAAATATGATCTTAATAGAATCAGCTGTCTCATCTGATATAGACACTACTAATTTACTACCTATTTTATGCAACCTAAATTCTCTCGCACTCCTGTATAAGGAAAGAATACAATCATAACATTTCTTGTTTCAAATGTACAGTGCAATACATATACGTAGTTTCTGTGAACGAAAATGTGTACGCACTATTGCGAGAAATAAGGGATCAGTACAAAGTCACAATCTCGATCTAAACGAGGTATACTTGTAGTTCAAATCCAGTATTTAGGTCAGAGTTCCTAGAATGTTGCAAGTGCACTTGAGAGTAATATCTAACCTTTTGCCTTCTGTGTCTTCAGACGGTTCCAATTCCGTCCTAAACCCGTTCTCCGGTACTTGAGCTTCCTACCAGCGGTGAGCCCAGGTCACGCCGCTTTCTCCGCGGCTAATTCAAAATCACACGCCTTGTTCACAGGCTTCCTGTGATTGGTCCTTGGGAGACGTCTGAAGCTCTGCTCGCTGGGGGTTGAAAGACATTTTTTCACAAGCTCTGACAGTAGATCTGTGTCGATATGATGAAAGATGTTGCTGTGTTTACCCGCATGGGGTTAAGAGATGTAGTTTGTTGAATCTTTGGTCGTGATGATCCACTCTCCTGTGGATTTCTGATAATAGAAAATCAGCGGTGGTATGAGGATTTGCAACGCGTTTCAGCTGAGTGCCTCAGCCTTTATCAAGCATATCCTCTTTGCAGTTAGAGATCCTTATAAACCATTTCCTGTTTTTTGATTGGTTGGATTTAATTGATAAAAAGGAGACTTCTTTAATCCGTTTATTTGTCTACTATTTCCAAAGGGCTCCAGTTAGTAAATGCAATCTTTTATCAGTTCAGCTGCAATGTGTGTCTCTCCCCATGTCAGAAACACCAGATTTCTAAATAAGTTTTTTAAAGAAACACATTATATTACCGTCACTTTTATTTTTTATATACTGCCTTACAGCTGAATAAATTTTGATATTATTAACAACTCATTGCATCTTGACTCTTTCCTTATGGGGTATTAGCTTTGAGCGCTATAAAGTCTTATCTTTTACGAAATAGTAACATACCGACATATGCTGTGGGACTGTGCAAGAGTTCGGGATATATGGAAGTCACTTTCTTCCATGCTTAGCTATTTATTAGACGAGCGGGTGCCTCTTGGCATTAATTCAAGTTAGATTATGTTAATTGTTAAAAAGTTTGTTCCAGTTATTTTAATTTTTTGAGTTGCAACAGTGGAAACTGCCTACCCACACTTGGACTGATTGGGACTGGATTTCATAACGAAATGTGGGATGAAGAAAAGGGAAAAAAAGGATCTTGGTAGACTAATTATTATATACAGATGTCAGATGAATATGATATTAAGGCGTTTGATATGTTTTGATTCCTATAGCTATGTAATGCTTGATTTGTTCTGCTGTTGCACAAACAAATGATTTTCAATAAAAACGATTTAAACATAATTATAATACTCCCAGAACTCATATTTCTCTGTATATTTGATATACATTTCTAGCTGAGACGTGTCCTCACTCTCTTTATTTCGAGTAGTTTGATAATATACTAAGGAATGATTACAATGGGAAATTCCTACAAAAACTTCCTATTCTCATACCCTTCTCCACCGCAAGACACATATATCCCTTCTTTGCTTAAATATTAAGGGCGGTATAGAAACATGGGTGAACCTTCTGTGTTCTACCATGGTGAAGGGTCTAGAATATTCTGAGATATTGCAGCATTTTCTTTAAACTATAAAGGTGCAAACATATTCTCTATACTCAGTGGGCCATTCAACAGGTTACAATACTGCAAGGTTTACACTTATCTAGAGGGTTACTTTGTTTATGTACATAAACTATAATGTGTACTAATACAAATAAGGCATACTTTTCTGCAGACAAAGCTATATGACTTCTTATAACTAATATGGTCAATAAAAATAACACAATTACAAGAGAATACAAAACAAGCAATATAAGTAAACAATTTAAAACAATAGTCCCCTAATTTAGCTGTGGATGACTATGTGACAGCGCAAGGCATAGTCAAGAGAAGGATAGTCTTTATGTTCTGAAGACACACATCATAGGAAACAGTCATAGATTACCCAGAGTCCAGTTCTGGGGCTGGTACCAGCATGCAAAGCAAAGAATGGATCCAAAAGATAGTTCAGCAACTTTTACTGCAGTATGGTGGTTAAAACAAACTTGACAAAAGGTCTTTTATCTTCTTTTTCTTTCCTTCACCTAGGCACCAGGCATCTCTTTATTTAAAAGGTTTACTTGCATTCAATCTTCAATCTTTTGGAGAGTGCACTATGGAATTTTATCTGTACAGATTTACCTAAATATGAAAACCTCAAAAATAATTTAGTGTTTTTTACTTTCTGGTTACAGCTTCTTGATCTCATCCTGCAAATACAAATATTGTGTTAATAACAAAAAAAAACCTTTCGGCTAGATTACGAGTCTTGTGTTATGAGGAAAAAAGCAGCGTTAAGCCTCATAACGCTGCTTTTTCACTACCGCTGGTATTACGAGTCTTGTAGATACAGCTGTCCCGCACATTTTTTGGCCTTACCGCAAATCAACTTACGCAAATTGTGTATAGTCTATTTTCAATGGGACTTCCATAGCACCGGTATTACGAGCTTGTCCTGGGAGGCCAAAAAGTGAGCGGTACAGCCTACCCCGTCAAGATTCGTAACGCATTCTAAAGTCAGTAGTTATGAGTTTTACACTACAAAGCTGTAGCATAAAACTCATAACTAAAGTGCTAAAAAGTACACTAACACCCATAAACTACCTATTAACCCCTAAACCGAGGCCCTCCCACACCGCAAACACTAAATTAAAATTATTAACCCCTAATCTGCCGCCCCGGACATCGCCGCCACTATAATAAACATATTAACCCCTAAACCACCGCACTCCCGCCTCACAAACATTAGTTAAATATTATTAACCCCTAATCTGCTGTCCCTAACATCCCACCTACCTACATTTATTAACCTCTAATCTGCCGCCCCCACTATATTATATTTATTAACCCCTAAATCTAAGTCTAACCCTAACCCTAACAACCCCTAACTTAAATATAATTAAAATAAATCTAAATAAAACTTACTATTAATAACTAAATAATTCCTATTTAAAACTAAATACTTACCTATAAAATAAACCCTAAGCTAGCTACAATATAACTAATAGTTACATTGTAGCTATCTTAGGGTTTATTTTTATTTTACAGGCAAGTTTGTATTTATTTTAACTAGGTAGAATAGTTAATAAATAGTTATTAACTATTTAATAACTACCTAGCTAAAATAAATACAAATGTACCTGTAAAATAAACCCTAACCTAAGTTGCAATAACACCTAACACTACACTACAATTAAATAAATTACCTAAATTAAATACAATTACCTAAATTGCAAACCCCCCCCCACTAAATTACAGAAAACAAAAAACAAATTACAAGATCTTTAAACTAATTACACCTAATCTAATAGCCCTATCAAAATAAAAAAGCACACCCAAAAGGGCCTTTTGCGGGGCATTGCCCCAAAGAAATCAGCTCTTTTACCTGTTAAAAAAAATACAAACAACCCCCCCAACAGTAAAACCCACCACCCACACAACCAACCCCCCAAATAAAACCCTAACTAAAAAAACCTAAGCACCCCTGAAAAGGGCATTTGGATGGGCATTGCCCTTAAAAGGGCATTTAGCTCTATTGTGGCCCAAAGCCCTAACCTAAAAATAAAACCCACTCAATCCTTTTATCCTTTACGCTTGGGGATTTGTTATTTCTGTTTGCTTTATCTATCTTAGTAGTTTTTTTTGGCCGCCATTTCTTCTCTACTTTACTACTTTGTTCTTTCTTCTTGCCTTTTTTATCTCCCCCTTTTCCTATTTTTCCCTTTATTTTTCCTCTTTTCCCCTTTTTCCTTGTTTCCAATTCTCTTCTTTTTTACTAGCCGTCTCTTTCTTTGTATGTTCTTGGTGGCTATCTCTAACGACCTTCTCTCTTAAATATCTTTAGGGCTTTCTGCTGTACAAATACTCGCCTTATGTTCCTTGTATTCTCGATCTTACCACCAATGTCTGTCGGGCCCCTGTTTAGCGGTCTCCTCCTGCCGCTCTCCAAATCCGGCTACCTTTTTCAATCTCTCCTGAGTTAGTTCGGCTTTCTTTGCACCAGTGCCGGTCCCCAGCAACTCTACTTCTCCTTCTCACCTCCACTGTCTGTCTCCGGGTTTATCTCCTGGTAGCTCGTGTTGCCTCTAGACCGCCTCAGGTGCCAAAGTCCTTTCTGGCTCTGCCCGCTCGTCTCTCGTCAGCCTCTACCTCCGCCCTTTATCGGTAAGTCTCTCTTCGGCTGTGACCACCGCAATTCCTGGCTGCACTCTCGCTCTCCTCCACCTCCCAGCCAGTGCCTCTGTCCAGACTGAAGACTGCCGAGGCCTCCGGTCTCTTGCCTCGCCTGGCCACACCGAGCTCCACTTGCAGGGCTGACTCGATCCTCTGCTTTGTTCACCTGCGTCTCCTTTCCCGGGTCTGTATCTCTTCTTAATGGCGCAGGTGATACAATATAACAGCCGTTTTGCTCCTGGTAACTCGTACCGCCTCTAGACCGCCTCAGGTGCTTAAAACTCTTTTCCAGCTCTGCCCGCTCGGCATTCGTCAGCCTCTACCTCCACCTTTCGACGATATATCTCCCTTCGGCTGTGACCCTTGCGATTCTTGGCTGCCCTCTCACTCTCCTCCTCCTGCTAGCCAATGCTTCTGTCCAGTCTGATCCCTGCCGGAGCTTCCGGTCTCTCAACTTACTTTGCCGCACCAAGCTCTATTCCCAGGGCTGACTCGCTCAGCTGCTGTGTTCACCTGCAACTCCTTTCCCAGGTATGTATCTCTCTTAGGGGCAAAGCTTCTTACTATATAGCAGCCGTTTTATTTAAATTGTATCATTCCCCACATTAAGCTGTTACGCTGTTACTTAGGGGTCATCCTTAATCTTTATTTTTAAATATCTGGAGGTTTTTCTCTATATGCTCCTGAGTAGTTTGGCTAGTTGTTTTAGCCTCTCATTCCGACAGGGTAGATTTCAGGAGCTTCACAATTCTGCTGCCATCCTCACGCACGCAGCAGACTCCTCCCCTCCTCAGCCCACTAGCAGAGTTTTAATATGATTTCTACTGTGCACCTTAAAGGGACAGTCAAGTCTAAAAAAACTTTCATGATTCAAATAGGGCATATAATTTTAAACAACTTTCCAATTGACTTTTATCACCAATTTTGCTTTGTTCTCTTGGTATTCTTAGTTGAAAGCTAAAGCTAGGAGGTTCATATGCTAATTTATTAGACCTTGAAGGCCGCCTCTAATCTAAATGCATTTTGACAGTTTTTTACCACTAGAGGGCGTTAGTTCATGTGTTTCATATAGATAACATTGAGCTCATGCACGTGAATTTACAGAGTGAGCACTGATTGGCTAAAATGCAAGTCTGTCAAAAGAACTGAAATAAGGGGGCAATCTGCAGAGGCTTCAATACAAGGTAATTACAGAGGTAAAATGTGTATTATTATAACTGTGTTGGTTATGCAAAACTGGGGAATGGGTAATTAAGGGATTATCTATCTTTTAAAACCACAACAATTCTGGTGTTGACTGTCCCTTTAAACCATTTCTTTCCTGCACAATTTCACTACAAATTTTTATTTTGTTCATAAAATACGATTTTTGCTAAATGATCTTTTTTTTTTTAATTCTTTTTATTGGAAAGAGCTCAGGGCAACAATAAGCAATTCATAACATACAGAGAATTCAGTACTGTTCATGTTACAGTTAGAGAATAATTTGACAAAAAGCACAAGTTACACAAAGTATAGAGATAACAGGTGTTGATTCCAAAGCCCCATTATTGAGAGCACAGTGCATTGCAATATCGCTACTAACAATAGGCAATTCTCTAAGACAGGCGAGAGATAGAATTATGAAGTAACCTTACATGTTATTAACCATCAAACAAGCATGATGTGTGGACATTACAGCTTTCTCCTTTTCCGTGCCCTAAAGCTCTCTCAGATTTTTTTTTTATTAACTATACTAAACAAAATATAACACAACATATATATATAAAAAAAAAAACTAAACAGATTAGGGTAGACCCAAAAGTAAGTGAACCATCTTCCTGGGAAGGAATGCCAATTAGGCAAGTATCTAGATAAATAGATAATGTGTGTGAGTACATTTATTGCGTATCATTATGAGGCATATATGCTTGCATGCTCTTGTCTTAAAGGTAGGGATATATCAAACAATTATTTGCTGGAGCCATAAAATACATCCAGCAGGGACAATATTAGGGGTGTTTACCCGAATAGCAGCGAGAGTATACCATCAAACAAATTACCCCCAATAAGCAACAGTATGACTGCCAGTTGTTGGAGTGCGCTACACAGCAATGTACGTCAAATGAACAATATATTCGCTATTTTAGTAGGTGCGAGGTTCAAAGCTTATGTGTATGCCGGGCTTTAACTTTAGGACATGAGGCAAGTTCCTGCTGAATTGAGTATGTGATGTGAGTATACAAAACCACAACTCGCTGAGGTATTATTATTTCTCTAATAACCTGTCCAATGAGAATAATAAGGGGATCAAGATGGCATTTAATAAGATATAAAACTAAGCGGGGTGATTTAAAGGGCCGTGAGTCATCTATCTATGTATATATAAGGCTCCAAACTTGCATACCAAGGTTACATTGGGTCTTAGTATTAACTAAAAGGAGCAAACCACATTAACAAACACAGAAAACAAAACCTTAACTAAATAAAACAAGATAATATATATGGCATCTGGATGTATTAGGATCTCCACAGAACAGAGAGACCTCCACGTGCTGATAGTCAGTGCCGTCCATGTAGTGAGGTAGTGTGATATAGATCATAATGGACAACCAGTAGTGGGAACATGATATGGTGTTTGTTGTGATATTATAATATATAATGCTTTCTTCCTAGTTTGTGCTCTGACTTGTAAATGTATATAATTGTTGCAAAGAAGCAGGGGCGGGGACAGTGTTGTTGAAGTGAGGAACCAGGAAATAAAGTGTGTAGTTAGTTGCTGTATAAATGGACTCTGTGTCAGATATATTTCTAAACCACCTGGATTTACAAACACTACACATAGGAGGAGTCATGAGCCAGCAAAGAGCATCAACCTAATTTTCAAATAAAATAACATATGGGTCAATAATAGATATTAAGGCCTAACAGAACAACAATCCTAGTTGCTTTATAAAAATAAAAAAGTCATGATTACATGCGTGATAGAGTTGGACAGATATATGAGGTTATTCAAAGATGCTGGACATTTTACAGTTAAAGCTATATGTGGATTCAGGTTATTACAGTCATATTCCTCAGCCACCCGCTTCTAGGGTATAAAAATTAAAATACAGGGTTTAGTATTATTTTGTGTGGATGGCAAATAATTAAGTAACTGTCTCCTAGCTGAGAGTGTGGAAATAATATGTCGATTTCACTCTAGGGGGCATATGAAATATAGGGATATCAGCAGGATAGAGGGATCGTGATATGATGATAGTCAGAGCTAAAAAGAAGCCATAGTCAAGCAAAGAGCAATATTATTAGGGCATTAGTGGGGCAGTAATAAACATTAGGCCCTAGCAAGAGAGATAAGCATTGATTATTTTTTTAAAAAAGGTGTAAGTGGCCATGAACAAATAGAGAGTGTCTTGACAGCAAACTGTAGGTGTAGACACATAATAGATTAGTGATCCAAAGGATAGATGGTTGTATGTTGACAATATATTTGAGTCCCAGAAAGGTTAGTCAAGGCGCTATGCTTGTCAAACCCAATAGAGCAAATTAGGGCTAGATAAGCATGGTAGTCCAGGTGCCATAAAAACCAACTCACAGTCCTCCCGGTTCAGCCAACACCTTCTTTTTATGGAGCTAACAGTCGGCAGTACGAGTCTGACATCCCCTCCATTCGATACAAAGGGCCCCACGGGGAAAGTAATCCAACAAGCAGAGAAAACTGCGAGTGCTGAGGGGAACTCGGAGATATGCTACTCCCCTGCGCTCCCCACGCAGGTAAATGCATCCGACCTAAGGAGAATATTGTATGTCTCAAACCATCAGAGGGGCAGCTGCTGAGCTTCGAAGCTAGCTCCTGTAGTGGGTCCATATACTGGGTAGGAGTTGCGGCCACCGAAGTGATGTGTAAAGGAGAGTCCGCTGTGAGCTCTGCAGGTCCGGAAGTCATCGCAGTATAAGAATGCAGAGACATCCAATCCCCTATCATGCTATCTACCAGGGGTCCTTCAGCTGGATTCGAAACGAACGTTGCTGAATCTGTGAGTATGTTGAACTCCTGCAGCTGCGCTGGAGGTGAGTTGTGCGGGCCCAGTGTTGAAGAGCAGGATTGCGTGGGTACAGGAACAGTGTTTGCAGAGTAGGATCTCCCAATAGCTTGAACCGTTTCGTGCAGGCTTGAGAATAAGCGTTCAAATGCAGGCAAAAAGACCTCAAGCAGTTGCACAGCAAGGCTATTTTCCGACTCCATTGCTCTGTAGTAGGCAAAAAAAAAGAAAACAATATGTACAAAATCCCATGTGGATTACAGTTCAGTAAAATGACCTCCGGGGAAGAAGAGAATAGATTTCTTCTATCTGCTAGTGTTTCCCGGACAGCTTATCTGTCAAGGGAGATGCAGATGGCATAGAAAGATGGTGATATAAAGTATATCAGAAGAGGTTTTCTTCAGAGCAACAAGAGCCCGCTGCCATATTCTAGATCCGCCCACCGGAAGTCCGCTAAATGATCTTTAATGCGATTACACAATACAATTTTTACTGCATATTTTTATTTCAATATTTATTTATTTTATATGGTTTTTAAATTATGATTTTATTGTGAGTCCTATTGTAATGCATGCTTCACTTTCACATACTTTGAAGATGGGACCACCCCTTTACACTGCCCTCAAGGTATAAACTGCCTTTAGATAATTAAGACAGGTGCTTAATAGTACTGGCAAGCATGTTTATCTCTTGTTAACTCTCTGATGCCCAACAATAAAAACCCTTAACTTATTTGTTGTCTGTATCTCACAGTTTGAACAGTATCTTTAGCTTTTCTGTGTATACTAATAACCTGCCACAGCTTAGTTGCAAAATTTGAAAATGTTACAAAAGTATTTATTTATTCATATTTATGGCTTTACTTATACTCATTATGATTATGTTAATGATAGCATAAGAGAGAGAGAGAGCAATGGGTGAGCCACATAAACAGCATATCTTTGCTAGGTTTTAAGAAGACATCCTCATGTATCGACAGCTTATTGAATATAATGAAACTGTTTTAGAGAGACCCCAAGCATTGCTCCTAACTGATAAGTGCGTCTACTGAATGAATGATGGTACAGCTGGTTTGAAATATGATCATTTTGTTGCACCAACATTAATGAGGTAACTAAAGCTAAAGTATGTGATTCAGTACGTCTGTCCCTGTGTTCCTCCAATGCAGAAAATACCACGTTTAATTCTAGCAGTGATGCAGAAATGAAGACACAGCGTTTTTATCTGTCTTGTCTAAAGGAGCAGAGAATTGAGGAGCTCAGAGAAAAACCCCTAACTGATCTAATAGAAAAGGTGAGATCCCAGGCTACCTACTAATAGGGGAGAATCAGTTTATGAAAGAGAATTAGACATCTCATTCATGGAACAAGAAACATTATAACTGATAGGCTCATATATTGTACATCACACCAAATTCAATTATCCCACTCCTGAGAAAAAAACAGGAAAACAATTTCTATAGGAGATTTATGCACCTCATATCAAGAAGAAAACTAGACACCCAATGAACAAATACAGCTAGATATCCCAGTCATGCAAAAGACCATAAACTCCACATGCAAAAAATATGAGACACCTTAGTTTTGAGGATTTAAATGTCCCCATATCAAGTACAAAAATGTACATTGCACTTATAAGACTGACTATTAGCCCTGTTCTAAGAGAAATTTAGATTCTGCAATCATGGCAGATAATACCAAGCACCTCACTACTAATAGAGACATAGATATCTTATTCTAGGAAGAGCTGAAGTTTTTATTCAGGCTTTTACTAGTGTGGTAAATGATTAATGTCAGAATGGTCATAGACCAGAGATAATTTGGCAGTGAATTTACACACACAAAGTACATAACAAGAGCACAGAGGCTGGACAAACAGAAATAAAGATTAGCCATATATTGTTCAGTACATATACACAAACTGCATACACAAACTAAATGTAATACAAGATATACACTCACTACACAAACATCATTTTTGAATATAGTTTGGTTATGAAGAGTACTTTTGTATATCATTAAGTGGACAAGAAACAAAAAATGCTTCTTGTTTGATTCCAATAGAGCCTACAATTTTCTTCATAAATGGAAAGAGTCCACAGCTGCATTAATTAGTTTTGGGAGTTCAGAACCCGGCCACTAGGAGGAGGCAAAGAAACCCCAGCCAAAAGGCTTTAATATGTCCCCCACTTCCCTCATCCCCCAGTCATTCTTTGCCTTTCGTCCCAGGAGGTTGGCAGAGAAGTGTCAGAAGTTTTCGATAGTCTCTTATGAAGGGTAGTATTTTGATAGTCTCTTATGGAGGGTAGTACTCTTCGGCATGGGGCTGGAGTTTTAAGTAGTCCTGTCATCCTCTCAGTGAGAACATGGGTGAAAATTAGAGTCCACAGATGCAGGGACAGTCTTTCTGCGAAACCATCCCGACTCATATTAACAGCTCCACAAGCAATCAGTGTTGACGAGTCCATGGCAGAAGCGACGCTACTATCTGTCACAGTTGAAGGGCCGTGTTCCAGTTCCACGGCTAAGATCGTTTCATTTTACTTTCTTCATGGATGTATTGTAATTACAACTGTTTATCTGAGAGGGGTTACAACCTTTTGGGGATAACTTTAACATAGGGTCTCAGTGAGGCTCCTTTTTGTATCTAGGAACCAAGGGTTAATATCTCCTGAGGAGGGTTATTGAACAGGGGGGGTTATAATCATGTTTGTTATGTGATTCTGTCTTCTACTGTGTAGTGTTGCTTCGGCTCATGGCTAATTTGGAACATAACGGCCTATGTCTAGTGACGCGGCCTTTACGGTCGGGCGTGCTTTGTGACTCCATTTCTGCATTCCTGACTATGACAATGGAGAAATCCTAGTCCGCTGGTTTCTGGTTCTCTAGAGGGGGTGAGTGCCCCAGCCATTGGGGGTGTAAGGTGCTATTTTGATTTTTTATTCAGTGTCCCTGTTATGGAGGATTCTGATTTTTTTGAAAACGGATATCTCTGATTCAGACTCTACTTCTTGCGAAGAATATGATTTGGCCCGGGTGATACATGCCCATCAGTTATGTTCCGAATGCCGTTTTAGAGTGCTCAGTTCCTCGGGATCGGGGAATCAGGTGCCCACTGAGCCATCCACCTATGGGGATTCTATTTCCCTCGAGACGAGTTCCTTACCCCCAACTCTTACTACGCATGCAGGTAATCCAAACGCTACTTATCCTTCTATGGAGTATGGCCTGTTCCCCCGGAGGTTAAGGCACGGTTCTGCATGGCCATATCTTTGGCGCTGGCGCATCTGCACCTCCCGGGAGTGTGGTTACGATATTGTCCATGTTCTGTTAACCGGGCTTGTCAGGCGTGGGATTGCCTGGTCCAGTTCAGCCCTCCACGGGAGCGACTGCCCCTGAGGCCTCAGGGGGTCAACCTTCGGGGCCGGTGTTTTCTTTTGTCCTAGCTGAGGTGTGTTGCACCTTTCGTTATAGACTGGTGCACCTTCGTGTTCTACTTAGGCACGTTTTTGTCATTGCTGAAGGATACCACTCTTAATGGGTTTGGGGATTCTCAGTCTTAATCTTCGACTGGCTTGAATGCATAGACAAAAGGGGATGGAGTTATCTTCTTATAGTCTTTGTTATTTGTGTATCCTTTTCCAGTTCTGAGCTTGGAAGTCTCGGACCCCTGTTGGGCTGGTCCTGCGGGTCTATCCGTTCTTCCTGGGAGATAACCTACAGGTTGCCTTATCCTTTATTTTCATCCGGTGAGGATGATTTTTATTTGTTCTAAAGCTCATGTTGTGGTGTTTCCTTCGGGAACTTTCTTCTTTGGAATTGATACTTGTGATTTTGTGGTCGCACTGTTTACAAAAGTCTGTCTGACTGTTCTTTATCCCTCCATCTCGGGGGAGACTCTGTAGCCTTGACAGTGCTGGGCCCTTGGTTTCAGGCTGGTCCTGACTGGGTACAGATCCTTCTGTCTTTGAGGCCTAGTTCAGACACATTGCCCTTTTTTTTGTCTGGTTGGTCCGGTGAGGGCGCCTAGTGATCACAATATGATTTGTGTTGTTTACTTGTTTTATTTTACAAGCTGTAACTAGCATCCTGAGAGGACTTGAGGGTCTGTGGTTGCTTAGGGGCATGGGGTATTGGTTCAGTCCTCATTCACCTTTGAGTCTAGTGGGCCAGGACACCATTGAGATTCGCTGCGACATGCTCAGTCGTTTCCGACCAATTTTTCCAGGAGCTAGAGTGTTCCTTCCCATTGTGGGTTGGAGGCTTGGAGGAGTTAGGTCCTTCATACCGCCATTCTTACGGTTTTGCCTTTCATGGTCTATTTGGAAGTGTTATTTTAGGACTTGTTCCTTTTTGAGGTTCTCTTCCTTTGGGTCGAGACTTTCTGGACTTTGTCTATTTTTTCTGGCGGCTTTGGCTGCTTAATTAGGAAGTGAAGGCCGTGAGGCTCTGTCTTTCTTCGGGAGTTAGTTGTCTCCATATCAGGGACGATAGGAGGTGTTTGTTTTTCCAAGCTTTTTGCTTAGGGGATGTTTTTCTGCCTGGGTTCAGGATGCTTTGCATTCTTCTCCCTTGGGTGTGGTCCTCTGGAACGTTAATCTGAAAGGATTATGGAGACTAGCCTTTCTTTCTACTCTCTTTCGGGTGACTCTGTTCTCATTCTCATTTCCCTTAGTGTTACCCTTGAGCAGTGGCGTATTTAGGTTTTGTGCTGCCCTAGGCACTCAGAATTATCCGGTTCAGCTCTGCTCTGTCCTCCTCCTTCACCTTTTGAGCCTGTCACAAGCCTTGTTAAAACTTTCTTTGCCCCCATGTGTTTTACCAGCCCGGAAGCCTCTTCTCCTTCTTACTGTATGTGCCTCTCCAGTATGTCCCGGCAGGTCCTAGCTGTCTTGTCGTGTTGGCACCTACCACCTGTCACACCTGCTAAAGCCTCACACACCCCTAGTGCTCACTATGCAGTCGGCCTAGAGCCCACATACTGACAGTGACTACACGAAAGTGCCGCCAGTGCCACGCTTCTGCTATCTGCCGCCATTCCACCCCCCCCCCCAAATTTCCGCCCCCTCTAATCTGTCGCTGTAGGCACGGACCTTGTCGGCCTATGGGGCATATCTATCAAGCTCCATACGGAGCTTGAAGCCCCGTGTTTGGCTCACCAGAAACACCAGTTATGAAGCAGCGGTCTAAAGACCACTGCTCCATAACCTGTTTGCCTACTCTGAGCAGGCGGACAGACATCGCCGCAATTCAACCCTGTCGAGTACGATCGGGTTGAATGACAACCCTCTGCTGGTGGCCAATTGGCCACAAATCTGCAGGGGGGCGGCGTTGCACCAGCAGCTCACAAGAGCTGCTGGTGCAATGCTGAATACGTAGAGCGCATAGCTCTCCGCATTCATCGAGGTCTAACAGACCTTTGTTAAATAGGCCCCTAAGCCTTAATACGCCCTGCCCTTGGGGCCTTTGGGCTCTAGAGAGATTGTGTGACTTTGTTGCGGCCTAGCACCTTGTTGGGGGGTGTTGACCTCCGGCTAAGGTTGTTTTCTTCCCTTTGGGCTGAGAATTACGAGTGAGTCCTGTACCCATTCTCCAGGTTTCCCGGTTCTCATCCCCTGTGAGGTCTGATTGCTTCAGACGGGGTATCTTGTGATCCCTGGGTGTTTCGTTCATTCTAGGATGATACTGGGTCCAGGGTTCTTGTCTTGGATCCTTCTTGGATTTCTGGAGACTTATGATCCTGTGGACTGGTTCGGGATGACCCAGTTTTTTCAGGGACCCTATGTTGTGACATAGGGGCTAGCTCATTGGGCTTGCAAGCAGGAAGTCCAGAGTTCACATCCACCTTCGGGTACTGGTTATAAACTTTAAGGCCTGACTTGCTCTTTGGACGGAGTGTGCTCCTCTTCATGGGGAATTTTTTCTCTGTTGGGTCAACAGTGGTGTCTGGATGATTTTTTTTTCGGTCCGTGTTTTGATCATACTATGGCTTCATGTCTTGTGGACATGTACGCTGTTCTTATCTGTGCCCTTCTCTTTTGAGGGGATAGTTTGTCTTCCTTATGAGCTGGGGTTTCCTCTATCTGGAGGGTCTTTGTCCTGCCCTGTGTGTTGGACGTTGGATCAGGTGGCTTATTTCTGTAAGGGGCAGCATCTGCTGCTCTGTGGGCTCAGTTCCACCTGTTGGAATTTGATCTTTCTACGTAGAGACTGTCTAAGAGAGCTGGGACAGGTCTTCCTACGGAGATATTGCACTTTTCTCTGTTCCAGGTCCTAGTGGGTTCTCCTTGGGAGTGCCTTATTTTGGAGGAGCAGATTGGGTTGGTGTCGAGCTCTGTTGGGGTCGGTGAGTCCCCCCTTTTTCTTTCCATTCCCTGGGGGCTTGTGGTTGGTGTCTGTCTGTCCCCCTTGTCTATCAGACATGTCTGTCGCTTGGGCTGGTCCGGTGTTGGAGCAGGATCTGAGATGTGTTGCTCTGCTAAATTCATCCTCGGAGCATTCGAGGTACGGTAAGCCTCTTGAGGTTTCTCCTTTCTCCATGTTCAAGATTTGTGGGAAGGACTGGCAGCTCTTAGATAGCCTGCGACGTTATCTGCTGGTTAGTGGATACTTAGAAAGCAGCTGAAGATAGGATCCTTCAGATTGCTGCTTGCCCTGTAAGTATTTAAGTTTCAGAGTCATTTTTTGATGACTGCTGCGTGCAGTGTTTTTGCTTCAGGTGTTGTTCGTCAAACCTATCTGAGCTTGCTGCACGGTTTCGTTTCTGAATATTTCGGGATTCTGAGCTACCTTTTTCCGACTTGGGGATCTTCGTCTTCAGTTGCTTTTTAAAGTGTGGTTGCACTGTTTTAGGGGAAGATCCTCTCTGTTTCAAACTTCCGGCCTTATCCCATGGTTTCTGTTTTTCTGGGGTCTGGGCGTTGCCTCCCCTTGTTTCTATGAGACTGCTGGGTCTCTGTTGGTCTGGAGTTCATTATGCTAGCTAGACAGCTAGCTCAGCATACTAATGCACTGTGGCTACTCTGCACTGTAGCAAACCGAGGGTTGCAAGTTCGATCCCCGGCGATGTCTACTCAGCCCTCCTCCTTTTGAGGTTGATAAGATGAGCAGCGCCTTGAGTCCCTTAAGGGGGATTAGCTGCGCTTTACATTCATGTTTTTCTCTGTGTCTTTTCTTCTTTGTGAAAGAATATGGTAGCTTGTTTCCTTTCTTTAGTAAGGGGTGTTTTGTTTGGAGACTGACTGCTGGGCAACGGTGTCTCCTGGAGGCTGTTGACTCAGTCGAGTCTAGTTCCTGCGGTCTCTAGCAAGACTTGTGGACTATCTGTGGTCAGTGTCCTTGGGCCTCTTCCTTTTTTTCAAAATTGTTCTCGGCTTCGGTCGAAGCGGGATTTTGTTGGGTAGGGGTTTTCAGGCCTGGTACCCTCAGAATGGGCCGCCTCTTGTACCCTACCATTTTTGCATTCAGTGTCCTCTATAGCTTGGGAATTGTTTTCCCAAAAGTAATGAATGCAGCTGTGGACTCTTTCCATTTATGAAGAAAAACTTAAATTATGCTTACCTGATAATTTTCTTTTCTTCAGATGGAAAGAGTCCACAGCTCCCCGCCCGTATTTTTCTGTGGGACGTCTGTTATTTTTGTTCTTCTGGCACCTTTTCACCCTGATATTTCTTTTACTGTTCCTTGTTTCCTCGGCAGAATGACTGGGGATGAGGGAAGTGGGGGAGGTATTTAAGCCTTTTAGCTGGGGTGTCTTTGCCTCCTCCTGGTGACCAGGTTCTGAATTCAAGTTTTTAAACAACTTTCCAATTGACTACTTTTATCTAATTTGCTTTGTTCTCTTGATATCCTTTGTTAAAAAGCATACCTATGCAAGAGTGGGCCAGTGGTGGAAGAAGCCTAACTGTCCTACTATGTAGGAGAAACACTTCACCTCCTGAATGAGCATCACAAATTGGAGAATACAGACACCTCACTCCTTTCAGAGTCCCAGATGAGACAACTCATACATAACCAAATATCAGATATTTTACCCAGCTATTGCACTCATTGAGATACCCAGATACCTTGCTCCTGAGAGAAGCAAACACGTTAACTTCTAAAAGAAAACCAGATTCCCATACTCAACAGACAGCCAGGTTTTCTATTACTCTGACATACCTAACCTAATGCCATAGTCTTGAAGAAAGATTTCAGAGCAGCAAAGTAAAAACATTTGCAAACAATTTGTAAATTTTACTCCTAGGAAGGACACAGACATTCCAGACATAATTTGTTATTTGTCCCTGCAACACTTATCCTTTTCTTACTATATAACCTATGTTTCATTTAAGGTTGGAGGATGGAATATATCTGGCAACTGGAGAGGTGATAATTTTATGGCAGTGATGAAGATTGTCTCAGGGACATACCGAGCAACTCCGTTTTTCAGTGTGTTTGTGAGTGCTGACTCTAAAAGCTCCAACAGCAATATCATACAGGTACAATGATTATGATTGGTTGTTGTTGAGGGGGATAACTGTGTAATGCTTTATGGTTTAGAAAGGGAGGCCATGCTAAATAAGGGGACAATTAATAAACAAAGATGCACATGTCTTAAAGCAAAGGTAGGGAAAGCTGGCATCACTGGTAAAAAAAAATATTGTAAAGGGGTAGAGAAAATAATTGGCATAGAATTTAAAGGAGAAGAAAACTTAAAGGGACAGTAAAGATAAAATTACATTTTATTGATTAACATATAGCATGCTCATTTACAAAACTTTACCATTTACCTCTGTTATTACATTTACTTTGTTATCTTAATATCCTTTGTTGCAGAACAAACTTGCGTAGGCTCATATAAGCTCAGCAGCATGCATGTGTTTTCTATGACAGCACAGTAGTGGTAATAACAAAGCATAACATTGCTGCAATCATTGCTGCAAACACTGTTGTCAGTGCACGCTACTGGGACCAACTAGTTTACTCTTCAACAAAGCAATACAATGCAAGCAAAACCATAGCAGGAAAATTAACCAAATTTAATAATATGTGTAATTTGGAAAGTTTCTTTAAATTGCATATCTAAGTCATGAAAGTTTAAAGGGACAGCCTAGTCCAAATTAAACTTTCATGATTCAGATAGGGCATGTAATTTTAATCAACTTTCCATTAACCAAATGTAATAATATGTGTAATTTGGAAAGTTTCTTTAAATTGCATATCTAAGTCATGAAAGTTTAAAGGGACAGCCTAGTCCAAATTAAACTTTCATGATTCAGATAGGACATGTAATTCTAATCAACTTTCCAATTTACTTTTATCATCAAATTTGCTTTGTTCTCTTGGTTTTCTTAGTTAAAAGCTAAACATAAGTAGGCTCATATTATAATTTCTAAGCCCTTGAATACTGTATCTAGTCTGAATGCATTTTACAGTTTTCACAGCTAGAGGGTGTTAGTTCATGTGTGCTTTATGGATAACATTGTGCTCTCGACCGTGGAGTTACTTATGAGAGGGCACTGATTGGCTAAAATGCAAGTCTGTCAAAAAACTGAAATAATGGGGCAGTTTGCAGAGGCTTAGCTACAAGGTAATCACAGAGGTAAAAATGATATTAATATAACAGTGCTGGTTGTGCAAAACTGGGGAATGAGTAATAAGGGGATTATCTATCTTTTTAAACACTAAAAAATTCTGGAGTTGACTGTCCCTTTAATTTTACCTTTTCTCTCTTGATAGTTCCATTGTTCTAAACACAAAATCCAATTCTACCATATATATATATTAGAGCTGCAACAACTAATCGTCATAATCGATAATAATCGATTATGAAAATAGTTGTCAACGAATCTCATAATCAATTAATCGATTAGTTGGTTTGCAATTAGTTGGTCTGTGCACAACACCAGCTGCTTCACTCCAATGAACTCCTGCATATGGTATTGTGTTTTATGGTTATGTCCTTAGCCTAAAGGACGTCTACAGAGGTCTACTTTTCACTTTTTCAGGACAGTATACGTTTACAACTACCCCTGGCTTATGTGCAACCTAGATATAATAGTCATCATTTGGATTGTTTATATTAAATCTGGTGATTTGGACCTATGCTTTTCATGATATAGTGCCAAGCTTATTGTTTACACCTTGCCCCTAGATTGATGGGAGTTATTTAAATTGATGTGCACTATTATCTGTTTGCACAATTATTAGCGTATTGCTTGCTATTGCTGATTATATGTACTGTATAAATAAATGTGTAAGGCTTTGTCCTGTTATTGATATACAGTCCTTAGCGCTTTTGATTTTGTATTTTATTGTTTTTTTTTATATTTTTAATAAATTGTGATATGTACCAGATTCCACCTTTGTAAGTCTATATTCGTTATTTTTAGAGCGGACTAGATATTTCCCAGAACCTTATAGCTGGTTATTTACCATTGCATATAGATATTCAAGATATTTTTATGTTAGAATGAAGTCAAGGGTTACTTTAAGAGGCCCCTTGCCAAGGTAGAAAACACTTAGCATTGGTGAAGAGCTAATAAAGATAAATATCCCACTTTGGTGAAATTTGCAAAACCCTACTTATACACCTCAACAGCCTTTTCTCTGCTGCAGGAAATATAGCTGCAGAGAACCAGACTTAGCCAGAAGCATTTGGACATGTTGAGATTTTTGCATTTCAATGCAAAGTTTCTGAAAGAGTGAATAACAGAATGTTATTAACAGGGATAGTCTCTTTCTAGTTCTACCTCTTTTCAAACAGTTTGTGGGTTTGTTTTGTTTAATTATAAAACTGTGCTCTGCTGCTTAAAAATTGAAGAAACAGTTGTGTTAATGTAAAGTTTTAGTCTGAAGTTTATATTTGTAACACTCATTATGTGGATTTTATTTAAAACATAGAAAACTATTATTGATTCTCTTTTTATCCGATTAGTCGATTAATCGAAAAAATAATCGGCCGATTAATCGATTATGAAAATAATCGTTAGTTGCAGCCCTAATATATATATATATATATATATATATATATATATATATATATATATATATATATATATATATATATATATATATATATATACAGATGGCCCTCGGTTTACGCTGGTTCAATTTGCGCCGTTTCAGAATAACAACCTTTTTTTCAATCATGACTGCTATTGAAAAGCTTTGGATAGCAATGCACTAATTAAAAAAGCCAGTAGGTGGAGCTGTCCGCTTGTTTTGCAGCAAAGTTATTCAACTTAACAGGTCTGAAATTGATCTGTGTACACAGAACAGACATTAGCTATCGAGCAGCCACTTCCCTGTTATTTTCCTGTCCAGCAGCTTGAGGTGAGGGTGCCTAACTGCCTATTAATCACTGCAGATTGAAATGCATAGAATAGGTGCAGACCCAATATTATCTAACATGCTAACAATGCAGAGAACTGATTGCAGAAAAATGCAAGTAAAAAAAAGTTTTTGTTCATTAAACTTAGTTTGATGATACAATCTATATTATTAGATTTATAATGCTGTTTAGCATTTAAAGTCTTCATTTCAAAGCTTTAAAAAGAATGTATTAGGTGTTACTTATGACAATTTTGAGAGGGGCCTGGAACCTAACTCCCTCACTTTCCATTGACTTACATTATAAACTGGGTTTCAATTTACAACTGTTTCGATTTACAACCATTCCTCCTGGAACCTAACCCCGGCGTAAACTGAGGGCTACCTGTAGTATTATTATTATTATTATTTGCTTTTTGTCTGAAAGCAGAGCCAGGCTCTATCTCATCTAATGTATGGAAGACATATATAGTTAACAACCCCAGAAAGACATACATTGGATTTAGCCAGAGAGGGCAGAAAAAAGTCAGATGCAAAGAAGTGATACATTGTGATTTCGTTTCATATTAGAAGACATGTAGTGTAGGATTGTGAATTGGGTGGTCATATAAAAAGCAGTGTAGGGTCATGCTGTAGTCATTTTGCAGAGTTTGACTAAATAGTAGCTAATTAATTATGGTAAACTTGATATAATTTATATAACAAGCTTTACTCCATTTTCTATTCTCTCTTTGATATGTTCTTTATTCCTGCTTTAGTCATTTTACATATTTTTGTTTTACTTATACTAGGTAATGTATCTTTATGTTCTGAGAGCGTATATATAATTCAGATAATCAAATAAGCTTTGCTCCATTTTCTATTATCTCGCTTTATTATGCTCTTCATTATCATTGCACTATAGAATATCTCATTTTATTTTGTTTGTTTTTGCCTTGAGGATATCCACTTTTCTTTCCTAATCAGTAGCAAGGGATGCAAATCCTGCGATACATGAAGCCGATTTATATTCAAATTGTCTAGAACATCTTAGTTGCATTCCTAAATCGCTAAGTTTGTCTATATAACCCTACCTGTAATATTGTATCAATATACAGTATATAGTTCATATTGCTAACTAAATGGCCAATTAGTACATTTGCAAGTAGGTTGGAGAGATTGGACAATTATGTTAGTCTTGTCTTTCATATTTTAGTCAGATGTTACCTACATGGATGAGTAATCTATGTATGAAGAGTAAATTCAAAAACCATGTGTGGACATAAGCACATTGGTTGGTATCCAGTGTAAAACTAATGTTTTCAGAAGTTTGAGAAAGCAGATAGGAAGCATGGAAGGGGCAGATTAATGATACCTGATCTTAGGTTGAGCATTCTGCTCTATATGAACTGCAGAAACATAATTACTAGCAGGAATTTTAGTTAGAAAATAAGAGTAATCTAATTTAGTATTCTTGGGTTGCTGAGGTAACTCATTTACTGGAACACCTGCTCATTTGAATGAAAAACAAGGAACAAAATTACAAAAATACAGGTTGACAAATATTAATATAGTAAGTTTGATATACAGTATTTACAGGAAATGTATTTGCAACTCATACAACAGCTTATAGAGGAGTTGTTTTGATAATATAAAGTTTGGCTTATACACTACCAACCCTACAAAATGTAGAAAATCTGGAAAATGGTGGAACAGATGTCTGTAATCTGCACTTGTGTTCTAGGTGTGGTTATTATGTATATAGGCTTGGAAGTTTAATGGAAATGAGATATTTATGCGCTTCTTTCCCCTTCCTTTGCTTAGGTGGATCAGTCTGGTCTCTTCCTCCCATCCAGAGATTATTATCTGAATAAAACAGCCAATGGAAAGGTGATGATTTATGCTTATGTAGAGTATATGTGTGTTTTTGTAGTGTATATATGTATGTGTGTCTCATTTATGTTGTGTTACTGTGTACATAATTGAACATTATAAGAAATTAATTTTCTTTTATAAAAAGTCTTATTTTTTTTGCAGATTTATAAGCAAAGCCGAAGGTGCCCTAAAAACGAAAGACAAAATAGTGTTCTTGAAAAAAGTCTAAAACTATATTTTAATTTTAATATATATGCTTTTTTATTAATAAAAATGTTTTAACAGCAAATTAAGGAATATGGTATATGACAATGTGTTGTATTGGGAAGAACTCAAAGGTCTACATATATTTGGGTGGGTTTGTATATATGTGTATGTGTGTGTACATCTGTGTATAGATGTGTGTGCACATATACATACATACATACACATACATATGTACATACACACATACACACACACACACCGTTGAGCCCTTTTTTTCCAACATTTTGCCATATACCATATCCCTTTAAATCACTGTTAAAACACTTTTATTCATTAAAAAAACAATGTATAACATTTAATATGTATATATGTGGCTGAAATGCTTTATTTTTTATTATATTATACATGTGATTTGGAATACTTTTAATCCAGCACTAACACTTTACTTAAGGTCCCCAGAAGCACTAAATATTATAGCATTATTATGTGTTGAGCTCGCTTACCACCTGTAATATGAGTGATGTTAGTGCTGCCTGCGCTATCCATTGAAAGTAAAGGGCGAGCACGAGCTAAAAAATTGTCGACTTCACTAACATTCTCTTGTTAAACTATTTTGCCATTGACTTGTAATGCCAGATAGTGGGCTAGATTACAAATGGAGCACTATGCACTAATATATATATATAAACCCACAATGAGGAGCACCCCATATAGAAGTACAGAGAGTAATAAAAAAAGGATATGTTAAAACTGAAGACTGTGTCGATATACGATTTTTCCCAGGGTAGTATTGTCCCTTTTAAAAGCACGATGCTGAAGAGGAGTTGCAGCCCCTTGGGGTACACAATACTGGAAACCGGATAAAGCTGTATGAAAACAAGGGTAGAAAGGGCGCACACTCCTCTAAGCGTAGTAGGTTAAAAATAAGTAGAAATGTATTAATAAGCCAAAAAATGCAAACTCACACAACTATGAGGTATGATTAAAACACTCACGGCTTAGAAGCAGTGTCCCAGGAATATCTCCACAAGTATATCTGTTCGTCTTGTAATTCAGCTGGGCACATCAAGTAAGTGTACTGTTCCCAAATGTACCATAGATCTTATTCCTTGTAAAGCACTTTCAAAAAACGCTGCTCGAATGTTCAGCCGGCTAGAGATCAGCTGTTTGCTTGTGGCGTGTAGACGGTGGACATGGCCTAACGCGTTTTGTAAGAGAACTCCCTTCTTCGTCAGAGGTTGCCCACTGGATGTCAATACCATCCTTAAAACTGTTAGGGGAGCGTCCCACATGACTGTGCTCCTATAATCTATTCAATACTGGTAAAGCTCTGCTTGATAGGTTAAGGTAAAATCCATAGATTTCAACTTTGAAAGCGTTAAAAACATATTCGTGATTTAATATAAATACAAACACCACTGCAGTTAAAAGCAACTAATGAATTTGATTACGAATGTATGATAATAGTGTACACTGAATTTATTACATTGTATAAATCAATACACACATGACACATTCTATCTAGTGCTTATTAGGTAAAAATTACAAAAACAATATATACACATACAAATTGATCAATATGTATTTACTCTATAGCACAATGTAGTCATGAATAATCAAACATATACACATATGGGAGAAACCCAACAAAATAGCATAGGTATTGGCTAAGCTAACAATTTGTGCAAACTAATGCGATTACATATTTATGCATACATTGCAAGCTAAACAAATGGTTTATATAGAGCCCTATTATGCTATACCAATTACATTTGTTCCCCTTAATAGGTATTGAATTGGTTATACAAAAAAACTATTTTATACTAAATATGTTGAGATGTCTATATCAGAGGAACCACCTAGAAACAAAACGGATGTTTTAATCTCCTATAAGGAAGGCTGCTAGATCTATTTCCCTGTTCATCCCTATCGGTTCTAAAGTACAGAGGGTCCGTATCCAATAGGTCTCTCTACGTCTGAGGGCTATTAATCTATTGCCTCCTCTAATGTCTAATTTCACTGTTTCTATTGCCTTTACCTTTAGACTACTTGGGTCTTTGTTGTGAACTCCTTGAAATGGGCAGAAACTCCATGTGTAAGAACAACTTTCTCAATATTGACTAAATGCTCCCTAAAGTGAGTCTTGAGACTCCGTTTCGTTCTTCAAATATATACTTTGCCACATGAGAATGACAGATGGTAAACCACATGGGTGGTCTTGCAGTTTATAGACCCTTTAATGTTGTACACTTTGTTATCTCTTAAAGAGAAAACATTTGAATTGTCTATCTATATGTGTGCAGCTCAAACACCCTTTTCTGCAGCATTTATGGAAACCCTTAGTTTTCTTCTGTAACCAGTTGTCCTGCTTAGTATCCTCCAGTGTTAATTTTGATGGCTAATTTCGATTTAGTCTTAGTTTTAGTTTTTTGACTAAAATGCCATTTTAGTTTTAGTTGTATTTTAGTCATCTGAATTGTTTTAGTTTTAGTCGATTGAATATCCAGTAGATTTTAGTCGACTAAAATCTAAGGGGTTTAATTAAAGTGTAATGCATTATTTAAGCATTTCTCTATAATTTGCAAACTGATTATATACTCCAGGAGTAAACATAACACCTGTTATTATTTATGGTATTAAGGTTTAAACATGCAATACAGACACAGATTTAGCCGTTGTGATATAGAACATCTTTATTAAACTTAAAAAGAAATAAAACCAAGTTTCATAAACAAACAGAAGTGCAACTTTAAAATACAAAAAAACAAAACTGTAAACTGTATTGGCTGTATTGCACATATTACCCAATGTATAAACTTTAACAGTTCTCTGTTAATAATTAAAACAAGTATCAAGTAGCTCAACACAACAAAAAGTTTCTCCACCTAGTAAAGCATTACTTAAACCCATACTTGTGTGTTATGCTTATTTCTATAGGAAGAATCAATTGATTGTTCACAGATTTGAAACATTTTCGGCAATGATAAACTTTCAAACTCATTATATACTCCTGGAGTAAATGTTTATTAAACTGTTTTTTATTTATGGTATTAAGGTTTGAACATGCAATACAGATTCAACAGATTTAACTGTTGTGGTATATAACATGTCTTTATTTATCTTAAAATTTAATAAAATTAAGTTTTGTAAATTTTACAAAAGAGCAGTAATTAGATATGGATTAATTATAACACCTTGCATAAAATGTTTTTGTCTGCAAATTTTGTTTTAGTTTTAGTCATAGTCTTTTGACTAAAATGCCATTTTTAGTTTTAGTCGTATTTTAGTCATCAGAATTTCTTTAGTTTTATTGTCATTTTAGTCTAGTTTTAGTCAACGAAATTAACACTGGTATCCTCCCTAAGTTTACTGGGGGGTTCTGATTTTTTTTCTAAAATAACCTGGGGTCTCTCAGCTAATAATGCTTTTAATATTGGGTCTTGTAGTAAAACTGACCAATATTTTTTAAAAATCCTCTCTATTTGGCAAGATGCTCTATTAAATTTTGTAATGAGCAATGGTTGATCTCCTAATGTCACTTCCCTCTTTGTCTTCGTTTTGTTTTTGAGTAGAACTTTCCTATCCAAATTTCTAGCTCTAAAATATGCATTTTGGACTAGGGAAGGTTCATATCTTTTACTAAAAAAACAGGATCTCTGACTCCTTATCAAAAGTATCCACTTCCATGCAGTTCCTTCTAACTCTTTGGAACTGCCCGAATGGGATATTTTGGATCCATTTTTAATGACGTCCACTTTCAGCGTGTAAATATGCATTGGTGTCTGTGTCCTTCCTAAAGAGACCTGTGACAATTGTATTACCTATATGGGTTAAAAGTAAGTAAGATCTAAAAAGGTAACTTGATCCGGGTTATGGCACTCAGTAAATTTGAGATTGAGAAGGTTTCAGTTCACATAGTTTTCCAGTGATTTGGAAAGATTGAAATT
This sequence comes from Bombina bombina, assembly GCF_027579735.1. Taxonomy (NCBI): domain Eukaryota; kingdom Metazoa; phylum Chordata; class Amphibia; order Anura; family Bombinatoridae; genus Bombina; species Bombina bombina. The sequence goes on along the minus strand of NC_069502.1, from coordinate 461,807,091 downwards.
AAAGATTAAAAAGAATTCTTGGAAATTTAAGCATAACATAACTAAGAACAGTCTCATGCAATTACCACACTATTAAATAAGAATATTATGGTGAGGGGGGCTGACAAGGGTGGAGCAACCATTATCTTGGATAAAGATTATTACACCAGAGAAATCAAAGGTCAATTACAGGATAAAGAGACCTATCAGACCCTCCCCAATAATCCACTATTTAAAATTCAAAAGGAAATTAAGGTTATACTTGACAAAGCACCTTGATAGAGGTGTAATTGACAAGAAACTTGCACAATATTTGTACATTGAGTGGCCAAAAAAACCACATAATATATACAGTACCAAAAGTGCACAAAGATGCAAATTGACCCCTGGGATGCCCCATAGTTGCTGGTGTGGAATCAGTCTTTAGTAGTATAGTAGTATACTTAGATAAAATCTTACAGTCCTAGGTGATGAAAGCAACCTCTTATATAAAGGATACAAATTATTTAATAGAAAAACTAAAAAAATCTTCCATTGGGTAACACAAAGTATATACTATATACATTAGATGTTAATAGTAGCTCTACACTTTGATTAAGCATGAGAGTGGAATAGGAGCCACTATGTCAACTATGGCAAAAACAGGTATTTGCAAGACAGCGCACATTTTTTGAAGAGCTACTAAGAATAGTTCTATATTGTAACTACTTTTTATTTGAGGACCAGTGGTATTTACAGCTGAAAGGAATGGCTATGGGGTCCAAAATGTGGCCCCATCATACGCCAACATCTACATGAGTTGTTTTGAGGACAAATTTGTCTATGGGAATAGTCTCTTTTTAAAATATGGAGCAGCCTGGTGGCGCTTTATCAATGATGTGTTTGGCGTGCGGTGGGGCAACATTAGATCCCTTATGGCGTTTGTAGAACAACTTAATTGGGTGGTACAGGGATTAAAACTCATTTTAAATTTTAGTGAAGAAAGGATAGCGTTCCTAGATATGGAGGTGTACAAGGACAATGTAACAAGCATTTTAAATATTGATATATACAGAAAGGCCACTGACAGAAATTCTCTGTTGAACTATGGGAGTTTTCATCATGATACACTAAAGAACTCTCTTCCTCTAAGCCAGATGATGAGGGTACAAAGAATAGTGAGTAAGAGTTCTTTGGTGGATCAGAGATTAAATGAAATGGCAAATAGGTTTACTCAGCGGGGTTATACCTATAAGCTTTTTAAGGCTGAAAAAATTAGGTTGTTGAAGAAGTGAATAAAGTGGTACAGAGACCCAAGAAGAAAAATGACAGATTAGTATGTGCCACACAATATAATCCATACAGTCAAGAAGGAGGAGATAAGACTTTTTCAACAATATCCCCTTATGGCATATAGATGGGTTCCAAACCTAAAAGATTTAGTGGTTAAAATTGATATAAGTTATATCACCTCTCAAAACAATGGTACCCACCCGTGTTTAGACTGTGCTAGCTTTAACTCAGTACTAAAGGGTAAAGAATTTGTACATCCCCACACAGGGAGGGGAAAAAATCATCATAAATGGTTTTTACACATGTGAATCATCATATGTTATCTATTTGATAAAGTGCCCATGTTCTAGAATCTATTTAGGTGAGACAGTAAGGAAAATCAAATATAGATCTATATTTGTAATTTAGTAATTTTTAATAAGGTTAAATAGTAGATTTAAATAATTTGAGTAGGGTTAGGTTTTTTTTAATATGTAATTTAGTTAATTTAATTGCTATTTTAATTTAAGTGTAGTATAATAGTTAGGGTAGGTTAATTAATAATTTAAAAATAGTTTCTTTTAATTCTACAGGTAAGTTTAAATTTATTTTAAGATAGGGATGTTGTAATTTTAATTTAAAGTTATCGGCTTGTTAAGTTTAGGGGTTAATAGCTTAATTTAGTTTATGGCTATGTGGGGGGCTGGCGGTTTAGGGGTTAATAGGTTTAGTTGGTGGTAGTGATGTGGGAGGCCAGAGGTTTAGGGGTTAATACCTTTATTTAGTGGCGGCGGGGGCCGGGAGAGGAATAGGGGTTAATAACATTATGTAGGTGGCAGCGATGTCGGGGCGGCAGATTAGGGGTGTTTATACTTGGGGCTTATGTTAGGGTGTTAGGTGTAAACGTTACTTGTTTTCTACCATATACATCACTGGGATATCTGGCAGCATCGAACATAAGCTTTCGGTGCTTTCAAACTCCCATTGATTCCTAAGGCATCCGCAGCCTCCAGGGTGGCGGATTGAAAACCAGGTACGCTGGGCCGGAATAGCCGCGAGTGTACCTGTTAGAAATTTGATAAATGGGAAAAGGTGTCAAATAGGGCCGAATGTGTATTCGGAACATCTGTAATGACGTAAGCATCGATCTGTAGGCTTTGATAACTAGGTTGGATCAAGCTCACAACAATTACGCTGCGGAATTCCAGCGTATTTGCGGTTGACAGCTTGATAAATATCCCCCCAAGAATCTCTTGTCATATGTGAACTGAAACCTTCTCAATCTTAAATTTACTGAGTGCCATAACCCTGATCAAATTACCTTTTTAGGTCTTACTTTGACCCATACAGGTAATGAAATTGTCACGGGTCTCTTTAGAAAGGACACAGACACCAATGCATATTTACACCATAAAAGCGGATATCATGAGAAATGGATCCGAAATATCCCATTCGGGCAGTTCCAAAGAGTTAGGAGGAACTGTACGGAAGTTGATACTTTCGATAAGGAGTCAGAGATCCTAAAAGAGCGTATTCCTAGTAAGATATATGAACCGTCCCTAGTCCAAAATGCATATTTTAGAGCTAGAAATTTGTATAGGAAAGTTCTACTCCAAAACAAAATGAAGACAAGGAGGGAAGTGACATTAGGAGATCAACCATTGTTCATTACAAAATTTAATAGAGAATCTCGCCAAACAGAGAGGGTTTTTAAAAAACATTAGTCAGTTTTACTACAAGACCCAGTATTAAAAGCAGTATTAGTTTAGAAACCCTAGGTAATTTTCAGAAAAAATCAGAACCTGAAGAATATGTTAGCCCCCAATAAATTTAGGGAGGATACTAAGCAGGGCAACTGGTTACAGAAGAAAACTAAGGGTTTCTATAAATGCTGCATAAAAGGGTGTTTGAGCTGCACACATATAGATAGACAATTCAAATGTTGTCTCTTTAAGAGATAACAAAGTGTTCAACATTAAAGGGTCTATAAACTGCAAGAGCACCCATGTGGTTTACCATCTGTCATGCTCATGTGGCAAAGTATATATTGGAAGAACGCAGCAGAGTCTCAAGACTCGCTTTAGAGAGCATTTAGTCAATATTGAGAAAGGGGTTCTTACACATGGAGTTTCTGCCCACTTCACAGAGGTCCACAACAAAGTCTCAAGTAGTCTAAAGGTAAAGGCAATAGAAACAGTGAAATTGGACATTAGTGGAGGCAATAGATTAATAGCCCCCAGACGTAGAGAGACCTATTGGATACGGACCCTCTGTACTTTAGAACCGATAGGGATGAACAAGGAAATAGATCTAGCAGCCTTCCTTATAGGAGATTAAAACATCCGTTTTGTTTCTAGGTAGTTCCTCTGATATAGACACATCAACATATATAACCAATTTAATACCTATGAAGGGGAACACATGTAATTGGTATAGCATAATAGGGCTCTATATAAACCATTGTTTAGCTTTCCATGTATGCATAAATATGTAATCGCATTAGTTTGCACAAATTGTTAGCTTAGCCAATACCTATGCTATTTTGTTGGGTTTCTCCCATACGTTTATATGTTTGATTATTCATGACTACATTGTGCTATAGAGTAAATACAAATTGATCAATTTGTATGTGTATATATTGTTTTTGTAATTTTTACCTGATAAGCGCTAGATAGAATGTGGCATGTGTGTATTGATTTATACAATGTGATAAATTCAGTGTACACTATTATCATACATTTGTAATTAAATTCATTAGTCGCTTTTAACTGCAGTTGTATTTCCATTTATATTAAATCACGAATATGTTTTTAACGTTTTCAAAGTTGAAAGCTATGGATTTTAACTTAACCTATCAAGCAGAGCTTTACCAGGAACACGATCATGTGGGACGCCCCCCAAACAGTTTTAAGGACAGTATTGACATCCAGTGGGCAGCCTCTGATGAAGTAGGGAGTTCCCCTACGAAATGCATTAACCACGCCCACTGCCTACACGCCATAAGCAAACAGCTGATCTCTAGCCGGCTGAACATTCGAGCGGCTGTTTTTTGCAAGTGGCGGTGTTTTTTTAAAGTGCTTTACAAGGAATAACATCTATGGTACATTTGGGAACAGTACACTCACTTGGGGCGCGATCTGATATACGGTGCAGGTTTCGACGCAAGCGTGGAAACCTGCGCCGCCCGTAGTTTCAGCTTGCAACTCGAGCTATCCCATATACGGTGCCGTCAGATGCTAAAGTGCCGTAAGTCTGACAAACTAGCGATGTCCAAAAATCTGTGTAAGTACAAATTTCTGGAGTCGCCAGTGACTTATGGCACTTTAGAAACTGCCGCCGCATACAAAACCTTACTAAAGTATTAAATCTCCCGTACTGTCTAACACGCCTCCCAAAAATAACCCGACACGTATACCCCTCTATCCGCAATCCCCCCTCTCACTCCTAATAATAAATATATTAACCCCTAAACCGCCGCTCCCGGACCCCGCCGCCAGCTACATATGTTTTACCCCCTAATGTGACCCCCCTACACCGCCGCCAGTAACATTAAAATTATTACCCCCTAATGTGAACCCCCTACCCCGCCGCCACCTATTTAAACTATATTAACCCCTAATGTGAGCCCCCTACTTAAACTATATTAACCCCTAATCTGACCCCCTTAAACCGCCGCCACCTATATTAAAATGAATAACCCCTAATCTAATCCCCCTACACCTATATTAAATTTATTAACCCCTAAAATACTAAAATGTCCCTACCCTAAACTAAATTACAAATTGCATTGTCCCAAAGTAACCAGCTCTATTACCAGCCCTTAAAAGGGCCTTTTGCAGGGCATTGCCCCAAAGATACCAGCTCTATTACCAGCCCTTAAAAGGGCCTTTTGCGGGGCATTGTCCCAAATTAATCAGCTCTTTTACCTGTAATCTAATCCCCCTACACCGCCACCACCTATTTTAAATATATTAACCACTAATCTGACCCCCCTACACCACCGCCACCTATATTAACTATATTAACCCTAATTATATTAGGGTTAATATAGTTAATATAGTTATTATATTATAAATATTAACTATATTAACCCTATCTAACTCTAACACCCCTAACTTAATTATTATTAAAATAAATCTAAATAATATTAATAATATTAACTAAATTATTCCTATTTAAAACTAAATACTTACCTATAAAATAAACCCTAAGATAGCTACAATATAATTAATAATTACATTGTAGCTATTTTAGGGTTTATATTTATTTTACAGGTAACTTGGTATTTATTTTAACTAGGTACAATATATATTAAATAGTTAATAACTATTTAATAGCTACCTAGTTAAAATAATTACCAAATTACCTGTAAAATAAATCCTAACCTAAGTTACAAATACACCTACACTATCAATAAATTAATTAAACTACAAATATCTAAACTAAAATACAAAAAAAAACACTAAATTACAAAAAATAAAAAAAGATAACAAGAATTTTAAGCTAATTACACCTAATCTAAGCCCCCTAATAAAATAATAAAGCCCCCCAAAATAAAAAAAAATGCCCTACCCTATTCTAAAGTACAAAGTAATCCGCTCTTTTACCAGCCCTTAAAAGGGCTTTTTGCAGGGCATTGCCCCAAAGTAATCAGCTCTTTTACCTGTAAAAAAAATAGAATAACCCCACCACCCACATACCCCTATTCTAACCCACCCAAACCCCCCTTAAAAAAACCTATCACTAACCCCCTGAAGATCTCCCTACCTTGAGTCGTCTTCGCCCAGCCGAGCTGAAGTCTTCATCCAATCCGGGCGATGTCTTCATCCAAGCGGCAAAGAAGAGGTCTTCCATCCGGGCGATATCTTCAACCAAGCGGCAAAGAAGAGGTCTTCCATCCGGGCGCTGTCTTCATCTAAGCGGCAAAGAAGAGGTCTTCCATCTGACCGATAATTCTCCACTAGATGGTAGTATACACACTTTGTAACCACAATTTTTTGGCGCCATTAAGGCTATTTAAATGTTGATTCACTCATTTATAGTAAATCTTGAGAAAGGGCTAATTGTTGGCCTGAAACGTTGTTTTTTTTGTCCCACATTGCACAATAAAAGGTTTTGGATTTTGCACCAGCTGGAGTATTTTAACTCCTACATTGCCAATACCCCAAAGCAATTACTTCTATATTACTTAACCCCTTCACCCCCAATACCCCAGCACAATAAACTCCCTGCTCTACTTAACCCCTACACTGCCAATACCGCACCTCAATAAACCCCCTACTCTACTTAACCCCTACACCACCACAAATCCCCACTGCATACTACCCCTACACTACTTACAACAAAAAAACTACCAAAAAAAATAAAAAATGAGTTAGGCCTATAACTAAAACTATGTTCCCCTTAAAAAAAAAGCCCACCCAAAAATAAAAAGCCCTATACTAACAAAAAACCTACTATAAAAATTGCCCACAAAAGCCCACCCCAAAATAAAAAACCCTATACTGTTACAGGTTTTGTAAAACCCGGCTTGCGCGGGCGATATGGTGGCGTTGAGCTCCATACCTCCCCCAAATACAAGCAGTGTTTTGACGTGCTCGTGCAGGATTTCCCCATAGACATCAATGGAGAGAGTCGGCTAAAAAAAGCCTAACACCTGCGATCGCGGAAACAAAAGCTCTGTAACGCATGTAAATGGGGAAAGAAAAAGTTATGTTTAAACCTAACACCCTAACATAAAAAAAAGTCTAAACACTCCTAATCTGCTGCCCCTAACACCCCCGTCACCTAAATAAAACAATTAACCCCTAATCTGCCGCTCCCGTATCGCCGCCACCTACATTACAGTTATTAACCCCTAATCGGCCGCCCCCAATGTCGCCGCCACTATACTAAAGTTATCAACCCCTAAACCTCTGGCCTCCCACATCACTAACACTAAATAAATATATTAACCCCTAACCCTAACGTAACCCTAAGCCTAAATCTAACCTTAACCCCCCCTAACTTCAATATAATTAAAATAAATCTAAATAAAACTTACAATTATTACCTAAATAATTCCTATTTAAAACTAAATACCTATAAAATAAAACCTAAGCTAGCTACAATATAACTAATAGTTATATTGTAGCTAGCTTAGGTTTTATTTTTATTTCACAGCTAAGTTTGTATTTATTTTAACTAGGTAGACTAGTTAGTAAATAGTTAAAAACTATTTAATAACTACCTAGTTAAAATAAATACAAAGTTACCTGTAAAATAAAACCTAACCTGCCTTACACTAAAACCTAACATTACAATAAAATAAATTAAATTAATAAAATACAATTATCTAAATTACAAAAAAAATAAACACTAAATTACAAAAAATATGTATTTTTTTTTTACAAAAATAAAAACGGATTACTCCTAATCTAATAGCCCTATCAAAATAAAAAAGCCCACCCAAAATAAAAAAAACCTAGCCTACACTAAACTGCCAATAGCCCTTAAAAGGGCCTTTTGCGGGGCATTGCCCCAAATAAATCAGCTCTTTTACCTGTAAAAAAAAAATACAAACAACCCCCCAACAGTAAAACCCACCACCCACCCAACCAAACCCCCCAAATAAAAACCTATCTAAATAAACCTAAGCTAACCATTGCCCTGAAAAGGTCATTTGGATGGGCATTGCCCTTAAAAGGGCATTTAGCTCTTTTGCCATGCCCTGAAAAGGGCTATCAGCTCTTTTACGAAGTGCCCAAACCCTAAGCTAAAAATAAAAGCCACCCAAAAAAAACTTAAAAAAAACTAACACTAACCCCCAAAGATCCACTTACAGTTTTCGAAGTCCGGACATCCATCCTCATCCAGCCGGCGAAGTCCTCATCAAAGTGGGCAGAAGTCTTCATCCAAGCGGGTTAATAAATTTATTATAGTGGCGACGATGTCAGGGAGCGGCGGAATAGGGCTTGATTGAAGACATTGCCCGGATGGAAGAAGACTTCTCTGCCGCTTGATTGGACATCGCCCGGATCGGATGAAGAGTTCTGCCCGGCTGGGTGAAGACAAGGTAGGGAGATCTTCAGGGGGGTAGTGTTAGGTTTTTTTAAGGGGGGTTTGGGTGGGTTTAGAATAGGGGTATGTGGGTGGTGGGTTGTAATGTTGGGGGGGGGTATTGTATGTTTATTTAAATGCAAAAGAGCTGAATTCTTTGGGGCATGCCCCGCAAAAGGCCCTTTTAAGGGCTGGTAAGGTAAAAGAGCTGTGAACTTTTTTAATTTAGAATAGGGTAGGGATTTTTTTTTTATTTTGGGGGGCTTTATTATTTTATTAGGGGGCTTAGAATAGGTGTAATTAGCTTAAAAATCTTTTTTTATGTAATTTATTTTATTTTATTTTATTGTATTTTAGTTTAGATATTTGTAGTTTATTTAATTTATTTATAGTGTAGGTGTATTTGTAACTTAGGTTAGGATTTATTTTACAGGTAAATTGGTAATTATTTTAACTAGGTAGCTATTAAATAGTTATTAACTATTCAAAAGCTATTGTACCTAGTTAAAATAAATACCAAGTTACCTGTAAAATAAATATAAACCCTATTAATTACATTGTAGCTATCTTAGGGTTTATTTTATAGGTAAGTATTTAGATTTAAATAGGAATATTTTAATTAATAATATTAATATTAATTAGATCTATTTTAATAAGAATTTACGAATGAGGAAAAAGGAACGCTGAGTCTTGGAGTGGATGAAATGAGGTTTTATTTCGGAGCAGGCTTCATCAAACACATGGTAAGCTCCTATCTTTATGTTAGTTAGATAGGGTTATTATACTTAATATCGTTATTATATTATATATATATTAACTATATTAACCCTAATATAATTAGGGTTAATATAGTTAATATATATAATAACTATATTAACTATATTAACCCTAATATAATTAGGGTTAATATAGTTAATATAGCTGGTGGCGGTGTAGGGGGATTAAATTAGGGGTTAATATTTATAAAATCGATGGCTGCGGTGTAAGGGGCTCACTTTAGGGGATAGGTAAGGTAGATGGCGGCGGGGTAGGGGCTCACTTTAGGGGGTAGGTAAGGTAGATGGCGGCGGTGTAAGGGGCTCACTTTAGGGGGTAGGTAAGGTAGATGGCGGCGGGATAGGGGCTCACTTTAGGGGGTAGGTAAGGTAGATGGCGGCGGGGTAGGGGCTCACTTTAGGGGGTAGGTAAGGTAGATGGCGGCGGGGTAGGGGCTCACTTTAGGGGGTATGTAATGTAGCTGGCGACGGTGTAGGGGGATCACATTAGGGGGTTATACTTTTAATGTAGGTGGCGGCGGGGTCCGGGAGCGGCGGTTTAGGGGTTAAATACTTTATTAGGGATTGCGGAGGGGGATCGCGGTTGACAGGTAGATAGACATTGCGCATGCGTTAGGTGTTAGGTTTTATTTAGCAGCTAGTTTAGGGAGTTACGGGGCTCCAATAGACAGCGTAAGGCTTACTACGGCTGCATTTTGTGGCGAGGTGAAAATGGAGTAAGATTTCTCCATTTTCGCCACGTAAGTCCTTACGCTGTATATTGGATACCAAACTGCGCTGGTTTGGTATACCTGCCTATGGCCCAAAAAACTACGGGCGAAGGCAGAAATATATGAGCGTAACTTCTAGGTTACGCCGTATATGTGATACCAAACCAGCGCAAATTTCGGCGTCGCTGGCTTTTGCGGGCGACGCTGCATATCGGATCGGCCCCTGGTCTGCAGAATGTGCAGAATTATATAACATTATTTGGTACATTTACTGTCCCTTTAACAAATGTTCTGATCTTATTTATTATGCCCTCCCTTATCTAAAGTAATCAAACAAAAAATACAAACTAGTGGTGTATTATACTGTAGCTTCCTACTTCTCTGCAATTCCCTAATCAGTTCTTATTCTCTAGCTCCCAACATTGTTGGTCTGTAACTGATATTTATGAAGTAGTGGTTTAAAGGGACATGAATCGTATATATATCTCTTTCCCTCCGTATTATTTTTTATAAATTCCCATTTATGTGTTTTTATCACATCACTTATTTTTAATTTTTTTGACTTTGAATAAAAGTTAAGTTTTAACCAGAGAGCATTAATACTGTCACATTACAAAACGTCTGTGAGTGCAATCTATGTATACTTTCTTTTCGGGTTCTCAAACTGAAAGACCCTGTTTACTAGTCTAAAACAATACACTGCACCCCACCCTTTATAAAATTTACTATATGAACCTGATAATAAAAAGGGAGGCGCTAATACGAATATCTTTACCAGGTAGTGCCATTGGTTCCTCCAAAAAATACTGCTGTCTGGACAATAAGAAATCTGTCCCATACATTGGTGTATTAGCCCTTTAACCATACCTATGATCTTTCTCCTCTCTAATGAGATCTTATGGTTCACTCAGCTCCAGTGATACTATCCTTAGCAGTGACCTGGCCTAAATAAAAATTGATGCCTGACATAAACCCCCACTTACTGTAATTACCCCCTTAAACACTTCTCTACTGCAATTACCTCTTCCACATATTATGCACATCATAATTCCCTAATAAACCTTTTAAGACTCCCCCAACGCCCCAATTCCAGTAAACAGAAACAAGTTCATTCTTTTTTTGATCATCACTACATTCTGGTTCTCTATAGTAGTTCTCTTCTTTATTTCTTTTTTTTCAGAACTTACTGGTTTATCCATACGGGATTGTAGATGACCAAGCTCACTGACAAAATTGAGCTCACACATTCTTCTGAATGGTTAAACACATTACCCTGGCACAAGAATGGGAAAACACATTGGCCCAGATTACAAGTGGCACGCTATTGCTAGCTCAGGATGTAATAAGCAGTATCGCTAGACTGTGCCAAAATTAGCCTTCAACTTGATATTACAAGTCCATGATAAATCTGATTTACCAGAGAAGGTTTAGCAGGGCAACACCCATTACTTTCGATATATATATATATATATATATACACAGAAAAACCCATTATAAAATATAAAAAATTATTAAAAATGATATTTATTGTTTTCAGGCATTTGAGTGGAAAGGGCTCCAAAGTATATATCCATATGTATATATGTGTGTGTCTATATGTGATTATATGTGTATATATGTATGCATATACATATATACACATATAAACATAAATACACATGTATATACATATGAATATATACATACATATACATATTTAGACATACAGTATATATACAATATTTATACAATATAGCCCTTTTCATTCAAATACTTTGTCATATACCATATCCCTTTTAACCCTTATAACTTTTTAAAAATATTTATATGAATAATATTTATTAGATAGTGTTTATATGAGTGTAACACTGTATTTTAATGTATTTATGTTGTGTTTGGTTCAACTTTTTATTTAGCTCTAACCCTTTATGTGAGTCGCGCTAACCAGACAAGCGCAAATTTAGTTTGAGCTCATGCGGTCACGTTTACTTTTAACTTGTAATATGAGCACAAGTTAGCCCAGGCGCTATAATTCAATATCGTGCATGCTAATATTAGTGCGCCACTTGTGATCTAGCCCTACATATATATATATATATATATATATATATATATATATATATATATATATATATATATATATATATATATATATATATATATTTATAAATAAAAAGATGAATTTCTTCAAATTGAAGAACATAGAAATTTAAAATATTCCTAACACACCTTTAGCGCAGCACAATTTTGGGTTAGTGTGCAAATGATAAAATAATATCGCTCCACTTGTAACCTTGTTCATTGTCAAAATTGAGCCCACCCACTTTTCTGATTGTTTAAACATTAACCAATTACACAAATGGCTTACACAATCCTATTTTTTTACCATACAATATAATATGGTGCCTTATGTGGAAGTATGTAGGTGTTTGTGTAAATTTCACTTTGTGTTGATATGTGTTACTGTACAATAGGTTCTGGATGCATACCGGCAATACATGGTGGATGTGGGACTTCTCTTAGGTGGGTCTTTAGACACTGTGGATACACAGATGAAGCAGATTCTGGATTTTGAAACCCAACTGGCAAATCTTACTGTTCCACAGGATGAGCGAAGAGATGAAGAAAAGATTTATAATCGTATGACTGTGTCTGATCTACAGGTGAGGAGGAAGCTTTGCAGCAGCTTGTAGGGATTTGTTAAACTGTGCCTTACCGCCTCTTGCTGTCAGGCTTATTTGACACTATTGAGCACGCATATCAGCAGCACAAACATGCATTTTTATAAATGTATTTCAACTTTTATTCTTACTTATATAATTAGACCTAGGAGTTTGGAGAACATTGTTCAGGACCCTGCAACAATGGAGATATTACTAAACAAATTGTTTTCACAAAGTATGCCTCTGTTATTGATTAAATGGTCTTAAAGAGACAGTCTACTCCAGAATTGTTATTGTTTAAAAAGATAGATAATCCCTTTTTCTTCTGTTATGTGTGATCAGTCCACGGGTCATCATTACTTCTGGGATATTATCTGCTCCCCTACAGGAAGTGCAAGAGGATTCACCCAGCAGAGTTGCTATATAGCTCCTCCCCTCTACGTCACCTCCAGTCATTCTCTTGCACCCAAAGACTAGATAGGAGGTGTGAGAGGACTATGGTGATTATTCCTAGTTTTTATAACTTCAATCAAAAGTTTGTTATTTTACAATAGCACCGGAGCGTGTTATTACTTCTCTGGCAGAGTTTGAAGAAGAATCTACCAGAGTTTTTCTTATGATTTTAACCGGAGTAGTTAAGATCATATTGCTGTTTCTCGGCCATCTGAGGGAGGTAAAAGCTTCAGATCAGGGGACAGCGGGCAGTTGAATCTGCATTGAGGTATGTAGCAGTTTTTATTTTCTGAATGGAATTGATGAGAAAATCCTGCTATACCGTTATAATGACATGTATGTATACTCTACACTTCAGTATTCTGGGGATGGTATTTCACCGGAATTACTCTGTAAAAATACATTAAACCTTTTAATAGGTATTTTATTCATGTTAAACGTTTTTGCTGGAATGTAGAATCGTTTGCATTTCTGAGGTACTGAGTGAATAAATTTTTGGGCATTATTTTTCCACTTGGCAGTTTGCTTGTTTTGATTATGACAGTTTCGTTTCTCTCTCACTGCTGTGTGTGAGGGGGAGGGGCCGTTTTTGGCGCTCTTTGCTACGCATCAAAAAATTTCCAGTCAGTTACACTTATATTTTCTGCATGATCCGGTTCATCTCTAACAGAACTCAGGGGTCTTCAAACTTCTTTGAAGGGAAGTAGATTCTCTCAGCAGAGCTGTGAGATTTATATAGTGACTGTGTTTTAAAACGTTGCTCTGTAATTTTTATGTTTAAAATTTAATTAGTGTTGCTTTACTAATGGGAACAAACCTTTGCTAACAAGTTATGTTATTTTTAAAGAGTGATGCTATAACTGTTTTTCAGTTCATTATTTCAACTGTCATTTAATCGTTTAGTGCTTCTTTGAGGCACAGTACGTTTTTGTTAAATAAGATTGTAACCAAGTTGCATGTTTATTGCTAGTGTGTTAAACATGTCTGATTCAGAGGAAGATACCTGTGTCATTTGTTCCAATGCCAAGGTGGAGCCCAATAGAAATTTATGTACTAACTGTATTGATGCTACTTTAAATAAAAGCCAATCTGTACAAATTGAACAAATTTCACCAAACAGCGAGGGGAGAGTTATGCCGTCTAACTCGCCTCACGTGTCAGTACCTGCGTCTCCCGCCCGGGAGGTGCGTGATATTATGGCGCCTAGTACATCTGGGCAGCCATTACAGATAACATTACAAGATATGGCTACTGTTATGACTGAAGTTTTGGCTAAGTTACCAGAACTAAGAGGCAAGCGTGATCACTCTGGGGTGAGAACAGAGTGCGCTGATAATTCTAGGGCCATGTCTGATACTGCGTCACAGCTTGCAGAGCATGAGGACGGAGAGCTTCATTCTGTAGGTGACGGTTCTGATCCAAGCAGATTGGATTCAGATATTTCAAATTTTAAATTTAAATTGGAAAACCTCCGTGTATTACTAGGGGAGGTCTTAGCGGCTCTTAACGATTGTAACACTGTTGCAATACCAGAGAAAATGTGTAGGTTGGATAAATACTTTGCGGTACCGGCGAGTACTGACGTTTTTCCTATACCTAAGAGATTAACTGAAATTGTTACTAAGGAGTGGGATAGACCCGGTGTGCCGTTCTCACCCCCTCCAATATTTAGAAAGATGTTTCCAATAGACGCCACCACACGGGACTTATGGCAAACGGTCCCTAAGGTGGAGGGAGCAGTTTCTACTTTAGCTAAGCGCACCACTATCCCGGTGGAGGATAGCTGTGCTTTTTCAGATCCTATGGATAAAAAATTAGAGGGTTACCTTAAGAAAATGTTTGTTCAACAAGGTTTGATATTGCAACCCCTTGCATGCATCGCGCCGATTACGGCTGCGGCAGCATTTTGGATTGAGTCTCTGGAAGAGAACCTTAGTTCCGCTACGCTGGACGACATTACGGACAGGCTTAGAGTCCTTAAACTAGCTAATTCATTCGTTTCGGAGGCCGTAGTACATTTAACCAAACTTACGGCTAAGAATTCAGGATTCGCCATTCAGGCACGTAGGGCGCTGTGGCTAAAATCCTGGTCGGCTGATGTAACTTCTAAGTCCAAATTACTTAATATACCTTTCAAGGGGCAAACTTTATTTGGGCCCGGTTTGAAAGAAATTATCGCTGACATTACAGGAGGTAAGGGCCACGCTCTACCTCAAGACAAAGCCAAAGCTAAGGCTAGACAGTCTAATTTTCGTCCCTTTCGGAATTTCAAAGCAGGTGCAGCATCAACTTCCACTGCACCAAAACAGGAAGGAGCTGTTGCTCGTTACAGACAAGGCTGGAAACCTAACCAGTCCTGGAATAAGGGCAAGCAGGCCAGAAAACCTGCTGCTGCCCCTAAGACAGCATGAACCGAGGGCCCCCGATCCGGGACCGGATCTAGTGGGGGGCAGACTCTCTCTCTTCGCCCAGGCTTGGGCAAGAGATGTCCAGGATCCCTGGGCGCTAGAGATCATATCTCAGGGATACCTTCTAGACTTCAAATTATCTCCCCCACGAGGGAGATTTCATCTGTCAAGGTTGTCAACAAACCAAATAAAGAAAGACGCGTTTCTACGCTGTGTACAAGATCTATTATTAATGGGAGTGATCCATCCGGTTCCGCGGTCGGAACAAGGACAAGGGTTTTACTCAAACCTGTTTGTGGTTCCCAAAAAAGAGGGAACTTTCAGGCCAATCTTGGATTTAAAGATCCTAAACAAATTCCTAAGAGTTCCATCGTTCAAAATGGAAACTATTCGGACAATCTTACCCATGATCCAAAAGGGTCAGTACATGACCACAGTGGATTTAAAGGATGCTTACCTTCACATACCGATTCACAAAGATCATTACCGGTATCTAAGGTTTGCCTTCTTAGACAGGCATTACCAGTTTGTAGCTCTTCCATTCGGATTGGCTACGGCTCCAAGAATCTTCACAAAGGTTCTGGGTGCCCTTCTGGCGGTTCTGAGACCGCGAGGAATTTCGGTAGCTCCGTACCTAGACGACATTCTGATACAAGCTTCAAGCTTTCAAACTGCCAAGTCTCATACAGAGTTAGTTCTGGCATTTCTAAGGTCGCATGGATGGAAAGTGAACGAAAAGAAGAGTTCTCTCTTGCCTCTCACAAGGGTTCCATTCTTGGGGACTCTTATAGATTCCGTAGAAATGAAGATTTATCTGACAGAAGACAGATTAACAAAGCTTCTAAATGCATGCCGTGTCCTTCATTCCATTCAACTCCCGTCAGTAGCTCAATGCATGGAGGTGATCGGCTTAATGGTAGCAGCAATGGACATAGTTCCCTTTGCACGCCTACATCTCAGACCGCTGCAATTGTGCATGCTGAGTCAGTGGAATGGGGATTACTCAGATTTGTCCCCCACTCTGAATCTGGATCAAGAGACCAGAAACTCTCTTCTATGGTGGCTTTCTCGGCCACATCTGTCCAGGGGGATGCCTTTCAGCAGGCCGGACTGGACAATTGTAACAACAGACGCCAGCCTTCTAGGTTGGGGCGCTGTCTGGAATTCTCTGAAGGCTCAGGGACAATGGAGTCAGGAGGAAAGTCTCCTGCCAATAAACATTCTGGAATTGAGAGCAGTTCTCAATGCCCTTCTAGCTTGGCCCCAGTTAAAGACTCGGGGGTTCATCAGGTTTCAGTCGGACAACATCACGACTGTAGCTTACATCAACCATCAGGGAGGGACAAGAAGCTCCCTAGCAATGATAGAAGTATCAAAGATAATTCGCTGGGCAGAGTCTCACTCTTGCCACCTGTCAGCAATCCACATCCCGGGAGTGGAGAACTGGGAGGCGGATTTCTTGAGTCGCCAGACTCTTCATCCGGGGGAGTGGGAACTTCATCCGGAGGTCTTTGCCCAAATACTTCGACGTTGGGGCAAACCAGAGATAGATCTCATGGCGTCTCGCCAGAACACCAAACTTCCTCGCTACGGATCCAGATCCAGGGATCCGGGAGCGGTTCTGATAGATGCTTTGACAGCACCTTGGAACTTCAGGATGGCTTATGTGTTTCCACCCTTCCCGCTGCTTCCTCGATTGATTGCCAAAATCAAACAGGAGAGAGCATCAGTGATTCTAATAGCGCCTGCATGGCCGCGCAGGACTTGGTATGCAGATCTAGTGGACATGTCATCCTGTCCGCCGTGGTCTCTACCTCTAAGACAGGACCTTCTGATTCAGGGTCCATTCAAACATCAAAGTCTAACTTCTCTGAAGCTGACTGCTTGGAAATTGAACGCTTGATTTTATCAAAACGTGGGTTTTCTGAGTCGGTTATTGATACCCTGATACAGGCTAGGAAGCCTGTTACCAGAAAGATTTACCATAAAATATGGCGTAAATACCTATACTGGTGTGAATCCAAAGATTACTCCTGGAGTAAGGTTAGGATTCCTAGGATATGGTCTTTTCTACAAGAAGGTTTAGAAAAGGGTTTATCGGCTAGCTCATTAAAGGGACAGATCTCAGCTCTGTCCATCTTGTTACACAGGCGTCTGTCAGAAAATTCAGACATCCAGGCCTTTTGTCAGGCTTTAGCTAGGATCAAGCCTGTGTTTAAAACTGTTGCTCCGCCATGGAGTTTAAACTTAGTTCTTAACGTTTTACAGGGTGTTCCGTTTGAACCCCTTCATTCCATTGATATAAGATTGTTATCTTGGAAAGTTCTATTTTTAATGGCTATTTCCTCGGCTCGAAGAGTCTCTGAGTTATCAGCCCTACATTGTGATTCTCCTTATCTGATCTTTCACTCAGACAAGGTAGTTCTGCGTACTAAACCTGGGTTCTTACCTAAGGTTGTCTCTAACAGGAATATCAATCAAGAGATTGTTGTTCCCTCCTTGTGTCCAAATCCTTCTTCAAAGAAGGAACGTCTTCTACACAATCTGGATGTAGTTCGTGCCCTCAAGTTCTACTTGCAGGCAACTAAAGATTTTCGCCAAACTTCTTCCCTGTTTGTCGTTTATTCTGGACAGAGGAGAGGTCAAAAAGCTTCTGCTACCTCTCTCTCTTTTTGGCTTCGTAGCATAATACGTTTAGCCTATGAGACTGCTGGACAGCAGCCTCCTGAAAGAATTACAGCTCACTCCACTAGAGCTGTGGCTTCCACTTGGGCCTTTAAGAATGAGGCCTCTGTTGAACAGATTTGCAAGGCTGCAACTTGGTCTTCGCTTCATACTTTTTCCAAATTTTACAAATTTGACACTTTTGCTTCTTCGGAGGCTATTTTTGGGAGAAAGGTTCTTCAGGCAGTGGTTCCTTCTGTATAATGAGCCTGCCTATCCCTCCCGTCATCCGTGTACTTTTGCTTTGGTATTGGTATCCCAGAAGTAATGATGACCCGTGGACTGATCACACATAACAGAAGAAAACATAATTTATGCTTACCTGATAAATTCCTTTCTTCTGTTGTGTGATCAGTCCACGGCCCGCCCTGTTTTTTAAGGCAGGTACATATTTTTTAAATTATAATTCAGTCACCACTACACCCTTGGCTTCTCCTTTCTCGTTGGTCTTTGGTCGAATGACTGGAGGTGACGTAGAGGGGAGGAGCTATATAGCAACTCTGCTGGGTGAATCCTCTTGCACTTCCTGTAGGGGAGCAGATAATATCCCAGAAGTAATGATGACCCGTGGACTGATCACACAACAGAAGAAAGGAATTTATCAGGTAAGCATAAATTATGTTATTACCTATTCCCCAGTTTTGCATAACTATCACATTTAAATTAGTATAATTTTTACCTCTGTGATAACCTTGTATCTAAGCCTCTGCAGACTTCCCCCTTATTTCAGTTCTTTTGATAGACTTGCATTTTAGCCAATCAGTGCCCTCTCATAAGTAACTCCATGGGCATGAGGCACAATGTTATTTATATGGCACACATGAACTAACACCCTCTAGCTGTAAAACTGTCAAATGCATTCAAATAAGAGGCGGCCTTCAAGTGCTTAGGAATTAGCATATGAGCCTACCTAGGTTTAGCTTTCAACTAAGAATACCAAGAGAACAAAGCACATTTGATGATAAAAGTAAATTGGAAAGTTGTTTAAAATTGCAAGCCCTATCTGAATCATAAAAAGTTTAATTTTGACTAGGCTGTCCCTTTAAGAGACCGGAAAGTGATGTATTCATTTTAAAGCATAAGTTCCAAGCTTTGCAGAATAAACCAAAATTACCAATATAAAAATATTTGCCCATTTAGCTTTGCATAATTTAAACACAGACATAACCTTTAAGACTGCTCAAAGTCTACCTCTGCCTCTGTATTATGAAGCAGGGCCTTATGAGAGTACGGAGAACAGCGACCGCTCCCAATTCACCTGTCAGTATCCAGTATGTGTCTCACACGTATGACGTAATCAGGCCTCACCGCAGTTACAGCCTCTAAGATGCTGAACTCCAAACTTAGTGACAGGGTGCAATGCCCAAAGTGCAGGGAATCAGCCGCATAAAGCATCCAAGAAAAGAAAAATTCGGCAGCACAGACAGCAGTAAAATTTCAAAAGACACTTTATTCTTTGTAAAGGACAAGCAAGTACAATAATGGAATGACGTCTGACGCGTTTCGCGCCCCCTAGTGACGCTTCATCGGAGACTACAGATAGTGCACCCATGGCACTCTTAAATACAGATCATGGGTGAACGCATATTAACCATTTAATGTCAGACACAAAACTTAAAATAACCAACATTAAACTTTTACACATTATGTGATATTTTAAAAACATACAATATGCCACCATCTTAATAACCCAGCTAATTAAGTGCAGACTATTGCTAGGAAAGAAATTCTTCCCCAACATGATATAATATTGCATTGAAATAGACAATCCAAGTATCGTATACTACAAATGTACTTATGAGAGTACAGCCAACAGAGGTCATATCACCTGTGCTTTGTTAGTTTATGTGAGAGTGCTCCTAAAGTTAAAGAGACTCTGTACTGTAAAATTTGTTTCTCCTTAATATGTTTCCAGTGGCATCTAATAGTAGCTACAGAGTATTGAATATATGACAATGTGTTCCTTTATTTTTATTTTTGTATTAAAAATAGCAGATTTTGCACATTTAAACCACCACCCATTGTTCTAAAGAACTTTCCCAGTCAAATGGACAGAGCCTGGAGGAACAGCAGATCTGCTTATCTTATTTCTCTCAGTACAATAAAGCCAATACTTAGATACTGATAGAGAACAATTTCTAATACTATGCAGCTGGTATAACAAGCCATTTGGAACATAAAGTGGTGAAAAGTTACAGAACAGAGCAACCCTACAATTCAGTATAGCAGCTCTTACTGATAATTGCCAGAAACCCCTGTTAAAAATAAATAAAACATAAGTGCCAAGAACAAACATTGGAAGCAATGCCCTGCATTTTAACAGACTAGTAAAGTAACATTACCGTAACTTTATATTAAAGTTCTGATGCTTTGTCTCTTATCATGGCAGAGTTTGGCCCCTTCATTTGATTGGATGGACTACCTGAATTTTGCCCTCTCTCCTTTGGATGTCAATGACACAGAACCAGTTGTGGTGTATGGAAAGGAATATCTGAAGCAAGTGTCAGATCTTGTAAACAACACAGACCTAATGTGAGTATTTATTTGGTGACTAAGGAGCTTCTATGCAATAAACCCAAACCATGTGTGCTATATAAGTTGGTTAGGATATTGTATATAGTAATAGCAGAGTTTCTATTTTTTATTCTGTAGCCTGTATTCTGTCACTATACAGAGGCTGAAGACATTTTTATCTGGAAAGGTGCCAGTTGTACTGAATTTGTAAAGTAATCTCATACCTCCCAACATTTGTGGCTGAGAATGAGGGACACAGGAGGTGTATAGGAACCCATCACCATTTTGTGGGTGGAGCCATGTTGGGAGGGATCATGAGGGGTTAGTGGGCGGCATTGTGAAAGTTAGTAGTGGTCTTTTCTTTCCATGTCCAGAGCTCTCTGCAAAGAGGTAAAGAAGGGAGAAGGGGGATTTAAAAATAAAGACACAAATAGGTAGCGGAACTCCTGCTGGTGTCCCTGACACCCATATTTAGCTATGTGATCAAGAGTTTGCACGCGCCATTGTTATGGTGAGAAACCAACCTTTCCTGTAACCATGTCTAAATAAACCTGCACAAGTGAGACAAGAGGAATGTCTCATGACCCTTATACTAGCCATTTATGATAATTTACTCAGCCATTTTTCTAGTTCAGAGAATTGTTTTACCCCTGAGCTCATCTGCCCACTTCCTTTTGTTGTTATGTAACAATTTTCTACCTTTAATTTGAAGAAAAAAATTGCCCATTAAGGCCTTTTTTTGTAATTTGGAGGGGGTAAGTACTGAGGTGCTATTTGCAATGGGGTACAAGATTTTCTAGAGGGAGTACCAAAGGGGGCGGCTTGTAGAAGGTACACAGCAGTGAAACAGGGTGACCCAGAATAGTGGCAGCAGGGTTAATCTGGATTGCTGGGTCAGATGCATTTATTATTAAGTTCAGTTTGAAGTCTAGGATCACTGTGTTAATGTTAATTGCAATGTGGGGAGCTTGCTGATAGTGTACTATAAAGCGATGCCATAAAGGTTTATAGCAAATGGGTCGGAAACTGTTGATACAACAACAAACTGTATAATATTAGTGTGCGTTTGATCAGGGTACTAAAATAGATACATTATGAGAAATCTTCTTTTAATAATTTTTTTTATAGTATCTCCATTATAACTAGCTGCGTAGGATCTAGCCTTAAATCTAGTGCACAAAATATGAGAAACACTGGCATAAAGTATGTTTATTTTCACTGCAGAAATTGTGATTCATGAAGAGGCAGTTTTATTGGCAGAAGCTGTATAATTTCATTTACGATATTACTGTGATTACATAGGATTTCTATTGATAATGACTCTGGAGGCTGACATTGATATTGTCTTTTCTGATTGTGGACACTATATATAATCAGGGCTTGACTTGGAATAAGAAGCAGCATTGGAAAAATTAAAGACCAGCCATATATTCTGTTCAGTCCACATATATATATATATATATATATATATGGAAGAGTGTGAGACAAAACAAGCGCCCAGAGGCACACTTCGTGTAGTACGTTTAGATAAATAACTTATACTTTAACAGTTGGAAAAAATCCGCTCTCACCTGATTCAACCTCAGCTTATGAGGTATGTAATAAGCGCTTCTGTTTATATACTCAGGTCTCGTATCGCCCTCCTATAGGTCCTCAGGTCTCCAGTTCCTCCTTGGAGTCTGCAGAGTGTTCCTGGATCTCTGCAGCCTATATCTAGAAGGGGACTTGACAGGGTGAAAGATGCAAGGGTCTGTCATATATATATATATATATATACAGAAATTTTAGGAACTGCACTCTCACTTATCAAAAATGACAACAACCAGGGTGCCGGCAGGGGCGATAAATATAAAGTATACAGACCGCACTCGCTGGGTTTCAGACAAACTTCAATATTTCCTTATTCTGGTGAGTATAGGGGAGATTATCCTCAAAACGTCACCAGAATAAATAAATACTGATGATTGTCTGAAACCCAGCGAGTGTGGTCTGTATACTTTATATATATATATATATATATATATATATATATATATATATATATATATATATATATATATGTCTGAGGACGGGGGCAACCCCGAAACGTCACAGGTATTAAAGGAGATTAATGATTAAAGACCCAGTGAGTCGAGTTGGTGCTACATGTGGCTGGGCCTAAGAAGCTAAATGGAGTGTAATGGAGTGGCTAAAGCAAGCAGTAGCCCCTTGTAATAGCAGCTACACACACAGCCTCATCAGCACACAGCAGGCACCAATCCCTAAATTGTGGACAGCCGGACTAGCTGCTGTGCCCCACCTGGAAATCTCCCGGTGTCACGGTGGGCCATTCGGACGTGAAATATATTGTACCCGACACTGGCTATTGCAAAGCTGAATTGCAACTGAATATCCACATTCACCTTGCTTGCATATAATTGAAAACATTTTGGGCTAGTTTAGAAGTGGCGTGCTCAGTAGCGGACCTATTCAGAGGGCCCTGGTGCAATGTAAATGTAACTTAATTAACTAAATGTAACGTAGTAATAAGCATATAGTAATAATAGTAACCATTATGCAGCTCTGTATAATGATGTTGATTGATAGATATATAGATATATAGATAGATAGATGATAGACAGAGGGACAGACAGACAGACAGACCCGCAGCCTTCATTAGGATTGTGCACATTCTGCATGTGTCTATTTATCGACTGGCTGCCCCCCAGCACATGGACCCTGGTGCCACTGTACCTGCTGCACTAATGGTAGTTCTGCCCCTGGGCGTGCTATCATTTGACCAAGGGCAATATCAGAATATTGAGTGTGTTAATTTGCCTGTGTATTACAAGTTGAAAGTAAGCACGTTCAGTCAAGTGCAATAACATTTAATAAGTGTCGGGTTAGCGCGACTAAAGACCTCACATAAGGGGATAGGGATAAAATAAATGTTGCACCAAACACAACACAAATACATTCAAATATACTGTTTCACTTATATAAACAGTATCTGATAAAAATTACTCGCAAATATATTAATAATATTATGGAAATATAAAACATTTTAAAGGGATAGTAAACACCAAAACTTAAATTATGCTTACCTGCTAATTTCTTTTCCTTCTGTATGGGAAGAGTCCACAGCTGCATTCCTTACTTTTGGGAAATACTGAACGTGGCCACCAGGAGGAGGCAAAGACACCCCCGCCAAAGGCTTAAATACCTCCCCACTTCCTCATAACCCCAGTCATTCTGCCGAGGGAACAAGGAACAGAAGGTGAAATATCAGGGAGAAAAAGGTGCCAGAAGAATAAATTTAAATTTAGGGTTGCCCATGGGAGAACACGGGCGGGAGCTGTGAACTCTACCCATACAGAAGGAAATGAAATTATCAGGTAAGCATAATTTAAGTTTTCCTTCTTAATATGGGAAGAATCCACAGCTGCATTCCTTACTTTTGGGAAACATATACCCAAGCTCTAGAGTACACAAAATGCTAACAGGAGGGAAAAAAGAGAGGCGGACCCTAATCTGAGGGCACCACAGCCTGCAAAACCTTTCTCCCGAAGGCTGCTTCAGCAGAAGCAAAAACATCAAACTTGTAAAGTCTGGAAAAAGAATGTACAGAGGACCAGGTAACTGCCTTACAAATCTGATCCATAGAGGCCTCATTTTTGAAGGCCCAAGAGGAAACCACTGCTCTCGTAGATGAGCCGTAATCCTCAGAGGAGGCTTATGTCCCGCTGTCTCTATGCTAAACGGATGACACTCCTCAGCCAAAAAGATAAGAAAGTCGAAGAGGCCCTCTGACCCCCACGCTTTCTGGAAAAGAGAACAAACAGAGAAAGCAGTTTGTCTAAATTTCTTCGTGGCCTGAAGATAGGACTTCAAGGCACAAACCACATCTAGAATTACGTTGAAAACGTTCCTTTGACGAAGAAGGATTAGGACATAAGAAAAGAACCACAATCTCTTGATTGATGTTGCGAATTGACACAACCTTAGGAAGAAAACCTAACTTGGTTTGTAGAATAGCCTTATCAGCATGGAAAGCCAGATAAGGAGGGACACATTGCAAAGCAGCAATCACAGATACTCTGCGCGCAGAAGCAATATCCAGTAGAAAAATAACCTTCCAAGACAACAATTTAATGTCTACTTCATGCATAGGCTCCAACAGAGCCCGTTGCAAAACTTTAAGAACAAGATTTAAACTCCAAGGAGGAGCAATAGATCTAAACACAGGTCTGATCCTAGCAGAACCTTAAAAAATTACTGCACATCTGGAAGCTCAGCTAACCTCTTGTGCAGTAACACAGACAGGGACGAAATCTGTCCCATCAGGAGACTTGCAGAAAAGCCTTTCTCCAGTTCATCCTGGAGAACAGAATAAGTAGGTCCTCCACACCTTATGATAGATGCGATGAACAACCAGCTTACGAGCTTGAATGAGAGTAAAAATAACTCTCAGAAAACCCTCTCTTGGCTAGGACTAAGCGTTCAATCTCCACGCAGTCAGCCTCAGAGAATCTAGACATTGATGAACAAAGAGACCTTGATCAGCAGATCCCTGCAACAATCTAACTTCCATGGAGGAGATGAGGACAACCCCACGAGATCTGCGAACCATATCCTTCCCGGCCAAGACGGAGCAATCAGTATCACTGAAGCCTGCTCTCACTTGATTCGAACCACTACACGAGAAAGTAGTGGTAAATGGCCAGAAAAGATAAATTAGATTGAACCTCCAAGGCACCGCTAAAGCATTGGTTAGCTCCACCTGAGGATCCCTGTACCTCAACCCATATCTGGGTAGCTTGGTATTAAGACGTCGTAAGATCTTCCTTTTGCAAATCTCCGCAAACACTTCGGGATGGAGAGACCATTCCTCTGAAAGGATTGTCTGCTGAGGAAATCCGCTTCCCAGTTGTCCACACCCGGAATGTGGATCGCTGACAGCGAACAGATGTGGGTCTCCGCCCACTCCGGAATCCAAGATACTTCCCTCATAGATAGGGAGCTTCTCGTTCCCCCCTGATGGTTGATGTAAGCCACCAAGGTTATATTGTCTGATAGGAATCTGATAAACTGGGACAAACCTAGCAGAGGCCAAGCCTTCAGAGCATAGCATATTGCCTGAAGTTCCAAAATGAGATCGGGAGGGAGCTTTCCTCCTGAGTCCATAGGCCCTGTGCCTTCCTGGCACCCCCAAAACAGCTCCCCATCCTGACAGACTCGCAACCTTAGTCACAATTACCCAGGATGGTCTTAAAATGGATGTCCCTCGGGACAAGAGATCCGGACAAAACTACCAAGAGATCGATTCTCTCGACCAGTTGTCCAGAGAAATCTGTTGAGACAGATCCGAATGATCGCCATTCCACTGCTTCAGCATGCGCGGTTGCAACAGTCTGAGGTGAAACCTGGCAAAGGGAATGATGTCCATGCTGGACACCATGAGACCAATCACCTCCATACACTGAGTCACAGATGGTCTAAAGGAGGTCTGGAGGGCAAGACATTTGAAGCTAGCTTGCAATGTCTCTGGTCTGTTAGAAATATTTTCATGTCTATGGAGTCTCTTATAGTACCCGGGAATTCTACCCTGGTACTTGATATAAGAGAACTCTCTCTAGATATATCTTCCATCCATGGGATCGAAGAAGACAGAGGAGAGATTCAGAATGGTCCACTCTTTGAAAAATTGCTTGTAGCCGTAACTAGACCCAACGGAAGTACAATAAACTGGAAGTGCTGGTCCATGAATGCAAACCTTAGGAACTGGAAGTGGTCCTAGAGGATTGGTACGTGAAGGGAGCATCCTTCAGATCTATCGTGGTCATGAATTGCCCTTCTCAAACAAGGGGAAGAAAGGACCTTATTGTCTCCATCTTGAACGAGGGGACATAAATCTTGTTTAAGCACTTTAGGTCCAGAATCGGACAAAAGTTCCCTCCTTCTTTGGGACCACGAAAAGGTTTTAATAGTATCCCAAACCTCTCTCTGTGATAGGCACCGGGACAATAACTCCTAAGAGGACAGATCCTGTACTCACCTCAGAAAGGCTTCCCTCTATCTGCCCCTGGGTGGCTGAGACTTGAAACCTATCTTATAACCCTGAGCTATGACCCATGGATCCTGCACATCCCTGAACCAAGTGACTGAAAAGAGTGACAGTTTGCCCCCAACACGATCCAGAAGAGGACCGGGGACCGCTCATTCATGCCGTCTTAGACTTGGCGGGCTTCTTGCTTTGCTTGGATTTATTCCAGGAACTGAGCCAGCTTCCAAGAGCTCTTGGTGTGCTCTGGGTTAGCGGAGGACTGCTGACAATGGACTTTATCAGAACGAAAAGAACAAAATTTGTCCCATAGACTAGTTCTTATTCTCTTACGGTAGGAGGGCACCCTTGCCCCCTATGACCATGGAGATAATTGAGTCCAGGTCTGGACCAAACAAAATCTTTCCCTTAAGGGGGGGGGGGGAAGAAGTCTAGACTTAGAAGTCCGCAGATCATGAAGTCAGCCAGAGCCCGACGGGCCTGAGCAGAAAAGCTGAAGCCATTAGCATTCAGGTGAATAATCTGCTTAATAGCATCACAGATAAAAGAATTAGCAACCCTCAAGGCTGTAATTCTTTCCTGAATAACGTTGAGGGGACCTCTCCACCCAGATCAAATCCTATAAGGGGTCGCACCCGTAGGTAGTTTCTCCAGCAACCGCGGCAACAGCCGCCCCGGTTGAAACAAATATCCCGTATGTTGAAACATCTTTCTTAACAGAGTTTCTATCCTTTATCCATGGGCTCTTTAAACGAAGAGCTATCCTCAAGCGGATAGCAGTATGTTTAGCAAGGGTGAAGATAGCGCCATCCCTTTTAGGGACGGAACCCGACAACTCAATTGAGAGTCCAGGCCCGGAAACAATTTCTTAAAAGAAGAAGAGGGGAAAAAGGAATCCAATCCTGTCCCATCCATTCTTAATAATGTTCGCCATCTAACAGGAGCAGGGAAGGATAAGGTACCACCCTGTCCCCAAACTCTATCCAGTTTAGGAATCAAAGGTTCATCGGGCAATTTGGCCTCTGGAACTTCTAAATTCGCCAAAACTTCCTTTAGAAGAAAGCGCAAATTCCTAAAACTAAAGTCTGGTTCCTCCGCAGCCGGAGGTTTAGAGGAAGCAGACTCCGATCCAGAATGTTCATACTCAGAAAGAACTTCATCCTCTTATAACCTTATTAGTTAAATCCAATAAATTATCTGATGTACTCTGGGAAGGAGTGCAATATGTAACCTATCGCTTGCGCTTGGCAGTGCGAGGTAAAGCATTAAAGGCCGCAGACACCACCGTCTGAACTGTGCAGTAACGTCTGGTGGAAAAAAGGCCCCCTCCAGATGGAGGATCAGCAATGCTACGGGAAACTGCATGTGTAGAGAGAGAGGAATGTAGGGAAATTATCACATTATGAAGGCATATGGAACATAATTGAGAGGGCGGATCTAAGGCCTCCTCCCAATATAAACAGGAATTACCCTTTAGGAATAGAGGGCGTGCCCTCTAAAGTGACAGAATCCTCCGTCGCTAGTGCAATAACGGAGAACTATAGAAATAAAACAATCTTATTCACAAAAAAGGCACCCTTATACCTCAATGACTGGGGCATTCCCCACCTCCTATGACCCAGACAGTACAGAGATTTATGACTCGTCTCTGATAGACACCTGGTCAGGAAAGAGGGAATGAAAACTGCACAATGCAGGACCGTCTTTGCTATGACAAAAAGCACGCCAAGCTGCACAGCTCTCAAAATGAAAGTGAAACCTGTATATTTCATAACAGCCTATGAGCCCATAACATCCCACACATAAAAGCAGCAAAAAATCAAATAAACATATAAGATTATTCCCCACTGTTCAATAATCCCCCTCAGGAGATATTAACCCTTGATTCTATACAGATAAAAGGAGTCACATTGTGACCCTGTCTTCTTGCATTATCATACATGTATAAAAAATGAAACAATCTTACCAGAATCTATGCCGTGGAACAGTAACACGGTCCTTCAAGTTTGACAGATAGTAGCTACGCTTCTGACATGGACTTGAATGAAGAAAGCAGGCAACGAAACTCGTCAATGCCGATTGCTTATGGAGCTGTTAATATTAAGTCTGGATGGTTTCGCAGAAAGACTCTCCCTGCATCTCTGGACTTTAACTTTCATCCATGCTCTCACTGAGAGGCTGACAGGACTACTTAAAACTCCAGTCCCATCTCGAAGAGTACTACCCTCCATAAGAGACTACTCCAAAATCTTCTGACACTTCTCTGCAAGTTTAGATGCCGGCCCATTTTGGTGAACAACCTTGGTTGTCCTTGCTGATTGGTGGATAAATTTATCCACCAAAAAAAGTGCTGTCCAGAGTACTAAACCAAAAAAAAAAAGCTTAGATAACTTATTTTTCAAATAAAGATAGCAAGAGAACGAAACAAAATTGATTATAGGAGTAAATTAGAAAGTTGCTTAAAATTGCATGTTCTATCTGAATCATGAAATAAAAAAATTGGGTTCAGTGTCCCTTTAATAATAATTTATTAATAATTATTATAGATACTGTAAAATATATTATATATATATATATATATATATATATATATATATATATATATATATATATATATATATATATAGTAGATCCGCACTCACTGGACTGATGATGGGGACGGTTTGATCTCCGAAACGTCACAACAATAAACCATGTTTTGTTTTTTCAAAGTCCAGTGAGTGCGGATCTACTTTATACTATAAATAACCACTGTTCCTGTCACCCTGGCCGTTTACTGAGGAGGAGGTGAGAGTGCTTATCCCACAACTATCA
Source organism: Bombina bombina (assembly GCF_027579735.1). NCBI lineage: Eukaryota > Metazoa > Chordata > Amphibia > Anura > Bombinatoridae > Bombina > Bombina bombina. Next base: position 461,777,742 of record NC_069502.1, on the reverse strand, counting down.
TTATATATATGGATTATTTAGAATTTTTAGTATATTTATGATAACACAATTTATGCTTACCTGATAAATTTATTTCTCTTGTGGTGTATCCAGTCCACGGATCATCCATTACTTGTGGGATATTCTCATTCCCAACAGGAAGTTGCAAGAGGACACCCACAGCAGAGCTGTTATATAGCTCCTCCCCTAACTGCCATATCCAGTCATTCGACCGAAAACACGCAGAGAAAGGAGAAACCATAGGGTGCAGTGGTGACTGTAGTTTAAATGAAAAAATTACCTGCCTTAAAATGACAGGGCGGGCCGTGGACTGGATACACCACAAGAGAAATAAATTTATCAGGTAAGCATAAATTGTGTTTTCTCTTGTAAGGTGTATCCAGTCCACGGATCATCCATTACTTGTGGGATACCAATACCAAAGCTAAAGTACACGGATGAAGGGAGGGACAAGGCAGGTACTTAAACGGAAGGTACCACTGCCTGTAAAACCTTTCTCCCAAAAATAGCCTCCGAAGAAGCAAAAGTATCAAATTTGTAGAATTTTGAAAAAGTATGAAGCGAAGACCAAGTCGCCGCCTTGCAAATCTGTTCAACAGAAGCCTCATTTTTAAAGGCCCACGTGGAAGCCACAGCTCTAGTAGAATGAGCTGTAATCCTTTCAGGAGGCTGCTGGCCAGCAGTCTCATAGGCTAAGCGGATTATGCTTCTTAGCCAAAAAGAAAGAGAGGTTGCCGAGCCTTTTGACCTCTCCTCTGTCCAGAGTAGACAACAAACAAAGCAGATGTTTGACAAAAATCTTTAGTAGCTTGTAAGTAAAACTTTAAAGCACGAACCACGTCCAGATTGTGTAATAGACGTTCCTTCTTTGAAGAAGGATTAGGACACAAGGATGGAACAACAATCTCTTGATTGATATTCTTGTTAGATACCACCTTAGGTAAAAACCCAGGTTTGGTACGCAGGACTACCTTATCCATATGGAAGATCAGATAAGGAGAATCACATTGTAAAGCAGATAACTCGGAGACTCTACGAGCCGAGGAAATAGCTACCAAAAACAGAACTTTCCAAGATAAAAGTTTGATATCTATGGAATGAAGAGGTTCAAACGGAACTCCTTGAAGACCCTTAAGAACCAAATTTAAGCTCCATGGGGGAGCAACAGGTTTAAACACAGGCTTGATTCTAACCAAAGCCTGACAAAATGCCTGAACATCTGGAACATCTGCCAGACGCTTGTGCAAAAGAATAGACAGAGCAGAAATCTGTCCTTTTAAGGAACTAGCTGACAATCCTTTTTCCAAACCATCTTGGAGAAAAGATAATATCCTGGGAATCCTAACCCTTGGATTCACACCAATAAAGATATGTACGCCATATTTTATGGTAAATTTTCCTGGTGACAGGCTTTCGTGCCTGTATTAAGGTATCAATGACTGACTCGGAGAAGCCACGCTTTGATAAAATCAAGCGTTCAATCTCCAGGCAGTCAGTCTCAGATAAATTAGATTTGGATGGTTGAAAGGACCCTAAAGTAGAAGGTCCTGTCTCAGAGGCAGAGTCCATGGTGGAAAGGATGACATGTCCACCAGATCTGCATACCAGGTCCTGCGTGGCCACGCAGGCGCTATCAAAATCACCGATGCTCTCTCCTGCTTGACCTTGGCAATCAGTCGAGGGAGCAGAGGAAACAGTGGAAACACATAAGCCAGGTTGAAAGACCAGGGCGCTGCTAGAGCATCTATTAGCGTCGCCTTGGGATCCCTGGACCTGGATCCCTAACAAGGAAGCTTGGCGTTCTAGCGAGACGCCATGAGATCCAGTTCTGGTTTGCCCCAACGATGAATCAATTGTGCAAATACCTCCGGATGGAGTTCCCACTCTCCCGGATGAAAAGTCTGACGACTTAAAAAATCTGCCTCCCAGTTCTCTACACCTGGGATATAGATAGCTGATAGGTGGCAAGAGTGAGTCTCTGCCCAGCGAATTATCTTTGAGACTTCTAACATCGCTAGGGAACTTCTTGTTCCCCCTTGATGGTTGATGTAAGCCACAGTCGTGATGTTGTCCGACTGAAATCTGGCCAAGCCTGAAGAGCATTGAATATCGCTCTTCCAGAATATTTATTGGAAGGAGTGTCTCCTCCTGAGTCCACGATCCCTGAGCCTTCAGGGAGTTCCAAACTGCACCCCAACCTAGAAGGCTGGCATCTGTTGTTACAATTGTCCAATCTGGCCTGCAAAAGGTCATACCTTTGGACAGATGGACCCGAGATAGCCACCAGAGAAGAGAATCCCTGGTCTCTTGATCCAGATTTAGTAGAGGGGACAAGTCTGTGTAATCCCCGTTCCACTGACTGAGCATGCATAGTTGCAGCGGTCTGAGATGTAGGCGTACAAACGGCACTATGTCCATTGCCGCTACCATTAAGCCGATTACTTCCATGCACTGAGCCACCGAAGGGCGCGGAATGGAATGAAGAACACGGCAGGAATTTAGAAGCTTTGATAACCTGGACTCCGTCAGGTAAATTTTCATTTCTACAGAATCTATCAGAGTCCCTAGGAAGGAAACTCTTGTGAGTGGGGATAGAGAACTCTTTTCCTCGTTCACTTTCCACCCATGCGATCTCAGAAATGCCAGTACTACGTCCATATGAGACTTGGCAATTTGGAAGTTTGACGCCTGTATCAGGATGTTGTCTAAATAAGGGGCCACTGATATGCCCCGCGGCCTTAGGACCGCCAGAAGCGACCCTAGAACCTTCGTAAAGATTCTTGGGGCTGTAGCTAATCCAAAGGGAAGAGCTACAAACTGGTAATGCCTGTCTAGAAAGGCAAACCTGAGAAACTGATGATGATCTTTATCGGAATGTGAAGATAAGCATCCTTTAAATCCACTGTAGTCATATATTGACCCTCCTGGATCATAGGTAGGATGGTACGAATAGTTTCCATCTTGAATGATGGAACTCTGAGGAATTTGTTTAAGATCTTTAGATCCAAAATTGGTCTGAAGGTTTCCTCTTTTTTGGGAACCACAAACAGATTTGAGTAAAAACCCTGTCCCTGTTCCTCCTTTGGAACTGGATGGATCACTCCCATAACTAGGAGGTCTCGTACACAGTGTAAGATTGCCTCTCTCTTTATCTGGTTTGCAGATAATTGTGAAAGGTGAAATCTCCCTTTTGGGGGGGAAGCTTTGAAGTCCAGAAGATATCCCTGGGATATAATTTCCAACACCCAGGGATCATGCCTGGGCGAAGAGCGAAAGTCTGCCCCCTACTAGATCCGTTACCGGATAGGGGGCCGTTCCTTCATGCTGTCTTAGAGGCAGCAGCAGGCTTTTTGGCCTGCTTACCTTTGTCCCAGGTCTGGTTTGGTCTCCAGACCGTCTTGGACTGAGCAAAAGTTCCCTCTTGTTTGCATTAGAGGAAGTTGATGCCACACTTGCCTTGAAGTTTTGTTTGGCCCTTGATTTGGACCTGTCCTGAGGAAGGGCATGACCTTTTCCTCCAGTGATATCAGCAATAATCTCCTTCAAACCAGGCCCAAATAGGGTCTGCCCCTTGAAGGGAATGTTAAGCAGCTTAGATTTTGAAGTCACGTCAGCTGACCATGATTTAAGCCATAGCGCCCTGCGCGCCTGTATAGCAAAACCAGAATTCTTAGCCGTTAGTTTAGTCAAATGAACAATGGCATCAGAAAACAAAGGAATTGGCTAGCTTAAGTGCTCTAAGCTTGCCAAGTATGTCATCCAATGGAGTCGCTACCTGTAAAGCCTCTTCCAGAGACTCAAACCAGAACGCCGCAGCAGCAGTGACAGGAGCAATGCATGCAAGGGGCTGTAGCATAAAACCTTATTGAATAAACATTTTCTTAAGGTAACCTTCTAATTTTTTATCCATTGGATCTAAAAAAACATAATTTATGCTTACCTGATAAATTTATTTCTCTTGTAGTGTATCCAGTCCACGGATCATCCATTACTTATGGGATATTCTCCTTCCCAACAGGAAGTTGCAAGAGTTCACCCACAGCAGAGCTGCTATATAGCTCCTCCCCTAACTGCCATATCCAGTCATTCGACCGAAAACATGCAGAGAAAGGAAAAACCATAGGGTGCAGTGGTGACTGTAGTTTAAATGAAAAAATTACCTGCCTTAAAATGACAGGGCGGGCCGTGGACTGGATACACTACAAGAGAAATAAATTTATCAGGTAAGCATAAATTATGTTTTCTCTTGTTAAGTGTATCCAGTCCACGGATCATCCATTACTTATGGGATACCAATACCAAAGCTAAAGTACACGGATGAAGGGAGGGACAAGGCAGGTACTTAAACGGAAGGTACCACTGCCTGAAAAAAATCCTTTTGATTGAAGAAATAAACTAAGTATAAAACACCACACTCCTCTTACGACCTCCATCTATGTTGAGAGTTGCAAGAGAATGACTGGATATGGCAGTTAGGGGAGGAGATATATATAGCAGCTCTGCTGTGGTGAACTCTTGCAACTTCCTGTTGGGAAGGAGAATATCCCATAAGTAATGGATGATCCGTGGACTGGATACACTTAACAAGAGAAAACACAACTGTCCTCGACAGGGATAGTAGTACGCTTTGCTAAAGTAGAAACTGCTCCCTCCACCTTAGGAACTGTCTGTCATAAGTCCCATGTGGTGGCGTCTATTGGAAACATTTTTCTAAAAATAGGAGGGGAAGAGAACGCCACACCTGGTCTATCCCATTCCTTATTAATAATTTCTTTAAACCTTTTAGGTATTGGAAAAACATCAGTACACACCGGCACTGCATAGTATTTATCCAGTCTACACAATTTCTCTGGCACTGCAATTGTATCACAGTCATTCAGAGCAGCTAAAACCTCCCTGAGAAACACGCGGAGGTGTTCAAGCTTAAATTTAAATGTAGAAATATCAGAATCAGGTTGCATCATCTTTCCTGAGTCAGAAACATCACCCACAGACTGAAGCTCTCCTTCCTCAGCTTCTGCATATTGTGAGGCAGTATCAGACATGGTTCTTAAAGCGTCAGTATGCTCTGCATTTCGTCTAACCCCAGAGCTATCTCGCTTACCTCTAAATTCAGGTAGTCTGGTTAATACCGCTGACAGTGTATTATCCATGACTGCCGCCATGTCTTGTAAAGTAATCGCTATGGGCGCCCTAGATGTACTTGGCGCCATTTGAGCGTGAGTCCCTTGAGCGGGAGTCAAAGGATCTGACACGTGGGGAGAGTTAGTCGGCATAACTTCCCCCTCGTCAGATTCCTCTGGTGATAAATTTTTTTAAAGACAGAATATGATCTTTATTGCTTAAAGTGAAATCAGTACATTTGGTACACATTCTAAAAGGGGGTTCCACCATGGCTTTTAAACATAATGAACAAGGAGTTTCCTCTATGTCAGACATGTTTGTACAGACTAGCAATGAGACTAGCAAGCTTGGAAAACACTTTAAATCAAGTTAACAAGCAAATATAAAAAACGGTACTGTGCCTTTAAGAGAAACAAATTTTGTCAAAATTTGAAAAACAGTGAAAAAAGGCAGTAAACCAAACGAAATTTTTACAGTGTATGTAATAAGTTAACAGAGCATTGCACCCACTTGCAAATGGATGATTAACCCCTTAATTCAAAAAACGGATCAAAAAAACGATATAGACGTTTTTTAACAGACACAACAAACTGCCACAGCCTGCTGTGGCCCTACCTTCCCCAATAAACGACTTTGGAAAGCCTTTGAGCCCTTTAGAGATGTCCTATAGCATACAGGGGACTCCTGAGGGAAGCTGGATGTCACAGTTCGTAATTTTAACTGCAACAACTGTAACTTTTATACTACAACAGTGGAAAGCCTCAGGAAACTGTTTCTAGGCAAAATTTAAGCCAGCCATGTGGAAAAAACTAGGCCCCAATAAAGTTTTATCACCAAAGCATATATAAAAACGATTAAACATGCCAGCAAACGTTTTATATTGCAATTTTATAAGGGTATTACCCCTGAGAGTAAGCATGATACCAGTCGTTATTAAATCACTGTATTCAGGCTTAACTTACATTAATCCGGTATCAGCAGCATTTTCTAGCATTTTCCATTTCTAGAAAAAATTGTAACTGCACATACCTCATAGCAGAGTAACCTGCACGCCATTCTCCCGCTGAAGTTACCTCTCTCCTCAGACATATGTGAGAACAGCAATGGATCTTAGTTAAAATCTGCTAAGATCATAGAAAACTCAGGCAGATTCTTCTTCTATTTACTGCCTGGGATAAAATAGTACAACTCCGGTACCATTTAAAATAACAAACTTTTGATTGAAGATAAAAAACAAACTATATTTCACCACTCTCTCTTACTACCTCCATGCGTGTTGAGAGTTGCAAGAGAATGACTGGATATGGCAGTTAGGGGAGGAGCTATATAACAGCTCTGCTGTGGGTGTCCTCTTGCAACTTCCTGTTGGGAATGAGAATATCCCACAAGTAATGGATGATCCGTGGACTGGATACACCTTACAAGAGAAATTTACATTAGTTATTAATATTTTTCAATATTTTATATTTATAAATACATAAGGCACCTTAAGATAACTCATGTCAGGTTAGCGCACATGAAGAATTAATGTACTCCTGTCGGGTTTATGTGCACAACCCCTGACAGGAGCACACTAATTCTTCATGTGCGCTAACCCAACATCTGATCTATGTGATAATGTGTATATATATATATATATATATATATATATATATATATATATATATATATATATATATATATATATATATATATATATATATATATATACTGTATATGTAAAATAAAAATACAATTTTCCTGTATGTGAAGAAAATTTTAATGTGAAATATTAATAACTCTTGTCGGGTTAGTGCGCAAGCGATAAGTGTGTTTTTTTTTCTTCTGCACTCTCCTTTGATGTCTATGGATGCGCGTTTGTGTTTTGCTGTCCCACAAAAGTTTTACTTTCAATTTGTAATACGTGCACTAACCCATGCATGCAAAAAGATTACTTCTAGCGGTGTTTACGCTCAAGTGGGGAAAGCTAAATATTACTCCACTTGTAATGTAGTCCTATATCAGTCCTCATCTTACTGATCCAAAAGCACTGGGTCTTCTAGAAGAGAAAATAAAGAGGGGATTACATCTACACAGTTGAAGATTTGTTTTATTAATATGCACATTTTTCATCCATCATCATTGTATCTGTGTTCACTTATTTGGTTCTGGTAAACTCAGAGTTCCTTACTTATCCCTTGATATTTAGTAATCATGAGACATCTAGTTTTGAATATTGCTAGCCATGCTCTTCTCACATACTATCTATAGCTTAAAGGGACACTAAACCCAAACATTTTCTTTCGTGATTCAGATAGAGAATTCAGTTTTAAACAACTTTCCAATTTACTTCTATTATCTAATATGCTTTATTTTTTAGATATCCTTTGTTAAAGAAATAGCAATGCACATGGGTGAACCAATCACATGAGGCATCTATGTGCAGGCACCAATCAGCAGCTCCTGAGCCTATCTAGATATGCTTTTCAGCAAAGAATATCAAGAGAATGAAGCAAATCAGATAATAGAAGTAAATTAGAAAGTTGTTTAAAATTGCATGCTCTATCTATATCATGAAAGAAAAAAATGTGGGTTTAATGTCCCTTTAAGTTAATTTGGTATTTCTGACCTATTAGGCCCTTCATATAAGTTGTTTGTTTCTTGTGACCTCTTCAGGATCCTAAACAACTATTTGATATGGAACCTGGTCCAGAAAATGTCCCCAAGTTTGGACTCGCGATTCGAGAAAGCACAGGACAGGCTCATTGAAACATTATACGGCGCCAAAAAGGTGATCTGATATTGTTAGTGCTGCAACAGCAAAAGCTTTGGCATGTTTTTGCCATTTATATCGATCCAGCCTGCTTTTCTCCATACTGTGCCTGCTCATCACTTCCATTTGTGCTTTCTCTTAATGTTTTTACCTCTTACTCATATTGTATCCACTGACAATTTTATTTTATATATTATTTTGCATCTATCAGTTTGTTATTCTCATTAATAGGTCAACCCTTACAAATAATTTATCAATCAGCCTCCCCCTTTAATCAATGTGTCTGTTTGTCCTTCAAATCTTATCAACCATTAAGTTTCTTGCAGTGAAGCATTTGTTTGCTTTTTACAGGGAGTGCAGAATTATTAGGCAAATGAGTATTTTGACCACATCATCCTCTTTATGCATGTTGTCTTACTCCAAGCTGTATAGGCTCGAAAGCCTACTACCAATTAAGCATATTAGGTGATGTGCATCTCTGTAATGAGAAGGGGTGTGGTCTAATGACATCAACACCCTATATCAGGTGTGCATAATTATTAGGCAACTTCCTTTCCTTTGGCAAAATGGGTCAAAAGAAGGACTTGACAGGCTCAGAAAAGTCAAAAATAGTGAGATATCTTGCAGAGGGATGCAGCACTCTTAAAATTGCAAAGCTTCTGAAGCGTGATCATCGAACAATCAAGCGTTTCATTCAAAATAGTCAACAGGGTCGCAAGAAGCGTGTGGAAAAACCAAGGCGCAAAATAACTGCCCATGAACTGAGAAAAGTCAAGCGTGCAGCTGCCAAGATGCCACTTGCCACCAGTTTGGCCATATTTCAGAGCTGCAACATCACTGGAGTGCCCAAAAGCACAAGGTGTGCAATACTCAGAGACATGGCCAAGGTAAGAAAGGCTGAAAAACGACCACCACTGAACAAGACACACAAGCTGAAACGTCAAGACTGGGCCAAGAAATATCTCAAGACTGATTTTTTTAAGGTTTTATGGACTGATGAAATGAGAGTGAGTCTTGATGGGCCAGATGGATGGGCCCGTGGCTGGATTGGTAAAGGGCAGAGAGCTCCAGTCCGACTCAGACGCCAGCAAGGTGGAGGTGGAGTACTGGTTTGGGCTGGTATCATCAAAGATGAGCTTGTGGGGCCTTTTCGGGTTGAGGATGGAGTCAAGCTCAACTCCCAGTCCTACTGCCAGTTTCTGGAAGACACCTTCTTCAAGCAGTGGTACAGGAAGAAGTCTGCATCCTTCAAGAAAAACATGATTTTCATGCAGGACAATGCTCCATCACACGCGTCCAAGTACTCCACAGTGTGGCTGGCAAGAAAGGGTATAAAAGAAGAAAATCTAATGACATGGCCTCCTTGTTCACCTGATCTGAACCCCATTGAGAACCTGTGGTCCATCATCAAATGTGAGATTTACAAGGAGGGAAAACAGTACACCTCTCTGAACAGTGTCTGGGAGGCTGTGGTTGCTGCTGCACGCAATGTTGATGGTGAACAGATCAAAACACTGACAGAATCCATGGATGGCAGGCTTTTGAGTGTCCTTGCAAAGAAAGGTGGCTATATTGGTCACTGATTTGTTTTTGTTTTGTTTTTGAATGTCAGAAATGTATATTTGTGAATGTTGAGATGTTATATTGGTTTCACTGGTAAAAATAAATAATTGAAATGGGTATATATTTGTTTTTTGTTAAGTTGCCTAATAATTATGCACAGTAATAGTCACCTGCACACACAGATATCCCCCTAAAATAGCTAAAACTAAAAACAAACTAAAAACTACTTCCAAAAATATTCAGCTTTGATATTAATGAGTTTTTTGGGTTCATTGAGAACATGGTTGTTGTTCAATAATAAAATTAATCCTCAAAAATACAACTTGCCTAATAATTCTGCACTCCCTGTATAGTGTATTATCAGTTTGTCTGTCCCATTACTGTGTCTCTCACACCCTCATAGCATATTCAATCGCCTTTCCCTCTATTAAGCATATCTGCATGTTGCTTGGTATGGCTAACCCTGTCCACTGTATATTCTCAAGATTTTCAGTAAAGAAGTTCTCACTAAAACAAATCCCTCCAAACCAATGACACCGAATGAGATCTGTTTAATAGTTTATATATATATACACACACAAAAGGCAAGTTCACATCAATGGGCAAATAATGTCTATTAATGCCACCTAAAATGATAGCTGTGGTTAGAGCAACAACATTTTGGAGGAGCAGCAGATTTTGAGAAGTAGTTCAGTGACATGATGCCTTTCTACTTTTATACTCTCCAGATGTTTTATTTAATAATTCTATTACAAATCAACAATCCCCTGTTGAGTGTGTTGGGGTGAATGACCCATCCATGCTTCTCCAGCAAGTACTAGCTAAAAGTTTTTCTGATGGTGGGGGTTTGAGGAACAGCAGATTTCCAAGTGCCTAGGGCAGCGAAAAAAGCTACAAACTCCACTTATTGAACGGGGATCCTCTTTTCCCTGCACTATCACCCCCCAGCACTGGGAAGCTCCTGATGCTGGTGTTTAATGGAGATTGGTGAACTGTAAGCCCCATGCATTGACTTTACAGCTGATTTCAGTTTGCATTAAGAACTCCATCTCAAGGCTGTCTTTTTGATAAAAGGATAGCTATGGACCCACCAAAAGCATATAAGAATGTATAACTCAGTTGAGATCACACATCAGAGTGCAATGTTCTGTACAGGGGTGCTGGCAATTAACAACACATTTATGGCATCTAGCGTAGAGAAGTTGAAAACTTTAATAAACATGTAGCATTATTATTACTAAACACTATTTTATTCTGGACTGCATTTAGCCAATGTCTATTGTCTCTATTGCTTCTTGGTCAAACTCTTTTCTCTCTCACTTGCCTTATCCTAATCTGCCACTAACTTATTTACTCACCCTTTGTTATTTTGCAGTCCTGTACTCCTCGTTGGCAAACTTGTCTTGCAAACAGTGATGACACACTTGGATTTGCATTGGGATCTCTATTCGTGAAGTCCACTTTTGACAAGACTAGTAAAAGCTTTGTAAGTGTGGGTTTTGGCAGAGAAGGGGTGCCACTTTGATAACACCTCATTATTTTAAATGTCTGGTACTCTTCTGAATCCTTCCTTAACATATTGTCCCAGGCCGAGCAAATGATTGCAGAGATCAGGGAGGCATTTGAAGTAACGCTGGGAAGTCTTACATGGATGGATGAGAAGACCAGAAAAGCAGCAAAGGAGAAGGTAAACTGTAAACCTGGCACCTACACAACCACTTACTCATATGTGCGGTGTAATACACACAGACAGAATTTTGCTCTCAGAGGCTGCCCTTTAATTACTCAAAAAAGGGGCTAAGCATTGAGTTCCCTGTTTGCTGTTTAACATAGAAAACAATAGGGTGCTGTGGAAAACAGACTACAAAAATGTGCATGGCAATGTGCAGCTCTTAAAACCATGTGGGTCAATTTCACAATCCCCATACAATAAAGTCACATGGGTTTGTGAGGTTTTCAGATTCAAGACTTATTACAAATTGCTGGATAACCCATTTATCTTATGGTTTCCCACAGAAACAGAACTTGTATCTGATATGGGGAGAATTCTACACCAGTTTTCCAATCAATCACAAAATAGTGTGTGGCAGCTTTTCAAACGATTTTTTGATTTTCCAGATTTTACACCTTGGAACAGTTGATAGTATGTTTGCCTGTTTTGAGTGGCATTTATTGGCTGTTTGTGGAGCGTTTTATGTTAAAGTACATTGACATGCTCATTCATTCACAATGTTAAACTATGAAACTCATTCCCAAATTAAATCTGATCATCTAAATGGTGATTTATGTTAGCAATTTTAATGTTTGAATGTTTTTAAAACAAAATTAATGATAAAATTAATCAAAGTTATGAAATTACTAATTACACACCTCATAATTATTGGTTAAGTGAACAAAACTGCACTAAAAACATTAGGGAGCCATCACCAATACTGAATTAATTATGTCATGTTCTATTTTCTCTTTGGTCAACAATCTATTGCTTCCATTAAAAGGGATAGTGTAGTCAAAAATAAACTTTGATGATTCAGATAGAGCATACAATTTTAAGCAACTTTCTACTTTACTCCTATTATAATTTTTTCTTCGTTCTCTTGGTATCTTTATTTAAAAAAGCTTGAAAGTAAGATTAGGAGCTGGCCCATTTTGGGTTCAGCACCTGGGTAGTGCTAGCCGATGTGGATTGCTACATTTAAACACCAATCAGCAAGCGCTACCCAGGTACTGAACCAAAAATGGGCCGGCTTCTAAGATATCAAGAGAACGAAGAAAAATTGATAATAGGAGTAAGTTAGAAAGTTGCTTAAAACTGCATGGTCTGTCTGAATCTTCTTTGAGAATCCTTGTGAAATCCTATTGGAAAAGCATCCAATACAGCTTTTGCTAATGGGTTTTAATTTTTCTTCATGCACCTTTCGGGGATATAAAGGTAAAAAATGTAATGTGCATAGGTGCATTTCAATTTGAAATAGAAGCATTTTTGCAATATACTTCCACAATTAGCAAAAATGCTTTTGATAAAACAGAATTTATGCTTACCTGATAAATTACTTTCTCTTACAGGTGTATTCAGTCCACGGATTCATCCTTGTGGGATATTCTCAATCCCTACAGGAAGTGGCAAAGAGAGCACACAGCAAAGCTGTCCATATAGCTCCCCTCAGGCTCCGCCCCCCCAGTCATTCGACCGACGGTTAGGAGAAAAAGGAGAACCATAGGGTGCAGTGGTGACTGTAGTTATTGTAAATTAAATTTGAACCTATCTTAAATATCAGGGTGGGCCATGGACTGAATACACCTGTAAGAGAAAGTAATTTATCAGGTAAGCATAAATTCTGTTTTCTCTTACTTGGTGTATTCAGTCCACGGATTCATCCTTACTTGTGGGATACCAATACCAAAGCAATAGGACACGGATGAAGGGAGGGAACAAGTCAGGTAACCTAAACGGAAGGCACCACTGCTTGCAAAACCTTTCTCCCAAAAATAGCCTCTGCAGAAGCAAAAGTATCGAATTTGTAAAATTTGGCGAATGTATGCAGTGAAGACCAAGTCGCTGCCTTACAAATCTGTTCAACAGAAGCCTCATTCTTGAAAGCCCATGTGGAAGCCACAGCTCTGGTGGAATGAGCTGTAATTCGTTCAGGAGGCTGCCTACCGGCAGTCTCATAAGCCAATCGGATGATGTTTTTCAGCTAGAATGAAAGAGAGGTAGCAGTCGCTTTCTGACCTCTCCTCTTACCAGAATACACAACAAACAAGGATGATGTTTGTCTGAAATCTTTAGTTGCTTTTAAATAGAACTTTAAAGCACGAACTACATCAAGATTGTGCAACAGTCGTTCCGTCTTAGAAACTGGATTAGGACACAGAGAAGGAACAATGATTTCCTGGTTAATATTCTTATTAGAAACCACCTTTGGAAGGAAACCAGGTTTAGTACGCAAAACAACCTTATCTGCATTGAACACCAGATAGGGTGAGGCACACTGTAAGGCAGATAATTCTGAAACTCTTCGAGCAGAAGAAATTGCTACTAAGAACAAAACTTTCCAAGATAATAACTTGATATCTATGGAATGCAAAGGTTCAAACGGAACCCCTTGAAGAACTGAAAGAACTAAATTTAGACTCCATGGAGGAGCCACAGGTCTGTAGACAGGCTTGATTCTAACTAGGGCCTGTACAAACGCCTGAATGTCTGGTACAGCTGCCAGACGCTTGTGTAACAGAATAGACAGAGCAGATATCTGTCCTTTTAAGGAACTAGCTGACAGACCTTTCTCCAAACCTTCTTGAAGAAAAGACAATATCCTCGGAATCCTAACCTTACTCCACGAGTAACCCTTGGATTCACACCAACAAAGATATTTCCGCCATATCTTATGGTAAATTTTCCTGGTGACAGGCTTTCTGGCCTGTATCAGAGTATCTATAACTGAATCAGAGAAACCCCGCTTAGCTAGGATTAAGCGTTCAATCTCCAAGCAGTCAGTTGCAGAGAAACTAGATTTGGATGCTTGAAAGGAACTTGGATTAGAAGATCCTGCCTCGATGGCAGTTTCCATGGTGGGACCGATGACATGTCCACTAGGTCTGCATACCAAGTCCTGCATGGCCACGCAGGCGCTATCAGAATTACCGAAGCCTTCTCCTGTTTGATTCTGGCTATTAGCCGAGGGAGAAGAGGAAACGGTGGAAAGACATAAGCTAGACTGAATGACCAAGGCGCTATTAATGCATCTATCAATGCCGCCTTGGGATCCCTGGATCTGGATCCGTAAAGGGGAAGTTTGGTTTTCTGACGGGACGCCATCAGATCCAACTCTGGAATGCCCCAAAGCTGGGTCAGCTGAGCAAAAACCTCCGGGTGGAGTTCCCACTCCCCCGGATGGAAAGTCTGACGACTTAGAAAATCCGCCTCCCAGTTGTCTACTCCTGGGATGTGAATTGCAGATAGATGGCAGGAGTGATGCTCCGCCCATTTGATAATCTTGGATACTTCCTTCATCGCTAGGGAACTCTTTGTTCCCCCCTGATGATTGATGTACGCTACAGTCGTTATGTTGTCCGACTGAAATCTGATAAATTTGGCCTCTGCTAGTTGAGGCCACGCCTGGAGCGCATTGAATATCGCTCTCAGCTCTAAAATGTTTATCGGGAGAAGAGATTCTTCCCGAGACCACAGTCCCTGAGCCTTCAGGGAGTTCCAGACCGCACCCCAGCCTACCAGACTGGCATCGGTCGTGACAATGATCCATTCCGGTCTGCGGAAACTCATCCCCTGAGACAGGTGATCTTGAGACAACCACCAGAGAAGAGAGTCTTTGGTCTTTTGGTCCATTTGAATTTGAGGAGATAAATCTGTGTAATCTCCATTCCACTGTTTGAGCATGCACAGTTGCAGTGGTCTGAGATGGATTCGAGCGAAAGGGACTACGTCCATTGTCGCAACCATTAAACCAATTACTTCCATGCACTGAGCCACGGAAGGCCGAGGAATGGAATGAAGAACTCGGCAAGTATTCAACAGTTTTGACTTCCTGACCTCTGTCAGAAAGATTTTCATTTCTACCGAGTCTATCAGTGTTCCCAGAAAGGGAACCCTTGTGAGCGGGGACAGAGAACTCTTTTCTACGTTCACCTTCCACCCGTGAGACCTTAGAAAGGCCAGGACGATGTCCGTATGAGCCTTGGCTCTGTGAAAGGATGACGCCTGTATTAATATGTCGTCTAGGTAAGGTGCTACTGCAATGCCTCGCGGTCTTAGTACCGCCAGAAGGGACCCTAGCACCTTTGTGAAAATTCTGGGAGCGGTGGCCAACCCGAAAGGCAGGGCCACGAACTAGTAATGTTTGTCCAGAAAGGCAAACCTTAGGAACTGATGATGATCTTTGTGGATAGGTATATGTAGGTACGCATCCTTTAGATCCACAGTAGTCATATATTGACCTTCCTGGATCATTGGCAAGATTGTCCGAATGGTTTCCATCTTGAAAGACGGAACTCTGAGGAATTTGTTTAGAATTTTTAGATCCAGGATTGGCCTGAAAGTTCCTTCTTTTTTGGGAACTACGAACAGGTTTGAGTAAAAACCCAGTCCTTGTTCTGCAATTGGAACTGGGTGTATCACTCCCATTTTTAGTAGATCTTCTACACAGCGTAAGAACGCCTGTCTCTTTGTTTGCTCTGAAGACAAATGAGAAATATGGAGCCTTCCCCTTGGGGGAGAGTCCTTGAATTCTAGAAGATACCCCTGAGCAACTATTTCTAATGCCCAGGGATCCGGAACATCTCTTACCCAAGCCTGAGCAAAGAGAGAAAGTCTACCCCCTACCAGATCCGATCCCGGATCGGGGGCTACCCCTTCATGCTGTCTTGGTAGCAGGAGCAGGCTTCTTGGCCTGTTAACCCTTATTCCAGCCCTGCAAGGGTTTCCAGGTTGTTTTGGGCTGGGAAGCGTTATCTTGCTTTGCGGCAGCAGAGGTTGCAGCAGGTCCGCTCCTGAAGTTGCGAAAGGAGCGAAAATTAGCCTTGTTTTTGGCCTTAAATGGCCTATCTTGTGGAAGGGCATGGCCCTTGCCTCCAGTGATATCTGAAATAATTTCTTTCAGCTCTGGGCCGAAAAGGGTTTTCCCCTTGAAGGGAATATTTAACAGGTTTGTTTTGGACGACACATCCGCCGACCACGATTTGAGCCAAAGCGCTCGTCGAGCCATGATGGCAAAACCTGAGGTTTTCGCCACTAGTTTAGCTGATTGGAGAGCGGCATCAGTGATAAAGGAATTAGCCAGCTTTAAAGCGTGAATTTTATCCATGACCTCATCGTATGAAGTCTCCCTCTGGAGCGACTCCTCCAGGGCCTCGAACCAAAAAGCCGCTGCAGTAGTTACCGGGATAATGCAGGCAATTGGTTGAAGCAGAAAACCTTGCTGAACAAAAATTTTCTTTAGCAATCCTTCCAATTTTTTATCCATAGGATCTTTGAAAGCACAACTGTCCTCTATTGGTATAGTTGTACGCTTAGCCAATGTTGAAACAGCCCCCTCTACTGTGTGATATTGAGATTATCAGTTGGTATGAACCATATCAACCTGTTATGTGCACAATGGTAGAGTCAGGAAGTGCCTCTTGCATAGTGTGTGTGTGTGTGTATAGCATGCTTAATAAAGTTTACAATTATGAAGACCTGTGCTTGATCTCCTTATATAAACTAAGATAAAACATGGTGTCAGAATAAGGAGTTCCCTGCTTCCATCTGAATTGACAAGCAAGGACTCTGAGGAATCCATTAGAAATCTTTGCAGCAAATTGAAAGTGTGAGAATCAAGGCTCTGGCAGAGTGACTACAGCTTCTTCTCATGAACTGAGTAAGTGCATCATAACTGGTACAATTGACTGATTCTAACAGCACTACAGACTTTTATATTAATACTGCATAATTCAGAACATTAAGATGGAAAAGTTAAATCCTCCACCAGAATTGAAAATGACTGGTAATATGGAAGATGCATGGCAGAGGTTTAAGCAAAGATTCCAGCTATATGTTAGAGCTATAGGAGCTCAGGAGCAAGATGATGAACAAAAGATTGCACTTTTTCTGACTGTAGCAGGATCAGCAGCAATAGATGTATACAACACCTTCACGTTTACAGATGAAGAAAGGGATGTTTATCAGGTTGTTCTAGACAAATTTGAACAGTACTGTGTACCTAGACGCAATGAAACCTATGAAAGGTATCTTTTCAGATGTAGAATGCAGAATGAAATAGAGACTATTGAGGAGTATGTAACAGACTTAAAACTGAAGAGTAGATCATGTAATTATGGAGCAATGTGTAACTCATTAATCAGAGACCAGTTAGTCATGGGCAGCAGAAATATAAGGGTTAAAGAACGCTTGCTCAGAGGGAAAGATTTAACACTGGAAAAGGCAGTAGAAATTTGTCAAAGTTCAGAGGCAGCACAGGAACAAGTGCGCACACTCTGCCACAGTACAGTAGCAACATCAGTAATGTCAGTTACAGTGGGGAAAAACAAAGTGCATCCACATTATGAAAATAAAATGAAAGGAAAAAGTTTTATCACACAAACAGCAAATTCTCAGCCTGAATCAGACTGGCCATGTACCAGATGTGAAAAGCAGCATGGCATAAGACAATGTCAGGCTTATGGGCAAATCTGCAGAAAATGTGGAAAAAGGAATCACTTTCAAAAGATGTGTAAAGCTAAAAAAACGGTTCACATTGTTGACCAGTCAGAAAGTGAGGAATCAGAAGAATTCTTTATTGGAATACTTGACTTAACCAAAGCTACAGATAAGGAGTGGGTCATTGAAGCTATTACAAATGGCACTAATATTGCTTACAAAGTAGATACAGGTGCACAAGCTAATTTGATGCCTGAGAGCAAGTATCACCAATTGAAGAACAAACCAGAACTTCTGAAAAGCTCAGTTAAACTAAAGACATATAATGGGGATTTTATCCCAGTGCTTGGAAAGTGCAGTGTGTTCCTGGAATATGGAAATCAAACGCATAAAATGAACATTCTGGTAGTTCCAGGAAACAAACCAGCTCTACTGGGTCTTCAAATGTGTGAAACTTTAGGACTGATTAAAAGGGTAAATGCCATTGATGGAACTAATAAAGAATTGGACATAGAACATTTATTAACAGACTATGCTGCAGTATTTGAAGGAATAGGATGTCTTCCAATGCAACA
The DNA here is from genome assembly GCF_027579735.1 of Bombina bombina. Classification (NCBI taxonomy): domain Eukaryota; kingdom Metazoa; phylum Chordata; class Amphibia; order Anura; family Bombinatoridae; genus Bombina; species Bombina bombina. Next base: position 461,759,579 of record NC_069502.1, on the reverse strand, counting down.
TAAAATACAACTAAAAGAAGGTTCTCGTCCAGTAGTGCATGCCATGCGAAATGTTCCAGTTGCTCTAAGGGATCGTCTTAAACGGGAACTTGCCAGGATGGAGGATAAAGGTATTATAAAGAAAATCAAGACACCTACTGAATGGGTTCATTCTATGGTGTTGGTGGAAAAACCGGATGGGGGTCTCAGAATCTGTATTGATCCCAAGGAACTGAATAAAAGCATCTTAAGAGAACACTTCCATTTACCAACAAAACCAGAATTGCTTGGGGAGCTAAGTGGAGCAACTGTATTCAGTAAACTGGATGCATCCTCAGGATTTTGGCAAATTCCACTGGAGGAGGAAAGCATGAAACTCTGCACTTTTAATACTCCTTATGGGAGGTACTGTTACAAACGATTGCCCTTCGGCTTGTGTTCAGCACCAGAAGTGTTTCATAGTGCCATGCAGCAACTTCTTGAACGAATACCAGGCACAACCGTATTTATTGATGATATTCTGATCTGGGGTAAAACCAAGCAAGAACATGATGAAAGGCTAAAGATGGTCTTAGATGTTGCTAAGGAGAATAATTTGAAGTTCAATAAGACAAAGTGTCAATTCAGAAAAACTTCAATTCAATATTTGGGAGAACAACTCACGGGAGGTGGTGTTTTACCAGACATGAAAAAGATTAAGGCAATTACAGAAATGCCACAGCCACAAAATAAGCAAGACATACAGCGCTTACTAGGAATGGTGAATTACCTTGGCAAGTTCATACCTAATTTACCAGACAAAACTGTACTAATGCGACAACTACTCAGAAAAAACTATGCCTGGGAATGGTCAGAGAATCACCAGAAAGAATGGAAGTTTTTGAAGGACATGCTTACTACTGCACCAACTCTGCAATTCTTTGATCCAACAGCAAAAACAAAGTTGTCAACTGATGCTTCACAAAATGGATTGGGAGCAGTTCTATTTCAAAATCAAGGCTCGGGATGGATGCCTGTGGCTTATGCATCTAGGGCATTGACAGATACTGAAAAATCATATGCTCAAATTGAAAAGGAAACACTGGGACTAGTTTACGGATGTGAAAAATTTCATGTTTATTTGTATGGAAGAGTATTTTCAGCAGAAACTGATCACAAACCTTTGATTCACATCTACCAAAAGGGCTTGATAGATGCACCTCCAAGAATTCAACGTTTGTTGCTGAGACTTCAAAGGTATGACTTCACCTTGGATTTTATACCTGGCAAGGAGTTGGTGGTAGCGGATGCTCTGTCACGAGCTTACTTACCATTTAACAATGAGGACTTACAGTTGCAGAAAGAGGTGACTGTTCACGTCAATCTGATCTTGAAGACAGTCCCGTTTAGTCATGCAATGTGGGCAGCAATAGAACAGGCTACAGAAACAGATGCTCTTTTAAGTCAAGTGAAGAAAGCAGTTTCTAGTGGCAAATCTAAGACACTAATGCCATCACTGTATAGACCATACATTTCTGAAATTTCTTTGATAAAAGGGGTACTTTTGAAAGGACAAAAGATAATTGTACCAGCGAGTTTGCAAAGTCAAATACTGAAAAGACTACATGAAGGTCATTCAGGTATAGAAAAGACAAAAAGACGAGCTAGAGACATTTTGTACTGGCCAAATATGAATGAAAACATTGAGACAATGATCACTCAATGCCAGACTTGCCAAAAATTCAGACCTCAGTTACCTAAAGAGCCTATACTGGATACGGATTTCCCGTTGGCACCCTGGGAAAAGTTAGGAATGGACTTGTTTGTTTTCAAAAATCAGCATTATATCTTAGTAATGGATTACTTCTCTAATTACCCAGAGATAGCATTATTGGAAGATGAGTCAGCATGTACAGTGATCAAAAAAGTAAAAGCAATTTTGGCGAGACATGGCATTCCAAGAGTAATAATATCAGACAATGGTCCTCAATTCAATTGTAGAGAGTTTAGGATTTTTGCCAGTACCTATGAATTTGAACATCGAACATCCTGCCCGGGATATCCACAAGCAAATGGATTAGCAGAAGCTGGAGTAAAAATAGTGAAAAACATACTTCGTAAAGCAACAGATGCAGACGAGGATCCATGTCTGGCTCTTCTTAGCTATAGAGCTACTCCTTTAAAATGTGGGAAGTCACCGGCAGAATTATTGTTTGGCAGACAGCTGGTCACACGAGTACCAGTTGTGAAACCTTGGAAAAGGTTCCCACAAAAACATGTAATAGAAACCAAATTGAAACTCAGAGAAAAAAGGAATGAATACTATGACCGAGCTGCAAAGCCTTTGGAGAATCTTCAGGTACAAACTCCTGTGCGAATACAAGGTTCAAACAGCTGGAATACTGAAGGGACAGTTATCCAGCAATATTCTCCAAGATCATATGTAGTTCAAACCAATGATGGGCATTGTTTACGTAGGAATCGTAGACATTTGATGGCTATTCCATCAGTTCACAACAATTCGGCAGTGAAGGAAACCTGTGAGGATACATTGAACACTCCATTGCAGCTGGAGAATGAAGATGCCAGAGAAACTTTGCAAAGCTCGACTGACTTGCCTGCCAGTGATGCAATGCAAACAAGGTCAGGTCGATATATCAAAAAACCTAATCGTCTAATTGAACAATGTTAAAAGGGACTGAAGTTTTTTCACATAGACTACAGTTAAAAAAAATGTACTTTAAGTTTTCTGTTGTTTAAAAAGAAAAAGGGAAATGTGTGATATTGAGATTATCAGTTGGTATGAACCATATCAACCTGTTGTTATGTGCACAATGGTAGTCAGGAAGTGCCTCTTGCATAGTGTGTGTGTGTATAGCATGCTTAATAAAGTTTACAATTATGAAGACCTGTGCTTGATCTCCTTATATAAACTAAGATAAAACATCTACCTTGGGGACCGTCTGCCACGCGTCCCTCCTGGGGTCGTTTATGGGGAACATTTTCTTAAAGATAGGTGGGGGAACAAAGGGTACACCTGGTCTCTCCCACTCCTTAGTCACAATATCCGCCACCCTCTTTGGGATCGGAAATGCCTCAGTGTATACGGGGACCTCTAAATATCTGTCCATTTTACACAATTTTTCAGGGACCACCATGGGGTCACAATCGTCCAGCGTAGCTAAAACCTCCTTAAGCAGGACGCGGAGGTGTTCCAGCTTAAATTTAAACGCTAAGGAATCTGACTCTGCCTGCTGAGAAATTTTCCCTGTGTCAGAAATTTCTCCCTCAGACAGCCCTTCCCTCACTGCTACCTCTGAGTTTTGTGAGGGTACTACAGATACATTATCCAAAGCTTCAGATTGCTCATCCTCTGTATTTAAAACTGAGCTATCGCGCTTTCTTGGAAAAACAGGCAGTTTGGATAAAAATGCTGCAAGGGAATTATCCATTACTGCTGCTAATTGCTGTAAAGTAAATGGGGCCAATGCGCTAGAGGTACTAGGCATCGCTTGCGCGGGCGTAACTGGTGTAGACACTTGGGGGGAGGAAGGAGAACTATCCTCATTACCCTCCGTTAAGGAATCATCCTGTTCAGCATTTTTAATTGTCACTGGATGATCTTTAAAATGCTTAGATGTTTTTGCACACTTTAAACATAAATGCAATGGGGGTATCGCCATGGCTTTTGAACATAAAGAACAAGGTCTATCTGAAGGCTCAGACATGTTTGACAGACTCAGACAACACTAAAATATTGAAAAAAATACTTTTGAAAAAAACATTACTGTCTCTTTAAATAATAAAAAGGAACACACTTTTTTACCAAATCATCAAAAAACATCCGATCGTAATGAAATTTTCACCACATGATCCTAATGCCTTGAAATGATTGCACACAAGTTTTCAAATCGTTTAACCCCTTAATGCCCAAACCGGAGCAAAATGAAGTAAATACCCGGTTTAACCCACTACAGTACTATGCCACAGTCTTTGCTGTGGCTTTACCTTCCTTTAGGGTTATTTGCAGGTGTAAATTAAGCCTCCCAGAAGTCCTTCTGTACTTTAAAGGCTCTGCACATGAAGCTGCATGGAGCTGTGTTGCAAATCAACTGCGCAATTGAGGCGCGAAAATGAGGCCCCCTCCTTCTTACTCCAGAGATATGGGGCCTTTCTGAGTCAGATTAGCTGTCTTATAAAATGCCAGGCGTAAAAAAGTCCCCAAAAAGTGTTTGCAACGTTTAAAAACGCTTAATAAACATAAGATTACCAAAATAAAGTAATCGATTTAGCCCATCACAGTGTCTGTCAGTATTAAAGCCCTTAACTGAAGCCCTCTTTCTATACTGTGTCTCAGAAAATGGCTTACCTTCCCTCATGGGATATCTATCAGTCTTCTAGCATTACCAGGTTTTGTTAGAAAAAATGACTGAACATACCTTAAGCAGTATAAGCCTGCAAACTGTTCCCCCCAACTGAAGTTCTCCTGTACTCAACAGTCCTGCGTGGGAACAGCAATGGATTTTAGTTACAACATGCTAAAATCTTTTTCCTCTCAGCAGAAATCTTCATCACTTTCTGCCTCAGAGTAAATAGTACAAACCGGCACTATTTTAAAATAACAAACTCTTGATTGAAGAAATAAAACTACAAATCTAACACCACATACTCTTTACCACCCCCGTGGAGATGCTACTTGTTAGAGCGGCAAAGAGAATGACTGGGGGGGCGGAGCCTGAGGGGAGCTATATGGACAGCTTTGCTGTGTGCTCTCTTTGCCACTTCCTGTAGGGATTGAGAATATCCCACAAGTAAGGATGAATCCGTGGACTGAATACACCAAGTAAGAGAAAAGTTATTACCGTTTTTCTGTGGCATACTCACATATCCTTTGAGGGCCTCAGCACCAATATTCAGACACTACACCTTCTCAGAGTCAGCAGTGGATTGCAGGACACAAATTATGTCTTCAGAAGCAGTACACACCACCGCCAGCTTTCTGAGCGTGCATGGTGTTTGAATACTGGTGCGCGGGCCCTCACAGGATATGGGCGTATGCCACTGAAAAACAGTAATTACTTTTATTAGAAGCATTTTTTCTAATGGAAGTATATTGCAAAGCTGCTTATATTTCAATTTGAAATGCACCCATGCACATTTCAATTTTGACCTTTTTATCCCTTTAATTATATTTTGCTGATCTATTTTTCTTATTCAATTGTGTCTCTTCTTTTTTGATTAGAATATAAAACTGCAGAGATTCTATACAATGTTTTTTTAGTTATTTTTTTTATTGAAGTTTTCATACGCAGTACCAGAAACCAAGCAAATTAAATAAAATACAGTAGTGGAAAGACAAGATAATCCACACATCCATACACAAAATATGCATCAAGCTAGGTGATAATTCGTATAATAGCCATAAGACATAAAAGATGGAGTCACATTTGTTTAATACAGAACAATGTGCTGAAGGAATAACCCTTAAGCCACAATTATATTTTTGATACGCTCTAATATGCTAAATATTCCTCAGGCCCTGATGATTGAAAGTGCTGCAAGGCGGCAATATATTCAAAAGGGATATGATGCAATGTCGAGAATGCTGGCGAAATATTTAAAAGTGCCGACATTACTCTTTAAAGGCAGCATCGCAGAGGGGCGTTATACTATACATCACAGTGGGTGGCCATGCTGGCAAAATATTCCAAGCAGCATCAGCACCGACATTGGCAATGTAAAATAAAGGATCCCTTTTAAATATATAGCACAAAACCTAATAACTATACCTATGTACCCCTAAACCGTCATAACCCTGCACTAACCCCTAAACTGCCTATAGCCCACTGCAATAAACTTCCTAACCTATTAACCCCTATACCACCAATAGCCCACTGCAATAAACTTCCTAACCTATTAACCCCTATACCACCAATAGCCCACCACAAACACCCCCTACACTACTCAACACCTATACTGCCAATACCTCTAACCTATTAACCCCTACACCACCACAAGCCCCAACGCAAACTACCCCTACACAAAACTGCCTAACACCTAACCCCCCCACTTCTAAGCTTAAACCCCCTAAGTTACAAAAAAATAACACTACATTTACAAAAAAACTAACATTACAGAAAACAAAAAAACAACAATACCAAAAATAAAAAGCCCACAGTTATGCCACAACACCCCAAAATAAAAAACCCTGAACATTTTTTTTTTTTTTGGGGGGGGGGGGGTAATTTTATTGTAGAATGGGGTTGTAGTATTTTTTTTTAGAAAAAGAGCTGTAAGACTTTTAAGGCAATGCCCTACAAAAAGTTCTTTTAAGGGTTATTCTTAAAGTAACTGTTAGTGTTAGTTTAGAGACAGCAAAGCAATCAGATGGGCTCAGCAAGGTAGTTCTCTCTGTTCTCCAACTCCTTCTGATAAACCAAACACCAGACAAAGTGAAGGCTATAGGAACTCTTTGCTCCCAGTCCTGCAGACAATACCATCTTTTATGTGCTGTGATGAGCAGGTATCACCATGGTGACTCAAACTATTTGCACCAATCAGAGGTTCCCTTTTCTCCCGCACTGGCTGTAATGATGAGCGAGGGATAAGAGCCACCATCTGACAAGACCATCTCAGTTGCAGCTATAGCTGTGTGAGACTCCTCATCAATTATAGACTTCAGAGAAGAAAGGGGAGGCGATAACTTATAAGGATTTCTTCAGAGTGCCCCATAGAAGTCTATGGGGAGAAGGAGTTAGCACAGTCATAATATCCCAGCTACCTTTTTACTTTCAATTTGTAATACGTGAATTAAAGGGACATTCCGGTCAAAACAAAAATGCACATAGATGAATTACATATTTGAACAGAAACATATTTACAATATACAAGTATTGGCAAAAATGCTTCTAGTAAAAGTTATCACTGTTTTAGTGTTAACATTTTTCTATGCACCTACATGTGAAGCATAGCAAGATATTCTCAGTGCACCAGCATTTTAAATACTGCAGCTGCTCATAGTGAATGCATACACAGATAATGCTCTTAGTAAATGCATACACAGATAATGCTCTTAGTGACTGCATACACAGATAATACTCTTAGTAAATGCATACACAGCTAATGCTCTTAGTGAATGCATACACAGATAGTGCTCTTAGTGAATGTATGCACGGATAATGCTCTTAGTGAATGTATACACTGATAGTGTTCTTAGTGAATGCATAAACAGATAATACTCTTAGTGAATGCATACACAGATAGTGCTCTTAGTGAATGTATGCACGGATAGTGCTCTTAGTGAATGTATGTACGGATAGTGTTCTTAGTGAATGCATGCACGGATAATGTTCTTAGTGAATACATACACAGATAGTGCTCTTAGTGAATGCATGCACAAATAATGTTCTTAGTGAATGCATACACAGATAGTGCTCTTAGTGAATGCATACACAGATAGTGCTCTTAGTGAATGCATACACAGATAGTGCTCTTAGTGAATGCATACACATATAGTCCTCTTAGTGAATGCATACACAGATAGTGCTCTTAGTAAATGCATACACAGATAATGCTCTTAGTAAATGCATACACAGATAATGCTCTTAGTGAATGCATACACAGATAATGCTCTTAGTAAATGCATACACAGATAATGCTCTTAGTGAATGCATACACAGATAGTGCTCTTAGTGAATGCATGCACAGATAATGTTCTTAGCGAATGCATGCACAGATAATGTTCTTAGGGAGCGCATACACAGATAGTGCTCTTTGGGAATGTATGCACAGATAGTGCTCTTAGTGAATGCATACACAGTTAATGTTCTTAGTGAATGCATACACAGATAGTGCTCTTAGTGAATGTATGCACAGATACTGTTCTTAGTGAATGCATGCATAGATAATGTTCTTAGCGAATGCATGCACAGATAATGTTCTTAGGGAATGCATACACAGATAGTGCTCTTAGTAAATGCATACACAGATAGTGCTCTTAGTAAATGCATGCACAGATAGTGTTCTTAGTGAATGCATACACAGATAGTGTTCTTAGTGAATGCATACACAGATAATGTTCTTAGTGAATGCATGCACAGATAATGTTCTTAGTAAATGCATACACAGATAGTGCTCTTAGTGAATGTATACACAGATACTGTTCTTAGTGAATGCATACACAGATAATGTTCTTAGTAAATGCATACACAGATAGTGCTCTTAGTAAATGCATACACAGATAGTGCTCTTAGTAAATGCATGCACAGATAGTGTTCTTAGTGAATGCATACACAGATAGTGTTCTTAGTGAATGCATACACAGATAATTTTCTTAGTGAATGCATGCACAGATAATGTTCTTAGTAAATGCATACACAGATAGTGCTCTTAGTGAATGTATACACAGATACTGTTCTTAGTGAATGCATACACAGATAATGTTCTTAGTAAATGCATACACAGATAATGTTCTTAGTGAATGCATACACAGATAATGTTCTTAGTGAATGCATACACAGATAGTGCTCTTAGTAAATGCATGCACAGATAATGTTCTTAGTGAATGCATACACAGATAATGCTCTTAGTGAATGCATACACAGATAATGCTCTTAGTGAATGCATACACAGATAGTGCTCTTAGTGAATGTATGCACAGATAGTGCTCATACGGCTAGATTTAGAGTTGGGCGGTAGCCGTCAAAACCAGCGTTAGAGGCTCCTAACGCTGGTTTTTACCGCCCTCTGGTATTTGGAGTCAGTCATTAAAGGGTCTAACGCTCACTTTGCAGCCGCGACTTTTCCATACCGCAGATCCCCCTACGCCATTTGCGTATCCTATCTTTTCAATGGGATCTTTCTAACGCCGGTATTTAGAGTCTTGGCTGAAGTGAGCGTTAGAAATCTAACGACAAAACTCCAGCCGCAGAAAAAAGTCAGTAGTTAAGAGCTTTCTGGGCTAACGCCGGTTCATAAAGCTCTTAACTACTGTGCTCTAAAGTACACTAACACCCATAAACTACCTATGTACCCCTAAACCGAGGTCCCCCCACATCGCCGCCACTCTATTAAAATCTTTTAACCCCTAATCTGCCGCTCCGTACACCGCCGCCACCTACATTATACCTATGTACCCCTAATCTGCTGCCCCTAACACAGCCGACCCCTATATTATATTTATTAACCCCTAATCTGCCGCCCCCGCTATCGCTGACACCTGCATATTTTTTTAACCCCTAATCTGCTGCTCCGTACACCGCCGCCACCTACATTATACCTATGTACCCCTAATCTGCTGCCCCTAACACAGCCGACCCCTATATTATATTTATTAACCCCTAATCTGTCCTCCCTAACATCGCCGACACCTAACTTCACTTATTAACCCCTAATCTGCCGACCGGAACTCACCGCTACTATAATAAATGTATTAACCCCTAAAGCTAAGTCTAACCCTAACACTAACACCCCCCTAACTTAAATATAATTTAAATCTAACAAAATAAATTAACTATTATTAAATAAATTATTCCTATTTAAAGCTAAATACTTACCTGTAAAATAAACCCTAATATAGCTACAATATAAATAATAATTACATTGTAGCTATTTTAGGATTAATATTTATTTTACAGGCAACGTTGTAATTATTTTAACCAGGTACAATAGCTATTAAATAGTTATTTACTATTTAATAGTTACCTAGTTAAAATAATTACAAAATTACCTGTAAAAAAATCCTAAACTAAGTTACAATTAAACCTAACACTACACTATCAATAAATTAATTAAATACAATACCTACAATTGCCTACAATTAAACCTAACACTACACTATCAATAAATTAATTAAATACAATACCTACAACTACCTACAATTAAACCTAACACTACACTATCAATAAATTAATTAAATACAATACCTACAAATAAATACATTTAAATAAACTAACTAAAGTACAAAAAATAAAAAATAACTAAGTTACAAAAAATAAATAAATATTTACAAACATTAGAAAAATATTACAACAATTTTAAACTAATTACACCTACTCTAAGCCCCCTAATAAAATAACAAAGCCCCCCAAAATAAAAAAATGGCCTACCCTATTCTAAATTAAAAAAGTTCAAAGCTCTTTTACCTTACCAGCCCTTAAAAGGACCTTTTGTGGGGCATGCCCCAAAGAATTCAGCTCTTTTGCCTGTAAAAGAAAAATACAACCCCCCCCCAACATTAAAACCCACCACCCACATACCCCTAATCTAACCCAAACCCCCCTTAAATAAACCTAACACTAAGCCCCTGAAGATCTCCCTACCTTGTCTTCACCATGCCAGGTTCACCGATCCGTCCACCGAAGTCTTGATCCAAGCCTCCGAAATCTTGATCCAAGCCCAAGCGGGGGCTGAAGAGTGACGTCCATCCTCCGGCTGAAGTCTTGATCCAAGCGGGCAGAAGAGGACATCCGGACCGGCAAACATCTTCATCCAAGCCGCATCTTCTATGTTCTTCAATTCCGATGACGACCGGCTGATCTTCAAGACCTCCAGCGCGGATCCATCCATCTTCACCGACGACTTCCCGACGAATGACGGTTCCTTTAAGGGACGTCATCCAAGATGGCGTCCCTCGAATTCCTATTGGCTGATAGGATTCTATCAGCCAATCTGAATTAAGGTAGGAAAATTCTGATTGGCTGATGGAATCAGCCAATCAGAATCAAGTTCAATCCGATTGGCTGATCCGATCAGCCAATCAGATTGAGCTCGCATTCTATTGGCTGATCGGATCAGCCAATCGGATTGAACTTGAATCTGATTGGCTGATTCCATCAGCCAATCAGAATTTTCCTACCTTAATTCCGATTGGCTGATAGAATCCTATCAGCCAATCGGAATTCGACGGACGCCATCTTGGATGACGTCATTTAAAGGAACCGTCATTCGGCGAGTAGGCGTCGGTAGAAGAGGATGGTTCCGCGTCGGCTGGAAGATGATGGCTCCGGAAGAAAGAAGATTGAAGATGCCGCTTCATAGAAGACGTCATCCCGATGATGGACTTCTTCAGCGCCTGCTTGCATCAAGACTTCAGCCCGAGGATGGACGTCACTCTTCAGCCCCCGCTTGGGCTTGGATGAAGATTTCGGAGGCTCTTCTGGACAGATCGGGACCCGGTGTGGTGAAGACAAGGTAGGGAGATCTTCAGGGGCTTAGTGTTAGGTTTATTTAAGGGGGGTTTGGGTTAGATTAGGGGTATGTGGGTGGTGGGTTGTAATGTTGGGGGGGGGGTATTTTATGGTTTTTTTTTACAGGCAAAAGAGCTGAATTCTTTGGGGCATGCCCCGCAAAGGGCCCTTTTCAGGGCTGGTAAGGTAAAAGAGCTTTTCTATTTTAATTTTAGAATAGGGTAGGGCATTTTTTTATTTTGGGGGCCTTTGTTATTTTATTAGGGGGCTTAGAGGAGGTGTAATTAGTTTAAAATTGTTGTAATATTTTTCTAATGTTTGTAAATATTTTTTTATTTTTTGTAACTTAGTTCTTTTTTATTTTTTGTACTTTAGTTAGTTTATTTAATTGTATTTATTTGTAGGTATTGTATTTAATTAATTTATTGATAGTGTAGTGTTAGGTTTAATTGTAGATAATTGTAGGTAGTTTATTTAATTTATTTATTGATAGTGTAGTGTTAGGTTTAATTGTAACTTAGGTTAGGATTTATTTTACAGGTAATTTTGTAATTATTTTAACTAGGTAACTATTAAATAGTTCTTAACTATTTAATAGCTATTGTACCTGGTTAAAATAAATACAAAGTTGCCTGTAAAATAAATATTAATCCTATAATAGCTACAATATAAATATTATTTATATTGTAGCTATATTAGGATTTATTTTACAGGTAAGTATTTAGCTTTAAATAGGAATAATTTATTTAATAAGAATTATTTTATTTCGTTAGAATAAAATTATATTTAACTTAGGGGGGGTGTTAGTGTTAGGGTTAGAATTAGCTTTAGGGGTTAAAAAATTTATTAGAGTAGCGGTGAGCTCCGGTCGGCAGATTAGGGGTTAATACTTGAAGTTAGGTGTCGGCGATGTTAGGGAGAGCAGATTAGGGGTTAATACTATTTATTATAGGGTTATTAAGGCTGGAGTGAGGCGGATTAGGGGTTAATACATTTATTATAGTAGCGGTGAGATCCGGTCGGCAGATTAGGGGTTAATAAGTGTAGGTAGGTAGCGGCGACGTTAGGGGTGGCATATTAGGGGTTAATAAATATAATATAGGGGTCGGCGGTGTTAGGGGCAGCAGATTAGGGGTACATAGGTATAATGTAGGTGGCGGCGGTGTACGGAGCGGCAGATTAGGGGTTAATAATAAAATGCAGGCATCAGCGATAGCGGGGGCGGCAGAATAGGGGTTAATAAGTGTAAGGTTAGGGGTGTTTAGACTCGGGGTACATGTTAGGGTGTTAGGTGCAGACTTAGGAAGTGTTTCCCCATAGGAAACAATGGGGCCGCGTTAGGAGCTGAACGCTGCTTTTTTGCAGGTGTTAGGTTTTTTTTCAGCTCAAACTGTCCCATTGTTTCCTATGGGGAAATCGTGCATGAGCACGTTTTTGAAGCTGGCCGCGTCCGTAAGCACCGCTGGTATCGAGAGTTGCAGTTGCGGTAAATATGCTATACGCTCCTTTTTTGGAGCCTAACGCAGCCCTTCTGTGAACTCTAAATACCAGCGGTATTTAAAAGGTGCGGCCAGAAAAAAGCACGCGTAGCTAACGCACCCCTTTGGCCGCAAAACTCTAAATCTAGGCGTTAGTGAATGTATGCATGGATAGTGCTCTTAATAAATGCATGCACAGATAATGTTCTTAGTGAATGTATACACAGATAATGCTCTTAGTGAATGCATACACAGATAGTGCTCTTAGTGAATGTATGCACAGATAGTGCTCTTAGTGAATGTATGCACAGATAATGTTCTTAGTGAATGCATACACAGATAATGCTCTTAGTGAATGCATACACAGATAGTGCTCTTAGTGAATGTATGCACAGATAGTGCTCTTAGTGAATGTATGCATGAATAGTGCTCTTAGTGAATGTATGCACAGATAGTGCTCTTAGTGAATGTATGCACAGATAGTGCTCTTAGTGAATGTATGTACGGATAGTGTTCTTAGTGAATGCATGCACAGATAATGTTCTTAGTGAATGCATACACAGATAGTGCTCTTAGTGAATGCATGCACAAATAATGTTCTTAGTGAATGCATACACAGATAGTGCTCTTAGTGAATGCATACACAGATAGTGCTCTTATTTATTATTATTATTATTCTTTATTTATAAAGCGCCAACAGATTCCGCAGCGCTGTTCATAGGTAACAAAGATAAAAGGACAGTACAATATGAGACACCAGACAAAATTTAACAAACAAATACAGGAGGAGTTTGGAGCCCTGTTCCCGTGGGAACTTACAATCTAAATGGGTAGGAGGTTGAGAAACAGGAGGTGGGGACTGCAAAGGTGGGAGTGATGTTAGTGTGAAGTTAGATGAGGGCAACTATTAGGCAAGTGGAATTCATTAGTTACTGATTTGGTTATAGGCTTCCCTGAACAAGAAGGTCTTTAGGGAGCGTTTAAAGGAGGAGAGGTTGGGGGAAAGTCTGACAGCAGGAGGAAGTGCGTTCCAGAGGGTTGGTGCCGCACGAGAGAAGTCCTGTAGTCTAGCATGAGAGGAGGTGATGGTAGAAGAGGCAAGGAGTAGATCGTTGTTGGATCTTAGGGGACGGGCTGGAGTATATTTGTTGATGAGTGAGGACAGGTATGGGGGGGCTGCATTGGTAAGGGCTTTGTAGGTCAAAGTGAGAACTTTGAATTTAATTCTGCTGTGAATGGGGAGCCAGTGAAGGGACTCACAGAGGGGTGCGGCAGATACAGAGCGTCGGGAGAGGTGGATTAGCCTAGCAGAGGCATTTAGGATGGATTGAAGGGGGGAGAGGCGGGAGAGAGGAAGGCCAGTTAGCAGGTTGTTACAGTAGTCAAGCCGGGAAATTACTAGGGAATGGATTAGCTGTTTAGTAGTTTCAGCGCTCAGAAAAGGACGGATTTTGAAGATATTGCGTAGGTGGATGCGACAGGATGAAGAGAGCGATTGGATGTGGGGTATGAAGGACAGATTGGAGTCGAGTGTAACTCCAAGGCAGCGGACTTGGGGTGATGGGGAGATAGTGGTGTCACCGACAGTGATAGTAAAGTTAGAAACTGGAGTAGAATTAGTTGGGGGGATTAGAAGAAGCTCAGTCTTGGACATGTTTATTTTTAGGTGGTGAGAGGCCATCCAGGAAGAAATGCCAGATAAGCAGCTGCTGATGTGGGAAAGGACAGACGGAGAGAGTGCAGGGGTGGATATGTAGATCTGAGTATCATCAGCATAGAGGTGATAGTTGAAGCCATAGCTACTAATAAGTTGACCCAGCGAGGAAGTATAAATAGAGAAGAGTAGAGGGCCTAGAACAGAGCCTTGAGGTACTCCAACAGACAGAGGCAGTGGAGAGGATGAGTCACCAGCAAATGAGACAGAAAAGGATCTATTAGAGAGATAAGAGTGGATCCAGGAGAGGGCAATGTCACAGAGTCCAAGGGAGCTGAGAGTCCGTAAGAGGAGGGGATGGTCAACAGTGTCAAAGGCAGCAGACAGGTCAAGTAAGATAAGTATAGAATAGTGGCCATTGTTTTTAGCAGAAAGAAGATAGTTCGTAACCTTGGTGAGGGCAGTCTCAGTTGAGTGTTGGGGACGGAAGCCAGATTGCAGGGGGTCAAGCAGTGAGTTGGAGGATAGGAAGTGTGTTAGGCGATCGAAAACTAGTTTTTCTAGGACTTTAGAAGCTAGCGGAAGTAGTGATATGGGGCGGTAGTTTGCAGGAGAATTGGGGTTGAGGGAGGGTTTTTTGAGGATGGGGGTGACCTTTGCATGTTTGAATGATGATGGAAATGAACCAGTAGTAAGGGATCGGTTGAATATGTGAGTAAGAGCTGGGGTGAGGGTAGAGGACAGAGAGGGTATTAGATGTGAAGGGATAGGGTCAAGGGGGCATGTAGTGAGGTGTGAGGAAGATATTAGGGAACTCACTTCATTCTCAGTGGTTGGGGGGAAGGTACTGAGAGTGTTGGAGGGGGTGACCGGGGGTGCAGTTGAAAGGTTGCAGTCTTGTGGTGGGATGTTGCTTCTGATGGTAAGTGTTTTGTTGAAAAAGTAATCTGCCAAGTCTTGAGCACTAAAGTCAGATGAGGGGGGTGGTGCAGGTGGATAGAGGAGAGTGTTGAAAGTGGAGAAGAGACGTTTAGGGTTTGAGGAGTGAGAAGATATGAGAGAAGAGAAGTAGTTTTGCTTGGCTTAGTGAAGGGCAGAGGAGTAAGAATAAAGAATGAACTTATAGTGTAGGAAATCGTGTTCATAGGGGGATTTCCTCCAGGCACGTTCAGCAGCACGGGAGCATTTTTGTAGATAGCGTGTTTGCTGAGAGTGCCAGGGCTGGAGCTGACGACGTGGGGTTTTGCGTATTTGTGGAGGAGCAAGGGTGTCGAGTGCAGAGGAAAGAGTATTGTTATAGTGGTCTGTAGCAAGGTCAGGGCAGGATACCATGGAAGTGTGGGGAAGGCCTTTTTGAATAAGGTTAGAAAGTTGGAGAATGTAGTGAATGCATACACAGATAGTGCTCTTAGTGAATGCATACACATATAGTGCTCTTAGTGAATGCATACACAGATAGTGCTCTTAGTAAATGCATACACAGATAGTGCTCTTAGTGAATGCATACACAGATAATGCTCTTAGTAAATGCATACACAGATAATGCTCTTAGTGAATGCATACACAGATAGTGCTCTTAGTGTGTGTAAGCACAGATACTGTTCTTAGTGAATGCATGCACAGATAATGTTCTTAGGGAATGCATACACAGATAGTGCTCTTAGTAAATGCATACACAGATAGTGCTCTTAGTAAATGCATGCACAGATAGTGTTCTTAGTGAATGCATACACAGATAGTGTTCTTAGTGAATGCATACACAGATAATGTTCTTAGTGAATGCATGCACAGATAATGTTCTTAGTAAATGCATACACAGATAGTGCTCTTAGTGAATGTATACACAGATACTGTTCTTAGTGAATGCATACACAGATAATGTTCTTAGGGAATGCATACACAGATAGTGCTCTTAGTAAATGCATACACAGATAGTGCTCTTAGTAAATGCATGCACAGATAGTGTTCTTAGTGAATGCATACACAGATAGTGTTCTTAGTGAATGCATACACAGATAGTGCTCTTAGTAAATGCATGCACAGATAGTGCTCTTAGTATATGCATGCACAGATAATGCTCTTAGTAAATGCATACACAGATAATGTTCTTAGTGAATGCATGCACAGATAATGTTCTTAGTAAATGCATACACAGATAGTGTTCTTAGTGAATGCATACACAGATAGTGCTCTAAGTAAATGCATACACAGATAATGTTCTTAGTGAATGCATGCACAGATAATGTTCTTAGTAAATGCATACACAGATAGTGTTCTTAGTAAATGCATACACAGATAATGTTCTTAGTGAATGTATGCACAGATAGTGCTCTTAGTAAATGCATACACAGATAATGTTCTTAGTGAATGTATGCACAGATAGTGCTCTTAGTAAATGCATACACAGATAATGTTCTTAGTAAATGCATACACAGATAATGTTCTTAGTGAATGCATACACAGATAATGTTCTTAGTGAATGCATACACAGATAATGCTCTTAGTAAATGCATGCACAGATAATGTTCTTAGTGAATGCATACACAGATAATTCTCTTAGTGAATGCATACACAGATAGTGCTCTTAGTAAATGCATACACAGATAATGTTCTTAGCGAATGCATACACAGATAATGCTCTTAGTAAATGCATGCACAGATAGTGTTCTTAGTGAATGTATGCACAGACAGGGCCGCCACTAGAAATTTTGGGGCCCCTGACTTAACCATTGATCAGGGCCCCCCCCCCCCCTTTCTTTGACATGTGCAATTTTTGACCAAGTGACTAAAACGTATATGCACCTTATTCTTAAGTGTCTATTTAAACTTGGAAATGTTGTAAAGTTAGTAACATACACTGAAACACACACACACACTCACACATAAGGATTCACATATAGACACTCTAGCAGACACGCAAAGAAACTCAGACACAGACACCCAAACAGACACTCAGCACTTGTTTACATTGACTTGACAAGTAATGAGGTAAACTACAGTTTTGTAAAAAAAGGAGATTTAGAAATCAAAATATGTAGTTCTGATTATCTTTTTGTAAAGGAAGATGCCAACTAAATGATGACAACAGCATGCAGTGGCTGAAAGGAAGGGCCCTGAACTGCCTAAACAATAATTTAAAGGTTAAATGGTGGATTGGTGACTTCCGGAAAGGTCTTATTAGTCTCAAAGTCTGTAGAAAGATGTGAATAATCAGTAGTAAGGTCAAAATGTCCTAAAAAGGAACAGACAATGGACACACACACAAACTCAAACTTGCACATACACCCAAGGAAACACTGACAGAGACAGCCTCAGAAAACACACAAAGACATACACACACACACACACACACACACACACAAACTCAAACTTGCACATACACCCAAGGAAACACCAACAGAGACAGCCTCAGAAAACACACAAAGACATACACACAGACACCCACAGAAAACACATAAAGACATACATACACACCCTCACTGAGACATCCACAGAAAACACACAACACACAAAGACATACACACACCCTCACAGAGACACCCACAGAAAATACACACCCTCACAGAGACATCCACAGAAAACACACACACACACCCTCACAGAGACATCCACAGAAACCACAGACATACACACCCAGCCTCACAGAGGCATCCAGAGAAAATACACAAAGACAAACACACGCCCAACCTCACAGACACACCCATAGAAAAAGCTCAAAGACATATGCACACACCCTCACAGACATCCACAGAAAATGCACAAAGACATACACACCCACCCTCACAGAGATACCAACAGAAAAAAAATACATACACACTCATAGAGACACAAACCAAAGCACAAAGACATAAACACAGACACCCACAGAAGCACTCACAGGAGGAAACATTTATGCGCCTTGCATCCCCTAAATCAACAGTGTGTGACATGCATGATAAAAAAAAATGCAGAAATTAAGAGATAACTTTTTAAAGAATCTTATTTGTAAATGTGCAAACAAAAATAATTCTGTGAATTCAAAATTGTACATTAATGATCTGGGTAGATGGCTAGATGAAGAAAAGTACTTTTAAAAGGTTGACATATGTTTGATATTTTCCCCATTTTCCCCACCCAAGAGCACCACTTCAAATATAGTGTACAAATGTTCCCATCTGTCAGCTGTACTTGTGGATTTTGAAAATGCTGTACTCTATATGGTCTTGGTGGAAACATAAGCTGTGGTACTCATACCATTAGATCTGGTTAAATGAAGGATTTAGGCTTGTTGGTATCCATTTCAAAATTAAGTCAGCTGTAGTGTAAACTGAACAGTTTTAAGTTAACCTGTCTCATTTCCAACACTGAACAATCTTAGTCTGAGAGTATAACATGTTATGCAGATGTAAAAATCTTTCTACAGCATTGTCAAATAATCATAAATACACTGCTGCTAAAAAAATGTGTTTTTATGGACCCCTGGCCCCACTATACAACTACTACCACACTGAAGTTACAATCTTAAATTGCACAAAGAAATAAAAAAACATTTGCTAAGTAATTCCTACCTCCTCTGCAAATGAAAGTGATCAGCCGTCTGACTCAGGCACACACTCTACAAAGTGCCAAATCTGTCTCACACTGTGCATAGTGGTTTAGTGCACACTCAGAAATCCTCTCAAATGCTAATACTTTACTCCTTGTAATAACATTTCCCATGCTCAATTAGCACTCTGCTGTAGTACCCACTGGTGGCTGCCAAATTTTTAAAAAAAAAAAGTTTTTTTTTTTTTTAGTTCTTGCCTCATGGGGCCCCCCTAGCCCATTGGGCCCCTGACAGGAGTCACCCCTGTCACCCCCTGATGGCGGCCCTGTGCACAGATAGTGCTCTTAGTGAATGCATGCACAGATAATGCTCTTAGTAAATGCATACACAGATAATGTTCTTAGTGAATGCATACACAGATAATGTTCTTAGTGAATGCATACACAGATAATGTTCTTAGTGAATGCATACACAGATAATGTTCTTAGTAAATGCATGCACAGATAGTGTTCTTAGGGAATGCATGCACAGATAATGCTCTTAGTAAATGCATGCACAGATAGTGTTCTTAGTGAATGCATGCACAGATAATGTTCTTAGAGAATGTATGCACAGATAGTGTTCTTAGTGAATATATACACAGATAATGTTCTTAGTGAATGCATACACAGATAATGTTCTTAGTAAATGCATACACAGATAATGTTCTTAGTGAATGCATATACAGATAATGTTCTTAGTGAATGCATACACAGATAATGCTCTTAGTAAATGCATACACAGATAATGTTCTTAGTGAATGCATAGACAGATAATGTTCTTAGTGAATGCATACACAGATAGTGCTCTTAGGGAATGCATGCACAGATACTGTTCTTAGTGAATGCATGCACAGATAATGTTCTTAGGGAATGCATACACAGATAATGTTTTTAGGGAATGCATACACAGATAATGTTCTTAGTGAATGCATAGACAGATAATGTTCTTAGTGAATGCATACACAGATAGTGTTCTTAGTGAATGCATACACAGATAGTGTTCTTAGTGAATGCATACACAGATAATGTTCTTAGTGAATGCATGTACAGATAATGTTCTTAGTAAATGCATACACAGATAGTGCTCTTAGTGAATGTATGCACAGATACTGTTCTTAGTGAATGCATACACAGATAATGTTCTTAGTGAATGCATGCACAGATAATGTTCTTAGTAAATGCATACACAGATAGTGCTCTTAGTGAATGTATGCACAGATACTGTTCTTAGTAAATGCATACACAGATAGTGCTCTTAGTGAATGCATACACAGATAGTGCTCTTAGTAAATGCATAAACAGATAATGTTCTTAGTGAATGCATACACAGATAATGTTCTTAGTAAATGCATACACAGATAGTGCTCTTAGTGAATGTATGCACAGATACTGTTCTTAGTAAATGCATACACAGATAGTGCTCTTAGTGAATGCATACACAGATAGTGCTCTTAGTAAATGCATACACAGATAATGCTCTTAGTGAATGCATACACAGATAATGCTCTTAGTAAATGCATACACAGATAGTGCTCTTAGTGAATGCATACACAGATAGTGCTCTTAGTAAATGCATACACAGATAATGCTCTTAGTGAATGTATGCACAGATAGTGCTCTTAGTAAATGCATACACAGATAATGCTCTTAGTAAATGCATACACAGATAATGCTCTTAGTAAATGCATACACAGATAGTGCTCTTAGTGAATGCATACACAGATAGTGCTCTTAGTAAATGCATACACAGATAGTGCTCTTAGTAAATGCATACACAGATAATGCTCTTAGTGAATGTATGCACATATACTGTTCTTAGTGAATGCATACACAGATAGTGTTCTTAGTAAATGTATGCACAGATAGTGCTCCAATACAAAAGCATCATAGCTTTATATATACAACACATTAAAGTAGGAGCAGCAGTTTTTTTTCTTTTTAAACTAAAGGCTAGATTTATTAACACCCTACAGCTGCAAGTTCTCACAAGAACTTACTCGCCGTCATTTATCAAGCAGCGATCACCAGACCGCTGCTTCCCTAGCCTCTTCGCCACCTCTAATGTGGCGAAATTCAATCTCCTCGGTCTGGTCAGACCGAGGAGATTGACAGCTCCTGCCCACGCGTGATTGGCTGTGCGCGGGCAGGGGGCGGGATTACACGCGAGCGCAAAATTGCGCTCGTGTACAATGCCGAATACCTGCGGGTATTTTCGCCCCGCCACAGGTGAGCTGAGGCGTACAGGGGCGCGTATACGTGCCCCTTTACGCCTCAGCTTTAATAAATCTAGCCCTAAATGTGAAATTTTATTGGCTTTATTTGGTGGAGATTTGATGTCAATGTAACAAAAAAAGAGGAATAAAGCAAATGAAGGCTAATTTATTTTGTAAAAGCATATTTTAAATAGGCTGTCCTTACATTACTCCTCCAATTGTATAGAAATTGGTGTTGACAGTATGTGGTGTAATATTTAGGAAGTGGAAAGTGGCTTGCTTAAAGGGACGTGAAACCTTTTCTTGTAAGTTTCAGATAGAGTATACAATTTTAAACAATTTCCAATTTACTTCTATTATTCAATGTGTTTCATACTCTAGGTATCCTTTGTAAAATGAGCCATGCACTACTGGGAGCTAGCTGAACACATCGGATGAACCAATGATAGAGGCATTTTTGTGCAGCTACCAATCAGCAGCTAGCAAGTAGTGCATTGCTGCTCCTGCGCTTACCTAGATATATTAGATAGTAGAAGTAAATTGGAAAGTTGTTTAAAATTGCATGTTCTGTCTGATTGATGAAAGAAACATTTTAAGTGTTAACTGTTCATGTAATTGAAATCTGCAACTTAATCTAAGTCTGGATACCATATATCTCAATGAGGGCCAATGTCCTAACACATAAGGACCACAGATCAATATATTAGAAGCATTAAAGACCACATATAAATGTATGGCTATTAAACACAGAAATAATAATCTATTTCTTAAAAATATCCAGTAACATAGGGCCAGATTTACATAGTTTCAAACATTTCCAAAACATTTCCAGGGACACTGCAATAGAGCAAGCAGGTAGGTTACTGGAGTATTGGCTAGGGATGGGCGAATGTGTTTATATTTGAATTAGAAAGTTAGAACGAATGTTATTGTAGAAATTCGATTTACATAATCGAATGTTGATAATGAATATTCTTAAAAATTCTATTATTGAATGTTATTTACAGTTTTCGAAAGTCACATTCAAATTCAAATATTATATTAATAAAACACAGTTGTAGACTAGAAATACTATTTCGAATTTGAATGTGACATTTTTAAATTGAATGTGATATAAAATACATAGCTAAATATTCTATTATTTGAACGAATATTTTTGAATGTTATTGAAAAATTTGAAAATAGAATGTTATATAAACATTTGAAATTCGATTCGAACTAACAATTGTATCAAAATTAATTTTAAATTTCGAATTTTAAGAAACATTCGCCCATCCCTAGTATTGACTACCTACTGTTAAATTGCTCCACCCACTCAGTTCTGTGATCACATCACATCCATTTAATAGTAATAGTATAATTTAGACTTATCCATAGCTTATTATACAAATTACAGCACCAAGCTCTTACTCCTACCCCATAATATTGACAATACCAGACTTTTAAACACATTCTGGGCATATGGTTATTCTTACAACACAGCTTCAAAATTAGACAGACAAATAATATGTGAACCTATTCAATAATAATAATTAGAACAACAATATTCCAGTAGGAGTTATTTATATTTAAATAATAAACTATATATATATATATATATATATATATATATATATATATATATATATATATATATATATATATATATATACTGTATATATACACACACACATATACATCAAATGTTTAGCACAAGAGGTAGCATTTTATATGGCTGCCTAGCCAGTAGAGGGTTAATAACACAGCAATACAAAAAATATTTATGTATACCATTTTAATTAGAGGTAAAGCTTCCTAGACAAAATGGTATTGCAAATACAGACATCTCCCAACCATAGAAAGCACAATCTTGCCAACGTTGAATTTCATCATTTGCAGTAATTTTTCAAATTCAGTGACATCACAGTAAGACACGTCATAGGAAGAGATGTCACATGAAGTAAAGCAATATGCAGAAACAGACTTTTAAAAAGTTCAAGAATAAAAAACAATTCCTTTTTGTACCAAACAGAAAACAGTCTGCATCATTAGTCAAAATGTATTAAAGTGTCTAATTTAAACAAATAATACATGTGCAGATATATTTACAAAACTTTTACTATTAACCGTCATTAATTCTTCCAAAAGACCATAAAAATGGAAGCATTTTTGCACTATTGCAGCAAAGTTATAATTAAACATAAATCATCTCCTAATCAATTATTTTTATTTGTCTAGCTCTTATATATTATCACTTCCCTATATATTACACTATTTCAGGGCTCAGCTGAGTGCTTACACACACAAAACTGAAGTGACACAAAACTACCTTAGATTCACTGTCCTAATAGCCAGAAGCAATGCTTCCTAAGTTATCCTGGACTCCGAATGACACTCTGAGGGCAGAGGTGCAGGGGAGGAGCTAGGATGCAGTGTGGCAAGTCAAATTACTAAAAACAGGAGGAGAAACACAGCAAACAGTGCAGCTGATCTTACCATGTGATTATGCACAGCACCGGACTGGGTGAGCTGTTGGTGGCAAATTGATTTTTGTATTATTCAGCCTGAAAGCAATTTTTATATTTTTTCACTGTGTGTAGGAAGTGGTGTATGTTTAAAACTCGTGCTAAAATCAGTAAGCTGCAGATGATACAGAGTGCTAAAATATGAAGACTAAATAATGCAAAGATGCAAACAATATATTATCTATAGTAGTAGCCAAGTAATCACCCCTCTTTTACTAAAAATCAGCACATATCCTTTCCTAGCGAGAATGAGCTGTTTGTGAGTGTTTTTTTCTTCTGATTTGTGGCAGTTTAAACATTGATCACTCAGAGAACGTGCAGCAAGGAGACCCTGCCCAGACCTGCTCTGAGTAATCAAGCAGAGTACTTGCTGGACACACAGCCTCACCCACAGCAACTCCCTATTAACTTTTTTAACACATGCCTCAGCTCAGCTGCAGCCCTCCAAATCTCCTGGAGAAGACATTAACGACTGCCACAAAAGCGGCGGTATTTCACCTCCCTATAGCGCTGCTATTACAGGTTTTAAAAAAACCCAGCTTGCACGGGCAATATGGTGGCGTTGAGCTCCATACCTCACCCAAATACAAGCGCTGCTTTGACGTGCTCGTGCAGATTTCCCCATAGACATCAATGGGGAAAGCCAGCAAAAAAAAAGCCTAACTCCTGTGATCGCGGAAACAATAGGTCCGTAACGCAGCCCTATTGATGTCTATGGGGAAAGAAAAAGTTATGTTTAAACCTAACACCCTAACATAAAAAACACGTCTAAACACCCCTAATCTGCCGCCCCCGACATCACTGCAACCTACATAATGTTATTAACCCCTAATCTGCCGCCCCCAACATCGCCCCCACCTACATAATGTTATTAACCCCTAATCTGCCGCCCCTAACATCACCGCCACCTACATTACAGTTATTAACCCCTAATCTGCCGCCACCTACATTAGTTATTAGCCCCTAATCTGCCGCCCCCGACATCGCCGCAACCTACATAATGTTATTAACCCCTAATCTGCCGCCCCTAACATCACCGCCACCAACATTACCGTTATTAACCCTTAATCTGCTGCCCCTAACATTGCCGCCACCTACATTACCGTTATTAACCCCTAATCTTGCCGCCCCTACATAATTTATTAACCCCTAATCTGCTAGCCCTAACATCGCCGCCACCTACCTACACTTATTAGCCCATAATCTGCCGCCGCTACTATACTAAAGTTATTAACCCCTAAACCTCTGGCCTCCCACAACACTAACACTGCATAAATATATTAACCCCTAAACCTAACCCTAACGTAACCCTACCACCCCCCTAACTTAAATATAATTAAAATAAATCTAAATTAAACTTACAATTATTACCTAAATAATTCCTATTTAAAACTAAATACATACTTACCTATAAAATAAAACCTAAGCTAGCTACAAAATAACTAATAGTTATATTGTATCTATCTTAGGTTTTATTTTTATTTCACAGGTAAGTTTGTATTTATTTTAACTAGTAGACTAGTTATTAACTATTTACTAGCTACCTATTTAAAATAAATACAAAGTTACCTGTAAAATAAAACCTAACCTGCCTTACACTAAAACCTAACATTACAATAAAATAAAATAAATTAATAAAATACAATTATCTAAATTACAAAAAAATAAACACTAAATTACACAAAATAAAAAACAAAAATATCAAAAATAAAAGCGAATTACTCCTAATCTAATAGCCCTATCAAAATAAAAAAGCCCCCCCAAAATAAAAAACCCTAGCCTACACTAAACTACCAATAGGCCTTAAAAGGGCCTTTTGTGGGGCATTGCCCCAAAGATAAAAGCTTACCTGTAAAAAAAAAATACAAACACCCCCCAACAGTAAAACCCACCACCCACACAACCAAACCCCACAAATAAAATTCTATCTAGATAAACCTAAGCTAATCATTGCCCTGAAAAGGGCATTTGGATGGGCATTACCCTTAAAAGGGCATTTAGCTCTTTTACAGTGCCCAAACCCTAAGCTAAAAATAAAACCCACCCAATAAACCTAACACTAACCCCCAACAATCCACTTACAGTTTTTGAAGACCGGACATCCATCCTCATCCAAGCAGGCAGAAGTCCTCATCAAAGCCGGCAAAAGTCTTCATCCAAGCGGGCAGAAGTCCTCATCGAAGCTGACAGAAGTCTTCATCCAGACGGCATCTTCTATCTTCATCCATCCGGCACCGAGTGGGTCCATCTTCAAGACATCCGGCGCGGAGCATCCTCTTCTTCTGATCATCGCTGGAAAATGAAGTTCACTTTAAGTGACGTCATTCAAGATGGCGTCCCTTACATTCCAATTGAATGATAGAATTCTATCAGCCAATAGGATTGAACTTTCATCCTATTGGCTGATCCAATCAGCCAATAGGATTGAGCTTGCATTCTATTGGCTATTCCAAAGTGCGGTACTGACATTGCGTGACGGCCAAAAAGGTGTGCGGTACACCTATACCTACAAGACTTGTAATAGCAGCGTTAGGGAAAAAGCAGCGTTATGAAGTATAACGATGCTTTTTCACTCGTAGCGCAAAACTCGTAATCTAACTGACTGTAGGCTAATGGCATTTTTTCTGAAATTTAAGAACATTAGTAAAAAGAAGATAACCTTTTTTTTTTTTTAAGTAATTGAAAAAATATATTTGTTTAAAATTGTGTCCTGTTTCCCTTCTCCAGGCTGATGCTATATATGACATGATTGGGTTCCCTGATTTTATTCTGGATAACAAGGAACTGGATGACGTGTATGATGGGGTAAGCAGGGAAGAAAATGGTGGTGAGGGGCAAAACTACTGGGGAGAAGATGAATGACATAGGAATATAAGGGAGGATTGCAGATAAAGGGGCACACTGGAGGACAAGATTAACTATGTTGTGGTGGTTTAAAAGGAAATTAAACACTAAGGGCCAGATTACAAGTGGAGCGCTAAATATCGCTTTTGTGAATGCGATATTTGCGGTCCACTGAGTAATACCAGCGCACACTATTGTGCACTGGTATTTCAAGTTGACACTTCCATAGGCTCCAATGGGAGCCTTGTTCTGATGCCGTCATACACGACACAGAACCGTAGCGCAGCGATGGCAGCAATTTGTAAATATATATGAATATATACATATATATTTACTGGGAACACACAGTTCCCATAGATTATTGTAATGTAAAAGCACGTTTCAATGCCGTTTTTCTCCTAACACCTCTAGCTGCCAACTTTAGCCCCCAAAAACTGCTACAAAATGCTAAAAATATATAAAAAAAGAAGAAAACTAACACTTAAGTTTGGGGGCATTTGGGGCACATTTATAAAATTATATAAGCTCTAATTGCCCATTTGCGGGCACGTGATAAATTAGTGCTACACTTGTAATCTAGCCCTAAATAAATTCCATCTGAAAGATGAATTCAGAGCAATGGTTAGCCTAAAAAACATGGAGATGTATTATTTAAAATGATAGTAGTTATTGATATTGAAAAAAAATATGTTTAAAGTGGCAGTGTGCATAAAAGCCCCATGTAAAATAGTTTTTTTCTCTGCTGATGCCAATTAGAGACAGTTATAAACTCATCACTAGAGTGTGCAACCAATCGGCTAGATTACGAGTTGTGCGTTAGGGTAAAAAAGCAGCGTTAACAGGTCCTAACGCTGCTTTTTTACGCCCGCTGTTATTATGAGTCTTGCAGGTATTGGGGCACCGCACACTTTGTTGGCCTTACCGCAAACCGATTTACGTAAAGTTCGTAAACCCTTTTTTCTATGGGACTTCCATAGCGCTGGTATTACGAGTTTGTCCTGGGAGGCCAAAAAGTGAGCGGTACAGCCTATACCGACAAGATTCGTAACGCATTTTAAAGTCAGTAGTTATGAGTTTTACACTATAACGCCGTAGCATAAAACTCATAACTAAAGTGCTAAAAAGTACACTAACATCCATAAACTACCTATTAACCCCTAAACCGAGGCTCTCCTGTATCGCAAATACTAAAATACATTTTTTAACCCCTAATCTGCCGCTCCGGACATCGCTGCAACCTACATTATATTTATTAACCCCTAATCTGCTGCCCCCAACATCGCCGACACCTACATTATATTTATTAACCCCTAATCTCCCGCCCCCAATGTCGCCGCAACCTACCTTCACTTATTAAACCCTAATCTGCTGCCCCAACGTCGGTGCCACTATATTAAATGTATTAACCCCTAAATCTAAGTCTAACCCTAACCCTAACAGCCCCTAACTTAAATATAATTTAAATAAATCTTTATAAAATTAATATCATTACCTAAATTATTCCTATTTAAAACTAAATACTTACCTATAAAATTAACCCTAAGCTAGCTACAATATAACTAATAGTTACATTGTAGCTAGCTTAGGGTTTATTTTTATTTTACAGGCAAGTTTGTATTTATTTTAACTGGGTAGAATAGTTACTAAATAGTTATTAACTATTTAATAACTACCTAGCTAAAATAAATACAAATTTACCTGTGGCGCTCGTGGGTTATTCAAATGGGGGTTCACAGACCAGTTATGTAAAATAGTTTATATATATATATATATATATATATATACATACATACATACACACACACACACACACACACACACACACACACACTGTATATTCTATATATATATATATATATATATATATATATATATATATATATATATATATATATACATACACACACACTGTATAATATATATATATATATAAAACAAAATGTATCACACCAAAATGTATTAAATACCTATGTGGTAAAATATCAGCCTTCACAATTCCTACATACACATATATATATATATATATATATATATATATATATATATATATATATATATATATATATATATATATATATATATATATATATATATATATATATATATAAATAACAAAATGTATCACACCAAAATGTATTAAATACCTATGTGGTAAAATATCAGCCTTCACAATTCCTACATACACACATATATATATATATAGTAACACACACAATCATAATATTATATTGCTTGCTATATTACTTGCAGCCAGCAGGTGGCGGTGGTGCATAAAATTCAAGAATTACACTTGTGAAGATTTCTAAAATGGAAAACGTTTATACTACATTTGTTATGTATATTAGTGAAAATATAATTATATATTCAGTTGGCCCCATGAATTAAGGTTGGACCTCAGTGTGGTTACTACATTTATCATGCCACATATATTAACATACTACAAGCTATAGCTGTAATTTACAATATAACAGGCTCCTGTGAACTCTTCTGCTATAGGGAATAATTATGTGAGTCAGGGGGGTCTCTTCTGTAGCTTAGTGTAATGTCCTGTCCAGACATAGTACAATAAAATACATACACAGGGTTTTATTCATTTACATGGAAAGTACAGTACATTAGCCAAAAATATAAGGTAATGTGTCTATCTTTCTGTACATATAATGTTCGTGGTAAAGTATCCCCCCTCCCCAAATTTGAATGTGAGTTGTCCAGACTGGGCAGTTTCTTCAGATTGTGGATTTGTTTCACCCACCTTATAGTTGGCTTTTCACAAGCAGGAACTTTTCATCCTGCCACCTCAGACAAAGTTCAGGAAAGATGGCTTTGGCCCTCTGTCAAACCCCATAAGTGGCATCCTCCTCCCATCTTCATCCTTTTTCTAATCCTCTGCTGCTGTCCCTTTAACAACTCTCAGCCTGTGACTTGTCCTAATCTTCTTCTGGATCGGTATCGTGACCCTGCCCTTGCTCTCTACTCTTCTCTTTCTTGGAGCAGTCTCTTCCGGTATTCAATGGAACAAAAAAAAAAAAACGTAAGCCCTGCTGCAGGCAAGGGCCCCCCCTGCTGCCCGCCCATAGAAATGGCCCAATTCACACACTGAAAATTGTGCGATTAGTAAAGGTATAGGCTCTGTTATGGGCAGAGCAGCAGGCACATAGAAAAAAATGTGCAAAGGGCTATAGCAGGCTATACCTCTCTACCGCACGTGCGGTATAGAGGTATATAAAAGGAGTTTTTATTTTATTAAACTGGACAGTAGACTGGATCGTTTTTTGGCTAAATAAATACAATTTTCCAATAGGGGGCTATTGGAGAAATTATATTTATTCAGCTAAAAAAATTATTTTCTTTCTTTTTTCTTTTTTTTCTCAGGGGGCTCACGTGCGGTTGTGATTATCTGGAGGAGCCTCCACTGAGTTACAATAACACCTAACCTTACACTATAATTAAATAAATTCCCTACATTAAATACAATTAAATAAATTAAATTAAATTAGCTAAATTACAAAAAAAAAACACTAAACTACAGAAAATAAAAAACAAATTACAGATCTTTAAACTAATTACACCTAATCTAATAGCCCTATCAAAATAAAAAAGCCCCCCCAAAATAAAAAAAACCCTAGCCTAAACTAAACTACCAAAGAAATTAGCTCTTTTTCCTGTTAAAAAAATACAAACACCCCCCCCAACAGTAAAACCCACCACCCACACAACCAACACCCCAAATAAAAGCCTAACTAAAAAAACCTAAGCTCCCATTGCCCTGAAAAGGGCATTTGGATGGGCATTGCCCTTAAAAGGGCATTTAGCTCTATTGCAGCCCAAAGCCCTAACCTAAAAAAATAGAAATTAGCATATAAGCCTATCTAGGTTTAGCTTTAAAAAAAAAAAATTCCAAGAGAACAAAGCAAATTTGATGATAAAAGTAAATTGGAAGGTTGTTTAAAATTGCATGGCCTATCTGAATCATGAAAGTTTAATTTTGACTAGACTGTCCCTTTAACGCTCCAGGTCGAACGCAAACTGCGCTAGACGTAATCTTTTTCTACTCGTTGGGCAGCGCTTGAAAGTAAAAAGTTTTCGCTTGTGCGCTAACCCGATGCTAAAAGCCGAACATAGAATATCGTGATTACATAATTGTATTCCCCTATAGAAGTCAATGGAGCAAATAAGAAAAAAGGAAAAAATGTGCATACACAAGTCTTCTCTAGGGGGCACTCTCCAAAAACCAAACATAAAATATATAAAAAAAAAAGAAAGGAAACAAACTAACGAACAACAGTAAAATATGTGCAAAATAAATAAAAGTCCAAAAGCACTCCTAAGGGAGATTAGTCAGCTCTCTGTCATAGGATGGTCAGGATCCTGATGATGAAAATTATCTGGAAGAAGAAAACACAGATGCGCTAAATGGCCTTGTACCATCAAACAACAATGATACAAATATAGAAAGTGGCTACTACAAGCAAATGGCACCAGATGGTGCTAATGGGACAGGCTGGCACTTCACAGTTGTCCAGCTAACTGTATACAGGCAAGCAGCTTCAGAGATCAAATCCAAAATGGCCACCAGTGTGTTCCTATATAGAGAAAAATAAAGGAACCACCATAGCCCACAATTTGACTAAATTTAGTGCAATATTATAAGTCACACTTACATCTCAAAAGCACCTCCGGGTGCAATCCAAACAGGCTGGAGCTTCTCAGCCGCCCAGCTGACTGATCTCTGGTGGTGCACAGGTAACACTCCAATCCACAGATGATACAAGAACAAAGTCCAGAATACAGCAAGTGTATATATAAAATCAAATCAAACCAATCTTTAATTATATAGGCACACACTTGTGGCCTTTTTGGATTTGATCTCTGAAGCTGCTTGCCTGTATACAGTTAGCTGGACAAGTGTGAAGTGCCCGTCTGCCCCATTAGCACAACCTGGCGCCATTTGCTTGTGAGTAGCCATTTGCAATATTTGTATCATTTTTGATTGATGGTACTAGGCCATTTGTCGCCTCTGTGTTTTCTTCTTCCAATGGTGCAAATAAACCTAACAACCTACTGGCGCGCAAACTCAATCGCATATTCTCTAGCGTGCTAACTTGACATGAAAATATGAATATTTCACATTCCAATGTACATCAGATAGCAGAATATGTTCTATTTATTCATAAATACATATATATATATATATATATATATATATATATATATATATATACACAGTTGTGCTCATAAGTTTACATACCCTGGCAGAATTTATGATTTCTTGGCCATTTTTCAGAGAATATGAATGATAGCACAAAAATTTTCTTTCACTCAAGGTTTGTGTTTGGCTGAAGCCATTTATTGTCAATCAACTGTGTTTACTCTTTTTAAATCATAATGACAACAGAAACTACCCAAATGACCCTGATCAAAAGTTTACATACCCTGGTGATTTTGGCCTGATAACATGCACACAAGTTGACACAAAGGGGTTTGAATGGCTATTAAAGGTAACCATCCTCACCTGTAATCTGTTTGCTTGTAATTAGTGTGTGTGTATAAATGGTCAATGAGTTTCTGGACTCCTGACAGACCCTTGCATCTTTCATGCAGTGCTGCACTGACGATTCTGGATTCTGAGTCATGGGGAAAGCAAAAGAATTGTCAAAGGATCTGCGGTAAAAGGTAGTTGAACTGTATAAAACAGGAAAGGGATATAAAAAGATATCCAAGGAATTGAGAATGCAAATCAGCAGTGGAACTCTAATAAAGAAGTGGAAAATGAGGGGTTCTGTTGAAAACAAACCACGGTCAGGTAGACCAACTAAAATTTCAGCCACAACTGCCAGGGAAATTGTTCGGGATGCAAAGACAAACCCACAAATAACTTCAGGTGAAATATAGGACATGTGGTGTGGCTGTTTCAAGATGCACAATAAGGAGGCACTTGAAGAATGATGGGCTGCATGGTTGAGTCGCCAGAAGAAAGCCATTAGTACGCAAATGCCACAAAGTATACTGCTTACAATACGCCAAATAGCACAGAGACAAGCCTCAAACCTTCTAGCACAAAGTCATTTGGAGTGATGACACCAAAATTTTGGCCACAACCATAAACGCTACATTTGGAGAGGAGTCTTCAAGGCTTATGATGAAAGGTACACCATTCCTACTGTGCAACACGGAGGTGGATCGCTGATGTTTTGGGGATGTGTGAGCTACAAAGGCACAGGAAATTTGGTCAGAATTGATGGCAAGATGAATGCAGTATGTTATCAAACAGAATGCCTCATTTTCCACTTCTTGATTAGAGTTTGAACACTGCTGATTTGCACTCTCAATTCCTTGGATATCTTTTTATATCCCTTTCCTGTTTTATACAGTTCAACTACCTTTTTCCCACTGGATAAAAGATGCAAGGGTATGTCAGGAGTCCAGAAACTCATTGACTGATTGATAATAAATGGCTTCAGCCAAACACTAACCATGAGTGAAAGAAAAGTTTTTGTGTTATCATTCATATTCTCTGAAAAATGACCAAGAAATCATAAATTCTGCCAGGGTGTGTAAACTTATGAGCACAACTGTGTATATATATATATATATATATATATATCTATATATATATATATATATATATATATATATATATATATACAGGGAGTGCAGAATTATTAGGCAAATGAGTATTTTGACCACATCATCCTCTTTATGCATGTTGTCTTACTCCAAGCTGTATAGGCTCGAAAGCCTACTACCAATTAAGCATATTAGGTGATGTGCATCTCTGTAATGAGAAGGGGTGTGGTCTAATGACATCAACACCCTATATCAGGTGTGCACAATTATTAGGCAACTTCCTTTCCTTTGGCAAAATGGGTCAAAAGAAGGACTTGACAGGCTCAGAAAAGTCAAAAATAGTGAGATATCTTGCAGAGGGATGCAGCACTCTTAAAATTGCAAAGCTTCTGAAGCGTGATCATCGAACAATCAAGCGTTTCATTCAAAATAGTCAACAGGGTCGCAAGAAGCGTGTGGAAAAACCAAGGCGCAAAATAACTGCCCATGAACTGAGAAAAGTCAAGCGTGCAGCTGCCAAGATGCCACTTGCCACCAGTTTGGCCATATTTCAGAGCTGCAACATCACTGGAGTGCCCAAAAGCACAAGGTGTGCAATACTCAGAGACATGGCCAAGGTAAGAAAGGCTGAAAGACGACCACCACTGAACAAGACACACAAGCTGAAACGTCAAGACTGGGCCAAGAAATATCTCAAGACTGATTTTTCTAAGGTTTTATGGACTGATGAAATGAGAGTGAGTCTTGATGGGCCAGATGGATGGGCCCGTGGCTGGATTGGTAAAGGGCAGAGAGCTCCAGTCCGACTCAGACGCCAGCAAGGTGGAGGTGGAGTACTGGTTTGGGCTGGTATCATCAAAGATGAGCTTGTGGGGCCTTTTCGGGTTGAGGATGGAGTCAAGCTCAACTCCCAGTCCTACTGCCAGTTTCTGGAAGACACCTTCTTCAAGCAGTGGTACAGGAAGAAGTCTGCATCCTTCAAGAAAAACATGATTTTCATGCAGGACAATGCTCCATCACACGCGTCCAAGTACTCCACAGCGTGGCTGGCAAGAAAGGGTATAAAAGAAGAAAATCTAATGACATGGCCTCCTTGTTCACCTGATCTGAACCCCATTGAGAACCTGTGGTCCATCATCAAATGTGAGATTTACAAGGAGGGAAAACAGTACACCTCTCTGAACAGTGTCTGGGAGGCTGTGGTTGCTGCTGCACGCAATGTTGATGGTGAACAGATCAAAACACTGACAGAATCCATGGATGGCAGGCTTTTGAGTGTCCTTGCAAAGAAAGGTGGCTATATTGGTCACTGATTTGTTTTTGTTTTGTTTTTGAATGTCAGAAATGTATATTTGTGAATGTTGAGATGTTATATTGGTTTCACTGGTAAAAATAAATAATTGAAATGGGTATATATTTGTTTTTTGTTAAGTTGCCTAATAATTATGCACAGTAATAGTCACCTGCACACACAGATATCCCCCTAAAATAGCTAAAACTAAAAACAAACTAAAAACTACTTCCAAAAATATTCAGCTTTGATATTAATGAGTTTTTTGGGTTCATTGAGAACATGGTTGTTGTTCAATAATAAAATTAATCCTCAAAAATACAACTTGCCTAATAATTCTGCACTCCCTGTATATATATATATATACACAGGTGTGTATATATATATATATATATATATATATATATATATATATACAGTGAGGCCTCGGTTTACGAATTTAATTCGTTCTCCGGGTCGTTTCGTATTGCGAAAAATTCGTAAACCGAAACACGTTTTCCCATAGGAATGCATTGAAAATCAATTAATGCGTTCCGGAGGTCCGAAAAAATTCAAATAAAGTGTCCAAAAAATGCTCCAAAAGGCTCCAAAAGGCTTAACAACTTGCTGCAAATGGCTCCAATGTCTCCAAAAGGCTCCACAACTTGCTGCAAATGGCTCCAAAAGGCTTAACAACTTGCTGCAAATGACTCCAAAAGGCTCAACAACTTGCTGCAAAATGGCTCCAAAACCTCTCCAACACCTCCACACTGGTACCCAAACTTCATTAATTCAATCATACTTGAGTATGCAGGGGGCACAGGGGCCACTGGTTTCGTATTGCGAAAAATATTCGTAAACCGAGGGGGGCAAACCGGCATTTTGTTTCGTATTGCGAAAAAAATTCGTAAACCGAGTCAATTTTTCTTCAAATTTCGATTTCGTAAACCGAAATTTCGTATACCGAGTCGTGCGTAAACCGGGGCCTCACTGTATATATATATATATACAGGTGTATATATATCTGATGTTTTTTTTGGCGTTATGAGTAAAAAAGCAGCGTTAAGCCTCATAACGCTGCTTTTTTACTACCGCTGCTATTACGAGTCTTGTAGGTACAGCTGTCCCGCACACTTTTTTGGCCTTACCGCAAATCAACTTACGCAATTTGCTTATAGTCTATTTTCAATAAGACTTCCATAGTGCCGGTATTACAAGATTTTTTTTTTTAGGCCAAAAAGTGAGCGGTACAGCCTATCCCGCAAGATTCGTAACGCATTCTAAAGTCAGTAGTTATGAGTTTTACACTACAAAGTCGTAGCATAAAACTCATAACTAAAGTGCTAAAAAGTACACTAACACCCATAAACGACCTATTAACCCCTAAACCGAGGCCCTACCGCATCACAAACACTAAAATAAAATTATTAACCCCTAATCTGCCGCTCCCGACATCGCCCCCACTATAATAAACATATTAACCCCTAAACTGCTGCACTCCCGCCTCGCAAACATTAGTTAAATATTATTAACCCATAATCTACTGTCCCTAACATCGCCACCACCTACCTACATTTATTAACCCGTAATCTGCCGCCTCCAACGTCACTGCCACTATACTAAAGTTATTAACCCCTAAACCTAAGTCTAATCCTAACACCCCCTAACTTAAATATAATTAAAATAAATCTAAATAAAACCTACTATCATTACCTAAATAATTCCTATTTAAAACTAAATACTTACCTGTAAAATAAACCCTAAGCTAGCTACAATATAACTAATAGTTACATTGTAGCTATCTTAGTGTTTATTTTTATTTTACAGGCAAGTTTGTATTTATTTTAACTAGGTAGAACAGTTACTAAATAGTTATTGACTATTTACTAACTACCTAGCTAAAATAAATACAAATTTACCTGTAAAATAAAACCTAACCTAAGTTACACTAACACCTAACATTACACTACAATTAAAAAAATTACCTAAATTAAATACAATTAACAAAATTAAATACAATTACCTAAATTACAAAAAAAACAAACACTAAATTGCACAAAATAAAAAACAAATTGTAAGATATTTAAACTAATTACACCTAATCTAATAGCCGTATCAAAATAAAAAAATGCCCCCCCCCCAAAAAAAAACAAAAAACCCTAGCCTAAACTAAACTACCAATAGCCCTTAAAGGGCCTTTTGCGGGGCATTGCCCCAAAGAAATCAGCTCTTTTACCTGAAAAAAATACAAACAACCCCCCAACAGTAAAACCCACCACCCACACAACCAACCCCCCAAATAAAACCCTAACTAAAAAAACCTAAGCTCCCCATTGCCCTGAAAAGGGCATTTGTATAGGCATTGCCCTTAAAAGGGCATTTAGCTCTATTGCGGCCCAAACCCTAACCTAAAAATAAAACCCACCCAATAATCCCTTAAAAAAACCTAACACTAACCCCTGAAGATCCACTTACAGTTTTGAAGACTGGACATCCATCCTCAACGAAGCCGGGAGAAGTCCTCAACGAAGCGACAAGAAGTCCTCAACGAAGTCGGGAGAAGTCTTCATCCAAGCCGGGAGAAGTGGTCCTCCAGACGGGCAGAAGTCTTCATCCATCTTCTATCTTCATCCATCCGGCGCGGAGCGGGTCCATCTTCAAGACATTCGACACGGAGCATCCTCTTCTTTCCGACGACTAACGACGAATGAAGGTTCCTTTAAATGACGTCATCCAAGATGGAGTCCCTTAGAATTCTATCAGCCTATTGGAATTGAGGTTGAAAAAATCTTATTGGCTGATGCAATCAGCCAATAGGATTGAGCTTGCATTCTATTGGCTGATTGGAACAGCCAATAGAATGCGAGCTCAATCCTATTGGCTGATTGGATCAGCCAATAGGATTGAAGTTCAATCCTATTGGTTGATTGCATCAGCCAATAGGATTTTTTCAACCTTAATTCCGATTGGCTGATAGAATTCTACCAGCCAATCAGAATCTAAGGGACGCCATCTTGGATGACATCATTTAAAGGAACCTTCATTCGTCGTTAGTCGGTGGAAAGAATGCGGATGCTCCGTGTCAGATGACTTGAAGATGGACCTGCTCCGTGCCGGATGGATGAAGATAGAAGATGCCGTCTGGATGAAGACTTTTGCCCGTCTGGAGGACCACTTCTTCCGGCTTGGATGAAGACTTCTCCCGGCTTCATTGAGGACTTC
The DNA here is from genome assembly GCF_027579735.1 of Bombina bombina. Taxonomy (NCBI): domain Eukaryota; kingdom Metazoa; phylum Chordata; class Amphibia; order Anura; family Bombinatoridae; genus Bombina; species Bombina bombina. The sequence continues at coordinate 461,722,117 of NC_069502.1, read as the reverse complement.
TTGCCGCTTCATTGAGGACTTCTCCCGGCTTCGTTGAGGATGGATGTGCGGTCTTCAAAACTGTAAGTGGATCTTCAGGGGTTAGTGTTAGGTTTTTTTAAGGGTTTATTGGGTGGGTTTTATTTTTAGGTTAGGGTTTGGGCCGCAATAGAGCTAAATGCCCTTTTAAGGGCAATGCCCATACAAATGCCCTTTTCAGGGCAATGGGGAGCTTAGGTTTTTTTAGTTAGGGTTTTATTTGGGGGGTTAGTTGTGTGGGTGGTGGGTTTTACTGTTGGGGGGGTTGTTTGTATTTTTTTTTTTCAGGTAAAAGACCTGATTTCCTTGGGGCAATGCCCCGCAAAAGGCCCTTTTAAGGGCTATTGGTAGTTTAGTTTAGGCTAGGGTTTTTTTTTATTTTGGGGGGCTTTTTTATTTTGATAGGGGTATTAGATGAGGTGTAATTAGTTTAAATATCTTGTAATTTGTTTTTTATTTTTTGTAATTTAGTTTTTTTTTTTGTAATTTAGGTAATTGTATTTCATTTAGTTAATTGTATTTAATTTAGGTAATTTATTTAATTGCAGTGTAGTGTTAGGTGTTAGTGTAACTTAGGTTAGGTTTTATTTTACAGGTAAATTTGTATTTATTTTAGCAAGGTAGTTATTAAATAGTTAATAACTTTTTTAATAACTATTCTACCTAGTTAAAATAAATACAAACTTGCCTGTGAAATAAAATTAAACCCTAAGCTAGATACAATGGGGCATATGTATCAAGCTCCGATTGGAGCTTGATGCCCCGTGTTTCTGGCGAGCCTGCAGGCTTGCCAGAAACAGCAGTTATGAAGCAGCGGTCACAAAGACCGCTGCTCCATAACCTGTCTGCCTGCTCTGAGCAGGCGGACATACATCGCCACAATACAACCCGATCGAGTACGATTGGGTTGATTGACACCCCCTGTGAGCTGCTGGTGCAATGCTGAATACGGCGAGCATATTCAGCGAGGTCTGGCGGACCTGATCCGCAGTGTCGGATCAGGTCCGCCAGACCTTGATAAATATGCCCCAATGTAACTATTATATTGTAGCTAGCTTAGGGTTTATTTTACAGGTAAGTATTTAGTTTTAAATAGGAATTATTTTGTTATTAATAGTAGGTTTTATTTAGATTTATTTTAATTATATTTAAGTTAGGGGGTGTTAGGGTTAGACTTAGGTTTAGGGGTTAGTAAATTTAAAATAATGGCGGCGACGTTGGGGATGGCAGATTAGGGGTTAATAAATATAATGTAGGTGTCGGCGATGTTGGGGACAGCAGATTAGGGGTTAATAAGTATAATGTAGGTGTCTGCGATGTCCGGAGCAGCAGATTAGGGGTTAATAAGTATAATGTCGGTGTCGGCGATGTCGGGGGCGGCAGATTAGGGGTTAATAAGTGTAAGATTAGGGGTGTTTAGACTCGGGGTTCGTGTTAGGTGTAAACATAAAATGTGTGTCCCCATAGGAATCAATGGGGCTGCGTTACTGAGCTTTACGCTGCTTTATTGCAGGTGTTAGACTTTTTCTCAGCCAGGTCTCCCCATTGATGTCTATGGGGAAATTGTGCACGAGCACGTACAACCAGCTCACCACTGACTAAGCAGCGCTGGTATTGGAGTGCGGTATGGAGCTCAATTTTGCTCTACGCTCACTTCTTGCCTTTTAACGCCTATTTTATAAAAACCTGTAATACCAGCGCTGTAGGTACTGTAAGTGAGCAGTGACAATAACGTGCAGGTTAGTACCGCACCCCTCATAACGCAAAACTCGTAATCTAGCCGGAATATTGCAAAAATATGATTTTTCATGTTTTAATCTACTTAACTGCAAAGGGCTCCAAATACACTTCTATATATGTATACATATGTATTTATATGTGTGTATATCTCTGTAAATACATATGTACACATATAAATACATATGTACACACATATAAACATATATATGTGTACATACATACACATCTTTAGACATGTATATGTATGTATCTTTATGTTAAAGCCCTTTGCCTCATATTTTTGAGCAACTAAAAACTTTTTTGTGCAATTTTTGTTTTAAATATTTTTTTTTATAGTGTTATTATAAGTGTAACTGTACTTTTATGTGTTTTGTGACACTTTTTTGTTTCGCGAAACAGTTAACCAGAGCTCTAAAGACAGTCTATCCCTACACGCTTTAACTTCAATTGTGCGCAAGCAATCACGATTACTTTCAACTTGTAATATGAGCGCTACAAAAAGCCAGGATAAACCCATTTTCCACTTGCGTATAACTGTTAGCACGCCGCTCGTATTCTGGTCCAAAAAAAGTATGAAAGTATAATGCAAAAAGAGTTTACTACATATAATCTAACATTATAAATAGCAATGTCAAAGTGTTTATAAATTCCCTTTAAAGTATGTGAATTTTATATTTTCAACAACAGTTACTCTAATTTTCCTTCTAAACTAATCTTATCTGTTTTTTTCTTAGTTTGAAGTAGCAGAGGATTTTTTCTTTCAGAACATGCTGAATTTTTATAACTTCTCAGCAAAACTGATGGCTGAGCAGCTGAGGAAACCCCCAAACCGAGAGCAGTAAGTGTTATATACATAAATATATTCGCCCATATGTACATATCTGTTTATCTCAGACCACAAACACACACTGGTCCATTAACCCTGACAAACAGTATTACATAGGATCTGTGTAAGGATAGAGACATAAAAGGCAAAAACTGAAATTTACATGGGTGCATTTCAATTTTGAAGAAAAACATTTTGCAATATACTTCCATTATTATTCAAACACCAAACCTTCTTAGAGAGTAAGCAGTGGCTTGTATGACATAAATCCTGATGATTTAGTCACGTTGCATATGTACGTATGCTGCTTAAACAGCAATAACTTTTACTAGAAGCATTTTTTCTAATGGAGATATATAGCAAAAAATGCTTTTATTTCAAATTGAAATGCACCTATGGACATTTCAATTTTGACCTTTCTGCCCCTTTAAGGCCCTGTTTCACCAACAAAAAACACTAGGGAAACTCACAGCACAAAGTGCCAGATAAAAAGTGGAACAAAAGTGATATTAGCGCTCCACTGACTAATGCCAGCACATGCTAATGCGTGCATTACAAATTAAGCGTAATGTGAATGCTAGCTCGCATTCGCATTGCTAAAAAATAGCGCAGCAATGGCAGCAAATTGTAAATATATATATGTATATGACTATATACATTTATGCATTAATATGTCTATGTACACATATAAACACATTCATATATATGTCTATAAGCATATATATTTACTGGGAACACACAGTTCCCATAGACCGCAACCATTTTTTTCTAACACCCCACTCTCGCCAACTTTACCCCCAAAATACTGCCTAGTGCAGTTATTTTATTCAAAAATTAAAATGGTACAATTTTTTTTTTTTAATAAAATACACTACACTGTATTTTGGGGGCATTTGGGGTATATTTATAAGATTAACCAGAGATCTATTCTCTGATTAATTTTATAAGCGCTAATTGCGACTTACCCCCATTTTTCTAAATGTCCCTTAATTGCCCCAAAAATACAGTGTATTAATCTTTATTAACAAAAAAAAATACTAATATTTTATTTTTTTATTTTTTTATAAAGTAACTGCATAAGGCAATTATAAGGAGCTAAAGTTGGCGGGTGTGGGGTGTTTGAAAAAACAAAAACTGCACTGAAAAGTGCCTTTACTTTGCGGTCTATGGGAACTGTGTGTTCTCTGTAAATATATACTATGCTTATATACATATATATTTATGTGTTAATAGGTGTATATGCACATATTAACACATAAATATGTATGTATGTAAGCATATTATATATTTACACTTTGCTGCTTATCGCTGTGCGACTTACCCCCTTCGCTGCGCTAGATCTCATGCTGTATCTAATGGCATGAGAATGAGGCTAACAGTGGAGCCTATGATAGAGCACTCTCATGAGCGCAATGTTTCCGTGCAATGCGAACGCGAGGTCACGTTTGCATTGCACCTAACTTGTAATACCAGCACACATTTGTGTGCTCTGGTATTACAAAGTGAAGTGCAAATATTGCTTTTGCGGAAGCAATATTTTGCACTGCACTTATAATCTAGCCCTAAATTGTCTAAGACTTGATGATTCAATAACGAGGCAGCTAGTTGCAGCTTTTGAGCACAGGGGTACTAAAATATTCACAAGAAACAGGAATCAAGATCAGAAGTTCCAATGCTAGTCTTTAAAGAAGAGAATAACAAGATCATTTACACCAAACCATAAAAACTGATGTCACCTTCAGATTTTCCTTTTCAATTCTGAATTATAAGTTTAGAATTATTGCATTTGTGAAGGGGAATGCATACAGCAGTTCTACTTTTCTGGAAGAGCATCCATAGCACAAAATTCTGTAGACAGAAAATGATTATTTGAAGCCATCAGTTTTATGTCTGGCATGTTCAGGAATTCTAGCTTTTTTTGTTTGCTATTATGCTCTCCTGGCTTTCCTATTTTCTGGAGGAAACAGATAATTCATCTAGAATACAGGTCTTTACATTAACTCCTTAGTGAGCAGACCATTTTTTTTTTTAAGAATAGTTTTTTTTTGAGGTTACAAACAAAATGATAATACAGAACAGAAAAGAAAAAGATTAAACCATTCACAATGATAAATCAGAAGCAAAGTGCTTACAAACATCCTAGGAAGTACATTTACTGGCAATATCAGAAGGTCTCCGGCATTATAGTTATACAAATAGGTTACATGTTACTGCAATATTTCCGACCAGGGACGCGACTGGATGTACCCAAGCATCTCAGTTGTGTCACATGCAGGCAATAACCATGGGTCGCCAGGTTCTCTGTTATGCACTTCCTTAATAATCTGTAGGGAGTACGCCACATCTAAATGGATAGGGAATGGAGTCAGATGAAAAATATCAAAAGAGTAGTATCTGACAAGTAAGGCTCAAATGTAAAACCTACGAAGGACATAGAAAGTAAAGAGCCTGTAATAAGAGGACCTCGTTTTACATTGTGATAATGATTTCCAATGTTTATCATACAGTTGGAACGACTAGGGTGCCCGCAACATCTATCAGGGAGGGGGAGGGTAAGGTACAGTAGTGTTCCACTGGCTAGGGTAAAGGGAGGGTGTGGGGGGCGCCAAGGGGAGGCTCCCGAGTGTGGGGAAGGGGTTCTCTCAAAGTCTGTATATATTGATGGGGGGGGGAGTTGGCAGTGTTTATTCTGGAGGGCCTCTAATAAGGAAGGCAGTGTTGGGTTCTAAATTAGTGTGATCTATTTCTCAGATATGCGTCCGAGGGCTCCCAGATCAGGCAGTGAAAAGTCGGTATATATTGATGGGGGGGGGAGTTGGCAATGTGTATTCTGCAGGGCCTCCAATAAGGAAGGCAGTGTTGTGTTCTTAATTAGTGTGATCTGTTTCTCAGATATGTGTCCCTAGGCTCCCAGATCAGGCAGTGAGTGTCTAGTTGTTGTTTGGCCCGGTGCACACTTTCCTCCATAGATTTAAGGTACCCGATTAAGTCCAGTACCCCTTGCCATTTTGGGGGCTGGGTCTTTTTCCAATTTCTGGCGATCATAAGTTTGGCTGAAAGTAATATATATATCAGCAAGGATTGATTATGTAGCGGGATCATCGGGATGTTGAGATGCAAGAGGGCCAGGGCAGGATGGGCAATGTCCGGAAGGCCCAGGCTGGAGCAAAGCTCCTTCGCCTTGGACCAGTAGGTGCTTAGGAATGGGCAGTTCCATCATATATGCAAGGGGCTACCCATCTCTCCGCAGCCCCTCCAGCACTGAGCAGAGCATGTAGGATAATATTTCTGCAGCTTGGTTGGGACCAGGTGCCATCTCGTCAGCAGCTTATAGTAAAGTTCATACAGGGTGACACAGTGTGCGGCGGCCCTGGTGGAGGTTATGGCTCGTATCCACTGTTGAGAAGTATACTCCCGCATTCATTCCAACTCCCAAGCCAGAATATGTGGTGTTTTGAATACAAAATCATTTTTTAAGAGGCATAGGTAGTGCGTTGATAGGGGGTGAAATAGTTCCATCGAGACTCCCACAAAGTAAGTTCTCTTGGGGTTTCCCGAAGGAACCCCCAGGACCGCAGTAGGGATCTCAGTCTCATCAGATCAAAATGGAGTTTAGGAGGTATTTCTAGGTGTTCTATCAGCTCATCATGACTAAGGAGGCGGTCATTAGCATAGAAATCGTTGATGGAGATGAGGTGGGAAGTCCTCCAGGCATTAGAGTGGGTATTGGGGAGGCTCAGTAATAAACCAATGATAGAGTGGACTGGGGCCGGATGGGGGGCAATATCCGAATTATGTCTTATTCTGAGCCATGCTTTTCGGAAATCCTCAACTATTGGATTTGAGATCACTGGTTGAGTAGGGCTGTGCTTGGGAACCCATAACAGATCTGCTAGCTCGACATAGGCCGGGAGGGAGGCCTGCTCCAATTCACGCCACCTAGTAGGAGGTAAGTTGGGGCCCCATGCAGACACATGGGATGTCATTGCTGTTTCATGATAAAGGCGAACGTTGGGGAGGCCAACTCCTCCCTGGTCCACTGGATTTTGGAGTATGTGGGCCGCCACCCTTGGCTTTTTCCCTTCCCAGACATAAATGTTAAATAGTTTTTGGAACTTTGTTAGGAGGTGCGAGGGAACTTGGAGGGGCAGGCATCTGAAGATATAGGTCAGTTTTGGTAGAATCATCATCTTTATTGCCGCCACTCTTCCCAGCCACGATACCTCTTCATATATTTTAGATTTAAGAAGGGTATCTATCTCCTTTAGTAGAGGGAGGTAAATCTCGTTGAGGGTTATAGTCCAGTCATGGGATAGGAACACCCCTAAATGTCTGACTACTTTAGTGGACCGCTTAAATGAAAAGGTCCTTTGGAGTGTCAGTAACTCTTTGGGGGGAATCCCCAGAGAATAAGCTTCAGTTTTAGCTACATTAATTTTATAGTATGAAAAGAGTGCCAAAATACCTTAAGAGGTCGAATAAGGGGGGTAATGATGCTACAGGGTCTGATAGGAAGATGGCTAAATCATCAGCAAAGAGAGCCAATTTTTGCTCTGTGTCATGGATCATGAGACCCTGGATGACCAGACCATCCTAGCCTTCCCACACCACTAACGATCGGTTACTGCCTAAAGGGTATTGCACTATGACTCAATATCGAGGCATCGCTGCAATACCCTGATAGCTGCTAGAAGCAATTGCAATTGCTTCCAGGACTCAATTTGACTGAGGACATGCCAGATATGTCCATGATCATTAACTGCTATTTTTTGGAGGACGTAAGGGGCTAAAGGGACATTTAACCCAAATTTTTTCTTTCATGATTTAGAAAGAGTATGCAATTTTAAACAACTTTCTAATTTACTTCTTTGATCTAATTTGCTTCATTCCCTTGATATTCTTTGCTGAAAAGCATATCTAGATAAGCTCAGTAGCTACTAATTGGTGGCTGCACATAGATGCCTTGTGTGATTGTTAAAAAAAATAGCAATACACATGAGTGAGCCAAAGGATATTTAAAAAAATGAAGCAAATTGGAATGTTGTTTAACCCCTTAGTGACCAGAGCATTTTTCAATTTTCTTACCGTTAAGGACCAGGGCTATTTTTACATTTCTGAGGTGTTTGTGTTTAGCTGTAATTTTCTTCTTACTCATTTACTGTACCCACACATATTATATACAGTTTTTCTCAGCATTAAATGGACTTTCTAAAGATACTATTATTTTCATATCATATCATATCATATAATTTACTATACAAAAACACCAATGCTAAATAGTTTCTAAATTTTGTCCTGAGTTTAGAAATACCCAATATTTACATGTTCTTTGCTTTTTTTGCAAGTTATAGGGCAATACGTACAAGTAGCACTTGCTATTTCCAAACCATTTTTTCCCCATCAAAATTAGCGATAGTTACATTGTAACACTGATATCTGTCAGGAATCCCTGAAAAACCCTTCACATGTATATATTTTGTTTTAGTAGACAACCCAAAGTATTGATCTAGGCCCATTTTGGTATATTTCATGCTACCATTATACCGCCAAATGCGATCAAATAAAAAAAATTGTTAACTTTTTCACAAACTAGGTTTCTTACTGAAATAATTTACAAACAGCTTGTGCAATTATGGCACAAATGGTTGTAAATGCTTCTCTGGGATACCCTTTGTTCAGAAATAACAGACATATACAGGGAGTGCAGAATTATTAGTCAAGTTGTATTTTTGAGGATTAATTTTATTATTGAACAACAACCATGTTCTCAATGAACCCAAAAAACTCATTAATATCAAAGCTGAATATTTTTGGAAGTAGTATTTAGTTTGTTTTTAGTTTTAGCTATTTTAGGGGGATATCTGTGTGTGCAGGTGACTATTACTGTGCATAATTATTAGGCAACTTAACAAAAAACAAATATATACCCATTTCAATTATTTATTTTTACCAGTGAAACCAATATAACATCTCAACATTCACAAATATACATTTCTGACATTCAAAAACAAAACAAAAACAAATCAGTGACCAATATAGCCACCTTTCTTTGCAAGGACACTCAAAAGCCTGCCATCCATGGATTCTGTCAGTGTTTTGATCTGTTCACCATCAACATTGCGTGCAGCAGCAACCACAGCCTCCCAGACACTGTTCAGAGAGGTGTACTGTTTTCCCTCCTTGTAAATCTCACATTTTATGTTTGACCACAGGTTCTCAATGGGGTTCAGATCAGGTGAACAAGGAGGCCATGTCATTAGATTTTCTTCTTTTATACCCTTTCTTGCCAGCCACGCTGTGGAGTACTTGGACGCGTGTGATGGAGCATTGTCCTGCATGAAAATCATGTTTTTCTTGAAGGATGCAGACTTCTTCCTGTACCACTGCTTGAAGAAGGTGTCTTCCAGAAACTGGCAGTAGGACTGGGAGTTGAGCTTGACTCCAACCTCAACCCGAAAAGGCCCCACAAGCTCATCTTTGATGATACCAGCCCAAACCAGTACTCCACCTCCACCTTGCTGGAGTCCATCTGGCCCATCAAGACTCACTCTCATTTCATCAGTCCATAAAACCTTAGAAAAATCAGTCTTGAGATATTTCTTGGCCCAGTCTTGACGTTTCAGCTTGTGTGTCTTGTTCAGTGGTGGTCGTCTTTCAGCCTTTCTTACCTTGGCCATGTCTCTGAGTATTGCACATCTTGTGCTTTTGGGCACTCCAGTGATGTTGCAGCTCTGAAATATGGCCAAACTGGTGGCAAGTGGCATCTTGGCAGCTGCACGCTTGACTTTTCTCAGTTCATGGGCAGTTATTTTGCGCCTTGGTTTTTCCACACGCTTCTTGCGACCCTGTTGACTATTTTGAATGAAACGCTTGATTGTTCGATGATCACGCTTCAGAAGCTTTGCAATTTTAAGAGTGCTGCATCCCTCTGCAAGATATCTCACTATTTTTGACTTTTCTGAGCCTGTCAAGTCCTTCTTTTGACCCATTTTGCCAAAGGAAAGGAAGTTGCCTAATAATTATGCACACCTGATATAGGGTGTTGATGTCATTAGACCACACCCCTTCTCATTACAGAGATGCACATCACCTAATATGCTTAATTGGAGTAAGACAACATGCATAAAGAGGATGATGTGGTCAAAATACTCATTTGCCTAATAATTCTTCACTCCCTGTATGGCATTGGCATTGCTTTTTGGTAATTAGAAGGCCGCTAAATGCCGTTGCGCACCACACTTGTATTATGCCCAACAGTGAAGGGGTTAATTCAGTGGCGTCACTAGGGTTGGTGTCACCCGGTGCGGTAAGTTATGGTGTCACCTCCCCCCCAGAAAGCAAACACACACAAAAACACAGGCACACACACATACAAACACTCAGACACACTTAAAAACATACTCAGATGCACACACAAACACTCGGAAACACACTCAGACACACACACACAAAAACACTGAGACACACACACACACACACAAAAACTCAGACACACACTTACAAAATATGTAAACTGCACTGCATTAATTATAAAGCTCATGCCTAGAGCTGCTCCCTGGCTCAGCAGAGCATCAAATGAAAGATAAACAGAGCACTCTAAAAATAAATCACTAAAGAAAAGGTTTAGGCGCAAACTATGAAAATTCTGCTCTCTGACTCTGTTCCAAGCCTGTCAGTGCACAGCCCCGGGCCGCGTGCCTACTGCTTCTTATGGCCAATCACCTCTACACTCTGCCCACCCCCTGCCCTCCTACCTGTTCAGTGTGCACTTAGTGTACGGTAACCGTAATGGTCTGGTGGGCATCATACGTGGCTCCTTCACTTTAAAGACAGTGTCAAACAGTCATGCGGTCAGGTGCCAGGCATCCCCTCATGATTTGCCAGTTCCCGTTTAGAGAGACAGCACAGCAGTGAGTGACTCCACTGCTCCACATGTCACTGAGCAGTGAGCACAGATAGGCAGGCAGGTTTAGGCTAGCAGCGCAACTTTGCAAGCCCCACGGCATGCCCACAACATTCACAGCGAAATTGGGCAGGGGAGAAGCAAAGTACAAACAAGCAAAAGCAGCCGGGAAAACTATTTGTTGAAATTGCAGCACTGGCTCAAGGGGCAAAAAAATTGTGTGTCTACAACTTCCCCAGTCCCACCAATGTTCACAAATGCCAGCCCCTCTAATAAAAAAAATCTATGCATCTCAACATTGTATTTCTTTGAATTTCAATAAAATTAAAAAAAAATAAAAAAAAAATAAAAAAATTTTTTGTTGGTGTCACCCCCTGGAGGGTGTCACCCGGGTGCGGCCCGCCCCCCCCGCCCCCCCCCCTAGTGACGCCACTGGGTTAATTAGGTAGCTTGTAGGGTTCATTTTTAGCTTTAGTGTAGAGATCAGCCTCCCATCTGACACATCCCACAGCCTGATCCCTTCCTGACCCCCCTCAAACAGCTCTCTTCCCTCCCCCACCCCACAATGGTCACTCCCATCTTAAGTACTGGCAGAAAGTCTGCCAGTACTAAAATAAAAGTTTTGTGTGTATATATATATATATATATATATATATATATATAGTTTATGCAGTGTAGGTTCCCCCCAAACAGCTCTCTTAACCTCCCCCCTCTTCCTATTTGCGGCCATCTTAGGTGCTAGCATCTGTCTGCCAGTACCCACTTTGCAATAAAATTGGGCTCATGTTTATTTATTTTTAAATAATCCCATTTTTTCCATAGTATAGCTGCCCTCCTCAATACCCTAGCCCCCTCCCAGATCCCTTTCCCAACATTTAATCCCCCTCTTCATCCCTCCAACTCACAAATTGTTTGCCATAGTGTAAGCAGTCCCACCCGCTCGCGCCCCTCTCACGCCCCCCCCTCACACACACCCTCCTGCCCTCCTCAAGCTCCCTCCAGCGATGGGCTGCCCACCCGCCTTTCTCCCACGCCACCAACGATCGTCACTGTTTGCTTCCAGAGCTTAAAACCCCTAGGGACGTACAGGGTACGTCCTTGGTCATTAACAACCGTTTTTTGTAGAACGTACCCTGTACGTCCTTGGGTAACGGGGCTAAAATTGTATTCTCGGGGGTGTGTTCGTACAGCGTCCGTGACAGGACACACTTTCGAGAGCTCCAGAGGATTTTCTAACAATCTGCCGATTATTGGATCCCAAGAGAAACAACATTCATACAGAATTTCATCATATATCGCTATTCACTGCCTAATTAAGAGAGGAACATTTTGATACCACATCTGATCTCTACATGAATCTGGAGACCCGGCTCTGATGTAATAGGCCTAAAGCGGCAGCTTACTAATAGACAGTACCCCCCCCCCCCCCTCCAGTGACCCGGGTTTTTTGCTCACTTCTGGGTAACTAAATCTAATCTATACAGACACTGAGCAGCCACAAATCTGATACAGAGCAGCCATGTGCGATCACACTTTATTTAACAAGCTTGGTGCCCAATACCTAAAACTGGAAAGGCTACTACAAACCTTATATGACAAGGCACCATCAGCAGAAGCTCTGGAGCAACTTATATCAATTTCCATAAAGCCTGCCGAGTCCACAGCAACCTCACATAGACCATCCTCGTCTGCCAATGGAGAGCCGGCTGAACAGGAACCTCCTACATGCACCTCAGATAGCATGTGTATTCTTTTATTGGAGCCTAACGAGAAGATGGCAACAACAGATAAAAGCCCACATACCGCACTGAAGGGCCCCGGTGCGGCCAAAACAAAAATTTAATTACCCATCTTGCTGCTGACAGCACCAATCGCCATGGTCCTAGCAGACGAACTAACACAGAATATGAATGACAGGCTAGACGAAACTGCTCTTAACTCAGATTCACTGACTCCGGATCAGAAGCCCAATACTCCTCAATTGTTAAAGGGACACTGAACCCAAAATTTTTCTTTCATGATTCAGATTGAGCATGAAATTTTAAGCAACTTTCTAATTTACTCCTATTATCAAATTGTCTTCATTCTCTTGGTATTTTATTTAAAATGCAAGAATGTAAGTTTAAATGCCGTCCCATTTTTGGTGAACAACCTGGGTTTTCCTTGCTGATTGGTGGATAAATTCATCCACCAATAAAAAATTGCTGTCCAGAGTACTGAACCCAAAAAAAGCATAGATGCCTTCTTTTTCCAATAAAGATAGCAAGAGAACAAAGAAAAATTGATAATAGGAGTAAATTAGAAAGTTGCTTAAAATTGCATGCTCTTTCTGAATTACAAAACAAAATTTTTGGGTTCAGTGTCCCTTTAACGCTACATAGAGGAAACATGGGGATCGCATTTACAAAAGCTTCCAGGAATACCTACATCCTGGAAAGTAGGATTCTGCCTCAATCATATTCTCTTCCCCTATTTGGGACAAACTCTACACCGCATAACCCTCCTCTAGATGCAGCACCTCCTTCTGCATTTACTTTAAAAAAATCCCTCTATTTCTTTAATATGAATATAAGAAGGATCCAAGAGAGATCCACACTATACATAAATGGGACTAAAAGGAGGATAATATCTCATAAATTGTAATTAAATTCTACGTACAATGTTTATAACTGTACTAATTATACGCTATGTACGTTTGTAACTGTACTAAATATACATTAATATGTTAGTTTGATCTATGTACTATGCAACTCCTCAATAAAAACATTAAAAAAAATTGTATTCTCTACCTGAATCGTGAAAGAAAAATGTTGTGTTTAGCGTCCCTTTAACCCCCCTTTAACCCTTTAAAGACACAGCTTTCAGTTTGCTCAATTGTTTTATGACGGAAAAATTCCGTCATATGTCCTTAAGAGATTAAACCTTTCCTAAGAAGTAAAAGATTAAGGAATTTCTTCTGAGACACCAACAGCATCTTAACTTAGCTTATCGAAAGGGCCACATTCTGCAACATTGAAGCTGCAGTATTCTTAATGTGAGACACAGAATATTCCGTCTCATCCAAGTCAGAGGAAGGTAAATATTCTGCAATACCCTAACTATGAGATATTTGTGGATTCCATATCCAGAACCAACCTTAGCATTTGCAGGGCCCTGGGCAGGTTACATTTGCGGGGGCCCTCAGCCCAGTGCCCTTATTCCCCTCCCCTGTATGCCCTGCCTCATGTATGGCCCACCACAGTGCTGACACTTAATGATACCTATATAAAGAATATCACAAAATATTTGACCTCCTGATGCCATAAAGAATTCTCATAAACTAAATACAACATATACATTGCACCATCTCATAACTTCTGACATTGTGCTGCCCCCCCCAAATAGTGGGGGCCTGGGCGGGTGCCCCTCTCACCCTGCCCAAAGGGCAGGCCTGACCATATAACACCCAGGCTTTCCAGGAGTAGCTGGAAGTTGGCAATATGTGACAGCTCCAGGCTTTAATACAAATATGATACAGCCTTAAAATGGTGAACTTTAAAGGGACAGTCTAGACAAAATTAAACTTTCACGATTCAGATAGGGCATGTAATTTAAAACAACTTTCCAATTTACTTTTATCATCAAATTTGCTTTGTTTCCTTTGTGGTATTTTTCAAAAGCTAAACCTAGGTAGGCTCAAACTGAGTTCTAAACTGTTGAAAACCGCCTCTTAGTTCAGAGCATTTTGAAAGTGTTTCACGGTTAGACAGTACTAGTTCATGTGTGTCATATAGATAACATTGTGCTCACTCCTGTGGAGTTATTTTGGAGTCTGCACTGATTGACTAAACTGCATGTCTGTCAAAAGCACTAAGATAAGGGGGCAGTCTGCAGAGGCTAGATACAAGGTAAGCACAGAGGTAAAAAGTATATTAATATAACTGTGTTGGTTATGCAAAACTGGGGATTGGGTAATAAAGGGATTATCTAGCTTTTTAAACAATAAAAATTCTGGTGTAGACGGTCCCTTTAAGCAAAGCAGTTATTTACAAACCACAGTGTCTCCCTGCTTACCCTGCGGAATGCGTAGCTCATAAGTGTCCAGGTGGCAACCCTAGCCCTAGTGCCACCGCACCTGCTGCACCAATGGTAGTTCCGCCTGTAATCCAGCAAAACCTCTACCCTTTCTGGCCCCTTATCCTTTGGATGCCTATGAGAGAGATACCCTATTTAGGACTAGATTACAAGTGGCGTGCATTTAGCTATTTTGCTTGAGCATAAATTTCACTAGATAGAAACTTTTTGCGCACATTGGGTAGCGCGTGTATTAGAAGTTGAAAGCAAAACGTTTACGCACGAGTGAAACCTGACGCATGCTTTATGCACACTACTTCCAACACCCGCAAAGAGCTGCGATAAATGCCTTTTCGCTCACGCATAACAATTAGAGTGCAACTCGTAATGTAGCCCAATATGAGCGCTATTGATTTAACTTGCACAATGTCCATCTGAAGTTACCCAGGGCAAAGACACCTATCAGGCTTAGAGATTTCCTTATATTGATCTGAAGAGTTGTTTTTTAAATCACAGACATATACTTCCTACTACAATATTTTGCCTTCATTGCTTTGGTATTTTCTAATCTTGATTTTGGTGCAATAGTTATGTAGTCATGTAGGTCACTTACAGTTGACAGACAGATAGATACTTGACTTTGAGCAATGTGATCACCATGAAATTTAGAGGTATGTTTTGAAAGCAGATTTGATTTTTTTTTTTTCTTTTTCATGTGTGTTGCTTTTCATGGGGATTGTGAAGTAATCTTTTTTTAATATATTTATACATATTTATAAGATTTATTTTATACACATTTCTGCTTGCTCTTTAACATTTCTTGTAATATTATAAAATACAATCATTTGCTGTTACAATGTTAAATAATTAGTATGCCCTTGGTAAGATCATGACAATGTTTCCTCTCAAGAACAGCCGCTGCTAACAATGGCTGCATGTCATTATCTCACTGTGATAAATTCAACAACATCCTCTCCAGTCTGACATGTTTCCTATGATATTATGTGCAACGCATTAATTAAAGACTAGGGGAAAATGAAGGAGCATTAGTAAGAGATTAGGCTAGAGTCATAGATGCTCTTGAGGTTACGAAGAAGCCTTGTGATGGTGAGATAATTTTGTGAAATTCACTGAGCCTCACTTCAATTATATTTACCACATATACGTTGGTTGGCATTCCTGCCATTAATTTACATTGTTATGTGAGGTACCTAGTACATAAACATTCACACAAGAAAGAAGAATCTCTTCTTGTCAAGGAACGCTTGCTTTGTTTTGTTTGGTTATTAATGTTTTACTCAGAGTCCAGAAACAGGCCAGAGGGTCTACAACGGATATAGTTTTAAGGAAATCCAGTAGTAGGCTTAGGGCATATACCATAAAGACAGTCCATCAGCAGAGTACAGATAGGGGTAAGGCAATACCAGAGTCCAGTGATCTAGCCATGGTCAAACACAGCTGTAAGTCTTAATCCAGAGGTCACAATAAAAGGAAGAATCCAGGAAGGTTAATCAGATCCAGGGATCAAAATTCAGAGAGGGAAACATGATACCAATGCTAAGAAACAGGTACAAAGTACACTAATGCCTGATAACTGAATGCAAAAAAACATGCAGGATTTAAAGAGACAGGCTCTACCCTTAAGGTCTGAGTACATTTGCATGTCTCTTGTTATGGGAAAATAGTCTTGCTGGATAGAATGAAAGGTGTCTTGGAGACCTTGTAGACACAAATGATGAGCTGCCCATAGGTGTTTTGGGGGATTTTTCATCTACACGAATGACAATCATGCAGAATGTATAAAGACTCTATTGCCCTTGTGGAGCATCTAGACTCACTGTCATGCCTCACTATTGCAGAGCTAACAAAGTTACCTTGTTTTTTTTTTTCTTTCAAGTTTTCTTTTTTCCTTATGTTAATGTGGTCTATTTTATTAAGGGAGATTTTTCACCATTTTGATTTGTTGATTCTGTAATGTTTTAAAGGTGTTTTAGTGATGCCGGTATCCTTCACAGTGTGTTGAGGTGAGACAGTACAAGATGATGTTTTGTTGATTTTAATAGCAACTCACGGATGTAACAAGGGACAAGTACATATTTATTTAAATTATATAATTTCTATTTGTGATTATTAATACAGCCCCCTAGTATTACTGTTCCTATAATGGCACACACCATACAATAGCCCTACTGGATTGGAATACAGCTGTCATTTGCTCAAAGCAATGCTAAAGTTACAGGGACATTATAGTCAACCTTTTTTCATGTAAAAGAGAACATTTCAAAATGTTTTTCAGTTTTTTAGAGCTCCTGCTGTTTTGTTGTCAGGACTGCAGAGGTGTGTCCCTCTCCACCAGTAACGCAGTTATCCCTATCAGCCAGTGAGCATCAGTAGGATGTACAAAGCATTATTAGTCCAATTTACAATTTAAACTGCTTTTACTTGTCATATTATAGGGCATAAAATATTTTGACATGTGTGAACCCTGCAGAAAATTTATTGAAAACAATGTCCTTTCAAATAGATGCAAAGCCACTAGAAAACCACATATTAAGTGGGTTTTCTAATGGTTCCTGTAAAGCAGGGGTGTCAAACTTATTTTAGTCAAGGGCCATTTTCCATACAAGTACAACTCACGTGGGCCGCACACTACCTACATATCTTGTCATTGCTAAACAGTGCAGTGGCATTTGCTATAACTGTATACATTTCAAAAGATTGTGTTCTGTAACTCCTAATTAACTTACTCTGGCTTGAGGAAATGTGCTCTAATGATTTTAAGAAGGTGAGACACACGCTCCACCTACGACCCACTGTTTATAATAGTGATAGACATACCTGTTGTACATAATACAAAATAATAAATACATAGAAATATATATAAAGTATGTGATTTTAGTTAAAGAGAAAATGATAGAAAGGAATGGAAAGAAATGATGTGGGAAATCAGTGCTACCATAGTAATGAACTGCATGTGTTAAAGAAATCATTATGCACTTATCTGTCTTTTTCTTTTTAATAACGTATGTTTTAATGTATGTGCATCCCTAACAGTAAGTGCAAAATTAGGTTGAGGGCCGCATGAGGCCCGCGGGCCGCCAGTTTGACACCCCTGCTGTAAAGGATTGGAATGGTTTTGAATTTAAAAAACGACTAAACAGCCACATGAGACCCTTCACAAAGCTTTTTTAATAACTGGATTTTGGATTAGACGTGAATGATGTTTTCACTCAGAGGGTTATAATATACCAATGTTTTCAAACACACACTGAGGACCACAGTTAAGATTTTTGCTAAACTAACAGAGTCATTCCCAATGTATTTATTTAGTAACCTAGATTGCATTTGCCAGACTGACACATCATGACTCATACATTTGTTTTATACTGAAGATTCAATTAGCTTTGTAGCTATTGTTCCAGTATAATAAGTACTGTCACACAGAACACTCATTTTGTTGTAATGTTCTAATTTTTCTGTGATATTCTTGCCTATTTCAAGAAGCATTTAATTAATGAGAACTGACCGAGGATTTCTTTTTGTTGGTAAATCTGAGTTGTATGTACCATGTTAGACTAAGCCAGTATCTAGTTAAGAGGATTTAGCTATACTAACCAATACCTTAGTTATATCCTGTGTTTTTTTAATATGGTTATGAGTTTTGCTTAGTTGCAAAAATTGTGATAATGGTCTTTACTTAATAGCATTACTATAGAAATACTTACTTTCTCCAACATAGGTGTGTCCGGTCCACGGCGTCATCCTTACTTGTGGGATATTCTCTTCCCCAACAGGAAATGGCAAAGAGCCCAGCAAAGCTGGTCACATGATCCCTCCTAGGCTCCGCCTTCCCCAGTCATTCTCTTTGCCGTTGTACAGGCAACATCTCCACGGAGATGGCTTAGAGTTTTTTGGTGTTTAAATGTAGTTTTTATTCTTCAATCAAGAGATTCACTCCGTTGGTGGCTGACCCTGGACAACCTGTCACAGGGAATGAGCTTCCGCAGACCAGAATAGGTCATTGTCACGACCGACGCCAGTCTGGTGGGCTGGGGCGCGGTCTGGGAACCCCTGAAAACTCAGGGTCTATGGTTTCGGGAAGACTCTCTTCTCCTGATAAACATAATGGAACTGAGAGCGATAGTCAATGCTCTCAAGGCTTGGCCTAGACTAGCAAAGGCCAAATTCATAAGGTTTCAATCAGTCATCATGACGACTGTTACATATATCAACCATCAGGGGGTAACAAGGAGTTCCCTGGCGATGGAGGAGCATCCGGGGGAGTGGGTACTCCATCTGGAACTCTTTGCCCAAATAACTCAATTATGGGGCATTCCAGACTTGGTTCTGATGGCCTCTCGTCAGAACTTCATGGTCCCTTGTTACGGGTCCAAATCCAGGGATCCCAAGGCGACTCTATTGGATACAATAGTAGCACCTTGGATCTTCAACCTAGCTTATGTATTCCCACCGTTTCCTCTCATTCCCAGGCTGGTAGCCAGGATCAATCTGGAGAGGGCTTCGGTGACCTTGATAGTTCCTGTGTGGCCACGCAGGACTTGGTATGCAGACCTGGTGAATGTGTCATCGGCTCCACCATGGAAGCTACCTTTGAGACAGGACCTTCTTATTCAGGGTCCATTTGAACATCCGAATCTGGTTTTCCTCCAACTGACTGCTTGGAGTTTGAACGCTTGATTTTATCAAAGCGTGGGTTTTCAGATTCTGTAGTAGATACTCTTATTCAGGCTAGAAAGCCTGTAGCTAGAAAAATTTACCATAATATATGGAAAAAATATATCTGTTGGTGTGAATCTAAAGGATTCCCATGGAACAAGATAAAAATTCCTAAGATTCTTTCCTTTCTACAAGAAGGTTTGGAGAAAGGATTTTCTGCGAGTTCTCTGAAGGGACAGATCTCTGCTTTATCTGTTTTACTTCACAAAAGGCTGGCAGCTGTGCCAGACGTTTAAGCGTTTGTTCAGGCTCTGGTTAGAATCAAGCCTGTTTACAGACCTTTGACTCTTCCCTGGAGTCTTAATCTAGTTCTTTCAGTTCTTCAAGGGGTTCCGTTTGAACCCTTACATTCCATAGATATTAAGTTATTATCTTGGAAAGTTTTGTTTTAGGTTGCAATTTCTTCTGCTAGAAGAGTTTCAGTGTTATCTGCTCTGCAGTGTTCTCCGCCCTATCTGGTCCATGCAGATAAGGTGGTTTTTACGTACTGAGCCTGGTTTTCTTCCGAAGGTTGTTTCCAACAAAAATATTAACCAGGAGATAGTTGTACCTTCTTTGTGTCCGAATCCAGTTTCATAGAAGGAACGTTTGTTACACAATTTGGACGTTGTCCGTGCTCTAAAATTCTATTTAGATGCTACAAAGGATTTCAGACAAACATCTTCCTTGTTTGTTGTTTATTCTGGTAAAAGGAGAGGTCAAAAAGCAACTTCTACCTCTCTATCTTTTTGGCTTAAAAGCATCATCAGATTGGCTTATGGGACTGCCGGACGGCAGCCTCCTGAAAGAATCACAGCTCATTCCACTAGGGCCGTGGCTTCCACATGGGCCTTTAAGAACGAGGCTTCTGTTGATCAGATATATAAGGCAGCGACTTGGTCTTCACTGCACACTTTTACCAAATTTTACAAATTTGATACTTTTGCTTCTTCTGAGGCTATTTTTGGGAGAAAGGTTTTGCAAACCGTGGTGCCTTCCATCTAGGTGACCTGATTTGCTCCCTCCCATCATCCGTGTCCTAAAGCTTTGGTATTGGTTCCCACAAGTAAGGATGACGCCGTGGACTGGACACACCTATGTTGGAGAAAACAGAATTTATGTTTACCTGATAAATTACTTTCTCCAACGGTGTGTCCGGTCCACGGCCCGCCCTGGTTTTTTAATCAGGTCTGATGATTTATTTTCTTTAACTACAGTCACCACGGTATCATATGATTTCTCCTATGCAAATATTCCTCCTTTACGTCGGTCGAATGACTGGGGAAGGCGGAGCCTAGGAGGGATCATGTGACCAGCTTTGCTGGGCTCTTTGCCATTTCCTGTTGGGGAAGAGAATATCCCACAAGTAAGGATGACGCCGTGGACCGGACACACCGTTGGAGAAAGTAATTTATCAGGTAAACATAAATTCTGTTTTTAATTATTTGCTTAATAAGACTCTAGCTACATACTCCACCTGGACACATTGCTGTATGTAGGCACAATAGTTAAAAACTATATTCATTGATAGTTAGTCCATAAATCTGGAGAAAATCAGCCATTGGCTTGAAAAATTTATAAATCTTCCCTATTTTCAGATAGTATTTAAAGGGACATCCCAGTCAAAAATGGAAATGAATTATATATTTTAATAGAAACATATTTGCAATATAAATGTATTAACAATTCTTCCAGTAAAAGTTATCATTGTTTTTTGTTTTAAATGTATTGGGTTCATTAACAGGTCAAAACAAATAAAAGAAAAATACATACTTATGGTGAGAAAGCAACATATTGACCATAACAATGGTCGTTAAAAATAACAAGTTACAGAGCTGCAAAAGGTCATTGTAATATAACTATATTGACCTGTGAATGATTTTATAATTTTACACTGAAAACATAAAACAACAGAAAAGAAGGGGAAGAGAGAAAAAAAAGAAGCTCTCTACTCCACCCTATTGCCCCTCCCTCCCCAGACAGATCTTACATTTCTCTATTGGATATTAACCAATGAGCCAGGAAAATATCATTTAAAGTCAACTCTGCAAAACTGATCGAGTTCAAAAACAGATTATCTCTCGCTTTTAATTTGTAATCGGAGAGGTTTTAATGATAGGAGACCAATCTAACAAAACGGGTGTTTGTTCAAGAGAAAAAATAAAAAATACATTCTCTGGGCAAAGGGAAGCCCTATTCTCATACACTTTATTATACCAACAACAACAAAATTCTGCCAGAATTGGAGAATTTTTGGTCAATACTAAAACATACAAAGAGGGCAAGGGAATTATTTATAAGTTTCATATGTGATTCTTTCCATGATATTTAGATCTCACACTCATCCAAAACTGAAACACTATATCTAATAAAATTTGGATCTAAGGAAGGAAAGAAAGTCGTCCAATAATTAGTTAATTTATTAAGTAATAGTTGACTATGGTTGTTGAGCATAATATGATAAATAAGTGAAATTGAAGAATTACCTGCTGCAAATTTTGTATACGATATCGGACCAGTAATCTATCGAGCCCCTATCCCAATGTAGATTATTAACATAATGATTCAGCATTAAGCTCAGAGTGCCAGTGGGGCTTATATCATGTCAGCAATTAACAAACAGGTAGATTACGAGTTATGCGCGTTAGAGGGTTTTTAACGAATGCAACAAAAGTTGCGTTATTTCACCCTCCATAGGGCTGCCATTACAAGTTTTGAAACAGCCGGCTTGTGCGTGCGATATGGTTGCGTTAAGCTCCATACCGCACAAAATACAAGCGCTGTTTTGACATGCTCGTGCACGCTTTCCGAATAGACATTAATGGGGAGAGCGGGTTAGAAAAAAAACTAACACCTGCGATCGCGGAATCAAAAGCTCCGTAACGCAGCCCCATTGATGTCTATTGGGAAAAAAAGTATTGTTTAAACCTAACACCCTAACATAAACCCACGTCTAAACACCCCTAATCTTCCGCCCCCGACACCTACATAAAGTTATTAACCCCTAATCTGCCGCTCCCGATATCGCTGCCACTGAAATAAATCTGTTAACCCCTAATCTGCCGCTCCCGATATCGCCGCCACTATATTAAATCTATTAACCCCTATTCCCCTGCATCCCAACATCGCCCACACTATAATAAATCTATTAACCCCTATTCCGCCACTCCCTGACATTGCCACCACTAAATAAAGCTATTAGCCCCTAAACCTCTGGCCTCCCACATCACTACCACTAAATAAACCTATTAACCCCTAAACCGCAAGCCCCCCACATCGCAACAACCTAAATTAAACTATTAACCCCTAAACTTAACCCTAATCGTAACCCTAACCCTAAACCTAACACCCCCTAACTTTAACATAATTAAAATAGAGCTAAATTAAAGTTACAATTATTAACTAAATAATACCTATTTAAAACTAAATACATACTTACCTATGAAATAAAACCTAAGCTAGCTACAATATAACAAATAGTTACATTGTAGCTAGCTTAGGTTTTATTTTTATTTCAGAGGTAAGTTTGTATTTATTTTAACTAGGTAGACTAGTTAGTAAATTTGTTATTAGCTATTTACTAACTATATAGTTAAAATAAATACAAACTTACCTGTGAAATAAAACCTAAGCTGCCTTACACTAAAACCTAACATTACAAAAAATAAAAAAAACTACCATTACAAAAAATAACAAACAAAATTATCCAAAACAATAAAAATTATTCCTATTCTAATACCCTGTTTTTAAAAAAAAAACACCCCAAAATAAAAAACCCTAATCTATAATAAACTACCAAGGGCCCTTAAAAGGGCCTTTTGTAGAGCATTGCCCTAAAGATAACAGCTCTTTTCCTACAAAAAAAAAACAAACATCCCCTAACAGTATACAAACCCACCCCCCCCAAAACCACAAAATAAAAATAAAGTAAAACCTAATCTACCCTTTGCCCTGAAAAGGGCATTTGTATTGGCATTGCCCTTAAAAGGGCATTTAGCTCTTTTCCCTGCCCCTAAAAGGGCATTCAGCTCTTTTATGAAATGCCCAACCCCTAATCTAAAAATAAAAACCCACCTCAAAATGAAAAAAAAAAACATTACACAAAATAACAAACAAATTATCCAAAATAATAAAAATTATTCCTATTCTAATACCCATTTAAAAAAAATAAAATAAAAAAAAATAAAAGAAACCTAATCTAGAATAAACTACCTGTAGCCCTTAAAAGGGCCTTTTGTAGCGCATTGCCCTAAAAAATCAGCTCTTTTTTAAAAAAAAAAAAAATACAAGGACCCACTAACATTACAAACCCCCACCCCCCAAACCCACAAAATAAAAAAAAAACTATATAAAAAAAACCTAATCTACCCATTGCCGTGAAAAGGGCATTTGTATTGGCATTGCCCTGAAAATGGCATTCAGCTCTTTTGCTGCCTTTAAAAGAGCATTCAGCTCTTTTAAGAGTGCCCACCCTAATCTAAAAAAAAAAACACCCCAAAAAAACGTAAAAAAACCTAACACTAACCCCTCTTTAGGTACTCACAGTTGTTAAAGTCCCGCTTGAACGATCTTCATCCCGGCGGCTCCATCTTCATCCAGGTGGCTCCATCTTCATCCATCGTGGGACTGGCATCTTCTTCATTCCTGCGGAGGCGGAGCAGTCGATGCGCGAAGGCTGAGGTCCATGCGAAGGTCCAAGGCGGAGGTCCATTCGAATCAGCCAATAGAATGAGAGCTGCTTAAATCCTATTGGCTAATTTGAACAGCCAATAGGATTTTAGCAGCCCTAATTCCTATTGGCTGATTCAATTTTTTTTAGCCAATAGGAATGTAATGGTACCCCCAGTATAAAAGGGGTACCTTGCATTTCAATCCTCAGTGTGCGGCGGACAATCGCATGAAGAGGACCTCCACGTCGGATCGATGGACCTCCACCTTGGACCTTCGCCTAGACCTCCGACTCCGCACATCAACCGCTACGCCTCCGCAGGGATGAAAAAGATGCCGGTCCCGGGATGGATGAAGACCTCTCGCCACCTGGATATCCGGACTTCAGGAACTGTAAGTGGATCTTCGGGGGTTAGTGTTAGGATTTTTTAAACTTTTTTGGGTGGGATTTTGTTTAGTTTAGGGTTTGGGCTTTTCTTAAAAGAGCTAAATGCCCTTTTCAGGGTAATGCAAAAGAGCTAAATGCCCTTTTAAGGGCAATGCCATACAAATGCCCTTTTCATGGCAATGGGTAGCTTAGATTTTTGTTATTTTGGGGGGTTGGTTGGGTGATGGGTTTTACTGTTGGGGGGTCTTTGTATTTTTTTTTTTTTACAGGTAAAAGAGCTGTTTAACTTAGGGCAATGCCCTACAAAAGGCCCTTTTAAGGGCTATTGGTAGTTTATTGCAGGCTAGGGGATTTTTTTTATTTTTGGTGGGCTTTTTTATTTTTATAGGGATATTAGATTAGGTGTAATTCTTTTTTATTTTTGATAATTTCGTTTGTTATTTTTCATAATTTAGTGTTTGTTAATTTTTGTAATTCAGTATTTTTTATTTTTTGTAATTTGATACTTTGTAATTTTTATAGTAGTGTTAGGATTTTTTAAATGTGTATTTTAGTTTTCTTTAATTGGTAGTTAGTTTAAACTTAGTTTTTTTATAATTTGACAGGTAAGTTTTAACCTTAATTTAAGATAGGGAAATTGCAATTTTAATATAAAGTTAGGGTGCATTAGGTTTAGGGGTTACTAGTTTAAATTAGTTTATTGTGATGTGGGGGGCTTTCGGTTTAAGGTTAATAGTTTAGTATATTTCGTTGTGGGGGGCTTGCGGTTTAGGGGTTAATAGGTTTATTATGGTGTCGGGGAGCGGCGAAATAGGGGTTAATAACTTTAGTATAGTGGGGGCGATGTGGGCGGACGGCAGATTGGGGTTAATATTTAAATAGTGTTTGCGATGCAGGAGGGCGGCGGTTTAGGGGTTAATAACTTTATTATAGTGGTGACAATGTCGGGGAATGGCGGAATAGGGTTTAATAATTTTTATTAGTGGCGGCGATGTCGGGAGCGGCAGATTAGGGGTTAATTAGTTTAATATAGTATTTTCGATGCAGGAGGGCCTCGGTTTAAAGGGACAGTCTACACCAGAATTGTTATTGTTTAAAAAGAAGGATAACCCCTTTATTACCCATTCCCCAGTTTTGCATAACCAATACAGTTATATTAATATATGTTTTACCTCTGTGATTACCTTGTATCTAAGCCTCTGCAGACTGCCCCCTTAGCTCACTGCTTTTGACAGACATGCAGTTTAGCCAATCAGTGCAGACTCCTAAATAACTGCAGGGGAGTGAGCACAATGTTATCTATATGACACACATGAACTAGTACTGTCTAACTGTGAAAAACGTTCAAAATGCTCTGAGCTTAGAGGCGGTTTTCAACGGTTTAGAAATCAGTTTGAACATAGCTAGGTTTAGCTTTTCAAAAATACCAGCAAGGGAACAAAGCAAATTTAATGATAAAAGTAAATTGGAACATTGTTTAAAATGGCATGCCCTATCTGAATCATGAAAATATAGTTTTGACTAGACTGTCCCTTTAAGGGTTAATAGGTAGTTTATGG
The DNA here is from genome assembly GCF_027579735.1 of Bombina bombina. NCBI lineage: Eukaryota > Metazoa > Chordata > Amphibia > Anura > Bombinatoridae > Bombina > Bombina bombina. The sequence goes on along the minus strand of NC_069502.1, from coordinate 461,696,246 downwards.
GTGTTTAGTGTACTTTGTAACAGTTTAGTTATGAGTTTTATGTAACAGTTTAGTTATGAGTTTTATGTAACAGTTTAGTTATGAGTTTTATGTAACAGTTTAGTTATGAGTTTTATGTAACAATTTTGTTGAGTAAAACTCATAACTACTGCTCTCAGATGGCGGTACGGATCTTGTTGAGTGCGGGATTGATGTTGCGTTACAGGCTAAAAGGCTTGCAGTACAGCTATATCGACAAGACTTGTAATGGCTGCGGTGCTGTTTTAATGCTGAAAATGCCATATAAAAATATTAGTATATACAGTAAAACCCACCACCCAACCAACCCCCCAAAATAAAAAAACCTAACTCTCTAAAAAAAATACCTAAGCTACCCATTGCCCTGAAAAGGGCATTTGGATGGGCATTGCCCTTAATAGGGCATTTAGCTCTTTTGGTGCCCAAACCCTAAACTAAAAAAAAAAACTCCACTCAAAAAACCCTTAAAAAACCTATCACTAACCCCCAAAGATCCACTTACAGTTTTTGAAGTCCCGCTTGAACGATCTTCATCCAGGCAGCGAGAAGTCTTCATCCAGACGGCCTCTTCAATCTTCATCCCGGTGACGAAGTCCTCATCCAAGCGTCGAGAAGTCTTCATCCAGGTGGCCTCTTCAATCTTCATCCTGGAGCATCCTCTTCATACGCCACCGTACACTGAATCTTCAATGCAAGGTACACGATTCAAGATGGCGTCCCTTGCATTCCTATTGGCTGAAAAATTTGAATCAGCCAATAGGAATTAGAGCTGCTAAAATCCTATTGGCTGTTTAAATCAGCCAATAGGATTTAAGCAGCTCTCATTCTATTGGCTGATTCGAATGCAAGGGACGCCATCTTGAAACGGCTCCCTTGCATTGAAGATTCAGTGTACGGCGGCGACCTTATTAAGAGACTGCTCCGCGCCGGATGTCTTCAGGATGGACCTGCTCCGCGCCGCCAGGATCAAGATAGAAGATGCCGTATTGTATCACATACACCCATTCGCCCCAGTTAGTTAAGTACAAAATCTATCACTTATTGTCCAATACTGTAGGTGTATGTGATACAATTAGAGTGAGATACGATTCTTGCATTAGCTGGATAAGCTACAGAGTGCTGTACCAGAGTGTGCAAGTTGCCAGTGTCACGCTGGGCTGTCACAAATACTACCCCATAGCAAGTTATGTTCTGTACGATGCAGGAATTACATATTAAGGTACCAAACGGAGATGTTCCTCAGGCAGAATATGGCTTTGCTGGACATCTGAATGTTTAGCTTAATGATTGTGTATATGGTCCCCAAGCAATATAAAAAATAAAATAAAAGCAGCACCCTGAAATTAAGACCCTGGTTTGTAAGATTATTAGTGATTATCTCAGGAAGCCCAGTGTAACAGGAAGTTGTGTGCATTGCGTCGCCCGTTGGAGCAATATTACTGTGTTACAACTCAGATCACGTCCAGATAAATGAGTGTTGCCCTTTTCTAACAGGACAGAGAGCCCATCTGATCTAAAACTCCTCTATGGAGCTGTCAAAGTTCCAATCAGGGAAGTGTCTGGATGTCACAAATTCCCACTGGGACACAGTTTTGTGGTTCTGCCACAATCCAGGCTGGATCCTGCACCAGAATACCCTGTAGTGTATTTGTTAGCGCTTGATCACCACCTGCTCGTATGCTCCAGCTCCAACCCTGCAATAAACAAGAGACAGCACTAAACACAGCTGCTCACTGACAAATGTGCACACCTGCTAGTGGCGCAATGCGCATGCGCAAAAAAACAGGAGCGTGGAATGACGAGAAGTAGCCGACTTAGAGCTGGAGACTGAACAACCTGAGGATCATGATGACTAAATATGGGAGGGGGCAGGCGGACATTTTAAACTGCAAAGAAGAAACAAGTAAGTAGTAATGCTTATAAACGATTTAGGGTAATAAATTAGGCTACAGTGCAAACTAAAAATCGTTAGCAACTTTATAGGAATTACATATTTGGAAATTTGGGTTGACTGTCCCTTTAACCCAGTAGTGAGTCTGAACTTGAAATTCTGGTTCAATATGGTAAGAAGAAAGATAGTACCTGATGCTTAGTTCTAGCAGAATTGCAGTGAGGCTGGCAGGTAACGTCTAACAATCAAGGCAGCTCTGAGAGTCCGGACACACCGGAGTCCATTTCTGTGCATATCCGTCTTCAGACAGAGGGTGGGGCTTCAGCATGAGCCTGCTGGTGTTCTATCAGAATCTGCTCCTTTGTCAGAATCTGCTACCTCTGACTGCGCATGCTCTGTATTACGTAATCGCACTCCACATATGTTCAATAGGAATGTGTGGAATGCGATTATATAAATCAGCAACATGCGCACTCATAGGTAGCAGATTCTGACAAGGAAGTTGTGTTGGATTTTGCTGCCGCTACGAGATTCATGCATGCTTAGTTGAAATTGACTGTGAATACTGTGAAACAAATTAAAAGTGCATATATATATATATATATATATATATAAATATATATATATATATATATATATATATATATATATATATATATTTATATATATATATACAGAGGACACAGTTCAATCACTTGTCATGGTGATGAAAAATGCAATGATGAAAGCACATCGTTGCAGTTTTCATCACTGTGAGAAGTGATTGAACTTTGTCCTGTGTGTGTATATATATATATATATATATATATATATATTATATGCACTTTTAATTTGTTTCACAGTATTCACAGTCAATTTCAACTGAGAATGCGCGCTTCTCGTAGCGGAAGCAAAATCCGACACAACTTCCTTGTCAGAATCTGCTCCCTCTGAGTGTGCATGTTGCTGATTTATATAATCGCATTCCACACATTCCTATTTAACATATGTGGAGTGCGATTACGTAATACAGAGCATGCGCAGTCAGAGGTAGCAGATTCTGACAAAGGAGTAGATTCTGATAGTACACCGTGGTAACAATTTGCTGAGAGCACCACAGATGAGAAGCAGTCTGACGTCAGGAGATGAGTACCGCTCTAAGGTTGCACAGGCTGACAAAAGCAACTGCAACAACGAAGCACCTTGGCTTTAGATTGAGACAGCTCTGTGGACTGGTGAGAGGATACACAGGTTGTTCACTGCGGCTCTTGGAGTACAGCACCTTGGAAGTTTAGGATCCGATTAACAATGAAATTGCTTGAGTTAGATCTGCAGAGGATTGATACGGCAGAGTGCTCTTGAATGGGAAAACCTTCCAATCCGATATGCTGGAAGAAGCTGCAATTAGATTTGTAGGGAAAAACAAGGTTAACACAAATTAAGTTAGGTGTTCACAGCTTGACATATTACCAAGCAATGAGGATAAGGAAGACAGGTTTTTTTATGAGAGAGCGCTTAAGAAGTAACCTCCCCTTCTTAAAGGGAAAACAGGGAAAGTGGAAATACAGATTTGCTGTGACACAAGGTTAGAAATAATGCATTTTAAGTGAAATAATTATTGTGTCCTTCAAACTTTCCTTTCATCAAAGAGATTTCACCCCATGCTTCCTGAAGCACTTCCCATAAGTTGGATTGACTTAATGGGCACTTCTTATGTACCAGCTGCTCCCACAACAACTCAATAGGGTTGAGGTCTGGTGACTGTGCTGGCCACTCCTTTAAAGAGATAATTCCAGCTGACTGCATCTTCCTTAAATAGATCTTGCATAGTTTGGAGATGTGTTTTGGGTCATGGCCCTGTTATAGGAGAATTTTGGCTCCAATCAAGTTCATGGTATTAGATTTTTCTGTCCATAACACTTTTTTCCAATCTTCCTCCGTCCAGTGTCTGTGTTCTTTTGCCCATTTAAATATTTTCTTTTTATTTGCCAGTCTAAGATTTGGCTTTTTCTTTGCAACTCTGCCTAGAAGGCCAGCACCCCTGAGTTACCTTTTCACTATTGACATTGAGACTTGTGTTTTGCAAGTACTGTTTAATAAAGCTGTCAGTTGAGGACCTGTGGGGTGTTTGTTTCTGTCCTCTTGCACAGCTGTGCACCGGGGCATCCCTCCCTCTCCTCTTTCTATTCTAGTTAAAGCCAGTTTGCACTGTTCTGTAAAGGGAGTAGTACACCGCATTGTACAAGATCTTTCGTTTTTGAATAGAATAGCCTTCATTTCTCAGAACAATGGGTCAATTTATTATTGTGTGGACGGACATGACATGATGTAGCGTATCATGTCCACCACACATCGATAAATGCTGACAGCATATGCTGTCGGCATTTATCATTGCACTAGCAGTTCTTGTGATCTTTTGGTGCAATACCGCCCCCAGCAGATTTGCGGCCAATCGGCTGCTAGCAGGGGGTGTCAATCAACCCGATCGTATTCGATCGGGCTGATTGCTGTCCGCCACCTCAGAGGTGGCAGACGAGTTAAGGAGCAGCGGTCTTAGGACTGCTGCTTGTTAACTTCCACTTCAGGTGGAACTGAAGCGGAGTGAGTCGGAAGCAGCATTCACTGCTTCATAAATCGACTCCCAAGAATAGACTGTTGAGTTTCAGAAGAGAGTTCTTTGTTTCTGTCCATCTTGAGCCTGTAATCAAACCCAGAATTGCAGTTGCTCCAGATACTCAACTATGCTAATGAAGGCCAGTTTTATTGCTTCTTTAATCCACACAACAGTTTTAAGCTGTGCTAAAATAATTGTAAAAGGGTTTTTCTAATGATCAGTCTGTTTAAATGATAAACATGAATTAGCAAACACAATGTGCCATTGGAACACAGAACAGATGGTTGTTGATAATGGATCTCTGTACACCTATGTAGATATTCAATTCAAAATCAGTCGTTTGTTTAGTGTCCCTTAAAGATTGTTCAAAGGTTCCTAGCAAGTTTGTAAGTATTAGTTCTTTAACTTCACATATTTAGTATGTATATAGAATAATGTATTAAAGCAATTAAAAGCAATTACAAAGGATTAAGTCATACAGGCAGTAAGGACAGGAGTGCAAAGAATGCCTTGAATACCCCCCCCCCCCCCGCAACTACCCCATTCTGCCATAACCCGAAGAAATGTTTGAATATCATCCTACAACACTTACAAGTCCCATCTCTCTTTTATGACATTTCCTAGTGGCCTCCAACATACATATTAATGAGATCTCTAAGCTTTCTCATATTAGTAATCTGTTTGCATTTGAAAGAGTGGGCTCCCAGCAGTGAAAAAGAAGTTTCTAGTTTTTTTTATATACATTTGAGGTATTTTAATATGTTTTCATCACATCATGATTATATTTGAAGGAGCACTAAAACGTTTTTGGTAAAGCTCTCTGTTCATATTCACAAACACAAAGAGCCCCACCAGATGCAATGTTCACATATATATAAATATTAACTGTTTCACTTACTGCTGTCTACTTCCCTATAGCATGACTGCATGCTAACATGACTAATGAAGTAAAAGCTAGATAAATGGTTTTATAGACATCTGAAGTTTCATTTCTCCAGGTCAGGAACTTGTGAATATAATATACTATTTGTGATAAAATACTCGATGATCTGCCACTCAAGAATTTTGGTATGTGTATAGGGAAGTAGATAGAGAGGCAGAGCAACAGATATAAAGGCACTAAGCAAGACAAACAGACAGATAGATAGATGATAGACAATACGATGTTTACAGTTGCATTATATATAACAAAATATATTGGACCCTATTTATCAACCCGTCAACTTACTTGCATTTGCCGGCACCAATACGCTCGCCTAAGATCGCCTAACATCGCTGCCGCGGACCTGAATACACTCTCCAAAGTTACCAAAAAAGCTGTTAAAAAGCCGCGCACCAAGTACGGAGCAATGAGCACCGGACTGTTGTTAACTAACAGTCATCGATCTTGCTGCTCTTCGGCTTTTCCAAGCTCTATTGGTTCCCTGTCACTAAACACCCACACTATACTAAACTGTTTTACCCCTATACCGCCGCTCCCGGACCCCGCCGCAACTAAATAAAGTTATTAACCCCTAAACCGCCGTTCCCGGAGCCCACCACCACCTACATTATACTTATTAACCCCTAATCTGCTGCCCCTACAACGCCGCCACCTACATTATACTTATTAACCCCTAATCTGCTGCCCCTACACCGCTGCCACCTACATTATACTTATTAACCCCTAATCTGCTGCCCCTACATCGCCGCCACCTACATTATACTTATTAACCCCTAATCTGCCGCCCCCTACACCGCCGCCACCTACATTATGTTATTAACCCATAATCTGCTGTCCCCAACACTATATTAAATTTATTAACCCCTAAACCTAAGTCTAACCCTAACACCCCCTAACTTAAATCTAATTTAAATAAATATAAATAAAATTACTATCATTAACTACATTATTCCTATTTAAAACTAAATACTTACCTATAAAATATAGCTACAATATAACTAATAGTTACATTGTATCGTTAATTTTTTATTTTACAGGCAAGTTTGTATTTATATTAACTAGGTAGAATAGTTATTAAATAGTTATTAACTATTTAATAACTACCTAGTTAAAATAAATACAAAAAGTACCTGTAAAATAGAACCTAACCTAAGTTACAATAACACCTAACACTACACTACAATTAAATAAATTAACTAAATTAAATACAATTAACTAAATTAAACACAATAACATAAATTAAATTAAATTAGCTAAAGTACAAAAAAACAAAACACTAAATTACAGAAAATAATAAACAAATTACAGAAATTTAAACTAATTACACCTAATCTAATAGCCCTATCAAAATTAAAAAAAAAACCTAGCCTAAACTAAACTAAACTACCAATAGCCCTTAAAAGGGCCTTTTGCGGGGCATTGCCCCAAAGTAATCAGCTCTTTTACCTCTAAAAAAAATACAAACAACCCCCCCAACAGTAAAACCCACCACCCACACAACCAACACCCCCAAAAAAATACTAACAAAAAAAATCTAAGCTCCCCATTGCCCTGAAAAGGGCATTTGGATGGGCATTGCCCTTAAAGGGCAGTTAGCTCTTTTGCAGCCCAAAGCCCTAACCTAAAAATAAAACCCAGCCAATACACCCTTAAAAAACACTAGCCCCCTGAAGATCGACTTACCGGGAGACGTCTTCATCCAAGCCTGGCAGAAGTGGTCCTCCAGACGGGAAGAAGTCTTCATCCATCCGGCGCGGAGCTGGTCCATCTTCAAGACATACGACGCGGAGCATCCTCTTCGGCCGACGACTACCTGACGAATGAAGGTTCCTTTAAGTGACGTCATCCAAGATGGCGTTCCTTCGATTCCGATTGGCTGATAGAATTCTATCAGCCAATCAGAATTAAGGTAGAAAAAAAATCCTATTGGCTGATGCAATCAGCCAATAGGATTGAACTTCAATCCTATTGGCTGATTGGAACAGCCAATAGAATGCAAGCTCAATCATATTGGCTGTTCCAATCAGCCAATAGGATTGAAGTTCAATCCTATTGGCTGATTGCATCAGCCAATAGGATTTTTTCTACCTTAATTCTGATTGGCCGTTCTATTCTATCAGCCAATCGGAATCTAAGGGACGCCATCTTGGATGACGTCACTTAAAGGAACCTTCATTCGTCGGGTAGTCGTCGGCTGAAGAGGATGCTCTGCGTCGGATGTCTTGAAGATGGACCCGCTCTGCGCCGGATGGATGAAGATAGAAGATGCCCTCTGGATGAAGACTTCTGTCGTCTGGAGAACCACTTCTGCCAGTCTGGGATGAAGACTTCTGCCCGTCTGGAGGACTACTTCGCCCGGCTTGGATGAAGACGTCTCCCGGTAAGTCGATCTTCAGGGGGTTAGTGTTAGGTTTTTTTAAGGATGTATTGGGTGGGTTTTATTTTTAGGTTAGGGCTTTGGGCTGCGAAAGAGCTAACTGCCCTTTTAAGGGCAATGCCCATCCAACTGCCCTTTTTTTTGGGGGGGGGGGGGTTGGTTTTGTGGGTGGTGGGTTTTACTGTTGGTGGGGTTGTTTGTATTTTTTTTTTCAGGTAAAAGAGCTGATTACTTTGGGGCAATGCCCCGCAAAAGGCCCTTTTAAGGGCTATTGGTAGTTTAGTTTAGGCTAGGGTTTTTTTTATTTTGGGGGGGCTTTTTTTATTTTGATAGGGCTATTAGATTAGGTGTAATTATTTTAAATTTCTGTAATTTGTTTATTATTTTCTGTAATTTAGTGTTTGTTTGTTTTTGTACTTTAGCTAATTTAATTTAATTTAGGTTATTGTATTTAATTTAGTTAATTGTATTTCATTTAGTTAATTTATTTAATTATAGTGTAGTGCTATTCTACCTAGTTAAAATAAATACAAACTTGCCTGTAAAATAAAAATAAACCCTAAGCTAGATACAATGTAACTATTAGTTATATTGTAGCTATCTTAGGGTTTATTTTATAGGTAAGTATTTAGTTTTAAATAGGAATAATGTAGTTAATGATAGTAATGTTATTTATATTTATTTAAATTAGATTTAAGTTAGGAGGTGTTAAAGTTAGACTTAGGTTTAGGGGTTAATAAATTTAATATAGTGGCGGCGACGTTGGGGAAGGCAGATTAGGGGTTAATAACATAATGTAGGTGGCGGCGGTGTAGGGGAGGCAGATTAGGGGTTAATAAGTATAATGTAAATGTAGGTGGTGGCGGTGTCGGGGCGGCAGATTAGGGGTTAATAAGTACAATGTAGGTGGTGTCGGGGGCGGCAGATTAGGGGTGTTTAGACTTGGGGTACATGTTAGGGTGTTAGGTGTAAACATAACTTTATTCTCCCATAGGAATCAATGGGATATCGGGCAGCAGTGAACATAAGCTTTCGCTGCTTTCAGACTCCCATTGATTCCTATGGCATCCGCCGCCTCCAGGGCGGGGATTGAAAACCAGGTACGCTGGGCCGGAATAGTGCCGAGCGTACCTGGTAGAAATTTGTTAACTTGCAAAAGTAGTCAGATAGTGCCGTATTTGCTTTCGGAACATCTGTAATGACGTAAGCATCGATCTGTGTCGGACTTTGACCGGCGGATCATATGTTACGTCACAAAATTCTACTTTTGCCGGACTGTAGCCTTTGATAAATAAGGCTTATCAGGCTCGCCACAAATACGCTGCGGAATTCCAGTGTATTTGCGGTTGACGGCTTGATAAATAGGGGCCATAGACAGGTACAAATAGGTTTATAGTTTAACATATAAACACATGTTCATATGCCTACATAGATTTGATCTGGAGTTTCTAGGTTTAGACACGCTGTTTTCCCTGTTTCTATAGCCACTCTCAATGTTTATTGTCACATCTTTGCAAGTCATGTGGAGTGACAGGGCTGGCAGGTACTTGATTATTTACTCTTAATGACTCTTTTTCCACATCATTTCAGTACTATGAGGACACATTATATGCATGTTAGCACCCAGTAAGTGTCATAGATGCTACTTGTCCAAAATGTAACACACTTGTTGGCAGCACAGAGCTGCATTGAAGGTATATTGATGGCAGTGAGATTAACTTTCTAAAATCACTCTAGTATGTGCATGTATATCTTCATTTATAAATAAATGTAAACTGTACTTTCTGCAGATGGAGTATGACACCTCAGACTGTCAACGCCTATTATGTACCAAACAAGAATGAGATTGTCTTCCCAGCTGGAATTCTGCAGGCCCCGTTTTATGCCCCCACACACCCAAAGTAAGTATAGCATCCTCCTACACACAGATAATTAAATGGCAGAAAGTATGTAGAGTTTTCTGTCCTAATGAACATATACTGAATAAACGCTGGCTTCCACCTCACCTGCACCAAATAAAAACATAATCTCATACACCAAAAAGTATTAAACAAATGTCAACTACAATTAATTTAAATATAGATTTTATTTAGTACCATACACATAAAGCTTTCCTATATTCTGACTAGTGATCTGAAGGCACATATTGAAATTACACAGTGCTCAAACAGACACTATGCAGCGTTTCTATGTAGAAACTGCAGCAAAAAGATGCATAGCAACACTTTATAAGCATAACCCAAATTACATAAAATTACATAAAATCAAGCAATACAGCCATGCAGACTCCAGCCCCAACAAGCACCACCTACATTCTCAGTCTCAGACACCAGCCACAACAAGCACCACCTAAATTCTCAGTCTCAGACACCAGCCACAACAAGCACCACCTAAATTCTCAGTCTCAGACACCAGCCACAACAAGCACCACCTAAATTCTCAGTCTCAGACACCAGCCCCAACAAGCACCACCTAAATTCTCAGTCTCAGACACCAGCCCCAACAAGCACCACCTAAATTCTCAGTCTCAGACACCAGCCACAACAAGCACCACCTAAATTCTCAGTCTCAGACACCAGCCCCAACAAGCACCACCTAAATTCTCAGTCTCAGACACCAGCCACAACAAGCACCACCTAAAATTCACGCATTATAAAACACCTGTTATAAAAATAGTATTATTACTTTATATATGATAGGACGTGATTAAAGTTGACATGGTTAGTTTGAATGAAAATACTGTTTTTTTCTTTTTAGAGTCCACTTTACTCAAAGTATCAGGTAAAAGCAAGTGGTTATAGCATGTGTGAAAGTTTAGAACTCCCTGTGTTCAGAATAACCGGTCAAAGTCATTCTTACCGCAGCTACAATGATAAAAATCACTTTGAATTTAATAAACACTGATACCGATTTTAAATATGTTCAAGTATTATCTGTATTGCAGATTAATCATCTGATCACCCATGACCTCGGTAGCCTTAAAGTGATGGTAAACTTCAGACTATAAGAATGTTACAATAAAAAATATATTAGTTTGCAAGTAATACCATATCATTATTTTTTTTAAAGTGTATATATATTTTATAAAAAAAGATATATAATCCTTATTGGTATTGTCTGTTCCTCCACGCCCCCCCCCCCTTCATTTCCTCTTTTGTCTGGGCTGTAATGTATAGAGCAGTCCCACCCATTCTCTACATAGGCTTTCAAGGCCTTTAAAGGGGCTGGTCTTCAAGATTGTCCAATGACACACATGTTGATTGGATGTTCCCTGGATTTGTCATTAAAAAAAAAAATCATCCATGTGGGCCGGCATAACATTGTAATAGATGCATTATTATGTGAACTAATTTAACCCTTTCACAAATGGATTAAAAACAAAATAAAGTACACATATACAGCTAGATTACGAGTTGTGCGTTAAGGTAAAAAAGCAGTGTTATCAGGTCCTAACGCTGCTTTTTTACGCCCGCTGCTATTACGAGTCTTGCAGGTATAGGTGTACCACACACTTGTTTGGCCTTACCGCAAACCAACTTACGTAAAGTTTGTAAACCCTTTTTTCTATGGGACTTCCATAGCACTGGTATTACGAGTTTGTCCTGGGAGGCCAAAAAGTGAGCGGTACAGCCTACCCCGTCAAGATTCCTAACGCATTTTAAAGTCAGTAGTTATGAGTTTTACACTACAACGCTGTAGCATAAAACTCATAACTAAAATGCTAAAAAGTACACTAACACCCATAAACTACCTATTAACCCCTAAACCGAGGCCCTCCCGCATCGCAAACACTATAATAAAAATTTTAACCCCTAATCTGCCGCTCCGGACATCGCCGCCACTAGAATAAACATATTAACCCCTAAACCACCGCACTCCCACCTCGCAAACACTAGTTACATTTTATTAACCCCTAATCTGCTGCCCCCAACATCGCTGCCACCTACCTATATTTATTAACCCCCTAATCTGCCGTCCCCAACGTCACCGCCACTATTCTAAATTTATTAACCCTTTAAACCTAAGTCTAACCCTAACACCCCCTAACTTAAACATAATTTAAATAAATCTAAATAAAAATGACTATCATTAACTAAATTATTCCTATTTAAAACTAAATACTTACCTATAAAATAAACCCTAAGCTAGCTACAAATATAACTAATAGTTACATTGTAGCTAGCTTAGGGTTTATTTTTATTTTACAGCTAAGTTTGTATTTATTTTAACTAGGTAGAATAGTTACTAAATAGTTATTAACTATTTAATAACTACCTAACTAAAATAAATACAAATTAACCTGTAAAATAAAACCTAACCTAAGTTTCACTAACACCTAACACTACACTACAATTCAATCAATTCCCTACATTAAATACAATTAAATAAATTAAATGAGCTAAATCACACAAAAACCCCCATTAAATTACAGAAAATAAAAAACAAATTACAGTTCTTTAAACTAATTACACCTAATCTAAGAGCCCTATCAAAATAAAAAAGCCCCCCCCCCCAAATAAAAATCCCTAGTCTAAACTAAACTACCAATAGCCCTTAAAAGGGCCTTTTGCGGGGCATTGCCCCAAAGAAATCAGCTCTTTTACCTGTAAAAAAACAAACAACCCACCCCCCCAACAGTAAAACCCACCACCCACACAACCAACCCCCCAAATAAAAGCCTAACTAAAAAAACCTAAGCTCCCCATTGCCCTGAAAGGGCATTTGGATGGGCATTGCCCTTAAAAGGGCATTTAGCTCTATTGCTGCCCAAAGCCCTAACCTAAAAAATAAACCCACCCAATACACCCTTAAAAAATCCTAACACTAACCCCCGAAGATTCACTTACCGGGAGAAGTCTTCATCCAAGTGGCAAGAGGTCCTCAACGAAGCCGGCAGAAGTGGTCCTCCAGACGGGCAGAAGTCTTCATCCAGACGGCATATTCTATCTTCATCCTTCCGACGCGGAGCGGCTCCATCTTCAAGACATCCGGCGCGCAGCATCCTCTTCAAACGACGGCTTCTTCGGAATCCAAGATGGCGTCCCTTAGATTCCGATTGGCTGATAGAATTCTATCAGCCAATCGGAATTAAGGTAGAAAAAATCCTATTGGCTGATGCAGTCAGCCAATAAGATTGAACTTCAATCCTATTGGCTGATACAATTAGCCAATAGGATTGAGCTCGCATTCAATTGGCTGTTTGGAACAGCCAGTAGAATGCCAGCTCAATCCTATTGGCTGATTGCATCAGCCAATAGGATTTTTTTCTACCTTAATTCCGATTGGCTGATAGAATTCTATCAGCCAATCGGAATCTAAGGGACGCCATCTTGAATGACGTCACTTAAAGAGATATTCATTCCGAAGAAGCCGTCGTTTGAAGAGGATGCTCTGTGCCGGATGTCTTGAAGATGGAGCCGCTCCGCGTTGGAAAGGATGAAGATAGAAGATGCCGTCTGGATGAAGACTGCCCGTCTGGAGGACCACTTCTGCCCATTTTTTTTACAGGTAAAAGAGCTGATTTCTTTGGGGCAATGCCCCGCAAAAGGCCCTTTTAAGGGCTATTGGTAGTTTAGTTTAGGCTAGGGTTTTTTTTTTTATTTTGAGGGGGCTTTTTTTTTTTGATAGGGCTCTTAGATTAGGTGTAATTAGTTTAAAGATCTGTAATTTGTTTTTTATTTTCTGTAATTTAGTGTTGTTGTTTTTTTGTGATTTAGCTAATTTAATTTAATTTATTTAATTGTATTTAATGTAAGGAATTTATTTAATTGTAGTGTAGTGTTAGGTGTTATTGTAACTTAGGTTAGGTTTTATGTTACAGGTCAATTTGTATTTATTTTAGCTAGGTAGTTATTAAATAGTTAATAACTATTTAGTAACTATTCTACCTAGTTAAAATAAATACAAACTTGCCTGTAAAATAAAAATAAACCCTAAGCTAGCTACAATGTAACTATTAGTTATATTGTAGCTAGCTTAGGGTTTATTTTCTAGGTAAGTATTTAGTTTTAAATAGGAATAATTTAGTTAATGATAGGAATTTTATTTAGATTTAATTAAATTATATTTAAGTTAGGGGGGATTAGGGTTAGACTTAGATTTAGGGGTTGATACATTTAATATAGTGGCGGCGACGTTGGGGGCGGCAGATTAGGGGTTAGTAAGTGTAGGTAGGTTGCGGCGACATTGGGGGCGGGAAATTAGGGGTTAATAAATATAATGTAGATGTCGGCGATGTTGGGGGCAGCAGATTAGGGGTTAATAAGTATAATGTAGGTGGCGGCCATGTCCGGAGCGGCAGATTAGGGGTTAATAAATATAATGTAGGTGTCTGCGATGTCAGGGGTGGCAGATTAGGGGTTAATAAGTGTAAGATTAGGGGTGTTTAGACTCTGGGTTCATGTTAGGGTGTTAGGTGTAAACATAAAATGTGTTTCCCCATAGGAATCAATGGGGCTGCGTTACGGAGCTTTACGCTGCTTTTTGGCAGGTGTTAGACTTTTTCTTAGCCAGCTCTCCCCATTGATGTCTATGGGGAAATCGTGCACGAGCACTTACAACCAGCTCGTCACTGATTTAAGCAGCGCTGGTATTGGAGTGCGGTATGGTGCACAATTTTGCTCTACGCTCACTTCTTGTCTTTTAATGCCGGGTTTGTAAGAACCCGTAATACCAGCGCTGCAGGTAAGTGAGCGGTGAGGAAAAACTGCACGGTAGCACCGCACAGCTCATGACGCAAAACTCGTAATCTATGCGATAGTTTTTTAATGGCAAAGATTACATTTATGGCATTTGATTATTTAAAGTTTACCATCACTTTAACCATAACCTCCCAAAACAATTACCCCCCCCCAAACAATTATCTCGAATCACAAACCCTCAGCCACTTCAGTTAACCTTAACTTCCCAATATGCTGTTAAACCTAAACTCTCTACCACTATTAACCATGAACTAACTGGATCGCTCACCACTTTTAACTCTAATCTGCCCAAACCATCCACTGCTGTTAACCCTAACTGTACACATTCTATCCAGAGCAAGTTCCCCTACAAGCTAAAGCCTTTCTCCTAGTGCCTATCACCCACTCAGCACTCAAGAACCTTAACCTCCATGAACTCTTCATCTCAAGACCACCTTTTACTTAGAACTTAACAACCTATGAATCCCTCAGCAACCTCCATTTAGTGTAAGACCACTTGTAGCACAAGGTAACCCCCTCTGCAACAACCCATATAATACAAGGACGCCCATAGTCCCCATGGGTTCTCTCTTATTCATCAGAAATGAACCTTCCCTCTGTTTTTATTGGTTAATTAAATAATATTTTTTGTTGCTCACCAGGATTATAATTGCTTATAAGATACAATAGTTTGCCAACAAATAACATGCTCATTGCATTCTGAGGTTGGATTGTAAACACAGTAACGTTCTAAATAGAGGCCTGCGCAATGGAGCTGTTTAATGGTCTGTCAGTTAGGTAGATACATTAGAACACTGTGCACTAACTACCACCACATCAGCAGAATAAAATAAAGAACTGCTGTATGCATGAAACAACAACAGAAAGGCCAATAGGAATACACCAAACTTAAAATAATGTGTATGTATATATGTATATATGTATATATGTATATATATATATATATATATATATATATATATATACATATACACAGTGGATATACAAAGTCTACACACCCTGTTAAAATGTCTGGTTTCTGTGATGTAAAAAAATTACACAAAGATAAATCATTTCAGAACTTTTTCCACCTTTAATGTGACCTATAAACTACACAACTCAATTGAAAAACAAACTGAAATCTTTAAGGTGGAGGGAAGTAAACAAAAAAAACTAAAATAATGTGGTTGCATAAGTATGCATAAATATAACTGGGGATGTAGCTGTGTTCAGAATTAAGCAATCACATTCAAAACCATGTTAAATAAGAGTCATCACACACCTGCCATAATTTAAAGTGCCTCTGATTAACCCCAAATAAAGTTCAGCTGTTCTAGTAGATCTTTCCTGACATTTTCTTAGTTGTGTCCTACACAAAAGCCATGGTCCACAGAGAGCTTCCAAAGCATCAGAGGGATCTCATTGTTAAAAGGTATCAGTCAGGAGAAGGATATAAAAGAATTTCCAAGGCATTAGATATACCATGGAACACAGTGAAGACAGTCATCATCAAGTGGAGAACATATGGCACAACAATGACATTACCAAGAACTGGATGTCCCTCCAAAATTGATGAAAAGACGAGAAGAAAACTGGTCTGGGAGGCTACCAAGAGGCCTACAGCAACATTAAAGGAGCTGCAGGAATATCTGGCAAGTACTGGCTGTGTAGTACATGTGACAACAATCTCCCATATTCTTCATATGTTTGGGCTTTGGGGTAGACGGCAAGACGGAAGCCCTTTCTTTCAAAGAAAAACATCCAAGCCCAGCTAAATTGAGCAAAAACATATCTGAAGTCTCCCAAAAACATGTGAGAAAAGGTGTTATGGTCTGATGAAACCAAGGTTGAACTTTTTGGCAATAATTCCAAAAGATATGTTTGGCGCAAAAACAACACTGCACATCACCAAAAGAACACCATACCCACAGTGAAGCATGGTGGTGGCAGCATCATGCTTTGGGGCTGTTTTTCTTCAGCTGGAACTGGGGCCTTATTCAAGGTAGAGGGAATTATGAACAGTTCCAAATACCAGTCAATATTGGCACTAAACCTTCAGGCTTCTGCTAGAAAGCTGAACATGAAGAGGATCTTCATCTTTCAGCATGACAAGCATACATCCAAATCAACAAAGGAATGGCTTCACCAGAAGAAGATTAAAGTTTTGGAATGGCCCAGCCAGAGCCCAGACCTGAATCCAATCGAAAATCTGTGGGGTGATCTGAAGAGGGCTGTGCACAGGAGATGCCCTCACAATCTGACAGATTTGGAGTGTTTTTGCAAAGAAGAGTGGGCAAATCTTGCCAAGTCAAGATGTGCCATGCTGATAGACTCATACCCAAAAAGACTGAGTGCTGTAATAAAATCAAAAGTTGCTTCATCAAAGTATTAGTTTTTTATTTTTTTATTTTTACTTCCCTTCACCTAAAAGATTGCAGGTTTTTTTTTAATTGAGTTGCATAGTTTATAGGTCACATTAAAGGTGGAAAAAGTTCTGAAATTATTTATCTTTGTCTCATTTTTTTACATCACAGAAACCTGCCATTTTAACAGGGGTGTGTAGACTTTTTATATCCACTATATATATATATATATATATATATATATATATATATATATATATATATATATATATATATATATATATCATCTTCCATGTACTACAAACCCACACAGATAAAGACCCAGAAAAATATACCTTGAATACACAATCAAAGAAAGGTAATGATCCAGTTCTGTTTTGTAAATAAAGAGAAAAAGAGTTGAAGTGGGGAGAAATAATGGGGGCCAGGTTTAAAGGAT
Source organism: Bombina bombina (assembly GCF_027579735.1). Lineage (NCBI taxonomy): Eukaryota > Metazoa > Chordata > Amphibia > Anura > Bombinatoridae > Bombina > Bombina bombina. Next base: position 461,678,942 of record NC_069502.1, on the reverse strand, counting down.
TTGAACCTCATAGTGGGTTCCTAAAGACATAAGGTGCTTTGTCATCTAAAGTTGCACATCTGCTATAGTTGTTTTACAACACTTCTTAGATGCAGATAGCTAATGCAGAAAAATAAACTAATTACCACACACTAAAAACATAATTTATGCTTACCTGATAAATTTATTTCTCTTGTAGTGTATCCAGTCCACGGATCATCCATTACTTGTGGGATATTCTCCTTCCCAACAGGAAGTTGCAAGAGGATCACCCACAGCAGAGCTGCTATATAGCTCCTCCCCTCACTGCCAAATCCAGTCATTCGACCGAAACAAGCCGAGAAAAGGAGAAACCATAGGGTGCAGTGGTGACTGTAGTTTAATTAAAATTTAGACCTGCCTGAAAAGGACAGGGCGGGCCGTGGACTGGATACACTACAAGAGAAATAAATTTATCAGGTAAGCATAAATTATATTTTCTCTTGTTAAGTGTATCCAGTCCACGGATCATCCATTACTTGTGGGATACCAATACCAAAGCTAAAGTACACGGATGATGGGAGGGACAAGGCAGGAACTTAAACTGAAGGAACCACTGCCTGTAGAACCTTTCTCCCAAAAACAGCCTCCGAAGAAGCAAAAGTATCAAATTTGTAAAATTTGGAAAAAGTATGAAGGGAAGACCAAGTTGCAGCCTTGCAAATCTGTTCAACAGAGGCCTCATTTTTAAAGGCCCAGGTGGAAGCCACAGCTCTAGTAGAATGATCTGTAATCCTTTCAGGAGGCTGCTGTCCAGCAGTCTCTTAGGCTAAACGGATTATACTCCGAAGCCAAAAAGAAAGAGAGGTTGCCGAGGCCTTCTGACCTCTCCTCTGTCCAGAGTAAACAACAAACAGGTTAGATGTTTGGCGAAAATCTTTAGTAGCCTGTAAGTAAAACTTCAAGGCACGGACTACGTCTAGATTATGCAAAAGACGTTCCTTCTTTGAAGAAGGATTAGGACATAATGATGGAACAACAATCTCTTGATTGATATTCTTGTTAGAAACCACCTTAGGTAAAAACCCAGGTTTTGTACGCAGAACAACTTTATCTGAATGAAAGATCAGATAAGGAGAATCACAATGTAAGGCAGATAACTCCGAGACTCTTCGAGCCGAGGAAATAGCCATCAGAAAAAGAACTTTCCATGAAAGAAGTTTGATATCAATAGAATGAAGGGGTTCAAACGGAACCCCTTGAAGAACTTTAAGAACCAAGTTTAAGCTCCATGGAGGAGCAACAGGTTTAAACACAGGCTTAATTCTAACTAAAGCCTGACAAAATGCCTGAACGTCTGGAACTTCTGCCAGACGCTTGTGTAAAAGAATAGACAGAGCAGAAATCTGTCCCTTTAAAGAACTAGCTGATAATCCTTTGTCCAAACCCTCTTGGAGGAAGGACAATATCCTAGGAATCCTAACCCTACTCCATGAGTAATTCTTGGATTCACACCAATGAAGATATTTACGCCATATCTTGTGGTAAATTTTCCTGGTGACAGGCTTTCGTGCCTGTATTAAGGTATCAATTACTGACTCGGAGAAGCCACGCTTTGATAGGATCAAGCGTTCAATCTCCATGCAGTCAGTCTCAGAGAAAGTAGATTCGGATGATTGAAAGGACCTTGTATTAGAAGGTCTTGTCTCAGAGGCAGAGTCCATGGTGGAAAGGCTGACATGTCCACTAGGTCTGCATACCAGGTCCTGCGTGGCCACGCAGGTGCTATCAATATCACCGATGCTCTTTCCTGTTTAATTTTGGCAATCAGACGAGGGAGCAGAGGAAACGGTGGAAACACATAAGCCAGGTTGAAGAACCAAGGCGCTGCTAGAGCATCTATCAGTGCCGCTTCTGGGTCCCTGGACCTGGATCCGTAACAAGGAAGCTTGGTGTTCTGGCGAGACGCCATGAGATCCAATTCTGGTTTGCCCCAACGGAGAACCAATTGAGCGAACACCTCCAGATGGAGTTCCCATTCCCCCGGATGAAAAGTCTGACGACTTAGAAAATCCGCCTCCCAGTTCTCTACACCTGGGATATGGATCGCTGACAGGTGGCAAGAGTGAGTCTCTGCCCAGCGAATTATCTTGGAGACTTCTGACATCGCTAGAGAACTCCTGGTTCCCCCTTGATGGTTGATGTAAGCCACAGTCGTGATGTTGTCCGACTGAAATCTGATGAACCTGAGGCCAAGCCAGAAGAGCATTGAATATTGCTCTTAACTCCAGAATATTTATTGGGAGGAGTTTCTCCTCCTGAGTCCATGAACCCTGAGCCTTCAGGGAGTTCCAGACTGCACCCCAACCTAGAAGGCTGGCATCTGTTGTTACAATTGTCCAATCTGGTCTGCGAAAGGTCATACCCTTGGACAGATGGGCCCGAGATAACCACCAGAGAAGGTTTCCTGATCCAGATTTAGTAGAGGGGACAAATCTGTGTAATCCCCATTCCACTGACACAGCATGCATAATTGCAGTGGTCTGAGATGCAGGCGCGCGAATGGCACTATGTCCATCGCCGCTACCATTAAGCCGATTACTTCCATGCACTGAGCCACCGTGGGGCGCGGAATGGAGTGAAGAACACGGCAAGCATTTAGAAGTTTTGATAACCTGGACTCCGTCAGGTAAATTTTCATTTCTACAGAATCTATTAGAGTCCCTAGGAAGGAAACCCTCGTGAGAGGAGATAGAGAACTCTTTTCTTCGTTCACTTTCCACCCATGCGACCTCAGGAATGCCAGAACTATCTCTGTATGAGATTTGGCAATTTGAAAGCTTGACGCCTGTATCAGGATATCGTCCAGGTAAGGAGCCACCGCTATGCCTCGCGGTCTTAGGACCGCCAGAAGTGAGCCCAGAACCTTTGTAAAAATTCTTGGGGCTGTAGCCAACCCGAATGGAAGAGCTACAAATTGGTAATGCCTGTCTAGAAAGGCAAACCTCAGGAACTGATGATGATTCTTGTGAATCGGAATGTGAAGGTAGGCATCCTTTAAGTCCACTGTGGTCATGTACTGACCCTCTTGGATCATGGGTAAAATGGTTCGAATAGTTTCCATCTTGAATGACGGAACTCTGAGGAATTTGTTTAGGATCTTTAAATCCAAAATTGGTCTGAAGGTTCCCTCTTTTTTGGGAACCACAAACAGATTTGAATAAAACCCCTGTCCTTGTTCCGTCCGCGGAACTGGATGGATCACTCCCATTACAAGGAGATCTTGTACGCATCTTAGGAATGCCTCTTTCTTTATCTGGTTTGCAGATAATCTTGAAAGGTGAAATCTCCCTTGTGGAGGAGAAGCTTTGAAGTCCAGAAGATATCCCTGAGATATGATCTCCAACGCCCAGGGATCCTGAACATCTCTTGCCCACGCCTGGGCGAAGAGAGAGAGTCTGCCCCCTACTAGATCCGTTGTCGGATAGGGGGCCGCTCCTTCATGCTGTCTTAGAGGCAGCAGCAGGCTTTCTGGCCTGCTTGCCCTTGTTCCAGGACTGGTTAGGTTTCCAGGCCTGCTTGGATTGAGCAAAAGTTCCCTCTTGTTTTGAAGCAGAGGAAGTTGATGCTGCACCTGCCTTGAAATTTCGAAAGGCATGAAAATTAGACTGTTTGGCCTTTGATTTGGCCCTGTCCTGAGGAAGGGTATGACCCTTACCTCCAGTAATGTCATAATAATAATTTCTTTCAAACCAGGCCCGAATAAGGTCTGCCCCTTGAAAGGAATGTTGAGTAATTTAGACTTTGAAGTCACATCAGCTGACCAGGATTTGAGCCATAGTGCCCTACGCGCCTGGATGGCGAATCCGGAATTTTTAGCCGTTAGTTTAGTCAAATGAACAATGGCATCAGAAACAAATGAGTTAGCTAGCTTAAGAGTTCTAAGCTTGTCAACAATTTCAGTCAATGGAGCTGTATGGATGGCCTCTTCCAGGGCCTCAAACCAGAATGCCGCCGCAGCAGTGACAGGCGCAATGCATGCAAGGGGCTGTAAAATAAAACCTTGTTGAATAAACATTTTCTTAAGGTAACCCTCTAATTTTTTATCCATTGGATCTGAAAAAGCACAACTGTCCTCAACCGGGATAGCGGTACGCTTTGCTAAAGTAGAAACTGCTCTCTCCACCTTAGGGACAGTCTGCCATAAGTCCCGTGTAGTGGCATCTATTGGAAACATTTTTCTAAATATAGGAGGTGGGGAAAGGGCACACCGGGCCTATCCCACTCCTTACTAATAATTTCTGTAAGCCTTTTAGGTATTGGAAAAACATCAGTACTCACCGGCACTGCATAGTATTTATCCAGCCTACACAATTTCTCTGGCACTGCAATTGTGTCACAGTCATTCAGAGCAGCTAATACCTCCCCAAGCAATACACAGAGGTTCTCAAGCTTAAATTTAAAATTAGAAATCTCTGAATCAGGTCTCCCCGATTCAGAGACGTCACCCACAGACTGAAACTCTCCGTCCTCAGGTTCTGCATATTGTGACGCAGTATCAGACATGGCTCTTACAGCATCTACGCGCTCTGTATCTCGTCTAACCCCAGAGCTATCACGCTTGCCTCTCAATTCAGGCAATCTGGATAATACCTCTGACAGGGTATTATTCATGATTGCAGCCATGTCCTGCAAAGTAATCTCTATGGGCGTCCCTGATGTACTTGGCGCCATATTAGCGTGCGTCCCTTGAGCGGGAGGCGAAGGGTCCGACACGTGGGGAGAGTTAGTCGGCATAACTTCCCCCTCGACAGACCCCTCTGGTGACAATTCTTTTATAGATAAAGACTGATCTTTACTGTTTAAGGTGAAATCAATACATTTAGTACACATTCTCCTATGGGGCTCCACCATGGCTTTTAAACATAATGAACAAGTATCCTCTGTTTCAGACATGTTTGTACAGACTAGCAATGAGACTAGCAAGCTTGGAAAACACTTTAAAGCAAGTTAACAAGCAATATAAAAAAACGTTACTGTGCCTTTAAGAGAAACAAATTTTGACAAAATTTGAAATAACAGTGAAAAAAGGCAGTTACACTAACAAAATTTTTACAGTGTATGTAACAAGTCAGCAGAGCATTGCACCCACTTGCAAATGGATGATTAACCCCTTAATAACAAAAACAGAATAATAAATGACACAAACGTTTTTTAACCCCTTAAGGACCAGCGACGTACCCTGTATGTCGCTGGCCTTTTTTTTGGACTTGATTGTTTTATAGCGTGGTCTTGCCACCAGCGTTGAGACTGCTCTATTCCACAAAGCCTGCTAGAGGGAGTGCATTAATAGCATGTTCTTGCTAGACTTGTGCTATTATGTCCTGAAAAAACCCTTAACAACCACTGACATACAGGGTACATTGTGGTCATTAAGGGGTTAAACACAGTCACAACAACTGCCACAGTCTACTGTGATTGTTACCCTCCTCAAACACGACTTTGAAGCCTTTTGAGCCCTTCAGAGATGTCCTGTATCATGCAGAGGGAAGCTGAATGTCTCTGTCAGTATTTTAACTGCACAGAAAAGCACTAAAATAGGCCCTTCCCACTCATATTGCAACAGTGGAAAGCTTCAGGAAACTGTTTCTAGGCAAAAATCAAGCCAGCCATGTGGAAAAAAACTAGGCCCCAATAAGTTTTGTCACCAAACATATATAAAAACGATTAACATGCCAGCAAACGTTTTATATTACACTTTTATAAGAGTATGTATCTCTGTTAATAAGCCTGATACCAGTCGCTATCACTGCATTTAAGGCTTAACTTACATTAATCCGGTATCAGCAGCATTTTTCTAGCAAATTCCATCCCTAGAAATATATTAACTGCACATACCTTATTGCAGGAAAACTTGCACGCCATTCCCCCTCTGAAGTTACCTCACTCCTCAGAATATGTGAGAACGGCAGTGGATCTTAGTTACTTCTGCTAAGATCATAGAAATCACAGGCAGATTCTTCTTCTAATGCTGCCTGAGATGAAACAGTACACTCCGGTACCATTTAAAAATAACAAACTTTTGATTGAAGTTAAAAAACTAACTATAATACACCACTCTCCTCTTACTACGTCCATCTTTGTTGAGAGTTGCAAGAGAATGACTGGATATGGCAGTGAGGGGAGGAGCTATATAGCAGCTCTGCTGTGGGTGATCCTCTTGCAACTTCCTGTTGGGAAGGAGAATATCCCACAAGTAATGGATGATCCGTGGACTGGATACACTTAACAAGAGAAAAACTAGCTGCCGTCCTGACCCCCACCACAATAACAGCTAACTATAGCCCACTACTTAATAAGAACTCACTCTAAAATTAATCCTCTTAACCTCCAAATGTTTCCCCTTTCCTAAAAAAGCTCCTTATCTAAAATGAAGCAATTCTCTTTAAATTACACGACTAAAATCGTTGCTGTGGAGAGGGGGTCACATTTGTGTTTGTTGTAACTTTAGTGGGTAAGTTAGGTAAGGGGGTTAATTTTAGATAGAGTGTTAATTTTAATGGGACATTTTAGGTAAGGGATTCATTTAGGCTAGGGTTAATTTCAGTAGGGAGGTTTTTGGTGGTTAGGTCATTTGTGGTTAGAGTTATCTTGTGAGGTATTTGCTGATAGGATTAACTTGTGGCAATGGGTTACATTTTAGTGGATTGCAAGTAGCAAATTGTCATTAAAGGGACATACAACCTACAATTTTCTTTCATGTTTCAGAAAGAGCATATCATTTTAAACACCTTTCCAATGTACTTCTATTATCTCACCTGCTTCACTCTTTTGGTATTCTTTGTTGAAGAAGGATCAATGCATTACTGGGAGTTAGTTAACACATTGGGTGAGCCAATAACATGATACATATTTTAGCAGACACCAATCAGCAGCTCTTGTGCCTACCTAGGTATGTGCCTACCTTTTCAACAAAAGATACCAAAAGAACAAATCAAATTAGATAATAGAAGTAAATTGGAAAGTTGTTTAAAATAATGTGCTCTATCTGAATCATGAAATAAAAAAATTGTGTTTGTGTCCCTTTAAACAAACTCATACACAAAATGACCATTGTTCTTTCACATAACCTAATAAAACACACTAAGGGGCCTATCTATCAAGCTCCAAACGGAGCTTGAAGGCCCGTGTTTCTGTGGAGTCTTCAGACTCGCTAGAAACACAAGTTATGGAGCAGCGGTTTAAAGACCACTGCTCCATAACCCTGTCCGCCTGCTCTGATGAGGCGGACAGACATCGCCGGAAATCAACCCGATCGAGTACGATCGGGTTGATTGACACCCCCCCTGCTGGCGGCCTATTGGCCGCATGTCTGCAGGGGGCGGCGTTGCACCAGCAGCTCATGTGAGCTGCTGGTGCAATGCTGAATACGGAGAGCGTATTGCTCTCCGCATTCAGCGATGTCTGTCGGACCTGATCCACACTGTCGGATCAGGTCCGACAGACATTTGTTAAATTGGCCTCTATGCCTTTTAGTATACCCAATAAAAAAAATACAAGGACCAACCATTCTGCATACACAATGAATCCTCAACACCATACAGGGGTATTGTAATGTTAAACCCCAAACATATTCACATACCCTCTGTTTTTTTTTAATCTACTTTATTGTCAAACATTTATTCCATTTTGCACTTTCAGCTAGGTCATTATACCATTCTTTCCTTAGCACTGTCCTACCCTTAAATACTGATTTCTAATGTATCCTTGCATCTGTTCTTATCTGCTTCTACCTTTTCCCTTTCTCAGAGCACTGAATTTTGGAGGTATTGGGGTGGTGATGGGACACGAGCTGACTCATGCCTTTGATGATCAGGGTAGGTGACAAATTATCTGAGAAAAATTTAGTTTCACTGGGTCTGGGGTAGTGTATTTCACTATTTACTAGTTGAAATATTTTGTCCAGATTGACCAGGCATAATAGCTTAGACTAATGGTGGGCAACTGGCGCAATTAGGTATATGAACCAAAAGCAAACAGTATCAGCAGTAGAAAAAAAGACCGAACGAATGCCTTGAAATGTATTGCAAGAATCTTATATAATGTATGGTAGACTCACATGTACTGTCAACAGAGTCAGAACATACTTGAGCAAATCTACCAAGAGGGAAGATCAAAGGGTTATCTTGTTACCTATTACTGATGCACAATTATTACAAAAGTTATATTGTTTCACAGCAGGGATTTTTATTTAAAGGGACATTAAACACTAAATACACTCTAGATAGAATGATGCATTCAAAGAAAAGATTAGTCCATGACTAACATGTAGATGTATTTTTTAAAGTTTCATTAGTTGTTTAAAAAGTGACAAAATAAGTGTAAAGTTTTAGTGTCTATAAAACACTGGGAGCTGCCATGTTGTAACTTGAGTTACCTTCTCTGCTGTGGCCAATTAGGGACAGTTATAAATAGGTCACTAGAGTGTGCAGCCAATGGCTGTGTGGAATAGAACAGTGTTCTGCACTTCCATTTCTAACAGGAACTGAAAAGCTCACAATTTCAGAATGGAATTACAGGCAAAGAGGACAAAATAAATAATGAAAGTATATTGCAGAGTTGTTTTATATATACAATTTATCATTTTATATTACCATCTCAAAGTGTTTAATGTCCCTTTAACAACAATATATGCATGATCATAGGGAATGGAATTTGTTGTAGAGACACCTGATAATTTAAGAAATGACATACGGGTATTGAGCATTGCATCAGCCTATCTATACAAAAGATAACAGGTGGAACTAGTCAAGCCTAATGAGCAGTGGCCTGATTGGCTGAAAAGATAAGGCATATGCATAGGTAAAAGTATTTAAAAGCTGTGACACACAATGCTGTGGGTTTTTTTTTGCATTGAGAAGGCCCGTGTATTGGCCAAAACTGGCCTGCAGTATAGCTTTTTAAAACTAATATTTTGTCATCATTTCCTTGCTCCTTTTAATCACCCCCTTAACTGATGCCTGAGGTTTCTGGTATCGGCCAGGAATACTTGGTGGGGGGGAGACTACTTGCAGTAGGGCAGGTTAGTGATTTTTGTGTTTGTCTAGCTTTCCCTTATGTGTCTATACACATAGTTAACTCTCTGATTTTATTTAACTATTTATAAAAAAAACAACAACAAAAACACATTACTGGGTCAGGTAGGAGGTAGTGCACCAAACCTCTCATTCTTTTATTTTTCTATAGCATATAGCAATTTAGATTGGTAGTAACACCAGTTTGAAATAGAGATCTGTTCTCCTATAAAACTGATAACAACCTGACTAATTCATTTTTTTCATACATAATAAAATGGCTCATTTAAACATCTGTCAACAATCACATAATTAGAATACTTTAAATGTCAGCAACCTGACACTTAGGGTCCGATTTTCTAAAAATCTCTGGGCTGGCAAGATTCTATCAGATGCTTTATATCAGTATATATCCCTCTGGGGTTGTTTTAAAGGCAATTTGTACCTTGAGAACCGTGTATCTCATTAAGGGGAGTTCACTTATATGTTTTTTGTTAAGGAGAGACACTTTACAGTAACATAAGCTTATGATTTCTCTCCATGCTTGATCAGTTTATTTTCTTGTAAAGAATAAGAATTCCCCAAGTTTGAAGAAGAAGAACCAGTTTCAATAAAAGTAGACAAAGGGATACTGCCAGTAAAGGTGTCAGAACCTGCAAGAAGATGAGTGACATGGGTACAGTCTGTGGCAGGCTGTGTAGTGTATGATCTTACTAAATAGATTGTATTCAAAATCTTTATTTAAACAGATTCATTGACTGACAGCTGAAATAATATAGAAAGAGCATAAGATACAAAATGTTAGATATAACAAGCAGGTCTCTAGGCCTTGTAGTTGCATGGGTACACTGGCCTAAATAGCAGAAGCTGATCTTTTATAAAACATATATCACCAGGACAGCAGTCTTTATTACTATCACATCTGCTCCTTTAACCTTGTTCTTTTTACAACTTCCCTAGTGTAACTCCCTTAGGGCGAGATTACAAGTCGCGCGGCAAATCAATTGCAAAATATGTTCTATTTATTTATAAATAAATATTTCTCTATATATGTGATGGTTTTTGGACTGATATCTATTTATAGCGAGATCTGTATATGAATATATATATCTATGTCTACATATCTCAAGATCTATATGCGAATATCTCTTTGAAAACCCCTCTGAGATATTGTTTAATGTGCATAAGATTGTAATGTAAAATATTTTCATTATCTCCATACTTACACATATCTCTATACATATAAATGTAAGTCAATGTAAAATCCCTGCGTCAGCTTTTTTTTTCTAATACCCGAGATCTCCTATCTTTGAGCTCCTATAACTTTTTTGTGCTATATTTTGTTTAAATCATTTTTATTAGACAGTGTTAATATGAGTGTAGCTGTACTTTGTAATGCATTTTTGAAGTGTTTTGTGAAACTGTTGTTGCAGAAAACTGTTAACTACAGCCCTTCGTGCGCGAAAAAGATTGTTGCATAAAAGGTGATTGCGCATGCCCAATCGTGATTTTTCAAGACTTGTAATAGCTGCGCAATGGAAATTGATTGCGAAAAGACCATATCGCGAGTGGGAAACTCATAACGTGCGACTTGTAATCTTGCCCTTTGTTAAGCTACCTGAGTTCCATACTGCAAATCATGATCCATAAATTAGTTCCTCACATTAAAGGTTGTGTTTTGTCAACAAAGAAGAGTGAGAGTGGTATTCTCAGATTCAGACTTTGCCATTAAAGGGACAGTCTACACTAAAATTGTTATTGTTTAAAAGATAAATAACGCCTTTACTACTCATTCCCCAGCTTTGCACAACCAACATTGTTATATTAATATAGTTTATAACATTTAAACCTCTAAATATCTGCCTGTTTCTAAGCCACTACAGACATCCTCTTATCACATGCTTTTTTATTAGCTTTTCACACAGTTCATGTGGGCCATATAGATAACATTGTGTTCACGCCCGAGGAGTTAAGATTTAGCACAACACAGTACTATATGCAAGTCAATAGATAATAGATAAAGTCATGTGATCAGGGGGCTGTAAGAAGATGCTTAGAAACAAGGTAATCACAGAGGTAAAAAGGTATATTTTATAACTTTGGTTATGCAAAACTGGGGAATGGGTAATAAAGGGATTATCTATCTTTTAAAACAATAAAAATGACATTGTAGACTGTCCCTTTAAATAGGATCTGTGTACACATCTTAACCTCTGGCAGTTTCAGTCACAGATGAAGCAGCAGAATGGTCCAGTCCACTCTTTCAGATAAGTTGAGACACGACTGAAGTTAAAAATGCAAGATAAAAATGTGTTTCACATAAAAACACCATCATATATAAAAAACATTTAATAGAGACGTCTCTAATTCAAACCACAATGTTCAGTTGTTCAAAATATACTTATTTAGTTATTTCAGAGGAGACAGAAAATATACTTTGTATCTGATTACAAACTAAAAAATGTTTCTAGTTGTATATAAAAAAACGTTTTCTGTATTAAATGTTTTTTATATATGATGGTGTTTTTATGTGAAACACATTTTTATTTTTAATTTTATTAAATTATTTTATGTCTTTACTATAAAGCCTTTACAAATTTTTTATATACCTTAATGGTTTTCAAATTACCTTCTTATAACCCTTCTTTTTGGTATCTTTAGCAGAAAAGCGCCCTTTCTACACCCACTTTTTCTTTGCACTTATTGTTTAGATTGAAGGATCTAACTTTTGTAAGGAGTCTGATACCCCATATCTAACACCAGCGCACTATTTCACACACCTTTTGTCTGCATTAAAAATCAAGGCACAGCTAACACACTTAGCAACTGACACATTTCCTGCCCAATCAGTACCTTTTTCTGGTACTGGGCCTTTTCCTTATGTCTCTGATGGCATATTGACACTGGTTTATTTGCTTGGCCTCTATCCCTTAGGGATGGTGCAGTGCGGGGAGGAATGCCATAGATCATTGGATCCATAGATTGCAGCCATGTGGCAGTTAGGGCAAACCAAAAGGCAAAGGGTATTTTAACTGCAAACTGTTTCACTTTTGCAAATGGTTTGCATCCAATCCTTATGTATCATGAATGTTTATGCAGCATTCCCTGAAAGTACTTAAGACTCATATATACGGCCTCACTTTTCCCTCTTTTTGTCTCATGATTTGTGACTCTGTGTTCCATTCATGGGTAACTGATCCTTTTGTTTTTATATAAAAAAAATCTGTATTGCATAGGCTGTGACGATATAACCATGCTGCATGCTGTTGTTAAATTCATAGTAATCAAATATATTGTACTTCACACATATTTGTGTCACAGCATTTGACTTCTCTTGTTGGACATGATGATCAAAAACGCACTGCCATGGAAAGAAATCTCATAAAATCTTTGGTATTTTTTTTTTTAGACCTTATAGTTTAACCCCTTAATGACCAGACCATTTTTCAATTTTCTTACCCTTAAGGACAAAGACTATTTTTACATTTTTGAGGTGTTTGTGTTTAGCTGTAATTTTCCTCTTACTCATTTACTGTACCCACACACATTATATACCGTTTTTCTCGCCATTAAATGGACTTTCTAAAATTTATAGCATTATTTTCATCATATCTTATAATTTACCATAAAAAAATTATAAACTATGAGGAAAAAATGGAAAAAAACACACTTTTTCTAACTTTGACCCCCAAAATCTGTTACACATCCACAACCACCAAAAAACACCCATGCTAAATAGTTTCTAAATTTTGTTTAGAAATACCCAATGTTTACATGTTCTTTGCTTTTTTTGCAAGTTATAGGGCAATAAATACAAGTAGCACTTTGCTATTTCCAAACCACTTTATTCAAAATTAGCGCTAGTTACATTGGAACACTGATATCTTTCAGGAATCCCTGAATATTCCTTGACATGTATTTTTTTTTTTTTAGAAGACATCCCAAAGTATTGATCTAGGCCCATTTTGGTATATTTCATGCCACCATTTCACCGCCAAATGCGATCAAATAAAAAATTTTTTTTCACTTTTTCACAATTTTTTTCACAAACTTTAGGTTTCTCACTGAAATTATTTACAAACAACTTGTGCAATTATGGCATAAATGGTTGTAAATGCTTCTCTGGGATTCCCTTTGTTCAGAAATAGCAGACATATATGGCTTTGACATTGCTTTTTGGTAATTAGAAGACCTCTAAATGCCATTGCGCACCACACGTGTATTATGCCCAGCAGTGAAGGGGTTAATTAGGAAGCATTTAGGGAGCTTGTAGGGTTAATTTTATCTTTAGTGAAGTGGACAACCCCAAGTATTGATCTAGGCACATTTTGGTATATTTCATGCCACCATTTCACCGCCAAATATGATCAAATTAAAAAAACAAACGTTAAATTGTTCACAATTTTAGGTTTCTCACTGAAATTATTTACAGACAGCTTGTGCAATTATGGCACAAATGGTTGTAAATGCTTCTCTGGGAAACCCTTTGCTCAGAAATAGCAGACATATATGGCTTTGGCAGTGCTTTTTGGTACTTAGAAGGCTGCTAAATGCCTCTGCGCATCACACGTGTATTATGTCTAGCAGTAAAAGGGTTAATTAGGGAGCTTGTAGGGTTAACTTTAGCTTCAGTGTAGTGTAGTAGACAACCCAAAGTATTGATCTAGGCCCATTTTGTTATATTTCATGCCACCATTTCACCGCCAAATGCGATCAAATAAAAAAAAAAAGTTCACTTTTTGACAAACTTTTTCACAAACTTTAGGTTTCTCACTGAAATTATTTACAAACAGCTTGTGCAATTATTTCGCATCACACGTGTATTATGTCTAGCAGTGAAGGGGTTAATTAGGGAGCTTGTAGGGAGCTTGCAGGGTTAATTTTAGCTTTAAGGTAGAGATCAGCCTCCCACCTGACACAACAGACCCCCTGATCACTGCCAAACATCTCTCTTCCCTCCCCCACCCCACAATTGTCCCCGCCACCTTAAGTACTGGCAGAAAGTCTGCCAGTACTAAAATAAAAGTTTTTTTTGTTGTTTTTTTTTAAAATTATTCTGCTGTGTAAGATCCCCCCTTAGCCCCCAACCTCCCTGACCCCCCCCCCTACCTTATTGGGAGCCATCTTGGGTACTGGCAGCTGTCTGCCAGTACCCAGTTTACAATAAAATTGTTTGTTTGTTTTTTCTGTAGTGTAGTAATTGGTAACATTTTCTTATTTTAATACTAAAAAAGTTATTACCTCTAATTATTTTAAGGTATTGTGCCACTAAATATGGCAAACATATAGAAAAACCACAAAAACTTTTTATTATTATTATGTTTTGAGTACCTAGTTCAGCATAAAACCTAAATGGCGCCACTGCAGAGTTCGTTGGCTGTAGGTCAGGACCCAGGTAACAAAAGACTGTGAAGTGGTTCCTGGCCAAAGGATTCAAAAAACTGTTTTTTCCTATTGGGCTTTGCACCCAGCCTGGTCTGGAGTTAATTGCCTGAGTTACTGATTGTAAATACAGCTGCCTGCTGTTTTTGCAAGTGGCTTAGGAATGGGTACCAACTCCGGTTTTAGAGTGCAGCCCACATCTGGGTTTTGTGTGTATGTGTATGTACAGTGTGTGTGTATATACACAGTGTATATATATATATATATATATATATATATATATATATAGTCGTATGCAAAGGTTTAGGTACCCCTGACAATTTCCATGATTTTCATTTATAAATAATTGGGTGTTTGGATCAGCAATTTCATTTTGATCTATCAAATAACTGAAGAACACAGTAATATTTCAGTAGTGAAATGAGGTTTATTGGATTAACAGAAAATATGCAATATGCATCAAAACGAAATTAGACAGGTGCATAACTTTTGGGCACCCCAACAGAAATATTGCATCAATATTTAGTAGAGCCTCCTTTAGCAGAAATAACAGTCTCTAGACGCTACCTATAGCCTGTAATGAGTGTCTGGATTCTGGATGAAGGTATTTAGGACCATTCCTCCTTGCAAAACATCTCCATTTCAGTTAGATTTGATGGTTGCCGAGCATGGACAGCCCGTTTCAAATCACCCCACAGATTTTCAATGATGTTCAGGTCTGGGGACTGGGATGGCCATTCCAGAACATTGTACTTGTTCCTCTGAATATATGTCAGAGTAGATTTTAAACAGTGTTTTGGGTTGTTGTCTTGTTGAAATATCCAGCCATGGCATAACTTCAACTTTGTGACTGATTCCTCAACATTATTCTCAAGTATCTGCTGATATTGAGTGGAATCCATGCAACCCTCAACTTTAACAAGATTTCCAGTACCGGCACTGGCCCCACAGCCCCACAGCATGATGGAAAATCCACCAAATTTAACTATGGCTAGCAAATGTTTGTCTTGGAATGCTGTGTTATTTTGCCTCCATGCATAACGCCCCTTGTTATGACTAAATAACTCAATCTTTGTTTCATCAGTCCCCAGCACCTTCTCCCAAAATGAAACTGGATTGTCCAAATGTGCGTTTACATACCTCAAGCGACTCTGTTTTATGGCGTGTGTAGAAAAGGCTTCTTCCGCATCACTCTCCCATACAGCTTCTCCTTGTGCAAAGTGCGTTGAATTGTTGAATGATGACATTCTGCAGCAAGATGATGTTGTAGGTCTTTGGAGGTGGTCTGTGGGCTGTTTTTGACCATTCTCACTATCCTTTGCCTTTCCGATATTTTACTTCTGGTCTTAACAAGAACTGTGGCTGTGGTCTTCCATTTCCTCACTATGTTCCTCACAGTGAGCACTGACAGCTTAAATCTCTGCGATAGCTTTTTGAAGCCTTCCCCAAACCATAATGTTGAACAATATTTGTTTTCAGGTCATTTAAGAGTCGTTTTGAGGCCCCCATGTTGCCACTCTTCAGAGGAGAGTCAAACAGAACAACAACTTGCAATTGGCCACCTTAAATACCTTTTCTCATGATTGGATGCACCTGTCTATGAAGTTCAAGGCTTAATGGGCTCACCAAACCAATTGTGTGTTCCAATTAATTAGTGCTAGGTAGTTACAGGTATTCAAATCAACAAAATGACAAGGGTGCCTAAATTTATGCACCTGTCTAATTTCGTTTTGATGCATATTGCACATTTTCTGTTAATCCAATAAACCTCATTTCACTACTGAAATATTAATGTGTCCTTCACTTATTTGATAGATCAAAATGAAATTGCTGATCCAAACACTCAATTATTTATTAATGAAAATCATAGAAATTGTCAGGGGTGCCTAAACTTTTGCATACAACTGTAAAAATAAAAATATTGTCATTTAGAGCATTTATTTGCTGAAAATTTACAACTGGACAAAATAACAAAAAAAGATGTAATCTTTTCAGACCTTGAATAATGCAAAGAAAACAAGTTCATATTATTTTTAAAAAAAACACAATTCTAATGTTTTAACTTAGGAAGAGTTCAGCTTTCATGTGTTTTGGCATGCTCTCCGCCAGTCTTTTACATTGCTGTTGGGTGACTTTATGCTACTCCTGGTACAAAAATTCAAGTAGCGCAACTTTATCTGATGGCTTGTGACCATCTATCTTCCTCTTGATAGCATACCAGAGGTTTTCAATGGGGTTCAGGTCTGGAAATTGGGCTGGCCATAACAGGGTCTTGATCTGGTGGTCCTTGATCCACGCCTTGATTGACCTGGCTGTGTGGCATGGAGCATTTTCCTGTTGGAAAAAAACAATCCTCAGAGTTGGAGAGCATTGTCAGAGCAGAAGGAAGTCTAAAGACCGCTGCTTCATAACCTGTTTGTCTTCTCTGAGGCGGCGGACAGAAATCAACCCGATCGAATACGATCGGGTTGATTGACACCCCCTGCTAGCGGCCGATTGCAGGGGGCGGTATTGTACTAGCAAATCACAAGAACTGCTGGTGCAATGATACATGCAGACTGCAAATGTTGACGGCATTTATTGATGTGCAGCGGACATGATCCGCAATATCGGATCATGTCCACTCGCACAATAATAAATAGGCCCCATAATCTCTCATTCATTATTTAGGATTATCTGGGTGTATAACCTGTACTCTATACAAAAGAAAGAACAGTCTGATACTAATAGTAGAGTGAGCTCCTGTTATTGTAGAGCCCAGATTGTAAAACACTCCTGGGAAGCAGACTCTGTTATAGTGGAATGAATTCTCTGTTCAAATTTGCCCTTTTGTGGGCGCACAATAAATAACCAGCCATTGCAAGTGTCTGGTTATTGCTTCTGTGAGCTCGCAGTAGCAATTAGCACTTATAAAATTAATCAGAGATCAGATCTCTGGTTAATTTTATAAATATACCCCAAATGCCAACAAAATACAGTGTATTCCTAAAATAACTATTCTAGGCAGTATTTTGGGGGTAAAGTTGGCGGGAGTGGGGTGTTAGAAAAAAAACGTCAATAAAAAGTGTATTTACATTGCAGTCTATGGAAACTGTATTCCCTGTAAATATATATGTATATGCTTATATACATATACTGTATATTTATGTGTTAATTTGTGTTTATACACATAAATATATAAGTAAATAATCATATACATATATATTTTCTGCCATCGCTGCGCTACTTACCCCCTTTGCTAAGCTTAGGCTCTTGTGAGCACAACGGTTCCTAACAATACAAATGCAAGCTTGTGTTCGCATTGCACTTAACTTCTAATACCAGTGCACATTAGCATGTGCTAGTATTAGTCAGTGGAGAGCTAATATCGATTGTGCGCAAGCGATATTTAGTGATCCACTTGTAATCTAGCCCATAGCTTGTAACCACAAGGAATCAAGGGTTAAGGAATTTATTTTTTTCCATCTCAGAACATTGCTAATGACTGATCATTAAACAGAAACGCTCTTTTGGATATAAGCATCTTCATACGTGTATAAAGAGGATCTACAGCACAATCTGTTTATTAATATGCTTACAGTGTATATGACATTACAATCTGAATAATTAATTCCTCCTTTTCTACTGATTTAAATGAAGGCTAAGAACTTATGTATGTGATTTACTACACTTTTTGAGAGTTTATTGCATTTAACTTTAAGGTACAGTGGTCCTGTTGGATATAATTAAATAAGTGTACTAGGAGGATATGCAATTTGGACACTAGTTGGTCACAACCTCAAGTTTTTGCTGGAATCCTGGTTTATAGTACTCTAGGGGTGACAAAACTTCTTGTCAAATTCACAGAAAGGGATATAAGGGCCAATAAAGAAGGAAGGACAGCCAGCAAAAATCGTAGATAAACATGTTGGGACATGGTATACAGAAAATTGGGAATGAACCTTGTGTGACAACATAATTTAGTTATTCACGCTATATGACTACAAGGAAGATATAAAAATGGTATGCACCCTAGATTTCTGCAGGATATATATAAATATTGATAAATCTACATACATGACTAATTTCTTAATCTTCCTATATCATTAAAATTGAAAAAACAAAATTTATGCTTACCTGATAAATTTCTTTCTCTTGTGGTGTATCCAGTCCACGGGTTCATCCATTACTTGTGGGATATTCTTCTTCCCAACAGGAGGTTGTAAGAGGACACCCACAGCAGAGCTGTCTATATAGCTCCTCCCCTAACTGCCACCCCCAGTCATTCGACCGAAGACAAGCAAGAAAAAGGAGAAACTATAGGGTGCAGTGGTGACTGTAGTTTAAAAATAAAAAACACGGGGGGCGGAGCCAGCAACCAAACAAGAGAGACGTGTCTAAGAGAGCTCCCGCTGCAATTTTTCTAATATTGAGGTGGAATGGGACTAATCCCCTGCAATTTACCCCAAAAACTATCTTAACCTCTGCAGGATACTTTACTCTCTATTTGAAGACCCCGGCTAATTGTCGCTGAGGTGGACACAGCACTTGATCATCTGTATCAGCTGGGAAAGGGCTAGGCTTTTGCGGCCCACACACATCATGGCGCCAAAAGTTAAAGAAACCTGGTCAGACATATACGCAGCTTTACAGGATCTGAGTTTACAGATGTCGACCAGATTTGCGGACATGTCTACCCACCTAAGATTGACGGTAACACAGTGTGTACAAACGGAGCAGGAAAAAATGGAAAGCGTTTCTACGCCGACTTCCACAGATCGTCCCTGTATACAAAGGAAGTGGCTACCGGGCTTTATACCAGACGTTTCTGGGTCTCCTAGTATCGTTAATTACCATCCCCAGCCCTGCATTAGCCCGGCTCAGAGAGATGCGGCAAGCGCCTTGGATCAGAACTCCGTCCACTTGTTAGTGAAGATGGAGTTCCGTGTAAATACTGGGCAGGTAAATATGCCTTTTGAAGCTCGGAGCCGAAAATGTTCTTTATTGCCGCCCAACCACAGCCACCCAGGTCACGACTTTGCACGTAAGCTTGAAAGAGACTTTAAAGAGGTACAGCCATATAATTTATAATAAAGATCTGTCGGACTACCTTTCTCTACCGGGTTATGACCGGGCTACCTCCCATACTGTATCAGGGACCGATGCTCAGAGTGTGTTACTACCTGAGCCATGCAGGAGAGACTTCCTACTTCATACTGCAGTACTTTTGAACCCTTTCGATCCGGGTGGCTAAACTTATAATGACTGCCCCGATATCTCAAGTGCCCAACTCCTGTTGGTTTGTGGTTGGACTTGCAGCACCTAAGTCGCCCCTTGTGTGGCTTGTGTTTAATTTCTATGGGAGACTTTTCATTTGTTATTGTGATACCGTACTTTTAGAAATGCCCACATGTATTTTGTTCTTTTTTGTTGGGACCACTGTTGGTTCACACTTGCTGCTCTTCTGTTGGGGTCTATCTTGCGTTTTGCAAGCCACTACACTTAACATAGTACTTAACATCTAAACTTGACTTTGAATGTGGTACTTTCAGCTGTTATATTAGCACTAAACTAACCTTGCCTATTAGTTCACATAGGGTCTTAGTACTGCCTAGATCGCTTAGCTGTACCATATTTAATGATATCACTCTGGGTTATACTGGGATCCTAACATGAGGCAGGACTGCGCTCCCCTTAACTATACATATTTTATACATTCTTCAAGTCTAGTACCTTTATCTTATGCGCTTGTTCTACAGTTACTTGTAGTACTATATATCTCTCCTTTGAATATCAGACCGTAACAAGTACAGATCCTGCCAAAGCTGTATCAACTATGCCTATAGCCAATCCTATGTCCCAATCCTGGTTTACTCAACGATGCATGTTTATCCCCTAAATACTCCACTTTACCTTCTACTTTAGACATACGCCATTCATAGCTTGTTTGGGATATTAGAACAGCGCCCTAATGTCCGTGCTGCCATCATGTGGTAATAATGGTTTATATTATTTATAATATGCAGTGATTCAGTATAGTAGCCCACAGCCTTCACATTCTGCATTGCTGCATATGTTGCTACACTGTCCGAATATTATGATCTCGCATTGTCACGTCTATCTGAGACAACGGGGGCTAAGCTAACTCTGCAATACATATTGATATCATAGCTACTTAACCCTCACCTAAAACTGTAAATGTTGATTTATTATATAATGCTTTTAGTAATATCATAGTTGGTTCACTCCATGCATGGGCTATATAACTCCCCTGTCTCCCTTGGCCTGCAAGGGGGACGGGAGATTATTTGTGACTATATGGAAATTAACTTGTGCCCAGGTATAAGGTATAGATGCTAGCACATATAAGTCTCAGGTAGTTTGATGCTTATACCAATGGGGTATACTCTCCACATAGTGGTGTATTGGTAAGTTATCTATGGTCATTTAAATTGCAGTACAGCTTCATCTGTATTTGCGATGCCTTATGAACCTGTTATAGGCTAGAATGGAAAAGGCCCTCTAGTACTCCGACATAACCTATGTAAAGTAACTAGTCTAATACTGTACCTTTTGGGTTCAAGCATTGATTGTGTATAGTGATAGGTACTCTATTGTAACCCTTAGGTTATAGGCACAGTTTGGGTTTAGTGATTAGCCTAATCTAGTGACTCCAGTATAAAGATTCAGCCTTGGAATAACAATAATAAGTCCGGTACGGAGCTCTCTAGCTTATAGGCACATCCTGTGTTTAATAACACATTTTAATACAGTGTCTCCAGTTGATAATTACAGTCTGTTTATATAACAGTGATTAGCATAGTAGAGGGCCACTAGTATTTAGATGCAGCATGCGCATTGCAACAAGTATAACTCAGAGCCTCCAGTTTTTAGATACAGTTTATGTATTGATATCTATGTTCCTTCAGGGCGGTCCTTGGCCCCACTGGACTAGCCCACTGTTATTAAAATTGCATTTCCTCTTGACAGCTAGCCTAGAGGTACATTTCCTAGTTCCTGCATAGTTTCAAACCACAGTTCTGCTGCTATTCACTCCACATATTGAAACTCCTTAGACTATTAGGTTTTATAGCCCTGTTGCTGTCATTTTCCTAGCATCCTAACTGGCTCCGCCCTCCCCCTCCCCCCCCCCCCCATTTTCCTAGCATCCTAACTGGCTCCGCTGCATCCCCCCCCCCATATGCTCAGGCCTATGTGAGGCCGGACAAAGCCAACTCCCTACCTCTCACCACTAAATATTTATAGAGTTTCACTTATCTAGAAGTAGGGACCTTTAGTTATATAAAATAAAAATAGAGGTTTTATTGTTATATGTTCCAGTCACCTGTGCATTCTATACATTGTTTTACATTTTATGTTCTTGATTCCAGAGGTTGTGCTATAACTCATGTGAACTAATATTTTCATGCTACTCAACTCGTTATATTTCAAGACACTAGGGTTTTTTTATTTTTTTTTATTTATTTATATATATATACTTACATGTCTGCCTCCTATATGAGAAATGTATAATTGTATGTCTCATTTCTGACCCGTGCCTGGACATATTTACTGCTTTAATGTTATTACTCATTACCTCAATAAAAATTTATTTAAAAAAAAAATAAAATAAAAAACACCTGCCTTAAAGTGACAGGGCGGGCCGTGGACTGCATACACCACAAGAGAAAGAAATTTATCAGGTAAGCATAAATTTAGTTTTCTCTTGTAAGGTGTATCCAGTCCACGGGTTCATCCATTACTTGTGGGATACCAATACCAAAGCTTTAGGACATGGATGAAGGGAGGGACAAGGCAGGAACTTAAACGGAAGGCACCACTGCCTGCAAGACCTTTCTCCAAAAAATAGCCCCCGAGGAAGTAAAAGTATCAAATTTGTAGAATTTAGAAAAAGTATGAAGCGAAGGCCAAGTCGCCGCCTTACAAATCTGTTCAACAGAGGCCTCATTTTTAAAAGCCCATGTGGAAGCTACCGCTCTAGTGGAATGAGCTGTAATTCTTTCAGGAGGCTGCTGGCCAGCAGTCTCATAAGCTAAATGGATTATGCTTCTCAGCCAAAAAGAAAGAAGATGCCGAAGCCTTTTGGCCTCTCCTCTGTCCAGAGTAGACTACAAACAATGCAGATGTTGGACGAAAATACTTAGTAGCTTGTAAATAAAACTTTAAAGCCCGAACCACGTCAAGATTGTGTAATAGACGTTCCTTCTTTGAAGGAGGATTAGGACACAGTGACGGAACAACAATCTCCTGATTGATATTCTTATTAGATACCACCTTAGGAAGAAACCCAGGTTTGGTACGCAAAACTACCTTATCTGCATGGAAAATCAGATAAGGGGAATCACACTGTAAGGCAGATAACTCTGAAACTCTTCGAGCCGAAGAGATAGCTACCAAAAACAGAACATTCCAAGATAAAAGCTTGATATCTATGGAATGCAGAGGTTTAAACGGAACCCCTTGAAGAACTTTAATAACTAAATTTAAACTCCATGGCGGAGCAACAGGTTTAAACACAGGCTTGATTCTAACTAAAGACTGACAAAACGCCTGAACGTCTGGAACATCTGCCAGGCGCTTGTGCAGAAGAATAGACAGAGCAGAAATCTGTCCCTTTAAGGAACTAGCTGACAATCCCTTCTCCAATCCTTCTTGGAGAAAGGATAATATCCTAGAAATCCTGACCTTACTATATGAGTAACCCTTGGATTCACACCAATGAAGATATTTACACAATATCTTGTGATAGATTTTCCTGGTGACAGGCTTTCGAGCCTGAATCAAGGTATCAATAACCGTCTCGGAGAAACCACGTTTTGATAAAATCAATCTTTCAATCTCCAAGCAGTCAGCCGCAGAGAAATGAAATTTGGATGTTTGAATGGACCTTGAAGTAGAAGGTCCTGCCTCAGCGGCAGAGTCCATGGTTGAAGGGATGACATGTCCACCAGATCTGCATACCAAGTCCTGCGTGGCCACGCAGGTGCTATCAAAATCACTGAAGCTCTCTCCTGCTTGATCTTGGCAATCAGATGAGGGAGGAGAGGAAATGGTGGGAACACATAAGCCAGGCTGAAGGACCAGGGCACTGCTAGAGCATCTATCAGCGCTGCCTGGGGATCCCTTGACCTGGACCCGTAACAAGGAAGCTTGGCGTTCTGACGAGACACCATCAGATCCAGTTCTGGTTTGCCCCATAGTTGATTAGCAACAGAAATAAAGTTTCCAGCGCCTATAGTAATAATATACCTGCTACACTATAAAGAAGATCCCCTATCAGATCTTAAAGAAATTACAACAATTTGGTATATATAGGAGCGCCACAGGGGGCTAATCAAGATCAAATAGTTCCCAAGAAAATAAACTTAGAAATATAAGTGCAACAAATATCCGTTAAAATTCCTTTTAATCAATATGGGTTATATACAATCAAACCCATCACATATATTCCATCACAATACACTATAAAATACAATAAAAATACAATTAAAATACAAAAGAAATACAGTTAAGAATTTTTGAATCTCAAGATTCTGTCTTTCATACAGTATAAAAAACTGAGCTTATAGCTGCAAGTCCAGGTTTGGACTACTATCAGGAAACTCTTTCTTCGTTCACCTTCCACCCGTGAGACCTCAGAAAGGCCAGAACAATGTCCGTATGGGACTTGGCGATTTGAAAAGTCGACGCCTGTATCAGAATGTTGTCTAGGTAAGGAGCCACCACTATGCCCCGTGGCCTTAGAACTGCCAGTAGGGACCCTAGAACCTTCGTAAAGATTCTTGGTGCCATGGCTAACCCGAAGGGAAGAGCCACAAACTGGTAATGCCTGTCTAAGAAGGCAAACCTGAGGAACTGATGATGATCTCTGTGAATTGGAATGTGGAGATAAGCATCCTTTAAGTCCACGGTAGTCATATATTGACCCTCCTGGATCATATGGAGGATGGTTTGGATAGTCTCCATCTTGAAGGATGGGACCCTGAGAAATTTGTTTAGGATCTTGAGATCCAAGATTGGTCTGAAAGTTCCCTCTTTTTTGGGAACTATAAACAGATTTGAATAGAAGCCCTGCCCCTGTTCCTCCCTTGGAACTGGGTGGATCACTCCCATAACCAGTAGGTCTTGAACACAACATAAGAATGCCTCTCTCTTTATCTGGTTTACAGATAATTGTGAGAGATGAAATCTCCCCTTTGAAGATGAAGCTTTGAAGTCCAGAAGATATCCCTGGGAAACAATCTCTAATGCCCAGGGATCCTGGACGTCTCTTGCCCAAGCCTGGGCGAAGAGAGAAATTCTGCCTCCCACTAGATCCGGTCCCGGATCGGGGGCTACTCCTTCATGCTGTCTTAGAGGCAGCCGCAGGTTTCTTGGCATGCAGGTTTTCTCCAGACTGGTTTGGACTGGGCGAAATTTCCCTCTTGTTTTGCATTAGAGGAAACTGAAGCTGCACCACTCTTGAAGTTTCGAAAGGAACGAAAATTATTCTGTTTGGTCCTTAACTTATTGGACCTATCCTGAGGAAGGGCGTAACCTTTTCCTCCAGTAATATCAGAAATAAAGGAGTTAGCTAATTTAAGAGCTTTAATCCTGTCTAGAATATCGTCTAACGGGGTCTCCACCTGTAGAGCCTCCTCAAGAGACTCAAACCAAAAAGCCGCTGCAGCAGTAACTGGGGCAATGCATGCAAGAGGCTGGAGAATAAAACCTTGATGTATAAAAATTTTCTTAAGGAGACCCTCCAATTTTTTTTTTTTTTTTTTTTTTTTTTTTTTTTTTTTGGTTTTCAAAGCTTTATTGAAGGAGAAACAGAAAATACACAAAATACGTGCATCAAAAGTCATGAAATACAGAAATACTTGTACAGATGACTCCATGGAGTACATTGATTGCATAAAGATAAAGTAACAGTGAGTGGGCTAGGTATAACAAAGAGTCCATATAAAAGTCTGAAAGCCCGTTCATGTTCTTCTCGATGTACTATAGCAATATTATAACTATATAACAATTTTAATCAGAAAAGATATTGAACGTCGGTCATGGGGCAACTGGTAAGCCCATGCCCGAGAAGTAAGAAAGGGAAGAGAGAAATGTGGAAAAAGAAGGAGGGAGATAAGAGAAGGAAAAAAAAAAAAAAAAAAAAAAAAAAAAAACCCCAGGAGGTAGGGGGGGAAGGGGAGAGGGCTGGAGGGAAAGAAAGAGGGGGAGAGGGGTAATTGGGAAGGGGAAGAGAGGAGGGGTAAGGAGGTAAGGAAGTTATATCAAGCTCGTCTCTTAGAATGAGGGGGAGGTTCTATGTCAGACCATATTGTAGACAGCAGGTCTGTTGTGCCTTTTTTGTCCATAAGGGTTTAGGCCGTCTAATTGCGGTCCGGCCCACCCTGTTTCCACCTCTCCAGCATATATTCATATATTTCTATCCTGTCGTCTCTCATGAATCTAAATCTCTCTAGTAGGAGGTATCTGTCTACCTGGTCGGCCCAGTCACTCAGTGTAGGCACGTTCGTACTCTTCCAATTTTTGGGGATAAGGGATTTCGCGCTGTTGAGCATCAGGAGGAAAAGGTATTTCGTGGCCTTGTCTTTAAATTTGGGAAGGTCATGATACAAAAGGAGGCCGGGCGCTCTAGGCAATGAGGTCCCGACCACTTTCTCCATGGCAGCCATCACTAAGTGCCAGTACGGTCTTATAACGTCACAACCCCACCAAATATGTAGAAGGGTACCTGATTCCCCACATCCCCGCCAACATCTTCCATCTGTCTGTTTATAAATTTTTTGTAATCTGGCAGGGGTGAGATACCATCCTGACAAGTATTTGAAGTTAGACTCCAGTACTTTTGCTGAGACTGATGTCTTTACGTGCGCTCTGAATATTTTCCCCCAGTCTTTATCTGTCAGGGGTAGGTTAAGTTCTCTATTCCATTGTCGTGTATAAGTAGGCAGTGGGGTGTCAGTATGTGAAGAAAGCAAGCGGTAGGCAATGGAGATCATGTGTTTAGGTGTGTGCGGGAGTAGACACAGGGACTCGAAGGTGGTTGGGTTCCTAGTAATGTAGTGCGTTTTTTTATGTGTCGTCAGATAGTGTTGAAGTTGAGTGTGAAAGTACCAGGAAAGGGCAATGCCGGAGTTTTCCAGTTCAGCCCTAGTTCTAAGTTTTTGATCTGTGGTGAGCCGATGGAAAGAGACTTGTGACACCTGTGTTTTATCCGCCATTACTCTCTGTGAACAGGTGAAGGGTATATCTGGGTTGCTTAAGAAGGGTGTGAGAGGCGAAGGGCTTGTGGAGATGTGTGGGTGTTCTATTAGCAATCTATCCCAACATGTAAAAAACTCCCTGATGAAGGGGTAATTGGTGATAAGTTTCGGTCTGGACTTGGGTGAGATCCACCCCAGCAGACCAATGTTCTGCTTACCTAAGATTATTTTGCAAACCTGGACCCAAGTTTTATCCTGAAGATTATGACACCACTCCGCTTGGTGTTGCAATAGGATGGCGCTTTTGTATAAGGCCAGGTGAGGCACCCCCAGTCCTCCCCTTTCCTTTGACAAGTACAGGGTTTTTCGTGCAATTCTCGGTCTTCCCCCCCTCCATATAAATTCCTCCAATACATTTTGTAGTTTGTGTAAAAAGTGGGACGGTAAGGGGATTGGAAGGGTCTGGAGATAGTACAATATTCTGGGCAGAATATTCATTTTGATAATGCCTATTCTCCCAAGCCAGGAGATGGGTTTGTTTCTCCATGAGGAGAGGTCACCCGTAATCACGGTGAGCAAGTTTGTATAATTTGCCTCAAAGAGACCTTCTGCAGATGGGGTAAGGTTAATCCCTAGGTACTTTAGTTTGCGGGTCTGAATGCGTAAGGGGCATGAGGAGGATAGTTGGCTAAGTTCATCAGGGGGGAGGTTAATATTTAGGATTTCGGATTTAGTTTTGTTTAAATGGAAGTTTGAGTGTTTACCATATTCCTCAAATTCTCGTAATGCTTCGGGTAATGATCTGCAAGGGTCCGATAATGTTAGCAGGACATCGTCCGCATACATGGACAGTTTGTGTTCTTGATCCCCAATTTTAATTCCCCCGATCTTGGCATTGGTTCTAATTCTTTGGGCCAAAACCTCCATCACCAGCACAAACAGCAGTGGCGAAAGAGGACACCCCTGCCTGGTGCCATTTGTTATGCTAAATGGGTCAGAGAGGATATTGTTGACCCTGACCTGTGCTGAGGGGGCTGTATAAAGTGAAAAAACTCTATGAATAAAGGCTTGGCCAAACCCCATCTTCGACAGGACCGCCTTCAGAAACTTCCAGCTGATCCTGTCGAAGGCTTTCTCGGCGTCAGTTGAAACAAAGATCGCCGGAATCTCATTCTGTTGGGCATAATTTCCAAGTAAAGTGGCTTTGATGGTGTTGTCCCTTGCCTCGCGGCCCGGGACAAAACCCACTTGGTCAGGTGACACCAGGTTGGGTAGGAATTTATTTAACCTAGTTGAGAGGATTTTCGCGAATATCTTTACGTCTACGTTGAGGAGGGAGATGGGGCGGAAATTTTCTGATTTATTAGCTGGTTTGCCCGGCTTGGGGATAGTCGCTATGTGAGCTAAAAGCATGGAGGGGGGGAAGCCCTGAGAGGTGTCTATAGAATTGAATAAACGGGCCAAGTGGGGAGCGAGTACTATTTTGTAGGTTTTGTAATACTTGGCACTGAAGCCATCTGGGCCTGGGCTTTTGCCAGAAGGCAAGCCCTCAATGGTATGTAAGACTTCCTCAGGAGAAATGGGGGCATCCAAAACCTCTGCCTCTGTGTGTGACAAAGTGGGTAAAGTGACCGAGTTCAGATATAGACTCATATTGGGGGAAGGTTGTACATTATCG
Organism: Bombina bombina; assembly: GCF_027579735.1. Taxonomy (NCBI): domain Eukaryota; kingdom Metazoa; phylum Chordata; class Amphibia; order Anura; family Bombinatoridae; genus Bombina; species Bombina bombina. The sequence goes on along the minus strand of NC_069502.1, from coordinate 461,650,650 downwards.
TCCCCTATAGAGAGGCCAGGAGAGCCCTCCAGGTTATAGAGACCTGAGTAATATGTCCTTAGAGTTTCAGCTATACCAGGACTACTAGTATGGGTATTGTTTGACTTGTCCACTAGGGAATGAATGTGTGATTTCAGGGTCTTCCTCTTAATGGCTCGTGCCAGCAATTTCCCCGGTTTGTCGCCAAACTCATAGTATTTTTGTTGTGTCTTCAATGCCATTTTTTGGTGTTCTATTGTGTGGATGTCTTGAATGTCTTTTCTGGCTTGTGTCAGTGCAGTGAGGGTAGTATTGTCTTTTGGGTCTTTTTTGTGTTTGATTTCTAATTCTCTTATGTTAGATAGAAGGGATGAGTATCTGACGCTTGTCTGTTTCGCCAAAATGGCTTTTTGTTTGATCAGTTCCCCTCTAAGAACGCATTTGTGTGCTTCCCATATTGTATGTTTAGGGATTTCAGGTGTATCATTCAAAGTGAAATAGTCAGTCAAAGTGTTTTCAATCTTATTTCTAATTAGCTGATTATTAAGCATGAAATCGTCAAATTTCCAAATAAAGGTCCGGTCCGGTACTGAGGGCCATTTCAGTCTGCAAAGAACCGGGGCATGGTCTGACCAGGTCATGGGCAGAATTTGAGTGTTTAACACTGATGCCAATGTAGACTGGTCAGTGAATATGTAATCTATTCTGGTATATACATCGTGGGGATGTGAAAAGAATGTATAGTCACGTCTTGTAGGGTGTAGGGTGCGCCATGTATCGTGAACTGCAAGTTCCTCCAGTCTGCTGTTGCACTGTTTAATAATACGCTGCGGAGCGGAGGCCACTCCCCTGGAAGTATCCAGTTGAGGGTCTAGTGGTAGGTTGAAGTCTCCTGCGAGGAGCAGAGCTCCTTTCAGTAGGTCCAGTATTTTGTTGGTAAGTGTTGTCATGAATTTGTGTTGGTTTTGGTTGGGGAAGTAGGCATTAGCCAGAGTGACTGGGCGGCCGTGCAAGGTGCCTACCACTATTAAATAGCGGCCTTCTGGATCTTTCTCTATCTGCTGTACAATAAAAGGCGTCGAGTGGCGGATAAGTATCCCCACTCCATTTCTCTTAGTGGTGCCAGATGCGAAAAAGGTCTGGGGAAATTTGGAATGTAGCCAATTCGGCTCTCTACCTCTTTTGAAGTGCGTCTCCTGTAAGAATAATATATCGCAATTTAGCCTAGTCGCATCTCTTAGGAGATGGGACCTCTTCTCTGGTATGTTAATTCCCTTGACGTTTAGGGACATGATAGAAAGATTATGAGCTGTTTGGGAAACCATTTTGTGCTTTAAGTGTTTGTAGGTGACGAGGGTTCAATGAGCGAGGGAAATGTGAGGAAGTGGTGAGGGGAGAGGGAAAAAAAAAAAAAAGGGGGGGAGGGGGAAGGAGGGTAAGAGGAAAGAGGGGAGGAAGATGAAGAAGGAGGGTAGAAAAAAGAAGAGGGGTGAAGATGAGTGTGAAGTGAGAGGATGGGTTAGTGTAGGGACAGGTTTTAGTAGTAGCAGAGAAACAGGAAAAAGAAAGACTTGTACAATTCCTCCAACCTATTGGAGAAGAGGATAGAAGGTTGAAGTAAAATAGGTGTGGGGTCAGTATCTCCACACCCGGTCAATGAGTAGATGTAACATGTAATATAAAAATCAACTTAGAAAATCGAAAAAACAAGTGCAAATGTAAAAATAGGTACAACATTGTTTGTAAATGGAAGGCCTGAAAAACAATAACATTTACAGTAATAAATACAACATTCTTCCTTTACAGAACCCTACATGATAAAAATAAAACTAGTGAGCTGGTTCCCTTTAAGGGGGATTTTATTGCCCAGGCCAAAGTCTTGAGTGTGTAGGGCCTCCTAGGAAGGGTCAGGGGTAAGTCCCCCTTACGTTGGTCCCTTCACTACTAGAATAAATGCCCATAGGGGTAAAGGGTAAACTAGATATGGCCCCATCTTGAGCAAATGGGGGATGGGAATAAGACCTATCGGTTCATTTGCCTAGAGCAGTGGGCAATTTATCGTATATAAAGTGAACTATAGCGTTTTATGAACACCAAACATTAAGTCATGCAGGTCAAATTGCTCAAGAATTGCGGGTAATATGGGGTAGTATTTAACCTAGCCGATGTTATTGGGCATGTATGAGATGTCTTATTGTAGGGACAGGAAACTGGGAGGGCTGTGCCCTCGGGTATCTATGTCTAACTAGAATTAAACTAAGAACTACCGACCTAAATGAGTGGTTGTGTGGGACTTCACGGTGGGCCCCTGGTAGTCACACAAACATGGTAGTCTCCACACATAATATACTTCATTAGGCAACAAAACATATTAAATCCCAACTTAGATAACTGTAAGGGGAAAAAGAACAATTAGTAGTCAGACAATAACAGTTAAACCCGGCCTTATCAGGGTACAGCGTCTCCAGACGCATAGTCAATGCTATGGGAGAGTTATGGCATTCTGTGCCCCTGAGATAAATGAGTGTAACGTTAGGGTCTCATAAGGCTGGGTTTTTCAAGTGTCCCTTGTGTGAGATGAGCCCTTAGAGCTTTGAGGTGGGAAGTCCTGGGGAAAAGTCCCGGAAGACTCCGGTTGCTGGATATCTATATCAAGTGTCTTGCAAAACTCAGGTAGGTCATTTGGGGACCTGTAAATGGCTTGCACGCCATTTTTGGAAGCCATCAAACATACCGGAAAGCCCCACTTGTATTGTATCCCATTAGCCTGGAGCTCAGAGGTGATAAATTTGAGATCCCTTCTTTTCTGTAGAGTGATTAGACTAAGGTCAGAAAAGATTTGTATAGGGATTCCTGCGTGAGTGAAATTTTTGGTGTTTCTTGCCTTTAGTGTGATTGATTCCTTGTCCTTGTAGCTAAGGAACTTAACAATTATGTCTCTAGGTGGGGCCTTGGGTGGGGGCCTAGGTCTGAGGGCCCTGTGAGCTCTCTCGATAGGTATGTTTGGCGATTCAGGTGTGCCTTTCAACGTGCGAAACAAGTCCTGCAGATAACCCTCTAAAGCTTTTGGGGAAACGGATTCAGGGGTCCCCCTAATCCTAATGTTGTTGCGACGCCCCCTGTTGTCTAAATCCTCAACTTTTGAAAGTAAAAACTGAATATGCTCCTCATGTTCATTAAGCAGTTGAGAGTTGGTAGTGACTGTTGTTTGAATGGTTTCATGTTTGGCCTCTAAGGCCTGTACTTGCTGGGTAACCTGGGTTATGTCCTTTTTTATGTCACCAAACAGAGACCTCATTTCTGAGAGCACTTTATTTATGTCCTCTTTAGAAGAGATGGTGTTGAGGTCATGTCTTGTGAGGTATACTTGCTGTTGTGAGGTCTCTGTGCTGGGTATTTCAACAGCCATGTGGGTGGGAGAGGGGGGTCTGGATTCTGAGGGTTCTAAGTTAGGTGGTGAGACTCTAAGAAAATTAGTGAGGCTTGAGGACCTGACTCCTTTTTCAGGTTTATTACTATTCTTCCTGCTGGCCATATTTCACAGCGAGCATCAGACCAGGCGACAACAGATGAGAGTGACAGGGAGAGCACAGTGAGACTCTGCAGCAGGCCTGTTAAGTGGTTAAGGCAGTTAAGTCTATATGGGCCCCACGTGGCTCTAGGTGATTTTAGCGGTCTGTGAGCGATGACTTAGGGCAGAGTGTAAGAAAAAAAAAGTCTCTATTATGCTAGCTGTCTCTTTCGATGTAAGGCTTTGTCCCTGATTGAGAATTTGGCATGCAGGTTGGATTGTGTAAGAAAGCTCCGTGTTATATGCATATGGGGCGTAAGGTGTGGAGCTGTTTTGTAAGGAAGGTCTCTTACCGGCTTCTGAGGGTGTTCATGCGATCTCCGGTAGTGATCTCTTAGCCTCTGAGGTAACCGCCATGTATCGCCTTCCTCCGTGGTGCGGTGTTCCCGCCAGCAGGCACAGCCGTTAAAGGCAGAGTTCAGTAAAAAGCAGCTTGCTCTATTCCCCGCCGAGTCACTTTGCGAGTATTTGCGGTCACGATATCCTCCGAGTGTGATCAGAGGAGCGGGTTTGTCTCAGCGGTCAGCACGCCTCCACTGTGTCGCGTCAGGGAGCCGCTGCAGGCCAGGCCTCAATTCGTCAGCTTCGGCACAAAGGTATAAGAAGTACAGCTCCGGAATGATTTCAGCCCTAAAGGAAGGTACAGGCTATTGTTGTAGGAAGATCAGTGAGGGAGATTATCAAAATTTAGGGTGTTGATACTAATTTATAGGTATTAACCGGGTGTGGAGCATCAGAGCCAATTTTTATGCTGCCATCACCCTGCGTGGCCAGGCTCCGACCCCCGACCCTCCAATTTTTTATCCATAGGATCTAGGAAAGCACAACTGTCCTCGACGGGGATAGTTGTACGCTTAGCTAGGGTAGAGACTGCTCCCTCCACCTTAGGAACCGTCTGCCACGAGTCCCATATGGCGGCATCTATGGGAAACATCTTTTTGAAAGCAGGAGGGGGAGAGAACGGCACACCTGGTCTATCCCATTCCTTAGTAATAATTTCTGAAAACCTCTTAGGGACTGGAAAAACATCGGTGTAAGCAGGCACTGCAAAGTATTTGCCCATTTTACACAATTTCTCTGGAACCGCAATGGGGTCACAGTCATCCAGAGTCGCTAAAACCTCCCTAAGCAATAAGCGGAGGTGTTCAAGCTTAAATTTAAACGCTGTGATTTCAGAATCAGACTGAAGTAACGCCTTCCCTGAGTCTGAAAAGTCAACCACAGATAGAAGCTCACCTGCCTCGGCTTCTGAGCATTGTGAGGTTATATCGGACACAGGCATTAAAGCGTCAGAAAGCTCTGTATTAGTTCTAGCCCCAGAGCTGTCTCGCTTTCCTTGTAGCCCTGGCAGTTTTGAGAATACCTCTGAGAGGGTAGCATTCATAACTGCCGCCATGTCCTGTAAGGTAAAAGAATTAGATGCGCTAGATGTACTTGGCGTCACTTGAGCGGGAGTAATAGGTTCTGACACATGGGGAGAGCTAGATGGCATAATCTCCCTCTTTTCAGTCAGAGAATCCCCTGGAGATAAATCTTTAAGCGCCATAATATGGTCTTTATAGTTTATAGAACTTTCAGTACATTTGGTACACATTCTAAGAGGGGGTTCCACCATGGCTTCCAAACATATTGAACAAGGAGTTTCCTCTATGTCAGACATGTTTAACAGACTAGTAATGAGACAAGCAAGCTTGGAAAACACTTTAATAAAGGTGAAACAGCAATTAAACAAAAACGTTACTGTGCCTTTAAGAGAAAAAAACTAGCACTTAAACTGCAAAACAGTGTAAAAATATAGTGAAGTCTTTGAAATTTTTACAGTGTGTGTATGGGACTAAAGCAACATTGCACCCACTTGCAAATGGATGATTAACCCCTTAGGCCCCAAACCGGATTGAAAAAACGTAAAAAAAACGTTAAAAGACAGTTGAACACCTTGCCACAGCTCTGCTGAGGCTCCTACCTGCCCTCAAATACGATTTTGTGCAGAAATAACCCTTTGTAATGGCCTCAGATGCCAGAGGACTGCTCTAGGGAAGCTGGATGTCTCAGTCTGAATTAAAACTGCGCATCTAGAGCGCTAAAATAGGCCCCTCCCACCATGTACTGGATGTCAGAGGGGCCTTAAGAAAATACTCCTGGGAGTATCTGACTAGCCATGTGGAAACTAGGCCCCAAATAAAGACTTATCTCCCTCAGAGAAAAAACGTCCTGTTTATGAAGTCATGTAAACGTTTTGTCACTAAGTAATATGAATATTAACATGAGTATTACCCTGTTTTGTAAGCATGATCCCAGTTGCTGTTAAATCACTGCATCAGGCTTACCTCAAATACACAAGGCTCTGTCAGCATTTTCTAGAACTTATTTATCTCTCTAGAAATAAAAATACTGAACATACCTCAAAGCAGGTAATCTGCAGACCGTTCCCCCAACTGAAGTTGTCCCATACTCTTCAGTTATGTGTGAGAACAGCAATGGACCTTAGTTACAAACCGCTAAGATCATAAAACCTCCAGGCAGAATTCTTCTTCAAATTTCTGCCTGAGAGCAAAACAGTACAACGCCGGTACCGTTTAAAAATAACAAACTTTTGATTGAAGGTAAAACTACACTAAGTCACCACATATCTCTTGATACTTCCTATCTTGTCGAGAGTTGCAAGAGAATGACTGGGGGTGGCAGTTAGGGGAGGAGCTATATAGACAGCTCTACTGTGGGTGTCCTCTTGAAACTTCCTGTTGGGAAGGAGAATATCCCACAAGTAATGGATGAACCCGTGGACTGGATACACCTTACAAGAGAAATAATATTTCTTTTATTGCTACAATGTGGATGAAATATTGATGTCTCTAAAAACAGAATTTATGCTTACCTGATAAATTACTTTCTCCAACGGTGTGTCCGGTCCACGGCGTCATCCTTACTTGTGGGAATATCTCTTCCCCAACAGGAAATGGCAAAGAGTCCCAGCAAAGCTGGCCATATAGTCCCTCCTAGGCTCCGCCCACCCCAGTCATTCGACCGACGGACAGGAGGAAAAAATAGGAGAAACCATAGGGTGTCGTGGTGACTGAAGTTAGAGAAAATAATTCATCGGACCTGATTAAAAATCCAGGGCGGGCCGTGGACCGGACACACCGTTGGAGAAAGTAATTTATCAGGTAAGCATAAATTCTGTTTTCTCCAACATTGGTGTGTCCAGTCCACGGCGTCATCCTTACTTGTGGGAACCAATACCAAAGCTTTAGGACACGGCTGAAGGGAGGGAGCAAATCAGGTTACCTAAACTGAAGGCACCACGGCTTGCAAAACCTTTCTCCCAAAAATAGCCTCCGAAGAAGCAAAAGTATCAAATTTGTAAAATTTGGCAAAAGTGTGCAGTGAAGACCAAGTCGCTGCCTTACATATCTGATCAACAGAAGCCTCGTTCTTGAAGACCCATGTGGAAGCTACAGCCCTAGTGGAGTGAGCTGTGATTCTTTCAGGAGGCTGCCGTCCGGGAGTCTCATAAGCCAATCGGATGATGCTTTTAAGCCAAAAGAAAAGAGAGGTAGAAGTTGCTTTTTGACCTCTCCTTTTACCAGAATAGACGACAAACAGAGAAGAAGTTTGTCTGAACTCTTTTGTAGCTTCTAAGTAGAATTTTAGAGCACGGACTACATCTAAATTGTGTAGCAAACGTTCCTTCTTTGAAACTGGATTCGGACACAAAGAAGGTACAACTATCTCCTGATTAATATTTTTGTTGGAAACAACCTTTGGCAGAAAACCAGGCTTAGTACGCAAAACAACCTTATCTGAATGGAACACCAGATAGGGTGGAGTACACTGTAGAGCAGATAACTCAGAAACTCTTCTAGCAGAAGAAATAGCAACCAAAAACAAAACTTTCCAAGATAACAACTTAATATCTATGGAATGTAAAGGTTCAAACGGAACCCCTTGAAGAACTGAAAGAACTAGATTTAAACTCCAGGGAGGAGTCAAAGGTCTGTAAACAGGCTTGATCCTAACCAAAGCCTTAACAAATGCTTGAACATCTGGCACAACTGCCAGTCGTTTGTGTAGTAGGACAGATAAAGCAGAAATCTGTCCCTTTAGAGAACTCGCAGATAATCCCTTATCCAAACCTTCTTGTAGAAAAGAAAGAATCCTAGGAATCTTTATCTTATTCCATGGGAATCCTTTGGATTCACACCAGCAGATATATATTTTCCATATTTTATGGTAAATCTTTCTAGTTACCGGTTTTCTGGCTTGAACCAGAGTATCTATCACGGAAACTGAAAACCCACGCTTTGATAGAATCAAGCGTTCAATCTCCAAGCCGTCAGCTGGAGGGAGACCAGATTTGGATGTTCGAATGGACCCTGAACAAGAAGGTCCTGTCTCAAAGGTAGCTTCCATGGTGGAACCGATGACATATTCACCAGGTCTGCATACCAAGTCCTGCGTGGCCACGCAGGAGCTATCAAGATCACCGAGGCCCTCTCCTGTTTGATCCTGGCTATCAGCCTGGGAATGAGAGGAAACGGTGGAAACACATAAGCTAGGTTGAAGGTCCAAGGCGCTACTAGTGCATCCGCTAGAGTCGCCTTGGGATCCCAGGATCTGGACCCGTAGCAAGGAACCTTGAAGTTCTGACGAGACGCCATCAGATCCATATCTGGAATGCCCCATAGTTGCGTCAACTGGGCAAAGATCTCCGGGTGGAGTTCCCACTCCCCCGGAAGGAATGTCTGACGACTCAAATAATCCGCTTCCCAGTTTTCCACACCTGGAATGTGGTTCGCAGATAGGTGGCAGGAGTGATTCTCCGCCCATTGTATTATTTTGGTCACTTCTTTCATCGCCAGGGAACTCCTTGTTCCCCCCTGATGATTGAGATACGCAACAGTCATCATGTTGTCTGATTGGAATCTTATGAATCTGGCCTTTGCTAGCTGAGGCCAAGCCCTGAGAGCATTGAATATCGCTCTTAGTTCCAGAATGTTTATCGGGAGAAGAGACTCTTCCTGAGACCACAGTCCCTGAGCCTTCAGGGATTCCCAGACCGCGCCCCAGCCCACTAGGCTGGCGTCGGTCGTGACGATGACCCACTCTGGACTGCGGAAGCTCATTCCCTGGGATAGGTGATCCTGGGTTAGCCACCAACGGAGTGAGTCTCTGATCTTCTGATCTACTTAAATCACTGGAGACAAGTCTGTATAGTCCCCATTCCACTGTTTCAGCATGCACAGTTGTAATGGTCTTAGATGAATTCGCGCAAAAGGAACTATGTCCATTGCTGCAACCATCAATCCTACTACTTCCATGCACTGAGCTACGGAAGGACGAGGAATAGAATGAAGAACTTGACAAGCGTTTAGAAGTTTTGACTTTCTGACTTCTGTCAAGAAAATCCTCATTTCTAAGGAATCTATTATTGTTCCCAAGAAGGGAACTCTTGTCGACGGAGACAGGGAACTTTTTTCTATGTTCACCTTCCATCCGTGAGATCTGAGAAAGGCCAGAACGATGTCTGAGTGAGCCTTTGCCTTTGAAAGAGATGACGCTTGTATTAGAATGTCGTCCAAGTACGGTACTACTGCAATGCCCCTTGGTCTTAGAACCGCTAGAAGGGATCCGAGTACCTTTGTGAAAATCCTTGGAGCAGTGGCTAACCCGAATGGGAGGGCCACAAACTGGTAATGTTTGTCCAGAAAGGCGAACCTTAGGAACTGATGATGTTCTTTGTGGATAGGGATATGTAGATACGCATCCTTTAGATCCACTGTAGTCATAAATTGACCTTCCTGAATTGTGGGTAGAATCGTTCGAATGGTTTCCAATTTGAACGATGGTACTCTGAGAAATTTGTTTAGGATCTTTAAATCCAGGATTGGTCTGAAAGTTCCCTCTTTTTTGGGAACTACAAACAGATTTGAGTAAAATCCCATTCCTTGTTCCGCCGTTGGAACTGGGTGTATCACTCCCATCTTTAACAGGTCTTCTACACAATGTAAGAATGCCTGTCTCTTTATTTGGTTTGAGGATAAGTGAGACATGTGGAACCTTCCCCTTGGGGGTAGTTCCTTGAATTCCAGAAGATAACCCTGAGAAACTATTTCTAGCATCCAGGGATCCTGAACATCTCTTGCCCAAGCCTGAGCAAAGAGAGAGAGTCTGCCCCCCACTAGATCCGGTCCCGGATCGGGGGCTACTCCTTCATGCTGTTTTGTTAGCAGCGGCAGGCTTCTTGGCCTGCTTACCTGTAAGGGATCCTGTATCTTTAACTGCCTACAAATCTTATTGGTTACTCCCCCTTTAAATTGCCTAAGCAACTAAGCAGCATTGCTTAGTTATTCTAATTGTTCCCACTGTGAACACCTGAGAACCAAGCCACACTTCCTAACACATGAGAAGGATCTCATCTCTACCACGGACATTTCACTATTTACAGCTGGATAATTTAAACCGGACTCAACTAAATTTTGACACTCATTCCAACACTACAAAGTGTAGTTCAAATACCTGGCATTTACTGCTCATTTTCAAAGGTAAAACATCTACAAGTTGTTAAAAGCTGTTTACCTTCTAATCCTTTCGTTTTCAGTCTGGACTACATTTCCCAGAAGCCTCTACCACATGATTGCAGTTACTTCCGGTTTGACGATCTGCAGCAGCTCAAGCTGATCTCTCTCACTTACAGACAGGAATGGATTCCTAACTCCCAGTTCACTGAATTAAGGTACTTGAACTGTAAGAGCTTCATTAACTTTACACTACAAAACCCCATCAAGATTAATCAGTTATCCTGTACAAATTCTAATATATATAACAGGGAATAGTTAATCTGAACTAGTTATTTAACCTTGATTCTTTTCTCTATTATAACATACTTGTATTAACTCTTGATTGTCCAGCTTCTCTATAACCAGATAAGTTCTATTGGGTTATTTAATTCAAAATCATTCTATATTATACTCACCACTAAATCTGTGATTACTTTATTATATTGAGTAATTGAATTCTGTGGTGGAACAAAACTATTTTTCTTTATATACTGTTGTGGTTTCCTTAAAGAGATATTGCATAATACTCCTGTTTATTTACAAAGCTGACTACTTAATAAAGTTCCTCCTTTAATATCTGTAAATTGAGTTCCTTAAAGGTCCAGCCTTACATAATAACTAAGCCTTTAAAAAAAATGGAACCAACAGATATACCCCAAATTGTGTATAATCTTTCACAGAAAGTGGATCAGTTAACACAAGCTGTCCACGACGTTCAGATTGAAAATCAATCCCTAAGATCTATAATAAGGGATTCTATATCACTCAGATCGCCATCACATGACACCAGCCCTGAGCCACAAGTTATGTTACCAGAACCATTCACAGGTAACCGAAAACTTTATCGGCAATTTAAAAACTCCTGCAATCTTCTCTTCCAATTAAAACCTAGAACCTACCCAACAGAGAGGGTAAAAGTTTTAAGTGTTATATCCTTTCTAAAAGGTGAACCCCGTTCATGGGCAGATAATTTATGCGAATCTGAGGATCCCCTCCTGGGGTCACTTGATGAATTTTTTGAAGCCCTTGATGATTTGTATCAAGACAAGGACGTACAACTCACAGCTGAATCCTCAATGAGAAGTTTGAAGCAAGGCAAAAGGCCTGTTGAGGATTACGTGGCTGATTTCAAGTTGTACGCATCCGATTCTCAATGGAGCCAAGTAGCTCTCCGAAACCAATTCAGACTTGGATTGGCTGACAGTTTAAAGGATGAGCTTGCCAGAGTAGAACTACCGAAAACCCTGGATGCCTTAATGAGAACAGCCACCCTACTAGACCGCAGATTGCGTGAAAGGCGTGCCGAACGGTACAGTACCGATTCCCGTCCTAAGCTTTATTCTACCCATGAGGCCACTCCATCCATAAAACCTACTGAACAACCTATGGAGATTGGAATAGCTCGCGGTCCATTAACACCAGAGGAAAGACTCCGTAGACGAGTAAAATCCTTATGTATGTATTGTGCAAATCCTTTGCACACTGTACAGGACTGCCCTATACTTCTAAAGAACAAAAGAAGTAAGTTTGGTTTTTCTTGTACATCAATGCCTATAACAAACAATCCCACTTTTCTCATTTTACCTCTTTTCCTACAGTGGGACCAAAAGCAACTGACGGTTGATGGAATAATAGACTCCGGAGCCTACGGCAATTTTGTTGCAAACCAATTTGTGTCCGTGTGATTGATGGTTCACCCATAACAACTGGTCCCATAACTCATCACACCATACCAATACGCATGTCAGTTCTAGGTCATACTGAATTGTTATCTTTTGATGTCTTACCTTCACCAAACTACAAAATTGTTCTGGGCATTAATTGGTTACAGTTACATAACCCACATATTCAATGGTTACCCTTTAAAATTGATTTTAACTCACAGTACTGTTCAGAATACTGTTCTAACAATAAATTGGTTTTACATTCAGATCCATTAGAGACAAAATTAACATTGGAAACCTTACCCCCTGAATATTCTGACTTTCTAGATGTTTTTAGCAAAACTGAAGCCGAGAATCTTCCTCCCCACAGACCGTATGACTGTCCAATTGATCTACAACCTGGGGCAGCAATTCCTTTTGGTCACTTGTACCCACTAAGCCAGCCTGAACTCGAACATCTTAAGTCATATCTAGAAGAGAACCTTAGAAAAGGATTCATCAGACCATCAACCTCCCCTGCAGGAGCCGGCATATTTTTCGTCCGAAATAAAGATTCCACTATCAGACCCATCATAGATTACAGACAACTTAATAAGGTTACAATTAAAAACCGTTATCCTCTACCGCTGATACCGGAGCTCATCGAGAGGTTATCCGAAGCCAAAATTTACACCAAATTGGACTTACGTGGTGCGTATAACCTCATCAGAATCAAAGAGGGTCATGAGTGGCTCACTGCATTTAGAACCAGGTACGGGTTATACGAGTACCTGGTTATGCCTTTTGGATTGTGCAATGCACCTGCCACATTTCAGCACTTTATAAATGAAGTATTCCACGACTTACTAGACACTACCGTTGTTATTTATCTTGATGACATTTTAATTTATTCCCAGTCTTATGATGATCACATCAGACATGTAAAAGAGGTTCTCCTGAGGTTGCGCAAGCATAAACTCTACGCCAAACCAGAAAAATGTCTATTTCACACTGACAGAGTAACTTTCCTTGGTTACGAGATATCACCTACCGGTATTGAAATGCAAAAAGAAAAAGTGGAAGCAGTTTCCACATGGGAGACACCAAAAACCAGAAAAGACCTTCAAAGATTCCTTGGTTTTTCGAATTATTACAGAAAATTCATAAAACACTTCTCCAGGATTGCAAGACCATTAACAAGATTAACCAGTGTTTCAATTCCTTTCCATTGGACAACAGAGGCAGAAACCGCTTTTTGTAAGCTAAAAACTCTCTTCACTACCGCTCCTATATTGAAATATCCAAACCCTTCCCACTGCTACATATTAGAGGTCGATTCCTCAGATTTTGCGATTGGAGCTGTTTTGTCTCAACAAGAAAATCCTAACAGTCCCATTCATCCTATCTCATTTTATTCAAAAGTAATGTCACCAGCTGAAAGAAACTATCCAATCGGAGAGAAAGAACTTTTATCGATCAAACAATCATTAGAATACTGGAGACATCTTTTAGAAGGCACAACTTATCCAATTAAAATTTACACTGATCATAAGAATTTACAATTCCTACAAAACAACAAAACACTATCCTCTAGACAAGTCCGTTGGAGCCTTTATTTTTCTCGTTTTTCCTTTAATATTATCTACAGACCCGCTAACAAAAATGGGAAGGCTGATGCTCTCTCCAGATTGCCCGAAAAACCTGACAGACTTGATATACCATCAGATATCATACCCAAAGACCGATTCATTGGCCTCACCAATACATTACTTTCTGAGATAAAAAAACATACCAGAGAAGACACAACTCAAGTTCATCCTGATCTCAAGATGAGTTCAGGAATTTATTATCATGAAGGAAAAATGTACATACCTACTACACTGAGATCAACACTTCTACAGATGTACCACGATTCACCCCTTTCAGGACACCCTGGTACCCAACGTACCTTAGAACTACTCAAAAGGACTTTTTGGTGGCCGAAGATGAGAGATACTGTACATCAATATATCCAAACTTGTATGACATGTTGCGTTTCCAAACCCGAAAGAAAACCCCCATACGGTCTACTCATGTCCTTACCAATACCCACAAAACCGTGGCAACACTTATCGATGGATTTCATCGTAGATTTACCTCCATCTAAGAATCAGACCACTATATTCGTTATTGTGGACATTTTCACAAAGATGGCTCATTTTCTACCGTTTCACAAGCTTCCTACCTCATCTGAAACAGCCAAATTATTCCTTAATAACATAGTTAAACTTCATGGTATTCCATCCATCCTCACAACAGACCGAGGAACCCAATTTACCTCTCAATTTTGGTCAAAATTGTGTGAACTTACTCAGATTGACCATAGATTCACCACCTCATTCCACCCACAAACTAATGGCCAGGCAGAGCGAGTTAACCAGTGGTTAGAGCAATACATACGCTGTTTCTGTTCCTATCATCAAAACGACTGGTTAGACTTCTTATCTATGGCAGAATTCGCATATAACAATTCTGTCAATGCTTCTACAAAGGTCTCTCCATTCTATGCCAATTATGGGTATCATCCGAATTTCCTATTGGATTCTACTGATGATCTCAATTTTCCCCTCGTTGATGATCTACACAATTCTCTAATTGACAACTTTAACTTCCTCCATGAGAACATCAAACAAGCACAATCTGTACAAAAGAAACATTATGATCTACGTAGGAGGGAACCTCCACTTTACTCCATTGGAGATAAAGTTTGGCTGTCAACAAAGAACTTGAAGCTACAAATTCCAAGCAAAAAATTGGCAAGTCTCTTCCTTGGACCTTTCCATATCAGTAAGGTTGTAAATCAGAATGCTGTCACTCTTGACCTCCCGGCTAGCCTTCGATTCCACCCTACGTTTCACGTCTCTCTTTTAAAGCCTTATACGGCACAAAGAGTTAAAGATGTTCTCCTTCCACCTCCCTCAATTCTACCTGATCCCAATGAGTTTGAGGTTCAAAGCATTCTAGATTCACGATTACGTCATGGGTCCTTACAGTACCTGGTTCGCTGGAAGAATTTTTCATCGGATGATGACTCTTGGGAACCGGCTGCTAATATCAATGCCCCCCGGCTGATTTCTGTCTTCCATCGCCGGCACCCGGATAGACCTCGTCCTGTAGCTGTGGAACAGCTCCCTTGAAGGGGGGGTACTGTAAGGGATCCTGTATCTTTAACTGCCTACAAATCTTATTGGTTACTCCCCCTTTAAATTGCCTAAGCAACTAAGCAGCATTGCTTAGTTATTCTAATTGTTCCCACTGTGAACACCTGAGAACCAAGCCACACTTCCTAACACATGAGAAGGATCTCATCTCTACCACGGACATTTCACTATTTACAGCTGGATAATTTAAACCGGACTCAACTAAATTTTGACACTCATTCCAACACTACAAAGTGTAGTTCAAATACCTGGCATTTACTGCTCATTTTCAAAGGTAAAACATCTACAAGTTGTTAAAAGCTGTTTACCTTCTAATCCTTTCGTTTTCAGTCTGGACTACATTTCCCAGAAGCCTCTACCACATGATTGCAGTTACTTCCGGTTTGACGATCTGCAGCAGCTCAAGCTGATCTCTCTCACTTATAGACAGGAATGGATTCCTAACTCCCAGTTCACTGAATTAAGGTACTTGAACTGTAAGAGCTTCATTAACTTTACACTACAAAACCCCATCAAGATTAATCAGTTATCCTGTACAAATTCTAATATATATAACAGGGAATAGTTAATCTGAACTAGTTATTTAACCTTGATTCTTTTCTCTATTATAACATACTTGTATTAACTCTTGATTGTCCAGCTTCTCTATAACCAGATAAGTTCTATTGGGTTATTTAATTCAAAATCATTCTATATTATACTCACCACTAAATCTGTGATTACTTTATTATATTGAGTAATTGAATTCTGTGGTGGAACAAAACTATTTTTCTTTATATACTGTTGTGGTTTCCTTAAAGAGATATTGCATAATACTCCTGTTAATTTACAAAGCTGACTACTTAATAAAGTTCCTCCTTTAATATCTGTAAATTGAGTTCCTTAAAGGTCCAGCCTTACATTACCCTTGTTCCAGCCTTGCATCGGTTTCCAGGCTGGTTTGGTCTGTGAAGTATTACCCTCTTGAAAGTTTGGGTTTATATTTAAAGATACTACACTCGGATTACCCTTAAGCTTAACCCTGTGTTTTGTGATTAGACCTCCTGACTAACCAAAAGAAAGTTCATGGAAAAAATGCGTTTAGGGTTAGCGCTAAATTAAAGCTTAAAAAGGTGTAGAGATAAGTATTCTGTAAGATTTATATTATTCTTATATAATGATATTCATATCAACAATGTGTTTCATATAAAAAAAAATTTTAATAAAAATTAAAAATACAAATAAAGATGGATGCCGGCATCAATTCTAAATGGAAAATTATATACAATGTATCTAAGAATGAAACGTTATGTTTTAAAACAATGTCAATATAGCAAGATAAATAAAAGCAAAATAAAAGCAATTTGAACAGGTTTTGAGTAGTATACTTTAAAGAAAAATAGCGATTGTCACCGTGCATATAGGTGTTAGATATTTACATTGATATTACCTTATATGCAGAGATTTGTGTGTATTCGCTATTTCAATGGACCGGGACTCTCAGTGTTTAGTCCTGTATTGATTATGTTTTTTTGAAACAGTTTCTATTTCTCGGTAGTTCTCTCAAAAGAAAGGCAGGTCAAAGTTCCAATTATATTTTTCCTTGCCGTATGGTGTCCGTGTCCTGATATTTTCCTTAGTATCAACTCTGTAGTTTGAGATGGCTTTGTATGCGTATCATATACGCCGTATTGGATGTCTGTGTGACAGTGAAATCTCTGTTTTGTTGTGGGGAGTTTTCTCCCTGTGGTCAATTTCCTCCAAGTGGTTCCGGAGTAAAGTTGAAGAGAAATAGCTTGTTTGTTGAGTCTCCGCTGTCTTATTTCACAGCGGTTAAATTATAAGAAGGATAGTGATCAGATCATGGGTTAGGAATTATACTTATAGAACTCCACAAGCTTTTGTTTAGTTCAAAGTACCCAACCTACTGCACTATATCAAACTTAAATGAAAGTATCAAAGAGTAGCAATCTTTACAGTGAGCAAAGTTCTACGCGTTTCAGCCCTTGGGCCTTTATCAAGATGCTCACCTGGGGAATTCACCTGGTTTAAAAATGTTCAGCTTTGTTCTGATTGGTGGTTATTTGATTGGTGCATATTAAATTGTTGCATCGTATAAACTTTTAAAGTTTTTTCAGGGTACATTTCAGATAACTTATTAAGTCATAATACTTAGTCCCATGTAAAAGAAACACATATGATTCACATTATGATAATTATTTACAGCTTTATCCTTATATCAGTTATCCCTATATTAGTTGGCGCTATTGTGGATATTTAACCCTTCATCTCTGTAGTCGACCTGAGGTTTTGTCTTCTGGGATTCTACAAATATTATTAGAATTCTAAATATGTGTGTATATATGATGAGCCTAAAGAGATAAATATATATAAAAAGAGTAATGTAAAATGTGTGTATATTATAATATAAAATAATGAAAGTTACAAGAAATATAAGACAAGTTAAAATTTGTGTTAAGAATCAAGAAGTTATACATACATACATCTGATTATAGTGACGTGTATATAATAATCCATTTGATTATATTAGCGATCAGGAGAGTATTAAATAATGTGTCAGGATGCTAATATAGCCATCCTTTTTAAAAAATGTTGTTCTGAATACATAAATTTTACAAGTATATGAAAAAATCTTTCCTATAAATATAAATTAGAAATTCATCAAAAATTAATTGCAAAATATGTATCAAAAAATAGATAAATATAAATAAAATTAATATAAAAAATATATAAAAAATATATAAAATTATATACTCCTCATTTTATATATGTATAATATTTGCCCATGTATAATCTCTAGGTTTATTATAGTGACAAATCGCGGAGGGGTTATTATATGATGGTGGGGTTTGGACTTTACTGTCTATTTAGAAAAGACCATTCAAATCCAACTCTGAGTTTAATCCAGAGGGGTGGAGTGTTTTAAAATTAAAGATGTATTCAGCTTCTTTTTTACATAGTAATGTCGTGATGTTGCCTCCTCTAATTCCTAGATTAAGTTTTTTAACCCCCCAATATTTAAAATCTTTAAGATTCCCTGAATGAATTTGTTTAAAGTGAGAATAGAGTTTAGTTTCTTCTGATCCGTGTTCGATTTTTAGGATATGTTCCCTTATTCGATCACGTAATGTTCTACTTGTCTGTCCAAAATATAATAAATTGCAAGAACATTTTATGCAATATACTATATTGTTATCTGCACATCTTAAAGTTTGTGTAATTTTAACACTGTGTTTGTTATTTGAAGAATTAATTTCTTTGATTTTTGTACTGTATGTACATGCTTTGCATGTGTTGCACGGGAAATAGCCTCTTAATACATTACCTTTAAGGTCTCTATCTTTTATTATTTTTCTTTCCTTAAATTCACTAGGTGACAGTAAACTTTTAAGATTTTTTGCTTTTTTAAAAATTATATCTGGCTGGCCTTTCACTTTTTCACCTAATATTCTATCTTCTTTTATTAAGTGCCAGTGTTTTTGAAGGATTCTTTTAATTTCCATATGTTGGGTACTATATTCTGTTATGAATGGAATGAATAAGTTGTCTGTATTAAAGTCCTGGTTTTTCTTTTTCTTTTTTGATTTTAGTAATGTATCTAATTGTTTTACTTTTAATTTAGTTTTCTCTATTGTTTTTGCATTATATCCTTTTTCTATAAACTTTTTAGTTAATATTTGTGATTGGGTATCATAATTATCTATATCTGAACAGTTTTTTTTGATTCTCATGAACTGACCTTTAGGGATGTTTAATTTCCATGAATTTAGATGACAACTTTCATGGTGTATATAATTGTTGGCATCTGTGCTTTTAAAATATGTTTGAGTGTGAATCTTATTAGATATAATGTTCAATTCAATATCTAAAAAATTAATTTTTTGGTTACTATATTCATGAGAAAATGTAATACCCATATCGTTTGAATTGATATCCTCTATAAATGATTCTAAAAGTTCTGTGTCTCCTCGCCATATGATGAATATGTCATCTATATACCTGCAATAGTGCACAAGGTTCGCCCCCCATGGGCTATTATATATATTAAGTTCTTCAAATAGTCCCATAAATAGATTAGCATAACTGGGGGCGAACCTTGTGCCCATTGCAGTTCCTTTTATTTGTAGGAAGATATCATTTTTGAAAAGAAAACTGTTATTATGAAGGATGAAATTAATACAATCAAGGATAAATTTATTTTGTAAAATGGGAAGTTCTTTGTCTCTGTCTAGGTATGTTTGTATAGCTTCTAACCCTATATTGTGAGATATATTGGTGTAAAGCGAACTCACGTCACATGTTACAAGGGTGAAATTTTCTTGCCATTCTATATTTTCAATTTGATTTAAGAACTGTGTGGAATCCCGTAAGTATGCTGGTAATTTGGTGACATATGTCTGTAAGAAAAAGTCTATGTATTGAGAAAGATTTGATGTGAGTGACTCTATTCCTGAGATGATAGGACGTCCTGGGGGTTTTTGTAAATGTTTGTGAATCTTTGGTAAAAAGTAAAATGTTGGTGTTTTTGGATGTGTGATGGTTATGAATTCTAATTCTGAATTATTTAGTATTCCTTTTTCGTTAGCCTCTTTTAATAGACTTTCTAGTTTTATTTTTTGATGTTTAAGTGGATTCTGTTTAAGTTGTGTGTAGGTAGTGGTATCTTTTAACAATCTATATGATTCACTGATGTAGTAATCTGTATCCATTATGACAATACCGCCACCCTTGTCGGCGGGCTTTATTGTTATGTCTTTATTATTTTGTAATTCTTTGAGTGTATTTAATTCTTTGTTGGTTAAGTTTTTTTTAAAAGGACGAGTTTGATCTAAAAGTTCTAAATCTTTTTTTATGTTTTCTTCAAATAATTTTATATGTTCGCTTTTCTCTTGAATTGGAAAAAAGCTTGATTTAGCCTTCATATTTGTGTGAATATATTGACTACTGGTATATGTAGTTTTATCCTGTATAGGATTTTTTAGAAAATATCTTTTTAATGTTAGCTTGCGGATGTATTGATTAATGTTGATCAAGGTTTCAAATTTATTAAGCTTGCATGAGGGTGCAAACGTTAGCCCTTTATTGAGTACTTTAGCCTGTGTTTTGTTGATATTACATTTACTGAGATTAAATATTCCTGAAGTTTTGGTATCTGTTTTTACCTCCTTTGTGTTTTGTTCTCTGGTTCCTCTCCCTCTTCTGCCTCTAACCTTCTTTTTCCCCACTGATTTCTTTGGGGTTTTCCTATTTCCATAAAATCTCTGGATGTCCCTGCCTGAGCAGGGGACTGCTCTAAAAAATGTGGATTCTGAATGGAGTTCTCCTTGTTTGAAAAGGTGGGTGGTCTGTTATCTGAAAGAGTCCTATTTCTATTTGAACGTGGTGTATCTTGTAAAGTATAAAATCTGTTCTGTAGTGGTACTCTCCAATTATGATTTTGATTATATGGTTCGTTATAATGTGGTTTATTGTGTTCTTTATTTCGATTTGTGTTATATGTGTTCTGATGATAGTATGGTTGTTTTTCGTATGAAGTGTTGGTTCTATAGGTATTCTGGAAGTTATCATTATAGTGTGTTCCTCTATTTATCCAATTTGGTTCTCTTACTTCTTCTGGATGTCTGTTATGATCATAATTGGGTCTGTTATATTGCTCTCTATAACCCTCTTGTTGTCTATAATAATATTGGCTCGGTTTATTATAGAAATTCTTATATCCAGTTTGTTTGTACTCCCTTTTGTTATAGTTATTATAATTATAGTAATTATACTGTTCTGTATTTTGATTCTCTCTTTTATAATTTTGTTTGGCTTTAAAGTTATAGTTATAGTTATCATCTCTACTATTAGAGTATTGTTGTTTTCTGTTTGATGTTTGGTGATTAGAGATGGTGTGTCTATTTTCCATTACCGAAGTGTGTATGTTTTTTCCTTTACTGAAAATTTGTGCTAATTCTTTTCTATTGTTGTGTGTTAACGTATTGTCATCCATTATTCCAGTATCATTTATTGTGGTTTTGTTCTCCACATCAGAAGTGGTCTCATCAATTCTATAATCAGATATATCCCTATTTAGTTTTGAGTTTTTCTGGGTTATGATGCTACTTTTAAGTTCAGAGATTCTTTTAATTATTTCAGATTGAGTATACTTGTGTTCTTCATTTAATTCAATGTTGCTGAGTTTATTTTTAGAATTATCTATTTCTTTTTTTGTATCATTAAGTTGTATATTCCTTGCCTTAATAATTATTTTCATTAATGTTAGTGAGGCTGTTTCCAAGGTTTCAAACCACTCTTTCGATAATTGGTCAGGTAGTGGAAAAGTGCAGTTCTTTTTTAATCTGAGTCCTCTCGGTACAATTTTTAAATCTATATAATTTTGTATATATTTGGTTTCTAGGATAAGTTTAATTTCTTTCTGAAGTGAGTCTTCTAAAATAGAATGTATGTCATCTGTATTTAAATTCTGAAGAGTATTTTCTATTTCTAAATGGCTGTTGTTGGATATATTTTTTAACATAAGATCTCTATGGGCAAATATATCCATGTTTTTTAATCTTAAATTGTCTCCAATATTTCACAGTTTAAATTTTCATATATGAAAATAATCTAAAAAAAGTTTTTTTCTCCTTTATAAAAATCAAATATAAAAAATTCAAATAAAAATTTTTTTTCCTTTATAAAATTCAAATTTTTTATAGAGAGCAATATAACAGACCCAATTATGATCATAACAGACATCCAGAAGAAGTAAGAGAACCAAATTGGATAAATAGAGGAACACACTATAATGATAACTTCCAGAATACCTATAGAACCAACACTTCATACGAAAAACAACCATACTATCATCAGAACACATATAACACAAATCGAAATAAAGAACACAATAAACCACATTATAACGAACCATATAATCAAAATCATAATTGGAGAGTACCACTACAGAACAGATTTTATCCTTTACAAGATACACCACGTTCAAATAGAAATAGGACTCTTTCAGATAACAGACCACCCACCTTTTCAAACAAGGAGAACTCCATTCAGAATCCACATTTCTTCTGTTATGTGTGATCAGTCCACGGGTCATCATTACTTCTGGGATATAACTCCTCCCCAACAGGAAATGCAAGAGGATTCACCCAGCAGAGCTGATATAGCTCCTCCCCTCTACGTCAGTCCCAGTCATTCTCTTGCACCCAACGACTAGATAGGATGTGTGAGAGGACTATGGTGATTATACTTAGTTTTTATGACTTCAATCAAAAGTTTGTTATTTTACAATAGCACCGGAGCGTGTTATTACTTCTCTGGCAGAGTTTGAAGAAGAATCTACCAGAGTTTTTTACTATGATTTTAACCGGAGTAGTTAAGATCATATTGCTGTTCTCGGCCATCTGAGGGAGGTAAAAGCTTCAGATCAGGGGACAGCGGGCAGATGAATCTGCATTGAGGTATGTAGCAGTTTTTATTTTCTGAATGGAATTGATGAGAAAATCCTGCTATACCGTTATAATGACATGTATGTATACACTTCAGTATTCTGGGAATGGTATTTCACCGGAACTACTCTGTTAAAGGTCACTAATCCTTTTAATAAATATTATCATGTTAAACGTTTTTGCTGGAATGTAGAATCGTTTACATTGCTGAGGTACTGAGTGAATAAATGTTTGGGCATTATTTTCCACTTGGCAGTTGTCTGCTTTAAATTGTGACAGTTTCGTTTCTCTTCACTGCTGTGTGTGAGAGGGAGGGGCCGTTTTTGGCGCTCTTTGCTACGCATCAAAAATTTCCAGTCAGCTACTATTATATTTCCTGCATGATCCGGTTCACTGACAGATCTCAGGGGTCTTCAAACTTCTTTGAAGGGAGGTACATTCTCTCAGCAGAGCTGTGAGAATTTTATATTGACTGTGAATAAAAACGTTACTCTATAATTTTTTATGTCAAATTTAGTTATTGTTATTTACTAATGGGAACAAACCTTTGCTAAAAGTTGTGTTATTTTAAAGTTGATGCTATAACTGTTTTTCAGTTCATTATCTCAACTGTCATTTAATCGTTTAAGTACCTCTTTGAGGCACAGTACGTTTTTGCTAAAAAAGATTATAACCAGGTTGCAAGTTATTGCTAGTGTGTTAAACATGTCTGACTCAGAGGAAGATATCTGTGTCATTTGTTCCAATGCCAAGGTGGAGCCCAATAGAAATTTATGTACTAACTGTATTGATGCTACTTTAAATAAAAGTCAATCTGTACAATGTGAACAAATTTCACCAAACTGCGAGGGGAGAGTTATGCCGACTAACTCGCCTCACGCGGCAGTACCTGCATCTCCCGCCCGGGAGGTGCGTGATATTATGGCGCCTAATACATCTGGGCGGCCATTACAGATAACATTACATGATATGGCTACTGTTATGACTGAAGTTTTGTCTAAATTACCAGAACTAAGAGGCAAGCGTGATCACTCTGGGGTGAGAACAGAGTGCGCTGACAATACTAGGGCCATGTCTGATACTGCGTCACAGCTTGCAGAGCATGAGGACGGAGAGCTTCATTCTGTGGGTGACGGTTCTGATCCAAACAGATTGGATTCAGATATTTCAAATTTTAAATTTAAATTGGAGAACCTCCGTGTATTACTAGGGGAGGTCTTAGCAGCTCTCAATGATTGTAACACCGTTGCAATACCAGAGAAACTGTGTAGGTTGGATAAATACTTTGCGGTACCGGCGAGTACTGACGTTTTTCCTATACCTAAGAGATTAACTGAAATTGTTACTAAGGAGTGGGATAGACCCGGTGTGCCGTTCTCACCCCCTCCAATATTTAGGAAGATGTTTCCAATAGACGCCACCACTCGGGACTTATGGCAAACGGTCCCTAAGGTGGAGGGAGCAGTTTCTACTTTAGCTAAGCGTACCACTATCCCGGTGGAGGATAGCTGTGCTTTTTCAGATCCAATGGATAAAAAATTAGAGGGTTACCTTAAGAAAATGTTTGTTCAACAAGGTTTTATATTGCAACCCCTTGCATGTATCGCGCCGATTACGGCTGCGGCAGCATTTTGGATTGAGTCTCTGGAAGAGAACCTTAGTTCATCTACGCTAGACGACATTATGGACAGGCTTAGAGCCCTTAAACTAGCTAATTCATTCATTTCGGAGGCCGTAGTACATTTAACCAAACTTACGGCTAAGAACTCAGGATTCGCCATACAGGCACGTAGAGCACTGTGGCTAAAATCCTGGTCAGCTGATGTTACTTCTAAGTCCAAATTACTTAATATACCTTTCAAGGGGCAGTCTTTATTTGGGCCCGGTTTGAAAGAAATTATCGCTGACATTACAGGAGGTAAGGGCCACGCCCTACCTCAAGACAAAGACAAAGCTAAAGCTAGACAGTCTAATTTTCGTCCCTTTCGGAATTTCAAAACAGGAGCAGCGTCAACCTCCACTGCACCTAAACAGGAAGGAGCTGTTGCTCGTTACAGGCAAGGCTGGAAACCTAACCAGTCCTGGAATAAGGGCAAACAGGCCAGGAAACCTGCTGCTGCCCCAAAGACAGCATGAACCGAGAGCCCCCGATCCGGGACCGGATCTAGTGGGGGGCAGACTTTCTCTCTTCGCCCAGGCCTGGGCAAGAGATGTTCAGGATCCCTGGGCACTAGAGATCATATCTCAGGGATACCTTCTAGACTTCAAATTATCTCCCCCAAGAGGGAGATTTCATCTGTCAAGGTTGTCAACAAACCAGATAAAGAAAGAAGCGTTTCTACGCTGTGTACAAGATTTGTTATTAATGGGAGTGATCCATCCGGTTCCGCGGTCGGAACAAGGACAAGGGTTCTACTCAAACCTGTTTGTGGTTCCCAAAAAAGAGGGAACTTTCAGGCCAATCTTAGATTTAAAGATTCTAAACAAATTCCTAAGAGTTCCATCGTTCAAAATGGAAACTATTCGGACAATCTTACCTATGATCCAAAAGGGTCTGTACATGACCACAGTGGATTTAAAAGATGCTTACCTTCACATACCGATTCACAAAGATCATCAACGGTATCTACGGTTTGCCTTCCTAGACAGGCACTACCAGTTTGTAGCTCTTCCATTCGGATTGGCTACGGCCCCAAGAATCTTCACAAAGGTTCTGGGTGCCCTTCTGGCGGTACTAAGACCGCGAGGGATTTCGGTAGCTCCGTACCTAGACGACATTCTAATACAAGCTTCAAGCTTTCAAACTGCCAAGTCTCATACAGAGTTAGTTCTGGCATTTCTAAGGTCGCATGGATGGAAAGTGAACGAAAAGAAGAGTTCTCTTTTTCCTCTCACAAGAGTTCCATTCTTGGGGACTCTTATAGATTCTGTAGAAATGAAGATTTACCTGACAGAAGACAGGTTAACAAAGCTTCAAGATGCATGCCGTGTCCTTCATTCCATTCAACACCCGTCAGTAGCTCAATGCATGGAGGCGATCGGCTTAATGGTAGCGGCAATGGACATAGTACCTTTTGCACGCCTACACCTCAGACCGCTGCAATTGTGCATGCTAAGTCAGTGGAATGGGGATTACTCAGATTTGTCCCCTACTCTGAATCTGAATCAAGAGACCAGAAATTCTCTTCTATGGTGGCTTTATCGGCCACACCTGTCCAGGGGGATGCCATTCAGCAGGCCAGACTGGACAATCGTAACAACAGACGCCAGCCTGCTAGGTTGGGGCGCTGTCTGGAATTCTCTGAAGGCTCAGGGATTATGGAATCAGGAGGAGAGTCTCCTCCCAATAAACATTCTGGAATTGAGGGCAGTTCTCAATGCCCTTCTGGCTTGGCCCCAATTAACAACTCAGGGGTTCATCAGGTTTCAGTCGGACAATATCACGACTGTAGCTTACATCAACCATCAGGGAGGGACAAGAAGCTCCCTAGCAATGATGGAAGTATCAAAGATAATTCGCTGGGCAGAGTCTCACTCTTGCCACCTGTCAGCAATCCACATCCCGGGAGTGGAGAACTGGGAGGCGGATTTCTTGAGTCGCCAGACTTTTCATCCGGGAGAGTGGGAACTTCATCCGGAGATCTTTGCCCAAATACTTCGACGTTGGGGCAAACCAGAGATAGATCTCATGGCGTCTCGCCAGAACGCCAAACTTCCTCACTACGGGTCCAGATCCAGGGATCCGGGAGCGGTTCTGATAGATGCTTTGACAGCACCTTGGAACTTCGGGATGGCTTATGTGTTTCCACCCTTCCCGCTGCTTCCTCGATTGATTGCGAAAATCAAACAGGAGAGAGCATCAGTGATTCTAATAGCGCCTGCATGGCCACGCAGGACTTGGTATGCAGATCTAGTGGACATGTCATCCTGTCCACCTTGGTCTCTACCTCTAAGACAGGACCTTCTGATACAGGGTCCATTCAAACATCAAAATCTAACTTCTCTGAAACTGACTGCTTGGAAATTGAACGCTTGATTTTATCAAAACGTGGTTTTTCTGAGTCGGTTATTGATACCCTGATTCAGGCTAGGAAGCCTGTTACCAGAAAGATTTACCATAAAATATGGCGCAAATACCTATACTGGTGCGAATCCAAACGTTACTCCTGGAGTAAGGTTAGGATCCCTAGGATATTGTCTTTTCTACAAGAAGGTTTAGAAAAGGGTTTATCAGCTAGTTCATTAAAGGGACAGATTTCAGCTCTGTCCATCTTGTTACACAGGCGTCTGTCAGAAAATCCAGACGTCCAGGCCTTTTGTCAGGCTTTAGCTAGGATCAAGCCTGTGTTTAAAGCCGTTGCTCCGCCATGGAGTTTAAACTTAGTTCTTAACGTTTTACAAGGTGTTCCGTTTGAACCCCTTCATTCCATTGATATAAAATTGTTATCTTGGAAAGTTCTGTTTTTAATGGCTATTTCCTCGGCTCGAAGAGTCTCTGAGTTATCAGCATTACATTGTGATTCTCCTTATCTGATTTTTCACTCAGACAAGGTAGTTCTGCGTACTAAACCTGGGTTCTTACCTAAGGTAGTCACTAACAGGAATATCAATCAGGAGATTGTCGTTCCATCCTTGTGTCCAAATCCTTCTTCAAAGAAGGAACGTCTTCTACACAATCTGGATGTAGTTCGTGCCCTCAAGTTCTACTTGCAGGCAACTAAAGATTTTCGCCAAACTTCTTCCCTGTTTGTCGTTTATTCTGGACAGAGGAGAGGTCAAAAAGCTTCTACTACCTCTCTCTCGTTTTGGCTTCGTAGCATAATACGTTTAGCCTATGAGACTGCTGGACAGCAGCCTCCTGAAAGAATTACAGCTCACTCCACTAGAGCTGTGGCTTCCACGTGGGCCTTTAAGAATGAGGCCTCTGTTGAACAGATTTGCAAGGCTGCAACTTGGTCTTCGCTTCATACTTTTTCCAAATTTTACAAATTTGACACTTTTGCTTCTTCGGAGGCTATTTTTGGGAGAAAGGTTCTTCAGGCAGTGGTTCCTTCTGTATAATGAGCCTGCCTATCCCTCCCGTCATCCGTGTACTTTTGCTTTGGTATTGGTATCCCAGAAGTAATGATGACCCGTGGACTGATCACACATAACAGAAGAAAACATAATTTATGCTTACCTGATAAATTCCTTTCTTCTGTTGTGTGATCAGTCCACGGCCCGCCCTGTTTTTAAGGCAGGTAAATATCTTTTAAATTATACTCCAGTCACCACTTCACCCTTGGTTACTCCTTTCTCGTTGATTCTTGGTCGAATGACTGGGACTGACGTAGAGGGGAGGAGCTATATCAGCTCTGCTGGGTGAATCCTCTTGCATTTCCTGTTGGGGAGGAGTTATATCCCAGAAGTAATGATGACCCGTGGACTGATCACACAACAGAAGAAAGGAATTTATCAGGTAAGCATAAATTATGTTTTTTTAGAGCAGTCCCCTGCTCAGGCAGGGACATCCAGAGATTTTATGGAAATAGGAAAACCCCAAAGAAATCAGTGGGGAAAAAGAAGGTTAGAGGCAGAAGAGGGAGAGGAACCAGAGAACAAAACACAAAGGAGGTAAAAACAGATACCAAAACTTCAGGAATATTTAATCTCAGTAAATGTAATATCAACGAAACACAGGCTAAAGTACTCAATAAAGGGCTAACGTTTGCACCCTCATGCAAGCTTAATAAATTTGAAACCTTGATCAACATTAATCAATACATCCGCAAGCTAACATTAAAAAGATATTTTCTAAAAAATCCTATACAGGATAAAACTACATATACCAGTAGTCAATATATTCACACAAATATGAAGGCTAAATCAAGCTTTTTTCCAATTCAAGAGAAAAGCGAACATATAAAATTATTTGAAGAAAACATAAAAAAAGATTTAGAACTTTTAGATCAAACTCGTCCTTTTAAAAAAAACTTAACCAACAAAGAATTAAATACACTCAAAGAATTACAAAATAATAAAGACATAACAATAAAGCCCGCCGACAAGGGTGGCGGTATTGTCATAATGGATACAGATTACTACATCAGTGAATCATATAGATTGTTAAAAGATACCACTACCTACACACAACTTAAACAGAATCCACTTAAACATCAAAAAATAAAACTAGAAAGTCTATTAAAAGAGGCTAACGAAAAAGGAATACTAAATAATTCAGAATTAGAATTCATAACCATCACACATCCAAAAACACCAACATTTTACTTTTTACCAAAGATTCACAAACATTTACAAAAAACCCCAGGACGTCCTATCATCTCAGGAATAGAGTCACTCACATCAAATCTTTCTCAATACATAGACTTTTTCTTACAGACATATGTCACCAAATTACCAGCATACTTACGGGATTCCACACAGTTCTTAAATCAAATTGAAAATATAGAATGGCAAGAAAATTTCACCCTTGTAACATGCGACGTGAGTTCGCTTTACACCAATATATCTCACAATATAGGGTTAGAAGCTATACAAACATACCTAGACAGAGACAAAGAACTTCCCATTTTACAAAATAAATTTATCCTTGATTGTATTAATTTCATCCTTCATAATAACAGTTTTCTTTTCAAAAATGATATCTTCCTACAAATAAAAGGAACTGCAATGGGCACAAGGTTCGCCCCCAGTTATGCTAATCTATTTATGGGACTATTTGAAGAACTTAATATATATAATAGCCCATGGGGGGCGAACCTTGTGCACTATTGCAGGTATATAGATGACATATTCATCATATGGCGAGGAGACACAGAACTTTTAGAATCATTTATAGAGGATATCAATTCAAACGATATGGGTATTACATTTTCTCATGAATATAGTAACCAAAAAATTAATTTTTTAGATATTGAATTGAACATTATATCTAATAAGATTCACACTCAAACATATTTTAAAAGCACAGATGCCAACAATTATATACACCATGAAAGTTGTCATCTAAATTCATGGAAATTAAACATCCCTAAAGGTCAGTTCATGAGAATCAAAAAAAACTGTTCAGATATAGATAATTATGATACCCAATCACAAATATTAACTAAAAAGTTTATAGAAAAAGGATATAATGCAAAAACAATAGAGAAAACTAAATTAAAAGTAAAACAATTAGATAGAAATACATTACTAAAATCAAAAAATAAAAAGAAAAACCAGGACTTTAATACAGACAACTTATTCATTCCATTCATAACAGAATATAGTACCCAACATATGGAAATTAAAAGAATCCTTCAAAAACACTGGCACTTAATAAAAGAAGATAGAATATTAGGTGAAAAAGTGAAAGGCCAGCCAGATATAATTTTTAAAAAAGCAAAAAATCTTAAAAGTTTACTGTCACCTAGTGAATTTAAGGAAAGAAAAATAATAAAAGATAGAGACCTTAAAGGTAATGTATTAAGAGGCTATTTCCCGTGCAACACATGCAAAGCATGTACATACAGTACAAAAATCAAAGAAATTAATTCTTCAAATAACAAACACAGTGTTAAAATTACACAAACTTTAAGATGTGCAGATAACAATATAGTATATTGCATAAAATGTTCTTGCAATTTATTATATTTTGGACAGACAAGTAGAACATTACGTGATCGAATAAGGGAACATATCCTAAAAATCGAACACGGATCAGAAGAAACTAAACTCTATTCTCACTTTAAACAAATTCATTCAGGGAATCTTAAAGATTTTAAATATTGGGGGGTTAAAAAACTTAATCTAGGAATTAGAGGAGGCAACATCACGACATTACTATGTAAAAAAGAAGCTGAATACATCTTTAATTTTAAAACACTCCACCCCTCTGGATTAAACTCAGAGTTGGATTTGAATGGTCTTTTCTAAATAGACAGTAAAGTCCAAACCCCACCATCATATAATAACCCCTCCGCGATTTGTCACTATAATAAACCTAGAGATTATACATGAGCAAATATTATACATATATAAAATGAGGAGTATATAATTTTATATATTTTTTATATATTTTTTATATTAATTTTATTTATATTTATCTATTTTTTGATATATATTTTGCAATTAATTTTTGATGAATTTCTAATTTATATTTATAGGAAAGATTTTTTCATATACTTGTAAAATTTATGTATTCAGAACAACATTTTTTAAAAAGGATGGCTATATTAGCATCCTGACACATTATTTAATACTCTCCTGATCGCTAATATAATCAAATGGATTATTATATACACGTCACTATAATCAGATGTATGTATGTATAACTTCTTGATTCTTAACACAAATTTTAACTTGTCTTATATTTCTTGTAACTTTCATTATTTTATATTATAATATACACACATTTTACATTACTCTTTTTATATATATTTATCTCTTTAGGCTCATCATATATACACACATATTTAGAATTCTAATAATATTTGTAGAATCCCAGAAGACAAAACCTCAGGTCGACTACAGAGATGAAGGGTTAAATATCCACAATAGCGCCAACTAATATAGGGATAACTGATATAAGGATAAAGCTGTAAATAATTATCATAATGTGAATCATATGTGTTTCTTTTACATGGGACTAAGTATTATGACTTAATAAGTTATCTGAAATGTACCCTGAAAAAACTTTAAAAGTTTATACGATGCAACAATTTAATATGCACCAATCAAATAACCACCAATCAGAACAAAGCTGAACATTTTTAAACCAGGTGAATTCCCCAGGTGAGCATCTTGATAAAGGCCCAAGGGCTGAAACGCGTAGAACTTTGCTCACTGTAAAGATTGCTACTCTTTGATACTTTCATTTAAGTTTGATATAGTGCAGTAGGTTGGGTACTTTGAACTAAACAAAAGCTTGTGGAGTTCTATAAGTATAATTCCTAACCCATGATCTGATCACTATCCTTCTTATAATTTAACCGCTGTGAAATAAGACAGCGGAGACTCAACAAACAAGCTATTTCTCTTCAACTTTACTCCGGAACCACTTGGAGGAAATTGACCACAGGGAGAAAACTCCCCACAACAAAACAGAGATTTCACTGTCACACAGACATCCAATACGGCGTATATGATACGCATACAAAGCCATCTCAAACTACAGAGTTGATACTAAGGAAAATATCAGGACACGGACACCATACGGCAAGGAAAAATATAATTGGAACTTTGACCTGCCTTTCTTTTGAGAGAACTACCGAGAAATAGAAACTGTTTCAAAAAAACATAATCAATACAGGACTAAACACTGAGAGTCCCGGTCCATTGAAATAGCGAATACACACAAATCTCTGCATATAAGGTAATATCAATGTAAATATCTAACACCTATATGCACGGTGACAATCGCTATTTTTCTTTAAAGTATACTACTCAAAACCTGTTCAAATTGCTTTTATTTTGCTTTTATTTATCTTGCTATATTGACATTGTTTTAAAACATAACGTTTCATTCTTAGATACATTGTATATAATTTTCCATTTAGAATTGATGCCGGCATCCATCTTTATTTGTATTTTTAATTTTTATTAAAAATTTTTTTTATATGAAACACATTGTTGATATGAATATCATTATATAAGAATAATATAAATCTTACAGAATACTTATCTCTACACCTTTTTAAGCTTTAATTTAGCGCTAACCCTAAACGCATTTTTTCCAAGTATTACCCTCTTGCTTAGAGGATGCAGAATTAGAGCCCGGTCCATTCCTGAAATTACGAAAGGAACGAAAATTAGACTAATTCTTGGCTTTGAAAGGCCTATCTTGTGGGAGGGCGTGGCCCTTTCCCCCAGTGATATCTGAGATAATCTCTTTCAATTCTGGCCCAAAGAGAGTTTTACCCTTGAAGGGGATATTAAGCAATTTTGTCTTGGATGATACATCAGCTGACCAAGACTTTAGCCAAAGCGCTCTGCGCGCCACAATTGCAAACCCTGAATTTTTCGCCGCTAATCTAGCTATTTGCAAAGCGGCATCTAAAATAAAAGAGTTAGCCAACTTAAGTGCGTGAACTCTGTCCATAACCTCCTCATATGGAGTCTCTCTACTGAGCGACTTTTCTAGTTCCTCAAACCAGAACCATGCTGCTGTAGTGAGAGGAACAATGCACGAAATGGGTTGAAGAAGGTAACCTTGCTGTACAAAAATCTTTTTAAGCAAACCCTCCAATTTTTTATCCATAGGATCTTTGAAAGCACAATTATACTTGATAGGAATAGTAGTGCGCTTGTTTAGAGTAGAAACTGCCCCCTCGACCTTAGGGACTGTCTGCCATAAGTCCTTTCTGGGGTCGACCATAGGAAATAATTTCTTAGATATAGGAGGGGGAACAAAAGGTATGCCGGGCTTCTCCCATTCCTTATTCACTATGTCCGCCACCCGCTTGGGTATAGGAAAAGCGTCGGGGTGCACCGGTACCTCTAGGAACTGTTCCATCTTGCATAATTTTTCTGGAATGACCAGGTTGTCACAATCATCCAGAGTAGATAACACCTCCTTAAGCAGTGCTCGGAGATGTTCTAATTTAAATTTAAATGTCACAACATCAGGTTCAGCCTGTTGGGAAATTTTTCCTGAATCTGAAATTTCCCCATCTGACAAAACCTCCCTCATGGCCCCTTCAGATTGGTGTGAGGGTATGACAGAACAATTATCATCAGCGCCCTCCTGCTCTTCAGTGTTTAAAACAGAGCAATCGCGCTTTCTCTGATATGCAGGCATTTTGGATAAAATATTTGCTATGGAGTTATCCATTACAGCCGTCAATTGTTGCATGGTAATAAGCATTGGCGCGCTAGAAGTACTAGGGGCCTCCTGCGTGGGCAAAACTGGTGTAGACACAGAAGGAGATGATGTAGAACCATGTCTACTCCCTTCATCTGATGAATCATCTTGGGCAACTTCATTATCTGTGACAGTACTGTCCTTACTTTGTTTGGACGCTTTGGCACAATTATCACATAATTTAGAAGGGGGAGACACATTGACTTTCATACATATAGAACATAGCTTATCTGAAGGCACAGACATGTTAAACAGGCTTAAACTTGTCAGTAAAACACAAAAACCGTTTTAAAACAAAACCGTTACTGTCTCTTTAAATTTTAAACAGAGCACACTTTATTACTGAATATGTGAAAAAATATGAAGGAATTGTTCAAAATTTACCAAAATTTGACCACAGTGTCTTAAAGCATTGAAAGTATTGCACACCAATTTTCAGAGCTTTAACCCTTAAAATAACGAAACCGGAGCCGGTTACAGTTTTAACCCCTCTACAGTCCCAGCTACAGCCTTTGCTGCGACTCTACCAAGCCCAGAGGGGAATACGATACCAAATGACGCCTTCTAGGAACTTTTCCAACTATTTTCAGGTCCTCACACATGCATCTGCATGTCTTGCACTCAAAAACAACTGCGCAGTAATGGCGTGAAAATGAGGCTCAGCCTACAACTGGGAAGGCCCTTCCTGACTGGAAAAGGTGTCTAACATAGTGCCTGACGTTAAAAAACGTTCCCCAAGTTTATAAGTGTGAAATACCAGCATAAACATGTATAAAATGCCCAAATAAAGCAATCGATTTTGCCCATAAAAGTGTCTACCAGTTTTATAGCCCATATTAAGCCCTTTATTCTGCTTGAGACTAAGAAAAAGGCTTACCGGTCTCCATGAGGGGAAAATGACAGCCTTCCAGCATTACACAGTCTTGTTAGAAATATGGCTAGTCATACCTTAAGCAGAAGAGTCTGCTAACTGTTTCCCCCAACTGAAGTTACTTCATCTCAACAGTCCTATGTGGAAACAGCAAAGGATTTTAGTTACTGTCTGCTAAAATCATCTTCCTCTCACAAACAGAATTCTTCATCTCTTTCTGTTTCAGAGTAAATAGTACATACCAGCACTATTTTAAAATAACAAACTCTTGATAGTAGAATAAAAAAACTACAACTAAACACCACATACTCTTAACCATCTCCGTGGAGATGTTGCCTGTGCAACGGCAAAGAGAATGACTGGGGTGGGCGGAGCCTAGGAGGGACTATATGGCCAGCTTTGCTGGGACTCTTTGACATTTCCTGTTGGGGAAGAGATATTCCCACAAGTAAGGATGATGCCGTGGACCGGACACACCAATGTTGGAGAAATATTGTTGATTCAAAAAGTGTTCTATGAAAAATAAATACCTCAGTTACATGCAAGAATTTATTTTAGAAAAAAACTACATGTGATATCATATGACTTCACATAGCTGTTGTAGAAAGAGAGATGTAGTTGTTTCATTGATCAATATCATGTCACTTTTATATAGGGATTGCATATATAAACAATTTTTATACGTATACAGTATATTTAAGTGAAAAGAAGTTTTAATGATTCATCTATAGCCAACAAACTGTATATACACAAAAAAATCACATGGAGCTATCTATTAACATGCTAAAATGAATTCCACTAACATGGTATTATATAGTATAAAACAATCATTTTAATTATGCAGTGGTTTTCCATTAATTTCTTAAATTGATTGGGTGGCGTTATTAATGGATTAGAATGGCATAGAAAACAAAGCCAAAAATTACCCAAGCTGCTATATGATAATTTTACATCACCATTTAAATGGTTAAAATGAGGATCATGTTTATTTTTTATTTTTTTAAATGTGAACTGAGCATGTGTGAGAGCAACAGGCAAACAAATCTGTGAAAAAGCCAAGATCCTGTGCTAAAAGTCTAGAGGGTAAGGTTGTTGAATGCAACAAATGCAAAAATCATGGGAAACCTAGTGAAAAATATGTTTTTAGATGATTTGAAAAATCTATACTGAGGGTTTTGAATGCAAACAACTGCCGTATTTTTACAATGTCAAGTAATAAAAAAAAATCATTAGAAACCTTTGCAAATAGTCTTACTTATGGTCTGGAATGCCCCTGAATTAAAATATCCTACAAAAAGTAACTGGTCAAGAATTTCGCACTTCACCAGTTGCTCTTCATTTTGGAAATTTAGGATATGCCCATTTATCTTAAATACTGTAGGTGCTAGAAAAAAGCCATTTAAAAGATTAGATGCAAAATAAATGTATTGTCCAAGCAGCTTAAAACCAAATGGTTTGAATGAAAAAATATTGTACTTGTGTCTTGTAGAATTATTTTCACATATTGAGCTTTGTAATAGTCATATCTATATTTTTGCATAAATATTTAGGTGGTTCAAAGGGGCCTATCTATCAAGCTCCGAATGGAGCTTGATGCCCCGTGTTTCTGGCGAGCCTGCAGGCTCGCCAGAAACAGCAGTTATGAAGCAGCGGTCACAAAGACCGCTGCTCCATAACCTTTCCGCCTGCTCTGAGCAGGCAGAGAGACATCGGCGGAAATCAACCTGATCGAGTACGATCGACACCCCCCTGCTGGCGGCCCATTGGCCGCGAGTCTGCAGGGGGCAGCGTTGCACCAGCAGCTCTTGTGAGCTGCTGGTGCAATGCTGAATACGGCGTGCGTATTGCTCGCCGTATTCAGCGAGGTCTGGCGGACCTGATCCGCACTGTCGGATCAGGTCCGCCAGACTTTCTTAAAGGGACACTGTACCCAAATTTTTTCTTTTGTGATTCAGATAGAGCATGCAATTTTAAGCAACTTTCTAATGTACTCCTATTATCAAATTTTCTTCATTCTCTTGGTATGTTTATTTGAAAAGCAAGAATTTAAGTTTAGATGCCGGCCCATTTTTGGTGAACAACCTGGGTTGTCCTTGCTGATTGGGCAGCACCAATAAACAAATGCTGTCCATGGTTCTGAACCACAAATTTGCTGGCTCCTCAGCTTAGATGTCTTCTTTTTCAAATAAAGATATCAAGAGAACGAAGAAAAATTGATAACAGAAGTAAATTAGAAAGTTGCTTAAAATTGCATGCTCTATCTGAATCACAAAAGAAAAAATTTGGGTACAGTGTCCCTTTAAATAGGGGCCAAAGTGTCATAAAAGGATAGTTTTTGGGCAGATTATAAAGCGTCAACATTTCTGAATTAGTCACCTCTTTAGAGGTTGTTTATGTGTGGCCTGGATCTATAAATATGATGTGGTAATTAATATTTGTAAATGTTTAGTCTGCCTGAAGGGGACAGCGGGTCATGAGAATGTTTAATTGTTATTTTTGTATTCATATGTAAAAATAAAAGATTTGGACTTACAGAGTGTCTCCATTAGGTAATTTCATCTGTGGTTTAGTCAGTTTGATTGATGCAGCTGTGTTCAAGTACAGATATCCAGAAATCCTTGGGGGTCATGAGCACTGATGTGGAATAATTTGGGACAAAGATTTATTTCTTTTGATTCAAAGGTTTTGTCATATAAAATATAATATGCAGTTCACTTTTCTCTTATACATTAAGTAATTCAACATTCCTAAATAGGTGTCATTGCTGATTATAACAGGATATTTAACTAGCTCATCCTCTTATTTATCCTTCTCATAGGTCGAGAATATGATGAAGATGGAAATTTGCGGCCCTGGTGGCAGAATTCATCCCTGGAAGCTTTTAAGAATCGAACTGAGTGTATGGTTAATCAGTATAATTCATATAGTGTTAATGGAGAGAAAGTTAATGGACGTCAGACTTTGGGAGAGAACATTGCTGACAATGGAGGCCTAAAGGCAGCTTATCATGTGAGTGAGAATATATAGCACATACTACGTACCCCACAATATTATAGGATGGGTTAAAAAAAAACTCTCCAGCTTGACTATTGTCTCAGCGACATGACATGAGCAGGCCTCGTATATTGTGAATTCTAAGAAGTATTCACTAGCATGCAAACAGCAAGATAAATCAGTGAGACTTGAAGGTGTAAATTGCTTAGAGAACGTAGGAACACAGCTAAGGAATGGTCCTGTCCAGTCCAAGTAACTCCCCTATCCAGCCTAGGTTCTTAAATGCAAGGCTAAATTCAGATAGATAAATACATTTTTAATTTGTAAAATATACACATAACTATGCAAAGTATAATCTTCTAATAATTTTCTAAAGATACACAAAAACAGTATAATCATCATTTTTGCTAACTCTAATCCTAAATAAAGTAAAGTATTTAGGACTATACAGTAATCTCTAAGTCTAATATAAATTAAACTATTAAGTAAAATATAACTAAACTGTACTGTATTTGTCTCTTCTTCCTATTTAGAATTGCAGGAAATCCCCATTAGTGAAATATGTAAAATGTTCTGATGAATGATTATAGATATGATGAATCAGATGAATTGTGACAATGCAGCATCTATACTTTCATCACATTCATTTTTACTTCAGGCTTACAAATCTTGGCTGCAGAAACATGGGGAGGAGAAGCGGTTGCCAGGAGTTAAACTCACCAACCGCCAGCTCTTCTTTGTTGGTTTTGCACAGGTAAGAAAAAAACATCTTACAAATAAGTTCCCTACACCAACCTTATTTAAATCAAATAGAAAACAATACCAAAAATGTTCAGTATATGCCACTCTACATACAAAACATTCACTCCCAACAGCTTACCATCTGGGAAGCTAGATGGCAACAGGGGCTCAGATTGGGCAAACCAATGTCCTTACACTACTCCCTTATGGAAGGCGCTGCCCCAGTTGACAAAGCCCAGCATATCCTGAAATGGGAACGGAAGTTAGGCTTTACGAAACCCTCTTTAGAGTGGCAACGCACGCTCCTTTTCACAAAGAAAACCCTTCATTGCATCACCATCCTTGAAACCTACATTAAAGTGCTCACACACTGGTATTATGTCCCAGCTAGGCTTGCGAAAATCTTTCCAGAGGCCTCCCCCATTTGTTGGAGAGACTGCTCGCACATAGGAGATATGATCCACATTTGGTGGAGTTGTCCCAGACTTAAACCTCTCTGGAACAAATGTTTCTCCACACTAACCAGTTTTGGTATTAACCTGCCCAGAACCCCCGAGACGGCCCTGTTTCACTTAGGTGTTTGTAAATTACCCAAACATTATGGTGCACTTTGTATCTACCTTCTATCAGCAGTTAAACTTAATATAGCAAGATCTTGGAAAAGATCCTTCCCCCCAGCCTGGTCGGATATTATATCCACCATGGCATATATGTACTCTATGGAGAAGAGTATCTACTATGCCTCAGGTAGGACTGATTTCTTTGAACTGATCTGGGCCGATTGGAAAATCAGATTTGATACTCTCTGGCTCCCCACCTTCGACACCTAAATGGCAGTACATCCCTAACCACACGAGCAGTAGATCTGACCTCACCCTTACAAATCTGTACTAACCCCCCCCTTGAAGCCATTTTAGTATATCCTCCTACCCTTTTTCCCTTTCCTCCTCCCCTACCTCTCCCCTCCCCCCCCCCTCTTGATGATAGCCTATGTCC
The DNA here is from genome assembly GCF_027579735.1 of Bombina bombina. Lineage (NCBI taxonomy): Eukaryota > Metazoa > Chordata > Amphibia > Anura > Bombinatoridae > Bombina > Bombina bombina. The sequence goes on along the minus strand of NC_069502.1, from coordinate 461,611,813 downwards.
TGTTAGGACACTGACTCACTTTTCATTGAAATTCACTTTATGTCTGTATTGATTACGTAAATGCAATGATAATTGATGTATTTATACTTGATGTACGATTGTCTCGTACAGTTGTTGTACCTATTTCACTTTTATTTCAACAAAAATCAATAAAAAATACAATACAAAAAAAAAAAAAAACATTCACTCCCAGACTAATTATAGAAACATAGACCTTGACAGTAAATAAGAACCATAGGCCCAGCAATTATGTCCATTTTTCCAGTTACGTGTGAGTGAAAAGGTGTTTATTGCAGGTGTTTGCACACGTCGAGTATAGCGCTTATATTAGAAGTTGAAAGTAAACATGAACGCTTGAGCGCGGGTTTGCGTGTGAGTAGGGTGTTTTTCCATTTTTTTTTTTGCTAGATTGACTTCTATGGGGAAATACGTAAACGCAATTGCGACATTCGAAGTTTTTCGCACGCATTGGGTTTTTGCTTTCAATTTGTAATATGAGCACTATCCGACTTGCACAAAAATCTTACTTCTAGCAGGGTCAGCACGCGAGCAGGAGCGTTAAATACTGCTCCACTTGTAATCTGGCCCAGAGTGTGTATGTTCTTATTTATATTTTCTATAAAGTATATTCAGTAAGGCATTTGTGAAGTTCTCTGCAGTGTTTGTCTTTACCATCTCCCATGGAAGTTTATTCCATGGGGCCCAATTATCTAGCTCCGAATGGAGCTTGATGCCCCTGTTTCTGTGCGAGCCTTCAGGCCGGAAACAGAAGTTATGAAGCAGCGGCTTCATAACTTGTCCATGTGCTCTGAGGCAGCGGACAGTAATCAACCTCGATCGAATACGATCGGGTTGACACCCCCTGCTAGCAGCCGATTGGCCGCGAATCTGCAGGGGCGGCATTGCTCAAGCAGTTCACAAGAACTGCTTGGGCAATGATAAATGCCAACAGCGTATGCTATCGGCATTTATCGATGTGCGGCGGACATGATACGCTATATTGTATCATATCCGTCCGCCCTATGATAATTCAGCCCCCATGAATCAACCACTCATTCTAGAATTGCTTCAACAAAATACTCTTGCAGTCTACTACACTTTAACTTGAGATCAATATTCTTGAACGTTTATTTCACCTCTCACCCTTCTCTCCTCTAAGCTATGCATATTTAGATCATCAAGTCTTTCTTTGTAAGTTTTCTTTTTAAATCATGTATCAGTTTAGTAGCCTTCTTTTGAACAGATTACGGTTTATTTATATCCTTCTAGAGATATTAATCCAGGACTGGACACAATATATTTATTATTATCGGTTATTTGTAGAGCGCCAACAGATACAATATGACGAATTAGTGATTAGTAAAGTGGTATAAGAATCTTACTATTTCTATCTACACAACCAAGCATTTTTCTGGCAATACTTGCTGCAATACTGCATTGTTTACAAAATTTCAAATAATCCGAAATAATAATTCCCAAATCCTGTTCCTCTATTGCAACAGACTGTCCACCTTTATAACAGATCTTAATTCAGCCTACAAATGTAGTAAGCAATGTGTCCTGTTTCAACTCTTCCGTTTCATTGCAGGTTTGGTGTTCTGTCCGGACTCCAGAAAGTTCCCATGAAGGGCTTGTGACAGATCCTCACAGTCCAGCTAAGTTCAGAGTAATTGGGACACTATCAAACTCCAAGGACTTTGCAGAACATTTTAGCTGCCCCAAGGGAAGCCCAATGAATCCTGGAAAACACTGTGATGTGTGGTGAATGAATGTGTGAGATTGTGTGTTAATGAGAGTTCAGATGTGTGAAATCTTCTGGTTGTGATACTGAGTGTATCTGATAAGGCAGCACAACAGTTTTAGAGCATTATATAGTATTCTTTAATTAGATGAGGTTCTATGCACAAAAATGATTGGTAGAGTATTGGGTGTGTAAATTATAAACAGTAGGAATTAGGAAGACCATATTTCCCCTTTAAAGTTGATTCAAGTTAGTTAAAAAAACTCAGTTTGACAGCAACCCTGCAGTATAAATGTTTGCATTCTTAAAGGGACATTGTACACCAATTTTCATATAACTGCATGTAATAGACACTACTTTAAAGAAATATATGTACAGATACTGATCTACAATTCCAGTATAAAACCCATTAAAAACATACTTAGAAGCTCCCAGTTTAGCACTGTTGGTGAGGTTAGGCTGGGACACCCATTGAAAGGTTCTGGAAACACAAAAGCATCAGACCCCCCCCCCTTCCCTGCATATAAAAAGACAGATAAAGATAACATAAACATGAGCCAACAGGAGTCTCAAAATGTATGGATACATCTGACATTATGGGGCTTGGTTAGGAGTCTGAAAATCATCACAAAAAAATAAGCAAAACTATACATTGTTACAAAAACACTCCCAGATGGGCAATATTAATAGATTATCTACAAAAGATTTATGCAAAGAAAAATCTAGCGTACAATGTCCCTTTAAGGAATATGCCCACTTCAGTAGGAATACATTAGGGAAATCCCTATATTGCAATGTGCCAACTGATCCATGTGGGATGTTTGGAGTTTGCAGACACAGTACAAGTTAAACTGAGATTCAATCCTTAATAAATCTACTTTGTTTTTGTGCTTATAGAATGAGATCACTGACCAGCAATTGGGCAGTGGGAGTTGCTCATATCAGTCTGTGAGCAAACATGCGTTTCCTGCTAATTTTAATATCAATTTAAACAGCTTCTACAGAGCATAGGCATCCCTATATAACATTTAGCTATTTGAAAGCACCAAAGGCACAGTTGGCTCTGTGAATTATTCATATATTGACTCCAAGTCATCAGTCCCAAAAACATTTTTGTTTTTGGGAATGTATTTTTAATATTCATATAATTTTCGTGCTATATCGTCTGTCTGCGGTACCCCAATGACATGTAAAAATTACTAAAGGGAAACTGGTTCAGAAACGGTAGCTTAAAAAACAAACTGTAACCAACCAATCCAGAAATCCGTGTGGTGATTATAAAATGGTGCACCCAACGTCAGTGACTTAAAATGAAACTCAACATCCCATTCTACATGTAAACCAATGGTTCATAAGAAGCTAATATGAAAATCCAAAATGTTCTCTCTTGTTCAAGGGCTTAAAGTTGGCTAGTAAACCTTGTAATAGAAAATGTTAAATTATGCGCAGTAATAAAACTTTTAATTTACTTTCATTGTATATTTTGCCCATTTTATGCAGTTTTAAACGAAAACAGTGTTTGCAAATTGTTAGAGCTGGAAATGCAAACCACAGACTTCTCAAGGCTAACGCTGCTACATATTTGTTTAGGTTTTGCTAATATAATGCCTGGCTAGCCTTGTCTGCTCCAGTAACAAGTCTGTTTTGACTGCTCCAAATAAGTCAAGTGGTGGGTGTAGTTTAGGCTATTCAAAGACAATTGCAGCAAACAGGATGTTCATTTCTTTTGAAAGTATTTACATGTAGCTGATATTATTGTATAGAAAGACAAAAGTTCTAAATACCTTGAACAATAAGAGAAGTTCGTTTTACAGTCATTACCTTCCTTAAAGTGTTTCTGAATTATTAATCGAAAAACAGTCCTGAATACTGATCTTCATCTTTTTATGACATGGTAGTGAAAATAATGTACATGTGATAAAACAGACTATGCTCACAGTGCTAAAATTTGCAACAAATCCAGAGCCAAAGCAGGAACAAGTCATGGTAGCAGCCATTTGGTGTGCAGTGGTGCCTTTGACACATTCAATTGGCGCATCACCAGTGATTATGTTGTTTGTTGTGACTGCAAATCATCATTAACACAACATTTAGTAGTTAATATGGGATGCCTTGTGCAAACATATCATGATTTGTGCATTGAAACACGTACATACAAATTACAATTAGTACAGGATGCTCTGTGTGCAATCAGTAGAGAATGATGTGTAGGAGAATGATTTGTCCCGGATCCTGTGAGTGTAAACTGTGCCATTCAGAATGCTGTGTGTGCTGAAGCTGCCTTTCGGCCTGTTCTGTTTCACTATACACCTGACCGCCTGCTGTATTAGGGGGTTATCGCACAAGGAGGGGTTTGATTGCCCCCACAAATCCACTTTGCACCGTTTGGAACACATATAATACTGACATCATGATTTGGAAGCTAGAACATTCTGTCACCCAGAGCTCTGTCATTCTGCTCTTGAAACAAAGAAAACTTTGTGAAGTCTTCTATATTTAATGTCACTATTGGTAAAAGCCACAGGAGCCTTTGGTTGGACTTTGGATTTATACAGAGTCTAATATTTCCATATGTGCAAAAGCCAGTCCTAGAAGGTGACCTTTTAAATGACCTTGTAGATCAGAGACCAGTATGGATCTTAATCAGCTCAGGCAAAAGAAAAGAACCCCATACCAAAAAATGCACTCCTATACTAGAAAATATGACAACATGCCTTAATTTCTGATTAGTGTTGGAAGTTGTGCCCCCATACCAAAAACATTTAACTTGTAATCTAACAGGGTGAACTTATTTATTGAACATGATCAAACCAGATAGTCTATCTTGAAAGAAATTGAAATGGACTTTCCTAATCTTTAAGACAATTTATTCAAAATATGATAATAAACACTACTAATAATCTGAGCAGAAAAGCGAATCTATGAAGGACAGTGAAAAAAAGGAATAGTGACTTTTGGTTGATACAAGTACTAAAAATACCAGTACTGCAATCCAAGGTCTGCATAATATTTTGCAAGATTGGTTCTAATATGGCAGAAATGCAGTCTGTATACTACAGCCTGCATCTTTTAGGAGGGTCATTGTTTTACTCTGTACATGTGGGAAGACATTTCAGCCTGTCCCTGTGCATATGTTGGATACTGCCTGCAACATGACAGCCTTTCCAGCTATGAAGATGTTAAAGACTGAGTAGATCTATTCCCACGCTACCCTCCACCTACCTCACACTGTGACATCTGCTGCATCTCCCTTCAGTACACAAAAACTAGTATGACTGAAAAAAGAAATTTGCTCAGGAGCTATGTTCCCTCTAAGGCATATGCACGCCAAGGTGCACAAAGATTTTTAACTAAGAGCACACAAGAAGAAACAGTATGTACTCCGATGGCTCACATTGCTTTAATCATATTACTTCTAATAACTGATATTTTATATTTTGCTTTAAAAAGTAAATGTTCTGTGCATATCAAAGGTAGAGAGTAGTTCTGATGAGTTAGTAATCATTTTTTCTAACTATTTCTGCATTAGTTATTTTAATGACACTTTTATACCTATTTACCCTGCTCCTTGCACTGGGAAGACCAAATGACAGGTAAAAAGGGTTAGTTTTGTAAAAACATGGCTGTTAACACCTTTGAGATTTAAAAAGTCATTTAACACCTATTGCTTTTGTGTAAAACTGTACTTTGTCCCACACTCCCTTAGAGGACGAAAAGCAAATTCTGTAACATGAAAATAAAATAGTTGGAGATGACAATTTGCAGCTTTTTGAAAACCTAGGTTACATAATTAGGGTGCCCACTTTCAGTACTATATCTAGTTATATGATTTTCATTAATATTATTAGCTCTTTTTATTTGCTCATTTAGGTGCAATCTTATGGACACATAAATTACATCTGTTTTCATAGCATTTCACTGAGAAATATTTTTACACACGCAATTTGTTCAGTGTTAGAGGGAACATTGCTCAGGGGGGTGGTCATTCTAAATGACCCACTAAAAATGTGAGTGGTCAGTTTAAATGCATTTTCAAGTTTCATCATATTTATCCATGGAAGCTAAAGGTTTGTGACATGCAACTCTTTCCTCATTGAATGCATAGCTTCTGTTTTTCTTCTGTGCTCAGTAGATTGTATGCCTAAACCGCAGAGTTGCAAAGTAATGGTTCTGTTTCAGTTGTGTTAATTGAATATGGAATATACATGAAAAGTAAAGTATAACCATATTGTCTATCAGTACGACACACTGGTTTATGAGATGAGGGATAGCAACAGACCTGCTCCTTTTCACCTATAACTACCAATTTTCATCCATACCTGCCCAGTCTCACCCAGTGGCATGATGTTTTCTAAAGACAATACAAAAAGATAGTTGCTGTTCCTATGTTTAGACTGGGTAGGTAGATTGACACCTTGATATGGTGTTCTTACTGGATGCTTTTTGCTTCTCCATATTGTGTATTTGTGAAAATGTTTATTTTTATGTCTAATAAACTCAGCAGAATCTCTCTTGTGTCCCTGTATTACGGAGTCTGGCGTTGGTAATGTTCACATGGGAGGTTGTTGTGAAATCGGAACTCACAAGATTAATTTGTTTTTCTGACACACAGTAAAAAGAAAATACAAAGCTTCACGCCATCCCTGGCTTTTTTATACAGAGAACACATTTTCTAACTTTGCTCCTCCTCACAAACAAACAAAAAAGTGATTCACGCTTTGTCGATGGTTTCCTTCCTTTACTTCTTCTTTTTAGCACTCTTTCTATATTCTTTATTGTAAATAAATGCCACAGGGGGACAGAACTGTACAATCAGTCAATATTAACCATTAAGCCACTCTTAACTATTCCTTTAAACCATCTATATTTAAATTAGTGGTGAGAGGTCTAATGTCTTAGAATAAACTTGTGAAAAATACTCCTAAAGACAAAAAAAAAGAAGACATTTTGTGGACACACTTACATAATCTTAAATGCACAAAGTATCCATATAATAAATGTTAGTATCCAGCCATCAAATATGATTGCTACAAATAATTACACTAAAACGTAACTTTTAATAGAACTCATTAAATACTAACGCCTAGATTACGAGTTTTGCGTTAACAGGGGTGCGGTGCTAACAAGCAGTTTATGCTCACCGCTCACTTACAGACAGCGCTGGTATTACGGGTTTTTACAAACCCGGCGTTAGCCGCAAAAAAGTGAGCATAGAGCAAAATGTTGCTCCACATCTCACCTCAATACCAGCGCTGCTTACGTTAGCGGTGAGCTGACTGAACGTGCTCGTGCACGATTTCCCCATAGGAATCAATGGGGGAGAGCCGGCTGAAAAAAACCTAACACCTGCAAAAAAGCAGCATACAGGGAGTGTAGAATTATTAGGCAAATGAGTATTTTGACTACATCATCCTCTTTATGCATGTTGTCTTACTCCAAGCTGTATAGGCTCGAAAGCCTACTACCAATTAAGCATATTAGGTGATGTGCATCTCTGTAATGAGAAGGGGTGTGGTATAATGACATCAACACCCTATATCAGGTGTGCATAATTATTAGGCAACTTCCTTTCCTTTGGCAAAATGGGTCAAAAGAAGGACTAGACAGGCGCAGAAAAGTCAAAAATAGTGAGATATCTTGCAGAGGGATGCAGCACTCTTAAAATTGCAAAGCTTCTGAAGCGTGATCATCGAACAATCAAGCGTTTCATTCAAAATAGTCAACAGGGTCGCAAGAAGCGTGTGGAAAAACCAAGGCGCAAAATAACTGCCCATGAACTGAGAAAAGTCAAGCGTGCAGCTGCCAAGATGCCACTTGCCACCAGTTTGGCCATATTTCAGAGTTGCAACATCACTGGAGTGCCCAAAAGCACAAGGTGTGCAATACTCAGAGACATGGCCAAGGTAAGAAAGGCTGAAATACGACCACCACTGAACAAGACACACAAGCTGAAACGTCAAGACTGGGCCAAGAAATATCTCAAGACTGATTTTTCTAAGGTTTTATGGACTTATGAAATGAGAGTGAGTCTTGATGGGCCAGATGGATGGGCCCGTGGCTGGATTGGTAAAGGGCAGAGAGCTCCAGTCCGACTCAGACACCAGCAAGGTGGAGGTGGAGTACTGGTTTGGGCTGGTATCATCAAAGATGAGCTTGTGGGGCCTTTTCGGGTTGAGGATGGAGTCAAGCTCAACTCCCAGTCCTACTGCCAGTTTCTGGAAGACACCTTCTTCAAGCAGTGGTACAGGAAGAAGTATGCATCCTTCAAGAAAAACATGATTTTCATGCAAGACAATGCTCCATCACAGCGTGGCTGGCAAGAAAGGGTATAAAAGAAGAAAATCTAATGACATGGCCTCCTTGTTCACCTGATCTGAACCCCATTGAGAACCTGTGGTCCATCATCAAATGTGAGATTTACAAGGAGGGAAAACAGTACACCTCTCTGAACAGTGTCTGGGAGGCTGCGGTTGCTGCTGCACGCAATGTTGATGGTGAACAGATCAAAACACTGACAGAATCCATGGATGGCAGGCTTTTGAGTGTCCTTGCAAAGAAAGGTGGCTATATTGGTCACTGATTTGTTTTTGTTTTGTTTTTGAATGTCAGAAATGTATATTTGTGAATGTTGAGATGTTATATTGGTTTCACTGGTAAAAATAAATAATTGAAATGGGTATATATTTGTTTTTGTTAAGTTGCCTAATAATTATGCACAGTAATAGTCACCTGCACACACAGATATCCCCCTAAAATAGCTAAAACTAAAAACAAACTAAAAACTACTTCCAAAAATATTCAGCTTTGATATTAATGAGTTTTTTGGGTTCATTGAGAACATGGTTGTTGTTCAATAATAAAATTAATCCTCAAAAATACAACTTGCCTAATAATTCTGCACTCCCTGTAAAGCTCCTAACGCAGCCCCATTGATTCCTATGGGGAAAATACTTTTATGCCACCTGCATAATGTTATTAACCCCTAATCTGCTGCTCCGGACACCGCCGCCACCTACATTATACTTATGAACCCCTAATCTGCCGCCCCCAACATCGCTGACACCTACATTATATTTATTAACCCCTACTCTGCCGCCCCCAATGTCGCCGCAACCTAACTACATTTATTAACACCTAATCTGCTGCCCCCAACGTCGCCGCCACTATAATAAATTTATTAACCCCTAAATCTAAGTCTAACCCTAACACCCCCTAATTTAAATATAATTTAAATAAATCTAAATAAAATTACTACAATTAACTAAATAATTCCTATTTAAAACTAAATACTTACCTATAAAATAAACCCTAAGATAGCTACAATATAACGAAGTTACATTGCAGCTATTTTAGGGATTATTTTTATTTTACAGGCAACTTTGTATTTATTTTAACTAGGTACAATAGTTATTAAATAGTTATTAACTATTTAATAACTTCCTAGTTAAAATAAATACAAATATACCTGTAAAATAAAACCTAACCTAAGTTACAATTACACCTAACACTACACTACAATTAAATTAATTCCCTAAATTAAATACAATTAATTACAATTAAATAAAATTATCTAAAGTACAAAAAAAACACACTAAATTACAGAAAATAATAAAGAAATTACAAGATTTTTAAACTAATTACACCTAATCTAATCCCCCTAACAAAATAAAAAAAGCCCCCCCAAAATAAAAAAAGCCCTACCCTACACTAAATAACAAATAGCCCTTAAAAGGGCCTTTTGCAGGGCATTGCCCCAAAGTAATCAGCTCTTTTACCTGAAAAAAAAAATTACAATCCCCCCCCACATTAAAACCCACCACCAACACAACCAACCCTACTCTAAAACCCACCCAATACCCCCTTAAAAAAAACTAACACTAACCCCCTGAAGATCACCTTACCGGGAGATGTCTTCACCCAACCGGGCAGAAGTAGTTCTCCAGACGGGCAGAAGTCTTCATCTAGACGGCATCTTCTATCTTCATCCATCCGGCGCGGAGCGGGTCCATCTTCAAGACATCCGATGCGGAGCATCCTCTTCATCCGACGGCCTATGACTCAATGAAGGTTCCTTTAAATGACGTCATCCAAGATGGCGTCCCTTCAATTCCGATTGGCTGATAGAATTCTATCAGCCAATCGGAATTAAGGTAGAAAAAAGCCTATTGGCTGATGCAATCAGCCAATAGGATTGAACTGGCATTCTATTGGCTGATTGGAACAGCCAATAGAATGCCAGCTCAATCCTATTGGCTGATTGGATCAGCCAATAGGATTTTTTCTACCTTAATTCCGATTGGCTGATAGAATTCTATCAGCCAATCGGAATTTAAGGGACACCATCTTGGATGACGTCATTTAAAGGAACCTTCATTCAGTCGTCGGATGAAGAAGATGCTCCGCGTCGGATGTCTTGAAGATGGACCCGCTCCGCGCCGGATGGATGAAGATGGAAGATGCTGTCTGGATGAAGACTTCAGCCCGTCTGGAGGACCACTTCTGCCCGGTTGGATGAAGACTTCTGCTCGTCTGGAGGACCACTTCTGCCCGGTTGGGTGAAGAAGTCTCCCGGTAAGGTGATCTACAGGGGGTTAGTGTTAGGTTTTTTTAAGGGGGGATTGGGTGGGTTTTAGAGTAGGGTTTGTGTGGGTGGTGGGTTTTAATGTTGGGGGGGGAATTTGTTCAGGTAAAAGAGCTGATTACTTTGGGGCAATGACCTGCAAAAGGCCCTTTTAAGGGCTATTTGTAATTTAGTGTAGGGTAGGGCTTTTTTATTTTGGGGGGGCTTTTTTATTTTGTTAGGGGGATTAGATTAGGTGTAATTTGTTTAAAAATCTTGCAATTTCTTTATTATTTTCTGTAATTTAGTGTTTGTTTTTTTGTACTTTAGATAATTTTATTTAATTGTAATTAATTGTATTTAATTTAGGTAATTAATTTAATTATAGTGTAGTGTTAGGTGTTATTGTAACTTAGGTTAGGTTTTATTTTACAGGTAAATTTGTCTTTATTTTAACTAGGTAGTTATTAAATTGTTAATAACTATTTAATAACTATTCTACCTAGTTAAAATAAATACAAACTTGCCTGTAAAATAAAAATAAACCCTAAGCTAGCTACAATGTAATTATTAGTTATATTGTAGCTAGCTTATAGTTTATTTTATAGGTAAGTATTTAATTTTAAATAGGAATAATTTAGTTAAATGTAGTAATTTTATTTAGATTTATTTAAATTATATTTAAGTTAGGGGGTGTTAGGGTTAGACTTTAGGGGTTAATATCTATTATAGTGGGGGTGACGTTGGGGGCGGCAGATTAGGGGTTAATAAATATAGGTAGGTGGCGGCGATGTTAGGGATGGCAGATTAGGGGTTAATAATATTTTAATAGTGTTTGCGATGCGAGAGTGCGGCGGTTTAGGGGTTAATATATTTATTATAGTGACAGCAATGTCCGGCCTGGCAGATTAGGGGTTAAAATATTTATTTTAGTCTTTACGATGTGGGGGGGGGCTCGGTTTAGGGGTTAATAGGTAGTTTATGGTTGTTAGTGTACTTTTTAGCACTTTAGTTAAGAGTTTTATGCTACGGCGTTGTAGTGTAAAACTCTTAACTACTGACTTTTAAATGCGGTACCAGTCTTGACAGGAGAGGGTCTACCGCTCACTTTTGGTCAGACTCGTAATACCGGCGCTATGCAAGTCCCATTGAAAATATAGGATACGCAATTGACGTAAGTGGATTTGCGGTATTTCCGAGTCTGGCCAAAAAAGTGAGCGGTACACCTGTAACTTCAAGACTCGTAATACCAGCAGGCGTTAAAAAGCAGCGTTGGAACTGGCCAACGCTGCTTTTTAAGCCTAACGCAAGACTCGTAATCTAGCCGTAAGAGAGATAAAAAAATAACCACCAAGTTTTACAAAGTTAATTATCTTCCAAGCAACTGGGAACATAATTGAAACACTATTTACCCATCTTTAAATTCATTAATAAATCCACATGGCATTGTTTACTGTACATGGCATCGCTCTGGGGAGACTTTCCTTATACATATTAACACTATGGGCTCCAGCAGTTATGCTGTTTAACATTGTGAGCCAAGGGATTTTTTTAGTACTTTTTAATCAAGTTTCACTTTGCTTCAAACACTGATTTTTGCACTCACTTTAGGACTACAGAGCTTGAATGCCATGCTCAAAACAGACACTACGCCCAATTACCAGAGTCATCAAGTGCCGGTTGGAGGAGGAAGATATAGCCTCTCGGATGGTGGAGCGGGTTCGCTGTGTAAATTCTTTGTTTATGCACAATTTTATTTTATATCATGTGAGTAGCTCTCTTGGACAGGGGCTCTCTTAATAAATGTTTTTAATCTACATAAGATGCGTGTGTTTTGCACTCTTCTGTTCTTTTTCTTTTAGTGCTTTTATCCAATGAGTTTGTGATGGAACTCTAATATTGAGGAGCTGCAGATCAGAAGACACGCTGATTTAGGTTTGGGAATTGACAAAATCACAGGAGTTAACTCCCTCACTCTACACTAGACACATGACTGAGTGTCAGAAGGTATATTTTGGGAAAAGTAACTAACCCTAAATACATTAAGGGACCAATTGGATCGTTGAACACATTTTTATTTTGTTATATTAAGATAGCACTTAGTGTAACATTGTTTCTCTTAATACTAGGGCACGCAAATGTGTGCTGGTATTACAAGTGAGGAGCAATGCCAATATGACCTCATGTTCGCATTGTACGGAAGCATTGGACTCATGAAAGCACGCTTCCATAGGCTCCAATGAGTGAGACAGCGAAGGGGGTAAGTCGCACAGCAACAGGCAGCAAATATAAAAATATATATGCTTATATACATATATATTTATGTGTTAATATGTGTATATACACATATTAACACATAAATATATATGTATATAAGCATATACATATATATTTACTGGGAGCACACAGTCCTCACATAGACCGCCATGTAAAGGCACTTTTAAGTGCTGTTTTTTTTTTTTCAAACACCCCGCACCCGCCACGTTTGACCCCTAAAAATTGCTTAGTGCAGTTTTTTTTTAAAAAAACAAACAAAAAATACTAAATTTTTTGTTTTTAAAAAGGGAGCTTACACATTTTGGGGGGGGGGGGGGCAATTGGGGGACATTTAAAAAATTAACCAGAGGTCTGATGAGTTGCAACAAGTAGCAACAAAAGAATGTTTTTTCACACTTTTAAGTTTTGTTTTTTTCACAGCATTCTCAAAATACTAGGGACGTCAAATCTTATAGTGATTTAGATCTTAAAACTCTAGGGTTAAAAAATAAGAGAAAATTTCCACCTAACATAGCAGATGCAAGTTTGGAGACTTTCATTACATTGGTTATACGGGATGTTAATGACTTGAAGAAAATGGTAAACCTCATGAGCAAGATTACAAGCAGCGCATTATGAGTTTTCTGAGGGTGATGTGGTCTTTTGGCAATCAATTTCCATTGCGCAGGTATCCAAAGCCTTTACAAATCGCGATTGCACGCGCGCACTCTCATTTTATGCAACAATCCTTTCTGCGCTCGAAGAGCTGTAGTTAACAGTTTTCCGCAACATAAAAGTTTGAAGAAACACTTCAAAAATACATTAAAGTACAGTTACACTCATATTAACACTGTCTAATAAAAATTAGTTTAAAAAAATACTGCACACAAAAGTTATAAGAGCTCAAAGATACTAGATCTCGGGTGTTAGAATAAAAAAGTCGACGCAGGGATTTTACATTGACATACATACACATACATAGAGAAACATGGATTTATATGTATAGAGATATTTTTAACTATGGAGCTAATGAAATTTTTTTACAGTACAATCTTATGCACATTAAACAATATCTCAGATGTATTTTCAATGTGATATTCACATATAGATCTCGAGATATCTAGACATATATATATATATATATATTCATATACATATCTCAAAATAAATAGATATATCAGTCCAAATATAATCAAATATATAGAGAAATATTTATTTAGAAATAAATAGAACATATTCTGTTGTGAAAACATTTTCGCAATATGAAATATTCGCATTTTCATGTACACTTTTCAAGGAAAATATGTTATGTGCTTTGCGCAACAGATTAGGTTTTTTTTTTTCTATTTGTCTTCTCCATTGACTTCTATGGGGAATATGTGAAAGCACACGCAATTTCACGGTTTGCATTACGCGGCTTATTGCTTCTGCAAAATAAGTTATTTTGCAACTAGTAATAGCTGCGCAATCCCAAATGCGAAAAAGCCATAATGCGTGCGACTTGTAATCTTAGTCTATTAGAGTAACAGGCAAGGGAGAGTACTGCAGAATTTTACATATAACGAATTTAAAACTGTAAAGTAATTGAGAAATAATTGTAATTTAGTGCTGAAACCCGCTAATAAGGGTGGGGGCACTGTAATATTAGATAAAAATTACTATGTCCAAGATATTTTTCAACAGCTGGCTGATAATGAGGTTTATGCTAATATTGACAGGAATTTAGCTTTTGACATAAAAAAAGGAGTTGACTAAGGTGTGTGACAATGATGTTCAATATGGGTTGATTACTAAGAATTAATTTAATTTTTTTGATACCAAAGGAGGTTAAAATCTGAAAGTTTATTTTGGCCTAGACTGTCCCTTTACAGTAAAAGTCAATCCTAGTGTTTCTGAAATGCTAGGATTGACTATTGCAACAAATAAAGGGGACTTTAATTCATGAAGTATAACATACTTCATGCAGAAAGCTCCTGTATTTGTTTCATGCGATCGCCGTTCTTAGCTGCTCAGGCAGCCCACGGCAGAAATGTATTTTGCTAAGAGGTGACGTTTTCACCTCTTAGCAAATAGCGTGCAGGAAATCCGGCTCCCATGGGCGCCAAGTCAGATTTCCCACACGGCTATTGAAAAACGTCACCTCTCTAGCAAAACAGCAATCTGCTGTGGGCTTCCTTAGCAGCTCAGAACGGTGATCGCTTGAAACAAATAAAGGAGCTTTCTGCATGAAGTATGTTATACTTCATGAATGAAAGTTGCCTTTATTTGTTTCAATAGTCAATCCTAGCGTTTCAAAAACTTTTTGAAAAAATTACCATATAGTCAATTCTTACGAGTCAAAAAGATTGTCTCAGATGAGAAAATATTACCTTGAAGACTGAAAGAGATGACAGATTTGTTTTTGGAACAGGGGTATCCTTGTGAATTGGTTTTTAAACATGTGGAAAAGGTTTCTAGTATCCCTAGACTACAGTTAATTGGAACAAATAAAAAGCAGAATATTAAGGCCAATGAAAGTATGTTTTTTGTCTCTAGATTTTATAAAGATAGCAGGAAAATAATTGGGATCATTAATAAACACTGGACAATTTTGAAATAATATCATCAAATATTGCTGTCTTTCTATCTCCTCCCATGCCAGCATTTAGGATAGTTAGAAATCCGAGAGCCCATTAGTACACGAAACCCAAACATGGATGTTATCAAGGGTTCATTTTTTACTGACCCAAATAATGGGAAGTATGAAATAAAGGGATACTTTACTTGTAACACTGAGTGTTATATACTTAATAAAATGTCCTTGTGGCAAAATTTATATAGGTTAATGTACTAGAAGAGTTAGGGACTGTATCATTGAACATAAATCGAATATTAGACAAAGTGATAGATCTTCTCCAGTAGCCTGTCATTTTCTTGAGGCAGGCCATAATATATTGCATACGAAGAGAGAAGCACTCTACCAGGAACGAACAACAACTCAGTGGCTTGTTCTTTGGCGATTTACCACCCGGAAGCAGCCTCTTTTAGACCAGTGTGCTTTTCGCAGAAGAAAAATTTCCTGAAGTATATCAGTCTGATCCTGCCAAGTAAGGTCAGTCCAGCCCCGAAATACCAGGCAATTCTCCTCTGAACAAGAAACATGACAACCCCAGACGATCGTTTCGGCCTCCTATGGGCCTCGTCAGTGAGGTGCAGCCACATTCCTTAATATATCACAATAAAGATTTCAAGTTATAGAACAGGAAGTTAGACCTCACAGAGGAGGTGATAGACAGAGACTTCTTAAATGTAGAGAGACCTTTTGGATTCATGCCTTAAAATCATTACAACCTATAGGTATGAACAGAGAGATTGATTGGTCTACCTTCTTTTGAATAGGGTAACAAATGAGGTTTCAGTGATATTGATACTTTAAGATAAATAGATAAAATGTTAATTTATGATGAAGTGATAAAATGTTCATGTTGCATTGGTTAATGATTCTGTGTTGCAGCTATGTATATAATGGCTTATGGGTTTTTTTGCCAACTAGAGGGTACTATAGTGATTTGGTATAAAAATTGTTAATCATAAGAAGGGTTAAAAGGAGGAGTTAGTGATTGCACTGGTGTGGGTATAAATATGAGTAGTCAGTATATGTTATTACATAAGATATGTTGGTTGAAACATCACTTTTTATGGAGTCTTATTAAAGAATAAATTTGTTTTCAGTGCAATGTCAACTTGGGTTGTGAGACGTCTGTTATTTCAACCAGTAAACTGGAAAAAGATATGTAAAAAAACAGATGAATAAACTTACAGGATTTTTTGCATCCCTCTGGTAAACTGCACTGGGTCACTCCTATCACATTTCATCTAGGCCCAGAAATCTTCTTTCACTCCCCCTCCACAATAAGGTGTTATATCTATGTGGTGTTTAAAAAAAAAACCCCGAAGGCACAAGATGTGACTGGAGTCAAGCTATCAGACAGTTTAAAAATCCAAGTCAAGCTATCAGACACTGTTTTGGAGCTATCAGACAGGTTTAAAACAGTAGTCAAGCTATCAGACACTTATTTGTTAGTACTTTCTTAAGACTATTAAAGGCTGTACCATACATATATGCTAATAAGAAATGTTTTAATGAATACCACAAGCATTTTTGTTATAAATGTCACTCAAATGTAAAAAAAAAGTCATATTCCAGCATTTCTCTAAGCGTTAAAAACAAAATTCCCCATTGTGCCACTACATTTTCACCACAGCTAGTTCAAACAGTGACCCCACTAAGATATCACAAAGTATGGAAATTTTTTGGTTGGAATTTTAAAAATATAGGGCCCCAAACGTCCCTAAAATTGCAAAAATCATCACTTTCAAGCAATTTCACTTAGGGATAAAAGCAAAATCTCCCATTGTGCCACTACATTTTCACCACAGCTAGCTCACACAATGACCCCTCTACGATATCATAAATTTTGGAGAGTTTTTACTGTGGAATTTTAAAAATATTGGGCCCCAAATGTCCCTCGAATTGCATAAATTGGCCCTTTTCAGCAAATTCACTTAGGAATAAAAAAGAAATCTCCCATTGTTCCACTAAAATTTCACCACAGCTAGCTCACACAATGACCCCTCTACGGTATCACTAAGTTTAGACCATTTTTACTGTGGAATTTTAAAAATATTGGGCCCCAAATGTCCCTTGAATTTCATAAATCGGCCCTTTTCAGAAAATTCACTTAGGAATAAAAAAGAAATCTCCCATTGTTCCACTAAAATCTCACCACAGCTAGCTCACACAATGACCCCTCTACGATATCACAAAGTTTGGAGACTTTTTACTGTGGAATTTTAAAAATATTGGGACCCATATGTCCCTCGAATTGCATAAATAGGCCCTTTTCAGCAAATTAATTTAAGAATAAAAAAGAAATCTCCCATTGTTCCACTAAAATTTCACAACAGCTAGCTCACACAATGACACCTCTACGGTATCACTAAGTTTGGACCATTTTTACTGTGGAATTTTAAAAATATTGGGCCCCAAATGTCCCTTGAATTTCATAAATCGGCCCTTTTCAGCAAATTCACTTAGGAATAAAAAAGAAATCTCCCATTGTTCCACTAAAATTTCACCACAGCTAGCTCACACAATGACCCCTCTACGATATCACACATTTTGGAGAGTTTTTACTGTGGAATTTTAAAAATATAGGGCCCCAAATGTGCCTTGAATTTCATAAATCGGCCCTTTTCAGCAAATTCACTTAGGAATAAAAAAGAAATCTCCCATCGTTCCACTAAAATTTCAACACAGCTAGCTCACACAATGACCCCTCTACAGTATCACTAAGTTTGGACTATTTTTACTATGGAATTTTAAAAATATTGGGCCCCAAATGTCCCTCAAATTGTAAAAATAGTCACTTTCCACAAATTTCACTTTGGGATAAAAAAGAAATCTCCCATTGTTCCACTAAAATTTCACCACAGCTAGCTCACACAATGACCTCTCTACGGTATCACTAAGTTTGGACCATTTTTACTGTGGAATTTTAAAAATATAGGGCCCCAAATGTCCCTTGAATTTCATAAATCGGCCCTTTTCAGCAAATTCACTTAGGAATAAAAAATAAATCTCCCATTATTCCACTAAAATTTCACCACAGCTAGCTCACACAATGACCCCTCTACAATATCGAACATTTTGGAGAGTTTTTACTGTGGAATTTTAAAAATATAGGGCCCCAAATGTGCCTTGAATTTCATAAATTGGCCCTTTTCAGCAAATTCACTTAGGAATAAAAAAGAAATCTCCCATTGTTCCACTAAAATTTCACCACAGCTAGCTCACACAATGACCCCTCTACGGTATCACTAAGTTTGGCCTATTTTTACTGTGGAATTTTAAAAATATTTGGCCCCAAATGTCCCTCAAATTGAAAAAATAGGCACTTTCCAAAAATTTCACTTTGGGATAAAAAAGAAATCTCTAATTGTTCCACTAAAATTTCACCACAGCTAGCTCACACAATGACCCCTCTATGGTATCACTAAGTTTGGGCTATTTTTACTGTGGAATTTTAAAAATATTGGGCCCCAAATGTCCCTCAAATTGCAAAAATAGTCACTTTCCAAAAATTTCACTTTGGGATAAAAAAGAAATCTCCCATTGTTCCACTAAAATTTCACCACAGCTAGCTCACACAATGACCCTCTATGGTATCACTAAGTTTGGACCATTTTTACTGTGGAATTTTAAAAATATTGGGCCCCAAATGTCCCTTGAATTTCATAAATTGGCCCTTTTCAGCAAATTCACTTAGGAATAAAAAAGAAATCTCCAATTGTTCCACTAAAATTTCACTAGAGCTAGCTCACACAATGACCCCTCTAAGATATCACAAAGTTTGGAGACTTTTTACTGTGGAATTTTAAAAATATTGGGACCCATATGTCCCTCGAATTGCATAAATAGGCCCTTTTCAGCAAATTCACTTAGGAATAAAAAAGAAATCTCCCATTGTTCCACTAAAATTTCACCACAGCTAGCTCACACAATGACCCCTCTATGGTATCACTAAGTTTGGGCTATTTTTACTGTGGAATTTATTAATATTGGGCCCCAAATGTCCCTTATATTGCAAAAATACTCACTTTCCAAAAATTTCACTTTGGGATAAAAAAGAAATCTCCCATTGTTCCACTAAAATTTCACCACAGCTAGCTCACACAATGAACCCTCTATGGTATCACTAAGTTTGGACCATTTTTACTGAGGAATTTTAAAAATATTGGGCCCCAAATGTCCCTCAAATTGCAAAAATAGTCACTTTCCAAAAATTTCACTTTGGGATAAAAAAGAAATCTCCCATTGTTCCACTAAAATTTCACCACAGCTATCTCACACAATGACCCCTCTACGGTATCACTAAGTTTGGACCATTTTTACTTTGGAATTTTAAAAATATTGGGCCCCAAATGTCCCTTGAATTTCATAAATCGGCCCTTTTCAGCAAATTCACTTAGGAATAAAAAAGAAATCTCCCATTGTTCCACTAAAATTTCACCACAGCTAGCTCACACAATGACCTCTCTATGATATCACAAAGTTTGGAGACTTTTTATTGTGGAATTTTAAAAATATTGGGACCCATATGTCCCTCGAATTGCATTAATAGGCCCTTTTCAGAAAATTACCTTAGGAATAAAAAAGAAATCTCCCATTGTTCCACTAAAATTTCACCACAGCTAGCTCACACAATGATCCCTCTACAGTATCACTAAGTTTGGACCATTTTTACTGTGGAATTTTAAAAATATTGGGCCCCAAATGTCCCTCAAATTGCAAAAATAGGCACTTTTCAGCAAATTCACTTAGGAATAAAAAAGAAATCTCCCATTGTTCCACTAAAATTTCACCACAGCTAGCTCACACAATGACCCCTCTACGGTATCACTAAGTTTGAACCATTTTTACTGTGGAATTTTAAAAATATTGGGCCCCAAATGTCCCTTGAATTTCATAAATCGGCCCTTTTCAGCAAATTCACTTAGGAATAATAAGAAATCTCCCATTGTTCCACTAAAATTTCACCACAGCTAGCTCACACAATGACCCCTCTACGATATCACACATTTTGGAGAGTTTTTACTGTGGAATTTTAAAAATATTGGGCCCCAAATGTGCCTTGAATTTCATAAATTGGCCCTTTTCAGCAAATTCACTTAGGAATAAAAAAGAAATCTCCCATTGTTCCACTAAAATTTCACCACAGCTAGCCCACACAATGACCCCTCTACGGTATCACTAAGTTTGGACTATTTTTACTGTGGAATTTTAAAAATATTGGGCCCCAAATGTCCCTCAAATTGCAAAAATACTCACTTTCCAAAAATTTCACTTTGGGATAAAAAATAAATCTCCCATTGTTCCACTAAAATTTCACCACAGCTAGCTCACACAATGACCCCTCTATGGTATCACTAAGTTTGGACCATTTTTACTGTGGAATTTTAAAAATATTGGGCCCCATATGTCCCTTGAATTTCATAAATCATCCCTTTTCAGCAAACTCACTTATGAATAAAAAAGAAATCTCCCATTGTTCCACTAAAATTTCACAACAGCTAGCTCACACAATGACCCTTCTACGGTATCACTAAGTTTGGACCATTTTTACTGTGGAATTTTAAAAATATTGGGTCCCAAATGTCCCTTGAATTTCATAAATCGGCCCTTTTCAGCAAATTCACTTAGGAATAAAAAAGAAATCTCCCATTGTTCCACTAAAATTTCACCACAGCTAGCTCACACAATGACCTCTCTATGATATCACAAAGTTTGGAGACTTTTTACTGTGGAATTTTAAAAATATTGGGACCCATATGTCCCTCGAATTGCATAAATAGGCCCTTTTCAGCAAATTCACTTAGGAATAAAAAAGAAATCTCCCATTGTTCCA
Organism: Bombina bombina; assembly: GCF_027579735.1. Classification (NCBI taxonomy): domain Eukaryota; kingdom Metazoa; phylum Chordata; class Amphibia; order Anura; family Bombinatoridae; genus Bombina; species Bombina bombina. The sequence goes on along the minus strand of NC_069502.1, from coordinate 461,590,809 downwards.
CTAAAATTTCACCACAGCTAGCCCACACAATGACCCCTCTACGGTATCACTAAGTTTGGACTATTTTTACTGTGGAATTTTAAAAATATTGGGCCCCAAATGTCCCTCAAATTGCAAAAATACTCACTTTCCAAAAATTTCACTTTGGGATAAAAAATAAATCTCCCATTGTTCCACTAAAATTTCACCACAGCTAGCTCACACAATGACCCCTCTACGGTATCACTAAGTTTGGACTATTTTTACAGTGGAATTTTAAAAATATTGGGCCCCAAATGTCCCTTGAATTTCATAAATTGGCCCTTTTCAGCAAATTCACTTAGGAATAATAAGAAATCTCCCATTGTTCCACTAAAATTTCACCACAGCTAGCTCACACAATGACCCCTCTACGATATCACAAAGTTTGGAGACTTTTTACTGTGGAATTTTAAAAATATTGGGACCCATATGTCCCTCGAATTGCATAAATAGGCCCTTTTCAGCAAATTCACTTAGGAATAAAAAAGAAATCTCCCATTGTTCCACTAAAATTTCACCACAGCTAGCCCACACAATGACCCCTCTACGGTATCACTACGTTTGGACTATTTTTACTGTGGAATTTTAAAAATATTGGGCCCCAAATGTCCCTCAAATTGCAAAAATACTCACTTTCCAAAAATTTCACTTTGGGATAAAAAATAAATCTCCCATTGTTCCACTAAAATTTCACCACAGCTAGCTCACACAATGACCCCTCTATGGTATCACTAAGTTTGGACCATTTTTACTGTGGAATTTTAAAAATATTGGGCCCCATATGTCCCTTGAATTTCATAAATCGTCCCTTTTCAGCAAATTCACTTATGAATAAAAAAGAAATCTCCCATTGTTCCACTAAAATTTCACAACAGCTAGCTCACACAATGACCCTTCTACGGTATCACTAAGTTTGGACCATTTTTACTGTGGAATTTTAAAAATATTGGGCCCCAAATGTCCCTTGAATTTCATAAATCGGCCCTTTTCAGCAAATTCACTTAGGAATAAAAAAGAAATCTCCCATTGTTCCACTAAAATTTCACCACAGCTAGCTCACACAATGACCTCTCTATGATATCACAAAGTTTGGAGACTTTTTACTGTGGAATTTTAAAAATATTGGGACCCATATGTCCCTCGAATTGCATAAATAGGCCCTTTTCAGCAAATTACCTTAGGAATAAAAAAGAAATCTCCCATTGTTCCACTAAAATCTCACCACAGCTAGCTCACACAATGATCCCTATACGGTATCACTAAGTTTGGACCATTTTTACTGTGGAATTTTAAAAATATTGGGCCCCAAATGTCCCTCAAATTGCAAAAATAGGCACTTTTCAGCAAATTCACTTAGGAATAAAAAGAAATCTCCCATTGTTCCACTAAAATTTCACCACAGCTAGCTCACACAATGACCCCTCTACGATATCACACATTTTGGAGAGTTTTTACTGTGGAATTTTAAAAATATTGGGCCCCAAATGTGCCTTGAATTTCATAAATCGGCCCTTTTCAGCAAATTCACTTAGGAATAAAAAAGAAATCTCCCATTGTTCCACTAAAGTTTCACCACAGCTAGCTCACACAATGACCCCTCTATGGTATCACTAAGTTTGGACTATTTTTACTGTGGAATTTTAAAAATATTGGGCCCCAAATGTCCCTCAAATTGCAAAAATACTCACTTTCCAAAAATGTCACTTTGGGATAAAAAATAAATCTCCCATTGTTCCACTAAAATTTCACCACAGCTAGCTCACACAATGACCCCTCTACGGTATCACTAAGTTTGGACCATTTTTACTGTGGAATTTTAAAAATATTGGGCCCCATATGTCCCTTGAATTTCATAAATCGTCCCTTTTCAGCAAATTCACTTAGGAATAATAAGAAATCTCCCATTGTTCCACTAAAATTTCACCACAGCTAGCTCACACAATGACCCCTCTACGATATCACACATTTTGGAGAGTTTTTACTGTGGAATTTTAAAAATATTGGGCCCCAAATGTGCCTTGAATTTCATATATCGGCCCTTTTCAGCAAATTCACTTAGGAATAAAAAAGAAATCTCCCATTGTTCCACTAAAGTTTCACCACAGCTAGCTCACACAATGACCCCTCTACGGTATCACTAAGTTTGGACTATTTTTACTGTGGAATTTTAAAAATATTGGGCCCCAAATGTCCCTCAAATTGCAAAAATACTCACTTTCCAAAAATGTCACTTTGGGATAAAAAATAAATCTCCCATTGTTCCACTAAAATTTCACCACAGCTAGCTCACACAATGACCCCTCTACGGTATCACTAAGTTTGGACCATTTTTACTGTGGAATTTTAAAAATATTGTGCCCCATATGTCCCTTGAATTTCATAAATCGTCCCTTTTCAGCAAATTCACTTATGAATAAAAAAGAAATCTCCCATTGTTCCACTAAAATTTCACCACAGCTAGCTCACACAATGACCCCTCTATGGTATCACTAAGTTTGGACCATTTTTACTGTGGAATTGTAAAAATATTGGGCCCCAAATGTCCCTTGAATTTCATAAATCGGCCCTTTTCAGCAAATTCACTTAGGAATAGAAAAGAAATCTCCCATTGTTCCACTAAATTTTCACCACAGCTAGCTCACACAATGACCCCTCTACGGTATCACTAAGTTTGGACTATTTTTACTGTAGAATTTTAAAAATATTGGGCCCCAAATGTCCCTTGAATTTCATAAATTGGCCCTTTTCAGCAAATTCACTTAGGAATAAAAAAGAAATCTCCCATTGTGCCACTAACATTTCACCACAGCTAGCTCACACAATGACCCCTCTACGATATCACAAAGTTTGGAGACTTTTTACTGTGGAATTTTAAAAATATTGGGACCCATATGTCCCTCGAATTGCATAAATAGGCCCTTTTCAGCAAATTCACTTAGGAATAAAAAAGAAATCTCCCATTGTGCCACTAAAATTTCACCACAGCTAGCTCAAACAATGACCCCTCTACGGTATCACTAAGTTTGGACCATTTTTACTGTGGAATTTTAAAAATATTGGGCCCCAAATGTCCCTTGAATTTCATAAATCGGCCCTTTTCAGCAAATTCACTTAGGAATAAAAAAGAAATCTCCCATTGTTCCACTAAAATTTCACCACAGCTAGCTCACACAATCACCCCTCTACAATATCACACATTTTGGAGAGTTTTTACTGTGGAATTTTAAAAATATAGGGCCCCAAATGTGCCTTGAATTTCATAAATCGGCCCTTTTCAGCAAATTCACTTAGGAATAAAAAAGAAATCTCCCATTGTTCCACTAAAATTTCACCACAGCTAGCTCACAAATGTTAGTGGAACAATGGGAGTTTTATTTTTTATTCCTAAGTGAATTTGCTGAATAGGGCCAATTTATGAAATTCAAGGGAAGTTTGGGGCCCAATATTTTTAAAAATCCACAGTAAAAATGGTCCAAACTTAGTGATACCATAGAGGGGTCATTGTGTGAGCTAGCTGTGGTGAAATTTTAGTGGAACAATGGGAGATTTCTTTTTTATTCCTAAGTGAATTTGATGAAAAGGGCCTATTTATCCAATTCGAGGGACATATGGGTCCGAATATTTTTAAAATTCCACAGTAAAAAGTCTCCAAACTTTGTGATACCGTAGAGGGGTCATTGTGTGAGCTAGCTGTGGTGAAATTTTAGTGGAACAATGGGAGATTTCTTTTTTATTCCTAAGTGAATTTGCTGAAAAGGGCCAATTTATGAAATTCAAGGGACGTTTGGGGCCCTATATTTTTAAAATTCCACAGTAAAAAGTCTCCAAACTTTGTGATATCGTAGAGGGGTCATTGGGTGAGCTAGCTGCGGTGAAATTTTAGTGGAACTATGGGAGATTTCTTTTTTATTCCTAAGTGAATTTGCTGAAAAGGGCCGATTTATGAAATTCAAGGGACATTTGGGGCCCTATATTTTTAAATTTCCACAGTAAAAAGACTCCAAACTTTGTGATATCGTAGAGGGGTCATTGGGTGAGCTAGCTGTTGTGAAATTTTAGTGGAACAATGGGAGATTTCTTTTTTTATCCCAAAGTAAAATTTTTGGAAAGTGCCTATTTTTTCAATTTGAGGGACATTTGGGGCCCAATATTTTTAAAATTCCACAGTAAAAATGGTCCAAACTTAGTGATACCGTAGAGGGGTCATTGTGTGAGCTAGCTGTGGTGAAATTTTAGTGGAACAATGGGAGATTTCTTTTTTATTCCTAAGTGAATTTGCTGAAAAGGGCCGATTTATGAAATTCAAGGGACATTTGGGGCCCAATATTTTTAAAATTCCACAGTAAAAAGTCTCCAAACTTTGTGATTTCGTAGAGGGGTCATTGGGTGAGCTAGCTGTGGTGAAATTTTAGTGGAACAATTGAAGATTTCTTTTTTATCCCAAAGTGAAATCTTTGGAAAGTGCCATTTTTTTCAATTTGAGGGACATTTGGGGCCCAATATTTTTAAAATTCCACAGTAAAAATGGTGCAAACTTAGTGATACCATAGAGGGGTCATTGTGTGAGCTAGCTGTGGTGAAATTTTAGTGGAACAATGGGAGATTTCTTTTTTATTCCTAAGTGAATTTGCTGAAAAGGGCCTATTTATTCAATTCGAGGGACATATGGGTCCCAATATTTTTAAAATTCCACAGTAAAAAGTCTCCAAACTTTGTGATATTGTAGAGGGGTCATTGGGTGAGCTAGCTGCAGTGAAATTTTAGTGGAACAATGGGAGATTTCTTTTTTATTCCTAAGTGAATTTGCTGAAAAGGGCCGATTTATGAAATTCAAGGGACATTTGGGGCCCTATATTTTTAAATTTCCAAAGTAAAAAGTCTCCAAACTTTGTGATATCGTAGAGGGGTCATTGGGTGAGCTAGCTGTTGTGAAATTTTAGTGGAACAATGGGAGATTTCCTTTTTTATCCCAAAGTGAAATTTTTGGAAAGTGCCTATTTTTTCAATTTGAGGGACATTTGGGGCCCAATATTTTTAAAATTCCACAGTAAAAATGGTCCAAACTTAGTGATACCGTAGAGGGGTCATTGTGTGAGCTAGCTGTGGTGAAATTTTAGTGGAACAATGGGAGATTTCTTTTTTATTCCTAAGTGAATTTGCTGAAAAGGGCCGATTTATGAAATTCAAGGGACATTTGGGGCCCTATATTTTTAAAATTCCACAGTAAAAAGTCTCCAAACTTTGTGATATCGTAGAGGGGTCATTGGGTGAGCTAGCTGTGGTGAAATTTTAGTGGAACAATGGGAGATTTCTTTTTTATCCCAAAGTGAAATTTTTGGAAAGTGCCAATTTTTTCAATTTGAGGGACATTTGGGGCCCAATATTTTTTTAAATTCCACAGTAAAAATGGTGCAAACTTAGTGATACCATAGAGGGGTCATTGTGTGAGCTAGCTGTGGTGAAATTTTAGTGGAACAATGGGAGATTTCTTTTTTATCCCTAAGTGAATTTGCTGAAAAGGGCCTATTTATTCAATTCGAGGGACATATGGGTCCCAATATTTTTAAAATTCCACAGTAAAAAGTCTCCAAACTTTGTGATATTGTAGAGGGGTCATTGGGTGAGCTAGCTGCAGTGAAATTTTAGTGGAACAATGGGAGATTTCTTTTTTATTCCTAAGTGAATTTGCTGAAAAGGGCCGATTTATGAAATTCAAGGGACATTTGGGGCCCTATATTTTTAAATTTCCACAGTAAAAAGTCTCCAAACTTTGTGATATCGTAGAGGGGTCATTGGGTGAGCTAGCTGTTGTGAAATTTTAGTGGAACAATGGGAGATTTCCTTTTTTATCCCAAAGGGAAATTTTTGGAAAGTGCCTATTTTTTCAATTTGAGGGACATTTGGGGCCCAATATTTTTTAAAATTCCACAGTAAAAATGGTCCAAACTTAGTGATACCGTAGAGGGGTCATTGTGTGAGCTAGCTGTTGTGAAATTTTAGTGGAACAATGGGAGATTTCTTTTTTATTCCTAAGTGAATTTGCTGAAAAGGGCCGATTTATGAAATTCAAGGGACATTTGGGGCCCTATATTTTTAAAATTCCACAGTAAAAAGTCTCCAAACTTTGTGATATCGTAGAGGGGTCATTGGGTGAGCTAGCTGTGGTGAAATTTTAGTGGAACAATGGGAGATTTCTTTTTTATCCCAAAGTGAAATTTTTGGAAAGTGCCAATTTTTTCAATTTGAGGGACATTTGGGGCCCAATATTTTTTAAAATTCCACAGTAAAAATGGTCCAAACTTAGTGATACCGTAGAGGGGTCATTGTGTGAGCTAGCTGTGGTGAAATTTTAGTGGAACAATGGGAGATTTCATTTTTATTTCTAAGTGAATTTGCTGAAAAGGGCCGATTTATGAAATTCAAGGGACATTTGGGGCCTCATATTTTTAAAATTCCACAGTAAAAAGTCTCCAAACTTTGTGATATTGTAGAGGGGTCATTGGGTGAGCTAGCTGCGGTGAAATTTTAGTGGAACAATGGGAGTTTTTTTTTTTATCCCAAAGTGAAATTTTTGGAAAGTGCCAATTTTTTCAATTTGAGGGACATTTGGGGCCCAATATTTTTAAAATTCCACAGTAAAAATTGTCCAAACTTTGTGATATCGTAGAAGGGTCATTGTGTGAGCTAGCTGTGGTGAAATTTTAGTGGAACAATGGGAGATTTCTTTTTTATCCCAAAGTGAAATTTTTGGAAAGTGCCATTTTTTTCAATTTGAGGGACATTTGGGGCCCAATATTTTTAAAATTCCACAGTAAAAATGGTCCAAACTTAGTGATACCGTAGAGGGGTCATTGTGTGAGCTAGCTGTGGTGAAATTTTAGTGGAACAATGGGAGATTTCTTTTTTATCCCAAAGTGAATTTGCTGAGAAGGGCCGATTTATGAAATTCAAGGGACATTTGGGGCCCTATATTTTTAAAATTCCACAGTAAAATGTCTCCAAACTTTGTGATATCGTAGAGGGGTCATTGGGTGAGCGAGGTGCGGTGAAATTTTAGTGGAGCAATGGGAGATTTCTTTTTTATTCCTAAGTGAATTTGCTGAAAAGGGCCGATATATGAAATTCAAGGGACATTTGGGGCCCTATATTTTTAAATTTCCACAGTAAAAAGTCTCCAAACTTTGTGATATCGTAGAGGGGTCATTGGGTGAGCTAGCTGCGGTGAGGTGAAATTTTAGTGGAACAATGGGAGATTTCTTTTTTATTCCTAATTGAATTTGCTGAAAAGGGCCGATTTATGAAATACAAGGGACATTTGGGGCCCTATATTTTTAAATTTCCACAGTAAAAAGTCTCCAAACTTTGTGATATCGTAGAGGGGTCATTGGGTGAGCTAGCTGTTGTGAAATTTTAGTGGAACAATGGGAGATTTCTTTTTTATCCCAAAGTGAAATTTTTGGAAAGTGCCTATTTTTTCAATTTGAGGGACATTTGGGGCCCAATATTTTTAAAATTCCACAGTAAAAATGGTCCAAACTTAGTGATACCATAGAGGGGTCATTGTGTGAGCTAGCTGTGGTGAAATTTTAGTGGAACAATGGGAGATTTTTTTTTTATTCCTAAGTGAATTTGCTGAAAAGGGCCGATTTATGAAATTCAAGGGACATTTGGGGCTCTATATTTTTAAAATTCCACAGTAAAAAGTCTCCAAACTTTGTGATATCGTAGAGGGGTCATTGGGTGAGCTAGCTGTGGTGAAATTTTAGTGGAACAATGGGAGATTTCTTTTTTATCCCAAAGTGAAATTTTTGGAAAGTGCCAATTTTTTCAATTTGAGGGACATTTGGGGCCCAATATTTTTAAAATTCCACAGTAAAAATGGTGCAAACTTAGTGATACCATAGAGGGGTCATTGTGTGAGCTAGCTGTGGTGAAATTTTAGTGGAACAATGGGAGATTTCTTTTTTATTCCTAAGTGAATTTGCTGAAAAGGGCCGATTTATGAAATTCAAGGGACATTTGGGGCCCTATATTTTTAAATTTCCACAGTAAAAAGTCTCCAAACTTTGTGATATCGTAGTGGGGTCATTGTGTGAGCTAGCTGTTGTGAAATTTTAGTGGAACAATGGGAGATTTCTTTTTTATTCCCAAGTGAATTTGATGAAAAGGGCCGATTTATGAAATTCAAGGGACATTTGGGGCCCTATATTTTTAAAATTCCACAGTAAAAATTGTCCAAACTTTGTGATATCGTAGAGGGGTCATTGTGTGAGCTAGCTGTGGTGAAAGTTTAGTGGAACAATGGGAGATTTCTTTTTTATCCCAAAGTGAAATTTTTGGAAAGTGCCAATTTTTTCAATTTGAGGGACATTTGGGGCCCAATATTTTTAAAATTCCACAGTAAAAATGGTCCAAACTTAGTGATACCGTAGAGGGGTCATTGTGTGAGCTAGCTGTGGTGAAATCTTAGTGGAACAATGGGAGATTTCTTTTTTATTCCTAAGTGAATTTGCTGAAAAGGGCCGATTTATGAAATTCAAGGGACATTTGGGGACCTATATTTTTAAAATTCCACAGTAAAAAGTCTTCAAACGTTGTGATATCGTTGAGGGGTCATTGGGTGAGCTAGCTGTGGTGAAATTTTAGTGGAACAATGGGAGATTTTGGTTTTATCCCTAAGTGAAATTGCTTGAAAGTGATGATTTTTGCAATTTTAGGGACGTTTGGGGCCCTATATTTATAAAATTCCACAATAAAAAGTTTCCATACTTTGTGATATCTTAGTGGGGTCATTGTTTGAACTAGCTGTGGTGAAAATGTAGTGGCACAAAGGGGAATTTTGTTTTTAACTCTTAGAGAAATGCTGGAGTATGACTTTTTTTTTACATTTGAGTGACATTTATAACAAAAATGCTTGTGGTATTCATTAAAACATTTCTTATTAGCATATATGTATGGTACAGCCTTTAATAGTCTTAAGAAAGTACTAACAAATAAGTGTCTGATAGCTTGACTACTGTTTTAAACCTGTCTGATAGCTCCAAAACAGTGTCTGATAGCTTGACTTGGATTTTTAAACTGTCTGATAGCTTGACTCCAGTAAGATGTGCAAGGTAAACAAAAGCTTTTTGGAGCGGCCAGAACCTACACAAAGATCCTAGAAGGGGCAAAAAATATATCAGTGACATGTGCAGCTGAGAGAGTTACTTATTGTTAAACATATGGGCTGACTGCCATCAAATAAGTGAATCAAGTGGGTGCTTATGCTAGATAAAAGGAGAAATATTCCAAGGGGGTATTTCACCGCTTCACCTCCAAAGTCCCATGTAATGAGCCTTAGGGCTAAGGGACATATCTGAGGTTTGGTGCAGAAAAAAGGCTGAGAGGACAGAGATCGAATGCAGAGTATAATTATGGTCCCACCTAACCCCTAGTTACCCGTTGTTGTTTTTTTATAATTTAGAATGCATCTGATCTTTTTGTTTTGTGTTTTTTTTAGCAGAAGGATGCCATCTGACCACATACTAAAGAGCTCATATAGGCTACATTTATAAGGTAGTATAGCTTTATGTGGCAGTTTAAAAAATAAAATGTGCTACAGATACAAAACAGTACATTTTCTGATAACAAATATACTTTATTAAAATTAGATACTCATTAGTTATACTGTTACATTAAAATAAACTCTTCTTACATTTTATGTGCTATGTTTATGAAAACTACACCTGCACTCCTGTATTACACATCACGGAAACTATGAGGAGTTTATCGCTGATTAATATAAGTTTGTCAAGTCAGGATGCAAACTTTTTCGCGGTTCTGACAGCAGCTCGTACGACTAGTCCGTTCCTATCACACACATTAAAAAAACAGTGCTTTACATCAACTAAAGCACAAGCTGTTAATATGTAACTCTTCTGGACGTAGCAGTTCATGAATTGTAATTTGTTCGCGCTACTTTTTTTTAAGCCTTACGGGACACCGGACTTTTATAGGAACCCCAAGGTATGTCGGGAGATTTTGCTGGATCCCCATTGAAAGAATTATGAAACCATATTGGATGCCGGGATATGTAGTCCTTAAGAGAAAAGAACGACGGTATTTGTAGTTTTAAGGTCCAGTATTCACTTTGGCATGCACTTGACTTGAGTTTCGAAGAGACTTTCCCCGTATGGGTAATTTGGTATTACCTTTTGGCATTTGCGGGTATACTACCTGGTACCATGATGGACCTCTCTGCTCTAGAAACGATGTGCGTAGGTACTAGTTTAGCAGTGAGCAGCCTCTTCTACTACCTGTACCGTAGGCAGCGTCTGACAGTGACACGGATCCAGGTGAAAAAAGTGATCCGAAATAATGTATTTTCCCTGCCCCCCTTTACTATCCAACCTGGGTTTTACGAAATGTGTGTGCTTTACTCTTAGGCCGCTCACAGACTGCATGCGGACAGTGATCCTAAGAAGCTGCTGGGGAGCACTAAGGAGCTGCCTTATGTGGTGTTAGAGGGTGAGTTGTTTACGTTATCATGCAGTGTGCACTCATTCAGTATAGTAGATAACTGCTGTGACACATACATGTACAACTCTAGGGGGCGCTATAACAGATACTATATGATATGGGTCCGAACTGACTAGTTTCAATGAGCCACAATAATGTGACTAGTATAAAAAAGTACCCACTTGATATATAAATCAGATATTTGCAATAATATGTGCTCAATATAAATGCACAATAATGAAAATAAAAAAATCTTATCTGTGTCTTTTTATCAGATTAATATCATAAATCCAGATAGTGCGGGTAGTCCAGAATTGCAGGTGATCCCAAATGGTGATTAATCTGTGTTGTTACCAAATGGAACAGGCTTGATGAATGAAGGCAGCTCCTCTCATGTATATACAACAGCAGTAAGGCATCTGTGAAAAAGATCACAAAGAAAAGGGCACCTCCTAGTGCAATACTGCGATGGTGATAACACAATGACAAATCCTGTGTTAAAATGATACAAGGAGAGCAGCACCAGATGTGCTAAATGAGACAAGCTGGGGACTCGCAGTGGCCCAGCAACACTGATCCAAGCTCCGGATAGCAGAGTTCAGGAGAGTCCAAGTGTCCAAAGAAGTAGGTCAGGCTCAGGCTTCCGTATAAATAATCATGTATTTATTAAAATCAGATATAAAAACAAAGGGTGTTATGTTCACACCAAGTATATAAAAACAACAGTGGTAACAGATTGCTACGCGTTTTCCAGGACAGTGGTGAGAAAGAATAGAGAATGAGGAGAGATGAGAGTGAAAAAGGAACAGCAGGAGAGAAGATAAAGCATAGATGGAGAAGAGAAAATAGAGAGAAGGAGAGAGTGAGGAAAGAAAGAGGGTAAAAAGTGGGGAAAGGTCAGAGAAAGAGGGAGAGAGAGAAGGGATTCATGGATTGAAGAAAGGGAAGGTGAGAGAGAGTGAAGAAAAACAGAAAATAAAGGGGCGAGAGTGTTTATAGAATAGAGATGGGTAGAGAGAGAGAGATAAGGGAGAGCATGCATAGAGAGAATGAAGAGAATCAAGGGTGTGGAGAAAGAAAGTAAAGAGATAGTGAATATAAAGAGACGAAGTGAAAGAGCAAGGAAAAAAAAAGAGAGAGGAGCGTGCAGAAAGAGAATGTAGCTAGTATAGAAGAGAGGAGAGTGCAGAAAGAGAATGTAGCTAGTATAGAAGAGAGGAGCGTGCAGAAAGAGAATGTAGCTAGTATAGAAGAGAGGAGAGTGCAGAAAGAGAATGTAGCTAGTATAGAAGAGAAGAGAGTGCAGAAAGAGAATGTAGCTAGTATAGAAGAGAGGAGAGTGCAGAAAGAGAATGTAGCTAGTATAGAAGAGAGGAGAGTGCAGAAAGAGAATGTAGCTAGTATAGAAGAGAAGAGAGTGCAGAAAGAGAATGTAGCTAGTATAGAAGAGAGGAGAGTGCAGAAAGAGAATGTAGCTAGTATAGAAGAGAGGAGAGTGCAGAAAGAGAATGTAGCTAGTATAGAAGAGAGGAGAGTGCAGAAAGAGAATGTAGCTAGTATAGAAGAGAGGAGAGTGCAGAAAGAGAATGTAGCTAGTATAGAAGAGAGGAGAGTGCAGAAAGAGAATGTAGCTAGTATAGAAGAGGAGAGTGCAGAAAGAGAATGTAGCTAGTAAAGAAGAGAGGAGAGTGCAGAAAGAGAATGTAGCTAGTATAGAAGAGAGGAGAGTGCAGAAAGAGAATGTAGCTAGTATAGAAGAGAGGAGAGTGCAGAAAGAGAATGTAGCTAGTAAAGAAGAGAGGAGAGTGCAGAAAGAGAATGTAGCTAGTATAGAAGAGAGGAGAGTGCAGAAAGAGAATGTAGCTAGTATAGAAGAGAGGAGAGTGCAGAAAGAGAATGTAGCTAGTAAAGAAGAGAGGAGAGTGCAGAAAGAGAATGTAGCTAGTATAGAAGAGAGGAGAGTGCAGAAAGAGAATGTAGCTAGTATAGAAGAGGAGAGTGCAGAAAGAGAATGTAGCTAGTATAGAAGAGAGGAGCGTGCAGAAAGAGAATGTAGCTAGTATAGAAGAGAGGAGAGTGCAGAAAGAGAATGTAGCTAGTATAGAAGAGAGGAGAGTGCAGAAAGAGAATGTAGCTAGTAAAGAAGAGAGGAGAGTGCAGAAAGAGAATGTAGCTAGTATAGAAGAGAGGAGAGTGCAGAAAGAGAATGTAGCTAGTATAGAAGAGAGGAGAGTGCAGAAAGAGAATGTAGCTAGTATAGAAGAGAGGAGAGTGCAGAAAGAGAATGTAGCTAGTATAGAAGAGAGGAGAGTGCAGAAAGAGAATGTAGCTAGTATAGAAGAGAGGAGAGTGCAGAAAGAGAATGTAGCTAGTATAGAAGAGAGGAGAGTGCAGAAAGAGAATGTAGCTAGTATAGAAGAGAGGAGAGTGCAGAAAGAGAATGTAGCTAGTATAGAAGAGAAGAGAGTGCAGAAAGAGAATGTAGCTAGTATAGAAGAGAAGAGAGTGCAGAAAGAGAATGTAGCTAGTATAGAAGAGAGGAGAGTGCAGAAAGAGAATGTAGCTAGTATAGAAGAGAAGAGAGTGCAGAAAGAGAATGTAGCTAGTATAGAAGAGAGGAGAGTGCAGAAAGAGAATGTAGCTAGTATAGAAGAGAGGAGAGTGCAGAAAGAGAATGTAGCTAGTATAGAAGAGAGGAGAGTGCAGAAAGAGAATGTAGCTAGTATAGAAGAGAGGAGAGTGCAGAAAGAGAATGTAGCTAGTATAGAAGAGAGGAGAGTGCAGAAAGAGAATGTAGCTAGTATAGAAGAGAGGAGAGTGCAGAAAGAGAATGTAGCTAGTATAGAAGAGAGGAGAGTGCAGAAAGAGAATGTAGCTAGTATAGAAGAGAGGAGAGTGCAGAAAGAGAATGTAGCTAGTATAGAAGAGAGGAGAGTGCAGAAAGAGAATGTAGCTAGTATAGAAGAGAGGAGAGTGCAGAAAGAGAATGTAGCTAGTATAGAAGAGAGGAGAGTGCAGAAAGAGAATGTAGCTAGTATAGAAGAGAGGAGAGTGCAGAAAGAGAATGTAGCTAGTATAGAAGAGAAGAGAGTGCAGAAAGAGAATGTAGCTAGTATAGAAGAGAGGAGAGTGCAGAAAGAGAATGTAGCTAGTATAGAAGAGAAGAGAGTGCAGAAAGAGAATGTAGCTAGTATAGAAGAGGAGAGTGCAGAAAGAGAATGTAGCTAGTATAGAAGAGAGGAGAGTGCAGAAAGAGAATGTAGCTAGTATAGAAGAGGAGAGTGCAGAAAGAGAATGTAGCTAGTATAGAAGAGAGGAGAGTGCAGAAAGAGAATGTAGCTAGTATAGAAGAGAGGAGAGTGCAGAAAGAGAATGTAGCTAGTATAGAAGAGAAGAGAGTGCAGAAAGAGAATGTAGCTAGTATAGAAGAGAGGAGAGTGCAGAAAGAGAATGTAGCTAGTATAGAAGAGAGGAGAGTGCAGAAAGAGAATGTAGCTAGTATAGAAGAGAGGAGAGTGCAGAAAGAGAATGTAGCTAGTATAGAAGAGAGGAGAGTGCAGAAAGAGAATGTAGCTAGTATAGAAGAGAGGAGAGTGCAGAAAGAGAATGTAGCTAGTATAGAAGAGAGGAGAGTGAAGAAAGAGAATGTAGCTAGTATAGAAGAGAGGAGAGTGCAGAAAGAGAATGTAGCTAGTATAGAAGAGAGGAGAGTGCAGAAAGAGAATGTAGCTAGTATAGAAGAGAGGAGAGTGCAGAAAGAGAATGTAGCTAGTATAGAAGAGAGGAGAGTGCAGAAAGAGAATGTAGCTAGTATAGAAGAGAGTGCAGAAAGAGAATGTAGCTAGTATAGAAGAGAGGAGAGTGCAGAAAGAGAATGTAGCTAGTATAGAAGAGAAGAGAGTGCAGAAAGAGAATGTAGCTAGTATAGAAGAGAGGAGAGTGCAGAAAGAGAATGTAGCTAGTATAGAAGAGGAGAGTGCAGAAAGAGAATGTAGCTAGTATAGAAGAGAGGAGAGTGCAGAAAGAGAATGTAGCTAGTATAGAAGAGAGGAGCGTGCAGAAAGAGAATGTAGCTAGTATAGAAGAGAGGAGAGTGCAGAAAGAGAATGTAGCTAGTAAAGAAGAGAGGAGAGTGCAGAAAGAGAATGTAGCTAGTAAAGAAGAGAGGAGAGTGCAGAAAGAGAATGTAGCTAGTAAAGAAGAGAGGAGAGTGCAGAAAGAGAATGTAGCTAGTATAGAAGAGAGGAGAGTGCAGAAAGAGAATGTAGCTAGTATAGAAGAGAGGAGAGTGCAGAAAGAGAATGTAGCTAGTATAGAAGAGAGGAGAGTGCAGAAAGAGAATGTAGCTAGTAAAGAAAAGTCATAGCAGACCTGGCAGATGTTGTGTTTTTTTAATCATTATCAGGATTACAGACAGGATTATCCTCTGGAGCTCCCTCAAACAGGTTATCACTTTTTCCCTGCTTCTGTTCATGCAGTGTGCGGCTAATTCTTACATCCTCAGGTTCAATTGATCAGGCTAATCTCTACTCTCCTCCTTTCAATCATACCTGTGTGCGATTTACACTGTGCACCATAACTGCCCAGCATAGTACTCAGATTTTGAGACACTAAGGAGACAACAGGGGTTGCATTTAGACATGCAGGATAGGAGGGTGTGCAATATAACCTCTCAGCCACAACTCTCCTTTTGCATCACTGCATTTTGAAACATGTAGTCCCCGGGTAAACAGCAGGAACCGGCAGAAAGTCAGGGACAAAGCTCACAGGTTCTTCCTATGCTTCTATGTCAACTATCCAACAGTGTTTTGTTTTTTTAACCATTGCCATGCCCATGCCACACATAAAAAAAATCCCATATGAACATAGAGACACACTGTGCGGCCTTAGATGACCGCTTATTTGGCCTATTGGTAGAGCTGCCTATGACAGACAATTTCTGTAACACAGTTCATCCCTCTGGAAATCAAAAGATTATCTTGCAAAAAAAGAAACACTAGTTTGCAGGGCTCATTGGTAGTAAAGATTGTAACAGGATATAAAATTGCAGAAAGAAGCTGGGCAGCACCTTGAATGGTAGCAATATTGGCAGCTCTGTGCAAACTGCTGTTAAATCGCCAATTATCAGCAGCTCCTCTACTCCTCTATTTCTGAAAATGCAAGATTGATATTAAGGAGACTGAGTTATTTCAATTGGGATGGAACAAGAGAGTCGGCAAACACAGAGACAAGCTACGGAGGAACTTGTAACCTCTCATTCTACTACAGAAGCACAAGATCTCCAGGATTGTGTTACAAAGGGGAACATATTGGACGCCACAGCCTTACTTGAAGGCGAACATATTTCTCTTAAAGTTAGGGACGCCCATCAGCAGATCCAAGCTCCAGCTGCTTACGGAGCAATAACCGACTCACAGGCGATTACGCTGCTACAGAGCGGAGATGCCTCAAATACAGAGAGACCACACCACACACGCGCCTCACTGAACCCTGAACTTACCGATGGTTGTGTTGTGCAGCCGTGCAAATGGAAGATGCCACATAATGTAGATACTCTTAGGACCGAGATGGCGGTACGCGCGGCTGTCCTCCATACACCTATGTGGAGCGAAATGGAGCAGAGCACCGAGGCCTCAACATATAGATCGGGCCAGAACAAAAAGGTACTCCGGAAGCTAACACTTTCTACTCAGAAGCGGGTCCCTAACTATCTTTACGTTATTGCCCAATTTCGGAGTGTGACAGAGACTTCCCATATACCAACCAGTGTAAGAGCCGCCAGTATTTTCAGGAAAACTGGTGTGAGCTATTACAGACTAGGCATCGAATATCAACAGTTAAAGAGGGGAGACAAGAGTGAGCAGAACCATCTTGAGCACAGAATACAGACAGAAGCTCTCTGCAAACATGACAGTCGTTATGCCCCTATGCTGAGATCTGCTATAATGCTCCAGTACAAGGCTGTAATTGGCTGAACATTAGCTGCACCACATTTTTTTTGGCAGTATAAATGGTACAATAACTCGTTGAAGTTTGACTCAAACTGCTATATCATGAATAATTACCTATTATGCTACCCTCCTTCTGCTATGATTGACAATTCATTCTTCAAGGGCAACTAATTTGTGTATAATCTCCCTACATAATCTGAAACGTGTCCTAATGATGGCAACTGAGCCTGATATGTGGATGTCTTTGTCACTACAAATTAATTATTTGTTTCTATATACACAGCAGTGGTTTGCAGTGCAGTCCCCTGCTCCTAGGCTGTTTACATTTGTTCCCAATACCATATCTTTGCGCCACTATGCCCCCCCCCCATAAAGGTCTAAGATTTAATTTAGGATATATAAATTATTTCCTATCTAAAAATTCACTCATACCAGGGATGAGCTGATAGGCACATTTGTTACTGTTCCTTTTCTTTATTTTTACACCTGCATGCTCTTATAGCTAACTCACACTATGCTTGTGTTTACCAATGTCTTATACTGCAGGTGCACTTCATTTACCCTTAACTATGCTTTGGAAATTCATATAGCCAACCATTGCATTATTCTGATAATTGCTAAACTACTAGCGGTCGTGGCAGCAAAGCTAACTTTATTAAAATATTAGCTGCTTTAGCGTTTGGTAAAAGGAGTTCAGGCTAATCAGTTTGTGTATAGAAACATAGAATTTGACGGTAGATAAGAACCAAAAAGGCCCATCAAGTCTACCCATATCACATGTTACTTTTTCCTTAGGATAGCCTTATGCATGTCCCAGGCATTTTTAAATTCCTTTACAGTCTTTGTGTTTACCACCTCAAATGGAAGTTTATTCCATGAATCCACCACCCTTTCTGTAAAAAAAATGCTTCCTCAAATTTCTCCTGAATCTACTACCCTCTAACTTTAGATTGTGACCCCTTGTTTTGGCATTTATTTTTTTGTTAAAAATGCTTTCAGCTTCTATTTTATTAAGTCCCTTCATATATTTGAAGGTTTCTATCATGTCACCTCTTTCCCTTCTATCCTCTAAACTATACATATTTAGATCATAGAGTCTTTCTTTGTACGTTTTATATTTTAGACCATGTACCATTTTAGTAGCCCTCCTTTGGACAGCTTTTAGTTTATTTATATCTTTCTGAAGATATGGCTCCAGAACTGTACACAGTATTCCAGATTTGGTCTAACTAATGATCTGTAAAGTGGCATAAGAACCTTGCTATTTCTGCTACTAATACCTCTTCCAAAGCAACCAAGCATTTGACTGGCCTTGCTGGCTGCACTGCGGCATTGTGTACCAAATTTTAAATCATCTGAAATAATAATTCCCAAATCCCTTTCTTCTTTAATTACAATTAGTAATGTACCATTGAGACTATAATTGGCCTTTGGGTTTTTGGATGGCCTTTGGGTTTTTGGATTTATGTATATATGTGTAATTATTGGATGCTTTAACAGTTAAAGGGATTCCATGAGACAGATATGGTTTATATCCTATCAGAGGCAAACAGCCTGTATTCATCTAAATTGTTCATGTGTAACATCCTCCAACAAGTTTTTGTACAGTATGATATACGCTAAAGCGCTTCATATTATTATAGTCCTTCAGTTATTTCTTAACCCAAGATGCTTGAGTGGCCCTATAGGTCTAATTCTTGATATGTCTCCCTTATTGCTCCCTTTTAATAGTATATGTTAATGTTATTGGTCCAAGAGAGGCCATTGTTTCCCATATGGGGATTATCATTTTTTTAAGTTTTGACTTTTAATTATAGGGGTTAACTATATGTATGTTTAAAATAAAAAAAAACAAAACAAAGGTTTATCATTGGAGATCCAAAAGTGGTCTCCAGTGTTGGCAACAACCTCCTATAGCTGATTCGTTTATTTGGGGAGGTCCAAAAGTGGCCTCGTATAACATTTGGGAGGTATATAGAACATTAGGCAATCATTTGACATAATAGATGTTTCCTTTGCAGGAATGAAGATAATCCCTGTCAAGATACAAGAAGACAGGAGCGCAACTCCGTGCACCAAACAGTACACGGACGATCTAAGTGTAGATTAAAAACTTTTTAATGGTTAAAACAAGAGTACATCCATCCAAACATATGATTCAACACTCACATCAGTGCCCTCAAACATATGAGGTATGTGTGTGCATCTATGTTGTTTAAAGAGAGCGTCCCTCCACCGGTCTCCTCCTCTCACCCTCCTGTGATATTCGATAACCAGCGGGTAAGTCCTCTCCTAAGTATCAGGACCCTCTCTGTTCCGATCTGATAAGCGCTGCTCTGTAAAAAGCCGGCTCCAGTGCAGACGCTATCCTTGTCGTCAGAGTACGTCCTACGTGTCGTCAAGTGGGCGTGGCCTAACGTGTTTCGCGAGGCTCCTCCTCGCTTCGTCAGAGGCAATGCCCACATTGCTTGTCATAGTCTTTTTATATCCTCCACACCTCTCTATCCTTTGCGGTGTATAGGACTTGGTATATTGCACAGTATGAGCTCAGGCCATCACCTTTGCAGGAATATATTTTGAAAATGTAAACTGATATACCATATACTGTCTATATTTTCATTTTTTTTATTATGCTACACTCTTAAATGTATGTCTTATTTCAAACCTCAAATAAAAAAATATTCAAAAAAAAATTGCAAAAAGAAAGTATTAGAGCATTTTATTATAGCATTATGGCTTGCATATAACAACGTGCCAAAATGTTTCGCCACCAATTGCTCACTAGCTCCCAGTAGGGCATTGCTGCCCCTAAGCCTGTGTAAAAATGCTTTTAAACAAAGTATACCAAGCAAATTAAGTAAATTTGATAATGTAAACTGAAAATCTCTTTAAAATTGCTCTATATAAACCATCAGATTTTAACTTTCTTGTCCCTTTAAATTGTAAATTTTTCTAATTAAATCAAGATGACTTTAATTGCTTACTGGTGTATTGTCTGATATACAGTATTTTAACATTTTTTATTTTCAAATTCTAGTATCAAAAAAGTTGCACAAACCACAACAAAAATATATTAAAAGTTAAAAGTACAGTTACACTCATAACACTGTCTGATAAAAATTATTTTAAAAAATGCATATAAAATTTATAAGGGCTCAAAGATATGAGATCTCGGGTAAAAAAGGGGTGCATAGGGCTTTAACATAGAGATACATACATACGTCTAAATATGTAGATATTTAGTGTATATATATATATGTGTATTTACAGACATATATGCACACATAAACAGACACATATATGTATGTGCTTGTGTATGTGTGTGTATATATATATATATATATATATATATATATATATATATATATATATATATATATATATTTCCAGTAAAAAATGCACTCTCAGGATTTTCAAACAAAAAGGTCAACTTTATTGCATGACGTTTCAGGAATATAATATTTCTTTCATCAGATCAAAAAGTGAACATATATGGTGCACAATCCCACAATATATAGTGACAAACAAAACTCTCACATACCCCTCTCATGAAAATTTGAGAGCGATTTGGAAAGCATCTGTGCGTTCCACCCAGCCGAAAAACCGGAAGTTAACGTTTCCACTTCCAGTTTCGCCAGGGATGTATTATATAATTATCCAAATACATGACCAAGTGATACACAATCCATCAAACAAACCTTTCTCGGCAAATGAGCAAGTACCTAGCTCATGACAAACAGAAAAAAACATCTGTGATAAAAACCGGCAAACCAGAAGTTAAAGTGACATCACTTCCGGTTTCGTCGAATAGTGAAAGCAAAACATTGCAAGAATGACAATCTCAAACTAAGTGAAATGGCAACAAATTGCATAAAGTAACCAACTCAAACTAAGTGAAATAATTACCAACAAAAGCAGCCAATAAAACTACTGTAAGTGCAGTTATAATGTACTGTGCAGTTATCACTAAAGTGTTAGTGTATCTATAACAGCTAAAAAGCCTAGTGTAAGTGTTGATGTACTCAGAATCATCCAAAAGAAAAAAGAAAAACATAAAAAAAGAATATCTCAAGAGTACAACATGTGTCCCCAGGGTAACTGTCATTTTATCAATGTAAGACTGACTAATCGTGCCTGTTGTATTAGACATTAGAGCTTTGCTGAATTACACCTCTTGTACAGGTTGGGTACCATCTCCCCAGGAGGTTTGAATTCTGTACCGGACTTCAAAGGGTTAATATGATCTGACACATACCTGAGGTGCGAATCTATGGGGTGGTGCCGTATGATACATGTGTGCCAGCAACATCCTGGGATGCCGTTGGTTCACTATAAGCACTATAAGAGGACCTTGATCCAGTGGGTGATATCTGCTGGCGGGGAACTCATGAGTGCCCACCTATCCCATAGTATAATGTCACAGTTATTACAGATAATACCATTATTTTTTAAGTCTGGGAGGTATACCAATATCTACGTAGGATGTAAGAAGATCTTTTATTTCCACACACGATGTGGACGCCACTCATGGGACAATATAAGATCATCAAAAGGGAGGATTCCAGTTAGGAGGATTCATGCACATTATGTGCCATTTAAGACAAAAATTCAATTCATATGTACAAGAGGAGATGCAGTGCTACCTGTTCATGTTTTTCTGTTATGTATAAGTCGATACTGGTAACAAGATGTAACACGGGCACTAGGGCTCCATTATTGGGGCTTCATATGCATAATGATACTGTATTGCAATGTTGCACCTGTGCCTTATGGTGTTTCCTTTATTATGTTACTCTCTTGCTTCCCCAGTGTAATTCAGCAAAGCTCTCATATCTAATACAACAGGCACAGACAGGATTAGTCAGTCTTACATTGATAAAATGACAGTTACCCTGGGGACACAAGTTGTACTCTTGAGATTCTTTTTTTTTTTATGGTTTTCTTTTTTATTTTGGATGATTCTGAGTACAGCAACACTTACACTAGGTTTATTTTGCTGTTATAGATACACTAACACTTTAGTGATAACTGCACAGTACATTATAACTGCACTTACAGTAGTTTTATTGTCTGCTACTGTTGGTAATTATTTCACTTAGTTTGAGATGGTCATTCTTGCAATGTTTTGCTTACACTATCCGGCGAAACCGGACATGATGTCACTTTAACTTCCGGTTTGCCGTTTTTTTATCACAGATGTTTTTTTATCACAGATGTTTTTTTCTGTTTTTCTGTCACGAGCTAGGTACTTGCTCATATGCAGAGAAAGGTTTTTTTGATGGATTGTGTATCACTTGGGCATGTATTTGGATAATTATATGTTATAATACATCCCTGGCAAAACCGGAAGTAGAAACATTAACTTCAGTTTTTTTGCTGGGTGGAACGCACAGATGCGTTCCAAATCAATTGCCTAGATTTAGAGTTCTGCGGTAGCCGTCAAAAGCAGCGTTAAGGGGTCCTAACGCTGCTTTTGGCCGCCCGCTGGTATTTAGAGTAGTGTAGGTAAAGGTCTCACGCTCACTATCAAGCCGCGACTTTTCCATACCGCAAATCCCCTTACGTCAATTGCGTATCCTATCTTTTCAATGGGATCTTCCTAACCCCGGTATTGAGAGTCTTGGCTGAAGTGAGCAGTAGACCCTCTACCGACAAGACTCCAGCCGCAGAAAAAAGTCAGTAGTTAAGAGCTTTCTGGGCTAACGCCGGTTTATAAAGCTCTTAACTACTGTGCTCTAAAGTACATTAACACCCATAAACTACCTATGTACCCCTAAACCGAGGTCCCCCCACATCGCCGCCACTATATTACATTTTTTTAACCCCTAATCTGCCGACCGCACACCGCCGCCACCTACATTATCCCTATGTACCCCTAATCTGCTGCCCCTAACATCGCCGACACCTACATAATATTTATTAACCCCTAATCTGCCCCCCCAACGTCGCCGCTACCTTACCTACACTTATTAACCCTTAATCTGCCTACCGGACCTCGCCGCTACTCTAATAAAGTTATTAACCCCTAAACCGCCGCACTCCCGCCTCCCCTAACTACTAATAAATAGTATTAACCCCTAATCTGCCCTCCCTAACATCGCCGCCACCTAACTTAAAGTATTAACCCCTAATTTGCTGACCGGACCTCGCCACTACTCTAATAAATGTATTAACCCCTAAGCTAAGTCTAACCCTAACACCCCCCTAAGTTAAATATAATTTTAATCTAACGAAATAAATTAACTCTTATTAACTAAAGTATTCTTATTTAAATACTTACCTGTAAAATAAACCCTAATATAGCTACAATATAACGAGTAATTATATTGTAGCTATTTTAGGATTTATATTTATTTTACAGGCAACTTTGTATTTATTTTAACCAGGTACAATAGCTATTAAATAGTTAATAACTATTTAATAGCTACCTAGTTGAAATAATTACAAAATGACCTGTAAAATAAATCCTAACCTAAGTTACAATTAAACCTAACACTACACTATCAATAAATTAATTAAATAAACTACCTACAATTACATACAATTAAATACACTAAACTAAATTACAAAAAACCCCCACTAAATTACAAAAAATAAAAAAAATTACAAGAATTTTAAACTAATTACATCTACTCTAAGCCCCCTAATAAAATAAAAAGCCCCCCCAAAATAATAAAGGTCCCTACCCTATTCTAAATTAAAAAGTTAACAGCTCTATTACCAGCCCTTAAAAGGGCTTTTTGCGGGGCATGCCCCAAAGTAATCAGCTCTTTTGCCTGTAAAAAAAAAACACAATACCACCCCCCCAACATTACAACCCACCACCGACATACCCCTACTCTAACCCAAACCCCCCTTAAATAAACCTAACACTACCCCCCTGAAGATCTCCCTACCTTGAGCCGTGTTCACCCAGCCGGGCACCGATGGACCAAAAGAGGACATCAGGAGCGGCAGAAGTCTTCATCCTATCCGGGCAGAAGAGGACATCCGGACCGGCAGACATCTTCATCCAAGCGGCATCTTCTATCTTCATCCATCCGACGAGGAGCGGCTCCATCTTCAAGACCTCCGGCGCGGAACATCCTCTTCCTTCCGACGACTACCAACGAATGAAGGTCATCCAAGATGGCGTCCCTCGAATTCCGATTGGCTGATAGGATTCTATCAGCCAATCGGAATTAAGGTAGGAAAAATATGATTGGCTGATTGAATCAGCCAATCAGATTCAAGTTCAATCCGATTGGCTGATCCAATCAGCCAATCAGATTGATCTTGCAATCTATTGGCTGATCGGAACAGCCAATAGAATCCTATCAGGAAGGGCAATGAGGGGGATCCCATGTGGTATCCGTTAACGGAAAGGGATCTGAGATTTTTAAATAGCCAAATTTTCACAAACAGCTGCCAGTACCTAAGATGGCGGCAAATAGGGGAGGGGAGGGTTAGAGACCTTTTTTTTTGGTGGGATCAGGGAGGTTAGGGGGTAACCTACACTGCAGCAAATATATATATATATAAAAAAAAAAGGCTTTTATTTTCATACTGGCAGACTTTCTGCCAGTACTTAAGATTTTGGCAGTGACAATTGTGAGGTGGGGGAGGAAAGAGAGCTGTTTGAGGGCGGTCAGAAAGGGATAAGGGGGTGGGATGTGTCAGGTGGGAGGCTGATCTCAACACTAAAGCTAAAATGAACCCTACAAGCTGCCTTATTAACCCCTTCACGGCTGGGCATAATACATGTGTGGTGCGCAGCAGCATTTAGCGGCCTTCTAATTACCAAAAAGCAATGCCAAAGCCATATATGTCTGCTATTTCTGAACAAAGGGTATCCCAGAGAAGCATTTACAACCATTTGTGCCATGATTGCACAAGCCGTTTGTAAATAATTTCAGGGAGACACCTAAAATTGTGAAAAAGTTAACATTTTTTTTTTATTTGATCGCATTTGGCAGTGAAATGGTGGCATGAAATATTCCAAAATGGGCCTAGATAAATACTTTGGGTTCTTTACTAAAAAAAAATATATATCGTTTTGATAGGTAAATATAAAAAAGGCTCTTTTTATGTTTAAATGTAGTGATGGCAAAAATGCTAAAAATGCTCTGGTCTTTTGGGGAAGTTTTTGACTGAAATGCCGGGTCCTTAAGGGGTTAAGCAATTTATAGCAAACTTTGACATTTATATTTCTCTCTTATAATAAAATAACTACACAATGCTTTTCTGGTGTAATTTGACCCCTATCTTTAATTTACATAGCAGTACATAAATAAAAAGCCTATAAGCATGATTAAAATGTTTTGATGGCAATGAAACATTCACTGATTTATTACTTACTATTTATTTATTTACATACTTTTACAGAGTAACGAAATATAAGGTATAACATAATTCACTGAATAAAACTGTGGTGCATACGATGTTTACACCATTATTAGTTGGAATATTGTTCATATAGAATTTTTTTTTTCTATTTGCTAAGGTACCGTGGAGGCAATGAGTACCCCACTACATAGTAAGAACCAACCACATCTCCAGGCCGTGATCCAGAGAC
Organism: Bombina bombina; assembly: GCF_027579735.1. Lineage (NCBI taxonomy): Eukaryota > Metazoa > Chordata > Amphibia > Anura > Bombinatoridae > Bombina > Bombina bombina. Next base: position 461,565,786 of record NC_069502.1, on the reverse strand, counting down.
AGTGTGTGATCGAGCATCGGTTGCTGTGGAATAGTTTTACACAAAACTGGTGAGTTGCATTTCACATACATAAAAACAGTGTTAGAGTTTAAAAAAACATCTTTATCTTTGTTGGGCCAGGACCAGTTGGTAAGTCTTTTTAAGAGCTATTAGCTGTGTTGGATACTTTTATCAGGTTTTATGTGTTTCTACAGCACTGTGGGAATGCAGTCATTGACCCATGAGCGATAGTTTTAAAACCATTATCTTAGCATGAGGTAGTGTTTGGATCATATGCAGTTACAGGTGGAAGAGTGTAGACTTCTGTTTGGATGTTTTTTATTATTAATTTTGTAGCTCTTAAGCTTTTTCACACTTTGTATCTTTCTTCACAAATTATAGGAGTGAGTGTGAGAGAATGCTTCACGAAAGTGTAAATTCTGTGCCATTCCAGCTGTACCTGTTGGGTGGGTCTGAGAACCCAGTTCTTGTCTCTGATCCCTTAAATGCTTCTGGGCTCATTCTGGAGACAGTACATGAGAAGTTCCATGCCCCATCACCAGGATTTGGAGAGCTAGTGTGGCATTACATGAGTGGTGAGAAGCCTACTGGCCTTCTTGAAAAAGAAGAGATTTTGGCTGTGGGGGCAACACTGACTGGCTTGGGGCGGCTGACACTGGACTCTAATGGAGTGCTGACTCTTAGCCCTCCACATGATGGTTCTGAATATTTTCTTTCCCTTGAGGGTTATGAGGGTATTCTGGAACAGCAGAAGAATGTAGCAACTTTCTGGAAGGGTGCTGCTCTTGTCTGTGGGGCTGTGGGAACTGCCTTACTGTGCATATTTTTATATCGAGCCTACCGCAGAAGGAAAGAGGAGCAGACAGGTGACAGGAGATTAATTGAGGAGAAGAGGACTATATCACAGGAGGAACAGTCTTCAGAAGAAGGTGGAAGTACCCCTGAGAGAGTGTGTGTTATCTGCCTTTCTCAACCACGGGAGTGTGTGATCCTGCCATGTGGACATCTGTGTTGTTGCTTCACTTGCTACCAGGCACTGCCTACCTCATCCTGTCCTATTTGTAGATGTCATATACAAAGAGTTGTCCCTTTTTACTAAGCTTAAACACAACTGTTGCTTGCTACTCAGCAAAGATAAAAGGGGCAGAAAACGCCTGGAGAAAGAACAATGTTTTGGGCTGCAGTATGTGTTCCCATACCAAACACACCCTGCATCTCAAGTCTTGTGCAATACACTTATCAGTAAAATAAACAATGAAATGTAGATTTTGTCAGAGGATAAGTAACTGGGGTTCCCACTGGTTTGCCTCTTATAAATGTGACTTAATGCATTCTAAATTTAGCTGTGCACATGCCTCAGGCAAACTAATTGTTTACTGCATATGACATTTTCTGACCTTTCATAATTGTGTTTTCTTTTTTTTTTCTTTTTTTTTTTTTTTTTACCAGACTATGGACTTTTAGATTATATTTTTTACTTGATAGATTTCTCCAAAATGGCATTTAAAAGACTACCTGGTAAACAACACACCAATCATTATTTTCTCTAAACCTTAGTCATTTTTTTTTTTTTTAAGATTTCAGATTTAGCTTTAATGCAATTTTCAAAAAAATAGTGGTTTTTGTTTTTTTAAATAGTTATTTAAAGGGACAGTCTAGTCAAAATTAAACTTTCATTATTCAGATAGGGCATACAATTTAAAAAAAAACTACTTTCTAATTTTACTTTTATCATCACATTTTCTTTGTTCTCTTGGTATTTTTTGTTGAAAGCTAAACCTTGGTAGGTTCATATGCTAATTTCTAAGCCCTTGAAGTCCACCTCTTATCCAAGTGTATTTTGACAGTTTTTCACAGCGCTAGTTCATGTGCCATATAAATAACATTGTGCTCACTCCAGTGGAGTTATGAGTCAGCACTGACTGGTTGAAGTGCAAGTTTGTCAAAAGAACTGAGATAAAGGGGCAGTCGGCAGAGGCTGACATACAAGGTAACCACAAAGGTAAAAATTATATTAATAAACAATACAAATTCTAGAGTAGACTTTCCCTTTTAAGTTAAAAGTGTAATCTTGTCAGTTTGTAGAATAAATCAAACATATACTAGTACAATAGCTATATAATAGTGAAGTTTAGAACAGAAATTTAAAATTGCACTTATGAAATCCTATGGAAATTTTTTTTAAAAACAAATCTAGCATTAACACGTTAGAACAGATAGTGATTGCTTCCCCAAGCTGCAGAACCATATGTACAAAGTAGCATTCTGACATTACCAATGCAGTCTGTTACACCAGGTGCTAACTTTATATGTTACTAGTGTAAAATGTGGTATTGGGGGAGACCAAAACTAGAGTTTACTGAATGGTCGCACCCTTTTTTAAAATTGATCTCCTCTGCATAATTGATTTTGGAATAAAATTATCCTCAATTTACAGGTGTTGGTAAGTATTTATGTCAGTCACCTTAATTTATCAAGGATCTTGTGCCTCTAAACTGTGCAGTGTATGTGAAACTTAAAGGGACACTGTACCCAAAATTTTAATTTCGTGATTCAGATTGAGCATGAAATTTTAAGCAAATTTCGATTTTACTCCTATTATCAAATTTTCTTCATTATCTTGGTATCTTTATTTGAAATGCAAGAATGTAAGTTTAGATGCTGGCCCATTTTTGGTGAACAACCTGGGTTGTCCTTGCTGATTGGTGGATAAATTCATCCACCAATAAAAAAGTGCTGTCCAGAGTACTAAAACCAAAAAAAAGCTTAGATGCCTTCTTTTTCAAATAATGATAGCAAGAGAACGAAGAAAAATTGATAATAGGAGTAAATTAGAAAGTTGCTTAAAGGGACAGTCTACACCTATACAAACATTCGCCCCATACCTTAGATCCGGTGCAGATTTTCATAACTCACCCCTTCAACCCTAATGAGTCAGCGACGCAACTGAAGTTATGTGAAATCAAAAGTTTGATTTTGTTAGTTAAAAATGGCCGACAAACTCCGCCCAACCCCTTCTCCTACTTTATTGTGGTGTTCTTTTTCTAGCTAACACTCGTGCATGTAGCACCAAGTAACGTCGTTATAATCAAAACACGCCTGCGCATCTTTAGGGAAGTGAGGACGTGGAATATATGTCTAAGCCCTCTGTGTTCCAGATTTCTGGTTCCACTACTGGTGCGCATGCACAAAACAACGAAAATGCAAGACAGAACTTTAACCGGTGCTCCACTTTTGATTGGACCATTGAAATTAACACAGTCTACGATGTCGTTCTTAGGCGGAGCTGGGCGGCCATTTCTAACTGTCAAAATCAAACTTTTAATTTCAAATAACTTCAGCTGTGTTGCAGACTCGTTAGGGTTGAAGGGGTGAGTTATGAAAATCGGCACTGGATCTAAGGTATGGGCGAATGTTTGTATAGGTGTAGACTGTCCCTTTAAAGGGACATTAAAGGGACAGTAAACCATAAAAAAAATTTTATATACCGTAATTCTGCACTATGTGCAGAATTATATAACATTATATTAGCGCAATCTTTATAAAACATAATTTCCCCTTTGAATTTTAAAAAATAACTGCTGTTTGAAAGACCCGCTCTCTGTGATCTTCTGAGCGGGTCTGTCAAACATCGGGCCAGCTGTATAGTCACAGCCCGGCCCGACCGCGCCATAGCACTAAGTGCAGCTGATGTTTTATAAAGATTGCGCTAATATAATGTTATATAATTCTGCACTATGTGCAGAATTATATAACATTATTTTTATGGTTTACTGTCCCTTTAAACACTAAATACATGCTAGATAGAATGATACATTCAAAGAATAGATTAGTCCATGAGTATTGTATATTGCCATATTGTAACTTTTGTTACCTTCTCTGCTGTGGCCAATTAGAGACAGTTATAAATAGGTCACTAGATTGTGCAGCCAATGGTTGTGCTGGATTTAACAGTGTTCTGCACTTCCATTTCTAACAGGAACTGAAAAGCTCACAATTTCAGAATGGAATTACAGGCAAAGAGGACAAAATAAATAATGAAAATATATTGCAGAGCTGTTTTTATATATACAATTTATCATTTTATATTACCATCTCAAAGTGTTTAATGTCCCTTTAAAATTGCATGCTCTTTCTGAATTACAAATGAAAAAAATTTGGGTTCAGTGTCCCTTTAAAGGCTGTAAGCCCCCTCCCCCTCTAGAACACCACATTGATGTTTAGAATTATAGGTAAGCATCTACTGTACAATCCTTTAGGGGCAAATGACTCAATATGGGCGTCCACTTTTTCATATGAGGAGTCCTTCTCTTTGAAGTGGAACCAGGCAGGGCTTTTTAATAGCCCACTACAACTCTCAAGCATTTCTTTAATGTTTAGTGGTGCAGGTTGTTGTCATTTTTCTGGGGAACTGCTGCATCTTTAGGGATATGATATTCTTCAATGTTAAAGGGACATGAAACTCAAAATGTTTCTTTTATGGTTCAGATGGGAGCATACACTTTTAAACAACTTTCCAATTTACTTCTGTTATCTAATTTGCTTTGTTTTCTTGGTATCCTTTGTTGAAAAACATGCCTAGGTAGGCTCAGGAGCTTGGAACGTGGCTGCTGATGTGTTCAGATAGCTCCCAGTAGTACATTGCTGCTCTTTCAATAAAGGATACCAAGAGAATGAAGAAAGAAAAATGTTGAGTTTTATGTCAATTTAAGAAAAAGTTTCCTTCTTCCACAGAGTAATATGGTGACCCTTTAAGTAGTGGATAGGGAGAAAGCGGGTTGTACTGTAGTTCTCTCTTTCCATTTCATATCCTCTCCCAGGCATTTATTGGAGCAGATGATCAGTTTGCTTTGTGGTTACCTAAATTCTATAGGGGCCATTGACCACACCTTTCACAGGAGAGTTACCCTTCTTCAGATGAGGGGTTAGATGTCTAAGTAGAGATGAAGTCCATGTTTGACATAGTTTTCTGTATGGACAGCAATGAGGAAGTACCTTTGCATTCAGTCACTTTCTTATCACATAAAATCATCATGCAGTGAAGTCCCTGCCTCACATATAGACCACAACGATCTAAAACTCTCAGTTTAATTGCCTGTTCTTTCAAAAGGTGTGTGTCTTGAGCCCAGAGGCAGAACTTTTTTCACTTTCTGCAGAGATTTTTTTTTTCTTTAGTGAAAATCTTCTGCAGGACATATTGAAATTATATTTTAAATTAAGCAGTTACACTAAAGCACCAGCTCAATTGCAATGTGTTGATTAACTGGAGAATAAAGCAACTGTTAAAGTTTTATAATATATTGCATTTCAAATTAGCTGCGGATTTGTTTCCTTTGCTCTTGGCCTAAAGTCACATAATTATAAAGGTAAAAATGTAGTAATGAAAAGAAGCATAATTCACAAGAACCTATTACAGTCAGGAGTCATAGCTTTATTGACTGCTGCTCTGTGTCTGACTGTTCCCTTCAAACAGCGATTTGCTCTGGCTGCAATGTGTTAAGGCAAACTTACACAGTACAGCCACAGCACAGCGCTGTTTGAAGAGGGGGCAGCACTGTAAAGCAACTAGCAGTTACTGCATGTGACCTGTTCTTTCTGCAGACATGCTGCATTTTTTGCGATGACATTTCAGATCGCCTTGGGGGTCTTAAGTGTACAGTGAAAACACAATTTGTAAAAAAAAAAAAAATTAGACATATGTTTAAATACATATACACTTGTAATAGACCCTGCAGCTTATTATAAAGCACATAAGCTCCTGTTTAAAATGAAGCCCCTATACAAGTTTTAATCGCCAGGTGACAACTGTGGTAATATAGTGATCACATTGCGTGAATAAATGTGCATTTATTTGAGTAGAGGGTCATGGGAACTCTTGTGTGCATGTCAAAGTTATATAACTAAACACAGGCCCTAATTTATATAAGGTTAGCCTCGTCTTCTTTTGACTATAGCATTTAGAAAAAAAAAGTACACAATTGTTTACAATTTTAAGAAAAATATCAATTTTTCACACATTTTGTTGTCCAGTTATCTCGTCATGATATATACTTAACCCTTTGGCTGCTAACCCATTTCCCACCTGGGTGCTAAGCTTTTTTTTTTTTTTTTTACAGATCCCCAAGACTTATACTGTTGTAAAGTTCAGGCAATCACCTTTCCAACGGTGGGTCTTGGGGGTCTGTAGCTGTTTAGATGCCTGAGATACAGGCTTCTAAGCAGCATGCCACCATCTCCCTATACTTGTCATTGTTCATTTTAAATCAAGTTGCATGGTGATGTCATTGCGCGTGACGTCACCGTGCTAAATGTCAAGTTCCGGCGATACCTGTCACTATACAGGCCAGATCGCCAGGTTGGGAGTAGATGGGAGCCCCCAGATTATCCTAAAGGTGGGTGAGTGCTAGCGATGGCTCTGAGCCGTCGTCAGCACCTGACTGGGACAATTTGCGACGGCTCTGAGCCGTCATTAGCACTCAAGGGGTTAAAATAATGTTATAGTTTGAATCTGCTGGGTATGCTGAAGAAGAAAAAAAAGTAATATGTTTGCATTTCCCTGAATATGGCCAGTGCAGTAGGGCTTAAATTGAAGTTCAATTTAGATGAATCGGTGTCCGTTTTTTAATAATCCTATTAAAAACAAGGGTACTTTAATTCATCAAAATTGACATTTCACTCGTTTTCTTTAAAAACTTACCTTTTAATCCTGACAGCCGCTCCAGCGATTCCCCCGGCCGTTGGAAGCCTCTTCATACGTCAGAAATTACGAATCTGGCTTCCTCCAATAACGGCTTTCCCCCCCAGGGGATTTATGTCCTGAGGCAACACCGTGAATGGAGAAATCCGTATTCGTCATTTTGGACCTGCGAAGAGGGCTTGTGACGGTCGGAGGAAGCGCTGCAGCGGCTGTCAGGATTAAAAGCTAAGTTTTTGAAAAAAATTAGTGAAATGTCAATTTTGATGAATTAAAGTGCCCTTGTTTTTAATAGGATTATTACAAAATGGGCACCGATTCATCTAGCTTGACCTTATCTTTAAAGGGACACTCAAGTCAAAATTAAACTTTCATGATTCAGATAGAGCATGCAATTTTAAACAACTTTCCATTTTACTTCCATTAACAAAATGTGCACAGTAATTTTATATTTATGCTTTTTGAGGCACCAGCTCCTACTGAGCATGTGCAAGAATTCACAGAATATACGTATATGCCTTTGTGATTGGCTGATAACTGTCACATGATGCAGTGGAAGTTGAAATAGATATAACTTTGAAATTTGTCAGAAAAAAATGTATTGCTCATTTGTAGTTCCGAACCGCTGCTTCTTAACTCGTTCCGCCAGCTCTGAGGCTGCGGACATCAATCCGCCCGATTTGGGTTGATTGACACCCCTGCTAGCGGCCGATTGCCCGTGAATCTGCAGGGGACGGCATTGCACAAGCAGTTCACCAGAATGTATGCTGTCGGCATACAGCGATGTCTGCCGGACATTGGTAAATCGGCCCCTAAGTGCAATTGCATTGTCTTGTTATCATGCGTTTGTTGTTGATTATGCAAATCTACTGTATTTACTGGTCCTTTAAATGTAAGTAGCATTGTAGCAAATAGTACAACAATGTCCATGGAATGTTTCTGGGATTGTTTGAACTGAATCTCAGTATTCCTCATACGCACTGTACATAAACTTATCAGTAAGAGGGACACAGCTGTCACACTGCCAATGCTCTGGGCTGTCAACCAGCCAGCATCCTCTGCAGTGTGTGGCTATCAATGAAAGGGACACCCTGAACTGTCACCAAGCCGGCTCATTGCACAGAAATTACTGAATGTGGTGAAGTGATTGATGTGCATCTAGCACAGGCATCTCCAGGGGCCACGTTGGAATCACTTTTCATTTGCACTGCCGTTATTTATATTGATTGATAAAATAAATATAATATATACATAATTGTAATTAATAAATATCAAATGATCAATGGCAGCAGAGCTATAAAGTTACATGCAGATCAATACATGTGCATTTGGTCCAAAAGCTAGGAATGAGTCTGTTGTAGAAAAAGGTGTAAGTTATTAGGTAAATAGGTGAGTCACATGAAAGGCAGTTTAGTTCTTTGCTAATGTAGCTAACTGCTACAGGGACATTTTAAAATAAAAACATTCCCTTTCTGCTTGAGATGAGAATGCAGCCAGTGATTAAACCATACGCATGTATTCCTGCTTCTCATTGGCTCAGCAGCTCAATCTTCATCTGCTGTGGCACAGGAGCCCATTTTAAATGCATGGTAAACGTTTTGTTAAAAAATAAAGAGATAGATCACAATCTTGCTTTTGTTTTTAAAAGATAATCATTTCTGAACTTCGTTCGGTATTGTCAGTGTGTTTTCCCAGTGATCACAATCCCAAAATGCTTCTGCTTTACCCCTGAAGCTTGCAATCACTACCTCCTGAAAACAACACAAAATAGTTATCTGCCTCATATGTCTTGTGAATTCTAATTGAAATATTTAATGTATGAGACTAACAACAAACAGAATGGGGATTTTGTATGTTTAGCGGTTACATAAGAGGCTGAATGGCAGGTGTTTCAATAAATCTATTTTTATTGTGTGATGCTAATAGGTGACGTGTGCAATAGCCTGTTGTGTTTCAAAACCAAAGAGGTTTGTGTGCATGTGTTTCTAATGCATTTGAGCAGGGGCATTATATGTATAGCGGGCATGTGCATTTGTTGAGTTATTGACTTTTTTGCTTTTTTTTTTTTTTTTTTTTTAAATGTTACTGGGAAAAAAAATGCCTTCCTTCCCCCCCCCCCTTTCGGATTTTATCTTTTATGTGTATATATAGATTTTTTTAGATTTCTTAAAATATATGTAAACCCCTTCTTTTTCTTAATTACACGCTCTGAATTTAACCTGAAACTGAACTCTCTACAGGTTGTAGGAGACTGCGAGCAGGGGTAATAATTATACTCAGGTAAAAAGATGAAGAAATAAAAGTACAAACACAATTATTTAAATATAACTGTATCAATATTAGTGGATCCCTCACTAGCTATATATATGTGATTGCATGCTTTGTTAACAAATTATTATAGGAGGAGAACCATCCTGTAGTACATTAGTATACGTATACACAGTTAAACCTAGACGGTCCTAAATCACCAGTTTGTAAGCTGCAATGAATAAATACTGAACACTCTACAGTATATAAAAACTGCTAGCAGCAAGGACAATTATACTCCAAAAATACACAAAGCAGATAATAATGGGTCCCCCACTAATTATACATGTCTAACTATATGTACTATTAAACTAGTTCTTTATAGACAATAGACTTCCTATAACACTTTTATATATGTATTTATATAAGAGCAGATATCTCTGAGCACGCTTAAGTACAAAATTTGCAACCTAGAATATATAGAGCCTGAACAAACTCTTCCAAATATAAATGACTACCAGTAACATAGACAATTATGCTCAGAAAAATAGACTGGACAGGTGTTTTTGAATCCCTCACTCACTATACCAATATGAGTATAAGCATATAAAAAATGATCACTAGTATAGTAACCTGATATCACAATTGCATATATATATATATATATATATATATATATATATATATATATATATATATATATATATATATATATATAGATAGACCATTAAATCTTGATTGTCTCAACAAGCAGGATTGCAATATATAAGTCCTTAACAGGGACTTGCATATATATATATAAAACAGCTGGCTGTATAGACAGTTATCCTCCAAATTATAGGCAGGTTTTACTCCCAGAAATGAGAAAAAACAGTTCCAGGTGATAATATATTTGTTAATCCTTGGGAGGTTTAAACGTCATCAGCCCACCGGCCTTTAGAGGAGATATATATATAGCTAAATAAAGTTCCACAGCACAATTGTATAGACCCTTATTGTATTGAATATGCTGATCTGTCTCAAGGACGAAGTAGAATAGGATCTTTATAGAGCAATTATTGATACTTTTAAGGTAAAGGCCTCAAACTGCAGAAAGAACGCTTATAGGCCCCACCAGCTATGTAAAAAATGTTAAACATATGAATACTTGCAACTCCAGAAGTGGTGGTATAGTTCCGAGCAGGGTCCTCAGGCTTTAGCCCACTCCTGGGGCACTCCGGTAAATGGGTTCACTTCCACGATGGATTCATTACCGGATCTTATATAGTGACTGCTGCCTCTCACTGGGAAGGTTGCCGGTCTGTTGTGCTGTTCCTGGCCCCACCAGACAAGGGGGGTGGCTCCTTTTCCTTGTACCCAGGCTGACCAGGGGTTCTGGACTCAGCAGAACAGCTCACACCAATCCGGGTTTCTCTTTATCCAACACTCTGGTCTTCTCCTTTCTGCAACGCTTCTAGCACTGCTTCTGGCATCCGCTGCAGAGAATCACAACCAGCCTGACAAGCTCCGCCCCCAACAGGAAGTCTGTCGAGTTATTGACTTTGCTAATATTTTTCTTGTGTCAAAGTACATTTTTGTTACTTTAATTAATCAAGGGCAAAATGTTTATATCTGTTTGGTTATGTTATCCAATATGGCAGGAGAGGGTCATTTCAGTGGATTTTCCTATGCACCAATCCAATGTTACAGTGGCAAGAAAAAGTATGTGAACCCTTTGTAATTAGCTGGTTTTCTTCATGAATTGGTAATAAAATGTCATCTTCATCAAAGTTACAAGTATAGACAAACACAATGTGCTTTACCCGTTCCCAACGTTAGGATATTTCATGCCGTCCTAACTGCGCTGGGCTTTAGCGCCGTTAGGACAGCATGGAATGTCCTAGCTATTTGGCTGTACTGAAGCCAATGGTGCTTCCTGAATGAGGTGCGCCATATGCATGCCCCCCTGACACGATCCCATCATTGAAATCTCACATTCACATGCACGATCACGTGATTTCAATTTGTTTACAGTAGACAAATTAGGCCTGTCCTGAAAGGGTTAAGCTAAAAACACACAAACAATTATAATATTTCATGTTTATTGAAAACCATCCCATTAAACATTCACAGTCCTGCGGAAAAAGCAAGTGAACACTTGGATTTAATAGCTAGTTGATCCTCCTCAGCAATAACCTCAACCAAGCGTTTCTGGTAGCTGCAGATTAAAGGGGAATTTTGGACCACTCTTCCTTACAAAACTGCTTCAGCTCAGCCATATTCTTAGGATGTCTGGTGTGAACAGCTCTCTTGAACTCATTCCACATCATCTCTATGAGGTTAAGGTCTGGGCTCTGACTGGGCTACATCAAAGGCAGATTTTCTTTTTGTTAAGCCATTCTGTACTGGATTTACTTCAATGTTTAGGATCATTGTTCTGTTGCATCACCAAACTTCTACTGAGCTTCAGCTGGTGCACTGCCACCCTGATATCCTGTAGGATATCATGATAAACTTGGGAATTTAATTTTTCCCTCAATAATGGTAAGTGGTTCAGGCCGCAAAGTAGCCCCAAATCATGATGCTCCCTCCATTGTACTTAACTGTTGGAATAATGTTTTAACAATATGTGGCACCCTTTTTACGCCAAACATAGTGCTGCGTGTTCTTCCAGAACAACTCAACCTTAATTTCGTTAGTCCACAAAACTATTTTCCCAGTAGCGTTGTGGAGTGTCAAGGTGGTCTAGGGTTCTTTTTTACCCCTTTAAGAATTGTGCAGTGTGCCCTTAGTCATCTTTGCTGGATGGCCACTTCTAGGGAGAGTAGCCACTTTGATAAATTGTCTCCGTTTACAGACAATTTATCTTAAAGGGACAGTCTACACCAGAATTTTTATTGTTTTAAAAGATAGATAATCCCTTTATTACCCATTCCCCAGTTTTGCATAACCAACACAGTTATAATAATATACTTTTAACCTCTGTGATTATCTTGTATCTAAGCCTCTGCAAACTGCCCCTTTATTTCAGTTCTTTTGACAGACTTGCAGTTTATCCAATCAGTGCCTGCTCCCAGATAACTTCACGTGCACGAGCACAGTGCTATCTATATGAAATACGTGAACTAACACCCTCTAGTGGTGAAAAACTGTTAAAATGCATTCTGAAAAGAGGTAGCCTTCAAGGTCTAAGAAAGTAGCATATGAACCTCCTAGGTTAAGCTTTCAACTAAGAATACCAAGAGAACAAAACAAAATTGGTGATAAAAGTAAATTAGAAAATTGTTTAAAATTACATGCTCTATCTGAACCATGAAAGTTTATTTTGGCCTAGACTGTCCCTTTAAGAGTGGACAGATGAATATGTAAGCTCTTTGAGATAAATTTGAAACCCTTTCCAGCTTTATGCAATGCAACAATTCTTGATCGCAAGTCTTCTGAGAGCTCTTTTTGCGAGGTATGGTTCACATCAACAGATGCATTTTGTGAATAGCAAGTCAAGGTATCTCTAACCCACACCTCCAATCTTGTTTCACGTTTGTTGAAGTCATTAGCCTAGGGTTTCACATACTTTTCCCAACCTTTACTGTGAATATTTGAATGATATATTCTGTATGTACACGAACAATACAATGATTTGTGTGTTATTAGTTAAAACAGATTAGGCTAGATTTAGAGTTTTGTCGGTAACGCTCCTTTTTCCCCCCGCACCTTTTAAACAACGCTGGTATTGAGAGTTCTCTGAAGGGCTGCGTTAGGCTCCAAAAAGGGAGCGTAAAGGCATATTTACCGCCACTTCAACTCTCAATACCAGCGTTGCTTATGGTAGTGGCTAGCTGGGAAAATGTGCTTGTGCACGATTCCCCCATAGGAAACAATGGCGCAGTTTGGGCTGAAAAAAACCTAACACCTGCAAAAAAGCAGCGTTAAGCTCCTAACGCAGCCCCATTGTTTCCTATGGGGAAACAGTTTCTAAGTCTGCACCTAACACCCTAACATGAACCCCGAGTCTAAACACCCCTAATCTTACACTTATTAACCCCTAATCTGCCGCCCTTGCTATCGCTGACACCTGCATTACATAATTAACCCCTAATCTGCCGCTCCGTACACCGCCGCAACCTACATTATACCTATGAACCCCTAATCTGCTGCCCCTAACATCGCCGACACCTATATTATATTTATTAACCCCTAATCTGCCCCCCCAACGTCGCCGCTACCTTACCTACACTTATTAACCCCTAATCTGCCGACCCGAGCTCGCCGCTACTCTAATAAATGTATTAACCCCTAAACCGCCTCACTCCCGCCTAAAAACCCTATAATAAATAGTATTAACCCCTTATCTGCCCCCCCCAACGTCGCCACTACCTTACCTACACTTATTAACCCCTAATCTGCCGACCGGAGCTCGCCACTACTCTAATAAATGTATTAACCCCTAAACCGCCTCACTCCCGACTCAAAAACCCTATAATAAATAGTATTAACGCCTAATCTGCCCTGCTTAACATCGCTGACACCTAACTTCAAATATAAACCCCTAATCTGCCGACCGGACCTCGCCACTACTCTAATAAATGTATTAACCCCTAAAGCTAAGTCTAACCCTAACACCCCCCTAAATTAAATATAATTTTAATCTAACAAAATAAATTAAATATTATTAACTAAAGTCTTCCTATTTAAAACTAAATACTTACCTGTAAAATAAACCCTAATATAGCTACAATATAACGAATAATTATATTGTAGCTATTTTAGAATTTATATTTATTTTACAGGCAACTTTGTATTTCTTTTAACTAGGTACAATAGCTATTAAATAGTTATTTACTATTTAATAGCTACCTAGTAAAAATAATTACAAAATTATCTGTAAAATAAATCCTAACCTAAGTTACAATTAAACCTAACACTACACTATCAATAAATAAATTAAATCAATTAACTACAAGTACCTACAATTAAATAAACTAAACTAAATTACAAAAAAAACCCCACTAAATTACAAAAAATAAAAAAGATTACAAGAATTTTAAGCTAATTACACCTACTCTAAGCCCCCTAATAAAATAACAAAGCCCCCCAAAATAAAAAAATTCCCTACCCTAATCTAAATTAAAAAAGTTAACAGCTCTATTACCTTACCAGCCCTTAAAAGGGTTTTTTGCGGGGCATGCCCCAAAGAAATCAGCTCTTTTGCCTGTAAAAAAAAACACAATACCACCCCCCAACATTACAACCCACCACCCACATACCCCTACTCTAACCCACACACCCCTTAAATAAACCTAACACTACCCCCCTGAAGATCTCCCTACCTTGAGTCGTCTTCACCCAACCGGGCACCGATGGACCAAAAGAAGACATCCGGAGTGGCAGAAGTCTTCATCCTATCCGGGCAGAAGAGGACATCCGGACCGGTATACATCTTCATCCAAGCGGCATCTTCTATCTTCATCTATCCGGAGCGGAGCCATCTTCTTCCAGCCGACGCGGATCCATCCTCTTCTACTGATGCCTACTCGCTGAATGAAGGTTCCTTTAAATGACGTCATCCAAGATGGCGTCCCTCGAATTCCGATTGGCTGATAGGATTCTATGAGTCAATCGGAATTAAGGTAGGAAAAATCTGATTGGCTGATTGAATCAGCCAATCAGATTCAAGTTCAATCGGATTGGCTGATCCAATCAGCCAATCAGATTGAGCTCGCATTCTATTGGCTGATCGGAACAGCCAATAGAATGCGAGCTCAATCTGATTGGCTGATCAGCCAATCGGAATTCGAGGTACGCCATCTTGGATGACGTCATTTAAAGGAACCTTCATTCGGCGAGTAGGCGTCGGTAGAAGAGGATGGATCCGCGTCGGCTGGAAGAAGATGGCTCCGCTCTGCTCCGGATGGATGAAGATAGAAGATGCCGCTTGGATGAAGATGTCTACCGGTCCGGATGTCCTCTTCTGCCCGGATAGGATGAAGACTTCTGCCGCTCCGGATGTCTTATTTTGGTCCATCGGTGCCCGGTAATAGAGCTGTTAACTTTTTAAATTTAGATTAGGGTAGGGAATTTTTTTATTTTGGGGGGCTTTGTTATTTTATTAGGGGGCTTAGAGTAGGTGTAATTATCTTAAAATTCTTGTAATCTTTTTTTATTTTTTGTAATTTAGTTTAGTTTATTTAATTGTAGGTACTTGTAGTTAATTGATTTAATTTATTTATTGATAGTGAAGTGTTAGGTTTAATTGTAACTTAGGTTAGGATTTATTTTACAGGTAATTTTGTAATTATTTTATCTAGGTAGCTATTAAATAGTAAATAACTATTTAATAGCTATTGTACCTAGTTAAAATAAATACAAAGTTGCCTGTAAAATTAATATAAATTCTAAAATAGCTACAATATAATTATTCGTTATATTGTAGCTATATTAGGGTTTATTTTACAGGTAAGTATTTAGTTTTAAATAGGAAGACTTTAGTTAATAATATTTAATTTATTTCGTTAGATTAAAATTATATTTAATTTAGGGGGGTGTTAGGGTTAGACTTAGCTTTAGGGGTTAATACATTTATTAGAGTAGCAGCGAGGTCCGGTCGGCAGATTAGGGGTTAATACTTGAAGTTAGGTGTCGGCGATGTTAAGGAGGGCAGATTGGGAGTTAATGCTATTTATTATAGGGTTTTTGAGGCGGGAGTGAGGAGGTTTAGGGGTTAATACATTTATTAGAGTAGCGGCGAGCTCCGGTCGGCAGATTAGGGGTTAATAAGTGTAGGTAGGTAGCGGCGACGTTGGGGGGGGCAGATTAGGGGTTAATAAATATTATGTAGGTGTCGGTGATGTTAGGGGCAGCAGATTAGGGGTTTATAGGTATAATGTAGGTGGTGGCAGTGTGCGGTCGGCAGATTAGGGGTTAAAAAAAAATTATTAGAGTGGCGGCGATGTGGGGGGACCTCGGTTTAGGGGTACATAGGTAGTTTATGGGTGTTAGTGTACTTTAGAGCACAGTAGTTAAGAGCTTTATAAACCGGCGTTAGCCCAGAAAGCTCTTAACTACTGACTTTTTCCTGCGGAATGGAGTCTTGTCGGTAGAGGCTCTTCAGCCAAGACTCTAAATACCGGTGTTAGGAAGATCCCATTGAAAAGATAGGATACGCAATTGGGGTAAGGGGATCTGCGGTATGGAAAAGTTGCGGCTTGGAAGTGAGCGTTAGACCCTTTCCTGGCTGACTCTAAATACCAGCGGGCGGTAAAAAGCAGCGTTAGGAGCCCTTAACGCTGCTTTTGACTGCTAACGCCAAACTCTAAATCTAGGCGATTGTTTGTTAAATCTGGTTTAATGTTTATCTAAGTTACAGTAATTAAGACAAATTTATACATAAATGCAGTCATTTCTAAAGAGTTCACATACATTTTCTTGCCACTGTACATTTGTTTATCAAGTCCTTTTACTTGTTGAATTTGATAAGTGAAAAATGGTCCCTCAAGTATGTCATTATGTATTGAGACTAGGGCTGAACCAACATTTCGGACGCAGAGAAGTTTCGGCCGAAAATGGCATTTTTGGTTATTTAGTTTTTCATTTTTTTGTACTTTTGTACTGTACTTTATTTGGATATTTGGTAAAAAAAACAACTGTTCAATCTGGTTCTGTTACACAGAACCAGATACAGAATAATACAGTATATTGATATTTAATATTGTTTTAATTAGGGATGCAGAAACATTTTGGCCGAAAATGGCATTATGGTTTTTTTTTCTTGGTAAAATTATCGTGTAGCATATTGTTGTTTTAAGATTTTTTTTTGTCCAATTTTAGTGTTATTTTAAATAAAAGTGTGGTTATTTTATTTTATTGGCTTGCAGTTTTTTCAATTCAAATTCATCCATTAAATAGTCTATTTATGAAGAAAAAAAAATTATTTTTTTTTTTTATTTTAAAATAATTTGAAAAAAAATACAGTTTCGGTTTTCGGCTAAGTGCATCCTGGATTTTTGGGTTTGTTTTCGGTCCAGATTTTCCATTTCGATGCATCTTTAATTGAGACTATGGACTGTGCTAAAAAACAGCACTGGTACATGTTAAGTTTAGGCCATATTTCACCGAAACAATAATAAAAAAAAAATGTGGCCAATTGTATCGTGGTTGAAATGGCTTATTGACAGCTGTTAACTGGCTGCTAAGTAATCAAACGATAAATTGTGATTAACTCTAAAATGCTCTTAAGTGTCACTAAAGTCAAAATTAAAGGGACACTGAACCCAAATTTTTTTATTTAATGATTTGGATACAGCATGCAAATTTAAGCACCTTTCTAATTTACTCCTATTATCAATTTTTATTCGTTCTCTTGCTATCTTTATTTGTAAAAGAAGGCATCTAAACTAAAGAGCCAGCAAATGTTTGGTTTAGACCATGGACAGCACTTGTTTATTGGTGCTGTCCAATCAGCAAGGACAACCCAGTTTGTTCACCAAAAATGGGCCGGCATCTAAACTTACATTCTTGCTTTTCAAATAAACATACCAAGAGAATGAAGAAAATTTGATAATGGGAATAAATTAGAAAGTTGCTTAAAATTGCATGCTCTATCTGAACCACGAAAGAAAAAATCTGGGTTCATTGTCCCTTTAAACATTCATGATTCATGCGATTTTAAGAGAATTTTTAATTTACTTCAAATTGTGCATGGTCTCTTTTATATGCAAACATTCTGAGGCACCAGCTCCTACTGAGCATGTGCAAGAGTTTACAGTGTATACGTATGAGTCTGTTATTGGCTGATGGATGCCAGGAAGCCATGAAATTGAAGTAAAGTTTGAAATGTGTTAGAAAAAGTCTACTGCTCATTTAACCCCCTTGCACCAATCGGATGTAGATACTACGTCACACAATACTTTGCCTAGTGCACTGCGTTAATGTAGTACCTACGTTCAACGCTGTGGTGATGCTACGGTCCCCACTGCCAGCTTAGACAGCGGAAACTGCAGCTGGGGCAGAGTGCATCTCCCTTCATATGGTAAGCCTTATCATATGATGCCAAATTGTTACAGAGAGTGATACTGTCTATATAACTATCTGTAACGGTTGTTCGTTCGTGCCGAGTGGGAGGGAAAGAGGGAGGCGGGTGAGCGGCCCAGCAAGAAGAGAGGAGCAGGTTCCCTACACTATGGAAAAAGAATTAGGCAGGGAAGAGAGTGGAATGGGGACCTACACTACAGAAAAAAAGATGTTTGGAGGGGGAGGTGGGACCCTATATTAATCGCTTCGAGGGGGGAGGTGGGGAGAGTGAGGGAACCCCTATACTACAGAAAAATTAAATAATAAAGATAACATTTAAAAAAGTAGATAAAAAAACAAATAATTTGTTACTGTCTGTTAGTAACAAATATGGCGGAGAGGAGTGGGAGGGGAGAAGGTTAGCTAATTATTTGGGAGGAGCATGGTGGTGGCAGTGTGAGGACGGATCTACACAATAAAAAAAATAAATACTAAAAATAAATAAAAGTTCTAAAGTGCATACTGGAAGACTGCCTGCCAGTACCTAAGATGGTTGTGACCTTACAACCTTCACTGCTGGGTATTTCAGGAGTGTGGTGTGCAGCTGCAATTAGCATTATTCTAATTGCCAAAAATCAATCGCAAAGTCATGCATGTCTGCTATTTCTGAGCAAAGGGGATCCCAGAGAAGCTTTTGCAACAATTTGTCTTTTGACTGCTATAGCTGTGTGTAAATAATTTCAGTGAGAAACCAAGTTTGTGAAAAAGTGTTGTTTTTTTTTTTTTTAATATGAACGTATTTAGCAGCCAAAAAGTGGCATCAAGTATACCAAATTGGGCCTAGATCAATAACTTGGTTTGTCTACTTTAAAAATATATATAGTTTTCATAGGTAAATAAAAAAAAAAAAAAACAATGGCTGCATTTCTGTTTAAACGGAGTGATAGCAAAAATGTTAAAAATTCTCTGTTACTGGCCAAGTTTTTATCTGAAATTCCTGGTAGTGAAGGGGTTTAAATTCAGACCAATTGCTTTTGCATTGTCTTTTTATTATGTACGTGTTGCTTATGTAATTCTACTGTATTTAATGGTCCTTTAAAACAAACCAATCATGCTCTAGAACTTGAAAGAGGGCCATTCACAGTATTGATTTGGGTCTTATTCCCCAAAGGTTTTAACATTTGGTGTCAAACAGATGCAATTGGTTAGTCACACAATTTTGTTATCTAATGGCTAGATTTAGAGTTCTGCGGCCAAAGGGGTGCGTTAGCTACGCATGCTTTTTTTCACCCGCACCTTTTAAATACCGCTGGTATTTAGAGTTCACAGAAGGGCTGCGTTAGGCTCCAAAAAGGGAGCGTACAGGCATATTTACCGCCACTGCAACTCTAAATACCAGCGGTGCTTACGGACACGGCCAGCTTCAAAAACGTGCTCGTGCACGATTCCCCCATAGGAAACAATGGGGCAGTTTGAGCTGAAAAAAAACCTAACACCTACAAAAAAGCAGCGTTCAGCTCCTAACGCAGCCCTATTGTTTCCTATGGGGAAACACTTCCTAAGTCTGCACCTAACACCCTAACATGTACCCCGAGTCTAAACACCCTTAACCTTACACTTATTAACCCCTAATCTGCCAACCCCGCTATCGCTGACCCCTGCATATTTTTTTTAACACCTAATCTGCCGCTCCGTACACCGCCGCAACCTACATTATCCCTATGTACCCCTAATCTGCTGCCCCTAACACCGCCGACCTCTATATTATATTTATTAACCCCTAATCTGACGCCCCCAATGTCGCAGCCACCTACCTACAATTATTAACCCCTAATCTGCCGATCGGACCTCACTGCTACTATAATAAATGTATTAACCCCTAATCCGCCTCACTCCCGCCTCACTCCCGCCTCAAAAACCCTATAATAAATAGTATTAACCCCTAATCTGCCCTCCCTAACATCGCCGACACCTAACTTCAAGTATTAACCCCTAATCTGCCGACCGGACCTCGCCGCTACTCTAATAAATGTATTAACCCCTAAAGCTAAGTCTAACCCTTACCATAACACCCCTCTAAGTTAAATATAATTTAAATCTAACGAAATAAAATAAATCTTATTAAATAAATTATTCCTATTTAAATCTAAATACTTACCTGTAAAATAAACCCTAATATAGCTACAATATAAATAATAATTACATTGTAGCTTTTTTAGGATTAATATTTATTTTACAGGCAACTTTGTATTTATTTTAACTAGGTAGAATAGTTATTAATAGCTACCTAGTTAAAATAAATACAAAATTACCTGTAAAATAAATCCTAACCTAAGTTACAATTAAACCTAACAGTAAACTATCATTAAATAAATTAAATAAATTAAATACAAATACCTACAAATAAATACACTAATTAAAGTACAAAAAATAAAAAAAGAAATAAGTTACAAAAAATAAAAAAATTATTTACAAATATTATAAAAATATTACAACAATTTTAAGCAAATTACACCTACTCTAAGCCCCCTAATAAAATAACAAAGCCCCCCAAAAATAAAAAAATGCCCTACCCTATTCTAAAATAAAAATTGTAAAGCTCTTTTACATTACCAGCCCTTAAAAGGGCCTTTTGCGGGGCATGCCCCAAAGAATTCTGCTCTTTTGCCTGTAAAAAAAAACATACAATACCCCCACCAACATTACAACCCACCACCCACACACCCCTACTCTAACCCACCTAAACCCCCCTTAAAAAAAACTAACACTACCCCCCTGAAAATCTTCCTACCTTGAGTCGTCTTCACTCAGCCGAGCCGAATTCTTCATCCAATCCGGGCGATGTCTTCATCCAAGCGGGGGCTGAAGAGGTCCATCATCCGGCTGAAGTCTTCATCCAAGCGGGGACTGAAGAGGTCCATCATCCGGCTGAAGTCTTTATCCAAGCGGGGGCTGAAGAGGTCTTCCATCCGGCTGAAGTCTTCTATCAAGCGGCATCTTCAATCTTCTTTCTTCCGGCTCCATCTTCATCCCGCCGACACGGAACATCCTTCCTCCACGACAAACTCCCGACGAATAAAGGTTCCTTTAAATGACGTCATCCAATCAGGCAATCAGATTGAGCTCGCATTCTATTGGCTGTTCCGATCAGCCAATCCGATTGAACTTGAATCTGATTGGCTGATTGAATCAGCCAATCAGATTTTTCCTACCTTAATTCCGATTGGCTGATAGAATCATATCAGCCAATCAGAATTCGAGGGGCGCCATCTTGGATGACGTCCCTTAAAGGAACCTTCATTCGTCGTTAGTCCGTCGGTGAAGAAGGATGGCTCCGCGTCGGCTGCTTGAAGATGGACCCGCTCCGCGCCGGATGGAAGAAGATAGAAGATGCCGCTTGGATGAAGATGTCTGCCGGTCCGGATGTCCTCTTCTGCCCGGATAGGAGGAAGACTTTGGACCCTCTGGAGGAGCTCTTCTTGCCGGATACGATGAAGACTTCGGACCCTCTTCTGGACGGATCGGTGATACCCGGCGTGGTGAAGACAAGGTAGGGAGATCTTCAGGGGCTTAGTGTTTGGTTTATTTAAGGGGATTTTGGCTTAGATTAGGGGTATGTGGGTGGTGGGTTGTAATGTTGGGGGGGGTGTATTGTATGTTTGTTTTTTTACAGGCAAAAGAGCAGAATTCTTTGGGGCATGCCCCGCAAAAGGCCCTTTTAAGGGCTGGTAAGGTAAAAGAGCTGTTAAATTTTTATTTTAGAATAGGGTAGGGCATTTTTTTATTTTGGGGGGCTTTGTTATTTTTTTAGAGGGCTTAGAGTAGGTGTAATTAGTTTAAAATTCTTGTAATCTTTTTTTTATTTTTTGTAATTTAGTGTTTGTTTGTTTTTGTAATTTAGTGTTTGTTTTTTTTGTAATTTAGTTTAGTTGATTTAATTGTAGATAATTGTAGATAGTTTATTTAATTAATTTATTGATAGTGTAGTGTTAGGTTTAATTGTAACTTAGGTTAGGATTTATTTTACAGGTAATTTTGTATTTATTTTAACTAGGTAGCTATTAAATAGTTATTAACTATTTAATAGCTATTGTACCTGGTTAAAATAAATACAAAGTTGCCTGTAAAATAAATATTAATCCTAAAATAGCTACAATATAATTATTATTTATATTGTAGCTATATTAGGGTTTATTTTACAGGTAAGTATTTAGCTTTAAATAGGAATAATTTATTTAATAAGATTTAATTTATTTCGTTAGATTAAAATTATATTTAATTTAGGGGGGTGTTAGGGTTAGGTTTAGACTTAGCTTTAGGGGTTAATACTTTTATTATAGTAGCGGTGAGGTCCGGTCGGCAGATTAGGGGTTAATAATTGTAGGTAGGTAGCGGCGACGTTGAGGGGGGGCAGATTAGGGGTTAATAAATATTATGTAGGGGTCGGCGATGTTAGGGGCAGCAGATTAGGGATACATAGGGATAATGTAGGTGGCGGCGGTGTGCGGTCGGCAGATTAGGGGTTAAAAAAATTAAATAGAGTGGCGGCGATGTGGGGGGGGCCTCGGTTTAGGGGTACATAGGTAGTTTATGGGTGTTAGTGTACTTTAGAGCACAGTAGTTAAGAGCTTTATGAACCGGCGTTAGCCCAGAAAGCTCTTAACTCCTGGCTTTTCTCTGCGGCTGGAGTCTTGTCGTTAGATTTCTAACGCTCACTTCAGCCAAGACTCTAAATACCGGCGTTAGGAAGATCCCATTGAAAAGATAGGATACGCAATTGGCGTAGGGGGATCTGCAGTATGGAAAAGTCGCGGCTGGAAAGTGAGCGTTAGACCCTTTCCTGACTGACTCTAAATACCAGCGGGCGGTAAAAAGCAGCGTTAGGACCCCCTAATGCTGGTTTGGACGGCTAACGCAGAACTCTAAATCTAGGCGATATATAGTTAAATGATTATAAAAGACAAAACTAAACTTTCTTCATTCAGAGAGGACATGCAATGTAAAACAAGCAAATCAAAAAATTACAAAAAAACATTTTCCTCTATTAACCCTTTTGTGTTGGGTTAAATTTGTCTACATCGGAACAACGTTCCGATGTAAACAAATTTAAATATCATGATCGTGCATGCGATCGCAAGATTTCAATGATCGGATCGGGGGTGAGTCTTTAACTCTAGGCACGGCCACCATGACCTGATCTCATGCAGTAAGCGCCGTTGGCTTCAGGACAGCCAAACGGCTAGTACGTTCCATGCTGTCCTAACAGCGCTAAAGCCTCTAAACCTCTTTAAAAGGTTAAATGTTCTGCATTCACTTGGTATCCTTTTTTGAAGAGCATACCAAGATATGCTTGGGAGCATCCACATGCAAAAATGACAAGTTCTTCAAGCTTTTTTTTACCCAAGACCCAGTGCAATGATACCACATACCTTTGTGACCCTATTTTATGCCTAGTTTGAACATTTCTCAAGAAATATACAACATGATACCTGCAATTTTTGTTGAAATGTCTAAAATGTGTACATATTTTATTCCTGATTTTAGTCAAACGTGAAAGTATTGTAAAAGGTAATAACACACACACACACCACGCTCTCATACAGCAAACAACGCACACACTAATACAACACACTCTCTCACGCACAGACACTGAGAAAGAGGGAGAGGAAACAGAAAAGGGAAAAAGAGAAAAAACAGAAGGGTAGAGAGGGGTAAGTTAAGAGTGAGTGAGAGAAAACAAAGGGGCAAAGAAAAAAGGAGGGAGGGAGTGGAAGAAAACACAGAGGGAGTGGAAGAAAACACACAGAGATGGGGAGAGAAAAGTGGATGTGTGTGAGAGAGAAGAGGGGGGAGAACACAGAGGGAGTGAAAATACAGATGGGGAGGTACAGATGGGAACAGGTTATGAAAATATATTTAATACCTTTTTTACTCCGCTTACTGCATTATCATGTTGCAACAGGTTAATACTTTTAATGTTTGATAAGGTAGCAACAGTCAGAAGCATTGAAATTCTGCAACCAAAAGGGTTAATCCCATGACAAGCTTACAGTGCGGGTTACTTGGTCTCGGGGTGCCTGCACCAGAATACATGTACATGCCTTGGTCTCGGGGTGGCTGCACTAGAATACATGTACATACATGCCTTGGTCTTGGGGTGCCTGCACCAGAATACATGTACATGCCTTGGTCTCGGGGTGCCTGCACTAGAATACATGTACATGCCTTGGTCTCGGGGTGCCTGCACTAGAATACATGTACATTCCTTGGTCTCAGCGTGCCTGCACCAGAATACATGTACATGCCTTGGTCTCAGCGTGCCTGCACCAGAATACATGTACATGCCTTGGTCTCGGGGTGCCTGCACTAGAATACATGTACATTCCTTGGTCTCAGCGTGCCTGCACCAGAATACATGTACATGCCTTGGTCTCGGGGTGCCTGCACCAGAATACATTTACATGCCTTGGTCTTGGGGTGCCTGCACCAGAATACATGTACATTCTTTGGTCTCGGGGTGCCTGCACCAGAATACATGTACATGCCTTGGTCTCGGGGTGCCTGCACTAGAATACATGTACATTCCTTGGTCTCAGCGTGCCTGCACCAGAATACATGTACATGCCTTGGTCTCAGGGTGCCTGCACCAGAATACATGTACATGCCTTGGTCTTGGGGTGCCTGCACCAGAATACATGTACATGCCTTGGTCTCAGGGTGCCTGCACCAGAATACATGTACATGCCTTGGTCTTGGGGTGCCTGCACCAGAATACATGTACATGCCTTGGTCTCAGGGTGCCTGCACCAGAATACATGTACATGCCTTGGTCTCGGGGTGCCTGCACCAGAATACATGTACATGCCTTGGTCTCAGGGTGCCTGCACCAGAATACATGTACATGCCTTGGTCTCGGGGTGCCTGCACCAGAATACGTGTACATGCCTTGGTCTTGGGGTGCCTGCACCAGAATACGTGTACATGCCTGCGAACATAGTTTGAACTTTCTGAGGCAGAAATAACTTCAGGCTTAGAGAAGCTGTTCCAAGTCTAACCCCATATTGTTTATAAGATGGTAGCGATAATGCACAGCAGCAGAGACCTGGCCTGCTAAGGTACAAGGCCACATCATTACAACAGCTCAGCCTGAGTGACTATTTTGGGTAACAACCTTCACCACGACTGGAGTCCTTCCATACTAATGGCCGTCTACTTAACTGTTTGACTTCACCCATCTACACGCAAGTTTGATTAGCGGACACAATTTTAAAATGTCATAGCGTTGTTTGAATATTTAAATTGTTCTGTGACATGGGAGGTAGAAATAAGAACTCTGTTACTTTTGTTAAAATGTTGGCATGCAAAGCATACTCTAGAGGGAATGGTGCTCATGATCCAGTAAGCATGTTGTTGTGGCACAGTAATGGTTTGAAGAACCCTGCTCTAACAATTGCCACTGTATAAGAAAAGTCATTTATCTAATTCACACAGTATTGTAACTTTGTTAAACACTGCTAAGTGAATGAGATTTTAAAATGTAACAGGTTACAAAGCACCATCACCACTATTCAGTCAGGCAGTAATTAGCAATTAGAAACTTCAATACAATGTGAGATAAAATAGGGTTTGAACAAAGCAGTCGTCCATTTTTTTTCCTTCAGAAAATTTGTATCCCGCAGCTCCTGGTGACAAACTCCTACGGAGTAAATTTAAATTGAAAGAAAAGCACACAGTGCTAATACTGTTGTATATAACAGCACACAGAAAATTACAGGATGTATAACACTTAAAGGGATAGGAAAGTCAAAATTAAACTTGTATGATTCAGATTGAACATGTAATTTTAAGACACTTAAATTCATTTATATTTTCAAATATGCTTTGTTCTCTTGGTATCCCTTGTTGAAAATGAATAAGCACATATCTTACACTAGTGAGAGTTAGCTGCTGATTGGTGCCTGCACACATTTATCTCTTGTGATTGGCCAACTAGATGTATTTATCTAGCTGCCAGTAGTGAAATGCTGTTCCTTCAGCAAAGGATAAGGAGAATGAAGCTAATTTTATAATAGGAGTAAATTGTAAAGTTGTTTAAAATGTTATGTTCTATCCAAATCATGAAAGGAAATTCTGGAATTTCCTGTCCCTTTAAGAATAAAACTCATAAAAACTCATAGATAGTTATATGATATATACTTCTGTGCAAAAGTTTTAGGCAGGTGTGAAAAAATGCCGTAAAGTAAGAATGCTTTCAAAAATGGATATGTTAATAATTATTTTTTATCAATTAACAAAAACACAAAGTGAGTGCAAATGAATCAGTATTTGGTGTGATCACCCTTTGTCTTCAAAACAGCATCAATTCTTCTAGGAAAATTTGCACACAGATTTTTAAGGCACTTGGCAGGTAAGTTGTTCCAAACATCTTGGAGAACTAACCACAGTTCTGTAGATTTAGAGAGCCTCAGTTGCTTCTGTCTCTTCATTTAATCCCAGATGTACTCAATTATGTTGCGATCAGGGCTCTATGGGGGCCATACCATCACTTCCAGGACTCCTTGTTCTTCTTTACGCTGAAGATAGTTCTTAAAGGAATGTGAAACCCAAAATTAGTTTCATGATTCCAATAGAACATGCATCTTTCTAATTTAAATATTGTTGTCACATTTTCTTTGCTCTTTTGGTACCTTTTCTTGAAAAGGCATGCCTATATCTGGAGCACTATTTGGCAGCAGTTTTGTAAGAATATTATCCATTACAGTAGATGACAGCACCATTTCCTGCCATGTAGTGCTCCAGACACCTTCCTAGGCAACTCTTTAACAAGGAATACCATAGGAACTAAGCAAATTTGTTAATTGAAATAAATTGGAAACTTTAAAAAAAATGGTATGCTCTGTCTGCATCACAAATAAAATTTGTGGGTTTCATACCCCTTTAAAGTGAATGTAAATTTTGATGCT
The DNA here is from genome assembly GCF_027579735.1 of Bombina bombina. NCBI lineage: Eukaryota > Metazoa > Chordata > Amphibia > Anura > Bombinatoridae > Bombina > Bombina bombina. The sequence goes on along the minus strand of NC_069502.1, from coordinate 461,538,897 downwards.
AAAGTACCCGGTTTTTAAAAATTTGATTAAAAACAGTGGCACTTTAATTCATCAAAATTTACATTTCACTTGTCGTGAAAAAATACTTACCTTTTAAACTTGACAGCCACTCCAGCTTCCCCCGGTCGTCGCAAGCCATTTCTGACGTCAGAAATGATGGATCGGTCATCCTCCAATCATGGCTACCCCCCCGGGGGAATCAGTGTCTGATTCAACGCCGTGATTGGAAGAAGCCGTATTCCTAATTTTAGACCCATGTAGAGGCTTTGCAACGGGCGGAGGAAGCTGGAGCGGCTGTCAAGTTTAAAAGGTAAGTTTTTTCACAACACGAGTGAAATGTAAATTTTGATTAATTAAAGTGCCCCTGTTTTTAATTGAATTTTTAAAAACCGGGCACTTTAGCATCAAAATTTACATTCACTTTAATGACTTTGGCTGTATGTTTGGGGTCGATGCCATACTGCAGAATACATTTTGGGCCAATCAGATGCCTCCCTGATGGTATTGCATGCTGGATACGTACCTGCCTGTACTCAGCATTGAGGAGAAAATTAATTCTGACCATATCCCTAACTCCACTTGCAGAAATACAGCTTCAAAATTGCCCTGCCATGCTTCACTGTTAACTGCAGACACTCATTCTAGTACCGCACTCCAGCCATTCAGTGAACAAACTTCCTTCTGCTACAACCAGATATTTCATCATATATTAGGTACAGTTGTGCTCATAAGTTTACATACCCTGGCAGAATTTATGATTTCTTTGCCATTTTTCAGAGAATATGAATGATAACACAAAAACTTTTCTTTCACTCATGGTTAGTGTTTGGCTGAAGCCATTTATTATCAATCAACTGTGTTTACTCTTTTTAAATCATAATGACAACAGAAACTACCCAAATGACCCTGATCAAAAGTTTACATACCCTGATGATTTTGGACTGATAACATGCACATGAATGGCTATTAAAGGTAACCATCCTCACCTGTGATCTGTTTGCTTATAATTAGTGTGTGTGTGTATAAAAGGTCAATGAATTTCTGGACTCCTGACAGACCCTTGCACCTTTCATCCAGTGCTGCACTGACATTTCTGGATTCTGAGTCATGGGGAAAGCAAAAGAATTGTCAAAGGATCTGCGGGAAAAGGTAGTTGAACTGTATAAAACAGGAAAGGGATATAAAAAGATATCCAAGGAATTGAGAATGCCAATCAGCAGTGTTCAAACTCTAATCAAGAAGTGAAAAATGAGGGTTTCTGTTGAAACCAAACCATGGTCAGGTAGACCAACTAAAGTTTCAGCCACAACTGCCAGGAAAATTGTTCGGGATGCAAAGAAAACCCCACAAATAACTTCAGGTGAAACATGGAGGTGGATCGCTGATGTTTTGGGGATGTGTGACCTACAAAGGCACAGGAAATTTGGTCAGAATTGATGACAAGATGAATGCAGTATGTTATAAAAAAATACTGGAGGAAAATGTGCATTAATCAGCCCGGAAGCTGCGCATGGGACGTACTTGGACATTCCAACATGACAATGATCCTAAACACAAGGCCAAGTTGACCTGTCATTGGCTACAGCAGAATAAAGTGAAGGTTCTGGAGTGACCATCTCAGTCTCCTGACCTCAATATCATTGAGCCACTCTGGGGAGATCTCAAACGTGCAGTTCATGCAAGTCAGCCCAAGAATTTACAGGAACTGGAGGCTTTTTGCCAGGAAGCATGGGCAGCTTTACCATCTGAGAAGATAAAGAGCCTCATCCACAAATACCACAAAAGACTTCAAGCTGTCATTGATGTTAAAGGGGGCAATACACGGTATTAAGAACTGGGGTATGTAAACTATTGATCAGGGTCATTTGGGTTGTTTCTGTTGTCATTATGATTCCACAAAAGACTTCAAGCTGTCATTGATGTTAAAGGGGGCAATACACAGTATTAAGAACTGGGGTATGTAAACTATTGATCAGGGTCATTTGGGTTGTTTCTGTTGTCATTATGATTTAAAAAAAGTAAACACAGTTGATTGATAATAAATGGCTTTAGCCAAACACTAACCATGAGTGAAAGAAAAGTTTTTGTGTTATTCATATTCTCTGAAAAATGGCCAAGAAATCATGAATTCTTCCAGGGTATGTAAACATATGAGCACAACTGTATACTAATCAGTCCAGAGCACCTGTTTCTATTTCTTTCATGTAATTAGCAAGAGTCCATGAGCTAGTGACGTATGGGATATACATTCCTACCAGGAGGGGCAAAGTTTCCCAAACCTCAAAATGCCTATAAATACACCCCTCACCACACCCACAATTCAGTTTTACAAACTTTGCCTCCGATGGAGGTGGTGAAGTAAGTTTGTGCTAGATTCTACGTTGATATGCGCTCCGCAGCAAGTTGGAGCCCGGTTTTCCTCTCAGCGTGCAGTGAATGTCAGAGGGATGTGAGGAGAGTATTGCCTATTTGAATGCAGTGATCTCCTTCTAAGGGGTCTATTTCATAGGTTCTCTGTTATCGGTCGTAGAGATTCATCTCTTACCTCCCTTTTCAGATCGACGATATACTCTTATATATACCATTACCTCTGCTGATTCTCGTTTCAGTACTGGTTTGGCTATCTGCTATATGTAGATGAGTGTCCTGGGGTAAGTAAGTCTTATTTTCTGTGACACTCCTAGCTATGGTTGGGCACTTTGTTTATAAAGTTCTAAATATATGTATTCAAACATTTATTTGCCTTGACTCAGAATGTTCAACTTTCCTTATTTTCAGACAGTCAGTTTCATATTTAGGATAATGCATTTTAATTTAACATTTTTCTTACCTTAAAATTTGATTTTTTTCCCTGTGGGCTGTTAGGCTCACGGGGGCTGAAAATGCTTCATTTTATTGCGTCATTCTTGGCGCGGACTTTTTTGGCGCAAAAATTCTATTTCCGTTTCCGGCGTCATACGTGTCGCCGGAAGTTGCGTCATTTTTTGACGTTATTTTGCGCCAAAAATGTCGGCGTTCCGGATGTGGCGTCATTTTTGGCGCCGAAAAGCATTTAGGCGCCAAATAATGTGGGCGTCTTATTTGGCACGAAAAAATATGGGCGTCACTTTTGTCTCCACATTATTTAAGTCTCATTTTTTATTGCTTCTGGTTGCTAGAAGCTTGTTCTTTGGCATTTTTTCCCATTCCTGAAACTGTCATTTAAGGAATTTGATCAATTTTGCTTTATATATATGTTGTTTTTTCTCTTACATATTGCAAGATGTCTCACGTTGCATCTGAGTCAGAAGATACTACAGGAAAATCGCTGTCAAGTGCTGAATCTACCAAAGCTAAGTGTATCTGCTGTAAACTTTTGGTAGCTATTCCTCCAGCTGTTGTTTGTATTGATTGTCATGACAAACTTGTTAAAGCAGATAATATTTCCTTTAGTAAAGTACCATTGCCTGTTGCAGTTCCTTCAACATCTAAGGTGCAGAATGTTCCTGATAATATTAGAGATTTTGTTTCTGAATCTATAAAGAAGGCTATGTCTGTTATTTCTCCTTCTAGTAAACGTAAAAAATCTTTTAAAACTTCTCTCCCTACAGATGAATTTTTAAATGAACATCATCATTCTGATTCTGATGATTCCTCTGGTTCAGAGGATTCTGTCTCAGAGGTTGATGCTGATAAATCTTCATATTTATTTAAAATGGAATTTATTCGTTCTTTACTTAAAGAAGTACTAATTGCTTTAGAAATAGAGGATTCTGGTCCTCTTGATACTAATTCTAAACGTTTAGATAAGGTATTTAAAGCTCCTGCGGTTATTCCAGAAGTTTTTCCTGTTCCTAATGCTATTTCTGCAGTAATTTCCAAAGAATGGGATAATTTGGGTAATTCATTTACTCCTTCTAAACGTTTTAAGCAATTATATCCTGTGCCGTCTGACAGATTAGAATTTTGGGACAAGATCCCTAAAGTTGATGGGGCTATTTCTACCCTTGCTAAACGTACTACTATTCCTACGTCAGATGGTACTTCGTTTAAGGATCCTCTAGATAGGAAAATTGAGTCCTTTCTAAGAAAAGCTTATCTGTGTTCAGGTAATCTTCTTAGACCTGCTATATCTTTGGCTGATGTTGCTGCAGCTTCAACTTTTTGGTTGGAAACTTTAGCGCAACAAGTAACACATTGTGATTCTCATGATATTATTATTCTTCTTCAGCATGCTAATAATTTTATCTGTGATGCCATTTTTGATATTATCAGAGTTGATGTCAGGTTTATGTCTCTAGCTATTTTAGCTAGAAGAGCTTTATGGCTTAAAACTTGGAATGCTGATATGGCTTCTAAATCAACTTTACTTTCCATTTCTTTCCAGGGTAACAAATTATTTGGTTCTCAGTTGGATTCCATTATTTCAACTGTTACTGGTGGGAAAGGATCTTTTTTACCACAGGATAAAAAATCTAAAGGTAAAAACAGGGCTAATAATCGTTTTCGTTCCTTTCGTTTCAACAAAGAACAAAAGCCTGATCCTTCATCCTCAGGAGCAGTTTCAGTTTGGAGACCATCTCCAGTCTGGAATAAATCCAAGCCAGCTAGAAAGGCAAAGCCTGCTTCTAAGTCCACATGAAGGTGCGGCCCTCATTCCAGCTCAGCTGGTAGGGGGCAGGTTACGTTTTTTCAAGGAAATTTGGATCAATTCTGTTCACAATCTTTGGATTCAGAGCATTGTTTCAGAAGGGTACAGAATTGGTTTCAAGTTGAGACCTCCTGCAAAGAGATTTTTTCTTTCCCGTGTCCCAGTAAATCCAGTAAAAGCTCAAGCATTTCTGAAATGTGTTTCAGATCTAGAGTTGACTGGAGTAATTATGCCAGTTCCAGTTCCGGAACGGGGGATGGGGTTTTATTCAAATCTCTTCATTGTACCAAAGAAGGAGAATTCTTTCAGACCAGTTCTGGATCTAAAAATATTGAATCGTTATGTAAGGATACCAACGTTCAAGATGGTAACTGTAAGGACTATCTTACCTTTTGTTCAGCAAGGGAATTATATGTCCACAATAGATTTACAGGATGCATATCTGCATATTCCGATTCATCCAGATCATTATCAGTTCCTGAGATTCTCGTTTCTGGACAAGCATTACCAGTTTGTGGCTCTGCCGTTTGGCCTAGCTACAGCTCCAAGAATTTTTACAAAGGTTCTTGGTGCCCTGCTGTCTGTAATCAGAGAACAGGGTATTGTGGTATTTCCTTATTTGGACGATATCTTGGTACTTGCTCAGTCTTTACATTTAGCAGAATCTCATACGAATCGACTTGTGTTGTTTCTTCAAGATCATGGTTGGAGGATCAATTTACCAAAAAGTTCTTTGATTCCTCAGACAAGGGTAACCTTTCTGGGTTTCCAGATGGATTCAGTGTCCATGACTCTGTCTTTAACAGACAAGAGACGTCTAAAGTTGATTACAGCTTGTCGAAACCTTCAGTCACAATCATTCCCTTCGGTAGCCTTATGCATGGAAATTCTAGGTCTTATGACTGCTGCATCGGACGCGATCCCCTTTGCTCGTTTTCACATGCAACCTCTTCAGCTCTGTATGCTGAAGCAATGGTACAAGGATTACACGAAGATATCTCAATTAATATCTTTAAAACCGATTGTTCGACACTCTCTAACATGGTGGACAGATCACCATCGTTTAATTCAGGGGGCTTCTTTTGTGCTTCCGACCTGGACTGTAATTTCAACAGATGCAAGTCTCACAGGTTGGGGAGCTGTGTGGGGATCTCTGACGGCGCAAGGAGTTTGGGAATCTCAGGAGGTGAGATTACCGATCAATATTTTGGAACTCCGTGCAATTTTCAGAGCTCTTCAGTTTTGGCCTCTTCTGAAGAGAGAATCGTTCATTTGTTTTCAGACAGACAATGTCACAACTGTGGCATACATCAATCATCAAGGAGGGACTCACAGTCCTCTGGCTATGAAAGAAGTATCTCGAATTTTGGTTTGGGCGGAATCCAGCTCCTGTCTAATCTCTGCGGTTCATATCCCAGGTGTAGACAATTGGGAAGCGGATTATCTCAGTCGCCAAACGTTGCATCTGGGCGAATGGTCTCTTCACCCAGAGGTATTTCTTCAGATTGTTCAAATGTGGGAACTTCCAGAAATAGATCTGATGGCGTCCCATCTAAACAAGAAACTTCCCAGGTATCTGTCCAGATCCCGGGATCCTCAGGCGGAGGCAGTGGATGCATTATCACTTCCTTTGAAGTATCATCCTGCCTATATCTTTCCGCCTCTAGTTCTTCTTCCAAGAGTAATCTCCAAGATTCTGAAGGAATGCTCGTTTGTTCTGCTGGTAGCTCCGGCATGGCCTCACAGGTTTTGGTATGCGGATCTTGTCCGGATGGCCTCTTGCCAACCGTGGACTCTTCCGTTAAGACCAGACCTTCTGTCTCAAGGTCCTTTTTTCCATCAGGATCTGAAATCCTTAAATTTAAAGGTATGGAGATTGAACGCTTGATTCTTGGTCAAAGAGGTTTCTCTGACTCTGTGATTAATACTATGTTACAGGCTCGTAAATCTGTATCTCGAGAGATATATTATAGAGTCTGGAAGACTTATATTTCTTGGTGTCTTTCTCATCATTTTTCCTGGCATTCTTTTAGAATACCGAGAATTTTACAGTTCCTTCAGGATGGTTTAGATAAGGGTTTGTCCGCAAGTTCTTTGAAAGGACAAATCTCTGCTCTTTCTGTTCTTTTTCACAGAAAGATTGCTATTCTTCCTGATATTCATTGTTTTGTACAAGCTTTGGTTCGTATAAAACCTGTCATTAAGTCAATTTCTCCTCCTTGGAGTTTGAATTTGGTTCTGGGAGCTCTTCAAGCTCCTCCGTTTGAACCTATGCATTCATTGGACATTAAATTACTTTCTTGGAAAGTTTTGTTCCTTTTGGCCATCTCTTCTGCCAGAAGAGTTTCTGAATTATCTGCTCTTTCTTGTGAGTCTCCTTTTCTGATTTTTCATCAGGATAAGGCGGTGTTGCGAACTTCTTTTGAATTTTTACCTAAAGTTGTGAATTCCAACAACATTAGTAGAGAAATTGTGGTTCCTTCATTATGTCCTAATCCTAAGAATTCTAAGGAGAAATCGTTGCATTCTTTGGATGTTGTTAGAGCTTTGAAATATTATGTTGAAGCTACGAAATCTTTTCGTAAGACTTCTAGTCTATTTGTTATCTTTTCCGGTTCTAGAAAAGGCCAGAAAGCTTCTGCCATTTCTTTGGCATCTTGGTTGAAATCTTTAATTCATCTTGCCTATGTTGAGTCAGGTAAAACTCCGCCTCAGAGAATTACAGCTCATTCTACTAGGTCAGTTTCTACTTCCTGGGCGTTTAGGAATGAAGCTTCGGTTGACCAGATCTGCAAAGCAGCAACTTGGTCCTCTTTGCATACTTTTACTAAATTCTACCATTTTGATGTATTTTCTTCTTCTGAAGCAGTTTTTGGTAGAAAAGTACTTCAGGCAGCGGTTTCAGTTTGAATCTTCTGCTTATGTTTTTCGTTAAACTTTATTTTGGGTGTGGATTATTTTCAGCAGGAATTGGCTGTCTTTATTTTATCCCTCCCTCTCTAGTGACTCTTGTGTGGAAAGATCCACATCTTGGGTAGTCATTATCCCATACGTCACTAGCTCATGGACTCTTGCTAATTACATGAAAGAAAACATAATTTATGTAAGAACTTACCTGATAAATTCATTTCTTTCATATTAGCAAGAGTCCATGAGGCCCGCCCTTTTTTTGTGGTGGTTATGATTTTGTATAAAGCACAATTATTCCAATTCCTTATTTTATATGCTTTCGCACTTTTTTATCACCCCACTTCTTGGCTATTCGTTAAACTGAATTGTGGGTGTGGTGAGGGGTGTATTTATAGGCATTTTGAGGTTTGGGAAACTTTGCCCCTCCTGGTAGGAATGTATATCCCATACGTCACTAGCTCATGGACTCTTGCTAATATGAAAGAAATGAATTTATCAGGTAAGTTCTTACATAAATTATGTTTTTTCTGCACCACAGTTCCTGTGTTTTTTTTGCATAATTGAATTGTTTGGCCATGTTTCCACATTGGAGGTATCGCTTTTTGGCTGCAAATCTTCCATGAAGACCACTTCTGACCAGACTTCTCCAGATAATAGATGGGTGTACCAGGGTCCCACTGGTTTCTGACAATTATGAGCTTATGGCACAGCAGGACATCTTCAGATAGAAGAAAGTATTATGTGTGTTTTATCTGTTGCACTAAGTTTACTTGACCGACCACTGCATCTACGGTCCTCAATATTGATTGTTTCTTCGTGCTTCTTCTGAAGAGCTTGGACAACACACCTGGAAACCCCTGTCTGCATTGAGAGAGACCTTGCTAATTCAATATAACTAATACCTTGTGTCTTGTTGCTGTGCTCAGTCTTGCCATGGGGTATGACTTTTTACATTAAACTGTCTTCAGTAACATCACCTTATTAGCAGAGTTTGGCTGTTTCTTAACCAGTTTTATTCCTCCTACACAGCGGTTTCTGTTTCAGTTAAAGGGACAAATTTGCTTCATTCTCTTGTTATACTTTGCTGAAGGAACATTAACAGCTGGGTGAACACATCTAGTCAGCCAATTACAGGAGACAGATGTGTTCAGGTGTTCTGTATAATTTTCCGACCACGTTATGTTTTCCTATCTAAAGTAACAAGTACGGCCACACCTACATGTAAATCCCGCAGACGCAGAGGAAATAAGGTGGTTTCATATCAGCTATTTTTGTTTCAAATGGAGGCTGATGTTAAAATTGTGATCGGATGGTTATATTTGGTTGTTTTGAGTGCAGATCTTGCTGAAACATAAAAAAATAAAACATAAACACAAAATAATATGTATGGTATTAGCTTGTGATGATAGCGTTAATTTTATAAATGTATTTTTCAGGCTATGTAAGAACAAATAATTGAAACATATCTCTAGCCTGAAAAATACATTTATAAAATTAATGCTATCATCACAAGCTAATAACATACATAATATTTTGTGTTTATCTTTTAATGTTTTATGTTTCAGCGACATCTGAGCTCAAAGCAGCCAAATATAACCATCTGATCACTATTTTAACATCAGCCTCCGTTTCAAACAAACATGGCGGATATGAAGGTGCTCTATCTAGATGTAGACTTGGCCGTACGCATTACGTAGGTAGGAAAACGTAACAAGGTAGGCAAATATTGCACCAATCAGCACCTAGCTCCCATTAGTGTAGGATATGTGCATATTCTTTTTCAACAAGGGATACCAAGAGAACAAAGCACATTTGAAAATATAAGTGAATTTAAAAGTGTCTTAAAATGACATGCTCTATCTGAATCATGCAAGTTTAATTTTGACTTTCCTATCCTTTTAATGATTGTGTTTCAACCTACATAATAAATTGGTGATCATTAGCACCTGTTTGGTGTAATATTATTATTATTATCATTTATTTGTATAGCGCCGCCAAATTCTGTAGCGCTAGGTACAGTGATGGGTATACATTGACAAAGATTTGTGATAAAATACAAAACATAACAAAATTAAACAAATCTAGTACAGGAGAAAGAGGACCCTGCTACAAACTGGAGAGCTCACAAACTACAGGTTTAGGGTGCAGAGACATAAAGTTGGGTGTAGCTTGTCACATCGGTTGTAGTTGCAGCAGTGAGTCAGGCAGTTCATGTATTAGTTTGGTTAGGAAGAGAGATGGAGGAGAGATGGTAAGCCTCTCTGAATAGGTGGGTTTTCAAGGAGCATCTGAAGCTATACAAGGTTGGAGTCTTATGGAGCAGTGTAGAGAGTTCCAGAGAACAGGAGCAGCACATGAGAAGTCTTGGAGACGGGAGTGGGACGTAGAGATAACAGGAGTGGAGAGACGTAGGTCAGAGGTTGATCGAAGAGGACTGGATGGGGAATATTTCACAATGAGAGAGGAAATATAGCTGGGAGTTAGACTGTTGAGTGCTTTATAAGTTAGGGTTAATACTTTAAATTGTATTCTGGAGTGTATGGGGAGCCAGTGTAGAGACTGGCAGAGCAGAGCAGCTGATGTAGATTGGCGACTTATGAAAGGTAGGGGAATAGAGTGGCGCTCTAGGCGGAGCTTGGGTAATATATATATGTCTCAAGTATACATATAATCAGTGCACCCTTTAGTAGGAATAAATGTAGGATTTGAAATACATAAAGGAGACAGCAGAAGTTGATTTAGATCCCTTAGATAACACCAGAATGAATATATGGTATCCAAATAACGATAACTGAAGTAAGTAGGTAGTACAAATATTTAATTAAATACACATAATGTAATAAAACACATATAATACGTTAAAACTGAGAAAACGATCTGGAAATAGTATATAATGAAAAATGATAAGTTAAAAAACAAGATGTGGCTACAAAAAGGAGAATAATATAATAACAGAATTAAAAAATAACCCAGATATTATCATCAAAGCAGCCGACAAGGGGGGAGGAGTAGTAATACTTAATACAGAAGACTATTTAGAAGAAGCCTATTGTCTCCTAAATGATAAGGAAACCTATCAAAGACTTAATACAAATCCGGTAAAAAAAAATTCTCTTAAACTAGATGAATTAATCTTTTATGCCAAAAGGGAAAATATTTTGAACGAAAAGGAATTCAATTTCTTAAAAGTACAACACCCGGTAACCCCAATCTTCTACTTTCTTCCCAAAATACATAAATCCACACAAAAACCACCAGGTAGACCAATAATTTCAGGTATTAACTCACTCACATCGAATTTATCTCAATATGTGGATAAATTCTTACAACCATATGTTACAGTATTACCCACATATTTAAAAGATTCAACTGCTTTTTTAAATGAACTGAAAAATCTAACTTGACAAAAAGACTTTCTTTTAGTTACATGTGATGTAAGTGCGTTATATACAAATATCACACATTCCCGAGGTTTAGAATCTACGAAATTTTATTTGCATAAAGACAAGACCATGCCCACTATTCAGGCTGATTTTATCTTACAGTGTATCAGTTTTATTTTGAACAATAATTATTTTAATGGAGAATACTTCCTCCAAACAAAAGGGACAGCGATGGGTACGAGGTTTGCGCCGAGTTATGCAAATTTTTTTATGGGAAGATTTGAATATGACAACATAACTAACAGTATATGGAGCGCAAACCTTGTACTCATGAAACACTACATAGATGACTTGTTTTTAATTTGGACAGGAGGTGAAGAACTTCTTAATCTATTCATGGAAGATTTGAATAAAAATGACTGGGGACTTTCTTTCACATATGAATTTAGCAGTCAATGCATTACCTTTCTTGATATCTCAGTTGAAATTATTAATAACAACATTCGGACCAAAACCTTATTTAAAAAGGTTGACTCAAACAATTATATTGATTTTAATAGTTTTCACTATGACCAATGGAAACTTAATGTCCCAAAAGGTTTTTAAGACTTCGAAAAAATTGTTCAAAGACTACAGACTATATATCACAAGCAACCTTCTAAAAGAAAGATTCATAGAAAAAGGCTATAATGAGGAATACGTATCGGAAGCCTTACAAAGTGTGGAAAAAATAGAAAGAGAAACCCTTATCACCCCAAAAGAGAAAAAGAAACCCACTCAAAAAGATTTTGAAACTACATTTATCACACAATACAGTTCAGATTTTAAACTGATAAGGAAAATTATTCATAAACACTGGCATTTAGTTCAGAAAGATCCTTTTCTGAATGAAATTACAGAAAATAAACCCAAGATTATTTACAGAAAAGCAAAAACTTTAAAATCTATCCTAGCCCCCAGTGAGTTTAAAAAACAAGACACTAAATACAATAAAGATGTACATGGAAATAAACTAGAAGGGTTCTTTCCATGTCATAGATGCAAAGGCCCATAGTTATTAAGGTCTGTCGGATCTGATCCGACAGTGCGGATCAGGTCCGACAGACCTCACAAGAGCTGCTGGTGCAACGCCACCCCCTGCAGACTCGCGGCCAATAGGCTGCCAGCAGGGGGGTGTCAATCAACCCGATTGTACTCGATTGGGTTGATTTCCGGTGATGTCTGTCCGCCTGCTCAGAGCCAGAAACACGGGGCATCAAGCTCCATTCGGAGCTTGATACATATGCCTGCAAGTTTAGCCACAAATGTAAAACCGTAGAAGCAACAAATTCAGACTTCAAAATTAACATTAGAGAGACAATTAGATGTACAGACTCTAATGTAGTTTACATCATACAATGTCCATGCAAAAAACAATATTTAGGGCAAACAAGCAGGCCAGTAAGAGATAGGATTAGACAACACTTACTCAATATAGAATGGGGATATGAGAACCACCTACTTTCAAAACACTTTAAAGATTTTCATGGACAAAGGACAGATGGCCTACTATTTTGGGGTGTAAAGAAGGTTAAACTCAAAAGAAGGGGAAATCTATTGAAACAACTTTTATTTACAGAAACAGAATTAATTTTTAATTGTGCTACTGTAATGGAGAGAGGAATTACGTGTGATTAATGTGAGGAAAGAAATATGGATCACTTATATTTACTTTAGATTCTATCTTTTGTACCGTAACAAGTTCAGAAAAGTTACTTTAGTTGTGAGTATTATTATGTTACAGGAGTATTGCAAGCTGCAAGTCCTGTGCAGTTGATTTATTATTATTATTTATTATTATTATACTTTATTTATTAAGCGCCAACATATTCCGCAGCGCTGTCCATGGATACAATTCATTTAAATAAAACAATAAAAGACTTGTAAGATACAGGACAAAATTTACAAACACATACAGGAGGGATTGAGGACCCTATTCCCGTGGGAACTTACAATCTAGAAGGGTAGGAGGTTGGGAAACAGGAGGTGAGGACTGCAAGATTGAGAAGGATGTTAATACAGAGTTAGATGTGGGAAATATTAGGTAAGTGAAATTAATTTATTATTGAGTTGGGTGGTAGGCTTCTCTGAACAGAAAAGTCTTCAGGGAGCATTTAAAGGAAGAAAGATTAGGGCAAAGCCTGACAGCACGAGGGAGAGTGTTTCAGAGGGTAGGTGCTGCACGACAGAAGTCCTGCAGTCTAGCATGAGAGGAGGTGATAGTTGCGGATGCAAGGAGCAGGTCATTGTTGGATCTTAGTGGACGGGCTGGAGTATACTTGTGTATTAGAGAGGATAGGTAGAGGGGAGCTGCGTTGGTGAGAGTTTTGTATGCAAGGGTGAGAATTTTGAATTTAATTCTGCTGTGAATGGGGAGCCAATGAAGGGACTCACAGAGAGGTGCAGCAGATACAGTTCGACGGGAAAGGTGGATCAGCCTGGCAGAGGCATTTAGGATGGATTGAAGGGGGGAGAGGCGGGAAAGAGGAAGGCCAGCGAGTAGGTTGTTGCAGTAGTCAAGTCGGGAGATAACAAGGGAGTGGATTATTTGCTTTGTTGTGTCAGCGCTCAGAAAAGGGTGCATTTTAGAAATATTGCGTAGATGATTGCGGCAGGATGTAGAAAGCAATTGGATATGGGGGATGAAGGATAAGTTTGAGTCAAGTGTGACTCCGAGGCAGCGGACTTGGGGTGATGGGGAAATGGTGATGCCGTCAACAGTGATAGAGAAGTCAGAAGTCGGCGTAGAGCTTGAGGGGGGGATAAGAAGGAGCTCAGTCTTGGACATGTTAATCTTTAGGTGGTGAGAGGCCTTCCAGGAAGAAATACCAGATAAGCAGTTGCTGACATGAGAGAGGACAGAGGGAGAGAGAGCAGGGGTGGAAAGGTAGATCTGGGTGTCATCAGCATAGAGGTGATATTTGAAACCATAACTATTGATAAGTTTACCTAGTGAAGAAGTATAGATGGAGAAGAGTAGAGGACCCAGAACAGATCCTTGAGGTACTCCAACAGACAGAGGCATAGCAGAGGAGTAGTCGCCGGCAAGTGACACAGAAAAAGACCTGTGAGAAAGATAGGAGTGAATCCAGGAAAGAGCAGTGTCACAGAGGCCAAAAGAGCTAAGGGTCTGTAGGAGGAAGGGGTGGTCAACTGTGTCGAAGGCAGCTGAGAGGTCAAGTAAGATGAGTATAGAGTAGTGGCCAATATTTTTAGCAGAGAGAAGATCGTTTGTGACCTTGGTAAGGGCAGTCTCAGTTGAGTGTTTTGGGCGGAATCCGGATTGCAGTGGGTCAAGCAAGGAGTTGGCGGACAGGAAGTGGGTTATGCGATTGTAAACTAATTTTTCAAGGAGTTTTGATGTTAGTGGAAGCAGTGATATGGGGCGGTAGCTTTCAGGAGAATTAGGGTCGAGGGAGGGTTTTTTGAGTATGGGAGTGACTTTTGCGTGTTTGAAAGAAGATGGGAATGAGCCGGTAGAGAGAGATAGGTTGAAGATGTGGGTAAGAGCAGGAGTGAGGGTGGAAGATAGGGAGGGAATTAGATGGGAAGGGATAGGGTCGAGTGGGCAGGTAGTGAGGCGTGAGGAAGATAGTAAGGAAGAAACTTCATTCTCAGTGGTTGGATGGAAGTTACAGAGGGTGGCAGAGGGAGTAATTGGGGCTGTTGTTGGAGTATTGCAGGTTGGTGTTGGGATGTTGCTTCGGATAGTATGTGTTTTGTTTAAAAAGTAGTCAGCCAGGTCTTGAGCACTAAAGACAGGCGGGGGTGGTGGAGCAGGTGGGTAGAGGAGAGAGTTAAAGGTGGAGAAGAGTCGTTTAGGGTTTGAGGAAAGAGTAGATATGAGAGAAGAGAAGTAAGTTTGTTTGGCTAAATGAAGGGCGGAAGTGTATGAACGAAGAATAAACTTATAGTGTATGAAATCAGGTTCAGAGTGAGTTTTCCTCCAGACACGCTCAGCAGTACGGGAGCATTTTTGCAGATAGCGTGTTTGCTGAGCATGCCAGGGCTGTAACTGACGCCGTGGTGCTTTGCGCAGCTGGGGAGGGGCAAGTGTGTCTAACGCAGAGGAGAGAGTTTTGTTATAGTGGGCTTTAGCAAGATCAGGGCAGGTTATAGTGGAGGTGTGAGGGAGGAGATTTTGAATGATTTTTGAAAATTGGAGCGGATCCACAGCATGTGTATTTCTACAGGTGCGGGGGCGGGATGGAGAAGTGGGTTTAGCTGTTGCATTAATATTATAGGTGACCAAGTGATGGTCTGAAATGGGAAAAGGGCGACAGGTGGTGTCAGATATAGAGCAGAGGTAGGAAAATACCAGGTCGATGGAGTGTCCATCACGGTGAGTCGGGAATGGGGTGGATTGTGAGAGACCGAAGGAGGATGTGAGTGAAAGAAGTTTAGAGGCAGCAGGGGCAGATGGGTTGTCAATGGGAATGTTGAAGTCCCCAAGAATTAGGGTTGGTATATTTGAAGAGAGAAAGTGAGGAAGCCAGGCAGCAAAGTTGTCAAAGAATTGTGAGGTTGGTCCAGGAGGGCGATAGACGACTGCCACTTTTAGGGATAGGGGGGAGAACAGACGAATACAGTGGACTTCAAAGGAGGAGAAGGAAAGAGATGGGATTGGAGGTAGGTATTGATAAGTGCAGGAGGGGGAGAGCAGGATGCCAACACCGCCGCCACGTTTCTCACCTTGCCTAGGGGTATGGCTAAAGTGAAGACCACCGTGTGTGAGAGCAGCAATGGAAACAGTGTCAGAAGGAGATAGCCAGGTTTCTGTAATTGCTAAAATGGTGAAAGCATTTGATATAAACAGGTTGATTTGATTTAGTATGACGTCAGCAGGGGGGGCGTGGTTTTGCCTGGAGTTGGTTTGGTCGCTTCAAAGAGTTGTATACTTTTATCAATCTTTTGGTGGTAGTTAGACTCTGTAACAACTTTGTCTGGAGGATATTTACAAGACAGGGTTTTAGTAGATTACTGGGCACAACCCTGTATTCCTATGACGCTGCTGTCATGCAGTGAAGGAGGCGTGCTGTGTCGGAAAGGTTTGTAGCGCTCCGTGTTGTAACTGAGGAGCAAGCAGAGAGCTGAGAGCACCGCAAGCTGCAGTCGGTATTTCCGGTAAGTCTAGCAGAGAGCAGGTTACTTAGGCTGTCCTTCAGTGCTGACACAAAAAGAGGATTGAGCCGGAGGAGAGTGTTCGTTCAGGGGCTGCTGTGAAACACAGAGCAACAGCACGCCAGGTGTAAACCTGTTTGGTGTTAATCAAGTTGCTGGAATTCTGTAGATTAGATTCTTTGGTAGAGAAGCTTTGTTACTATGTAGCAACTGGGAGACAGCTGGAACTTAGTCAGCCAAGTTTGTAGCAAGATCACTGAGACGGTGGAAGTTAGGTGCAACAACCGCAACAAGCACTAACAAACATTAAGTGGCAAGTATGAAGAGGGGAGGAGACAATATAAAGGCAGAGATTTAAAGGGACATGCTGAAGGTGAATAGCAGCCATGACATATCCCCCCTTCAAAGGTGCTGCCCAGCAGCAGTAGGGCCAGGTCTATCCGGGTTCCTTCTATGAAACAAGGTGATGAGTCGTGTAGCATGGAGATTCATGGAAGGTTCCCAGGAATTCTCCTCAGGCGGATAACCTTTCCAGTTGATCAGGTATTCCAAAACACCTTTACGAATACGTGAATCCAGGATAGATTGCACTTCATACAAATCGTTGTCTTCCAGAACGGGAGAGTTTGGCAATACCACGTCCATGATGCAAGTGGGGTTTTAAGGCTTCAAGAGAAAAACGTGAAAAGTCGGATGGATATGATATGCAGGAGGAAGCAGTAGGGTCATGGCGTTCTCATTCACAACCTTGAGTATTTCGAATGGTCCTATGAACAGTTGAGTGAATTTCTTACAAGGGGTTTTCAGTCTTAAATGTTTGGTGGAAAGCCAGACTTTATCTCCTACTGCATAAGAAGGAGAAGATCTTCTTTTGGAGTCATAGTAAAGTTTTTGTTTGGCCTGTGCATTCTTGATGTTTTCCTTGAGGAAAGTAAATATATCAGCTAAGTTGTTGGTAGTATCATCGATTTGAGGAGAAGTGGAGTTCAAATGAGGGAAGAGGTGGAAGGTCGGGTGAAAACCATAGTTAGAAAAGAAAGGTGAGGATTTAGTTGAGGCATTAGTGGAGTTATTGTAGGCATACTCTGCCATGCATATGCAATGAACACATTGATCCTGTTGGTATGAGCAATAGCACCTAATGTACTGTTATAGCCACTGGTTTACTCTTTCTGTTTGCCCATTTGTTTGGGGGTGGTAAGCTGTGCTATATCGGTGATCAATCTGAAATACGTTACAAAGTTGTCTCCAAAAGCGGGAGGTGAATTGTGAACCTCTGTCAGTTACTACTATAGAAGGTAACCCATGCAACTTTACTATATGTTTTAGAAATAGTTGCGCGGTTTCAGCTGAGGTGGGCATTTTCTTGTAAGGAATGAAATGGGCCATCTTTGTGAGCAAGTCGACAACAACTAGAATGGTGTTATGATTATTGGATATGGGTAGTTCGACCATGAAGTCCATTCCTATGATCTGCCAAGGTCTCTCCGGGATCTGGAGTGGCTTCAGGAATCCATATGGATGACACTTTTCAGTTTTAGATACTGCACAAACTTGACAGGCTCTTACGTAATCTTTTACAGTTTCAGTGATGGAAGGCCACCAGTAATTCCTCGAGTAAATCCAGAGTTCTATGGATACCGGGATGACGCACAAGGGGGGAATCATGATGGTTCTGAATGAGAATCTCCCTTATAGTCGGTGGTATGTATATCTTATCTTTATGATAGTAAAGTCCATCAGTTTTGATACTTAATAGTTCCTTAGGGACAGTGTTGTCCTTTTATTGGGCAACCTGAATAAGTTTGGTGAATTCAGTAGTAACACCCAGAAAATGATCGATAGGTATAACAGTCTCTACAGAAGGAGTGTTGGAAAGTCTTTTGTCCTTCCTTGATAGGGCATCAGCCTTCCCAACCTTGTGAAGTACAAACTCCAACGGAGTTGTCTGGCGGATAAGGTCTTACTAGTTTGGAGATACTCCAGGTTTTTATGATCCGTAAAAATTAGAATCAGTAGTTTTGTTCCCTCAAGTAGGTGATGCCAATGCTCGAATGAGGCCTTTATTACGAGAAGTTCTTTCTCCCCAATGGGGTAATTCTGCTCAGGAGCTGTCATCAATCTTGAATAGAAAGCAACGGGATGCATAGGATCAGTAGGAGATATACGCTGGGATAGGATAGCTCTGATTGCGTAGTCCGATGCGTCTACTTCCAAGATGTACTGATGTTCAGTGTTTGGAAAACGGAGGATGGGTGCTTCTGTGAAACTCTTCTTTAGGAATACAAAGGCAGCTTGGGCAGCTGGAGTTCAAGAAAACGAACAAGTCGAACCTGTGAGAGCACTGAGAGGTTTTGCAATTGCAGAGAATCCGTTAATGAACTTGCGGTAAAAATTGGAAAAACCAAGGAATCGTTGGACGTCTTTCTTGCTATTAAGGGTAGGCCAGTCCTTTATGGCTTCAACTTTATTTTCTTCCATCTGGATCCCTGAAGAGGAGATGCGATAACCTAGAAAGGATATCTCGGTTACATGAAAAAGGCACTTCTCAGGTTTTGCGAAGAGCTGATGTGTCCTGAGTCTACCTAGAACCCAACATACATGTTTCCTATGTTGTTCAATGTTGTTAGAGTAGATGAGAATGTCATCCAGATAAACCACCATACACACGTCCAAGAGATCTCTGAAGATATCGTTGATTAGATGTTGGAACATGGCAGGGGCGTTACAGAGGCCGAAAGGCATTACTGTATACTCGTAGAGCCCATATCTAATCCTGAAGGCTGTCAACCACTCGTCCCCCTCTGGGATTCGGACTAGATTGTACGCTCCTCTGAGATCTAATTTGGTGTAGATCTTTGCTTGACCAAGACGTTCTACGAGTTCAGGGATGAGAGGTAGGGGGTACCTATTTTTCTTTGTTCTTTTATTGAGCTTGCGGTAATCCATAATCGGCCTCAATGAGTTGTCTTTATTCTTGACAAAGAAGAGCACAGCCCCAGCGGGGAAGTCGAAGGTCTTATGAACCCCTTTTTCAGATTTTCGTCTAGGTATGACTTCAAATGATCTAATTCAGGCTGGGACAAGGAGTTAATGTGCCCGAAAGGAATGGAGGAACCAAGGAGTAATTCAATCGGGCAATCATAGATGCGGTGTGGTGGCAGAGTGTCAGCTTCTGTTTTACTAAAAACATCGATGAAATCATGATACTCTTCAGGTAGAGTGTTTTCTGTCAGCTGAAGTATGTCTTGATGTGGAAAACATGTTTTATCACAGTAAGAGGATTTAAAATCTAGCTGTAGAGTTCCCCAGTGAATGGGGGGTTGATGTTGTTGTAACCATAATATACCTAAAACTATGGGAAACATAGGTGAGGGAATAACATCAAAAGAAATATGTTCTACATGCCCAGAACCAGTTGCGACCTTTAATGGAACTGTTTGGTGGGTAATGGGACCTGTATTGATATAAGAACCATCAATAACTCTAATGGAGACAGGGTTATTTTTCAAGACCAGTGGTATTTTATTCCTTTGCACAAGAACAGCATCGATAAAGCTGGAGTATGCACCGGAGTCAATAATGGCATCAGCGCGTAGGAGATGATGGTCCCCCTGCAAAGAGAGAGAGAGAGAACAGTAAGCTGCATTTGTAACTTTGGTTGTTAAACAGTCTAAAGATCTCTTCAACTTACTCCTCTTTTGGCGTTGTAGAAGAGGACAGTCTTTAACAGTATGTGCAGGTGAGGCACAGTACATACACAGATTTTTCTGTCTTCTACGTGTCCTTTCTTCTGGTCGCAGCGTTCCTTTTAGGAAACCCAATTCCATAGGTACTGAAGTATCCTTAGGAGAGTAGTAGGTGGCAGAAGGATGATACTTGGGTGAGGACTCGGATTGTTGACGTTCAGATCTCCTTTCTCTAAGCCTCCTGTCTATCTGGATAGAGAGCGTTATCAGGCCCTCTAAGGTTTTAGGAAGTTCTGTGCGCACCAGTTCGTCCTTGAGTGAGTCTGACAGCCCCAGCCTGTATTGCTTTCTTAAAGCAATATCGCTCCACTCGGAATCCGTTATGTACAATTTGAATTCGGTGAGGTATTCTTCTACAGGCCGTCTCCCTTGTCTCAGGGACCTCATTTTGGCTTCTGCAGATAGTTGTTTCTGGGTATCTTCGTAAAGGGTACTCATCTCAGTAATGAAATCTGTCAGTGACCCCAATATAGGGTCATCATTTAAAAAAAAAGCATCAGCCCATACCCAGGGCTTGCCTCTAAGGAAGGAGAGGACTGTCAAAACCTTGATTCTTTCTGTACAGTAGGTCTTTGGTCTCATATGGAACAAAACATTACAGGCGTTTTTGAATTGTCTAAAAGTAGCTCTGTCACCTGAGAATTTTTCCGGTAGACTGACTTGTGGCTCAGGTGTGCTATCCTTAATCGCACTTCTGAGACTATAATTTTGTATTTGCAACTCCCTTAGACCCTGTGATAGCTGGTCTACACGCTGAAAGAGGTTGAAAACAATGTTGGGTATATCTGCTGGATCCATCCTTTTTGGCCACTTAATATGTAATGGAGAGAGGAATTACGTGTGATTAATGTGAGGAAAGAAATGTGGATCACAACTGCAGATATATTTACTTTAGATTCTATCTTTTGTACAGTAACAAGTTCTGAAAAGTTACTTTAGTTGTGAGTATTATTGTGTTACAGGAGTATTGCAAGCTGCAAGTCCTGTGCTGTTGATTTGATTTAGTATGACGTCAGCAGGGGGCGTGGTTTTGCCCGGAGTTGGTTTGGTTACTTCAAAGAGTTGTATACTTTTTTTTATCAATCTTTTGGTGGTAGTTAGACTCTGTAAAAACTTTGTCTGGAGGATATTTACAAGACAGGGTTTTAGTAGATTACTGGGCACAACCCTGTATTCCTATGACGCTGCTGTCATGCAGTGAAGGAGGCGTGCTGTGTCAGAAAGGTTTGTAGCGCTCCGTGTTGTAACTGAGGAGCAAGCAGAGAGCTGAGAGAGGTGAATAGCAGCCATGACAGCTACCCTAACCCCAGGGGGACTAAATGCTGAACTAGATCTCAATCCCTTTAACTAATACTTACGTCATACAAATACCCCCACTGTGACTGATTCAGTTAAGAATATGCTAACCTAATATAGTTTGGATAAATAAATCACACTCTCAGTTTAGGTTATATGTCCATAGGCACCAATAGCAAGCTATCCAACACATAAAAACATAAACTTTGTCTTTCCATATAGATTTAGTATTGTGATTTCTCCTAATACATATATCTTTGAATAATTTGGATTATCATTTTAAGTCTAAATGATTTGTTTTTGGTAGTTGTTTATAATAAATTTGAATTAATGTTTTGTTTTTTTCATTTGAAATTTAAAACATTATTTAAAATAAATGAATTCCCGTATGATCTATTATACTCTAAGATTTATCAAATAAAGATTATTAACTTACATTTTAACTCACTATTTATTAATTGTTTGAGTGAAAAAGAATAATTAATGAATTAATATAATATGTCTGATTGAGAATATTGTATACATTCTAATAGAAACATAATATTTAAAGTTAAGAATATACATTGTAAGACTGACAAGAACAATAAAGTTGGTTGAGATTGTACCTCTAAGAGTTAATAGAGGCGGCACAAAGGATCACTATAAAAAGAAGCCTTCCCTATAACAAGTCATCTTGATAAAGGCATTAACTGCCGAAACGCGTAGCAAAGTGACTCGTTATTCAGGAATTCAAAGAACATCAAACTGTTTGGATGCTGAACAAGCAAATTCACCACTACATTTCCGTGGTTTGAATTTGGAGCTCATAACCAGCCTTCCGATTGGCGGATCAGGTCAGGTGACCAGAAACACACACGCAGGCAGTGAAGACGCTGCATACATGCTTAGGAGTCACGGAGAACTCAGCGTGGTAAGTTCACAGCAAACGAGTCTGCCAGAGGCGTAGAAATATCCGTCCAAAGGTCCGGTAAGAAAATCTGACAAAATTAACTGACCTGTCAGTACATAGACTTTGTGTCAGAGTTCCCTTTCCCTGTTTTGTTTGCCATGTGCTGCTGGCAGCCATTTTACTCACCTCTCTTCCTCACTATGGTGCATTGTGGGGGATGCTGCTCATTTCCTGCACTTCCTTTTATGGCCATGGCATGGTGTGCATCATCCATGTGAGACAGGATGCAGTCTCAGAATTGTGATGTCATCACTTATTATTTAAAGGGCCTCTGTTCAGTATGCTTTGCCTTTGCGTTGTCTCAGACCTGTTTGTGAGAGTTCCTGTGTATTACCTGGCTGCCTGACGTCCTTCCTGGTTCCTGATCCCTGGCTTGTTCCTGACTCTGCTGTTTTCCTTGTTCCTGATTCTGGCTCGTCTGACTATTCGCTTTGGCACCCGACTCGGCTCGTCTGACTACCAGCTCTGGTTTTGACTCCTGGCTTGTTATTTGACTTGTGGACTTTTTATTATTTTTTGCTATTAATAAAGGAGTGATTATTTTTGCACTTCTCGTCTCAGTCTGATTCCTGGCACCCTGACATTACGTAAAGGCCATGAATCCTGATGGTGCTAATAATCCACCTTTACCTGCCATCATTTCCTGGATGGATGAACAGGATCACCGCTTGGATCAATTTGCACTAGCCCGGCAAACCCTGCTGACTTGCACTACACATTTGGACCAAAGTGTCCCGCAAGTTATGGCTGCTCCTGTTTCCGCTGCTGCACCTATGCCTACCAGAAGCATGTCCGGTTCTGCACCTCTACCTCAGCGATATGGAGGCGATCCTATTCAGTGCAGAGGGTTTTTGAACCAGGTGGGCATTTACTTTAAAATGTTACCTCAGGCGTTTCCCTCTGACAGAGCTAAGGTGGGATTTCTCATCTCGTTACTCTCGGACACAGCTCTTGCCTGGGCTAATCCCTTGTGGGAGACTAATAAACCTGTGATTTGAAATTACCCTGAATTTGTGGCCTCCTTTCGAAGGGTATTTGATGTTCCGGCTCGCTCCTCCTCTGCTGCTAAACGACTCATGTCTATTCAGCAAGGTACAAGATTTGTTGCTCAGTATGCTATTGAGTTCCGTACGCTTGCCACAGAGGTAGGTTGGAACAATGAAGCCCTTGTTGCCGCCTTCTTTCATGGGCTCTCTGTTGCAATTAAAGACGAAGTTGCTGCCAGAGATTTACCAGAGGATCTTGAGGCATTGGCGTCTTTTTTGATCCTAATTGACATCAGACTCAGAGAGAGGCCCTCTTTCAAGGAGCGCTTGCGGAAGCCTCCTGTTCCGTTGTCTCCTACATGTTCATTCCCACCCATGCCTCCCTCTCCTCTCATGCCTCCTGGTCCCGAGTCACCAGGTACTGCTGAGCCGATGCAGCTGGGATTCACGTGTTCTCCGTGGCGGAGAGGGCCTTTAGGAGGAGGGAGGGGCTCTGCCTCTATTGTGGGTTACAGGGCCACCTTTTGAAGTCTTGTCCTACACGGCCTGGAAACGCTCACACCTAAGGTCCTGTCGGGGGCAGACCTTGGGTGGTTTATCCTCGTCCCCGGAACTGCTTAAGGAGAAACCTTTGGCCACGGTTGTCCTTTCCTGAGTGGACTCCTCCATAGTCACTCTAGGCTCTTGTTGACTCTGGTGCTGCGGGCTATTTTATTGACAGTGCTTTTGTATCAAAGCACTCCATTCCTGTTTTTCCTCGGTCTGTTCTGCTTGCTATTGAGGCCACTCACGAAACTGCTCCGTTGTCCATGGCTGTTGGGGCTCTCCATTTTGAAACCCTACAGTTCCAGGTGATAAACTCTCCGCATTTTCCGGTTGTTCTGGGTTATCCCTGGCTCCAAAAGCACAATCCCAGTTTCGACTGGCGCAGGTCCGAAATTTTGTCGTGGTCCCCGCAATGTATTTCCACTTGTCTTCGGAAACCAGTTAAAGTCTTGTGCACTTCTTTGGTATCTCAATTGTCAGAGGAGTACCGAGAGTTCCTAGACGTGTTTGACAAGGTGCGTGCTGGTTCGTTGCCTCCTCACCGGTCTTACGATTGTGCCATAGACCTGCAACCCGGAGCCATTCCTCCTCGGGGCCGGGTGTACCCTCTGTTGCTGCAGAGAATTGTGCTATGGAGGAGTATGTTGCTGATGCTCTGTCGGTGGGGATCATCCGCAAATCCTGCTCTCCTGCAGGGGCTGGCTTCTTCTTTGTGAAGAAAAAGGGTGGCGAGTTAAGACCATGTATTGATTATAGGGGTCTTAATCGTCTTACCATTAAGAATGCTTACCCTATTCCGCTTATTACGGAACTCTTTGACCGACTCAAGGGAGCTACGGTCTTTACTAAACTTGATTTGAGAGGAGCGTACAATCTCGTTAGGATTAAGGAGGGCCACGAATGGAAAACAGCATTTAACACCAGGAGCGGGCATTATGAGTATCTTGTAATGCCCTTTGGCCTATGTAATGCTCCTGCTGTTTTTCAGGAATATATTAATAATGTCCTATGAGATATGTTGCAACAGTGTGTTGTGGTGTACTTAGACGACATCCTCATACACTCACCCACACTTGAGGGTGACACAGGTTCTTCAGAGACTACGTGAGAACGGCCTGTTTTGTAAACTCGAGAAATGTGAGTTCAATCAGACTCAAGTAACCTTCCTAGGTTATGTTATCTCTGTTGCAGGGTTCTCCACGGATCCTGACAAGTTATCTGCAGTTCTGCAGTGGCCTCGCCCAGTTGGTCTTCGGTCTATTCAATGTTTTTTGGGGTTCGCCAATTACTATAGAAAGTTTATTAAAAACTTTTCTTCCTTGGTCAAACCTATCACAGACATGACCCGTAAAGAGAATGATCCACTCCATTGGTCACCTACTGCCATTAAGGCCTTTGATAGTCTTAAGACTGCCTTTGCTGCCGCTCCAGTTCTGGCTCATCCTAACCCTGTCCTGCCTTTCGTTCTTGAGGTCGATGCGTCTGAGACTGGAGTAGGTGCCCTCTTGTCTCAACGTCCTACGCCTGACGGTTCCTTGCATCCGTGTGGTTTCTTCTCTAAGAAATTGTCTCCAGCGGAGTGCAATTATGAAATTGGCGACAGGGAATTACTGGCCATAATTTTGGTACTTAAGGAATGGAGGCATCTTCTCGAGGGTACTAGCTTTTTGTAATATACATCTATTAGCAAAAATGCTTCTTATAAAAGCTATAGCTGTTTCAAAAGTGTATTTAAGTATGCATTGTGCACCAGCATTTAAAACTCAGCACTTGCTCAGAGAGCCTAAGGTGCCTGTACTATTTCTTAATGGCTCAATTTGTTAATTGCTGACATGGTACAAGCCCCACTGGCACTTTGAGCAGCTGCAGTATTAAAAATGCTGGTGCACTGAGAATCTCTAGTTATAATTCACATGCACGTGCAGAGAAAAGTGCTAACACTAAAACAGTGATAACTTATAGTAGAAGCATTTTTGCCTATATATATATATATATATATATATATTGCAAATATGTTTCTATTCAAAGATGTAATTCATCTATGTGCATTTAAATTTTGACCGGACTGTCCCTTTAAGCATTTTCCTCAGAGGCATTGCATC
Source organism: Bombina bombina (assembly GCF_027579735.1). NCBI lineage: Eukaryota > Metazoa > Chordata > Amphibia > Anura > Bombinatoridae > Bombina > Bombina bombina. Next base: position 461,513,186 of record NC_069502.1, on the reverse strand, counting down.
AGTGAAAACACTAAAGGTCACACCTATTCAATGTCACTCACATCATTTTCAGTATCCCAGTAGTACAGCCAAATATAACCATAGACATTATATATACAGTATATATATATATATATATATATATATAAGTCTACAGTCATTATTGAGCACCAGGGGCAATAAAGTGGTGTTGATCACATAAACCTAAACAATTCCTACTGTTTAAGGTCTGTGCACGTTTTTAATTACTTAGCGCCACATTACGAGTGGAGCGCAAGCAATATTGGGTTTTTGCGTTTGCATGCAAGTTAAATTGCGCTCATATTGCTCATATTACCACTAGAAAATTTACCATCAAATACTTAATCACATGCACCACAAGCCATGTGATTTATCTACTCAGTTGCTGTTGTGGACAGTTCTAGGTTGGAAAAACGATTGACAATGCCCGCCTAAGAATGGCGAATCATAGATCTGCAATACGCAGCGCATTGGACAAAGGTGTATCAGACCAACCAGTAGCGAGACATTTTCTGCATGCAAAACATAAAGTAACTGATTTGCAGTTTATTTTGATCTGAAACGAGGAGGTGACTGCGACAGAACACTACTTCAACTTGAATCACAATGGATATATCGACTTGGTACCCTACACCCACATGGCCTAAACATGTCGTATGACTGGCACTCTTTTCTATGAACCCAGGATCCATGGGTGAGTTATATGCATTATCATTTGAATTGGGTTTTTCGAGGCCAGGGTAGTCATAATGGGATATATGCTAGGTCTGACCCTATAAGTCTTATAGAGAACTCTCATATAACTACATCGAGTTTGCCTAATGATGGGTGTAATACATGTGATACACATGAGTCGACATTGATGTCCAGGAAATGGGATACCACCTACGATGTGATGCTAATTTACCGCTAACTTGTTTTGCCCTTACTTTTTTTTTTTTTTTAGTTTTTTAACAGTTTTTATTGAGGAATATATACGATACAGTAAACATGCTTCTATATAAATGTACGATACAGTGGCAATTTGATAGCATAAAATCATGCTTATAGACCTTGAATAGTTGTCCTCATTTTTGTCCCTTCAAGTAACAATGCGGACCACTCATGGATCCTCCTTGCTGTATTGTAAGCATAGGTGTAGGGATTATGTATAATAAAAACAAATAACAAACAATTTGAACAAAACAAACAAACAACAATACAAAGGTTATCAATAAAAGATATCTGCTGTACAGTCAATGCTAGAGTTGATATAACTGATTATCTGTTAATCTATCAGGATCAGGACCGGTAATACTTATAGGCTGGGTAAATACATGGGCAGAATATATAACTTAGTGCGGTAGTGTGGGGGAGGATATCAATCTACGCCTTATGTAGGTATGCTAAGGAGATAATTTTTCTTCGAACAATATAATAAGGTCCATGCTATGCTCCCTAATGAGCAGGATGACTCGGGTTATGGGTTAGTGTAGCATTAGGAATAACACACATTAGAGCATTAATAGCCATTCCCCCCCCCCCCCCTGAGGTGTATAAACAATTAAGTAAGCATACTATAAATGATGGCCATAGCTCAATAGTGGTCATAGCCATAGGGAGCCTACGTCCTGCAGTATTTCTAAGATGCAGATGATAATATTGTGAGGCGAATCCCCTTACTGTAGTATTAAGGCAGGATATGGAGACAAAGGCTTGGCGACAGTAACATTTACACTATGGGCAAGCTGTTATCAGGAAGGTGACAGATAGTGAAGCAGCACTGGGGCAGGCTAGACCACCTCCACATGGAATTAAACTATGCATGGCAGTGAACAAAAAAACATCAACTCATGTAACCAACAATTACATAACTATTGCATACCCGGGTTAACATTCACCCAACACGACAATAAAGGATAGTCCTCTCAAAATGCCTTGTTTATCTGCCCCTCTCCGGCTTTCATAGCAGGCTCTCCTCTTTGGTTGCAAAAGTGGACCCCACTCCACGCTGCTGTGGGGTGTTTAGAGCGTTTGGCATTTCCAGAGCTATGCTGGGGGTCTCTCCAACCAGTGTCAGTTACTTCAGGATGGAAAAGGCAGGATCGTGTTAACTTGCGCTTGAGAGGGAGCCCGTTGAGCACACAGAGTACAAGTTCAGCAGCTGTCTGCGGGCCTTCCTGTGAGCCCGCGTCTTCTCTGAGCGCTGCGACCATAGAGCTCCCTGCATCCCTGATGAGCTGCAGCAAGAAGTTGAAGGATTTTACTTCGGAAGCGATCCGGGGGACCAGTTGATGTTGAGCCGATATCTCTTGTCTTGCTCCGTGAGTATACTGTGGCTCAAAGTTGTCAAGTAGCCGGTCTAATGATGTAGCTGAATGACTGCGTGAACCAGCTTGGGTATAGGCCAGTGTCTCCCATTCTTTGTGTCTAACTGTTGTGGACTGTTGGCGGCATGATGTTCTCTTGCGGGTAAGTTGTGCGGCCAGGTAGCCTCCCTTTGGCATGTCGCCTGATGCAATCAGACCAAGCTTTTTCACAGTCGCAATCTGTGTATGGGGCACGGCCCCTTCCAGCAGGGCTACTAACATATTGTCTGTTAAACAGAGCTCCTCTGTGGCAATCCCATGGTCTGCAGCATGTGTTTTCTCGGGGTCACCGGTAGATTTCAGATCGGAGGATTCACTTCCCTGGGGTATGCTAGAATTGCAAGTATTGTTTGCAGAGCCAGTGTCGGGATATTGCGTTGCCCCCGATGGTCTCTCCTCGCATTTTGCAGCTGTCTCACTCGCTGCAATGCGATCAGTCAGGTAGTCATACGGAGCCCTCTCAATAAGCCTATTCATAAGGAACATTAGTTTTTTGGGGAAGTCAACAGGGTATATCGGGCAGCCCCCTTCAGTTATATTCGCCATGGTTTAGGATTGCTTCACTTTAAATAGTCTTGACTTCAGGAGATATGATGTGTAGCGATTGACTGTCCAGTTAATATTATATTTTGAAGAGGTTTAGTAAGTTGGGCTAACCCAACAGCACTAATAACCCGGCTCTTCCCGGGGGGAGGTGTTAGCCTAGAGGTAGTAGGCCGCCGCCTTAGGCCTTTATATTCCGATCTGAGTCTCCAGCTTCATAAAACAGCAAAATGAAGAGATATGGGGCCCCAGTATCTATTACTGCGAACCTTTTATGTGTGATGTTATAATTCTTGCTGTAGAAGGCTAATAATCGGCGGATTATTAGAGATTCTCCTGGAGCCTTCAGGAAATGCGTCCTGTCAAGAACGTTGCACGGACACGCCCCCCTGTTTTGCCCTTACTTTTTGTTGAATTACTACCAATACTAATACTTAGACCTTTGATAACATCTGACTTTATTACAGACTCTATGCACATGGTCACCAGGGTAATATAACTTAATTGTACCCCAACTATGACTTTGATTGCCATTTGTCAACAGTAGACCGATGATATACATGAAACAATGAGGTCATACTGAGAGAGCTAGTCTCATATTCTGGTACAATGTCTGTGTTATAATCTTGTAAGTCTTAATATACCATGATTGTCACTTGTAATATACACAGACCAATGATTTATGATGAGGTCTGAACATAAGAAACCCCTTTGTTTTGGGGTGGCACATGGCTGATCACTGTAATATGTTATATTTTATTTACAATAGAGTTGCTTTCTAACCATACAGTGACTGGATATACCACACAGTGAGTGTTTACACAAACAGACTATATAGTTTGTTAATTAGCTGCAGAACTAAGAAAGTTTAACAGACTATTGACTAGACTACATGGATATTGGCTCTAGGTAATAATAGACATATATAAGCTACGTACTGGGACACTTAAGTAAATATTATAGTATTTTTCCTATATAAAAGTTTTTTTAGACCCTTGGTCTATAGATACACACAAACACTTAGATGTATACTAATGATAATGGGATGTATTATTTACTTGGCTGGATTCACATAATGGGGACATCTATTGCCACAGATATACTATACTATGTACACATACATTGAACGTTAGCGCTTCATCAGTATGCTATATTGTGAAAATATAGTCCTACATTTGAAGCTTACATCCTTTATTAGCGTTTTACCATTGTGCTATATTGTGAAAGTATAGTCCTACATTTGAAGTTAACATCTCTATTAGTTTTTAGTCCCTTATCAACATCAGCTGCCCTGCCTGAATCGTTGATACTATTCATACAGCGTGGATACGCTACTAACGCAGTGTTATACACGTCATGACTATATGCAAATTAGTCATGCGCTTTTGTGAAGAGCCACGCACACGCTGGCTCTGTAACTATTGCGCCTCAACAGGTTCTAATCAGCGGTGGTTACCTAGCAACAATCTGACGGCCCTGAGCTCACACTGAAACACTGACACATATTCAGTAAGTGAAGCGGATCCAATTTTCTCACATATGAACCTGACTTATGCGTATGACTGAACTTGCCACACTTAGTTGATTTAAAACGAGACTGATGACCTGCCATAGTTAGAGCCTAATCTGATACTTACTTATGATATGGCAAAAAACACCAATAGTACATTATAACAATCTACATACACTTGACTTCTTTCGGTTTTCAGTAACTGTTTTTGCTGTACATATCATATATCTTGCTCTACAATTCTTATTATCTATAAAGTGAAGGATGGTTATAATTTTTGTGATATAATTTTGTGATTTAACTCTAAGGAGTATATACATTTTGTTATAATAACATACCTGTTAGAAAGACAATTGTCTTTGGTGAATGATATTTGGATATATTACACTGCACACTGATTTATATAAATATTGCATTTTTGGTGGGGAACACTTTTATTAGGTTATGATTTATTCTGTTTTTTTTTTTCTGCATATGTCTGTATCCAGGCAACCATGAGAGTGCCATGACAACAAGTTTTGGTGCAATTGTCTGCACTGTTTGATGGGAGGGGCTTATTTTGTTTAAAAGTCACTATTTTTATTTGCACTTTGCTTGGTCTGAGGAAGGGGTCTGCGAACCCCGAAACGTTACCACTAATTAAATATTATTTTAACTAAATCCAGCGAGTCCAGTCCTTGATTGAAGAAACCTATATATATATCTATATATATGAGTCTACGGTCATTATTGAGCACCGGGGGCAATAAAGTGGTGTTGATCACATAAACCTAAATAATTCCTACTGTTTGAGGTCTGTGCATGTTTTCAATTACTTAGCGCCAGATTACTAGTGGAGCGCAAGCAATATTGGGTTTTTGCGTTTGCATGCAAGTTAAATTGCGCTCATATTGCAAGTTGAAAGTTAATGCGATTGCTTGAGCACAACTGAAGTTAACTTTTGTCGGCTTAGCGCATCCTCAGAGCTCTGGTTAACTGTTTCGCAAAACAAAAAAGTGTCACAAAACACATCACAAATACATTACACAGAACAGTTACACTCACAATAACACCATCTAATAAAAAATATTTTAAAAAATATTGCACAAAATAGTTTTAAGGGCTTAAAGATATGAGATTTCAGGTGTTAGAAACAAAAAGGCAGACAAAGGGCTTTAACTCTGAGATACATACTTATACATGTCCAAAGATGTATGTGTGTGTGTGTATATATATATATATATATATATATATATATATATATATATATATATATATATATATATATATATATATATATATATATATATATATATGTATGTATACATATGTATTTATATGTGGGGGTTTTTTTCCACTTTTTTTGCTCCTTGGACTTTTATAGGGGAAGAGGTTATCGTTCTCGTGATATTCTGTTTGTCTTTTTGCGCATGTCAGGTTAGCGCGAGAGTGATAACTTTTTACTTTCAATTCATAATAACAGCGCAACCCGATGCGCGATTAGCATTCTAGCGAAAGCAATAAATAGCGTTCCACTTGTAATCTGACCCATAGATTCTTAAAGACATCAGCCAATCACAGACTAGTATACGTATACCCTGTGAGCTTGTGCACATGCTCAGTTGGATCTTGTTCCCCAGAAAGTGTGCATATAAAAAGACTGTGCAAAATTTGATAATGGAAGAAAATTAAAAAGTGTCTTAAAACTACATGCTCTGTCTGAATCATAAAAGTTTATTTTGACTTGTGTGTCCCTTTAACTTAAAAAAGTCTAAGGATAAGCAATCTAATAATAGGCTCTTACCTAATATCACCCTATCTAATAATAGGCTTTTACCTTACTCCTAAATTCAGAGATAACTATCTTTACCATAGGTTTTGGCCTAGTCCAAATGCCATCAGTTTAATATTTATTTATTTTTAAAGTAATCCTGATTGATTTAGCAATAATAATAAAAAAAAATTTGGGAATGCTCAGTATCACCTCCCTCTATTCTGATTGGTTAATCAAGTGGACAAGAATCAGATCTAAAGTAAAAAACAGGATGATATGGGACTTTCTGCAGTCTGCCCTGAAGGGAGTAAAGAACCTATTAATAGCTGGCTTTTCTTCTTCTTTTTTTTTGGGTGGAAGTATTGGATTTTGTTGTGGTGAGTGATAGGGGTAGTATAAATATAATATTGCTAATATTTCTGGATGGTTAGGGATCTATAGTAGAGGGGGTTTGGGCAGTGTATAGTTAATAGTATGAGTGTATGGTCGGTTATTAATAGTGGTGGGTGTTTAGGAAGTCTAGCGTTAATAGTAGTAATGGTTGTTTGGTCTGGGTGGTTGGGGGGTTATTTTAGAGAGTTGTCTGCTGCTAGTGCAATTGGTCAACTGCGTTGAAGCCTGTCATCCCTAAGGTTAATTGCAAAAGGGGGAGTTGTTATTTGAGCTACTAGAAAGGCAGGGGACTATGAGGTTCTGAATATATAAATAGAGAGAGAGATAGAAAGAGATAAAAATGATATAAAATCTTCTTTTTGCTACCATTTATATATATAAATAACCACTATTATTTAGTGTACTTTCATTAATTAAAGCAACAGGATAATGAAACAGCCCAAAAACCATTATTAAAAAGTTCACACACCACACCTAGCAAAAGAAAAAGTTTTCTCTGCTAATGCTGTGTAACCTCCTGTAATTTATCTACAGTATACCCACTATTGCTGGGAAATTTATGAATACTTATTTTGCATGGTCTAATTAGAGTGAACCAGATTTCCCAAATATCCCTACACTTGTCATAATAACTTAGAGTTGCTATCTCCCGAACTAGCATTGTTGCAATAGAATGACACTCATGAGAACAACTGCACACATAGCTGCAATTATGGTGCAACAAAATACTGCTAATCCTGTAGGGGAAGAGCTACAGGAAAGAATGTATTGCTATGAACTTAATCATTCCTTTCCCCAGAGTATGACTAATGCTTACAAGCATTAAACCTACAATCCATAGAAGGCAGCAATATGAACACAGTATTACATTTCATCATTTCTTTTAATTTCCATACGGCTAGATTACGAGTCTTGCGTTAGGCTTAAAAACCAGCGTTGTCCGGTCCTAATGCTGCTTTTTAATGCCCGCTGGTATTACTAATCTTGCATGTATAGGTGTACTACTCACTTTTTTTGGCCATACTTGGAAATACAGCAAATCCATTTACGTCAATTGCGTATCCTCTTTTTTTCAATGGGACTTGCATAGCGCCGGTATTAAGAGTCTGCCAAAAAGTGAGCGGTACACCCTCTCCTGTCAAGACTGGTACCGCATTTAAAAGTCAGTATTTAAGAGTTTTATGGGCTAACGCCGTAGCATAAAACTCTTAACTAAAGTGCTTAAAAGTACACTAACACCCCTAAACTACCTATTAACCCCTAAACTGAGGCCCCCCCCACATAGCAAACACTAAAATACAATTTTTAACCCCTAATCTGCCGAACAGGACATCGCCGCCACTATAATAAATATTTGAACCCCTAAACCGCCGCACTCCCGCCTTGCAAATATTAGTTAAAGATTATTAACCCCTAATCTTCCGTCCCTAACATCGCCAACACCTACCTACATTTATTAACCCCTAATCTGCCGCCCCCAATGTCGCCGCCACTATACTAAAGTTATTAACCCCTAAATCTAAGTCTAACCCTAACCCCCTAACTTAAATATAATTTAAATAAATCTAAATAAAATTCCTATCATTAACTAAATAATTCCTATTTAAAACTAAATACTTACCTATAAAATAAACCCTAACGGCTAGATTTAGAGTTTTGTCGGTAACGACCCGCGTAGCTAACGCTGGCTTTTTTCTGGCCGCACCTTTAAAATAACTCTGGTATTGAGAGTCCATAGAATGTCAGCGTTAGGCTCCAAAAAAGGAGCGTAGAGCATATTTAACGCAACTGCAACTCTCGATACCAGAGTTGCTTACGGACGCGGCCAGCCTCAAAAACGTGCTCGTGCACGATTCCCCCATAGGAAACAATGGGGCTGTTTGAGCTGAAAAAAAACCTAACACCTGCAAAAAAGCTGCGTTCAGCTCCTAACGCAGCCCCATTGTTTGCTATGGGGTAACACTTCCTACGTCTGCACCTAACACTCTAACATGTACCCCGAGTCTAAAGACCCCTAACCTTACACTTATTAACCCCTAATCTGCCGCCCCCGCTATCACTGACCCCTGCATATTATTATTAACCCCTAATCTGCCGCTCCGTAAACCGCCGCTACTTACATTATCCCTATGTACCCCTAATCTGCTGCCCTAACATCGCCGACCCCTATATTATATTTATTAACCCCTAATCTGCCCCCCACAACGTCGCCTCCACCTGCCTACACTTATTAACCCCTAATCTGCCGACCGGACCGCACCGCTATTATTATAGAGTTATTAACCCCTAATCCGCCTCACTAACCCTATAATAAATAGCATTAACCCCTAATCTGCCCTCCCTAACATCGCCGACACCTAACTTCAATTATTAACCCCTAATCTGCCGACTGGAGCTCACCGCTATTCTAATAAATGTATTAACCCCTAAAGCTAAGTCTAACCCTAACACTAACACCCCCCTTAATTAAATATAATTTAAATCTAACGAAATTAATTAACTCTTATTAAATAAATTATTCCTATTTAAAGCTAAATACTTACCTGTAAAATAAATCCTAATATAGCTACAATATAAATTATATTTATATTATAGCTATTTTAGGATTAATATTTATTTTACAGGTAACTTTGTATTTATTTTAACCAGGTACAATAGCTATTAAATAGTTAAGAACTATTTAATAGCTAAAATAGTTAAAATAATTAAAAATTTACCTGTAAAATAAATCCTAACCTAAGTTACAATTAAACCTAACACTACACTATCAATAAATAAATTAAATACAATTCCTACAAATAAATACAATGAAATAAACTAACTAAAGTACAAAAAATAAAAAAGAACTAAGTTACAAAAAATAAAAAAATATTTACAAACATTAGAAATATATTACAACAATTTTAAACTAATTACACCTACTCTAAGCCCCCTAATAAAATAACAAAGCCCCCCAAAATAAAAAAATGCCCTACCCTATTCTAAATTACTAAAGTTCAAAGCTCTTTTACCTTACCAGCCCGGAACAGGGCCCTTTGCGGGGCATGCCCCAAGAAGTTAAGCTCTTTTGCCTGTAAAAAAAAACATACAATACCCCCCCCCAACATTACAACCCACCACCCACATACCCCTAATCTAACCCAAACCCCCCTTAAATAAACCTAACACTAAGCCCCTGAAGATCTCCCTACCTTGAGTCATCTTCACCCAGCCGAGCCAAATTCTTCATCCAAGCGGAGCAAGAAGAGGTCCTCCATCCGGTAGAAGTCTTCATCCAAGCGGGGCAGAAGAGGTCTTCCATCCGATTGAAGTCTTCATCCAAGAGGCATCTTCTATCGTCATCCATCCGGAGCGGAGCGGCAGCATCCTGAAGACCTCCGACGCGGAACATCCATCCTGGCCAACGACTGAACGACGAATGACGGTTCCTTTAAATGACGTCATCCAAGATGGCGTCCCTCGAATTCCGATTGGCTGATAGGATTCTATCAGCCAATCGGAATTAAGGTAGGAATATTCTGATTGGCTGATGGAATCAGCCAATCAGAATCAAGTTCAATCCGATTGGCTGATTGGATCGGCAGATTAGGGGTTAATAATTGAAGTTAGGTGTCGGCGATGTTAGGGAGGGCAGATTAGGGGTTAATACTATTTATTATAGGGTTATTGAGGCGGGAGTGAGGCGTATTAGGGGTTAATAACTTTATTATAGTAGCGGTGAGATCCGCTCGGCAGATTAGGGGTTAATAAGTGTAGGCAGGTGGAGGCGACGTTGAGGGGGGCAGATTAGGGGTTAATAAATATAATATAGGGGTCGGCGGTGTTAGGGGCAGCAGATTAGGGGTACATAGCTATAATATAGGTGGCAGCGCTTTGCGGTCGGCAGATTAGGGGTTAATTATTGTAGGTAGCTGGCTGCGACGTTGTGGGGGGCAGGTTAGGGGTTAATAAATATAATATAGGGGTCGGCGGTGTTAGGGGCAGCAAATTAGGGGTACATAAGTATAACGTAGGTGGCGGTCGGCAGATTAGGGGTTAAAAAAATTTAATCGATTGGCGGCGATGTGGGGGGACCTCGGTTTAGGCGTACATAGGTAGTTTATGGGTGTTAGTGTACTTTAGGGCACCGTAGTTAAGAGCTTTATGAACCGGCGTTAGCCCAGAAAGCTCTTAACTACTGACTTTTTTCTGCGGCTGGAGTTTTGTCGTTAGATTTCTAACGCTCACTACAGACACGACTCTAAATACCGGAGTTAGAAAGATCCCATTGAAAAGATAGGATACGCAAATGACGTAAGGGGATCTGCGGTATGGAAAAGTCGCGGCTGGAAAGTGAGCGTTAGACCCTTTTTTGACTGACTCCAAATACCGGCGGTAGCCTAAAACCAGCGTTAGGACCCTCTAACGCTGGTTTTCACGGCTACCGCCAAACTCCAAATCTAGGCCTAAGGTTCTTAGGGTTTATTTTTATTTTACAGGCAAGTTTGTATTTATTTTAACTAGGTACAATAGTTATTAAATAGTTATTAACTATTTAATAACTACCTAGCTAAAATAAATACAAAGTTACCTGTAAAATAAAACCTAACCTAAGTTACAATTACACCTAACACTACACTATAATTAAATTAATTCCCTAAATTAAATACAATTAAATAAATTATCTAAAGTACAAAAAACCCCCCCACTAAATTACAGAAAATAATAATCAAATTACAATATTTTTAAACTAATTACACCTAAGCTAATCCCCCTAACAAAATAAATAAGCCCCCCCAAAATAAAAAAGCCCTACCCTACACTAAATTACAAATAGCCCTTAAAAGGGCCTTTTGCGGGGTATTGCCCCAAAGTAATCCGCTCTCTTACCTGTAAACAAAATTACAAATCCCCCCCAACATTAAAACCCACCACCCACACAACAACCCTACTCTAAAACCCACCCAATACCCCCTTTAAAAAAAACTAACACTAACCCCTTGAAGATCACCTTACCGGGAGAAGTCTTCACCCAACTGGGCCAAAGTCCTCAACGAAGCTGGGAGAAGTATTCATCCAAGAAGGGCGAAGTGGTCCTCCAGACGGGCAAAAGTCTTCATCCAGACGGCATCTTCTATCTTCATCCATCCGGCGCGGAGTGGGTCCATCGTCAAGACATCCGACACGGAGCATCCTCTTCAATCTACGGCTAACACAGAATGAAGGTACCTTTAAGTGATGTCATCCAAGATGGCGTCCCTTCAGTTCCGATTGGCTGATAGAATTCTATCAGCCAATTAGATTTAAGGTAGAAAAATCCTATTGGCTGATGCAATCAGCCAATAGGATTGAACTTCAATCCTATTGGCTGATCCAATCAGCCAATAGAATGCGAGCTCAATCCTATTGGCTGATTGGATCAGCCAATAGGATTGAAGTTCAATCCTGTTGGCTGATTGCATCAGCCAATAGGATTTTTTCTACCGTAATTCCGATAGGCTGATAGAATTCTATCAGCCAATCGGAATTCAAGGGACACCATCTTGGATGACGTCACCTAAAGGTACCTTCATTCTGTGTTAGCCGTCAATTGAAGAGGATGCTCCGTGTCGGATGTCTTGAAGATGGACCCGCTCCGCGCCGGATGGATGAAGATAGAAGATGCCGTCTGGATGAAGACTTCTGCCCGTCTGGAGGACCACTTCGCCCGGCTTGGATGAAGACTTCTCCCGGCTTCGTTGAGGACTTCGGCCCCGTTAGGTGAAGACTAATCCCGGTAAGGTGATCTTCAAGGGGTTAGTGTTAGGTTTTTTTTAAGGAGGTATTGGGTGGGTTTTAGAGTAGGGTTGGTTGTGTGGGTGGTGGGTTTTAATGTTGGGGGGGATTTGTAATTTTTTTTACAGGTAAGAGAGCTGATTACTTTGGGGCAATGCTCCGCAAAAGGCCCTTTTAAGGGCTATTTGTAATTTAGTGTAGGGTAGGGCTTTTTTATATTTTGGGGGGCTTTTTTATTTTGTTAGGGGGATTAGATTAGGTGTAAGTAGTTTAAAAATCTTGTAATTTGTTAATTATTTTCTGTAATTTAGTGTTTGTTTGTTTTTGTACTTTAGATAATTTTATTTAATTGTATTTAATTGTATTTAATTTAGGTAGTTAGTAAATAGTTAATAACTATTTAGTAACTATTCTACCTAGTTAAAATAAATACAAACTTGCCTGTAAAATAAAAATAAACCCTAAGATAGATACAATGTAACTATTAGTTATATTGTAGCTAGCTTAGGGTTTATTTTATAGGTAAGTATTTAGTTTTAAATAGGAATAATTTAGTTAATTATTAGTAATTTTTATTTAGATTTCTTTTAAATATATTTAAAGGGACATTCCAGTCAAAATATAAATGCACATAGATTTATTGCATCTTTGACTAGAAACATATTTTCAATATACATGTATTGGCAAAAATGCTTCTATTAAGCGTAATCACTTTTTTAGTGTTAACATTATTATCTGCACGTGCATGTGAAGCATAGCTAGATATTTTCATTGCACCCACATTTTAAATACTGCAGCTGCTCAGATAATCAGTGGGGCTTGTATCCTGTCAACAATTAACAAATTGAGTCATTACCAGATGATACAAGCACCTTAGGCTCTCCGAACAAGTGTTGTGTTTAAAATGCTGGTGCACGTTGCATACTTACATACACTTTTGAAATCGCTATAGCTTTTATTAGAAGCATTTTTGCTAATGCATGTATATTACAAAATTGTTTCTGTTCAATACCGAAATGCACCCATGTGGTTTCTAATTTTGGCTGGAATATCCCTTTAAGTTAGGGGGTGTTAGGTTTAGGGTTAGACTTAAGTTTAGGGGTTAATAACTTTAATATAGTGGCGGCGACGTTGGGAGTGGCAGATTAGGGGTTAATAAATGTAGGTAGGTGGCGTCGATGTCGGGGGCGGCAGATTAGGGGTTAATAAGTGTAAGATTAGGGGTGTTTAGACTCGGGGTTCATGTTAGGGTGTTAGGTGTAGACATAAAATGTATTGCCCCATAGGAATCAATGGGGCTGCGTTAAGGAGCTTTACGCTGCTTTTTTGCAGGTGTTAGACTTTTTTTCAGCCGGCTCTCCCCGTTGATTCCTATGGGGAAATTGTGCACGAGCACGTTACACCAGCTCACCGCTAACTTAAGCAGCGCTGGTATTGGAGTGCGGTAAGGAGCAACATTTTGCTCAATGGTCACTTCTTGTCTGGGTTGTAAAAACACCTAATACCAGCGCTGTCTGTAAGTGAGCGGTGAGCATAAACTGCTCGTTAGCACCGCACAGCCTCTAACGCAAAACTCGTAATCTAGGTGATAGTTTTTAAAAAAACAACAACATATGAATACTAGAAATATCACTTTTTATTTTTCTCCACAGGAGAGCAACCTCCTCAAAAGGAACAAACATACCGCTCATGCTCTTAATATTACAGTGCTTCCTACTTTAGACATCAATGAAAATATTACATTAGCAATATAATGCCATCATCATCACTGCAAATGTTTTACTGAATATATTCTAAATATTACTATAGTTATTATCCTTTACAATTTAACAATATCACTACATTTCACTGCATGGGTAAACCTCATGCTAAATGTTAGGTCGTTTTAATTTAGGGCTCTAGTATCAAGTGAATTATGTGTTTGGAAAAGAAAAAAAAAAGAAATAAAGAGAAATCCTTAATGGGATTGGAGCCCGAACCCTAGGAAAATAATACAAACACTATACCACTAAACCAAAAGTCGAGTAAAAAAACCCATTTTTTAAGCCTTTAAAAATGTATCCCTCTTTGTTTTTTGTTCTTTTTTTAGGGCCTTATTAAAGTTCTTCTTAAATACTTCCTATGGACTGCTATTTAGGCACATATATTATTCCCTAAATATTTATAGTCACTACTAAAACGACCCGTAAATACAGTATATTTGCATAATCAACTAATTCCATGATTACAAGACAATGCAATAGCACTTAGTCTTCTCAGGGTACCAGGAACCAGACAGAAATGCCGGGTCAGGAACCAAAGCGAGTAGTCATACAAGCCGGGGTCAGGAACACGAAGATCAGCAAAGTCAGGAACAAACCAGGGATCAGGAACCAGAAGGGATGTCAAACAAGCCAGGTAATACACGGAGTCAAGAACACAGGAACTCACAGAGAAGTCAGAGACAACGCAAGGGCAAAGGCAGACTGAACTGAGGCACTTAAATAGTAAGTTATGACATCATCATTCTGGGACTGTAATCTGTCTCTCACTGTTCTCTAGTTTGGCCTGGGTGTAGTGAGCAGTGTTACACACTCTGCTTCAGGCAAGGAGAAAACACAGGTGAAAGAAATGGCAGCCATAACAAAAAGTTGCAAACAAGTGAAGTCAGGTGAAACCCTGACAAGTCTGAACTTCAAATTATTTTTTTTCTGACAAATTTCAAAGTTATGTCTATCAGCCAATCACAAATGCATATACGTACAGGTATATTCTGTGAATTCTTGCACATGCTCAGTAGTCACTGTAATGTCAGTACAATCCTTAATAAAAAAAAAATGTACACAGTTAATTTCTTTGCCATACAGTTCTACACAGAATTTGCTACATACACAAATATATATATATATATATATATATATATATATATATATATATATATATATATATATATATATATATATACACACACACTGTTATTAGGTTTACTCCTAATATTTAGAAATCATTGCAGTACTTAGCTTTGCATGGTAGAAGTAAGACTAAAACTTGTGTTAAATATTTTCTTAGGAAATAGACTCGATTATTAAGCTAAGAATTATCAAAACACATGTGTTGCCTTTTTAAAATGATCATTTTATCACTTATTTTTAATTTATTTTTTTAAACCACAATTTGCACACATGTATAATTTTTTTATGGTTTACTGTGGTTTAAATAAAAAGAGAGAAGCGCTCAACCTGGAATGAACAATAGCATAATAGCTTGTTCTATGCCTAGTTACCACCCAAGAAGCAGCCTCTTTCTCTTGTTAAGTGTATCCAGTCCACGGATCATCCATTACTTATGGGATATTCTCCTTCCCAACAGGAAGTTGCAAGAGGATCACCCACAGCAGAGCTGCTATATAGCTCCTCCCCTAACTGTCATATCCAGTCATTCTCTTGCAAGCCTCAACCAAGATGGAGGTCGTAAGAGGACTGTGGTGTTTTATACTTAGTTTATTCTTCAATCAAAAGTTTATTATTTTTAAATGGTGCCGGAGTGTACTGTTTATCTCAGGCAGTATTTAGAAGAAGAATCTGCCTACGTTTTCTATGATCTTAGCAGAAGTAACTAAGATCCATGGCTGTTCTCACATATTCTGAGGAGTGAGGTAACTTCAGAGAGGGAATGGCGTGCAGGTTTTCCTGCAATAAGGTATGTGCAGTTAATATTTTTCTAGGGATGGAATTTGCTAGAAAATGCTGCTGATACCGAACTAATGTAAGTAAAGCCTTAAATGCAGTGAAAGCTACTGGTATCAGGCTTATTAATAGAGATGCATACTCTTATAAAAATGTAATATAAAACGTTTGCTGGCATGTTTAATCGTTTTTATATGTATTTGGTGATAAAACTTATTGGGGCCTAGTTTTTTTCCACATGGCTGGCTTGAATTCTGCCTAGTAACAGTTTTCCTTAGGCTTTCCACTGTTGTAATATGAGTGGGAGGGGCCTTTTTTAGTGCTTTCTGTGCAGCTAAAAATACTGACAGAGACATTCAGTTTCCCTCTGCATTATCCAGGACATCTCTGGAGGGCTCAAAAGGCTTCAAAGTCGTTTTTGAGGGAGGTAAAAAGCCACAGTAGAGCTGTGGCAGTTGTTGTGATTGTTTAAAAAAAAAAAAAAAAGTTTTTGTCTTTTATTATTCCAGTTTGGGTATTAAGGGGTTAATCATCCATTTGCAAGTGGGTGCAATGCTCTGCTAACTTGTTACATACACTGTAAAAATTTCGTTAGTGTAACTGCCTTTTTTCACTGTTATTTCAAATTTTGACAAAATTTGTGTTTCTTAAAGGTGCAGTAACGTTTTTTTATATTGCTTGTAAACTTGTTTAAAGTGTTATCCAAGCTTGCTAGTCTCATTGCTAGTCTGTTTAAACATGTCTGACACAGAGGAAACTACTTATTCATTATGTTTGAAAGCCATGGTGGAGCCCCATAGGAGAATGTGTACTAAATGTGTTGATTTCACCTTAAACAGTAAAGATCAGTCTTTAACTATAAAAGAAATATCACCAGAAGATTCTGACAAGGGGGAAGTTATGCCGACTAACTCTCCCCACGTGTCAGACCCTTCGCCTCCCGCTCAGGGGATGCACGCTAATATGGCGCCAATTACATCAGGGACGCCCATAGCGATTAGCTTGCAGGACATGGCTGCAATCATGAATAATACCCTGTCAGAGGTATTATCCAGGTTGCCTGAACTAAGAGGCAAGCGCGATTGCTCTGGGGTTAGGAGAAATACAGAGCGCGCAGATGCTGTAAGGGCCATGTCTGATACTGCGTCACAATATGCAGATCATGAGGACGGAGAGCTTCAGTCTGTGGGTGACATCTCTGATTCGGGGAAACCTGATTCAGAGATTTCTAATTTTAAATTTAAGCTTGAGAACCTCCGTGTGTTGCTTGGGGAGGTATTAGCTGCTCTGAATGACTGTAACACAGTTGCAGTACCAGAGAAATTGTGTAGGCTGGATAAATACTATGCGGTACCGGGGTGTGTGCTGATGTTTTTCCTATACCTAAAAGGCTTACAGAAATTATTAGCAAGGAGTGGGATAGACCGGGTGTGCCTTTTTCCCCACCTCCTATATTTAGAAAATGTTTCCAATAGACGCCACTACACGGGACTTATGGCAGACGGTCCCTAAGGTGGAGGGAGCAGTTTCTACTTTAGCAAAGCGTACTACTATCCCGGTTGAGGACAGTTGTGCTTTTTCAGATCCAATGGATAAAAAATTGGAGGGTTACCTTAAGAAAATGTTTATTCAACAAGGTTTTATTTTACAGCCCCTTGCATGCATTGCGCCTGTCACGGCCGCGGCGGCATTCTGGTTTGAGGCCCTGGAAGAGGGCCATCCATACAGCTCCATTGACTGAAATTATTGACAAGCTTAGAACACTTAAGCTAGCTAACTCATTTGTTTCTGATGCCATTGTTCATTTGACTAAACTAACGGCTAAGAATTCCGGATTCGCCATCCAAGCGCGGTAGGGCGCTATGGCTTAAATCCTGGTCAGCTGACGTGACTTCGAAGTCTAAATTACTCAACATTCCTTTCAAGGGGCAGACCTTATTCGGGCCTGGTTTGAAGGAAATTATTGCTGACATTACTGGAGGTAAGGGTCACACCCTTCCTCAGGACAGGGCCAAAGCAAAGGCCAAACAGTCTAATTTTCGTGCCTTTCGAAATTTCAAGGCAGGTGCAGCATCAACCCTCCTCCGCTTCAAAACAAGAGGGAACTTTTGCTCAATCTAAGCAGGCCTGGAAACCTAACCAGTCCTGGAACAAAGGCAAACAGGCCAGAAAGCCTGCTGCTGCCTCTAAGACAGCATGAAGGAACGGCCCCCTATCCGGCGACGGATCTAGTAGGGGGCAGACTTTCTCTCTTCGCCCAGGCGTGGGCAAGAGATGTTCAGGATCCCCTGGGCGTTGGAGATCATATCTCAGGGATATCTTCTGGACTTCAAAGCTTCCCCGCACATGGGAGATTTCATCTTTCAAGGCTATCTGCAAATCAGATAAAGAAAGAGGCATTCCTACGCTGTGTGCAAGACCTCCTAGTGTATGGGAGTGATCCATCCAGTTCCGCGGACAGAACAAGGACAGGGTTTTTATTCGAATCTGTTTGTGGTTCCCAAAAAAGAGGGAACCTTCAGACCAATTTTGGATCTAAAGATCTTAAACAAATTCCTCAGAGTTCCATCTTTCAAAATGGAAACTATTCGGACCATCCTACCCATGATCCAAGAAGGTCAGTACATGACCACAGTGGACTTAAAGGATGCCTACCTTCACATACCGATTCACAAAGATCATCATCGGTTTCTAAGGTTTGCCTTTCTAGACAGGCATTACCAATTTTGTAGCTCTTCCTTTCGGGTTGGCTACAGCCCCGAGAATCTTTACAAAGGTTCTGGGCTCACTTCTGGTGGTTCTAAGACCGCGAGGCATAGCGGTGGCTCTGTATCTAGACGATATCCTGATACAGGCGTCAAGCTTTCAAGTTGCCAAGTCTCATACAGAGATAGTTCTGGCATTTCTGAGGTCGCACGGGTGGAAAGTGAATGAGGAAAAGAGTTCTCTATCCCCACTCACAAGAGTCTCCTTCTTAGGGACTCTTATAGATTCTGTAGAAATGAAAATTTACCTGACGGAGTCCAGGTTATCAAAACTTCTAAATGCTTGCCGTGTACTTCACTCCTTTCCGCGCCCTTCGGTAGCTCAGTGTATGGAGGTAATCGGCTAATGGTAGCGGCAATGGACATAGTGCCATTTGCGCACCTTCATCTCAGACCGCTGCAATTATGCATGCTGAGTCAGTGGAATGGGGATTACACAGATTTGTCCCCTCTGCTAAATCTGGATCAAGAGAGCCAGAGATTCTCTTCTCTGGTGGTTGTCTCGGGCACACCTGTCCAAGGGTATGACCTTTCGCAGGGCCAGATTGGACAATTGTAACAACAGATGCCAGCCTTCTAGGTTGGGGTGCAGTCTGGAATTCCCTGAAGGCACAGGGATCGTGGACTCAGGAGGGAGAAACTCCTTCCAATAAATATTCTGGAGTTAAGAGCGATATTCAATGCTCTTCTGGCTTGGCCTCAGTTAGCAACACTGAGGTTCATCAGATTCAGTCGGACAACATCACGACTGTGGCTTACATCAACCATCAAGGGGGAACCAGGAGTTCCCTAGCGATGTTAGAAGTCTCAAAAATAATTCGCTGGCAGAGTACCACTCTTGCCACCTGTCAGCAATCCATATCCCAGGCGTGGAGAACTGGGAGGCGGATTTTCTAAGTCGTCAGACTTTCCATCCGGGGAAGTGGGAACTCCATCCGGAGGTGTTTGCTCAGTTGATTCATCGTTGGGGCAAACCAGAGTTGGATCTCATGGCGTCTCGCCAGAACGCCAAGCTTCCTTGTTACGGATCCAGGTCCAGGGACCCAGAAGCGACGCTGATAGATGCTCTAGCAGCGCCTTGGTTCTTTCCACCGTTTCCTATGCTCCCTCGACTGATTGCCAAAATCAACAGGAGAGAGCATCGGTGATTCTGATAGCACCTGCGTGGCCACGCAGGACTTGGTATGCAGACCTAGTGGAACTTGTCATCCTTTCCACCATGGACTCTGCCTCTAAGACAGGACCTTCTGATACAAGGTCCTTTCAATTATCCAAATCTAATTTCTCTGAGACTGACTGCATGAGATTGAACGCTGATTCTATCAAAGCGTGGCTTCTCCGAGTCAGTCATTGATACTTTAATACCGGCACGAAAGCCTGTTACCAGGAAAATCTACCCCAAGATATGGAGTAAATATCTTTATTGGTGTGAATCCAAGAATTACTCATGGAGTAAGGTTAGGATTCCTAGAATATTGTCTTTTCTCCAAGAGGGCCTGGACAAAGGATTATCAGCTAGTTCCTTAAAGGGACAGATTTCTGCTCTGTCTATTCTTTTGCACAAGCGTCTGGCAGAGGTTCCAGACGTCCAGGCATTTTGCCAGGCTTTGGGTTAGACTTAAGCCTGTGTTTAAACCTGTTGCTCCCCCGTGGAGCTTAAACTTGGTTCTTAAAGTTCTTCAAGGAGTTCAGTTTGAACCCCTTCATTCCATTGATATTAAAAATTTTATCTTGGAAAGTTCTGTTTTTGATGGCTATTTCCTCGGCTCGGAGAGTCTCTGAGCTATCTGCCACTACATGTGATTCTCCTTATCTGATTTTTCATGCAGATAAGGTAGTCCTGCGTACCAAACCTGGGTTTTTACCTAAGGTGGTTTCTAACAAGAATATCAATCAAGAGATTGTTGTTCTATCATTGTGTCCTAATCCTTCTTCAAGAAGGAACGTCTTTTACATAATCTGGACGTAGTCCGTGCCTTGAAGTTTTTACTTACAGGCTACTAAAGATATTTTCGCCAAACATCTAACCTGTTTGTTGTTTACTCTGGACAGAGGAGAGGTCAGAAGGCCTTGGCAACCTCTCTTTCTTTTTGGCTTCGGAGTATAATACGTTTAGCCTATGAGACTGCTGGACAGCAGCCCCCTGAAAGGATTACAGCTCATTCTACTAGAGCTGTGGCTTCCACCTGGGCCTTTAAAATGATGGCCTCATGTTGAACAGATTTGCAAGGCCGCGACTTGGTCTTCGCTTCACACTTTTTCCAAATTTTACAAATTTGATACTTTTGCTTCTTCGGAGGCTGTTTTGGAGAAAGGTTCTTCAGGCAGTGGTTTCTTCCGCCTTAATCCTGACTTGTCCCTCCCATCATCCGTGTACTTTAGCATTGGTATTGGAATCCCATAAGTAATGGATGATCCGTGGACTGGATACACTTAACAAGAGAAAACATAATTTATGCTTACCTGATAAATTTATTTCTCTTGTAGTGTATCACAGTCCAGGCCCCCGCCCTGTCCTTTTAAGGCAGGTCTAAATTTTAATTAAACTACAGTCACCACTGCACCCTATGGTTTCTCCTTTCTCTGTTTGTTCTCGGTCGAATGACTGGATATGACAGTTAGGGGAGGAGCTATTATAGCAGCTCTGCTGTGGGTGATCCTCTTGCAACTTCCTGTTGGGAAGGAGAATATCCCATAAGTAATGGATGATCCGTGGACTGGATAGACTACAAGAGAAATAAATTTATCAGGTAAGCATAAATTATGTTTTTTGCTCAACATGTGCCTTTCACAGAGAAAAAATTTCCTGGAGCATATCAGTCTGATCCTGACTTCACAGTACAGTCCAGCCCCGAAATACCAGGCAATCCCTCCTTGAACGAGAGAAACAGCAAAAACCCCAGATGTACGTTTCTGCCTATTGTGGGCCTCGTCAGGTGAGGTGCAGCCATATCACTCTAGGCAAACTGAGCAACGGGTCCACGTCTGGATTCCCGCATCACACGTAGGGAGAGTTCCCTAAGTGTCATAATTTGCATAAATAAAAAGAGAAGCGCTCAACATGGAACGATCAATAGCATAATAGCTTGTTCTATGGTAGTTACCACCCAAGAAGCAGCCTCTTTTTGCTCAACATGTGCCCTTTCACAGAGAAGAACTTTCTGAAGCATATTAGTCTGATCCTGACTTCACAGTACAGTCCAGCCCCCAAAATACGGGCAATCCCTCTCTGTACGAGGAGAAACAGCAAAAACTCAGACATACGTTTCGTAATTCTTTTTATTCGAAAAATAATCATATATGCATATATACAAATAAAATCATAATAACAAATGCAAACAAAATATCTCTTATTACAAAACAACTGAAATATTGACCCCAAACTTTCTGTCATCAGAAAAAATTCAAAATGCAAACATAAAACTTAAATAATCACACAGAATAAAATTAAACATTTCAAATACAGACAAAAACAAACTGGAGAGAAAAATCAAAAAAAGTAAAACTAAATAATCCAATCTTTCCACTTCTTTGTCTTCCAGATGCCTTCAGATTTCTAATTCCCCATATCGCCTCCTATCAAAAGAAAAATACAAAAACAATCTTCCCACGGATCATACCTACACAATCACCTACAGTAACTACCTCTTTCTTAAAAATCAAAATATTACGCACATCCCACAACACCCTGTTTCACACAACATGCCAACAACCATATTAATCTTGCTTTCTCCTTTTCCCACAACCCCACTTCCACACAAACCATACATCATCATATTAAAAGTAAAAAAACTGCAACTCCAGTCAGACCCTTTATCATCCCTATTCAAACTTCTCCAAACTCCCTCCATACTCACAATTCCAAAACAATATGAATAACACTCTCGCTTTGACAACCATCTCTAGGACAACACTTCTGAAGCCACTAAACGACGCCACTCTCTGAAAATCCCTTGTCGGCAAAACACTTATGCACACTCATCCAACTAATATCTTTCTGCCTATTCATCAAATGCTTATTACACACATTTTTCCATACCAACACCACATTCATTCTCATTCAAACCCCCAATCAATTCAAGACCTTCCTTCTTCTACAACATTTTCAAACACCATTCTGTTTGCACTCCACATCACCCTACTAACAAAACATTACCGGTTTCTTTCTATCAATCTCAAACAAACCATATCGTCTCTTAAACATTTCTAAAGCATACTCTTACATACAACCAGCCCATGCTATCCTTACCACTCAGAACCACCACACCCTACTAACATATTTTCACAGCCAAGAATCTCTCCACATTTGAAACCCTTACCACCAACATTCTTACTCTTAACAACAACATCTCTTTTCAAACGCTCCATACCAGAACTCCAGAAGAAAAAAAAACAACACTCTCAAAATTCTCCGAAAAAATCCTCTCAGGAGGCAGAAAAACTAACGCTAAATATAACATAATAGGGCTCAAAACCGATTTAATAACTAACATTTTCCCTTCCAAAGATAAAGTCCTTAAAGACCAAAACTGAAGACCAAAACATTTTCCCAACTTTCCAAGCCTTTCAAATCCACATCAAATTTCACACCCAACACCTCAATCAGTCACAGGCCATCCACAGAATCAATCTCCCTATCATTACCAAAAACTTTAACTTTACACTTATTCCAATTAACTCTGAAACCACTTGCCATACATAAACATTCAACCAAAGTTTTCACCCTCCTTAAACCAGCCTGAGTCTCACATACCACACTCACATCATCCATATACCCAATCACTTTCAAACACCTTCATTACTGCCAGGAACACTCACACCTCTAACTAATTTATCCTTCCTCAAACTAGTTAACAATGGCTCAATGACACATACAAATAACACAGGAGACAAAAGGACAACCTTGACGCACTCCAGATTTAACACAAAATTCCTCAGTCAAAAAACATTAACCTGAACTTGACTCACAATATCACAATACAAACATTTGAACCATCCAATAATCTTACCCAGAAAAACCTAAACGTTCTAAAACATGAAACATAAAATCATGCACTACCCTATCATATGCTGTTTAAAAAATCCACAACCAGCAACAGCAACAGACCTCATTCCTCTCCCTCACATACCACAGTACATCACGTAGTAACAACAAACTTTCAGAAATCTGACGCCACAGGAACAGCACACACTTGCTCTTCACCCACAACCTTACCAATCACTTCCAATATTCTATTTGCCTGCACCTTTGCAATAACCTTATAGTCAACATTTCAACAACGTAATCAGCCTCCAATTCCTCAAATCTCTCTTATCACCCTTTTGAAATAACAAAACAATCAAACCTTTCCTCATTGAAACAGGAAAAACATTCATTCTCAAAACAAACTTACAAAGATCCACTCCAATCAAATTCCCAAAAACAAGTATAAAATTCAACAGGCAAACCATCACAACCAGGTACCTTCCCATTCTTAAAACTCCTAACAACCTCTGCAATCACATCCAAACTTAGATCCCTTTCTAACAAATCATTATCATATTTTCCAACTTAACCTCAATGTCTTCCAACAACTCCTTTTCCAATAAAACATATCTTGTCTTTTCTTTATACAGCTCACTATAAAAACTCATGAACTTCACGCAAAACATCATCCGTACCATTAATTTCACACTCATCCTTCAAAAGCTTTCTTAAAAAAATATTTACTACAAGACTCATCCTTTTCCATTTTCTCTAATCTTGCCATAAAAACAATTTTTCTTTCCTTTTTCATGCATACACTTTTTATTTATCTTTCTTGCTTCAGCAATTTCCCTCGTGCACATCAATATCACAATTTCTCAATTCATACAAATACAACAACCTCAGATACCATTTATCATACAACTCCCTTTCCATTCTAGCTTTCTCACAGCCTTTTCTTAATAAAAAAACTATTTATTTCCACCTTCAACCATTCCCACCACATAAGCACATTACTAAAATCACACTTTCTTTCATGCCCCCTTTTATACATCCAAACTGACACTTAATTTTCTCATCTTCTAACAAATCCACATTCAGTTTCCAAACACCCTTACCATACTTGATCTTCAAATCACAATTCACCTTACACATCAAAAGAGCATGATCCGTAAAGGGCATCCGCTTTAAAGAAAAATCATCTACACATAGAAATTTAGATAAAAAACAAAAATCAATTGAGATTTTATCCCACCACTATCACTAAAGAAAGTGAAACCCTCCCCCTGAAAATTAAACAGACCAGAAGGCATCCTTCAAACCGAAAGATTTAAGCAGATCAACTAAAAACTTCCCCTGAGCTATCCACCCTACAATCACTCCCACCCTCTCTCGTCCCCATTTCTAATAATACAATTAAAATTCCCAACAAAAAAGTTGGATCTCGACCTGGCAGAAAAAACTTTAATGTTTCAAAATTAAGACAAACGTTCTACCCTATTTGGAGGAGCATATATATTTAAACAAGCAAAAAAACAGGGGGACTTCTGGGTGGCGGCCATCTATGGACACAAAACTTTTGGCTGCTCACCACCTTCCTGCTGTGATTACTGAATATCGTAAGATATAGCCCATTTTTAGGGCTTCAAATTGTCAGAATCAGGACTATCAAAAAGTTTATCTTTCATTTGATGCCTCCCCTTCTTAGGATCATGTAGCGCTTACGTTTATCGGAGCTATTCCAAGGCGCTGAGGCCTTCTCAACCCCCCCCCCCACCCAGTGACTTTCCTAAGGGTAACTTATTGTGGGCTGTTCACTACATCAGTACTTAACACTTCCAACATGGAACCCATATACCAGTGAGGGCTTTCTTGAGGAGCTACGCTGCCTACTCACCTGATTACCTTGCGGCATTTGAGGACTCATTGTCAGAAGCGCTGGGCACAAATGTCGGCTGCTCTGCTCTGACACCATCCTACCTAGGTTTAACTCTGCGGTGAAGGGGGAGAGGCTGACAAGGAGCCCCGGTGTTCACTCCCCCATGCCTCCCCAACATTCAGATCAGGCCAGAGTCAGCTATTGTGGACTTTGTAGCAGGGGGAGGAGCGATCTACAGCCAGGGCCAGTGCTGCGGAGTGTTCATGAAGGCGCTGGAGATACAAGCAGGACGCATCCCCATACCGCTCCAGGAGCTTTATGGCCTTACACCTACAGAGACCCACGGATGGAGACCCTGCTCCAGTCACAGACACCTCACCACTGCAAGAATTACACTCTGTGCCCACACCCATGCCCGATGATCCTACCAAGTATCCTACCTGCAGGAGGAACATTAACAATGGACTGGCAGGAAAAGCAGAGGTGGGTGAGACATCCAGTGTGTACACCGGACTTATCCTACGCAGCAGTAATACACTCACGGAATGTGTCAAGCGCATCCTCCTTCCGAAAATCCGATTGGCTGATTCAATCAGTCAATCGGATTGAAGTTCAATCCGATTGGCTGATCCAATCAGCCAATCGGATTGACCTCGCATTCTATTGGCTGTTCCAATCAGCCAAATAGAATGCGAGGTCAATCCGATTGGCTGATTGAATCAGCCAATCGGATTTTTCCTACCTTAATTCCAATTGGCTGATAGAATCCTATCAGCCAATCGGAATTCGAGGGACGCCATCTTGGATGACGTAATTTAAAGGAACCGTCATTCGTCGTCTAGTCGTCGGGCAAGGAGGATGTTCCGCGTCAGAGGTCTTCAAGATGGTGCCGCTCTGCTCCGGAAGGATGAAGAAAGAAGATGCCGCTGGATGAAGATTTCTTCCTTTCTGGATGTCCCTCTTCTGCTCGGATACGGAATGAAGACTTCGGACCCTCTGGAGGACCTCTTTCTTGCCGGATTGGATGAAGAGTTCGGCCCAGCTGGGTGGAAGACGGCTCAAGGGTAGGGTGATCTTCAGGGGGTTAGTGTTAGTTTTTTTTTAAAGGGGGATTGGGTGGGTTTTAGAGTAGGGAGTATGTTGGTGGTGGGGTTTTTAATGTTGGGGGGTATTGTATTTCTTTTTTTTACAGGTAAAAGAGCTGATTACTTTGGGGCAATGCCCCACAAAGGCCCTTTTAAGGGCTATTTGTAATTTAGTGTAGGGTAGGGAATTTTATTATTTTAGGGGGCTTTTTTATTTTATTAGGGGGATTATGATTAGGTGTAATTAGTTTAAAATATTGTAATTTCTTTTTATTTTCTGTAATTTAGTGGGGGGGGTTTCCGTAATTTAGTTTATTTAATTTAATGTATTTTATTGTAGGTAGTTTAGGTAATTAATTTAATTATAGAGTAGTGTTAGATGTAACTTAGGTTAGGGTTTATTTTACAGGTATATTTGTATTTATTGTATCTAGGTATTTATTAAATAGTTAATAACTATTTAATAACTATTGTGCCTAGTTAAAATAAATACAAAGTTGCCTGTAAAATAAAAATAAATCCTAAAATACGCTACAATGTAATTATTAGTTATATTGTAGCTATATTAGGGTTTATTTTACAGGTAAGCATTTAGTTTTAAATAGGAATAATTTATTTAATTATAGTAATTTTATTAGATTTATTAAAAATAGATTTAAGTTAGGGTGGTGTTAGGGTTAGACTTAGGTTTAGGGGTTAATATATTTAATATAGTAGCGGGCGACGTTGGGGTTGGCAGATTAGGGGTTAATAATTGTAGGTAGGTGTAGCGGACGTTGGGGGGGCAGATTAGGGGTTAATAAAATGTAACTAGTGTTTGCGAGGCGGGAGGTGCGGCGGTTTAGGGGTTAATGCATTTATTATAGTGGCGGCGATGTCCGGTCGGCAGATTAGGGGTTAATAAGTGTAGTTAGGTGGCTGGCGACGTTGGGGACGGCAGATTAGGGGTTAATAAATATAATGTAGGTGTCTGCGATGTTAGGGGCAGGCAGATTAGGGGTTCAAAAGTATAATGTAGGTGGCGGCGATGTCCGGTCGGCAGATTAGGGGTTAAAAAAAAATTATTTTAGTGTTTGCGATGTGGGGGGGCCCTCAGTTTAGGGGTTAATAGGTAGTTTATGGGTGTTAGTGTACTTTTTAGCACTTTTGTGAAGAGCTTTATGTTCCGGCGTTAGCCCATTAAACTCTTAACTACTGACTTTTTTATGCGGTAGGAGTCTTGGAGGTAGATGCTGTACCGCTCACTTCTTCCAAGACTTGTAATACCCAGCGTTAGGCAAATCCCCATTAAAAAAGATAGGATTACACAATTGACGTAAGGGGATTTGCGGTATGGAAAAGTTGCGGAAGAAAAGTGAGCGGTACACCTGTACCTGTCAGACTTGTAATACCAGCGGGCATTAAAAAGCAGCGTTAGGACCCTTAACACTGCTTTTTAAGGCTAACGCCAAACTCGTAATCTAGATGAAAAACAGTCCCACTAAATGATGCTCATCGGTTGAAAGCCACATCAAAAATCCCTCTTGAAGTGAAAGAATGAACACAATGCAAACTTACTCTTGGCATCTTCAAAACACCCTCCAAAACAACCTGCTGGACATTCAAACTTCTCTTGGAAGTACTCAGAAATCAACACCCGAAGTGTATGGGGAACGTTTGGCACATTGGTAGCCATAAATTACCCTATTGCCTCTTTAGGCTAGATTTCAGAGTGCCCCCCCCCCCCAAGCAGCATGTGGTTGAAGTCCAGGTACGATGCCACAAGGCCAAGGGGGACAGCCTACTACCCAGTTGCTCTACACCTAAGAAGTAGCCACCCCCGCAATAGCAGCAGGAGCCCCAAACCCCGAAGGGAAAGGACCCCCAGGCCGAAGGAGCAGGTCTCCAGGCAGCAAATCTTTCAACTAAAACCAAGCACAGAAAACTGCACTTGATCCCCAGCCAAAGGCCGAGAAGCGACCTCAGACAATCGTTTCGGCCTTTCTGTGGGCCTCGTCAGTGAGGTGCAGCCATATCCCTCTAGGCACACCGAGCAATCCGGTCTACGTCTGGATTCCCGCATCACACTTAGGGAGACTTCCCTAAGTGTCATCATTTGCATAAATAAAAAGAAGAGAAGGCGCTCAACCTGGGAATACGAACAATAGCATTATAGCTTGCTCTATGGCTAGTTACCACCCAAGAAGCAGCCTCTTTTTGCACAACATGTGCCTTTCACAGAGAAGAACTTTCCTGAATCATATCCGTGTGATCCTGACTTCACAGTACAGTCCAGCCCCGAAATACCAGGCAATCCCTTTCTGAACGAGAGAAACAGCAAAACCCCAGACGTACGTTTTGGCCTATTGTGGGCCTTGTCAGTGAGGTGCAGCCATATCCCTCTAGGCACACTGAGCCACAGGTCCACGTCTGGATTCCCGCATCACACTTAGGAGACCTTCCCTAAGTTTCATAACTTGCATAAATAAAAAGAGAGAAGTGCTCAACCTGGGAACGAACAATAGCATAATAGCTTGTTCAATGGCTAGTTTCCACCTAAGAAAGCAGCATCTTTTTGCTCAACGTGCCTTTCACAGAGAACTTTCCTGAAGTATATCACTCTGATCCTGACTTCACAGTACAGTCCAGCCCGAATACCAGGCAATCCTTTCTGAACGAGAGAAACAGCAAAACCCCAGACGTATGTTTTGGCCTTATGTGGGCCTCGTCGGTGAGGTGCAGCCATATCCCTCTAGGCACACTGAGCAACGGGTCCATGTCTGGATCTCCCGCATCACACTTTAGGGAGACTTCCTAAGTGTGATAATTTGCATAAATAAAAAGAGAGAAGTGCTCAACCTGGGAGACGAAACAAAGCATAATATCTTGTTCAATGGCTAGTTACCACCCAAGAAGCAGCCTCTTTTTGGCTCAACATGAGCTCAACAAAGTTTTTCTCTGTGAAAAGCACACTGTCTAAAAGAGGCTGCTCCTGGGTGGTAAATCGCCATAGAACTAGCTGATGAGCTGTTGTCGTTCCTGGTAGAGCGCTTCTCTCTTCGTATGCAAATTATTATGACCCTAGGGAGGTCTCCCTATGGTGATGGGGGAAACCAGACGTGGACTCCTTGCCCAGTGGGCTTAGAGAATGTGGTTGCACCTCACTGACGTGGCCCATAGGAGGCTGAAACGATTGTCTGGGGTTGTCATGTTTCTTGTTCAGAGGAGAATTGCCTGGTTTTTCAGGGCTGGACTGACCTTACTTGGCGGGATCAGACTGATATACTACAGGAAAAGTTTTTCTCTGTGAAAAGCACACTGGTCTAAAAGAGACTGCCTCCAGGGTGGTAAATCGCCATAGAACTAGCTGATGAGCTGTTGTTCGTTTCTGGGAGAGCGCTTCTCTCCTTTTATGCAATTTACTGTGGTTTAGTAACATTTATTTGTTCACTGGATGAATGCATATAACACGAAATAAACCTTCTGCGCTAAGATCCCCTCACAAATGTAATTGACCAAAAATTAAAATCAACAGTGTAAATAAACAATAAAACAGTATTATATACAAATGAACAGTAACAAGTTACTCCTAGAAATGGTGTAAATATGATACCGTTAAATGGAGTCCGTTATATAGTGAGACCGTAACGAATTCAATGGTAGAGTACGGCAAGTAAATAAAACAGAGCAGTGTCTCTCACCTGTAAATACAGCGTAAATTAAAGCCTGAATCGGCTATGAAATTGTCCCAACCTGCAGGAGGATAATGGGTTTCAGCGGTGGATCCGTTCTCAGTGTTAATCTCCACGGTTCTCGGTGTGAAACACAGGGAAGTCGGGTAGTGACGTAATTCTGGTGTCGGCTACGGTATCGAGATGCGGCTCCACTGATGCTGAGTTCTTCTCCCCCTCAGCCGATGTACATACAGAAAAAACGAAGGAGACAGGAGCGCAAACTCGATTCAAGTGAAGTTTTATTACAATCACATAAAAAATATAGCGAAAGGAAAAATCTGCACTTACAAGATGCACACAATAGAAGGGCACATAAAGATGTAACAGACGAAACAGGAACAACAGTGTAAACCGGATATATTCACCACATTCCCACCAGGTGACGTTCCGGACCCCACAGAAACACCTTCTGGCCTGTATCGACTGGATTATGCTTTGTGTCTCAAATACACACAAGCATGTATGAAACCTCAACACGTTTCCCCCACCGTTTTGTGAACAGGCTTTCTCAAGAGGACAAGTGGATAGTTGCCTGAACCTATTACCTGTATCCTATATAAAGGTACTAATGATCAATCAAGGATGCAGGTGGTTTTTACCTGCAGCAAGGCTAAAATTAATAATGTGGAAATAATCAAACATTTTTTAGGCCAACCGAGAGGGCCCTGTAGAACCAGACCTACCTCCCCCTTTGAGTACTTTCCAAATGCAATCAAGACCAGGAAAAAGGTCCCTAGAAACATGCGAGGAACTCAAGCAGGGAGAAGAATACAAACAGCAAGAGAGAAGAAGGAGAAATTAGAAAACAGGACAACACATTTTTAACTTAGCAGAAATCAATTTGAGCAATGAGAACATCAAGCTGCTCAATAAAGGATAACATTTTGCTCCAAAGTCATACCAAATAAATTTGAGACTTTTGTGAACGTCCATAAATATATAAGGAGAACTCACTTTAAGAGACATTTTTTTTAAAAATCCTTTTAATAGGCCAAAAAAGAGCGTGGAATACATAGAAGCGTCAGATTTAGATTCCATTATGGTTTTACAAAGCCTGGAAGGAGAAGGGACAGTAACGAGAGCCCCCGAGAGATCCAGGTCCTGATAATCTAAATAATACTGAACTGGGGGGAACTTTTTAATTTGTCCATAACATGATCCGGCTCCTGAATTATACACTCTCAATTTTAAAGGGAAAACACTACATTTTATCCGGTACGGATCCCAGGTAATTAAATTCCATTTTCACTAACCTTAGTACTAAATGATATAGAAACTGCATTTAAAGATGAGAATAAGATTTTGAATAAACATATTGACAACTTGCGCCATATTGGAAAGAAAAGCCCTTCAAAACTTAAAGGGACACTGAACCCAAAATTTTCCTTTCATGATTCAGATAGAGCATTGGCATTTTAAACAACTTTCTAATTTACTCCTATTATCAATTTTTCTTCATTCTATTGCTATCTTTATATGAAAAAGAAGGCATCTAAGCTTTATTCTTGTTCAGAACTCTGGACAGCAGTTTTTGATTGGTGGATGAATTTATTCACCAATCAGCAAGGACAACCTAGGTTGTTCACCAAAAATGGGCCCGGCAATCTAAACTTACATTCTTGCATTTCAAATAAGATACCAAGAGAATAAAGAACATTTGATAATAGGAGTAAATTAGCAAGTTGCTTAAAATGTCAGTGCTCTATCTGAACCACAAAAGAAAAAATTTGGGTTCAGTGTCCCTTTAAGCAAAAAATAAGGATATTGTAATCCGCTCTGCTGATAAGGACGCAGGTGTAGTGATTCAGAAGAGAGATCATTACCTAAAGAGGCTTATAAAATTCTCAATGATTCTAAAACATATAGAATCCTTAAACTAGACCCTACTGTTAAATTTAACAAAGATCTAGAAATTTCTAATGGAAGCAAAAAATGCAGAGGATACTTAACATTTATGATATAGATTTGTATCAATGCCCATCCCAGTATTCCACCTGTTTACCTTTTGCCCAAGGTGCACAAAGATGCAGCCAACCCGCCGGGAAGACCGATAGTCCTCCTGCATTGGCTCTCTTTTGCGACAACCTATCAAAGTATGTAGACTTTTATCTACAACCGATAGTCAGCCAAACACAAGCTTTTTTGAAGGATACCAAAGAGGTTATTAAGCTTTTTAGAGGGAATTACATGGGAGAATAATAGGTGGTGGATCACCTGTGATGTTTCTGCACTTTACACCTGCATACCCCTCATGATGCAGGTGTGGGGTGCTATAGAAGGCAGAACTCACTAGACGTAGATTTTCCCGGTATCCAATGCCCAATTCCTCAGTGACTGTATTATATTCATACTGACTCACAACTGTTTCTTGTTTGAAGAGGTTTTCTTATTTACAAACCCAAGGGACAGCTATGGGGACAACTTTTGCACCCTCATATGCGAATCTATTTATGAACCATTTTGAAAATCTTTGTATATATGGAATAGCAATAAGTATGAACATAATATAGTCAATACCATACGCTATATTGATGACATCATTATAACTGTGGAGGGGCAATTGAATCAGAGATTGTGGATTCTTATGGGTATTCTGAATCGAAATGTCCTTAATTTAAAATTTACGGGTACTCACTCAAGACTTCTATCGAATCTTTGATTAAATCATCTACACAGACATCAATAGTGCACTTGCTGTTTCTAACTATAGAAAACCTACTGAGGAGAAACAGCTTTATTGACTATAAAAGTGCACACAAAAAAGCTGGATACAAAATATCCTGTATAGTCAATTCGTGAGAATGAGAAGAAACTGAACTCACATTGATAACTTCCATAAAGAAGCAGAACATTTAGAAAGAAAACTTCTAAGGAAGGGATATGATCAAAAAATTGATAGACAGATTCTAAAATGAAGGCTCTTGAAAGGAATAGGGAGGATTGATCATTAATAAGCCAGCTGTCTTACTAAAAATTTAATTCATCAGAGGAGGCCCCTATTAGGTTTATCTCAACCTCTAATGAAGGTTCAATAGATCAAAAACATTCTTAAAAAACATTGGTCCATTCTCAAAGCGGACCCTGTATTAGTTAGACAAATAGGGGAATATCCTGCAGTCACTTTTAAGAAAGGTAAAAACCTTAAAAATATCTTAGCCCCGAGCAAACTAAAAAGTAAAGGCGACAATAAAAACAATAACCCACAAGTACAAAATTGGCTAACAGGCAATAAAAGTATGTCTAAATGTGGAAATTGCACTGCTTGATGTGTAAACACATAAACAAAGCAACTAAATTTCATACTCTGATAAATCAAGGAATTTGAGATCAAAATTAAGAAGTAATTGTAATTCTACCTTTGTAGTGTGGGTGTGGCCTGTTTTATGTGGGCTGCACCAAAATAAAAATAAAAAGAAGATTATATGTACATATCTATAATATTAAAGAAAGGATCAATAAGCATAGTGTACCTAGGCATTTTATGGAAGTCCACAATTGTGACCCTAGTAGTCTTAAATTCAACAGTGATTGATTGAATACCCCCGAAGGAACATGAATAGACTTCTAAAACTTTGTAAGTTGGAAACACTATGGATTTATAAATTAAGTCACTTACTCCGCTAGGGCTCAATATTGATATTGATGTGGAGGCTCACATGTAGGGTCTTTTTAGTATAATTTATTACCAATTTCAAGTTATTTTTAATTTAATATGTATTTATTGTTTTTTTATATGGGAGTTTTAAAAATTTTTAGGTATTTATGTAGCTGTTTTAGTCTTTTTCGATGATAGTATATAGTTAACAATAAAAATATGTAGATGGCGCTATAAGCTATGGGAAAGATAGGATAAATCAATACTAGTATCTAAAGTTAGAATTTAATAATCTTTATAATTAATATTAATATTCAAGTCACTTAAAAATAGGAATTCAAAACATTTGTAACAATTTATTAAGATTCTAAAATTATACAGACACAACTAAAGAAATTCTATAAAATCAATTCAATTACATCACATCTCATTCATAACTCACAATCATTCGAATATTGGATAAAACAATTCATAGATTTATATAAAGACCCTTTAGAGCAGATAATAATAAATTTGATAAAAAATTGATAAAAAATGGGATAAAATGTCTTTTGAGGCAAGTCCGTCTCCAAATGGAGTAAATAGTAAAAAAGGGGGGACTTTTTCCTTAAAATAGATCTCCCCTTTTATAAAAAGTTACTTTTTAACTGATTTACACACAAGTGGTGTCCTTTATATTGATACTTAGTTTCACCAAAAAAATCATTCTTAGAGGAGGTTTCCACAGTCAATTATTTGTAGTTATGTTGGATAAAATCAGGCAAATGGTGTTTCGATCGTATATAAATAAATTAGACGGTATGTGCACATTTCATATTCTTATGGTTTTGTAGTTTCGCTGAATAGTAATAGCGCTTACCCGCCTTGGTTGTAGCACTTGTCTCCAGGTACAGCGCTCTCACCTGCAGCCCAGTCTGGTATTCCTCGCTTGCAGCTTGTGGTTCCCCGCGGGAGTCCCTCGCGCTGCATAGCAAATCACCTGACGTCACGGGTTCCGTTCAGCTTGTGAACTCCTATGTAGTAAGTTGAATACCTTGCGCAAGTAATATCAATTTAGTTTGTTTCACATCGACTGCCCTCCGCTCTCTCTCTGCACTTAGTACTTCGTACGCAGAGTGGAAAATGGTCCACGGGCTCAAATCTTTCAATGTCTCCAAGTCGATCCACAGTATTTCTACGCCGTTTCACCCCCCCTTCAAACGGGGCTTTCTCAAGATACTGTGTCCTGCTCACCTGTGCCTTAAATATACCTGTAACTTCCGTAGGTGGTTAAGAATTATTACTTCCTCTCTCATTGTACTATACGATCCCATTTAAGTGGAAACCTCATGTACTTCTTATCCTCCCATGATTATTTCAGTATGTGAATCTTTATTCCATTATTACTCTTAAAGAGGGGTCTTTGAAATATAGGGTCTTAGAACTTTTACAAATTGAAGGAACGGCAATGGGCACGAGATTCGCCACCGAGCTACGCAAACCTATTTATGGGAGAATGGGAACAAAGTTTTCTATCCAATGTGGAGCTCGGTGCGAATCTCATGCTCTTCAAAAGATATATTGACGATATCCTTATAATTTGGAGGGGAGACGAAGAGAGTTTACAAGAATTTTTCAGGTTAATGAATAATAATGACAGAGGACATACATTTACACATAAAAATCAGTAAAGAAGTAATAACCTTCTTAGATTTAGATATAATAGTAGACAAAGATAGATTGGTCACTAAAACACATTTTAAATCTACTGATGCTAATAATTGCATACATGCTACTAGTTGTCATCATTCTAAATGGAAAAGCAATATACCAATAGGACAAAGTCTAAGAATTAGAAAAGAATTGTACAGAGATTTCTGATTTTGAAGAGCAAATAAAAGTTCTAGAAACTAAATTTAAAGAAAGAGGATATAAGGACGATAATGTGAAAAAACGCAGTAAGAAGAGCAAGAAATACAGATAGGGATTCACTCCTCGATTACAAAAATAAAACTCCCAAATTAAAGAAGATTACAATGTGCCATTCTAACAGAATACAGCGATAATTATTATGCCATACAAGAGATTTTAAAAAAGCATTGGCATATTATAAAAAATGATCTGATATTAGTGATAAACTCCCACCATACCCAAAAGTGGTAATATAAAAAAACTAAGAATATAAAATCCATATTAGCCCCAAGGTGAATTTAAAAGAAAGAAATTAGTTAAGAACAAAGATAGAGACCTGAGGGGTGAGGAAATACA
Source organism: Bombina bombina (assembly GCF_027579735.1). NCBI lineage: Eukaryota > Metazoa > Chordata > Amphibia > Anura > Bombinatoridae > Bombina > Bombina bombina. The sequence continues at coordinate 461,476,970 of NC_069502.1, read as the reverse complement.
AGGATTTATTCATGTATACACATGCAGGTCCTGTAAATATAGTACGAAGAAGAAGAATTTCATAGTCCCCCAATATGAACATAGATTTCTCCCAACATTGGTGTGTCCGGTCACACGGCGTCATCCATTACTTGTGGGGAATATCTTCTTCCCCCAACAGGAAATGGCAAAGAGTCCCAGCAAAGCTGGCCATAATAGTCCCTCCTAGGCTCCGCCCACCCCAGTCATCTCTTTGCCGTTGCACAGGCAACATCTCCACGGAGATGGTTAAGAGTTTTTGGTGTTTAAATGTAGTTTTTTATTCTTCTATCAAGTGTTTGTTATTTTAAAATAGTGCTGGTATGTACTATTTACTCTGAAACAGAAAAAGATGAAGATTTCTGTTTGTGAGAGGAAGATGATTTTAGCAGACAGTAACTAAAATCGATTGCTGTTTCCACATAGGACTGTTGCGATGAAGTAACTTCAGTTTGGGGGAAACAGTTAGCAGACTTTTCTGCTTTAAGGTATGACTAGCCATATTTTCTAACAAGACTGTGTAATGCTGGAAGGCTGTAATTTTTCCCCTCATGGGGTTAGGTAAGCCATTTCTCTAGTCTCAAACAGAATAAAGGGCTTAATATGGGCTATAAAACTGGTAGACACTTTTATGGGCTAAATCGATTGCTTTATTTGGGCATTTTATACATGTTTATGCTGATATTTCACATTTATAAGCTTGGGGAACGTTTTTTAACGGCAGGCACTATGTTAGACACATTTTCCAGTCAGGGAGGGCCTTCCCAGTTGTAGACTGAGCCTCATTTTCGCGCCATTACTGCGCAGTTGTTTTTGAGAGCAAGACATGCAGATGCATGTGTGAGGACCTGAAAATAGCTGGAAAAGTTTCTAGAAGGCGTCATTTGGTATCGTATTCCCCTCTGGGCTTGGTTAGATCTCAGCAAAAGCTGTAGCTGGGACTGTATAGGGGTTAAATTTGTAAACGGCTCCGGTTCCGTTATTTTAAGGGTTAAAGCTCTGAAATTTGGTGTGCAATACTCTTAATGCTTTAAGAAACTGTGGTGAAATTTTGGTAATTTTTGAACAATTCCTTCATAGTTTTTCACATATTCAGTAATAAAGTGTTTCTGTTTAAAATTTAAAGAGACAGTAACGGTTTTGTTTTAAAACGGTTTTTTGTGCTTTATTAACAAGTTTAAGCCTGTTTAACATGTCTGTGCCTTCGGATAAGCTATGTTCTATATGTATGAAAGCCAATGTGTCTCCCCATTTAAATTTGTGTGATAATTGTGCCACAGCGTCCAAACAAAGTAAGGACAGTACTGCCACAGATAATGAAATTGCCCAAGATGATTCCTCAGATGAGGGGAGTAGACATGATACTACATCATCTCCTACTGTGTCTACACCAGTTTTGCCCACGCAGGAGGCCCCTAGTACATCTAAGCGAGCCCAATGCTTATTACCATGCAACCCATTGACGGCTGTAATGGATAACTCTATAGCAAATATTTTATCCAAAATGCCTGCATATCAGAGAAAGCGCGATTGCTCTGTCCTTAAACACTGAAGAGCAGGAGGGCGCTGATGATAATTGTTCTGTCATACCCTCACACCAATCTGGAAGTGGCCATGAGGGAGGTTTTGTCAGATGGGGAAATTTCAGATTCAGGAAAAATTTCTCAACAAGCTGAACCTGATGTTGTGACATTTAATTTAAATTAGAACATCTCCGCGCACCCTGGCTTAAGGAGGTGTTATCTACTCTGGATGATTGTGACAACTTGGTAATTCCAGAGAAATTATGCAAAATGGACAAGTTTCTAGAGGTTCCAGTGCACCCCGACGCTTTTCCTATACCCAAGCGGGTGGCGGACATAGTGAATAAGGAGTGGGAGAAGCCTGGCATACCTTTTGTTCCCCCTCCTATTTAAGAAATTATTTCCTATGGTCGACCCCAGAAAGGACTTATGGCAGACAGTCCCTAATGTCGAGGGGGGCAGTTTCTACCTTAAACAAGCGCACTACTATTCCTATCGAGGATAGTTGTGCTTTCAAAGATCCTATGGATAAAAAATTGGAAGGTTTGCTTAAAAAGATTTTGTACAGCAAGGTTACCTTCTACAACCCATTTCGTGCATTGTTCCTGTCACTACAGCAGCGTGGTTCTGGTTCGAGGAACTAGAAAAGTCGCTCGTAGAGAGACTCCATATGAGGAGGTTATGGACAGAGTTCACGCACTTAAGTTGGCTAACTCTTTTATTTTAGGATGCCGCCTGCAATTAGCTAAATTAGCGGCGAAAAATTCAGCGGTTTGCAATTGTGGCGCGTAGAGCGCTTTGGCTAAGTCTTGGTCAGCGGATGTATCATCCAAGACAAAATTGCTTAACATCCCTTTCAACAGGTAAAACTTTCTTCGGACCAGAATTGAAAGAGATTATCTCAGACATCACTGGGGGAAAGGGCCACGCCCTTCCACAAGATAGGCCTGTTCAAGGCCAAGAATAACGTCTAATTTCGTTCCTTTCGCAATTTCAGGAACGGACCGGCCTCTAAATTCTGCATCCTCTAAGGCAAGAGGGTAATGCCTCACAGCCCAAACCAGCCTGGAAACCTATGCAAAGGCTTGAACAAGGGTAAGCAGGTCAAGAAGCCTGCTGCTGCTAACAAGACAGCATGAAGGAGTAGCCCCCGATCCGGGACCGGATCTAGTAGGGGGGCAGACTCTCTCTCTTTGCTCAGCGCTTGGGCAAGAGATGTTCAGGGATCCCCTGGGGCACTAGAAATAGTTTCTCAGGGTTATCTTCTGGAATTCAGGGAACTACCCCCAAGGGGAAGGTTCCACATGTCTCACTTATCCTTAAACAAATAATGAGACAGGCGTTCTTACATTGTGTAGAAGACCTGTTAAAAATGGGAGTGATACACCCTGTCCCAATAAAAGAACAGGGAATGGGATTTTATTCAAATCTGTTCGTCAGTTCCAAAAAGAGGGAACATTCACGACCAATTTTGGATCTGAAGATCATAAACAAATTTTCTCAGGTACCATCGTTCAAAATGGAGAACCATTCGAACGATTCTACCCCACTATCCAGGAAGGTCAATTTATGACTACCGTGGATCTAAAAGGATGCGTACCTACATATTCTATCCACAAAGAACATCATCCAGTTCCTAAGGTTCGCCTTTCTGGACAAACCACTTACCAGTTTGTGGCCCCTCCCATTCGGGTTAGCCACTTGCTCAAGGATTTTCACAAAGGTACTCGGGTCCCTTCTAGCGGTTCTAAAGGCCGAGGGGCATTGCAGTAGTACCATACCTGAACTACATTCTAATACAAGCGTCGTCCCTGTCAAAAGCAAAGGCTCATACAGACATTGTTCTGGCCTTTCTCAGATCGCACGGATGGAAGGTGAACGTAGAAAAAAGTTCTCTGTCTACCGACAACAAGAGTTTCCCTTCTTCGGGGAACAATAATAGATTCCTTAGAAATAAGGATTTTTCTGACAGAGGTCAGAAAATCAAGCTTCTAAGCGCTTGTCAAGTTCTTCATTCTGTTCCACGTCCTTCCATAGCTCAGCTGCATGGAGTAGTAGTAGGGTTTGATGGTTGCAGCAATGGACAATAGTTCCTTTTGCACGAATTCATCTAAGACCATTACAACTGTGCATGCTCAAACAGTGGAATGGGGGACTATACAGACTTGTCTCCAATGATTCAAGTAGATCAGAAGACCAGAGATTCACTCCGTTGGTGGCTGACACTGGACCATCTATCCAAGGGAATGAGCTTCCGCAGACCAGAGTGGGTCATTGTCAACGACCGACGCCAGTCTAGTGGGCTGGGGCGGCGGGTCTGGGAATCCCCTGAAGATTCAGGGACTATGGTCCTCGGGAAGAGTCTCTTCTCCCGATAAACATTCTGGAACTAAGAGCGATTTTCAAATGCTCTCAGGGCTTGGCCTCAACTAGCAAGGCCAGATTCATAAGATTCCAATCAGACAACATGACGACTGTTGGCGTATATCAATCATCAGGGGGGAACAAGGAGTTCCCTGGCGATGAAGGAAGTGACCCAAAATAATACAATGGGCGGAGGAACACACTCCTGCCATCTATCTGCGACTCCACATCCCAGGTGTGGAAAAACTGGGAAGCGGATTATCTGAGTCGTCAGACTTTGCATCCCCGAGGGGAGTGGGAACTCCATCCGGAGATCTTTGCCCAACTGACTCAATTATGGGGCATTCCAGCAACATGGATCTGATGGCCGTCTCGTCAGAACGTCAAGGTTCCGTGTTACGGGTCCAGATCCAGGGATCCCAAGGCGACTCTAGTAGATGCACTAGTAGCACCTTGGACCTTCAACCTAGCTTATGTGTTTCCACCGTTTCCTCTCATTCCCAGGCTGGTAGCCAGGATCAAACAGGAGAGGGCCTCGGTGATCTTGATAGCTCCTGCGTGGCCACGCAGGACTTGGTATGCAGACCTGGTGAATATGTCATCGGTTCCACCATGGAAGCTACCTTTCAGACAGGACCTTCTTGTTCAGGGTCCATTCGAACATCCAAATCTGGTCTCCTTCCAGCTGACGGCTTGGAGATTGAACGCTTGATTCTTTCAAAGTGTGGGTTTTCAGATTCTGTGATAGATACTCTGGTTCAGGCCAGAAAACCAGTAACTAGAAAGATTTACCATAAGATATGGAAAAAATATATCTGTTGGTGTGAATCCAAAGGATTCCCATGGAATAAGATAAAAATCCCTAAGATTCTCTCCTTTCTACAAGAAGGTTTGGAGAAAGGATTATCTGCAAGTTCTCTAAAGGGACATATCTCTGCTTTATCTGTCTTACTACACAAAAGACTGGCAGCTGTGCCAGATGTTCAAGCATTTGTTCAGGCTCTGGTTAGGATCAAGCCTGTTTACAGACCTTTGACTCCTCCCTGGAGTCTAAATCTAGTTCTTTCAATTTCTTCTGCTAGAAGAGTTTCTGAGTTATCTGCTTTGCAGTGTTCTCCGCCTTATCTGGTGTTCCATGCAGATAAGGTGGTTTTGCGTACTAAACCTGGTTTTCTTCCAAAGGTTGTTTCTAACAAGAATATTAACCAGGAGATAGTTGTTCCTTCTTTATGTCCGAATCCAGTTTCAAAGAAGGAACGTTTGTTACACAATTTGGACGTAGTCCGTGCTCTAAAATTCTATTTAGAGGCTACAAAAGATTTCAGACAAACATCTTCTTTGTTTGTTGTCTATTCTGGTAAAAGGAGAGGTCAAAAAGCGACTTCTACCTCTCTTTCCTTTTGGCTTAAAAGCATCATCCGATTGGCTTACGAGACTGCCGGACGGCAGCCTCCTGAAAGAATTACAGCTCATTCCACTAGGACTGTAGCTTCCACATGGGCCTTCAAGAACGAGGCTTCTGTTGACCAGATATGTAAGGCAGCGACTTGGTCTTCACTGCACACTTTTGCCAAATTTTACAAATTTGATACTTTTGCTTCTTCGGAGGCTATTTTTGGGAGAAAGGTTTTGCAAGCCGTGGTGCCTTCCGTTTAGGTAACCTGATTTGCTCCCTCCCTTCATCCGTGTCCTAAAGCTTTGGTATTGGTTCCCACAAGTAAGGATGACGCCGTGGACCGGACACACCAATGTTGGAGAAAACAGAATTTATGCTTACCTGATAAATTACTTTCTCCAACGGTGTGTCCGGTCCACGGCCCGCCCTGGTTTTTTAATCAGGTCTGATGAATTATTTTCTCTAACTACAGTCACCACGGTACCATATGGTTTCTCCTATATATTTTCCTCCTGTCCGTCGGTCGAATGACTGGGGTGGGCGGAGCCTAGGAGGGACTATATGGCCAGCTTTGCTGGGACTCTTTGCCATTTCCTGTTGGGGAAGAGATATTCCCCACAAGTAAGGATGACGCCGTGGACTGGACACACCGTTGGAGAAAGTAATTTATCAGGTAAGCATAAATTCTGTTTTTGAAATTAAGGACACGATAAGGTGTAACAGTAAGGGGGTGATTTATGTTATCCAATGCTCGTGCAATTTAATTTACATTGGAGAAACTACTAGAATGCTCAGAGATAGAATGCGAGAGCATCTCTGGAACACAGAGAAGGGAAAATTAGACACCCACCTTTACCAGCATTTTAGGGAAGTACACAAAAATAATTTGCAAGACTTTAGATTCTGGGGATTATGTAAAATAAAGGGAGATTGGAGAGGGGGGGATTATGAAACCAAACTTTTGAGAAAAGAAGCTGAAATGATATATAATTTTAATGCGCTGTATCCACAAGGATTAAATTCTGAAATAGAGATTGCACCTTTTTTATAATAATTTATTTTTTATAATAATTTATATTTTACACTCTTCTTCCCATAAAATGCATTTATTAAATAGTCCCAGTATGAAATATTTTATAACGAGATATAATATTAATTACTAATCTTTATATATTTTTAATGTAATTTTATATATTTTTATGTCCCACATCCTCAATGATTTTAATTGATGAACTATTATAATCGATATTCCTATTTATTGTATTAAAGGCCATATTCCCAGTACCATTTCTAATTAATTTTCAAATTTATTCTTTAAAAAAAATTTCTACAATCTATTTGGTTTGGTTTTTTTGGTTCGTTCTTTTTGTTCGATTTTTAGTAGAGGTTTTATTATTAAATTAATATTTATATATGTGTGTCAAAGTTGGTGAAAATTTTGTGTGGTATATAACGGAAGTTCTAAGACCCTATATTTCAAAGACCCCTCTTTAAGAGTAATAATGGAATAAAGATTCACATACTGAAATAATCATGGAGGATAAGAAGTACATGAGGTTTCCACTTAAATGGGATCGTATAGATACAATGAGAGAGGAAGTAGATAATTCTTAACCACCTACCGGAAGTTACAGGTGTATTTAAGGCACAGGTGAGCAGGACACAGTATCTTGAGAAAGCCCCGTTTGAAAGGGGTGAAACGCGTAGAAATACTGTGGATCGACTTGGAGACATTGAAAGATTTGAGCCCGGACCATTTTCCACTCTGCGTACAAAGTACTAAGTGCAGAGAGAGAGCGGAGGGCAGTCGATGTGAAACAAACTAAATTGATATTACTTGCGCAAGTATTCAACTTACTATACAGGAGTTCACAAGCTGATCGGAACCAGTGACGTCAGGCGCTTTGCTAGCAGCGCGAGGACTCCCGGGGAACCACAAGCTGCAAGCAGGAATACCAGACTGGGCTGCAGGTGAGAGCGCTGTACCTGGAGACAAGTGCTACACCAAGGCGGTAAGCCTATTACTATTCAGCGAAACTACAAACCATAAGAAATGAAATGTGCACATACGTCTAATTATTTATATACGATCGAAACACCATTTGCCTGATTTGTATCCAACATAACTACAAATAATTGACTGTGGAAACCTCCTCTAAGAAAGGATTTTTTGGTGAACTAAGTATCAATATAAAGGACACCACTTGTGTGTAAATCAAGTTAAAAAGTAACTTTTATAAAAGGAGATCTATTTAAGAAACGTCCCCCCTTTTTTACTCTTTACTCCATTTGGAGACGGACTTGCCTCAAAAGACATTTTATCCAATTTTTTATCAATTTTTTATCAAATGTATTATTATCTGCTCTAAAGGGTCTTTATATAAATCTATGAATTGTTTTATCCAATATTCGAATGATTGTGAGTTATGAATGAGATGTGATGTAATTGAATTGGATTTTATAGAATTTTCTTTAGTTGTGTCTGTATTAATTTTTAGAATCTTAATAAATTGTTACAAATTGTTTTGAATTCCTATTTTTAAGTGACTGTTGAATATTAATATTAATTTTAAAGATTATTAAATTCTAACTTTAGATACTAGTATTGATTTATCCTATCTTTCCCATAGCTTATAGCGCCATCTACATATTTTTTTTTTAACTATTTGCACAATTTCACTGTCAGGGAAGGAGACAGTTACACGTAGATTGGCCAGGTGGGTTAAGCCTTAGCGCTTCACACACACACTTACCTTAAGATGATAGTATATGCAATGTAGTAGACCACTATACTGGCCTATATCAATTTTTGTTTTTGGGGGTATTTATACATTCATTGTTGATTGTAAAATACCAGGGTACAGTTCCTCTTTTTGACTATTATGGTCCACATAAACAACCATCATACAAGAGGTTAATTGTCCCTTTTAGAATCATGACATCGTATAGTAGGTGTGTCTGTAGGTAAAAACACCTGCATCCTTGATTGGTCATTAGAACCTTTATATAGGATACAGGTAATAGGTTCAGGCACTATCCACTTGTCCTCTTGAGAAAGCCCGTTTGAAAAACGGGGGAAACGCGTTGAGGTTGCATACATGCTTGTGTGTATTTGAGACACAAAGCCTAACCCAGTTGATACAGGCCAGAAGGTGTTTCTATGGGGTCCGGACGTCACCTGGTGGGATGTGGTGAATATATCCGGTTTACACTGATGTTCCTGTTTCGTCTGTTACATCTTATGTGCCCTTCTATTGTGTGCATCTTGTAAGTGCAGATTTTTCCTTGCGCTATATTTTTTATGTGATTGTAATAAAACTCACTTGAATCGAGTTTGCGCTCCTGTCTCCTTCCTTTTTTACTGGATGAATGCATTACTAGAATATATATATACAGCAACGGAAACGTTTTTTCATTGTTAGAGAAATAAAATTGTGGAACTCATTACTAAAGGAGGTAGCGAATGCCAATACCTTAGATACATTTAAAAATGGTTTAGATACATTTCTGGCTAGACACAGAATTCATGGATATGATTGCTTGTGTTAAATGGGTCACCTTTTAATAGGATTAATTTAAAGGGACAGTCTAGTACAAAACAAACTTTCATTATTCAGATAGGCCATGTAATTTTAAACAATTTTCAAATTTACTCCTATCACCAATTTTGCTTTGTTCTCTTGGTATTCTTAGTTGAAAGCTAAACTCTCTTGTTGCACCTTTCAACAAATACATCCCATCTCTTCCCCCACATTTCCCTCATTCGAAACCCACATGATTCGCTTATTCTCCCCTCTCTCTGTACGTGTTGCAGTCATATACCGACCCCCTCAGACACCCCTGTCCTCATTCTTGGCAACTTCAACATCCCCCTTGACAATCCCACTGCCTCATCTGCAAAATAACTTCTGCAACTCACTTCCTCTTTCGGTCTGTCACAATGGACTAATTCTCCTACTCACAAAGACGGTCACTCTCTTGACCTGATCTTTAGCTATCGATGCACTCTCTCAAACTTCACAAACTCCCCCTTTCCTCTTTCTGACCACCATCTCCTTACTTGCAACATATCATCCCTTCCTACAACTCTCCCTCCTTCTACTCCTCACACCAAACTTCACAGAAGCATTATTTCTTTAGATCAGCAACAGCTTGCCAATTCCCTCAAACCGCTCCTCTCATCCTTCTCCTTTTCCTGCCCTGAACAATCTATCTGCCACTATATTTCCACCCTTACATCCGTCCTTGACAATCTCGCCCTTTTTACCATTGCTCGCAAATCACACACTCATCCTCATCCCTGGCATTCTCCTCTGACACGGTACCTACACAGATGTTTCCGTACTGCTGAACGGCACTGGAGAAAATCTTGGAGTTCAGCTGATTTTCTTCCTTACAAATTCATCTTGAACCCCTACTATTCTGCCCTTAATCTCCATAAGCAACACTACTTCTCTACTCTTATCTCTAATCTTTCTTCAAACCCAAAACGTCTGTTCTCCACTTTCAATACTCTCCTCCGCCCTCCCCCACCTCCTAATACAACTTCTCTGTCAGCTCAAGACTTTGCCAGCCACTTCAATAACAAAATTGCCACTTATACTGCGTTCTCACCTCACTACCTGTCCCCTTGACCCTATCCCCTCAGAGCTACTCCCCTCCCTCTCTGTTACCCTTACCCCTATACTAACACACATTTTCAACCTCTCCCTCAACACTGTTATATTTCCCTCATCGCTGAAACATGCACTGGTCACACCTATCCTCAAAAAACCTTCCCTTGATCCTACCTCCCCATCCAACTACCGCCCTATTTCCCTCCTCCCTCTTGCCTCAAAGCTTCTAGAAAAACTAGTATATGCACGCCTATCCCATTTCCTTACATTAAATTCCCTTCTTGACCCACTGCAATCTGGATTTCGTCCCCATCACTCCACAGAGACAGCTATTGTTAAGGTTACCAACGACCTACTTACAGCAAAATCAAAAGGCCACTTCTCTCTGCTTATCCTCCTTAAACTGTCCGCAGCCTTTGACACTGTTGACCACCCTCTTTTGCTCCAAACCCTCCAATTCTTCGGCATCTGTGACACAGCCCTTTCGTGGCTCTCTTCCTACCTGTCAAATCGTACCTTTAGTATAGCCTTCTCTGGGGCCTCCTCTGCCCCGTCACCACTTTCTGTCGGAGTACCGCAAGGCTCTGTCCTCGGTCCCCTTCTCTTCTCAATCTACACATCATCACTAGGTTCCCTAATAAAGTTCCACGGTTTCTAATATCATTTGTATGCTGACGACACCCAAATCTACTTCTCTGCACCAGACCTATCTCCTTCCTTGCTAACACGTGTCGCTAACTGTCTTTCTCACATCTCTTCCTGGATGTCCTCTCACTACCTCAAGCTAAATCTCTCCAAAACTGAGCTCCTCATTTTCCCCCCTTCTTCAAAAATCTCCACCCCCAATCTCTCTATAACTGTCGACAACTCCATCATTAGCCCTACCCCGCATGCCCGATGTCTCGGGTCACATTTGACTCAGATCTTTCTTTCACTCCTCACATTCAGTCCTTGGCTAAAGTCTGCCGCTTCCACCTTAAAAATATCTCTAAAATTAGACACTTCCTTACACAAGACACAACTAAGATTTTAATCCACTCTCTCATTCTTTCCTGCCTCGATTACTGCAACTCTGTCCTCTCTGGTCTCCCCACCTGCCGCCTAGCTCCTTTACAATCCATAATGAATGCCTCTGCCAGACTCATCTTCCTTACACGTCGCTCTTCATCTGTTGCTCCTCTCTGCCAATCCCTTCACTGGCTTCCTCTTGATTCTAGGATCAAACACAAAATTCTCACTCTGACATACAAAGCCATCAACTGCACTGCTCCCCTCTATATCTCAGACCTTGTCTCCAGATACTCTCCCTCCCGTCCCCTTCGCTCTGCTCATGACCTCCTACTCTCCTCCTCTCTGGTTGCCTCATCGCACTCCCGTTTACAGGACTTTTACAGACTGGCTCCCATATTGTGGAACTCTCTACCTCGCCACAAAAGACTCTCCCCTAGTTTTGTGGAACTCTCTGCCTCTCTCCCTAAAGACTCTACTGTTCAGGGATGCATACAACCTATGCTAACCTTACTTTATACCAGTTCCCCTCCTCCATTGCTATCCCCTGAACCCCCTTAGCATGTAAGCCTAATAGTCCAGCAGTTTGTAGATCACCTTCTTAAGAGCTGACTACAACAGTGCAACTCTTGGCAGGGCCCTCTACCCATTTGATCCCTTTAATTGTTTTGTTGTACTCCCCCTTTGTTTAAAGCGCTGCAGAATCTGTTGGCGCTCTACAAATAACTGATAATAAAAAAATAATAAATAATAATAAATAAACCCAGGAGGTTCATATGCTAATTTCTAAGCACTTGAAGGCTGCCTCTTTTCTCAGGGCATTTGACAGTTTTCACCACTAGAGGGTGTTAGTTCATGTGTTTCATATAGATAACACTGTGCTCATGCACGTAGAGTTCCTAGGAGCCAGCACTGATTGGCTAAAATGCAAGTCTGTCAAAAGAACTGAAATAAGGGGCAGTTTGCAGAGGCTTAGATACAAGATAATCACAGAGGTAAAAAGTGTATTTCTTCTATAAGATACGACGAGTCCACGGATTCATCCTTTACTTGTGGGATATTATCCTCCTGCTAACAGAAAGTGGCAAAGAGCACCACAGCAGAGCTGTCTATATAGCTCCTCCCTTAACTCCACCCCCAGTCATTCTGTTTACATACTCTAAGTACTAGGAAGGGTAAAGTGAAAGAGGTGATAAAATGTTAGTTTTTATTTTCTTCAAGCAAGAGTTTTTTATTTTAAATGTTACCGGTGTGTACTATTTTCTCTCAGGCAGCAGATGGATGAAGACTTCTGCCTGGAGGCTGATGATCTTAGCATTTGTCACTAAGATCCAGAGCAGTTCCCACAGAATGGCTGAGGAGTACTTAAGAAACTTCAGTGTGAGGAACGTTTTTCATGCTATAAGCAGTGAGGTATGTTCAGTCATTTTTTTCTGGAGAGACTGTGGTATTTCAGAATTGGCTGACAGTATCCCCATGAGGGTAAGGGTAAGCAGTAATCCCTAAAAGAAGAGGGGTATTACTAAGCTTGCATATAGGGGCTAAGAAAAAATGGTTGACACTGATGCTTTAATGAGAGGGTACACTTGGCTTCTTTTGGGGTTTAAGAACCCACATGGCTAGTTTGAGACCGCTCTGGTGCGGTTTATTTGGGCTGAGAGACATCGAGTGAGATGGGCGGGGCCTATTTTCGCGCCTCAGTTGCGCAGTTGTATTTGACAGGCAAGCAGCAAGCTCCAACTCTGGTGGCCCTTGTAAAAGCATTGGGCCAAATCGAAGCTTTAACCCTGTTTTCCAGATCCCTGAGGGCAGGTAGGTGACACAGCAGGGCTGTGGCGAGGTGCAGGGGGTGTTTTTTCCGGATTTAAACGTTTATTAATTATCCGGTTTTTACAGTAAGGGTTAAGTGTTCCTTTCCTTGTGGGGCAAACTTAGCTGCATAATTTGAATACTTATATCAAAAAATTGAAACGATTTGATAGTTTGAAAGCAGTTTTGCAAAACGTGTATGCTTTTTTTTTCTTAAAGGCGCAGTACCGTTTTTTAAGATTATTATTTTTTCACTAAATAAAGTGTTTTCAAGCCTGTTTGTGGTCATTACTAGCCTGTTTAACAGGTCTGACATTGAGGAAAGCCAATGTTCCATGTGTTTGGAAGCCATTGTGGAACCCCTACTTAAAATGTGTCCCTCATGCACTGAAAGGGCAATAAATTGCAAAGAACATATTTTAGCTGATAAAAGTATGTCGCAGGATGATTCTCAGTCAGAAGAGAATCAGGTTATGCCATCTAATTCTCCCCAAGTGTCACAACCATTAACGCCCGCACAAGCGACGCCAAGTACTTCTAGTGCGTCTAATTCTTTCACTCTGCAAGATATGTCCGCAGTTATGTCTACTACCCTCACAGAGGTTTTATCTAAACTGCCTGGGTTGCAGGGGAAGCGCAGTAGGTCCGGTGTGAGAGTAAATGCTGAGCCCTCTGACGCTTTATTAGCCATCTCCGATGTACTCTCACAATGTACTTAGTTGGGGGTGAGGGAATTGCTGTCTGAGGGAGAGCTTTCTGATTCAGGAAAGATGTTCCCTCAGACAGACTCAGATATGACGGCTTTTAAATTTAAGCTAGAACACCTCCGCTTGTTGCTCAGGGAGATTTTAGCGACTCTGGATGATTGTGACCCTATTGTAATTCCACCAAAGAAATTGTGTAAAATGGATAGATATCTAGAGGTTCCTGCTTACACTAATGTTTTTCCGGTCCCTAAGAGGATTTCGGACATTGTTACTAAGGAGTGGGATAGACCAGGTATTCCGTTTTCTCCCCCTCCTACTTTTAAGAAAATGTTTCCCATATCAGACACCATTCGGGATTCGTGGCAGACGGTCCCTAAGGTGGAGGAAGCTATTTCTACCCTGGCTAAGCGTACAACTATACCTATTGAGGACAGTTGTGCTTTCAAAGATCCTATGGATAAAAAATTAGAGGGTCTTCTAAAGAAAATATTTATTCATCAGGGTATTCTTCTGCAACCTATAGCGTGCATTGTTCCTGTAACTACTGCAGCTGCGTTTTGGTTCGAGGCTCTAGAGGAGGCTCTTAAGGTTGAGACCCCATTAGATGATATTCTGGATAGAATTAGGGCTCTCAAGCTAGCTAATTCTTTCATTACAGATGCCGCTTTTCAACTGGCTAAATTAGCAGCAAAGAATTCAGGTTTTGCCATTTTAGCGTGTAGAGCGTTATGGCTTAAGTCCTGGTCTGCTGACGTGTCATCAAAATCTAAGCTTTTAGCCATTCCTTTCAAGGGTAAGACCCTATTCTGGCTTGAACTGAAAGAGATCATTTCAGACATCACTGGAGGAAAAGGCCATGCCCTTCCTCAGGATAATACAAATAAGATGAGGACCAAACAAAATAATTTTCATTCCTTTCGGAACTTCAAAGGTGGCCCCTCTACTTCCTCCCCTGCTGCAAAGCAGGAGGGGAAATTTGTTCAATCCAAGTCAGTCTGGAGACCTAACCAGACTTGGAACAAGGGTAAACAGACCAAGAAGCTCGCTGCTGCCAACAAGACAGCATGAAGGGGCAGCCCCTGATCCGGGACCGGATCTAGTAGGGGGCACACTTTCTCTTTGCTCAGGCTTGGGCAAGAGACGTTCATGACTCCTGGGCTTTAGAAATCGTGACCCAGGGGTATCTTCTAGACTTCAAAGATTCTCCTCCAAGGGGGAGATTCCATCTTTCTCGATTGTCTGTAAACCAGACAAAAAGAGAGGCGTTCTTACGCTGTGTAGAAGACCTATATACCATGAGAGTAATCTGCCCAGTTCCAAAAGCAGAACAGGGGCAGGGGTTTTACTCCAATCTGTTTGTGGTTCCCAAAAAAGAGGGAACCTTCAGACCAATCCTTCAAGATGGAGACCATTCAGACTATTTTACCAATGATCCAGGAGGGTCAATATATGACCACCGTGGATTTAAAGGATGTGTATCTTCACATTCCTATCCACAAAGATCATCACCAGTTCCTCAGGTTCACCTTCCTGGACAGGCATTACCAGTTTGTGGCTCTTCCCTTCGGGTTGGCCACAGCTCCCAGAATTTTCACAAAAGTGCTAGGGTCCCTTCTGGCGGTTCTAAGGCCGCGGGGCATAGCAGTGGCGCCTTATCTGGACGATATCTTAATTCAGGCGTCAACTTACCAACTAGCCAAATCTCACACAGACATCGTTTTGGCTTTTCTAAGATCTCACGGGTGGAAGGTTAACGTAAAAAAAGAGTTCACTTATCCCCCTCACAAGAGTTCCATTCCTGGGAACTCTGATAGATTCGGTAGACATGAAAATTTTTCTGATGGAGGTCAGGAAATCAAAGATTTTAACCACCTGCCGAGCTCTTCATTCCATTCCTCGGCCGTCAGTGGCTCAGTGTATGGAGGTAATCGGACTAATGGTAGCGGCAATGGACATAGTTCCGTTTGCTCGCTTGCATCTCAGACCACTGCAACTATGCATGCTCAAACAGTGGAATGGGGATTATGCAAATTTATCTCCTCAGATAAATCTGGATCAAGAGACCAGAGACTCTCTTCTTTGGTGGTTGTCACAGGATCATCTGTCCCAGGGAATGTGTTTCCGCAGGCCAGCATGGGTCATAGTGACGACGGACGCTAGCCTATTGGGCTGGGGTGCAGTCTGGAATTCCCTGAAAGCACAGGGTGTGTGGACTCAGGAGGAGGCTCTCCTCCCGATAAATATTCTAGAACTGAGAGCGATATTCAACGCGCTTCAGGCGTGGCCTCAGCTGGCTTCGGACAGATTCATAAGATTCCAGTCGGACAATATCATGACTGTAGCATATATCAATAATCAGGGGGGAACAAAGAGTTCTCTAGCGATGATAGAGGTTTCGAAAATAATTTGATGGGCAGAGACTCACTCTTGCCATCTATCAGCAATCTATATCCCAGGAGTGGAGAACTGGGAAGACTTTTCATCCGGGGGAGTGGGAACTCCATCCGGAGGTGTTTGCACAATTGATTCATCAATGTGGCACACCAGAATTGGATCTGATGGCATCTCGTCAGAATGCCAAACTTCCTTGTTACGGATCCAGATCAAGGGATCCTCAAGCAGTACTGATAGATGCTCTAGCAGTACCTTGGTCGTTCAACCTGGCTTATGTGTTTCCACCATTTCCTCTCCTTCCTCGTCTGATTGCCAGAATCAAACAGGAGAGAGCTTCTGTGATTTTGATAGAACCTGCGTGGCCACGCAGGACTTGGTATGCAGACCTGGTGGACTTGTCATCTCTACCACCGTGGACACTGCCGCTGAGACAGGACCTTCTCATTCAAGGTCCTTTCCAGCATCCAAATCTAGTTTCTCTGCGACTGACTGCCTGTAGATTGAACGCTTGATTTTATCCAAGCGGGAATTCTCCGAGTCGGTCATAGATACCTTGATTCAGGCTCGAAAGCCTGTCACTAGGAAAATTTATCATAAGATATGGCGTAAATATCTTTATTGGTGTGAATCCAAAGGCTACTCATGGAGTAAGATCAGGATTCCTAGGATTTTGTCGTTTCTCCAAGAAGGATTGGAGAAGGGGTTATCATCTAGTTCCCTAAAGGGACAGATATCTGCTTTATCAATTTTACTGCACAAGCGTCTGGCAGATGTTCCAGACGTTCAGTCGTTTTGTCAGGCTTTAGTTAGAATCAAGCCTGTGTTTAAACCTGTTGCTCCGCCATGGAGTTTGAATTTAGTTCTTAAAGTTCTTCAAGGGGTTCCGTTTGAACCTATGCATTCCATAGATATTAAGCTTCTATCTTGGAAAGTTCTGTTTTTAGTTACTATCTCTTCGGCTCGAAGAGTTTCTGAACTATCTGCATTGCAATGGGACTCGCCTTATCTTGTTTTTCATTCTGATAAGGTGGTTTTGCGTACCAAACCTGGATTCCTTCCTAAGGTTGTTACTAATAAGAATATTAATCAGGACATTTTTGTTCCTTCCCTGTGTCCTAATCCTTCCTCTAAGAAGGAGCGTCTGTTGCACAACTTGGACGTTGTTCATGCTTTGAAGTTTTACTTGCAAGCGACCAAAGATTTCCGTCAAACATCTTCTCTGTTTGTTGTCTATTCTGGAAAACGTAGAGGTCAAAAAGCTACGGCTACCTCTGTTTCTTTTTGGCTGAAAAGCGTCATCCGTTTGGCATACGAGACTGCTGGACAGCAGCCTCCTGAAAGAATTACAGCTCACTCTACTAGAGCGGTGGCTTCCACATGGGCTTTTAAAAATGATGCTTCTGTTGAACAGATTTGTAAGGCTGCGACTTGGTCTTCACTTCATACCTTTTCCAAATTTTCCAAATTTGATACTTTTGCTTCTTTGGAGGCTATTTTTGGGAGAAAAGTTCTTCAAGCAGTGGTGCCTTCTGTTTAGCCATCTGTCTTGTTCCTCCCGTTCATCCGTGTCCTGTAGCTTTGGTATTGTATCCCACAAGTAAAGGATGAATCCATGGACTTGTCGTATCTTATAGTAGAAAAGTAAATTTATGCTTACCTGATAAATTGATTTCTTCTATGATACGACGAGTCCACGGCCCGCCCTGTCATTTTAAGACAGATTATATTTTTTTGATTTAAAACTTCAGTCACCTCTGCACCTTTTAGTTTCTCCTTTTTCTTCCTGTACCTTCGGTCGAATGACTGGGGGGTGGAGTTAAGGGAGGAGCTATATAGACAGCTCTGCTGTGGTGCTCTTTGCCACTTCCTGTTAGCAGGAGGATAATATCCCACAAGTAAAGGATGAATCCGTGGACTCGTCATATCATAGAAGAAATCAATTTATCAGGTAAGCATAAATTTACTTTTATATAACTGTGTTGGTTATGCAAAACTAAGGAATGGGTAATAAAGGGATTATCTATTTTTTTAAAACAATAAATATTCTGGTGTAGACTGTCCCTTTAAGCTTAACTGGATCTTTTTTGTAAGTATTTTAGATTTGTATAGGTTGAACCCAATGGACTTCAGTCTTTTTTCTACCTCATCTATTATGTTACTATGTTACCGCTGTTTTGGGTAAAAGGGTATATACGATTTGTATGTACCGGATATTAGCTAACATTCCAGGAATTATACTTTTTTGAATATATTACTAGATTATATTCTGAATATAACATAAAATTCATCATAAAATTATTACACCCAACTGTTGGCAGTACAAACTATGAATACCATTACATGGTTGCAATTTAGAATGATTTTAGGTAAGGAAAGTGATATTCTTATGAGTCCCCTTTTGTAATTGTTCTTGTTATTAGCATTTTCTTTTTATTATTATGAAGACCAGGGGGCACATATATATTCACTAACTCAGTGGTAGTATGCCGCAAGACTGTGATAAAAGAGGTTGCTTGTATGCTCAGGTTAGTCAACATCTCAGGTAATTCATATTTTAAGTCCTTCAAAGCTGCAGAAACCATTCATCCAAGCAAATGATAACTTCATAAATATATGTTTCTAGAAATGGGGAAGTTCAAAACGATTTTATGGCTGCAGAAGTTCCACAATATTTTTATTAGATACAGGGATCTTCATACCATAACCCCTACGCTACCATGAATTTAAAAGAAAAACTTTCCAAAAAAAAGTGGGTTACACTTTCTTATTGGTGGCTAAATGTGAGGGTGGGAATGAAGGAGGGAACAGGAGAAGGCAGGGCTTCCCCAGCATCATCTTAAGCAAGACATAACTACTAGTTGGAACTCGACTTTGGCTATGCAGAAAGTATCTTGGAGCAGCAGAGGGGTATCCATTCTATAGCTTCCTATCAATACATTGGCATTGGGAGTCCATTAGGCAGAGATGAGTGGACCACGATCGGTCAGTGAGCGACAGCTTTTTAGGGATGTCACAAGAACTTTAGGCAAAACACTGCAAATTTGGGTCAAAGTCATATCCTTGTTCACTCACCTATTGAGCAAGATGGATTCCTTCCTGGAAAATCCTGAAGTGGTTCCTGGTGGAGTACGAAACAGTGAGGTAGCAGCACTTGTCAGAAGGCGGAAGGAATAGCTGAAAGGTTGTATGTGGGAGCGTCTGGAGAAATGTCCTGAACTGATGCTGAGTACGTTGTGTGATCTCAGAATTAAGGGAAAAATGGAACTGATAACCTGCCAACTTGGAGGGACAAACTGATTTGCACTGTGTGTGTAGTCCAAGAAAAGGAGGGCATTGTCAGTATATTGCCAGGGTTATAATCAATTTACTTAATCATTTATTCTTTAAAATAACCTCCAATTAAAATGCATATACCAAACAATTAAACAATATTTATTTTTAAGTTCTTTACGATAAGTTAAAGTTATAGACACATTGAATTATATTTATAGAAACCAGATTATGAATCAAATGATACTCACTTATGTTGTTACAATATTCTTTACAAAGCAAACCAAATATACCTTTACAATTAACTTTACTCACAATAATCTCCCAAATCAAAGTATGAGCCACTAACTTTCAGACCAGTACAACTAAACTACTTAGCCTACAATTGATCCTATATAACTCTAATTTAAAACATCAGAAATTATATATATTATTTGTGCAAACAACCAAATCCTATGCCAATTTATCTGAGGTGAAATAAGATATAAATATATATCTTAAATATCTACAATTAAGACAAATTCTAAAATATATTTATATGGCCGCAATTATAAATTACTTGGCAAACAAAAGACTAGTTTTACACTACACAGGGCTATGAAACACAAGCTTGAAATACAAACTGTGCCCTTTTAAATTTACTAACTGCAATAAGACTGTAGCAACAATCAATGTATTTGCTTTAAAATATCAAATTATATACTTAACAGTTTCTTATACTTCACTCAAATATGCAAATCAATGTTTCAGCTTCAAGAGTTCTTGTGGGTCATCTATTGAGGGTATACTTCACAATATGCAAAGGTACAGTTCTCAAATTGTTAATCTTTCCTTGTTCAAGAAAGTGTCCCAAGATGGCAAAGGAAATACTGGGCCCAAAGCCTGTGTATTTTCTCTCCAAATTAAATGCTTCTTTGAATCTGTCTCCCTTTAGCAGTGAGCTGTCTGGACCTTTATTCCAAGAATAAAGAATTCCTCCCCCGTTTCTTTAATCAACCCCACGGAATTTGGATTGGCCCTTTATCTGGTGCTTTTCCCTGGTCCGCCCTTAGAGTTGAAACATTTAATTGGCCTGCTGGAAACATATGTTTTGAACAGTCAATTAGTTTTGGCTGTCATACCATTTTTAATCCCCTAGGGGGCAGCAAATGACCAGAAATGCAGTTTCACCATCAATTATTGCCACAGCTTAATATATCATTTTAAAGTGTTCATTTAACACACGTATATATTTTTATTCAACATACTATAATTTATTAGTATTAATAAGTCACATGTTCAAATACACATGGATCACACAGTACCATTTTTTTCTGATAATTTTAAGACCGAACATGAAAATATTCCACTTATGATATATTAAAAATGCGTTTAAAATCATATTAATAAGCAATTGCACTGTCAATTATTTGCTCTCCCCAGAATCATAGTATTTAATATCCTGGCATTATATTCATACAAACACAGCATATTTCACATTCCTAATAATTTTTGAGTACACAGATCCATGTTTATGGCTAATATTCATAGGACATCTTGCTGTCTGTAAAATAAAGAAACAAATGTTACCATTTTGAAACAAACATTTATACATCTACCATACAGCTATTCATTAAGTTCAGTATACACTTATCTATTATGTTACTGTTAGGCATTTCTTTTCAGGATATATATATATATATATATATATATATATATATATATATATATATATATATATATATATATATATATATGTGTGTGTCCTAATATGATCTGTTCTGTGTATTTTAAATTATTATGAAGATTTAGGCACAATTCCTTTGTATGACATAGGAAACTAAATCTCAGATAGAGACTTGAAACGCCAGCTTGTCTGGGAGCTATGTATTCAAACACAGCAGGTACCAATTTAACACCTAGATGAGATTGAGCTACATCCTTTGAGAATGGTTGTATATTGAGAATCTTCAAGGGGCTTCTGATCATATCTTCCACCAAAACTGGTTCTCTTTCTGAATCTATTTAAGATTCAAAAGAAATTCTCAGACATCATGTCTGTTGGCATATTAATTAGGAGAAAGGTATCTTGTGTCTAATCTAAGATTTGCAATACACAGCCATATAGATGACCATCTCTTTGGAATAAATTGCCTGAACTAATGACCAAATGTTTCAGAGCAAGAAGAAGGGGGGTTGTTTCACCCAGCCAAGACCATCTCATCAATCAAATTGTATTTTGCAGCTACAAAATGAAATATTAGATTCTACGATACATCTGTAGTTTATTTAATGTTACTCACAGATACCCTGACAGCATGGGTTGTGGGGGAGAAGTGCAGCAGCAAGAGGCAGATATTATTATTTTTTTCATCTCCTACCAACAACTGCAGCAGCAGCAGCACAACAAAGCTGAGTCGAGTTGCTGTGTTTTGTTAGAGGCAGTAGACTGTTTGGTTTGATCCACTGAAGCCTCCTCAAGAAAGGGGAATGCCTCTGACATGGTAAAGCCATCTCTGCGAACCTCCTTTTCCCCCTACAACAGACACTCTGAGCTATTGGAATGACAAGAGGATTGTATGGGCTGCCCTGGTTACAGAAGCTCTCTTGTTTCACAACCACTGTTCAAATTGAGCAAGTGTTTTCAACAACTGGCAATATACTGAACCCTCAACACGCACAAATGTCACTACAGCTCATGGAGCAAATTGCATTTCTCAAATGAAACATTCCAAAGCTAGGTTACCCTGCCCTTTGCCTTGATATTGATTAATTTTAAAATGTTTTCCAATCCAGCTCCTGCTCTTCCTGCTCTTTGGTGTATTTTTGAGGTTTATGTACTGTCAGGCCTAGCTACCTAGTTCAGTAACTCTGCTGCTGCATCCACTACTGCTCCTGCTTCCTGCTCTTTGGTGATCACCATCTGTTAATGTCAAATCCTCAGGGAACTGTTGGCAGGTGTGTCCAAGGGGCTCTAGTCACATATTTGCCCTCCTCCTCCCCTTGAGGTGTATTTTTGAGGTTTATGTACTGTCAGGCCTAGCTAGTCCAGTAACTCTGCTGCCACTCCTGCCCTTCCTGCTTTGTGGTAGTCATCATCAGTTAATGTAAAAAATCGTAGTGAACTGTTATCCACTGTGTCCAAGGGGCCGATTTATCAAGCTTGATGCCCCTTGTTCAAAGGCTCGCCCCTAAACAGAAGTTATAAAGGCCGCTGCTTCATAACTTGTCCGCCTGCTCTGAGGTAGTAGACAGACATCAATCCGATCAAATAAGATCGGGTTGATTGACACCCCCTGCTAGCGGGGTGGCATTGCACCAGCAGTTCACAAGTACTGCTGGTGCAATAATAAATGTCAACAGCGTATGCAGTCAGCATTTATCAATGTGCAGCGGACATGATACGCTACATCGTATCCTGTCCGCTCGCACTATAATAAATATACCCCCAAGTGTCTCTAAGTACGTCATTTTCTTCCTCCCTTGGAGGTATATTTTTGGGGTTTGTGTACCAGGGGCCTAACTAGTTTAGTAACTTTGCTACTGCCATTTCTGCTCCTGCCCTTCCTGCTCTGTGGTGGTCATCATTGGTCAATGGCAAATCCTCAGGGAACTGCTGGCCACTGTGTCCAAGGACTCTAGTAAACACATGTTTGTCCACCGCCTCTGGATGTGTAATTTTGAGGTTTATGTAGTGTTATAAGAGGCGTACCTATATCAGTTTGCTGGTTCGGTCTCTCTTGCTACTGCCCTTCTTTGAATTGAGTTTTCAAGCTTACTAACTAGCAGGTGTGTAAAAAACGGACAAATATGGGTACTTTAGCATGATGGATTTGAAAAAGAATGAGAGATTTGAATACAAAAATAAATTGTATGGAAAGGTTCTTGCAGTGGATTCATTTGAAAGTGTCTCACCACATGCAAAACGTGCTTCATGCCTACAAACCATTTATATTAATCATTTATGATTTTACTTTATGCCACACAACCGTAACCAAATCTGGCACAGCAAATCTACCAGCTGCCATACACTTTAGGGGATGTTACTGGTTTGGTATCTCTGTCCATCTATCACTCCTGCTGCTCTTCCTTCCCGATGAATATGAAATTGAGGCCATCTTAATCCCACCAGAAACTTCCATCACTACATTGACCAGTCAGTCAGGACCTACTTCAATCCCACCCTGCCTTGACTCCACATGTATAGAACTCTGCTTCCAGCTTTCCAGTCCTTGGTGCCAGCAGGGAAAATTGGAAGGTATAGCATAGAAGATTCATAATGGGAAGGTGTAGAGAAGATAGCAGAAGACTGAAAGGACATATTATTTTTTTTTTTTATGATTAAGACAGAGCATACAGTTTGAAACAACTTTTCCACTTCTATTATCAAATTTGCATTAGACATGTGCAATTCATTTCCGCAGAAATTTTGGCCCATTACAAAAAATAACAAACTAACGGCTAGATTTGGAGTTTTGTCGGTAACGACCCGAAAAACTAACGCCCGCGTTTTACTGGCCGCACCATAAAAATAACTCTGGTATCGAGAGTCCGCATAAAGGCTGCGTTAGGCTCCAAAAAAGGAGCGTAGAGCATTTTTAACGCAGCTTCAACTCTCGATACCAGAGTTGCTTACGGACGCGGCCAGCCTCAAAAACGTGCTCGTGCACGATTCTCCCATAGGAAACAATGGGGCTGTTTGAGCTGAAAAAAAACCTAACACCTGCAAAAAAGCTGCGTTCAGCTCCTAACGCAGCCCCATTGTTTGCTATGCGGTAACCCTTCCGATGTCTGCACTTAACACCCTAACATGTACCCCGAGTCTAAACACCCCTAACCTTACACTTATTAACCCCTAATCTGCCGCCCCCGCTATCGCTGACCCCTGCATATTATTTTTAACCCCTAATCTGCCGCTCCGTAAACCGCCGCTACTTACATTATCCTTATGTACCCCTAATCTGCTGCCCCTAACACCGCCGACCCCTATATTATATTTATTAACCCCTAATCTGCCCCCCACAACGTCGCCTCCACCTGCCTACACTTATTAACCCCTAATCTGCCGACCGGACCGCACCGCTATTATAATAAAGTTATTAACCCCTAATCCGCCTCACTAACCCTATCATAAATAGTATTAACCCCTAATCTGCCCTCCCTAACATCGCCGACACCTAACTTCAAACATTAACCCCTAATCTGCCGACCGGAGCTCACCGCTATTCTAATAAATGTATTAACCCCTAAAGCTAAGTCTAACCCTAATACTAACACCCCCCTAAGTTAAATATAATTGAAATCTAACGAAATTAATTAACTCTTATTAAATAAATTATTCCTATTTAAAGCTAAATACTTACCTGTAAAATAAATCCTAATATAGCTACAATATAAATTATAATTATATTATAGCTATTTTAGGATTTATATTTATTTTACAGGTAACTTTGTATTTATTTTAACCAGGTACAATAGCTATTAAATAGTTAAGAACTATTTAATAGCTAAAATAGTTAAAATAATTACAAATTTACCTGTAAAAGAAATCCTAACCTAAGTTACAATTAAACCTAACACTACACTATCAATAAATTAATTAAATAAACTACCTACAATTACCTACAATTAACCTAACACTACACTATCAATAAATTAATTAAATACAATTGCTACAAATAAATACAATTAAATAAACTAGCTAAAGTACAAAAAATAAAAAAGAACTAAGTTACAAAAAATAAAAAAATATTTACAAACATAAGAAAAATATTGCAACAATTTTAAACTAATTACACCTACTCTAAGCCCCCTAATAAAATAACAAAGCCCCCCAAAATAAAAAAATGCCCTACCCTATTCTAAATTACTACAGTTCAAAGCTCTTTTACCTTACCAGCCCTGAACAGGGCCCTTTGCGGGGCATGCCCCAAGAAGTTCAGCTCTTTTGCCTGTAAAAAAAAAAATACAATACCCAAGCCCCCCAACATTACAACCCACCACCCACATACCCCTAATCTAACCCAAACCCCCCTTAAATAAACCTAACACTAAGCCCCTGAAGATCATCCTACCTTGTCTTCACCATACCAGGTTCACCGATCGGTCCAGAAGAGCTCCTCCGATGTCCTGATCCAAGCCCAAGCGGGGGGCTGAAGAGGTCCATGATCCGGCTGAAGTCTTCATCCAAGCGGGGCAGAAGAGTTCTTCCATCCGATTGAAGTCTTCATCCAAGCGGCATCCATCCGGAGCGAAGCGGCAGCATCCTGAAGACCTCCACCGCGGAACATCCATCCTGGCCGACGACTGAACGACGAATGACGGTTCCTTTAAATGACGTCATCCAAGATGGCGTCCCTCGAATTCCGATTGGCTGATAGGATTCTATCAGCCAATCGGAATTAAGGTAGGAATATTCTGATTGGCTGATGGAATCAGCCAATCAGAATCAAGTTCAATCCGATTGGCTGATCCAATCAGCCAATCAGATTGAGCTTGCATTCTATTGGCTGTTCCGATCAGCCAATAGAATGCGAGCTCAATCTGATTGGCTGATTGGATCAGCCAATCGGATTGAACTTGATTCTGATTGGCTGATTCCTTCAGCCAATCAGAATATTCCTACCTTAATTCCGATTGGCTGATAGAATCCTATCAGCCAATCGGAATTCGAGGGACGCCATCTTGGATGACGTCCCTTAAAGGAACCGTCATTCTGCAGTTGGACGTCGCCGGAAGAAGATGGGTCCGCGGTGGAGGTCTTCAGGATGGAGCCGGTCGTCATCGGATGAAGATAGAAGATGCCGCTTGGATCAAGATGGTTGCCGGTCCGGATCGCCTCTTCTTCCCGGATAGGATGAAGACTTTGGAGCCTCTTCTGGACCTCTTCAGGCACCGGATGATGGATCGCCAACCCCCGCTTGGGTTGGATGAAGATTTTGGAGCCAGGACGGATCGGTGATACCTGGTGAGGTGAAGACAAGGTAGGATGATCTTCAGGGGCTTAGTGTTAGGTTTATTTAAGGGGGGTTTGGGTTAGATTAGGGGTATGTGGGTGGTGGGTTGTAATGTTGGGGGGCTTGGGTATTGTATGTTTTTTTTTTTACAGGCAAAAGAGCTGAACTTCTTGGGGCATGCCCCGCAAAGGGCCCTGTTCAGGGCTGGTAAGGTAAAAGAGCTTTTAACTTTAGTAATTTAGAATAGGGTAGGGCATTTTTTATTTTGGGGGGCTTTGTTGTTTTATTAGGGGGCTTAGAGTAGGTGTAATTAGTTTAAAATTGTTGTAATATTTTTCTTATGTTTGTAGATATTTTTTTATTTTTTGTAACTTAGTTCTTTTATATTTTTTGTACTTTAGCAAGTTTATTTAATTGTATTTATTTGTAGGAATTGTATTTAATTAATTTATTGATAGTGTAGTGTTAGGTTAATTGTAGGTAATTGTAGGTAGTTTATTTAATTAATTTATTGATAGTATAGTGTTAGTTTTAATTGTAACTTAGTTTAGGATTTCTTTTACAGGTAAATTTGTAATTATTTTAGCTATTAAATAGTTCTTAACTATTTAATAGCTATTGTACCTGGTTAAAATAAATACAAAGTTACCTGTAAAATAAATATAAATCCTAAAATAGCTATAATATAAATATAATTTATATTGTAGCTATATTAGGATTTATTTTACAGGTAAGTATTTAGCTTTAAATAGGAATAATTTATTTAATAAGAGTTAATTTATTTCGTTAGATTTAAATTATATTTAACTTAGGGGGGTGTTAGTGTTAGGGTTAGACTTAGCTTTAGGGGTTAATACATTTATTAGAATAGTGGTGAGCTCCGGTCGGCAGATTAGGGGTTAATAATTGAAGTTAGGTGTCGGCGATGTTAGGGAGGGCAGATTAGGGGTTAATACTATTTATTATAGGGTTAGTGAGGCGGATTAGGGGTTAATAACTTTATTATAGTAGCGCTCAGGTCCGCTCGGCAGATTAGGGGTTAATAAGTGTAGGCAGGTGGAGGCGACGTTGTGGGGGGCAGATTAGGGGTTAATAAATATAATATAGGGGTCGGCGGTGTTAGGGGCAGCAGATTAGGGGTACATAGGGATAATGTAGCTGGCGGCGGCGTGCGGACGGCAGATTAGGGGTTAATAAGTGTAGGTAGCTGGCGGCGACGTTGTGGGGGGCAGATTAGGGGTTAATAAATATAATACAGGGGTCGGCAGTGTTAGGGGCAGCAGATTAGGGGTACATAAGGATAACATAGGTGGCGGTCGGCAGATTAGGGGTTAAAAAAATTTAATCGAGTATCGGCGATGTGGGGGGGCCTCGGTTTAGGGGTACATAGGTAGTTTATGGGTGTTAGTGTACTTTAGAGTACAGTAGTTAAGAGCTTTATGAACCGGCGTTAGCCCAGAAAGCTCTTAACTACTGACTTTTTTCCTGCAGCTGGAGTTTTGTCGTTAGATGTCTAACGCTCACTTCAGAAACAACTCTAAATACCGGAGTTAGGAAGATCCCATTGAAAAGATAGGATACGCAATTGATGTAAGGGGATCTGCGGTATGGAAAAGTCGCGGCTGAAAAGTGAGCGTTAGACCCTATTTTGAGTGACTCTAAATACCGGCGGTAGCCTAAAACGAGCGTTAGGAGCCTCTAACGCTGGTTTTCACGGCTACCGCCAAACTCCAAATCTAGGTCTAAATTATCCAAAATAATAAAAATTTTTGCCCTTTTAAGGGCAATGCTCATACAAATGCCCTTTTCAGGGCAATGGGTAGATTAGTTTTTTTTTATTTTGTGGATTGGGGTTTTTTGTAATGTTAGGGGTGTTTGTTGTAATTTTTTTAGCAAAAGAGCTTTTAACTTTAGGGCAATGCCCTACAAAAGGCCCTCTTAAGGGCCCTTGGTAGTTTATTATAGATTAGGTTATTTTTTATTTTGGGGTGGTTTTTTTTTTTTTTTTCTTCTTTTTAAAGGGGTATTAGAATAGGAATAATTTTTACTGTTTTGTATAATTTTGTTTGTTAATTTTTGTAATGGTAGTTTTTTTATTTTTTGTAATTTTAGTGTTTATTATTTCTTGTAATTGTAGTTTTAATTTTTTAGTAATGTTAGGTTTTTTATTTTTAGTAATGTTAGGTTTTATTAGTGTAAGCTTAGGTTTTATTTTTATTTCACAAGTTTGTATTTATTTTAACTAGGTAGTTAGTAAATAGTTATATTGTAGCTAGCTTAGGTTTTATTTTTATTTCACAGGTAAATTTGTATATATTTTTAAATAGGTACGCCTAGATTACAAATTTTGAGCGCTATAGGGAAATTAACGAACGCAACAAAAGTGGCGTTATTTAATCCCCTTTAGCGCTGCCATTACAAGTTTTAAAAAACCCGGCTTGTGTGGGCGATATGGGGTTTTTAAGCTCTATACCGCACCAAAAACAAGCGCTGATTTGACAAGCTCGTGCACGCTTTCCCCATAGACATCAATGGGAAAAGCGGGTCAGAAAAAAAGTCTAACACCTGCGATTGCGGAATGAAAAGCTCTGTAACGCAGTGCCATTGATGTCTATGGGGGAAAAGAAAATACTGTTTAAACCTAACACCCTAACATAAACCCCACGTCTAAACACCCCTAATCTGCTGCCCCCGACATTGTCGACACCTGCCTACAGTTATTAACCCCTAATCTGCCGCCCCCGATATCGCCGCCACCAAAATAAAGGTAATAACCCCTAATCTGCCGCTCCCGATATTGCTGCCACTATACTAAAGTTATTAACCCCTATTCCGCCGCACCCCAACATCGCCCACACTATATTAAAGTTATTAACCCCTATTCGGCCACCCCCCGACATCTCCACAACTAAATAAAGTTATTAACCCCTAAACCGCTAGCCCCCACATCACAACAACCTAAATTAAACTATTAACCCCTAAACCTAACCCTAACGTAACACTAACCCTAACCCCCCCTAACTTTAACATAATTGAAATAGGGCTAAATTAAACTTACAATTATAACCTAAATAAATCTATTAAGCCCTAAACCGCCAGCCCCCCACATTGCAACAACCTAAATTAAACTATATTTATCCCTAAACCTAACCCTAACGTAACCATAACGCTAACACCCCCTAACGTTAACATAATTAAAATAGAGCTAAATTAAACTTACAAATATTAACTAAATAATACCTATTGAAAAAAAAATACTTACCTGTGAAATAAAACCTAAGCTAGCTACAATATAACTAATAGTTATAGTGTAGCTAGCTTAGGTTTTATTTTTATTTCACAGGTAAGTTTGTATTTATTTTAAATAGGTAGACTAGTTAGTAAATAGTTATTAACTATTTACTAACTACCTAGTTAAAATAAATACAAAATTACCTGTGAAATAAAACCTAAGCTACCTTACACTAAAACCTAAAATTACAAAAAATAAAAAAACATACCATTACAAAAAAAACAAAGGAAATTATCCAAAAAATAAATAAATTATTCCTATTCTATTACCCTTTAAACAAAAAACAAAAAACACAGCAAAATAAAAAAGCCTAATCTAGAATAAACTACCAAGGGCCTTTGTAAGGCATTGCCCTAAAGATAATAGCTCTTTTGCTACAAAAAACAAACAAACACCCCCTAACAGTATACAAACCCCCACCTCCAAACTACCAAGGGTCCTTAAAAGGGCCTTTTGTAGGGCATTGCCCTAAAGATAGTAGTTCTTTTCCTACAAAAGAAAAACAAACACCCCCTAAAAAAATAAATTACACAAAATAACAAACAAATTATCAAAAATAATAATAAACTACCAATGGCCCTTAAAAGGGCCTTTTGTAGGGCATTGCCCTAAAGATATCAGATCTTTTTCTGAAAAAAAAAAAAAATACAAATACCCACTAAGATTACAAACCCCCACCCCCTAAACCCACAAAATAAAAAAACTATCTGAAAAACCTAAGCTACCCATTGCCCTGAAAAGGGCATTTGGATGGGCATTGCCCTTAAAAGGGCATTTAGCTCTTTTGCTGCCCAAATCTTAATCTAAAAATAAAACCCACCCAAAAAGCCCTTAAAAAAACCTGACACTAACCCCCGACGATCCACTTACAGTTTTTGAAGTCCCGCTTCAACGATCTTCACCCCGGCGGAGAAGTCCTCATCCACGCGGCGAGAAGTCTTCATCCAGACGGCCTCTTCAATCTTCATCCCGGAGGCAAAGTCCTCATCCAAGCGGCGAGAAGTCTTCGTCCAGACGGCCTCTTCAATCTTCATCCAGGCGGCATCTTTTAGCTTGATCCCGGCGGCGCAGAGTGGGTCCAACCTGAAGACATCTGGCGCAGAGCATCCTCTTCATACGTTCACCGCTGCACACTGAATCTTCAATGCAAAGTACGCGATTCAAGATGGTGTCCCTTGCATTCCTATTGGCTGAAAATTTTGAATCAGCCAATAGAATGAGAGCTGTTAAAAGCCTATTGGCTGTTCAAATCAGCCAATAGGATTTAAGCAGCTCTCATTCTCACTTCGGTTTAGGGGTTAATAGGTTTAGTAAGTGTTGGAGAACTGCGGTTTAGGGATTAATAGGTTTAGTTAGTGTCAGCTATGTGGGGTGCGGCGGTTTAGGGGTTAATAGGTTTAGTTAGTGTTGGCGATGTGGGTGTGATGGCCATTTAGGGGTTAATAGCTTTATTTAGTGTTGGCGATGTGGGTGGTGGCGGCGGCTTTAAATTATTTTGTTTCGGCAATCGGGTCCAACCTGAAGACATCTGGCGCGGAGCATTCTCTTCATATGTTCGCAGCCGCACACTGAATCTTCAATGACAAAGGTACGCGATTCAAGATGCGTCCCTTGCATTCCTATTGGCTGAAATGTGAAATCAGCCAATAGAATGAGAGCTGCTAAAAGCCTATTGGCTGTTTCAATAGCCAATAGGATTTAAGCAGCTCTCATTCTACCTTCGGTTTTTAGAGGTTAATAGGTTTAGTAAGTGTCGGAGAACTGCGGTTTAGGGATTAATAGGTTTAGTTAGTGTCAGCTATGTGAGGGGGCGGCGGTTTAGGGGTTAATAGGTTTAGTTGGTGTTGGCGATTGTGGGTGTGACGGCCGTTTTAGGGGTTAATAGCTTTATTTAGTGTTGGCGATGTGGGTGGTCGCGGCGGCTTTAAATAATTTTGTTTTGGCAATCGGCGGCATATTAGTTATGTTTAGTTCCATCGTTTTTTCGGATCCTTTCATTTTTTCGGATCCATTTTTTATTCATACTGCATTATCTATTCTAATCTTTAGAATTGAATAATGAATATGAATAAAGAATGGATCCGAAATAAAGAACAGATCCGAAAAAAACGATTTAACTTAGATAACTAATTTGCCGAAACAATTTTTTTTTTTTTTTCCCAATAATTTTTTATTGAGGTTTATAATAAAAGTTTCCACAACATATTCATCCAATAACAATGATAGCATAATTCTGAAAGATACACTCCTTATAGCATAAACATAGTCATAAACCAAAGAAAAATGGACAAGAGATGAATGAGACTGCTAGGATTGCCCAAGTAAAACAGGGATGTCAGTAGCGGAATCTATGTTTGTACATAAAATAATGGAACCTCAGTTTTATATTATATATATAATAGATGTGGCCCTCGCCTTACCCGTGAGGGAAATTTTAGGTTTGGTTTTATTCTAATAGGGTGGAGGTAAGCGTGGGGCAGTATTTGTTTGGATTGCTCCTGAGGCCAGGGTGGCCGAAAGAAGGGAGGAGAGAATTCAGCGGACAAGAGCGCTCGTATTAAGAAAAGGAGGGGGAAAGATGGGGAATGAGGGACGGAGCCATCTGGGGTGCCCAATCAATAATGTGAGAGGGGCTCTTAGGAGGCTTATTTTATACAGTTTACAAATCTGCAGGTGACATTGTATAGAGGTGAATATTAGTAATACAGAGTATAGGGGGCTACTGCATGAGCTCCTCTCCTGGGGAAGTGCCAGCTCTAGGCGATGTGGGTAAAAGGGTATGAGTAAGACCCGCAGGCAACCAGTACCGGCGGGAATGGGAGAAGAGGAGCTCAGCAAAAAACAGTATTTTCGTCCAAATATAAACTCTTCACGCAGGGAGTGTGATTGATAAAGGTCCAACACTGGGGGTCCTGAATGGTACTTGTTGCGATACACAAGCTGACCCTATATATTAACGGCATTATAGTGCACTAGCTACTACTCTATATACAGACCGAGCTTATTAACTAAGACCAGTGCATTAAACCTGTAACTATACACAAATGATACTTATATACTAGGGGGCCCCTGCCTAGTACTCTGTCATTACACCCAGCTGTAACTAAAGATATACCTAAATATTGGAGATCTCATATTAGGCTTGGTACTATATGCAGGCTGAACTTATATATTAGTAGGCACCACACTAGATTTGCCACTATATACGATTTAGCAGTAACCGGCTAACCCAAAATGTAAAATAACATGCTGGTGTTCATTAAATTTAAGGCTTCTTATTAGTGCTAAGAGAAAGAGGGGAAGTAAGTCAGGACCTGATGGTTGGTGAATGAATATTCACTGGAATAGGACTCAGCTATTATGGGTTAAGGTGGTGTCTGCTAGGCAGTCAGGTTCTCTATGTTTACTAACCTGTTAATATGAGGGACTGGAGAATATGGTAGAGGCTAAACGCGTATTCAGATGAGTAAATATAGACTATTATATCACTAGAGCTTAGAATTAATAACACTGTATACCCCCTCTTAAACTATGATTAATTCCTTATGTGAGAAACTGCCCCTATGGTATCTGAACCATCCTGCCTCCAGATTGTGGAACCCATGAGTGTAAACTGGAGTAAGTCAAAGTGAGTCTCCAATTTCTATAGTAAACTAGTAGCATAAGATAATATATGGCAGCATAAATGTACAGCCAGGGTACTTTGACTATAGGCGATATCCAGGACTCACCAGTAGATCAGATCTCCTATGGTAATTGGTTCTGTGGGCAAATACTGTACTTAATGGGCTAGTAATATAATATAGGCCTCTAAAAGTTACGCAGTTGACCAATGTATGCACCTGGGTGGGAGTTGGATTGTTAGTGGAACCAACAAATATTCCACTTTTTCCATTTTTTGTTTGTTGAGAAAAGCTCAAACTTGAACTAGTACAAGCGGCTAACATGTTATTAAACATGAGTCCTTTACACCAGGGATATAGCAAACAGTGTGTAAGATACAAACTTTGTCACAGTAAGCCTTATCTGCCAAAAGATGATGATAGCATGGTTAAGCAATTTATGTCGCACTTTACAAATGCAGCCTCAAACTGGGAAGTATAAAGAGATAAATAATGTAGACCTCTAATAGCATAAACCATGTGCAAGTAGTGGTTTTGAAAACATAACAGAAACTAGGTACTCTTTAACAGAAAAAGTGGAAAACTTTGCCAACGATTCTACATGGGTATTAGGGGATATTAGGGCCTGGCACAGATATTTTCTTGCTACATCACTTATTGATTCTAAGCTGAAGCCCCTGTTATATCAATAGAATGAGTTGGTACCAAGGGTATCTCTGAGCCTTTTAAGTAGAGTGAGGCAATGTGTTAAAAGCATTACAATGTGCATAATAAACTAAACGGAACATCTACATCACTGTGAGATATGTTTTGAGTGAGTAACGCAAATTGCTTTTACAAAAATAAAATTAAAGTAAATAATAAAATAACATACTGTCTCCTGAAAATAAGCACAGTAATAGTGACTTAAACAAAACCATATACCCTCAACTCTCATTAGAGGCAATTTGATATTGGTAGAATGAGCTTTGAAAAATAAAATAGAGTTATACTGATGACCTGGAAATAATAAAGCTGAAAAGGGATAAGCTTATCCTCGACAGTGATGTACTAAGCAACCTTTGGAAGTCAACGTTGCCACTCTTATATAAGGGCTTTTAAAACCAGGCAGTCAAATGCGTCTAGATGCCCTTGCAAACTGGGAATCGTAAACGCTGGATATTTAATTCACCTCCAAAAGCTCTGTTGTTAGCGATGGTAACTTGCGTTTCCAAAGGGGAGGCATGGATGGCGTAAGGCTGGACCTGCTGGTGAGCGATCTGGCTGCAGTGACACAAACATCAACTGTCCCAACAGTCCAGGTATCTCCTTCTTATCGGATGTTAGCGGTCGGATCATGGGCATACACTTCCTCCAAGCCATGGTGCGTTCCAATCTCTTTCTCCTTCTCCTGGGCTCTCAGCTTCGTAGGGGTAATGTTCTTACAGTGATCAGCAAGGATCTTCCTGCCTCCGATACCGGACTTCATCAGTGTTACAGAGTGTTAACGGCTCAGCTGATGGTGCCGGGGGGCAGAAGTTGTCATCCTGGTAATCATAACTGCCATCATGCGTGTCACGTATCTGCCGTGTTAGTTGGTAAAATGATCATCATTTTGTCTCTCAGACCCTTCATAAGGGAGAGGAAAGGTGGCCCTCCATGTCTCGCTTACAAGATCCATGTAGTAGTTAACTAAAGAGGGGAGGGTGGGTAGTGCTGCAGAGGCTGTATGTGTATGGAGTTGCTTGTTTACCAAGATCAATGCGTGCGGTCCCTTGCTGGTAGGCTGTATAGGCCTGCTGAGCATCAAAGTCCATTTTCTGAGACGATTACCGTCTCCAACATCACTGTCCTCCCCTCTATATATTATCGTAGGCTTATACAATATTAGTTGAGAAGTCTTAGGACATCAGCTCCAATGTTTCTGTACCCTTTCTAAAATATTTATGACAGAGCTCTAATAGTTTGCGGCCATACTTGTCTGCAGCTAGCTCCGCCCCCCACAATTTTTTTTTTTAACTTAACTAAACTAATTTGCCAAAACGAAACAAAATTTTTAGCGTTGCACATGTCCTAATTTTGCATCGTTTTATGGTATAAATTTGTTAAAGGAGCAGCAATGTACTTCACTGGAACAGATGAACACATCTGTTGAGCCAAAGACAAGAGTCATATATGAGCAGCCACCTATCAGCAGTTAGCTCCCAGTAGTGCATTGTTGCTCCTGAGCCTACTTAGGTATGTTTTTTCACAAAGAATTCCAAGAGAAAGAAGCAAATTTCATAATAAATGTAAATTGGAAAGTTGTTTTAAATGACATACTCTATCTGATATGGAAAAGTTTTAATTTTGTATTTACTGTCCCTCTAATGGAACAATGGTATCAAAATCCTAATGGAATGAGGGGAGGTTTCACCATTTTAACACTATGGTTTATAAACTATTCCAAAATTTCAACTCAAATCTATAAAAATGTGTACTGTCTCAAAAATTAATTTGCTTTAAAAATACTCCCATTTTCAAGCAAACAATATTGCACATTTTTTGTAAAACAGTATATATAATACAAAAATGTTAAAGCCTCTAATTAAAAGGGATATGAAACCCCCCGAAAAATCTTTCATGATTCAGATAGAGAAAACAATTTTAAAAAGTTTTTAAATTCACTTCTATTATAAAATTCTGCTTAGTTCACGCTAGGTAGCATGCACTGCATGACAGGAAGTAGAGCTGCCATCTAGTGCTCTTGCTAATGTATAACATTATTCAAAACTGCTGCCTTGGTAGAACTGCAGACACATGCACTCTCTGAGCTTACGTCCATGCTTTCGAAAAAAGGATTACAAAAAAATCAAAGAAAATTTGATAAAAGTAAATTGGAAAGTTGTTTAAAATTGTATGCTCTGTCCGAATAATGGGAAATAAAAGACACCCCAGCCAAAGGCTTAAATACCTCCCCCACTTCCCTCATCCCCCAGTCATTCTTTGCCTTTCGCCTCAGGAGGTTGGCAGAGAAGTGTCATAAGATTGAAGATAGTCTCTCATGGAGGTTAGTATTCCTTCGAAATGGGACTGGAGTTTTAAGTATATCCTGTCAGCCTCTCAGTGAGAACATGGATGAAAGTTAGAGTCTGGAGATGCATGGAGAGTCTTTCTGCAAAACCATCACCGACTCAATATTAACAGCTCCTTTTGGCGAAATTTGGCAATTTTGTTGCCTGTCTTTATTCACCTCCATGTCAGAAGCGAGGCTACTATCTGTCATCTGAAAGGCTGTGTTCTCCTGTTCCCATGGCGTTGATTCCGGTAAGATTGTTTAATTTTATTTCATATAATGACTGTAATGTTTAAACGAAAGAAGTCAGGGTCCCAGTTGGACTCCTTTATCTTATGGAATAAAGGGTTAATATCTCTGAGGGGGTCTATTGAACAGGGGGGGACTGTAATTATGTTTATGTGATTTTGTCTGCTATTTGTGTAGTGATACTTGAGCTCATGGCTTTTTGGAAATAACGTCCTTACTTCGATCTTTCTGCGCAGTCCTAGGAACTGGCGCATTTTTTTGGTGTACACGATGCACCTCGTGACCAGGTGTGTGGTCACGTTGTATTCCATTTCCCGCATATTGACCAGTAGCGACGGAGAGAGTCTGTTCGTTTAGTTTATCTGGTTCACAGGAGGTGGTGAGTGCGCTAGCCATTGGAGGTGTAAGGTGCTGTTAGTGTTTGCCCATAATTGCAATCTCCAAGTTATGGAGGATTCTAATTTTTTGGAGACGGATATCTCCGATTCAGAGAACCACATCTTGCGAAGAGTATGAAATGGCCAGGGTTATCCATGCCCATCAGTTTGTTCCGATGCCGTTTCTACAGTTACTCTCTCTTCCCCCGTATCATGGAAGTTAGAGTGCATTGAAGCATCTACCCCCTGAGGATCCCATGTCCTGGGAGGCACGTGCCCAGAACATTCTACGCAAGCAGCTGTCCCTATGGCCGTTACTCCTTCTCAGGAAGGCGGCTTGTTATCTCCAGAGGTTACAGTGTGGTTCTGCTTGGCCATATCTATGGCGGCTTGCACACTTTTTATCTCCCTAATGAGATATTTTTAAGATACTGCCCGTGGTTCTGTTAACGGGGGTTCATCGGGCGTGGGGATCGCCTGAGTAGTTAGACCTTCTGGGGAAGTGATGGCCTCTGAGGCTTCAAGGGCCCTACCCTCGGGGCGGGGTCACCCATCGACCCGGTGGGGGATAATTTTGCCCTCCGTTATAGACTGGCAGTCCTTCGTATTTGTTTAAGGAATGTTTTGGCGATGCTGGAGGATTCCAGCCCTACTGGGCCGAGGGATCCTCGGTCTTCTGTGCAGGACGACAAACTGGATTAGACGGTGTGGGGATGAAGCAATCTCTTTATCATCTCTGTTTTTCTTTCTTTAAGTATCTGTTCCAGTTCTGAGCTTGGGCCTCTAATCGGCTGCCTTCATTTTATTTAATCCGGTTAGGATATATTTGATTTGTTTTAAAAAAAGCTCATGTATGCTATAATTTTCCAGTTTTGGGAACTTCTTTCTCTGGAACTGATACTTGTGATTTTGTGGTCCTGGCGCGCACTTCCTTGGAGGCTGCGCGTTTTCTATATCAGAACTTTAGTTATGATTAATTTATAGTTTATGTTTTCGATCCCTCTGGGATTTTTTTTCTTGTAGACCTTTGGACAGTTTTAGGTGTTCCTTGTGCCAGGAAGATACTGGCCGGGTGCTAGCTGCTGTTTCTTAAGGTTCATGTCACCCACGTGGTGCGGTGTGCTGGTTATCCTGTTGGGTGTTAAGTCGTTCACCTTATGGAGTGTTTGTTTTATGTTTTATTTATCCATTACTTGAGTGGGTGTTTTCGTTTCTTATATGTCAACTTGCTCCTCGTCCTTGAGAACGGAGTATCGGGAGGGATTGTATAGGTCCTCCACCGTTCCTTATGTGGGGATCCATCTATTGATTCCTCGTGGGTTCTGGAGGTTTCGCCTCCGAACGAAGTTCTCCATTCCCAAGGGGTTTGGAGGTTCGGATTGACCGCTGAACAGTTGGGGTACAATTGAGATGACGATTTTCGTTTCCAATCTTGGTATTTTCCGGGTGGTGCTGTTTCCTTGTAGCCTAGACTCAAGTGCCCCTCAAGGTTGCTGGGACTGGTTTTTCCCTTCTTGAGTGGTCTGGTCATCTGTGTCTGAGGAGTTCGGATATGTCCGTCCCTCCCTCCCCTTTTTCTGTATATTGCACGCTATCATAAGATGGAGGCGCAGGGGTTGAGTTTCTCCTCTTTTTTCCAGCAGCTGCTTTTGATCCGCTTCTCAGCGGGAATTGGGGGGTTGGCCCATGTTATTCCTGGAACAGGATTTCTGGGAGGCTATCCTGTGAGGATCTTTGACTCTCCAACTGAGAGCCTAGGGGTCACTTAATTGTCACAATTGTGTGAATCCAGCTATTGTGCATGTTCTTCATTTTAGGGATCCCTGTCCCTGGTGAACTCCGGTGTCCCTGGATTGAGAGTGTTGGACTCAAACCTCTAGGAGCTCTTGGTTTCTGGGGTTGCAAGCGTAGGGTCCAGGGTTCAGATCCACCTATGGGTGCAGATTGCCATCTCGGAGGCCCTGTCTAGAGGTCTTATAGGATCTGATCTGAGTCTCTTGGTGTGTCCAATGTTCAAGGACATTGGGGTGTGCTAGGCGCTACCTAGAGTGCCCCTTCTCCGTAAGAGGAAACTTGGTGGTTCTCAGGAGGTACGGCCTGTCCCTGGTTTTGGGGGGGTCTGGCTTAGGCACATGTCTCTTGTCTGAGATTTAGGTGGTCTGGGTCACTGGGCTCGGTCCTGGGCAGTTCAGTTTCAAAACTTCGGGTTTAGAAACTGTCCGCTTGTCCCTTTGGAGAGTTGGTTTTTTCACTCTCAATGGTAGATTTGGTATTTGCCTGAAGGTTAGTTTGCTAACTTTCAGGTGGATCTTCGTTGTTGCACAGTGGCAACGTTTGCATTTAAGGCTCGAGATTGTTTGTCTCAACTGAGCTGGGTAGTAATGACGTCTGGGTTATTACTCAATGGTATTGTTTTACCATTCTCTTTGGTCTCTTCACCTTGCCTACGGCTGGGGAAGTGGTCTCCTTGGACTTTGTTCTTTGGAGGAGTATTTGTAAAATACTGTTTCCATGGAGACCCTGTGGGTCCTTATCTTCTCGTTCGAGGATTCTTTTCTTCCCTCCTTGCGTGTGGGATGTCCAGGGGGGCTGGCTCTAGGTACTAGGGTTATTGTGGTAGCTCTGTGCCCTATCTTCCTTTTTGGGATTGTTCCTTCTTAGAGACGGGGACTGTGTATGGGTTTCGTAGAGACAGCTGTTGTAGCCTGAGGGTTAGCTTTGCTGCCTAGCAAGTGAAAGGTTTGCAGTTTGAAACCAGCTGCAGCTAATTGCACTTGGAATGTGTGCTAGCAAGCTGTATTTTTCTGTCATACATGATAGTTTGCCAGCTGCTATTATTGGTCTCCAATGGGTAGTTTCCTCTTAGGACCTCCACTCTCTTTGGAGGTGGACGTTCCCAGCCCTTTGTTGGGTTGGCTCCATTTCTTGGAGGGGGAGGTCGAGGATCTGTCTGCTCTCTTGGGTCTGACCATGCTATCCTCCCTGGTGGGGGGTTCATGGGTGTTCCTTTCCTCCATTGGTTGAATTGCTGCTGCTGTTGGTTGTCTTCTGGGATCTGGACTTTCCTGGTTGGGAGTTACCATCAATAATTCGGCACTCTCTATGGGATGGGGTCCATGCTGACTTAAGGTCAGCTTTGCTGCCCCCGGTAGCTGAAAGTCACAAATTTCTGTCAGTTGTGGTTCTGTGTTTCACAGAGCACCCTCTTTTTCTGCTGGGACAGTTGGTTTTTCCATTCTGTCAGTGAGATCCGTGTTTTTCCTTCGGTCCTGATATAGGTTTCCTACCTATATGTGGCTAGTTTTAGCTGTTGTGTCTGCCTAGACTAGGGTTCAGGGGGGAGCTTGTGGCTTCCTTGAAGCATCATATGTTTTATGGTGTTGTGTCAGGGGATCTGTGGAGGGATTTTGTTCTTTCTCGCGTTCACTCTCTCATGGGTTGGAAGTGTCTCTTTGGGAGTTGGACTTTATAGTGTGTTCTTTTCCCTGGGTGGTTGTTCTGTAACAACCTTCATTTCGCTTTGTCTTGGGGTGTTTTTACCCCTATTCTGATGGTCCTTTTGGATTCTCCTTTTGGGTACTCTGTTCTCCCCTTCGGGGTTAGGTGGAGGTGTGCTCTTCATTGGTGAAAGTTTGTGCGATTTGGGTGCCTGCGGGACTTGGCTCCTTGGGGGCTTTTTGCTCAGTGGAATCTAAGGATTTTGAGTGATCTCCAGGCGCCGCATTCTGTACACCCCCTTTGTTTGCATTCAGTGTCCTCTATAACTTGAGTATCTGTTTTCCCAAAAGTAATGAGTGCAGCTGTGATCTCTTCCCGTTTAAGAAGAAAAACTTAAAATTATGCTTACCTGATAATTTTTCTTTTCTTCTGACGGGAAGAGTCCACAGCTCCCTGCCCGTGTTTATCGATGAGGCGGGCTGTAATTTAGTTTCTTCTTCTGGCACCTTTTTCACCTTGATATTTCTCCTACTATTCCTTGTTCCCTCGGCAGAATGACTGGGGGATAAGGGAAGTGGGGGAGGTATTTAAGCCTTTGGCTGGGGTGTCTTTGCCTCCTCCTGGTGGCCAGGTTCTGAATTCCAAAAAGTTATGAATGCAGCTGTGGACTCTTCCCGTCAGAAGAAAATAAAATTATTAGGTAAGCATAATTTAA
This sequence comes from Bombina bombina, assembly GCF_027579735.1. Lineage (NCBI taxonomy): Eukaryota > Metazoa > Chordata > Amphibia > Anura > Bombinatoridae > Bombina > Bombina bombina. Next base: position 461,436,202 of record NC_069502.1, on the reverse strand, counting down.
TTTTTGGGTGTATATGTCCCTTTAAATAGAAACTATAATCAAATGATCCAGGCTGTAAACAGCCCTCTTGCAGTTCTTATCATACACATGAAGTCACGCTGACCACATGATACCCAGCGTTTAAGTGTGTGTCCAATACAGGGTCGCATGCCCCTTTAATTCATAAGGCAGCAAGGACTCTAATATTGTCTGTCCCCAGGCTCAGACTCTAGGTACTTGCACAAGTCATGAGGCATTTGCCCAATCTTGGCTACCCCCCCCCCCCCCCCATCGGAGACCTATAGATTGGGAGATAAGAGAATCCTCATGTTTATATAATATAAATACCAATGTAATCTCAGTGAGATGGATTATTTATGTTTAAGCCATATGTGTAGAGTTTGCCTGGGCCTTGGCACTTGTGTTATAAGTTTGCACCAGGTTAAAGCAGGTGTAAAGAAAATGATACAATCAGTAGTAAACTATGTTCACTAATAAGAGTTTTACTCTGTAATAGAAGGCGGGATCTATTTCTCCATCACATATCCAAAGCCTTAAAAAGTCAGAGATACCATTTATAGAGTTATGTTTAAAAATATTAACTCATTAATCCTTTTTGTTGTTCTTGGTAGGAAGAGACCCCAAAATAAGTATGCTGCCAGATCTCACTTATGATCTAATGTTGCAGGATATCAGTTGGATACAGTGATGTCGCGAACTTAAAATTTTCCGTTGCGAACCGCGAATGCGAAACGTCCGCAAACTGTTTGCGAACGGGCAAACGCCATTGACTTCAATAGGCAGGCGAATTTTAAAAACCCACAGGGACTCTTTCTGGCCACAATAGTGATGGAAAAGTTGTTTCGACGGTACTACACCTGGACTGTGGCATGCCGGAGGGGGGATCCATGGCAAAAAATCACCTAACATTCCTAAATTGTTTGGAATAACATGCTTTAAAAACATCAGGTATGATGTTGTATTGATCAGGTAGTGTAAGTGTTACGCCCGCTTCACAGTGACAGACCAAACTCCCAATTTAAGGCACCGCAAACAACCGCAAACAGTCCATTTGCACAACCGCAAACTCCCCATTTGCACAAGGTTGGCTACCAAGCTAGCCATGTCCCGTTCCTTGTCCTCACTGATGTCATTGAAGGTCTCTTCCTCCACCCAACCACGTACAACACCAAGTGTCCCCGAAAGGTGACAACAAGCCCCCTGGGACGCCTGCTGTGTTTGGTCTTCCACCTCCTCAAAGCCACCTTCCTCCTCTGACTCCTCTTCTTCAGACTCCTCTCTCTGCGTTGCCTCTCTCTGCGTTATTATAAGGTGTGTTAAGTAGTACTATTCTTATCAGTTTTAATCCCTGTTCCGTCCCCTATCAGGGGGACGTGTATATGGCATGGATTTTAGGAACCCGGGAGATGGAAAAAAGATGCTTGGTCGGTCCTCCTTCAAATTTGGGGCACTCGCGCGTGCAATCGTGGCCGGACTTTTAGCCAACAAACATTTGGCCGACGGACATTTGGCCAACGAACATTTGGCCGACGGACATTTGGCCGAAACACAAGTGGCTGTCAGATAACAGTCCGGCCACGAGATAGATAGATTTGATAGATAGATAGATAGATAGATAGATACATAGATTAGATAGATAGATCAATAGATGCAATATACATTTGATAGATAGAGCGATTTGATAGATAGATATATAGATAGATTTGATAGATAATTTCCCAGACAGAGAATTACAAGACGTGCGGTCTGTGACCGATGGTAAGGTTCCCAGAGGCAGTTGCGGCGCCAGGGGACATGTATATGGCATGGATTTTAGGAACCGGGAGATGGAAAAAGATGCTTGGTTGGTCCTCCTACTTCAAATTTGGGGCACTGCGCGTCCAATCTACTGTGCCACCAGATATGAGTGGTGTGTTAAGTAGTACTATTCTAATCAGTTTAATCCCTGTTACGTCCCCTATCAGGGGACGTGTATTTGGCATGGATTTTAGGAACCGGGAGATGGAAAAAGATGCTTGGTCGGTCCTCCTACTTCAAATTTGGGGCACTGCGCGTGCAATCTAATGTGCCACCAGATAGGAGTGGTGTGTTAAGTAGTACTATTCCTATCAGTTTAATCCCTGTTAAGTGCCTTTTTTTTGTTTGGTTTTTGAAGCCACAGTGCAGCACCAGAGGCCAGAAAAATTTTGCATGTACACATGCCTGAAAAATTAGGTATTGTTGCAGCCACTGCTGTAGCAGCGGCCAGAAAAATTGATGTTTGTTTCCCCAGGCAGAAAGTGCCCTAAAACATTGCGGCTTGAACCCTAGTTGGTGGCGGATAAGTCACGCAAGTCAATCCGGCATCCAAAGATAAAATACAGCAGCATGTGGACCATTTTTAGTCCAAGGCAGCTCATCTTATCAGGCCTTTTTTACTCGAATGTATCGCCCAATGTCAGTCCCTTCGGGATCCATCCCTCATTCATCTTAATAAAGGTATGGTAATCTAGACTTTTTTGACCTAGGCGACTTCTCTTCTCAGTGACAATACCTCCTGCTGCACTGAAACTCCTTTCTGACAGGACACTTGAAGCGAGGCAGGCCAGAAGTTCTATTGCAAATTGGGATAGCTCAGGCCAGTAGTCAAGGGGTTCATCGCTCCTCAGAGTGTCGAGATCTGCAGTTAAGGCGAGGTAGTCTGCTACCTGTTGGTCGAGTCGTTCTCTGAGGGTGGACCCCGAAGGGCTGTGGTGATGCATAGGAGTTAAAAAGCTCTGCATGTCCTCCATCAACAACACGTCTGTAAAGCGTCCTGTCCTTGCCGACGTGTTCGTGGGAGTCGGAGGATTACTTTCACCTCTTCCCCTGTTAGATTCCCGTTGTGCTGTGACATCACCCTTATACGCTGTGTAAAGCATACTTTTTAATTTATTTTGGAACTGCTGCATACCTTTACCATCCTTTGGTAATTCGGTAACATTTCAGGCACTTTAGGCTAATACCGGGGGTCTAGTAGCGAGGACACCCAGTGCAGGTCGTTCTCCTTCAGCTTTTTTATACGAGGATCCCTCAACAGGCACAACAGCATGAAAGACCCCATTTGCACAAGGTTGGATGCTGAGTTACTCATGTCCCGTTCCTCGTACCTCAGTGATCTCACTGAAGGTATCTTCTTCCCCCAGCACGTACAACACCACGGGTACCAGATAGGTGACAACGAGCACCCTGGGCTGCCTGTTGTGTTTGGTCTTCCTCCTCCTCCTCAATGCCACATCCCTCCTCTGACTCCTCTTCCTCACAATCCTCTTCAAGCGTTGCCACTGGTCCAGCAAGCGATGCTGATAAGGCTGTTTCTGGTGGTGATGGTGATGGTGACCACAACTCTTCCTCTTCACGCTCATCTACGGCCTGATCCAGCACTCTTCGCAGGGCACGCTCCAGGAAGAAAACAAATGGTATGATGTCGCTGATGGTGCCTTTGATGCGACTGACTAGGTTTGTCACCTCCTCAAAAGGACGCATGAGCCTACAGGCATTGCGCATGAGCGCCCAGTAACGTGGCAAAAAAATTCCCAGACTCTGCAGAGGCTGTCCTAGCATCCCGGTCATACATATACTCATTAACGGCTTTTTCTTGTTGGAGCAGGCGGTCAAACATTAGGAGTGTTGAATTCCAACGTGTCGGGCTGTCGCAAATCAAGCGCCTCACTGGCATGTTGTTTCGCCGCTGGATATCGGAAAAGTGCGCCATGGCCACACACCTTCCTGGCCCTGCTTCAGGATGTCCTGTAAGCCTGAGTACTTATCCACAAACCCGTTGTACGATCAGATTACCACATGTGCCATGCACGGCACATGTGTCAACTTGCCCAATTTCAATGCCGCCACCAAATTACTTACGTTGTCAGAAACTACTTTGCCGATCTCCAGTTGGTGCGGAGTCAGAAACTGATCCACCTGTGCGTTTAGGGTGGACAGGAGTGCTGGTCCGGTGTGACTCTCTGCTTTCAGGCAAGTCAACCCCAAGATGGCGTGACACTGCCGTATCCGGGATGTGGAATAGTACCTGCGGAGCTGGGGGGGGGTGCCGTTGATGTGGAGCAAGACGCAGCAGCAGAAGAGGACTCAGCCGAGGAGGTTATGTAAGAGGATGGAGTAGGAGGAGTAGAGGACGGTGGCAGCAGGCCTGCCTGCAAGTCTTGGCGGTGTCACCAACTCCTCCTCTGCAGAGCCACGCATTCCATGCTTGGCAGCCATCAGCAGGTTTACCCAATGCGCAGTGTAGGTGATATACCTGCCCTGACCATGCTTTGCAGACCAGCTATCAGTGGTCATATGGACCCTTGCCCCAACACTGTGTGCCAGACATGCCATTACTTCCTTTCGCACAATCGAGTACAGGTTGGGGATTGCCTTTTGTGCAAAGAAATTTCGGCCGGGTACCTTCCACTGCGGTGTCCCAATAGCTAAAAAAATTTTAACGCCTCAGACTCCACCAGCTTGTATGGTAAAAGCTGGCGGGCTAACAGTTCAAGAACAAGCCAGCTGTCAGACGCCGGGCAAGGGGGTGACTTTGTGACATTGGCTTCTTACGCTCAAAACATGTCCTTGACAGACACCTGGCTGTGGGCAGATGAGCAGGATACTGCTCCGGAAGAGAGACGGAGTGGCGGATGGTTGAGAGGGGGCAAGGAGGACAGCAGTGGTTGACGTGGCTGAAGATGCTGGACCAGGAGGAGGATGGCGGCTTTGAGTTTGTATGCTGCTTCTACTCATGTGTTGATCCCATAGGCGTTTGTGATGTGCGATCATGTGCCTTCGCAAAGCAGTTGTACCTAGGTGGGTGTTGGACTTCCCACGACTCAGTTTCTTTTGCACAGGTTGCAAATGGCATCGCTGTTGTCAGAGGCAGACACACAAAAAAAATGCCACACTGCTGAGCTCTGCAATGACGGCATTCTGGTGGTGGAAACAGCATGCGTTGATTGGTGTGCTGTCTGGCTGACCCCCGGGTTGCCGATGCATGCTGTCTGACTGTGCCACTAGCTCCTTACGACAACCTCCCCTCTGCTTTCAACTCATCTCCTCCTCCTCCTCTCTGTCTCCCCATCTGAACTTTCCCCCTGTACTTCTCTTCTAGTGGGCACCCACGTGACATCCACGGATGCATCTTCATCATCAACCGCTTCACTTGTATCTGACAAATCAACAAAGGAAGCAGCAGTGGGTACAACATCATCATCATCACACCGTACGTCCATGTCTGTAATGCTGCCTAACTGAGACATATCACTGTTATCTACATCCTCTGTCAATGATGATTGCGTATCACTCATTTCTTCCAACTGATGTGTAAAAAACTCCTCTGACAGATCAAGTGAAGCGGCTGTGGTGCTAGTGTTGGGTGGTAGCGGCAGGCGGGTGAGTGGTAACTTGAGAGGTGCCCGAAGATAAGCTGGAGGAGGATGGTGCGTCAAGGTTCGGAGCGGAAGCTATAGAAGATTGGGTGTCCTGTGTCATAAAGTCAACTATTTCCTCAGAACTTTTCGAGTTCATGGGACGTGGCCTCTGAACACTGGGCATTATTCTAGTGCCAAGGGGAATCACAGAACCACGACCACGATGGCACCTGTTGGGGTGGCCTGCCTCTGCCTGTCATTTGTTTTTTTTAAATGTACACTTACACTACTATTAAACAAGATATGAGTGGTGCCACTGGGTGGGCAAGTGGGCCCAGTATGAGCTGTGAGCCTGTAAGGGTTAATATTTCCTTCCTGTCCCTTCAGCAATTTCCTATTTAAGGCACCTCCTACTTAAAACCAATGCTGCTTAATTGAAGAGTATACTACATACCAGTGTGCACTCTTAACCTCTCTGAGCCGAAACCTCAGAACCTTGTCATACAGCCTAAATCCTCCCTGTTACTAAGAGTCCTAACTTATTACTAACCTGTACATTTGTTTCTCCTTACCATCTCCTATCCAGAAGGTACAGCTACAAGACTCCGGTGTTCTGCTGTGTCCTGTGCGGTACACGCTGCCGGTGACGTCATCAGACACAGCCGACAGCACTTCTCACTGCCTGTCAGCTCTGACCGCTCGGCCACGCTCCTGCTGCTCTCTCTTAGGAAACAGTACACGGAGTTACCAGGACTTCATAGCAAACAAGCTGACTCTCTCTGGAACTCTGATTCAGGTCAGACTATTATGTGACTACCATTACTAACTGCACTGTGATTCATATCATTTAAAGAGTTTTGTCTATCGTTCTACACTTAAGTCTATCTAGATGATCTACTGTTATAAGTGATACTGCCTCATATTAGTTAGAGTGAATTACTCAGAATTTAGTTCACTCTAATCTAATCACTCGGCACATATTAAAGTGCTAGGTTTCCTAAGGGATTCCTTCAGGATCACGTAGCCAACACCCAAACCTTCTCTAATCTCTAAGGAACAGAGATTTTTATGAAAGAATAAAAACAGTTCCTGCATTCTTTGACATAATTAAGCAGCCCTAAAAACTGATTAGGAAGATTTTTGGGTTATACTGTTCTGATTATAACATTTTATTTTTGTTTCTTTAACACTATGGAACCGGATCCACTTGCTGACAGAGTGCAAGTGTTGTCTGACAGACTAGATGCTCTGTCAGGCTCCTTCCATGAGCTTCAAGTTGAAAATCAGGCCTTAAAAGCCTGTTTAAGGGAGGTACTGGCCCCCAAGCCAAATCCTCCAGAACAAACACCTGAACCCTTGGTCTCCCCACCTGAGAAATTCTCTGGAGACAGAGCTCGTTTCAGGTAATTCAGGAATTCATGCTTACTGTTATTTGACCTAAAACCACGCACCTATCCTACCGAAAGGGTCAGAGTTCTTACGGTCATTTCCTACTTGAGAGGCGAGCCCAGGGCTTGGGCTGACATCATTCTATGAGAACCAAGACCCTGTCCTGGGGTCCTCTATCTAGTTTTTTCAACCAAATGGCGGCACTTTATGATGACCCTTTCAAACAGGTCTCTGCCGAAAATTCTCTTAGGGCTCTTAAACAAAGGAAAAATCCAGTGGAGAATTATATCACCCTATTTAAAATCTCAGCACGTGATTCAGGCTGGAATGAGGTGTCCCTCAAGACACAATTTCGTTTGGGATTATCTGAAGAGATAAAAGACGAACTGTCTCGAATTGGAATCCCTGATTCCCTGGAGGAATTTTTCACGCTTACAATCAATATCAATAGACGCCTGAGAGAACGTAGGAATGAAAAAGCTACAAGCTCCAAAAGTTTCCTCCCTACACACCCACCTTATCAGGTGAAAGATAGTCCTCAAACCTATGGATATAGGCTTCATGAAAGGGCCACTTACCACACAGGAAAAAGCCAGAAGAAAGATGCACAGCTATGCATGTACTGCGCCTCCCCATCCCATGAAGTGAAGGACTGCCCTATACTAACTAAAACTAAGAAGGGTAGGCTATTATCTCCTTATACTTCTTATATGTTAAAGTCTATGAAAAGCACTTATATCACTATCCCAATTCTTTTACAGTGGGACCACTTCCAGACATCCACTGAAGCTATTGTAGATACAGGCTCATGTAGAAATTTCATTCATCTAGGTTTTGTGAAATCCAATAAAATTCCTTTTGTAGTGTAAAAGCAATCCAGTCTCCGTGAAGGTTATTGATGGGTCTCTACTTGCTTCTGGGCCTGTGCTACACCAAACGACCCTATTCAGGTAACTGTTAATAATTTGGTATCTAATTTTTGTGTATTTGATGTTATAACTTCCCCAATTTTTGACATCATACTCGTATGGAATGGTTGTGTACCCATAAACCAGTAATAAATTTGGATAAAACGTAGCTTAACTTTTCCTATCCCTAACACCTCCTCATCTGTCACTGACACATCTATTTTATGTCATACTGAAGTTAATACTCTACCCACTCAGTATGCAGATTTTTGCCGACGTGTTCGACAAAAAGGAAGCTGAGGTTCTTCCTCCCCATAGGGCTTATGATTGCCCGATTGACTTACTTCCTGGGGTCTCCATCCCTTACGGCCACATTTATCCGCTCTCTAAACCAGAGCTGGACCATTTAAAGAATTATATCGATGACAACCTTAGAAAAGGGTTCATCAGACCCAGTACTTCCCCTGCTGAAGCCGGGATATTCTTTGTTACAAACAAAGACGGGTACTTTGAGACCTATTATCGATTACCGAGAATTGAACAAGCGTACACGTAAAAACAGGTACCCTCTCCCTTTAATTCCGGAATTGATAGAAAGATTGAGGGGAGCCACGGTTTTCACCAAGTTGGATCTCCGTGGGTGCCTATAATCTGATACGAATGAGAGCTGGAGACGAATGGCTCACTGCGTTTCGAACTAGATACGGTCTATTCGAATATACAGTGATGCATTTGGATTATGCAACGCTCCAGCAACATTCCAATGCCTTATCAATGACCTGTTCAGAGACATCTTGGATGTGTATGTCGTAGTCTATTTGGACGATATTCCTCATTTTTCACAAGACCTAGATCAACATAGAGTACATGTTAGGGAGATTCTTTCCAGACTTAGGAAGAATAGTCTATATGCTAAACTGGAAAAATGCATATTTGAGTCTCAAGATATATCCTTCCTTGGATATGAGATCTCCCCTAAAGGCATTAAGATGCAAAATGACAAAGTTCAGGCAATTCTAGATTGGCCTACACCCCAAACAAAAAAAAGATGTACAGCGCTTTCTAGGATTCTCTAATTATTATAGAAAGTTTATACCTGGGTTCGCAGCTCTTACGAAACCTTTGACTGAACTCACTAAACTTAATCAGCCGTTTGCCTGGAATCATCAGACTCAGATTGTCTATTGACAACCTCAAGTCTCAATTCACTCAGCTCCCATCCTACAGTATCCGGATATGCAGAAGCAATTCATACTAGAGGTCGATGCTTCCGATTTTGCCATTGGGGCTATCCTCTCCCAGAGGAAATCCTTCAAGGATCCTTTACATCCGGTAGCATACTTCTCCAGAGTCCTACAACCTGCCGAGTTGAATTATCCAGTAGGAAAAAAGAACTGCTCGCTATAAAATGTTCATTTGATCATTGGAGACATCTACTGGAAGGTGCTAATCAACCCACAGTTATTTACACGGATCACAAAAACCTGCAGTACCTGCAATCAAACCGTACTCTTTCCTCCAGACAAGTGAGATGGAGTCTCTATTTTTCTCGCTTCCACTATATCATCACTTACAGACCAGGTACCAGGAATGGTAAGGCAGACGCCCTTTCCAGGCAAGCCACTAAACCCCTTCAGTCCACCATTCCAACTACTATCATACCCAGGGATTGTATAGTAGGGATTCTAACAGGTCTTGAACCTCTTTTTAAAAAAGCTCTTGAAACTGACCCATCAGTTCCTTATCAGGACTTACTACCCGATCTCTACTGGAGTATTACGGAAAGGCCTTAAGCTGTATGTACCTCTTAACCTCCGTAAGGAGATATTGAATTCAGTACACCAATCCCCTTTGGCTGGGCATATGGGCAGGGATAAATCTATGGATCTACTCACTAGAACTTACTGGTGGCCATCTTTAAGGGATGATCTCAAGGTTCATCTGGATCAATGTGTCATCTGTGCTACCTCCAAACCCTCTAGACAACTACCTGTTGGACTTCTACAACCTTTGCCAGTTCCCATTGCTCCTTGGCAGACTGTATCCATGGATTTCATTGTTGAACTACCGATATCCAACAATTTTACCACAATTATGGTGGTTACAGATCTATTTTCAAAAATGTCTCATTTTATCCCTGTAACCTCGTTACCTACTTCCAAAATCACTTGTGACCTTTTCATACAAAATGTTGTCCGGTTGCATGGTATACCTCTAACAGTTATCAGTGATCGTGGAACCCAGTTCACCTCCAGATTCTGGAGATCCTTATGTAAGTCTCTGCACATGGAACAAAAATTAACCACCGCTTACCATCCACAGACTAACGGGCAAACAGAGAGAGTAAACCAGTGGTTAGAGCAGTATCTGAGATGTTACTGTGCGGATCAGCAGGAGTCATGGGCACCATTTCTCCCTTTAGCAGAATTCGCGTATAATAATAACAAAAATGCCTCTACTGGTTTCTCTCCCTTCTTTATCAATTATGGTTTACACCCTCGTTTCACGCTACTACCTAAAGTCGAAACACCATGTCCTATGGTTAATGATCTAGTCAACGATATCTCCAGTTTGTTCCCTATTATCCAGGATAACATACTCCGAGCTCAAGCGTATCAGAGCAAATATTACAATCTCCCGTCATAGGACCAGTCCTGCATATACTGTGGGACAAAAGGTTTGGCTCTCCACAAAAAATCTGAGACTATCATACCCTAGCAAAAAGTTAGGGAAACTGTTTATTGGTCCTTATCCCATACTTCGGATCAATAATCCGTCAACTGTTACCCTACAGCTCCCATCCAGCTTCAAGATTCATCCAACTTTCCACATATCATTGGTGAAACCTTGTTCTCCTTCCACATCAACTCCTATTATTCCTGATCCTGTTCCGATACCTTCCTCAGATCAAGAATTTGTGGTACATAGCATTTTGGATTCACGTATTCGCAGAGGGGTTTTATTCTATCTTATTCATTGGAAGGATTTTGGATATGAGGAGGATTCCTGGGAACCTGCCTCCAATGTTTCTGCTCCACGCCTTGTGTCCCTCTTTCATCGGCGGAACCCGGACCGCCCCAGACCTTGACCCTCGCTGTGGTTCTTTACAGGGGGGGCTCTGTAAGGGTTAATATTTCCTTCCTGTCCCTTCAGAAATTTCCTATTTAAGGCACCTCCTACTTAGAACCAATGCTGCTTAATTGAAGAGTATACTACATACCAGTGTGCACTCTTAACCTCTCTGAGCCGAAACCTCAGAACCTTGTCATACAGCCTAAATCCTCCCTGTTACTAAGAGTCCTAACTTATTACTAACCTGTACATTTGTTTCTCCTTACCATCTCCTATCCAGAAGGTACAGCTACAAGACTCCGGTGTTCTGCTGTGTCTGTGCGGTACACGCTGCCGGTGACGTCATCAGACACAGCCGACAGCACTTCTCACTGCCTGTCAGCTCTGACCGCTCGCCACGCTCCTGCTGCTCTCTCTTAGGAAACAGTACCGGAGTTACCAGGACTTCATAGCAAACAAGCTGACTCTCTCTGGAACTCTGATTCAGGTCAGACTATTATGTGACTACCATTACTAACTGCACTGTGATTCATATCATTTAAAGAGTTTTGTCTATCGTTCTACACTTAAGTCTATCTAGATGATCTACTGTTATAAGTGATACTGCCTCATATTAGTTAGAGTGAATTACTCAGAATTTAGTTCACTCTAATCTAATCACTCGGCACATATTAAAGTGCTAGGTATTCCTAAGGGATTCCTTCAGGATCACGTAGCCAACACCCAAACCTTCTCTAATCTCTAAGGAACAGAGATTTTTATGAAAGAATAAAAACAGTTCCTGCATTCTTTGACAGAGCCTGACACAAAAAAGCAGACTGATGTTTCACAGTCCAAAAAGTTTTTATTTTTTTACATGTACACTTACACTACTATTAAACAAGATATGAGTGGTGGCACTGGGCAAGTGGGACCAGTATAAGCTGTGAGCCTGACACAAAAAAAGCAGACTGATGTTTCACAGTCCAAAAAGTTTTTTTTGTTTTTAAATGTACACTTACACTACTATTAAACAAGATATGAGTGGTGGCACTGGGCAAGTGGGCACAGTATATCGCTGTGAGCCTGACACAAAAAAGCAGACTGATGTTTCAACAGTCCAAAAGTTTTTTTTTTTTTAATGTACACTTACACTACTATTAAACAAGATATGAGTGGTGGCACTGGGCAAGTGGGCACAGTATACGCTGTGAGCCTGACACAAAAAAGCAGAATGATGTTTCACAGTCCAAAAAGTTTTTTTTGTTTTAAATGTACACTTACACTACTATTAAACAAGATATGAGTGGTGGCCCTGGGCAAGTGGGCACAGTATACGCTGTGAGCCTGACACAAAAAAGCAGTGGGCACAGTATACGCTGTAAGCCTGATGATGTTTCACAGTCCAAAAAGTTTTTTGTTTTTAAATTTACACTACTGTTACACCAGATATGAGTGGTGGCACTGGGCAAGTGGGCACAGTATACGCTGTAAGCCTGGCACACACGCTGGCAGGCAGGCACTGCAATTAGATTACACAAGCAGACTGATGTTTCACAGTCAAAAAAGTTTTGTTTTTTTTAATTTACACTACTGTTACACCAGATATGAGTGGGGGCACTGGGCAAGTGGGCACAGTATACGCTGTGAGTCTGGGCACACCACACTGGCAGGCAGGCAACTGCAATTAGATTACACTAGCAGACTGATGTTTCACAGTCAAAAAAGTTTTTTTTTTTAAATGTACACTTACACTACTATTAAACAAGATATGAGTGGTGGCACTGGGCAAGCGGGCCTGGCACACACGCTGGCAGGCAGGCAACTGCAATTAGATTACACTAGCAGACTGATGTTTCAAAGTCAAAAAAGTTTTTTTTTTAAATTTACACTACTGTTACACCAGATATGAGTGGTGGCACTGGGCAAGTGGGCCTGGCACACACGCTGGCAGGCAGGCAACTGCAATTAGATTACACTAGCAGACTGATGTTTCACAGTCCAAAAAGTTTTTATTTTTTTACATGTACACTTACACTACTATTAAACAAGATATGAGTGGTGGCACTGGGCAAGTGGGACCAGTATAAGCTGTGAGCCTGACACAAAAAAGCAGACTGATGTTTCACAGTCCAAAAAGTTTTTTTGTTTTTAAATGTACACTTACACTACTATTAAACAAGATATGAGTGGTGGCGCTGGGCAAGTGGGCACAGTATACGCTGTGAGCCTGACACAAAAAAGCAGACTGATGTTTCACAGTCCAAAAGTTTTTTTTTTTTTTAAATGTACACTTACACTACTATTAAACAAGATATGAGTGGTGGCACTGGGCAAGTGGGTACAGTATACACTGTGAGCCTGACACAAAAAAGCAGACTGATGTTTCACAGTCCAAAAAGTTTTTTTTTGTTTTAAATGTACACTTACACTACTATTAAACAAGATATGAGTGGTGGCACTGGGCAAGTGGGCACAGTATACGCTGTGAGCCTGACACAAAAAAGCAGTGGGAACAGTATACGCTGTAAGCCTGATGATGTTTCACAGTCCAAAAAGTTTTTGGTTTTTAAATTTACACTACTGTTACACCAGATATGAGTGGTGGCACTGGGCAAGTGGGCACAGTATACGCTGTAAGCCTGGCACACACGCTGGCAGGCAGGCAACTGCAATTAGATTACACAAGCAGACTGATGTTTCACAGTCAAAAAGTTTTGTTTTTTTTAATTTACACTACTGTTACACCAGATATGAGTGGGGGCACTGGGCAAGTGGACACAGTATACGCTGTGAGCCTGGCACACACACTGGCAGGCAGACAACTGCAATTAGATTACACTAGCAAACTGATGTTTCACAGTCAAAAAAGTTTTTTTTTTTAATTTACACTACTGTTACACCATATATGAGTGGTGGCACTGGGCAAGCGGGCCTGGCACACACGCTGGCAGGCAGGCAACTGCAATTAGATTACACTAGCAGACTGATGTTTCAAAGTCAAAAAAATTTTTTTTTTTTAAATTTACACTACTGTTACACCAGATATGAGTGGTGGCACTAGGCAAGTGGGCCTGGCACACACGCTGGCAGGCAAGGCAACTGCAATTAGATTACACAAGCAGACTGATGTTTCACAGTCAAAAAAGTTTGGTTTTTTTTAAATTTACACTACTGTTACACCAGATATGACTGGTGGCACTGGGCAAGTGGGCCTGGCACACACGCTGGCAGGCAGGCAACTGCAATTAGATTACACTAGCAGACTGATGTTTCACAGTCCAAAAAGTTTTTATTTTTTTAAATGCACACTTACACTACTATTAAACAAGATATGAGTGGTGGCACTGGGCGAGTGGGCCCAGTATAAGCTGTGAGCATGAAACAAAAAAGCAGACTGATGTTTCACAGTCCGAAAAGTTTTTTTTTGTTTTTAAATGTACACTTACACTACTATTAAACAAGATATGAGTGGTGGCACTGGGCAAGTGGGCCCAGTATAAGCTGTGAGCCTGAACAAAAAAGCAGACTGATGTTTCACAGTCTAAAAATGTTTTTTTTTTTTTAAATGTACACTTACACTATTATTAAACAAGATTTGAGTGGTGGCACTGGGCAAGTGGGCCCAGTATAAGCTGTGAGCCTGAAACAAAAAAGCAGACTGATGTTTCACAGTCCAAAAAGTTATTTTTTTTAAATTTACACTACTGTTACACCAGATATGAGTGGTGGCACTGGGCAAGTGGGCCTGGCACACACGCTGGCAGGCAGGCAACTGCAATTAGATTACACAAGCAGACTGATGTTTCACAGTCAAAAAAGTTTTTTTTTTTTAATTTACACTACTGTTACACCAGATATGAGTGGGGGCACTGGGCAAGTGGGCACAGTATACGCTGTGAGTCTGGCACACACTCTGGCAGGCAGGCAACTGCAATTAGATTACACTAGCAAACTGATGTTTCACAGTCAAAAAAGTTTTTTTTTTTTAATTTACACTACTGTTACACCAGATATGAGTGGTGGCACTGGGCAAGTGGGCCTGGCACACACGCTAGCAGGCAGGCAACTGCAATTAGATTACACAAGCAGACTGATGTTTCACAGTCAAAAAAGTTTTTTTTTTTTTAAATTTACACTACTGTTACACCAGATATGAGTGGTGGCACTGGGCAAGTGGGCCTGGCACACACGCTGGCAGGCAGGCAACTGCAATTAGATTACACAAGCAGACTGATGTTTCACAGTCAACAAAAGTTGTTTTTTTTCAAATTTACACTACTGTTACACCAGATATGAGTGGTGGCATTGGGCAAGTAGGCACAGTATATGCTGTGAGCCTGGCACACACGCTGGCAGGCAGGCAACTGCAATTAGATTACACAAGCAGACTGATGTTTCAAAGTCAAAAAAGTTTTTTTTTTTTAAATTTACACTACTTTTACACCAGATATGAGTGGTGGCACTGGGCAAGTGGGCCTGGCACACACGCTGGCAGGCAGGCAACTGCAATTAGATTACACAAGCAGACTGATGTTTCACAGTCAAAAAAGTTTTTTTTTTTAATTTACACTACTGTTACACCAGATATGAGTGTTGGCACTGGGCAAGTGGGCCTGGCACACACGCTGGCAGGCAGGCAACTGCAATTAGATTACACTAGCAGACTGATGTATCACAGTCAAAAAAGTTTTTTTTTTTTAAATTTACACTACTGTTACACCAGATATGAGTGGTGGCACTGGGCAAGTGGGCACAGTATACGCTGTGAGCCTGGCACACACGCTGGCAGGCAGGCAACTGCAATTAGATTACACAAGCAGACTGATGTTTCACAGTCCAAAAAGTTTGTTTTTTTTAAATTTACACTACTGTTACACCAGATATGAGTGGTGGCACTGGGCAAGTGGGCACAGTATACGCTGTGAGCCTGGCACACACGCTGGCAGGCAGGCAACTGCAATTAGATTACACAAGCAGACTGATGTTTCACAGTCCAAAAAGTTTTTTTTTTAGATTTACACTACTGTTACACCAGATATCAGTGGGGGCACTGGGCAAGTGGGCAAAGTATACGCTGTGAGCCTGGCACACACGCTGGCAGGCAGGCAACTGCAATTAGATTACACAAGCAGATTGATGTTTCACAGTCAAAAAAGTTTTTTTTTTTTTTAAATTTACACTACTGTTACACCAGATATGAGTGGTGGCACTGGGCAAGTGGGCCTGGCACACACGCTGGCAGGCAGGCAACTGCAATTAAATTATACAAGCAGACTGATGTTTCACAGTCAAAAAAGTTTTTTTTTTTTTAAATTTACACTGCTGTTACACCAGATATGAGTGGTGGCACTGGGCAAGTGGACACAGTATACGCTGTGAGCCTGGCACACACGCTGGCAGGCAGGCAACTGCAATTAGATTACACAAGCAGACTGATGTTTCACAGTCAAAAAAGTTTTTTTTTTTAATTTACACTACTGTTACACCAGATATGAGTTGGGGGGCACTGGGCAAGTGGGCACAGTATACGCTGTGAACCTGGCACACACGCTGGCAGACAGGCAACTGCAATTAGATTACACAAGCAGACTGATGTTTCACAGTCAAAAAAGTTTTTTTTTTTTTAAATTTACACTACTGTTACACCAGATATGAGTGGTGGCACTGGGCAAGTGGGCCTGGCACACACGCTGGCAGGCAGGCAGGCAACTGCAATTAGATTACACTAGCAGACTGATGTTTCACAGTCAAAAAAGTTTTTTTTTTTAAATTTACACTACTGTTACACCAGATATGAGTGGTGTGGCACTGGGCAAGTGGGTCTGGCACACACGCTGGCAGGCAGGCAACTGCAATTATATTACACAAGCAGACTGATGCTTCACAGTCAAAAAAGTTTTTTTTTTTTTAAATTTACACTACTGTTACACCAGATATGAGGGGGGCACTGGGCAAGTGGGCCTGGCACACACGCTGGCAGGCAGGCAGGCATCTGCAATTAGATTACACTAGCAGACTGATATTTTACAGTCAAAAATTTTTTTTTTTAAATTTACACTACTGTTACACCAGATATGAGTGGGGGCACTGGACAAGTGGGAACAGTATACGCTGTTAGCCTGGCACACACGCTGGCAGGCAGGCAACTGCAATTAGATTACACAAGCAGACTGATGTTTCACAGTCAAAAAAGTTTTTTTTTTTTAAATTTACACTACTGTTACACCAGATATGAGTGGGGGCACTGGGCAAGTGGGCACAGTATACGCTGTGAGTCTGGCACACACACTGGCAGGCAGGCAACTGCAATTAGATTACACAAGCAGACTGATGTTTCAAAGTCAAAAAAGTTTTTTTTTTTTAAATTTACACTACTTTTACACCAGATATGAGTGGTGGCACTGGGCAAGTGGGCCTGGATATGAGTGTTGGCACTGGGCAAGTGGGCCTGGCACACACGCTGGCAGGCAGGCAACTGCAATTAGATTACACTAGCAGACTGATGTATCACAGTCAAAAAAGTTTGTTTTTTTTAAATTTACACTACTGTTACACCAGATATGAGTGGTGGCACTGGGCAAGTGGGCACAGTATACGCTGTGAGCCTGGCACACACGCTGGCAGGCAGGCAACTGCAATTAGATTACACAAGCAGACTGATGTTTCACAGTCCAAAAAGTTTGTTTTTTTTAAATTTACACTACTGTTACACCAGATATGAGTGGTGGCACTGGGCAAGTGGGCACAGTATACGCTGTGAGCCTGGCACACACGCTGGCAGGCAGGCAACTGCAATTAGATTACACAAGCAGACTGATGTTTCACAGTCCAAAAAGTTTTTTTTTTAGATTTACACTACTGTTACACCAGATATCAGTGGGGGCACTGGGCAAGTGGGCAAAGTATACGCTGTGAGCCTGGCACACACGCTGGCAGGCAGGCAACTGCAATTAGATTACACAAGCAGATTGATGTTTCACAGTCAAAAAAGTTTTTTTTTTTTAAATTTACACTACTGTTACACCAGATATGAGTGGTGGCACTGGGCAAGTGGGCCTGGCACACACGCTGGCAGGCAGGCAACTGCAATTAAATTATACAAGCAGACTGATGTTTCACAGTCAAAAAAGTTTTTTTTTTTAAAATTTACACTGCTGTTACACCAGATATGAGTGGTGGCACTGGGCAAGTGGACACAGTATACGCTGTGAGCCTGGCACACACGCTGGCAGGCAGGCAACTGCAATTAGATTACACAAGCAGACTGATGTTTCACAGTCAAAAAAGTTTTTTTTTTTTAATTTACACTACTGTTACACCAGATATGAGTTGGGGGCACTGGGCAAGTGGGCACAGTATACGCTGTGAACCTGGCACACACGCTGGCAGACAGGCAACTGCAATTAGATTACACAAGCAGACTGATGTTTCACAGTCAAAAAAGTATTTTTTTTTTAAATTTACACTACTGTTACACCAGATATGAGTGGTGGCACTGGGCAAGTGGGCCTGGCACACACGCTGGCAGGCAGGCAGGCAACTGCAATTAGATTACACTAGCAGACTGATGTTTCACAGTCAAAAAAGTTTTTTTTTTTAAATTTACACTACTGTTACACCAGATATGAGTGGTGTGGCACTGGGCAAGTGGGTCTGGCACACACGCTGGCAGGCAGGCAACTGCAATTATATTACACAAGCAGACTGATGCTTCACAGTCAAAAAAGTTTTTTTTTTTAAATTTACACTACTGTTACACCAGATATGAGGGGGGGCACTGGGCAAGTGGGCCTGGCACACACGCTGGCAGGCAGGCAGGCATCTGCAATTAGATTACACTAGCAGACTGATATTTTACAGTCAAAAATTTTTTTTTTTAAATTTACACTACTGTTACACCAGATATGAGTGGGGGGCACTGGACAAGTGGGAACAGTATACGCTGTTAGCCTGGCACACACGCTGGCAGGCAGGCAACTGCAATTAGATTACACAAGCAGACTGATGTTTCACAGTCAAAAAAGTTGTTGTTTTTTTAAATTTACACTACTGTTACAACAGATATGAGTGGTGGCACTGGGCAAGTGGGCCTGGTGCACACGCTGGCAGGCAGGCAACTGCAATTAGATTACACAAGCAGACTGATGTTTCACAGTCAAAAAATTTTTTTTTTTTAAATTTACACTACTGTTACACCAGATATGAGTGGTGGCACTGGGCAAGTGGGCACAGTATACGCTGTGAGCCTGGCACACATGCTGGTAGGCAGGCAACTGCAATTAGATTACACAAGCAGACTGATGTTTCACAGTCAAAAAGTTGTTTTTTTTACATTTACACTACTGTTACACCAGATATGAGTGGGGGCACTGGGCAAGTGGGCACAGTATACGCTGTGAGCCTGGCACACATGCTGGCAGGCAGGCAACTGCAATTAGATTACGCAAGCAGACTGATGTTTCACAGTCAAAAAACTTTTTTTTTTTTTTAAATTTACACTACTGTTACACCAGATATGAGTGGTGGCACTGGGCAAGTGGGCCTGGCACACACGCTGGCAGGCAGGCAACTGCAATTAGATTACACAAGCAGACTGATATTTCACAGTCAAAAAAGTTTTTTTTTTTTAAATTTACACTACTGTTACACCAGATATGAGTGGTGTGGCACTGGGCAAGTGGGCCTGGCACACACGCTGGCAGGCAGGCAACTGCAATTAGATTACACTAGCAGACTGATGTTTCACAGTCAAAAAGTTTTTTTTTTAAATTTACACTACTGTTACACCAGATATGACTGGTGGCACTGGGCAAGTGGGCCTGGCACACACGCTGGCAGGCAGGCAACTGCAATTAGATTACACTAGCAGACTGATGTTTCACAGTCCAAAAAGTTTTTATTTTTTTAAATGCACACTTACACTACTATTAAACAAGATATGAGTGGTGGCACTGGGCGAGTGGGCCCAGTATAAGCTGTGAGCATGAAACAAAAAAGCAGACTGATGTTTCACAGTCCGAAAAGTTTTTTTTGTTTTTAAATGTACACTTACACTACTATTAAACAAGATATGAGTGGTGGCACTGGGCAAGTGGGCCCAGTATAAGCTGTGAGCCTGAAACAAAAAAGCAGACTGATGTTTCACAGTCTAAAAATTTTTTTTTGTTTTTAAATGTACACTTACACTATTATTAAACAAGATTTGAGTGGTGGCACTGGGCAAGTGGGCCCAATATAAGCTGTGAGCCTGACACAAAAAAAGCAGACTGATGTTTCACAGTCCAAAAAGTTTTTTTTTTTAAATTTACACTACTGTTACACCAGATATGAGTGGTGGCACTGGGCAAGTGGGCCTGGCACACACGCTGGCAGGCAGGCAACTGCAATTAGATTACACAAGCAGACTGATGTTTCACAGTCAAAAAAGTTTTTTTTTTTTAATTTACACTACTTTTACACCAGATATGAGTGGGGGCACTGGGCAAGTGGGCACAGTATACGCTGTGAGTCTGGCACACACTCTGGCAGGCAGGCAACTGCAATTATATTACACTAGCAAACTGATGTTTCACAGTCAAAAAAGTTGTTTTTTTTTAATTTACACTACTGTTACACCAGATATGAGTGGTGGCACTGGGCAAGTGGGCCTGGCACACACGCTGGCAGGCAGGCAACTGCAATTAGATTACACAAGCAGACTGATGTTTCACAGTCAACAAAAGTTTTTTTTTTTAAATTTACACTACTGTTACACCAGATATGAGTGGGGGCACTGGGCAAGTGGGCACAGTATACGCTGTGAGCCTGGCACACACGCTGGCAGGCAGGCAACTGCAATTAGATTACACAAGCAGACTGATGTTTCACAGTCAAAAAAGTTTTTTTTTTTTTTCAAATTTACACTACTGTTACACCAGATATGAGTGGTGGCACTGGGCAAGTAGGCACAGTATGTGCTGTGAGCCTGGCACACACGCTGGCAGGCAGGCAACTGCAATTAGATTACACAAGCAGACTGATGTTTCAAAGTCAAAAAAGTTTTTTTTTTTTAAATTTACACTACTTTTACACCAGATATGAGTGGTGGCACTGGGCAAGTGGGCCTGGCACACACGCTGGCAGGCAGGCAACTGCAATTAGATTACACAAGTGGGCACAGTATACGCTGTGAACCTGGCACACACGCTGGCAGACAGGCAACTGCAATTAGATTACACAAGCAGACTGATGTTTCACAGTGAAAAAAGTATTTTTTTTTAAATTTACACTACTGTTACACCAGATATGAGTGGTGGCACTGGGCAAGTGGGCCTGGCACACACGCTGGCAGGCAGGCAGGCAACTGCAATTAGATTACACTAGCAGACTGATGTTTCACAGTCAAAAAAGTTTTTTTTTTTTAAATTTACACTACTGTTACACCAGATATGAGTGGTGTGGCACTGGGCAAGTGGGTCTGGCACACACGCTGGCAGGCAGGCAACTGCAATTATATTACACAAGCAGACTGATGCTTCACAGTCAAAAAAGTTTTTTTTTTTTAAATTTACACTACTGTTACACCAGATATGAGTGGGGGCACTGGGCAAGTGGGCCTGGCACACATGCTGGCAGGCAGGCAGGCATCTGCAATTAGATTACACTAGCAGACTGATATTTTACAGTCAAAATTTTTTTTTTTTAAATTTACACTACTGTTACACCAGATATGAGTGGGGGCACTGGACAAGTGGGAACAGTATACGCTGTTAGCCTGGCACACACACTGGCAGGCAGGCAACTGCAATTAGATTACACAAGCAGACTGATGTTTCACAGTCAAAAAAGTTTTTTTTTTTTTTAAATTTACACTACTGTTACAACAGATATGAGTGGTGGCACTGGACAAGTGGGCCTGGTGCACACGCTGGCAGGCAGGCAACTGCAATTAGATTACACAAGCAGACTGATGTTTCACAGTCAAAAAAGTTTTTTTTTTTTAAATTTACACTACTGTTACACCAGATATGAGTGGTGGCACTGGGCAAGTGGGCACAGTATACGCTGTGAGCCTGGCACACATGCTGGTAGGCAGGCAACTGCAATTAGATTACACAAGCAGACTGATGTTTCACAGTCAAAAAGTTGTTTTTTTTAATTTACACTACTGTTACACCAGATATGAGTGGGGGCACTGGGCAAGTGGGCACAGTATACGCTGTGAGCCTGGCACACATGCTGGCAGGCAGGCAACTGCAATTAGATTACGCAAGCAGACTGATGTTTCACAGTCAAAAAAGTTTTTTTTTTTTAAATTTACACTACTGTTACACCAGATATGAGTGGTGGCACTGGGCAAGTGGGCCTGGCACACACGCTGGCAGGCAGGCAACTGCAATTAGATTACACAAGCAGACTGATGTTTCACAGTCAAAAATTATTTTTTTTTAAATTTACACTACTGTTACACCAGATATGAGTGGTGTGGCACTGGGCAAGTGGGCCTGGCACACACGCTGGCAGGCAGGCAACTGCAATTAGATTACACTAGCAAACTGATGTTTCACAGTCAAAAAGGTTTTTTTTTTAAATTTACACTACTGTTACACCAGATATGACTGGTGGCACTGGGCAAGTGGGCCTGGCACACACGCTGGCAGGCAGGCAACTGCAATTAGATTACACTAGCAGACTGATGTTTCACAGTCCAAAAAGTTTTTATTTTTTAAATGCACACTTACACTACTATTAAACAAGATATGAGTGGTGGCACTGGGCGAGTGGGCCCAGTATAAGTTGTGAGCATGAAACAAAAAAGCAGACTGATGTTTCACAGTCCGAAAAGTTTTTTTTGTTTTTTAAATGTACACTTACACTACTATTAAACAAGATATGAGTGGTGGCACTGGGCAAGTGGGCCCAGTATAAGCTGTGTGCCTGAAACAAAAAAGCAGACTGATGTTTCACAGTCTAAAAATTTTTTTTTGTTTTTAAATGTACACTTACACTATTATTAAACAAGATTTGAGTGGTGGCACTGGGCAAGTGGGCCCAGTATAAGCTGTGAGCCTGAAACAAAAAAGCAGACTGATGTTTCACAGTCCAAAAAGTTTTTTTTTTAAAATTTACACTACTGTTACACCAGATATGAGTGGTGGCACTGGGCAAGTGGGCCTGGCATACACGCTGGCAGGCAGGCAGGCAACTGCAATTAGATTACACAAGCAGACTGATGTTTCACAGTCAAAAAAGTTTTTTTTTTTAAATTTACACTACTGTTACACCAGATATGAGTGGTGGCACTGGGCAAGTGGGCCTGGCACACACGCTGGCAGGCAGGCAACTGCAATTAGATTACACAAGCAGACTGATGTTTCACAGTCAACAAAAGTTTTTTTTTTTTAATTTACACTACTGTTACACCAGATATGAGTGGGGGCACTGGGCAAGTGGGCACAGTATACGCTGTGAGCCTGGCACACACGCTGGCAGGCAGGCAACTGCAATTAGATTACACAAGCAGACTGATGTTTCACAGTCAAAAAAGTTGTTTTTTTTTCAAATTTACACTACTGTTACACCAGATATGAGTGGTGGCACTGGGCAAGTAGGCACAGTATATGCTGTGAGCCTGGCACACACGCTGGCAGGCAGGCAACTGCAATTAGATTACACTAGCAAACTGATGTTTCACAGTCAAAAAAGTTTTTTTTTTTAAATTTACACTACTTTTACACCAGATATGAGTGGGGGGCACTGGGCAAGTGGGCACAGTATACGCTGTGAGTCTGGCACACACTCTGGCAGGCAGGCAACTGCAATTAGATTACACTAGCAAACTGATGTTTCACAGTCAAAAAAGTTGTTTTTTTTTAATTTACACTACTGTTACACCAGATATGAGTGGTGGCACTGGGCAAGTGGGCCTGGCACACACGCTGGCAGGCAGGCAACTGCAATTAGATTACACAAGCAGACTGATGTTTCACAGTCAAAAAAGTTTTTTTTTTTAAATTTACACTACTGTTACACCAGATATGAGTGGTGGCACTGGGCAAGTGGGCCTGGCACACACGCTGGCAGGCAGGCAACTGCAATTAGATTACACAAGCAGACTGATGTTTCACAGTCAACAAAAGTTTTTTTTTTAAATTTACACTACTGTTACACCAGATATGAGTGGGGGCACTGGGCAAGTGGGCACAGTATACGCTGTGAGCCTGGCACACACGCTGGCAGGCAGGCAACTGCAATTAGATTACACAAGCAGACTGATGTTTCACAGTCAAAAAAGTTGTTTTTTTTTTCAAATTTACACTACTGTTACACCAGATATGAGTGGTGGCACTGGGCAAGTAGGCACAGTATATGCTGTGAGCCTGGCACACACGCTGGCAGGCAGGCAACTGCAATTAGATTACACAAGCAGACTGATGTTTCAAAGTCAAAAATGTTTTTTTTTTTTAAATTTACACTACTTTTACACCAGATATGAGTGGTGGCACTGGGCAAGTGGGCCTGGCACACACGCTGGCAGGCAGGCAACTGCAATTAGATTACACAAGCAGACTGATGTTTCACAGTCAAAAAAGTTTTTTTTTTTAATTTACACTACTGTTACACCAGATATGAGTGTTGGCACTGGGCAAGTGGGCCTGGCACACACGCTGGCAGGCAGGCAACTGCAATTAGATTACACAAGCAGACTGATGTTTCACAGTCAAAAAAGTTTTTTTTTTAAATTTACACTACTGTTACACCAGATATGAGTGGGGGCACTGGGCAAGTGGGCCTGGCACACACGCTGGCAGGCAGGCAACTGCAATTAGATTACACTAGCAGACTGATGTATCACAGTCAAAAAAGTTTTTTTTTTTTAAATTTACACTACTGTTACACCAGATATGAGTGGTGGCACTGGGCAAGTGGGCACAGTATACGCTGTGAGCCTGGCACACACGCTGGCAGGCAGGCAACTGCAATTAGATTACACAAGCAGACTGATGTTTCACAGTCCAAAAAGTTGTTTTTTTTAGATTTACACTACTGTTACACCAGATATCAGTGGGGGCACTGGGCAAGTGGGCAAAGTATACGCTGTGAGCCTGGCACACACGCTGGCAGGCAGGCAACTGCAATTAGATTACACAAGCAGATTGATGTTTCACAGTCAAAAAAGTTTTTTTTTTTAAATTTACACTACTGTTACACCAGATATGAGTGGTGGCACTGGGCAAGTGGGCCTGGCACACACGCTGGCAGGCAGGCAACTGCAATTAAATTATACAAGCAGACTGATGTTTCACAGTCAAAAAAGTTTTTTTTTTTAAATTTACACTGCTGTTACACCAGATATGAGTGGTGGCACTGGGCAAGTGGACACAGTATACGCTGTGAGCCTGGCACACACGCTGGCAGGCAGGCAACTGCAATTAGATTACACAAGCAGACTGATGTTTCACAGTCAAAAAAGTTTTTTTTTTTAATTTACACTACTCTTACACCAGATATGAGTTGGGGGCACTGGGCAAGTGGGCACAGTATACGCTGTGAACCTGGCACACACGCTGGCAGACAGGCAACTGCAATTAGATTACACAAGCAGACTGATGTTTCACAGTCAAAAAAGTATTTTTTTTTTAAATTTACACTACTGTTACACCAGATATGAGTGGTGGCACTGGGCAAGTGGGCCTGGCACACACGCTGGCAGGCAGGCAGGCAACTGCAATTAGATTACACTAGCAGACTGATGTTTCACAGTCAAAAAAGTTTTTTTTTTAAATTTACACTACTGTTACACCAGATATGAGTGGTGTGGCACTGGGCAAGTGGGTCTGGCACACACGCTGGCAGGCAGGCAACTGCAATTATATTACACAAGCAGACTGATGCTTCACAGTCAAAAAAGTTTTTTTTTTTTAAATTTACACTACTGTTACACCAGATATGAGTGGGGGCACTGGGCAAGTGGGCCTGGCACACACGCTGGCAGGCAGGCAGGCATCTGCAATTAGATTACACTAGCAGACTGATATTTCACAGTCAAAAATTTTTTTTTTTAAATTTACACTACTGTTACACCAGATATGAGTGGGGGCACTGGACAAGTGGGAACAGTATACGCTGTGAGCCTGGCACACATGCTGGCAGGCAGGCAACTGCAATTAGATTACGCAAGCAGACTGATGTTTCACAGTCAAAAAAGTTTTTTTTTTAAATTTACACTACTGTTACACCAGATATGAGTGGTGGCACTGGGCAAGTGGGCACAGTATACGCTGTGAGCCTGGCACACATGCTGGTAGGCAGGCAACTGCAATTAGATTACACAAGCAGACTGATGTTTCACAGTCAAAAAGTTGTTTTTTTTAAATTTACACTACTGTTACACCAGATATGAGTGGGGGCACTGGGCAAGTGGGCACAGTATACGCTGTGAGCCTGGCACACATGCTGGCAGGCAGGCAACTGCAATTAGATTACGCAAGCAGACTGATGTTTCACAGTCAAAAAAGTTTTTTTTTTTTTAATTTACACTACTGTTACACCAGATATGAGTGGTGGCACTGGGCAAGTGGGCCTGGCACACACGCTGGCAGGCAGGCAACTGCAATTAGATTACACAAGCAGATTGATGTTTCACAGTCAAAAAAGTTTTTTTTTTAAAATTTACACTACTGTTACACCAGATATGAGTGGTGTGGCACTGGGCAAGTGGGCCTGGCACACACGCTGGCAGGCAGGCAGGCAACTGCAATTAGATTACACTAGCAGACTGATGTTTCACAGTCAAAAAGTTTTTTTTTTAAATTTACACTACTGTTACACCAGATATGAGTGGTGTGGCACTGGGCAAGTGGGCCTGGCACACACACTGGCAGACTGATGTTTCACAGTCAAAAAAGTTTTTTTTTTTAAATTTACACTACTGCTACACCATATATGAGTGGTGGCACTGGGCAACTGGGCACAGTATACGCTGTGAGCCTGGCACACATGCTGGCAGGCAGGCAACTGCAATTAGATTACACAAGCAGACTGATGTTTCACAGTCAAAAAAGTTTTTTTTTTTTTAATTTACACTACTGTTACACCAGATATGAGTGGTGTAGCACTGGGCAAGTGGGCCTGGTACACACGCTGGCAGGCAGGCAACTGCAATTAGATTACACTAGCAGACTGATGTTTCACAGTCAAATTTTTTTTTTTTTTTTGAATTTACACTACTGTTACACCAGATATGAGTGGTGTGGCACTGGGCAAGTGGGCCTGGCACACACGCTGGCAGGCAGGAAACTGCAATTAAGATTACACTAGCAGACTGATGTTTCACAGTCAAAAAAGTTTTTTTTTTTTTTTAATTTACACTACTGTTACACCAGATATAAGTGGTGTAGCACTGGGCAAGTGGGCCTGGTACACACGCTGGCAGGCAGGCAACTGCAATTAGATTACACTAGCAGACTGATGTTTCACAGTCAAAAAAGTTTTTTTTTTTACATTTACACTACTGTTACACCAGATATGAGTGGTGGCACTGGGCAAGTGGCTTGGCAGGCAGGCAACTGCAATTAGATTACACAGGAAAAAATAAAAAAAATAAAAAAATAATGTTCTAGCCCTAAAAAGGGCTTTTTGGGGTGCTGTGCTTACAGCAGAGATCAGATGAGTCCTTCAGGACTGTAGTGGACACTGAATACACTAGCCTAGCTATCAATTTCCCTATTAAATCACCAGCAGCTACACTGTCCCTCCTCTCACTAACAATGCAGCTTCCGAATGAATCTAAAATGGCTGCTGTTCACTAGCTGGGAGGGTCTGGGAGGGAGAGTCTGCTGCTGATTGGCTGGAATGTGTCTGCAGACTGTGAGATACAGGGTCAAAGTTTACTCAAGGATGACGAATAGGGGGCGGATCGAACATTGCAAATGTTCGCCCGCAGCGGCGAACGCAAACATGCTATGTTCGCCACGAACTATTCACCAATGAACTATTCGCGACATCACTAAGTAGGAATTCCTGTCAACAGGAGCAAATAGTAGAAGGAATATAAGTATATCCCTATTTATATACTGGTGGTTTAGTGGATCAGTGGTTGTTTGAGACTTATACCCTGTCAGCAATATTCTTAAATCTTAAAACGTTACTAGTCCTGGAGATAAGTTGCCTGATCTAACAACTGATAATTCAGCTATGAAAGGAAGTTTTTTATTCTCCCATTTGTTTTTCTTGTTTTCCAGCTCAGAGAAGCTTGAAAACTCTTTACTCTTGTGTGTTGCAGTTATTGAATGTACACTCTTATCCTAGGGTAAGAGTATAATGTGAGATGCATTTATGGATGGTTTTGAGGTGACCACAATATAGTGAAATGATCAGTCTGTGTGTCATTTGTATCTTGTACATTCCCTATAAACTCCTCCACCCACACTATCCCAGAGACTTATTTTACACATATAGCGAGAAAGTTTGCTGTTTCCTTGGTAACATGAAATGGTGGTTGCCATAGAGATGGTTAAGAGATTCATCCTCCCTCTGCACCATCTCTACAGCACACAGTAACATCCCTTTTTTTGGTACATTACCTTCCTTACACACTGTATGTTTTATTGTTCTCACAACCCCACACACCTATACCCCTCCTTTAGTATTGCACATCCTCTACGTATATACAGTGCCACTTGCATTCCAGGCCTACTAAACTACTTTGTATATCCAATGCCCTGTTACACTGCCACCACTCTCACACTACAGGGTCACACACACTTTAGCTTTTTTATAAATACAGTCACTAAAGCTTCTCTTACAATGTATCACTGCCTCCACATCATGCCATGTGATTAACGTGTCTATTCCCTCACACACATTGTTTCATTATCCTATTACCAGAGATGAAGTGTAAATGCCCCCACTGGCTGAACATGTCATAATGTTTCTTCACACAAATTATTTCCAAACCTTCCGAGAAGCCACTGCATTTAACAAATCCTCCCTTCATATTTATCACAGTTACCATATGTATCCTGCTACTAAAGAGGTCCTGGACCTTACATAGTTAATGGTCTCTTACCATCAGAAAGGGAGCGTGCCACAAGGCTACCTGCACTGAGAGACCACAACACCCCACATTTCTTTTTAGCAACTGTTGAATCAGAATAACCAGTATATTCTTCCTCTACCCTTTCCTCATTCTCAGCTGTCTATTCATTTTGCAAATCATCATTCTCATTTCTCACCTTCTCTAATCTCATCCTCCCCTCCCTTTTCCCTTCTCACTATTTTACGCCCACGCTCTCCACATTTATTTCCCATAATCTTTCTCCCTCCCTCTTTTTGCTTCACTCATCCCTTTTCTCTCTTGTACAAGACCCCCAATTCCCTCTTTTATCATATTTTTTATTCTCAACTGCTCTGCACCTCTTATTAAATCTCCACCCTCAGATTACCAGTACTCTACATTTTTGCTTTGTCTGAAACATTGTAAACGTGAGACCATAAAAATATTTACTGAAATAAATATTTGACAGCTTGTGTTTGGGTTGCATGCATTTATATATATATATATATATATATATTATATATATATATATATATATATACAGTGTATATATTTTTTTTTAAGTGAAGAGAGTATTTCATACATACAAATATATAGTTCAAATACATATATGTTGTTAAATATTGGTTCTCCTTTTTTCCTCTCTTTCTCTTATTAGATATATCCAGGTCTTGTTGTCTGCATTATAAGCAGCCTCTGCAGTGTGCTCAGAATGTATGGCAGAGAGGGAGGGGCGTAGAAGGAAGAATAAAAAAGAGCAGAAGAGGGAAGGGGGGGGGGGGTCTGGTAGTGTAGGACAGTAAGAGAGAGCACTATTGAGGTGAAAAGGAGATATCTAAATGAGACTATTGAGGAGTGAACAAGTGAAATGAAGTGCTGTTTGGTGATGACATTTAAGAGGAGTATGGTGGCTAGTTTCCCTCAAAAAAGGCTAGTTATTAACATGTTTGTGCAAATTCAAGTCATATTTTATGGGCAAACACTAATACAGATGCACATACAGAGGGATACATAAACATTACAACTCATGGGAGTTGTAACATTTAGCTTATCATTTTATCTTCCACAATTCTGCACAGTGCAGAGTCTAGGAATTTATCAGTCTTACACACAGAAACTATGAAACACACACAATATATATTAGTTATACCTACACGGAAAGCTACAAAACTGATTTTTCACAAATTTGGCACAAGTAGTTCCAGCAAATATGTCAGTACACCAACAGCTAGAAAGCAACGTTTGCAAGGATTTGTTTCAAGTAGGTTATTTTGTAAAATATTCCTGAGAATAACGCATAGCATATCCTCAAAATGAACTGTGATTGGCTTAAAGCGGTTCCCTACTTACATGACCTGGACAATATGCAGCTTCCAAAGTCATTCATGAGTTTGAAATATGCATATTAAAGTGAAATGAAAACATTTTCTTGCACGTCAGGAATTAATCACTGCACTGTAAAAGATCTGCACACAAAATAATTGTTTTAAAACAATTTAAAATATAATTCTATATTGTTTTATGTACTTCTTAAAAAGCCTCTTGCATGTTGTTTATTCTTACTCTGCGGCGGTCAATTGCTTACAGATATAAATAAACTCCTGCACATGTCAAGCGATCACTGTGCAGCATGTATTATGGTCATATTTCTGAATTCCATGGAATGCATTTCAGCTTAAATTTTTCAGACTTAAGTTACAGGAAAAGTAGACAAAATAATGAAGGTGCACTGCAAAATGTTTTCAAGCCTTATATTTGCAAATGCATTTTGAATTTAAAATGTTATTACTTAAAGGGACATTGTACAGTAAGTATTGCAGTCTCTGATTTGCTTGGATGTTTTCTGACTATAAAACTCTATGGAAAGAGAAACAAGAAAAAATGAGCAGGGGCTTATAACACTCATTCTACTATAGCAGGTGTATTATTATAACATTTTACTTTTATCTGTGTTACATAAAATACAGAGGTAAAAACCTCTTTAAAGGGACAGTATACTATAAATTAGTTTTTCCCTTAATGTGTTTTCAATTACTTTTTTACCAACTGCAGAGTATAAAATGTATGAGATTTGCTTTTTTAAAGCTTATTTGTGTATATGAATTATCTAATTTTGTGTTTTGAAGCCACAACCTAATAAAATGGGTTGAGCTTGTAGGTATAATCAGATCTCATTACTTTATCAGATTGTGTACATATAAATACTTCTTTGTCTTATATCTGTCCGTAAACCAATCATTAATATATGGAGAGAACAATGGAAAATTAACATTTTATTACCTTATCTCTTTTATAACCCACTGGCAGTGTAATTTCTTCTACTGGCTGTGTTAATACAGCTTGGCCTCAAGGCCCAAAACTTTCAGGATGGGTGGGGATACCACAGGCTAAATAAACTAATTCAAATGCCAATATAAGGTTATTGGAAATACTTGTAAACAATTTAATCCAGCAGGTAAAGTGGGTCATTGGGAACAAATTAAAGGGGAGAACATTTTCAAGTAAACTGTCCCTTTAATTACCCAACAACGGAATACCATTAAAAACAAACGCCTAGATTACGAGTCTTGCGTTAGGGTTAAAAAGCAGCGTTGAGAGGTCCCAACGCTGCTTTTTAACGCCCGCTGGCATTGCCTATGATTACCCAAAAACTGAACTCGCCCATTGGGCGAGTAACTGCAAAAAATTACCAGCCTGCAGGAAAATTTACTTGCCCGTGCGCATCTGCATATGTGTACATTATACATTAAAAAGGACAAAAGACACCTTGTTGTTATAATCTCACAAACCTGTATTCTTTATTTTTGTATACATTCCTGACATTGGTCCAATTATACAATCATTGAACTATGGAATAGTGCAAAATTAGACTTTTAGTGAACTACTATTGATATATTTTAAGCAAATTTGAAAATAAAATGAATAACTGAGCCTCAGCCATTGTATTGAAGTCAATACTGAAAGTAACTGATCTATGCTGCACATGAAACATTGTTGAAACTGTTAACAGATGTCAATCTGAGTCAGAGTGCTCTGGGAAGTTCAACTCACAATCATAAACCTCATTAAGTCTTGACACCTCAAACTCTTCTGCTTGCTCCTCATCATTTTCAAGATGATCAAAAGGGATTGGAACTTCTGCAACCTCAGCAATTACTAAATTTGATGTTTCATTTGTAGACCTTTTGTATGTGACATTTCTCTTTCTTGGTCCTGCTGTTGCCCAATGCCTTACTGCATCACTTGGATCAAATTGATCTACAGGTGCAGAATGAAGGTTTACAATAATTAAATCTGACAATTTTGAAGTTATGAGGGAGGAGCGCCAGTCACTTTTGATCATCTTAATTTTGGAAAAGCCTCTTTCACATTCTGATGTGCTGACTGGCAAGGTTAGGATCAAGTCCATCAAACTCAGAAGATGGCCACATTTATCTCCAAATTCTCTGTTGAGTTCAGGCCAGGTGACCGTTTTCAGCTTCTTCTCCCAGTCATTCTTGTTATACAAACTAGTCTTAAGAACTGTCCATTCATTCACTATTTCCCTACAACTAACACCCTGTGTCTCTAGTACTGGTTGAAACTGACTAGTCAGAGTTACAATGTCTTCATTGCCAAAGTCTGGAAGAAAGAAAACAAGAAATTCCTTGCAAACACGTTTGATGCATATTTTTTTTGTTCTACTAAAATAAACTATACTAATTAGGACATATTAATCAAAATATATGTAATTCAATAACATCTTTTTGTTTAATATGTCCTAATAATATTTTACATTAGAGAACATCTCTAATTACATTTTAAATGTAGAAATACCTTCTGAGTTTTCTTTGTCAGGCCATGTTTTGAAGGATGTCACCGATGTTGCCTGAAGAACTCCTTCTTCAATGTCTTCAAAACGATCTTCAAAGTTGGACTGTATTGCTTCCAGAAACTTCTTTTTTGAACTCTTGAAGGCATCATTCTTTCCTTTCAACTCAACTCCTTCAAACCTAGCTGTGCCATCTTCATCATACTGAATAGAATGAAGAAGTGACCCAGGTACAGGCCTGGAACATATATGAACATAAGAACAAAACCTCTTATAGAACAAAACAACAAAACAAAAAAGTACATACCTCTCTTTCAGAGCGATCAGTATTTTTTTTGTCACTTCCAAACTGTTGTGGACATCTGCAACACTTGCATTTTGGTGTTGGACAAGTTGCATAGCTGTAAAAGCACATCCTACATGAAGCAAGCATACTGGACCATTGACAGACTTGTAACAGCTCTGTAAAAGCATCTGGCATTTGCTTGCTGTTCTCCTCTCACACCTTTTGCATCAGGATATTGGACCTAGAAATAAAGAGAAAGTATACATAATTGCCCTGCTTATCTCTCATTTTTTATTCTTTCTTTCTCTCTTTCTCTCTCTCTCTCTCTCTCTCTGGGATTTGGTTTCTCAATTTTGAGAGACAGAGATAGGGAGGGAGAGCTAGAGAAAGAGGCAGAGAGAGTGAATGACAGCAGCACAGGAGAGATAAAAGGAATTAGAGGTAGGGGGAAAGGGACAGATAGGGAGGAACAGGAGTGGGGAGGGTGAAATGGAGGGAGAGAAAGGGGGCTTGAGAGACATGGGGAGAAAGCAAGGGAAGGCTGGAGAGATAGAGAGAGCAGAGTGAAGGGGCAGAGGTCTACATACCTGATCAAGATGTTGTATAATTGCTTTGTAACCTTTGAGGAAATGGTCAAGTGCACGCCAGAAGTGGCCTACCCATCGTGTCCCATCTGCTTGTGTAGGCAATAGTGGCCTCATTTTCAAAGAAGCATAGCTGTTCTTAAGATTTGCACAGTTGAGTGCTGACTTGTGATAAAATAAATATAACCCTAGAAGTAGATCCTTTAACTTCTGATGACTCTCATTATTGGCTGCTGTGTCCCTGACACTGAGCTCCAAGAGGTGACTCATGCAGTGAATTGCAACAACATGCTTTCTCTGTCCTTTTAGCTTCTGCACAACTCCTCCATTTTTTCCCAGCATCACTGCTGCTCCATCAGTGCCTATTGCAACTAGTTTCTCCTTCCACGACTGGTGACGGTGTTGTGTAACTGCTGCATTTACTGCCTGAGAAATTGTTTCAGCATCAGCCTTTTCAACTGACTGCAAAGCCACAAATCTTGTGTGTACCTTGCCTTCTATTGCAAATCTAGCATAAATAATTTCTTCCTCCACCACTGCACTATCAACTGAACCATCACACAAGACTGCAAGAAACTTGGCAGCTGCATATTTTGTTTTTGTATGTTTTCTTTCTTCCTGTGCAAGAAAGTGTACAAATGACCGTGCTGATATGGCATTAAGATTGGTATCTCCCACATCCAAACCCTTCATTTTGTCAAGTCTGTAGAAACAAAATAGTCAAGAGATAAAAATTAGCATTTTGGACAGAAAGTAATATAAACCAAGCACACAGTTAGGGAAAAACCAAACACATACAATAAAAGCATACACTTACTTGCACAAATCTGGAAAGTCAGAGAAAGGCCTCGATTTAATGGCAAGGAGATGAGCGTTGCGAAACAGTAGTTTTAGTTTCTCTGTCTGTGCCTTTGTCATGGTAGCGATTGCCTGTCCAGCAGGTGTTTCAGTCTGCTTTAATTTTCAGTTTGACTCACACTGGACACTCCACAGTTGCCCTGATGAAAGCTCATGTGATCGAATACCTTCAAGTTTCATTGTGCTGGTACCTTCCACAAATGCATTCCATTTGTTTGAAAATGCCTGGCATACACTACATAGCATAACCTGTTTTGAGCTGTTGTAAAAACACAAACCACTCTCTCTTTTCCCCTTATCATTAATCATCCAGCTGTCTTTGAATTGTCTCTCTCTCTTTTC
This sequence comes from Bombina bombina, assembly GCF_027579735.1. NCBI lineage: Eukaryota > Metazoa > Chordata > Amphibia > Anura > Bombinatoridae > Bombina > Bombina bombina. The sequence goes on along the minus strand of NC_069502.1, from coordinate 461,401,552 downwards.
CTTTTCATATTGTCTGGCCCTTTCTCTCTTTTCTGCATCATCTACCTTCTTCTTCTTTGATGGTTCACTGACATTATTAAGATAGCGCCACATCATATAGCCATCACTTTGAAATGGAAAATTATTTATCAGTAAGTCTGCAAAATATATGTAAACCTGAGCATCATATTCTGCTCCCAAAAAAATAGTGCGTATGCTGTGACATTGCTAAGGTAACTTCCAGAAGCATGGTCGGTATGTCAGAAAAATATAGAGTAATGCAAACCTGAGCAGCACTTTCTTTCATTATTTCTGCTGCTATTGTAGTCCATACAAAATTGTGCATTAGCTGCAACATCGCTAACAAGGTGCCCCACAAAACATAAAGCGTCTGCCGTTAACGAGGAGCTTTGCTGTGACATCAATGTGATCCGGAACATAAGCTTGTATCAATGCTCCCAAATAAAAGTAGTACGCCCTGATGTGACATCACTAACAACAGACAAGCAAGCTAGATGGAATTAATGCGCTGTGCTGTGCTAGTATTTAGTATTAAGGCGCTGCTGTAAAAAAAATAGTGCGGGAAATAGTGCGGCTGTAGTATTATGAAAAAAAAAGATAGAACACAATATTATGCCCCCCCAAAAAATAGTGCAAAGCTGCCAATGGTGAGATCTCCAGCTAGCTGGTAAATTGTAAATTTACTTGCCCGCAGGAATTTTTACTCGCCATTGGCGACCGGACCGGTCTATTCATATGCGCTGCGCTGGTATTACGAGTCTGGCAGGTACAGGTGTACCACTCTCTTTTGTTCCGTGACTCGAGCATACCGCAAATCCACTTACGTAAATTGCGTATCCTATCTTTTTAATGGGATTTGCCTAACACCGGTATTACGAGTCTTGGAAAAAGTGAGCGGTACACCCCCTGCTGTCAAGACTCCTACCGCATTTAAAAGTCAGTAGTTAAGAGTTTTATGGGCTAACGCCGTAACATAAAACTCTTAACTAAAGTGATAAAAAGTACACTAACACCCATAAACTACCTATTAACCCCTAAACCGAGTCCCCCCCGCACATCACAAACACTTAAATAAATTATTTAACCCCTAATCTGCAGACCGGACATCGCCGCCACTGTAATAAATATATTAACCCCTAAACCGCCGCACTCCCGCATCGCAAACACTAATTAAATTTTATTAACCCCTAATCTGCCGTCCCTAACATTGTTGACACCTACCTACATTTATTAACCCCTAATTTGCCGCCCCCAACGTCGCCGCAACTATATTAAATTATTAACCCCTAAACCTAAGTCTAACTCTAACACCCCATAACTTAAAGGGACAGTAAACCTTAAAAATAATGTTATATAATTCTGCACATAGTGCAGAATTATATAACATTATATTAGCCAACCTTTGTAAATCATAATATTCCCTTTTTATTTTGTAAAAATACCGCTGTTTTACAGACCCGCTCTCTGTACTCTGCTGAGCGGGTCTGTTGTTTTTACTGAGCACATCGGGCCAGCTGTATAGTCACAGCCCGGCCCGACCGCGCCATTATACACAGTGCAGCTCGCTCCTGCTATGTCTGACAGCGGGAGCGAGCTGCACTGTGTCTAATGGCGCGGTCGGGCCGGGCTGTGACTATACAGCTGGCCCGATGCGCTCAGTAAAAACAACAGACCCGCTCAGCAGAGTACAGAGAGCGGGTCTGTAAAACAGCTGTATTTTTACAAAATATAAAGGGAATATTATGATTTACAAAGGTTGGCTAATATAATGTTATATAATTCTGCACTATGTGCAGAATTATATAACATTATTTATAAGGTTTACTGACCCTTTAAATATAATTTAAAATAATCAGAAAAAAATACTACAATTAAATAAATTATTTTTATTTAAAACTAAATACTTACCTATAAAATAAACCCTAAAATAGCTACAATATAACTAATAATTCCATTGTAGCTATCTCAGGGTTTATTTTTATTTTACAGGCAACTTTGTATTTATTTTAAATAGGTACAATAGTTATTAAATAGTTATTAACTATTTAATAACTTCCTAGTTGAAATAAGTACCCTAACCTAAGTTACAATTACACCTAACAATACACTATAATTAAATAAATTACTTAAATTAACTACAATTAATTACAATTAAATTAAATAAACTAAAGTACGAAAAAAACAAACACTAAATTACAGAAAATAATAAAATAATGACAAGAATTTTAAACTAATTACACCTAATCTAATCCCCCTAATAAAATAAAAAGCCCCCAAAATAATATAAATCCTTACCCTATACTAAATTACAAATAGCCCTTAAAAGGGCCTTTTGCGGGGCATTGTCCCAAAGTAATCAGCTCTTTTACCTGTAAAAAAAATACAATACCCCCCCAACATTAAAACCCACCACCCACACACCCAACCCTACTCTAAAACCCACCCAATCCCCCCTTAATAAATCTGACGACTAACACTAAATGACGGTACCTTTAAGTGACGTCATCCAAGATGGCGTCCCTTAAATTCCGATTGGAAGATAGAATTCTATCAGCCAATCGGAATTAAGGTAGAAAAAATCCTATTGGCTGATGCAATCAGCCAATAGGATTGAAGTTCAATCCTATTGGCTGATCCAATCGGCCAATAGGATTGAGCTCGCATTCTATTGGCTGATAAAAGGGATTTTTATTATTTTGGAGGGCTTTTTTATTTTATTAGGGGGATTAGATTAGGTGTAATTAGTTTAAAATTCTTGTAATTATTTTATTATTTTCTGTAATTTAGTGGAAGGGGTTTTCGTACTTTAGTTTATTTAATTTATTTGTAATTAATTGTAGTTAATTTAGGTAATTTATTTAATTATAGTGTATTGTTAGGTGTAATAGTTTTAAATAGGAATAATTTAGTGAATTGTAATTATTTTATTTAGATTTATTTAAATTATATTTAAGTTAGGGGGTGTTAGGGTTAGACTTAGATTTAGGGGTTAATAACTTTATTATAGTGGCGGCGACATTGGCGGCGGCAGATTGGGGTTAATAAGTGTAGTTAGGTGGCGGCGACATTGAGGGCGGCAGAGTAGGGGTTAATATATAAAAAGTAGGTGTCTGCGATGTTGGGGGCAGCAGATTAGGGGTTCATAGGGATAATGTAGGTGGTGGCGGTGTCCGGAGCGGCAGATTAGTGGTTAATAATAAAATGCAGGTGTCGGCGATGTCGGGGGTGGCGGATTAGGGGTTAATAAGTGTAAGATTAGGGGTGTTTAGACTCGGGGTTCATGTTAGGGTGTTAGGTGTAGACATAAAAAGTATTTCTCTTGTTAAGTGTATCCAGTCCACGGATCATCCATTACTTGTGGGATATTCTCCTTCCCAACAGGAAGTTGCAAGAGGATCACCCACAGCAGAGCTGCTATATAGCTCCTCCCCTCACTGCCATATCCAGTCATTCTCTTGCAAGAGGAGCGTGGTGTATTATAGTTAGTTTTTTAACTTCAATCAAAAATTTGTTATCAATGCTCCCAAATAAAAGTAGTACGCCCTGATGTGACATCACTAACAACAGACAAGCAAGCTAGATGGAATTAATGCGCTGTGCTGTGCTAGTATTTAGTATTAAGGAGCTGCTGTAAAAAAAATAGTGCGGGAAATAGTGCGGCTGCAGTATTATGAAAAAAAAAGATAGAACACAATATTATGCCCCCCCAAAAAATAGTGCAAAGCTGCCAATGGTGAGATCTCCAGCCAGCTGGTAAATTGTAAATTTACTTGCCCGCAGGAATTTTTACTCGCCATTGGCGACCGGACCGGTCTATTCATATGCGCTGCGCTGGTATTACGAGTCTGGCAGGTACAGGTGTACCACTCTCTTTTGTTCCGTGACTCGAGCATACCGCAAATCCACTTACGTAAATTGCGTATACTATCTTTTTAATGGGATTTGCCTAACACCGGTATTACGAGTCTTGGAAAAAGTGAGCGGTACACCCCCTGCTGTCAAGACTCCTACCGCATTTAAAAGTCAGTAGTTAAGAGTTTTATGGGCTAACGCCGTAACATAAAACTCTTAACTAAAGTGATAAAAAGTACACTAACACCCATAAACTACCTATTAACCCCTAAACCGAGTCCCCCCCGCACATCACAAACACTTAAATAAATTCTTTAACCCCTAATCTGCAGACCGGACATCGCCGCCACTGTAATAAATATATTAACCCCTAAACCGCCGCACTCCCACATCGCAAACACTAATTAAATTTTATTAACCCCTAATCTGCCGTCCCTAACATTGTCGACACCTACCTACATTTATTAACCCCTAATTTGCCGCCCCTAACGTCGCCGCAACTATATTAAATTATTAACCCCTAAACCTAAGTCTAACTCTAACACCCCATAACTTAAAGGGACAGTAAACCTTAAAAATAATGTTATATAATTCTGCACATAGTGCAGAATTATATAACATTATATTAGCCAACCTTTGTAAATCATAATATTCCCTTTTTATTTTGTAAAAATACCGCTGTTTTACAGACCCGCTCTCTGTACTCTGCTGAGCGGGTCTGTTGTTTTTACTGAGCACATCGGGCCAGCTGTATAGTCACAGCCCGGCCCGACCGCGCCATTATACACAGTGCAGCTCGCTCCTGCTATGTCTGACAGCGGGAGCGAGCTGCACTGTGTCTAATGGCGCGGTCGGGCCGGGCTGTGACTATACAGCTGGCCCGATGCGCTCAGTAAAAACAACAGACCCGCTCAGCAGAGTACAGAGAGCGGGTCTGTAAAACAGCTGTATTTTTACAAAATATAAAGGGAATATTATGATTTACAAAGGTTGGCTAATATAATGTTATATAATTCTGCACTATGTGCAGAATTATATAACATTATTTATAAGGTTTACTGACCCTTTAAATATAATTTAAAATAATCAGAAAAAAATACTACAATTAAATAAATTATTTTTATTTAAAACTAAATACTTACCTATAAAATAAACCCTAAAATAGCTACAATATAACTAATAATTCCATTGTAGCTATCTCAGGGTTTATTTTTATTTTACAGGCAACTTTGTATTTATTTTAAATAGGTACAATAGTTATTAAATAGTTATTAACTATTTAATAACTTCCTAGTTGAAATAAGTACCCTAACCTAAGTTACAATTACACCTAACAATACACTATAATTAAATAAATTACTTAAATTAACTACAATTAATTACAATTAAATTAAATAAACTAAAGTACGAAAAAAAAAAAACACTAAATTACAGAAAATAATAAAATAATGACAAGAATTTTAAACTAATTACACCTAATCTAATCCCCCTAATAAAATAAAAAGCCCCCCAAAATAATATAAATCCTTACCCTATACTAAATTACAAATAGCCCTTAAAAGGGCCTTTTGCGGGGCATTGTCCCAAAGTAATCAGCTCTTTTACCTGTAAAAAAAAATACAATACCCCCCCAACATTAAAACCCACCACCCACACACCCAACCCTACTCTAAAACCCACCCAATCCCCCCTTAATAAATCTGACGACTAACACTAAATGACGGTACCTTTAAGTGACGTCATCCAAGATGGCGTCCCTTAAATTCCGATTGGAAGATAGAATTCTATCAGCCAATCGGAATTAAGGTAGAAAAAATCCTATTGGCTGATGCAATCAGCCAATAGGATTGAAGTTCAATCCTATTGGCTGATGCAATCAGCCAATAGGATTGAAGTTCAATCCTATTGGCTGATCCAATCGGCCAATAGGATTGAGCTCGCATTCTATTGGCTGATAAAAGGGATTTTTATTATTTTGGAGGGCTTTTTTATTTTATTAGGGGGATTAGATTAGGTGTAATTAGTTTAAAATTCTTGTAATTATTTTATTATTTTCTGTAATTTAGTGGAAGGGGTTTTCGTACTTTAGTTTATTTAATTTATTTGTAATTAATTGTAGTTAATTTAGGTAATTTATTTAATTATAGTGTATTGTTAGGTGTAATAGTTTTAAATAGGAATAATTTAGTGAATTGTAATTATTTTATTTAGATTTATTTAAATTATATTTAAGTTAGGGGGTGTTAGGGTTAGACTTAGATTTAGGGGTTAATAACTTTATTATAGTGGCGGCGACATTGGCGGCGGCAGATTAGGGGTTAATAAGTGTAGTTAGGTGGCGGCGACATTGAGGGCGGCAGAGTAGGGGTTAATATATAAAAAGTAGGTGTCTGCGATGTTGGGGGCAGCAGATTAGGGGTTCATAGGGATAATGTAGGTGGTGGCGGTGTCCGGAGCGGCAGATTAGTGGTTAATAATAAAATGCAGGTGTCGGCGATGTCGGGGGTGGCGGATTAGGGGTTAATAAGTGTAAGATTAGGGGTGTTTAGACTCGGGGTTCATGTTAGGGTGTTAGGTGTAGACATAAAAAGTATTTCTCTTGTTAAGTGTATCCAGTCCACGGATCATCCATTACTTGTGGGATATTCTCCTTCCCAACAGGAAGTTGCAAGAGGATCACCCACAGCAGAGCTGCTATATAGCTCCTCCCCTCACTGCCATATCCAGTCATTCTCTTGCAAGAGGAGAGTGGTGTATTATAGTTAGTTTTTTAACTTCAATCAAAAGTTTGTTATTTTTAAATGGTACCGGAGTGTACTGTTTCATCAAAGGCAGTATTAGAAGAAGAATCTGCCTGTGATTTCTATGATCTTAGCAGAAGTAACTAAGATCAATTGCTGTTCTCACATATTCTGAGGAGTGAGGTAACTTCAGAGAGGGAATGGCGTGCAGGTTTTCCTGCAATAAGGTATGTGCAGTAAACATATTTCTAGGGATGGAATTTGCTAGAAAAATGCTGCTGATACCGGATTAATGTAAGTTAAGCCTTAAATGCAGTGATAGCGACTGGTATCAGGCTTATTAACAGAGATACATACTCTTATAAGAGTGTAATATAAAACTTTTGCTGGCATGTTAATCGTTTTTATATATGTTTGTTGACAAAACTTATTGGGGCCTAGTTTTTCTCCACATGGCTGGCTTGATTTTTGCCTAGAAACAGTTTCCTCAGGCTTTCCACTGTTGTAATATGAGTGGGAGGGGCCTTTTTTAGTGATTTTCTGTGCAGCTAAAAATACTGACAGAGACATTCAGCTTCCCTCTGCATGATACAGGACATCTCTGAAGGACTCAAAAGGCTTCAAAGTCGTGTTTGAGGAGGGTAACAAAACTGTGGCAGTTGTTGTGACTGTTTAAAAACAAACAAACAAAAAAAAGTTTTTGTCATTTATTATTCTGTTTTTGTTATTAAGGGGTTAATCATCCATTTGCAAGTGGGTGCAATGCTCTGCTGACTTGTTACATACACTGTAAAAATTTTGTTAGTGTAACTGCCTTTTTTCACTGTTATTTCAAATTTTGTCAAAATTTGTTTCTCTTAAAGGCACAGTAACGTTTTTTATATTGCTTGTTAACTTGCTTTAAAGTGTTTTCCAAGCTTGCTAGTCTCATTGCTAGTCTGTACAAACATGTCTGAAACAGAGGATACTTGTTCATTATGTTTAAAAGCCATGGTGGAGCCCCATAGGAGAATGTGTACTAAATGTATTGATTTCACCTTAAACAGTAAAAATCAGTCTTTATCTATAAAAGAATTGTCACCAGAGGGGTCTGTCGAGGGGGAAGTTATGCCGACTAACTCTCCCCACGTGTCGGACCCTTCGCCTCCCGCTCAAGGGACGCACGCTAATATGGCGCCAAGTACATCAGGGACGCCCATAGCGATTACTTTGCAGGACATGGCTGCAATCATGAATAATACCGTCAGAGGTATTATCCAGATTGCCTGAATTGAGAGGCAAGCGCGATAGCTCTGGGGTTAGACGAGATACAGAGCGCGTAGATGTTGTAAGAGCCATGTCTGATACTGCGTCACAATATGCAGAACCTGAGGACGGAGAGCTTCAGTCTGTGGGTGACGTCTCTGAATCGGGGAGACCTGATTCAGAGATTTCTAATTTTAAATTTAAGCTTGAGAACCTCCGTGTATTGCTTGGGGAGGTATTAGCTGCTCTGAATGACTGACACAATTGCAGTGCCAGAGAAATTGTGTAGGCTGGATAAATACTATGCAGTGCCGGTGAGTACTGATGTTTTTCCAATACCTAAAAGGCTTACAGAAATTATTAGTGGGATAGGCCCGGTGTGCCCTTTTCCCCACCTCCTATATTTAGAAAAATGTTTCCAATAGATGCCACTACACGGGACTTATGGCAGACTGTCCCTAAGGTGGAGGGAGCAGTTTCTACTTTAGCAAAGCGTACCACTATCCCGGTTGAGGACAGTTGTGCTTTCTCAGATCCAATGGATAAAAAAATTAGAGGTTACCTTAAGAAAATGTTTATTCAACAAGGTTTTATTTTACAGCCCCTTGCATGCATTGCGCCTGTCACTGCTGCAGCGGCATTCTGGTTTGAGGCCCTGGAAGAGGCCATCCATACAGCTCCATTGACTGAAATTGTTGACAAGCTTAGAACTCTTAAGCTAGCTAACTCATTTGTTTCTGATGCCATTGTTCATTTTACTAAACTAACGGCTAAGAATTCCGGATTCGCCATCCAGGCGCGTAGGGCGATATGGCTCAAATCCTGGTCAGCTGATGTGACTTCAAAGTCTAAATTACTCAACATTCCTTTCAAGGGGCAGACCTTATTCGGGCCTGGTTTGAAAGAAATTATTGCTGACATTACTGGAGGTAAGGGTCATACCCTTCCTCAGGACAGGGCCAAATCAAAGGCCAAACAGTCTAATTTTTGTGCCTTTCGAAATTTCAAGGCAGGTGCAGCATCAACTTCCTCTGCTTCAAAACAAGAGGGAACTTTTGCTCAATTCAAGCAGGCCTGGAAACCTAACCAGTCCTGGAACAAGGGCAAGCAGGCCAGAAAGCCTGCTGCTGCCTCTAAGACAGCATGAAGGAGCGGCCCCCTATCCGACAACGGATCTAGTAGGGGGCAGACTCTCTCTCTTCGCCCAGGCGTGGGCAAGAGATGTTCAGGATCCCTGGGCGTTGGAGATCATATCTCAGGGATATCTTCTGGACTTCAAAGCTTCTCCTCCACAAGGGAGATTTCACCTTTCAAGATTATCTGCAAACCAGATAAAGAAAGAGGCATTCCTAAGCTGCGTACAAGATCTCCTTGTATTGGGAGTGATCCATCCAGTTCCGCGGACGGAACAAGGACAGGGGTTTTATTCAAATCTGTTTGTGGTTCCCAAAAAAGAGGGAACCTTCAGACCAATTTTGGATTTAAAGATCCTAAACAAATTCCTCAGAGTTCCATCATTCAAGATGGAAACTATTCGAACCATTTTACCCATGATCCAAGAGGGTCAGTACATGACCACAGTGGACTTAAAGGATGCCTACCTTCACATTCCGATTCACAAGAATCATCATCAGTTCCTGAGGTTTGCCTTTCTAGACAGGCATTACCAATTTGTAGCTCTTCCATTCGGGTTGGCTACAGCCCCAAGAATTTTTACAAAGGTTCTGGGCTCACTTCTGGCGGTCCTAAGACCGCGAGGCATAGCGGTGGCTCCTTACCTGGACGACATCCTGATACAGACGTCAAGCTTTCAAATTGCCAAATCTCATACAGAGATAGTTCTGGAATTCCTGAGGTCGCATGGGTGGAAAGTGAACGAAGAAAAGAGTTCTCTATCTCCTCTCACAAGGGTTTCCTTCCTAGGGACTCTAATAGATTCTGTAGAAATGAAAATTTACCTGACGGAGTCCAGGTTATCAAAACTTCTAAATGCTTGCCGTGTTCTTCACTCCATTCCGCGCCCCACGGTGGCTCAGTGCATGGAAGTAATCGGCTTAATGGTAGCGGCGATGGACATAGTGCCATTCGCGCGTCTGCATCTCAGACCGCTGCAATTATGCATGCTCAGTCAGTGGAATGGGGATTACACAGATTTGTCCCCTCTACTAAATCTGGGTCAGGAAACCAGAGATTCTCTTCTCTGGTGGTTATCTCGGGCCCATCTGTCCAAGGGTATGACCTTTCGCAGACCAGATTAGACAATTGTGACAACAGATGCCAGCCTTCTAGGTTGGGGTGCAGTCTGGAACTCCCTGAAGGCTCAGGGTTCATGGACTCCGGAGGAGAAACTCCTCCCAATAAATATTCTGGAGTTAAGAGCAATATTCAATGCTCTTCTGGCTTGGCCTCAGCTAGCAACACTGAGGTTCATCAGATTTCAGTCGGACAACATCACGACTGTGGCTTACATCAACCATCAAGGGGGAACCAGGAGTTCCCTAGCAATGTCAGAAGTCTCCAAGATAATTCGCTGGGCAGAGACTCACTCTTGCCACCTGTCAGCGATCCATATCCCAGGTCTAGAGAACTGGGAGGCGGATTTTCTAAGTCGTCAGACTTTTTATCCGGGGGAATGGGAACTCCATCCGGAGGTGTTTGCTCAATTGGTTCTCCGTTGGGGCAAACCAGAATTGGATCTCATGGCGTCTCGCCAGAACGCCAAGCTTCCTTGTTACGGATCCAGGTCCAGGGACCCAGAAGCGGCACTGATAGATGCTCTAGCAGCGCATTGGTTCTTCAACCTGGCTTATGTGTTTCCACCGTTTCCTTTGCTCCCTCGTCTGATTGCCAAAATCAAACAGGAAAGAGCATCGGTGATATTGATAGCGCCTGCGTGGCCACGCAGGACCTGGTATGCAGACCTAGTGGACATGTCATCCTTTCCACCATGGACTCTGCCTCTGAGACAAGACCTTCTAATACAAGGTCCTTTCAATCATCCGAATCTACTTTCTCTGTATAACAACGTGTATTTTGTGGATCTCAACTGCGGTTTTGGTGGAATGTATGCCTTCTGCAAAGATACAGTGAGTGTCTTACAAAGTATCACTTGGATTAGGCAACAAGGTTACTATTGAATTCGTGTGACCTGAAGCAGTATTTCTAGTTCAGGTTAACTAATGAAGTAGGAACCAGTACTAATAGGTAAGAGCTTAACAAGAGCACTGTAATAGTTAATGCAGCAGTAGTATCTCTGTCAGTGATAAAAGTTCTTGTCTCTGGCTAGAGGAAGTCTGAATCTCTGAGATGCAGAGCTGCGTGAGCTGACAGGTTGCTGTGTCTCTGTAATGCTGAGTACTGTGGAGCGGGCCGAGCTGACAGGCTGCTGTGTCTCTGTAACGCTGAGTACTGTGGAGCGGGCCGAGCTGACAGGCTGCTGTAAGAATGAACACAGTAATGTTGGGGGCCTGAGCTAGTAGAAGCGGTGAGCGGATCCGCGCTGAAAGCAATCCTCCTTGCTTGTCTAAGGTTAAAGTCCCAATTATGTGAAAGTCCGGTTAGCTGGGGAATTACCGGAGATGACCGCGAGTGCGGTTACAGATAGCGGCTGCAGCTGGGAGTGAATGGTTCCCAAAGGGGAGTTGTGAGCTATGGCGAATAGTAAACAGCTCAATTAAGTTGTATCCAGCAAGCAGGGAAATAATAATTATATCCTTTGAAGGAAATTCGAAGAGGCTTCTTGTAGTGAAGCAAAGTTCTTTAGGCAGGTAAACTTTCCTGAGAGATAGGAGAATTCCTTAAGGCTGCACTGTATGGCAGTTAGCAACTAACTGGAATAACAATACTGAAGCAAGGGAGAAGGGCGTGTCCAGGGTTTAAATAACCTTCTCAGGTAAGAGCAAAGGTAAATTTAAAGGGGCAGGAAGGAATTGGAATAAATCCATGACATATCCCCCTCCTCAAGGTAGCTGCCCCGCAGCTAGAAACCTCGGACGGTCCGGATTCCTCCTGTGGAACAAGGAGACCAATCTGGGAGCATGCACATTCGAGGAAGGTTCCCACGAATCCTCTTCGTCTGTGAAACCCTTCCAGTGGATAAGGTATTGCAGAACTCCTTTGTAGATACGTGAATCCTGTATAGATTCGACTTCGTATTCCTCATCAGGTTCGAGCAATGTCTCGGGGGATGATACGTTGATGAACCGTCTGGTTTCACGGTAGGGCTTCAACAATGAAACGTGGAAAGTGGGATGTAATCGAGAATTCGATGGCAACTTTAAAGTTACAGCGTTCTGATTAACTATCCTTGCTATCGGATAGGGACCAATAAAAGCTGCGCTAAGCTTCTTGCTTGGAGTCTTAAGTTTGATGTTCTTTGTAGATAACCATACGAGATCACCAATGTTATATGAGGGTGGCTGACGTCTACGCAGATTATAGTAATGGCTTTGATAGTTTTGAGCTTCTTGTATCTGGTTTTTCAGTTCCAAGAAAAGATCCTGGAGGTTTTTAGTGAGGTCATCAAGGTTCGGACAATGTGAATCCATTCTAGGATGAAGTTGAAAAGTAGGATGATAAGCATAATTTGCGAAGAAAGGTGTTTTAAGGGTAGTAGAACTCGTGGAATTATTGTAGGCATATTCTGCCATAGCAAGGGTGAATGCCCACTGATCCTGTTGGTTGGAACAATAGGAACGTATATACTGTTCGAGCCATTGGTTTATTCTCTCCGTTTGGCCATTAGTTTGTGGGTGGAATGAAGAGGAAAACCGGAGTTCTACTTGCATACTGTTGCATAAATGTTTCCAAAACTGGGAGGTGAATTGACTTCCTCTGTCTGTTACAATAGCATCTGGGAGACCGTGTAATTTAACAATATTATTTAGGAATAACATGGCAAGTTCAGACGATGTGGGAAGCTTGTGGTATGGCAAGAAATGAGCCATTTTAGTCAGATGATCGACTACCACAAGTATGGTGTTATAACCGTTTGACAAGGGAAGTTCCACTATAAAGTCCATTCCTATGGTTTGCCAGGGACGGTCAGGAATCGGTAGACGTAACAACAGCCCGAAAGGAGGTTTTCTTTCTGTTTTGGAAATGGTACAGACATGACAACTTTGTACATATTTTTTTACTGTTGATCTGATAGCGGGCCACCAGTAAGTCCGGGTGAGGAGATCATAGGTTTTATTGATTCCTAGATGTCCTGCCATAGGTGAGTCATGATGTTCTTTTAATAGGTTGTCACGTAGGGAGGGAGGAACATAAAGACGTCCGTGGTGGTAATAGAGACCATCATGTCCTAAAATAAGATCCTCTTTGGGAATGGAAGGGTCTTCCTTCTGGAGAATTTGAAGAATATCAGGATAGGTTGGTGATAAAGCAATTATTTGATTAGCTGGTATGATGGTACTGGGAGCACTGAAAGATGGTGGTTTAGAATCTTTCCTGGAAAGTGCATCCGCTTTCCCATTTTTGCTACCAGGTCTGTAAGTAATATGAAAATCAAAACGAGAAAGGAATAAGCTCCATTCTATAACAACGTGTATTTTGTGGATCTCAACTGCGGTTTTGGTGGAATGTATGCCTTCTGCAAAGATACAGTGAGTGTCTTACAAAGTATCACTTGGATTAGGCAACAAGGTTACTATTGAATTCGTGTGACCTGAAGCAGTATTTCTAGTTCAGGTTAACTAATGAAGTAGGAACCAGTACTAATAGGTAAGAGCTTAACAAGAGCACTGTAATAGTTAATGCAGCAGTAGTATCTCTGTCAGTGATAAAAGTTCTTGTCTCTGGCTAGAGGAAGTCTGAATCTCTGAGATGCAGAGCTGCGTGAGCTGACAGGTTGCTGTGTCTCTGTAATGCTGAGTACTGTGGAGCGGGCCGAGCTGACAGGCTGCTGTGTCTCTGTAACGCTGAGTACTGTGGAGCGGGCCGAGCTGACAGGCTGCTGTAAGAATGAACACAGTAATGTTGGGGGCCTGAGTAGTAGAAGCGGTGAGCGGATCCGCGCTGAAAGCAATCCTCCTTGCTTGTCTAAGGTTAAAGTCCCAATTATGTGAAAGTCCGGTTAGCTGGGGAATTACCGGAGATGACCGCGAGTGCGGTTACAGATAGCGGCTGCAGCTGGGAGTGAATGGTTCCCAAAGGGGAGTTGTGAGCTATGGCGAATAGTAAACAGCTCAATTAAGTTGTATCCAGCAAGCAGGGAAATAATAATTATATCCTTTGAAGGAAATTCGAAGAGGCTTCTTGTAGTGAAGCAAAGTTCTTTAGGCAGGTAAACTTTCCTGAGAGATAGGAGAATTCCTTAAGGCTGCACTGTATGGCAGTTAGCAACTAACTGAAATAACAATACTGAAGCAAGGGAGAAGGGCGTGTCCAGGGTTTAAATAACCTTCTCAGGTAAGAGCAAAGGTAAATTTAAAGGGGCAGGAAGGAATTGGAATAAATCCATGACACTCTGAGACTGACTGCATGGAGATTGAACGCTTGATCCTATCAAAGCGTGGCTTCTCCGAGTCAGTAATTGATACCTTAATACAGGCACGAAAGCCTGTCACCAGGAAAATTTACCACAAGATATGGCGTAAATATCTTCATTGGTGTGAATCCAAGAATTACTCATGGAGTAGGGTTAGGATTCCTTGGATATTGTCCTTCCTCCAAGAGGGTTTGGACAAAGGATTATCAGCTAGTTCTTTAAAGGGACAGATTTCTGCTCTGTCAATTCTTTTACACAAGTGTCTGACAGAAGTTCCAGACGTTCAGGCATTTTGTCAGGCTTTAGTTAGAATTAAGCCTGTGTTTAAACCTGTTGCTCCTCCATGGAGCTTAAACTTGGTTCTTAAAGTTCTTCAAGGGGTTCCGTTTGAACCCCTTCATTCTATTGATATCAAACTTCTTTCATGGAAAGTTCTTTTTCTGATGGCTATTTCCTTGGCTCGAAGAGTTATCTGCCTTACATTGTGATTCTCCTTATCTGATCTTTCATTCAGATAAAGTTGTTCTGCGTACAAAACCTGGGTTTTTACCTAAGGTGGTTTCTAACAAGAATATCAATCAAGAGATTGTTGTTCCATCATTATGTCCTAATCCTTCTTCAAAGAAGGAACGTCTTTTGCATAATCTAGACGTAGTCCGTGCCTTGAAGTTTTACTTACAGGCTACTAAAGATTTTCGCCAAACATCTAACCTGTTTGTTGTTTACTCTGGACAGAGGAGAGGTCAGAAGACCTCGGCAACCTCTCTTTCTTTTTGGCTTCGGAGTATAATCCGTTTAGCCTATGAGACTGCTGGACAGCAGCCTCCTGAAAGGATTACAGCTCATTCTACTAGAGCTGTGGCTTCCACCTGGGCCTTTAAAAATGAGGCCTCTGTTGAACAGATTTGCAAGGCTGCAACTTGGTCTTCGCTTCATACTTTTTCCAAATTTTCCAAATTTGATACTTTTGCTTCTTCGGAGGCTGTTTTTGGGAGAAAGGTTCTACAGGCAGTGGTTCCTTCCGTTTAAGTTCCTGCCTTGTCCCTCCCATCATCCGTGTACTTTAGCTTTGGTATTGGTATCCCACAAGTAATGGATGATCCGTGGACTGGATACATTTAACAAGAGAAAACATAATTTATGCTTACCTGAGAAATTTATTTCTCTTGTAGTGTATCCAGTCCACGGCCCGCCCTGTCCTTTTCAGGCAGGTCTAAATTTTAATTAAACTACAGTCACCACTGCACCCTATGGTTTCTCCTTTCTCGGCTTGTTTCGGTCGAATGACTGGATATGGCAGTGAGGGGAGGAGCTATATAGCAGCTCTGCTGTGGGTGATCCTCTTGCAACTTCCTGTTGGGAAGGAGAATATCCCACAAGTAATGGATGATCCGTGGACTGGATACACTACAAGAGAAATAAATTTATCAGGTAAGCATAAATTATGTTTTTCCCATAGGAATCAATGGGGCTGCGTTAGAAGCTGAACGCTGCTTTTTTGCAGGTGTTAGGTTTTTTTTCAGCCGATTCTCCCCCATTGATTCCTATGGGGAAATCGTGCACAAGCACGTTTAGCCAGCTCACCGCTACAGTAAGCAGCGCTGGTATTGAGGTGAGATGTGGAGCAAAATTTTGCTCTCCGCTCACTTTTTTGTGGCTAACGCCGGGTTTAAAAAACCTGTAATACCAGCGTTGTCTTAAGTGAGCGGTGAGGAAAAAAATGCTTGTTAGCCCTGCACACCATTACCGTCAAAAACTCGTAATCTAACCGCATGTTTTTACATAAGCATGAATCAACCCCCTGTTTCCAGCTTCAGGTGACAGGGGTGACGTGCATGCAAAAAAGATAAAGTAGATACGTTTCAGCTCTATATCGAGCTTTTCTTAATATTTGAATAAATAGACAAACCAAGGCCCTTTATTAAGCCACACCTCCCAATTACATCAGACTGACGCACATCAAGTTGTCATCCTAGGGGTGTGTTTATAATGTTAACATGTGTATTGTCAAGGTTTCTCCCTGACTTCAATAGTTATTTTCTGCTTTTTACCTTGGCTGCAATTTTGACTCACCTGGCTATTCTCTTGCCTGTAGTAGAGTGTGTAACACTGCTCACTACTCCCAGGCTCCCTCTTATTGCCAAACTGGAGAACATCATCAGAGAGATGGACAAGTTGCAGTCCCAGAATGATGATGTCATCACTCCCCATTTAACGGTCTCAATCCTGTTTACCATTGCCCTTACGTTGTCTCTGATCTTTCTGTGTATAACCTGGCTTGTTTGACATCTCTTCTGGTTCTTAATTCCTGGCTAGTTCCTGTCTTTGTGTATAACTTGGCTTGTTTGACATCCCTTCTGGTTCCTGATCCCTGGCTAGTTCCTGACTGATCTTCATATTCCTTACTTGCTTTGGTTCCTGACTCGGCTTGTCTGACTATCTGCTCCTAGGTTACGTAATTTCCACTGCAGAGTTCTCCATGGATCCAGACAAGCTATCTGCAGTTCTGCAGTGTCCTTGTCCAGTTGCTCTTCGGTCCATTCAATGCCAATTACTATAGAAAGTTTATTGGTCAAATCTATCACAGACATGACCCGTAAAGAGAATGATCCACTCCATTGGTCATCTACTGCAATTAAGACCTTTGAAAGTCTTAAAACTGTCTTTGCTGCTGCCTTTGTTATGGCTCATCCTAACCCTGCTTTGCCTTTTATTCTAGAGGAGGATGCATCTGAGACAGGAGTAGGTGCACTCTTGTCTCAACATCCTACTCCTGAGGACTCCTTGCATCCATACAATTTCTTCTCTAAGAAATTGTCCCCAGTGGAGTGCAAATATGAAATTGGTGACATGGAATTACTAGCCATAATTTTGGCACTCAAGGAATGGAGGCACCTTCTCAAAGGTACTAGCGAAACCGGTGCTCAACCTCACTGTCCACACGAATTTGACTTACCTATGCAAAGCTAAACCTTTGTTGCCCTGACAGGCCAGATGGGCACTATTTTTGTCTTGGTTCAATTATTTGCTCTTCTACCTGCCTGGAAGTAAGAATGTTAGGACTGTAACCACTCCAGTTATACCTCCTGACCATATTTTGGCCACCATACGTAACAATTTGACTTCTCCCTTGGGGGAGGAGATCCTGACTGCACAAACCAATGCCCCTCCAGAGAAACCTAATAGCAATTGCTTTGCACCTGAGAATCTCTGCAGCAAACTATTGCACACTTACCACTATCCTAAGGCCGCAGGTCACCCGGGCAAGAACCAAATGATTTGGTCTGTCACTCAACAATTTTGGTGGCCAGGTCTTTGTTCTGATGTTGCTGCGTATGTTGCCTCCTGCACAGTCTCTGTGCAGAATAAGACTCCTCAACGTCTTCCTGTGGGTCTTCTCCAAACTATTGCTAATGGTGAGCATCCTTGGACACATCTATCCATGGACTTCATTGTTGACCTTCCTGTTTCCAATGGCAATACTGTTATCCTGATGGTTGTAGACTGTTTTTTCCAAAATGTCTCATTGCATTCCCTTGAAGACGCTGCCTACCGCTCTGGAGCTTGCTTCAATTTTTGCCCGGGAGGTCTTTAATTTACATTGGTTACCCAAGGAGATAGTCTTGGACCGGAGTAGCCAGTTTGTCTCCAGAATTTGGTGCTTCTTTTTGTGCCCAACTGGGGATCCAGCTTTCCTTCTCCTCTACCTATCTCCCTCAATCTAATGGGAATGTGGAACAGTCTAACTAAGATCTGGAACAGTTCCTCCGTTGCTCATGTCTCAGATCACCACAATAACTGATCTGACCTGTGACCTTTGACAGATTTTGCTCATAATAGTGCTATTAATGCTTCCTCCCAGTTGTCCTCGTTCATGGCGAACTATGGGTTTCAACCATTCTTGTTGCTCGATTCGTTCATGTCTAAGGGTATTCTGGCTTTGGAGGAGCATCTCCGGCAACTCCATTCCATTTGGGTGCAGATTCAGGATTGCCTTCGTTGGTCAATGCAGCGCCAAAAGTTCCAGGCTGACCGTAGACGTCTACCCATGCCTACTTACCAGGTCCTCCCTGCAATTTTAACCTTCGTGTGCCTTCCAATAAACTGGCTCCCCATTATGTTGGGCCTTTTTGAATACTCAGATGGGTCAATCCGGTTGCCTACACTTTTGACCTTCCTTCTGCAATGTGTATCTCGAATGTCTTTCACGTCTTCCTCTTGAAACCATTGGTTTGCAATCGGTTTACCACTGTGTTGCCTCAGCCTCATCCTATTTCTGTTGACAACCATGAAGAATATGAAATCAGCAGCATTTTTTACCAGAGGTCCAGAGGTTGCGTACAGTATTTGATTCACTGGAGGGGTTACGGTCCGGAGGAGCATTCATGGGTTCCCTCCTCTGATGTTCATACTCCCGCCCTCCTCCTTGACTTCCATGCCCATTTCCCCAATAAAACTTTTGTCCTCCCGCGTTGAGGGGAAATTACTGTCAGTGTTTCTCCCTGACTTAAATAGTTATTTGCTGCTTTTTATCTTGGCTGCTATTGACTCACCTGTCTTTTCTCTTGCCTGTAGCAGAGTGTGTAACTCTGCTCACTACTCCCAGGCTCCCTCATATGGCCAAACTGGTGAACATCATGAGAGAGAGAGACAAGTTGCAGTCCCAGAAAAATGATGTCATCACTCCCTATTTAACTGCCTCAGTCCTGTTTCCCATTGCCCTTGTGTTGTCTCTGATCTCTCAATGAGTTCCTGTCTCTTGTGTATAACCTGGCTTGTTTGACGTCCCTTCTGGTTACTGATCCCTGTCTAGTTCCTGACCCGGGATTATCTGACTACTCGCTTTGGTTCCTGACCCGGCTCATCTGACTATCTGCTCTGGCTTTGACTCCTGGCTTGTCATTTGGCTTTTATAAGCAGCATTGTGTATCAAAGGATAACATTTTTTTCTAGTCACACTATAAGTGTAATATCCAGGTTAATACGATATCTAGAATTCATGTTGATGTATACATATTGTATTATTCTTACCTTGATATAATGTCTGTTACTGATATCATTAGTGAGCTATTTTTTGAGGATAAGATGAAATCCGTTTTCTTTGTACTTATAACTGGTAACATAATCATTGTTACTTTTTGATTGTTGCAATCATAATTTAGGTATTTATTACTGGATTATTCTTATATTACATATGAAACATCATAGTGTATTCAATGATTTTATTAATTAATATATGGTATCCATCCCTATCAATTACATCATTTGTATCCTAAATGTAATTTTAACTTAATTTCATCCTGAAATATCATCCTACTCCCTAATATACTGATGAGCCAGGAATAAATTATTCCTTGGCCAAAAATAGGGTAGGACATAGTTGTGCCTTACTATAAAAAGACCCAATAGTTATTATTCTAGTTCATGCCATATGTCATGACAGAATTTAACCAGAATATCCATGTAACCTCTTTTTTCAATAAGATTGGTTCAATATTACCTCCCCTAATACCTAATTTACGACTAGATTACGAGTTTTTGTCGGTAAGGGGCTAACGAGCACTTTCAGCTCACCACTCACTTGCAGACAACGCTGGTATTACGGGTTTTTTCAAACCCGGCGTTAGCCGCAGAAAAGTGAGCGAAGAGCAAAATTTTGCTCCACATCTCACCTCAATAGCAGCGCTGCTTCCGGTAGCGGTGAGCTGCTAAAACGTGCTCATGCACGATTTCCCCATAGGAATCAATGGGGCAGATTTGGCTGAAAAAAAACCTAACACCTGCCAAAAAGCAGCGTTCAGCTCCTAACGCAGCCCCATTGATTCCTATGGGAAAATACATTTTATGTCTACACCTAACACCCTAACATGAACCCCGAGTCTAAACACCCCTAATCTTACACTAAACCTAACTTAAATATAATTTAAATAAATCAAAATAAAATTAATATCATTACCTAAATTATTCCTATTTAAAACTAAATACTTACCTATAAAATAAGCCCTAAACTAGCTACATTATAACTAATAGTTAAATTGTAGCTAGCTTAGGGTTTATTTTTATTTTACAGGCAAGTTTGTATTTATTTTCACTAGGTACAATAGTTATTAAATAGTTTTTAACTGTTTAATAACTACCTAGTTAAAATAAATACAAATTTACCTGTAAAATAAAAATAAACCTAAGTTACAATTACATCTAACACTACACTATATTTAAATTAATTCCCTAAACTAGCTACAATTAAATACAATTAAATACAATTATCTAAATTACGGAAAACCCCCCCACTAAAATTACAGAAAATAATTACAATTTTTTTAAACTAATTACACCTAATCTAATCCCCTAATAAAATAAAAAAGCCCCCAAAAATAATAAAAATACCTACCCTATACTAAATTACAAATAGCCCTTAATAGGGCTTTTTGCGGGGGATTGCCCCAAAGTAATCAGCTCTTTTACCTGTAAAAAAAAATACAATACCCCCCAACATTAAAACCGACCACACACCCAACCCTACTCTAAAACCCACCCAATCCCCCCTTAAAAAAACCTAACACTAACCCCTTGAAGATCACCCTACCTTGAGACGTCTTCACCCAACCGGGCAGAAGTGGTCCTCCAGACGGCCAGAAGTCTTCATCCTATCCGGGCAGAAGAGGTCCCCCAGACGTCCAGAAGTCTTCATCCATCCGGAGTGGAGCGCGTCCATCTTCAAGACATCCGACACGGAGCATCCTCTTCTTTCCGACGACTAACACTAAATGACGGTACCTTTAAGTGACGTCATCCAAGATGGCGTCCCTTCAATTCCGATTGGCTGATAGAATTCTAACAGCCAATCGGAATTAAGGCAGAAAAAATCCTATTGGCGAACTATCATTAGTGAGCTATTTTTTGAGGATAAGATGAAATTCGTTTTCTTTGTACTTATAACTGGTAACATAATCATTGTTACTTTTTGATTGTTGCAATCATAATTTAGGTATTTATTACTGGATTATTCTTATATTACATATGAAACATCATAGTGTATTCAATGATTTTATTTATTAATATATGGTATCCATCCCTATCAATTACATCATTTGTATCCTAAATGTAATTTTAACTTAATTTCATCCTGAAATATCATCCTACTCCCTAATATACTGATGAGCCAGGAATAAATTATTCCTTGGCCAAAAATAGGGTAGGACATAGTTGTGCCTTACTATAAAAAGACCCAATAGTTATTATTCTAGTTCATGCCATATGTCATGACAGAATTTAACCAGAATATCCATGTAACCTCTTTTTTCAATAAGATTGGTTCAATATTACCTCCCCTAATACCTAATTTACGACTAGATTACGAGTTTTTGTCGGTAAGGGGCTAACGAGCAGTTTCAGCTCACCACTCACTTGCAGACAACGCTGGTATTACGGGTTTTTTCAAACCCGGCGTTAGCCGCAGAAAAGTGAGCGAAGAGCAAAATTTTGCTCCACATCTCACCTCAATAGCAGCGCTGCTTCCGGTAGCGGTGAGCTGCTAAAACGTGCTCATGCACGATTTCCCCATAGGAATCAATGGGGCAGATTTGGCTGAAAAAAAACCTAACACCTGCCAAAAAGCAGCGTTCAGCTCCTAACGCAGCCCCATTGATTCCTATGGGAAAATACATTTTATGTCTACACCTAACACCCTAACATGAACCCTGAGTCTAAACACCCCTAATCTTACACTAAACCTAACTTAAATATAATTTAAATAAATCAAAATAAAATTACTATCATTACCTAAATTATTCCTATTTAAAACTAAATACTTACCTATAAAATAAGCCCTAAACTAGCTACAATATAACTAATAGTTAAATTGTAGCTAGCTTAGGGTTTATTTTTATTTTACAGGCAAGTTTGTATTTATTTTCACTAGGTACAATAGTTATTAAATAGTTTTTAACTGTTTAATAACTACCTAGTTAAAATATATACAAATTTACCTGTAAAATAAAAATAAACCTAAGTTACAATTACATCTAACACTACACTATAATTAAATTAATTCCCTAAACTAGCTACAATTAAATACAATTAAATACAATTATCTAAATTACGGAAAAACCCCCCACTAAAATTACAGAAAATAATTACAATTTTTTTAAACTAATTACACCTAATCTAATCCCCTAATAAAATAAAAAAGCCCCCAAAAATAATAAAAATACCTACCCTATACTAAATTACAAATAGCCCTTAATAGGGCTTTTTGCGGGGGATTGCCCCAAAGTAATCAGCTCTTTTACCTGTAAAAAAAAATACAATACCCCCCAACATTAAAACCGACCACACACCCAACCCTACTCTAAAACCCACCCAATCCCCCCTTAAAAAAACCTAACACTAACCCCTTGAAGATCACCCTACCTTGAGACGTCTTCACCCAACCGGGCAGAAGTGGTCCTCCAGACGGCCAGAAGTCTTCATCCTATCCGGGCAGAAGAGGTCCCCCAGACGGCCAGAAGTCTTCATCCAGACGGCATCTTCTATCTTCATCCATCCGGAGTGGAGCGCGTCCATCTTCAAGACATCCGACACGGAGCATCCTCTTCTTTCCGACGACTAACACTAAATGACGGTACCTTTAAGTGACGTCATCCAAGATGGCGTCCCTTCAATTCCGATTGGCTGATAGAATTCTAACAGCCAATCGGAATTAAGGCAGAAAAAATCCTATTGGCGAACTATCATTAGTGAGCTATTTTTTGAGGATAAGATGAAATTCGTTTTCTTTGTACTTATAACTGGTAACATAATCATTGTTACTTTTTGATTGTTGCAATCATAATTTAGGTATTTATTACTGGATTATTCTTATATTACATATGTAACATCATAGTGTATTTAATGGGTTTTTTTTATTAATATATGGTATCCTCCCTATCAATTACATCATGTGTATCCTAAATGTAATTTTAACTTAATTTCATCCTGAAATATCATCCTACTCCCTAATATACTGATGAGCCAGGAATAAATTATTCCTTGGCCAAAAATAGGGTAGGACATAGTTGTGCTTTACTATAAAAAGACCCAATAGTTATTATTCTAGTTCATGCCATATGTCATGACAGAATTTAACCAGAATATCCATGTAACCTCTTTTTTCAATAAGATTGGTTCAATATTACCTCCCCTAATACCTAATTTACGGCTAGATTACGAGTTTTTGTTGGTAAGGCTTGCGGGGCTAACGAGCAGTTTAAGCTCACTGCTCACTTGCAGACAACTCTGGTATTACAGGTTTTTTCAAACCCAGCGTTAGCCGCAGAAAAGTGAGTGAAGGGAAAAATTTTGCTCCACATCTCACCTCAATACCAGCGCTGCTTACGGTAGCGGTGAGCTGCTAAAACGTGCTTGTGCACGATTTCCCCATAGGAATCAATGGGGCAGATTCGGCTGAAAAAAAACCTAACACCTGCCAAAAAGCAGCGTTCAGCTCCTAACGCAGCCCCATTAATTCCTATGGGAAAATACATTTTATGTCTACACCTAACACCCTAACATGAACCCCGAGTCTAAACACCCCTAATCTTACACTTATTAACCCCTAATCTGCCGTCCCTGACATCGCTGACACCTACATTATATTATTAAACCCTAATCTGCTGCTCCGGACACCGCCGCCACCTACATTATACTTATGAACCCCTAATCTGCTGCCCCCAACATCGCCAAACCCTACATTTTATTTATTAACCCCTACTCTTCAGCCCCCAATGTTGCCGCCACCTAACTACACTTATTAACCCCTAATCTGCTGCCGCCAACGTCGCCGCCACTATAATAAATATATTAACCCCTAAACCTAAGTCTAACCCTAACACCCCTAACTTAAATATAATTTAAATAAATCAAAATAAAATTACTATCATTACCTAAATTATTCCTATTTAAAACTAAATACTTACCTATAAAATAAGCCCTAAACTAGCTACAATATAACTAATAGTTATATTTATTTTTATTTTACAGGAAAGTTTGTATTTATTTTCACTAGGTACAATAGTTATTAAATAGTTATTAACTGTTTAATAACTACATAGTTAAAATAAATACAAATTTACCTGTAAAATAAAAATAAACCTAAGTTACAATTACACCTAACACTACACTATAATTAAATTAATTCCCTAAACTAACTACAATTAAATACAATTAAATACAATTATCTAAATTACGAAAATAAACAAACACTAAATTACAGAAAATAATAAAATAATTAAAAAAATGTAAACTAATTACACCTAATCTAATCCCCCTAATAAAATAAAAAAGCCCTCCAAAATAATAAAAATCCCTACCCTATACTAAATTACAAATAGCCCTTAATAGGGCTTTTTGAGGGGCATTGCCCCAAAGTAATCAGCTCTTTTACCTGTAAAAAAAAATACAATACCCCCCCAACATTAAAACTCACCACCCACACACCCAACCCTACTCTAAAACCCACCCAATCCCCCCTTAAAAAAACCTAACACTAACCCCTTGAAGATCACCCTACCTTGAGACGTCTTCACCCAACCGGGTGGAAGTGGTCCTCCAGACGGCCAGAAGTCTTCATCCTATCCGGGCAGAAGAGGTCCCCCAGACGGCATCTTCTATCTTCATCCATCCGGAGTGGAGCGCGTCCATCTTCAAGACATCCGACACGGAGCATCCTCTTCTTTCCGACGACTAACACTAAATGACGGTACCTTTAAGTGACGTCATCCAAGATGGCGTCCCTTCAATTCCGATTGTGTGATAGAATTCTATCAGCCAATCGGAATTAAGGTAGAAAAAATCCTATTGGCTGATCCAATCAGCCAATAGGATTGAGCTTGCATTCCATTGGCTGTTCCAATCAGCCAATAGAATGCGAGCTCAATCCTATTGGCTGATTGGATCAGCCAATAGGATTGAACTTCAATCCTATTGGCTGATTGCATCAGCCAATAGGATTTTTTCTACCTTAATTCCGATTGGCTGATAGAATTCTATTAGACAATCGGAATTCAAGGGACACCATCTTGGATGACGTCACTTAAAGGTACCGTCATTTAGTGTTAGTCGTTGGAAAGAAGAGGATGCTCCGCGTCAGATGTCTTGAAGATGGACCCGCTCCGCTCCGGATGGATGAAGATAGAAGATGCCGTCTGGATGAAGACTTCTGGCCGTCTGGAGGACCAATTCTGCCCGGATAGGATGAGGGTGGTGGGTTTTATTGTTGGGGGGGTATTGTATTTTTTTTACAGGTAAAAGAGCTGATTACTTTGGGGCAATGCCCCGCAAAAAGCCCTAATTTAGATAATTGTATTTAATTGTAGTTAGTTTAGGGAATTCATTTAATTATAGTGTAGTGTTAGGTGTAATTGTAACCAATGTTCCCTCTAATTTTTTTTACAGATGTGCGGACCTACTACTGCTGTGAGCAGATTTTTTTTTACACAACCTGGTTACTGGGCAGCACTTTATATACATTATATATATATATATATATATATATATATATATATATATATATACACAATATACATACACACATATATAATATATAAATAAATATAAACATATACATATTATATATACACACACACACACACATTATTATATACAAAGAGGGGTAGAGAAATTTCATAAAATGAATCAATAGTTAAAAGGTTGGACACATATGTTCAAAATGTAGGAGCCAGGTAGTTTTCAGGGAGTGTATATATATATATATATTATATATTTATATATATAAGAAGCTATATTAGATAAAACATAACAAATGTTTTAAACAATACCACTAAATACTGCAAATTAACATGGTATGATTTTAACACTTAATGTGACATACAGTAAGTATTAACAACCCATGCAGACACATAGCATATTTTTTTAACCAAGTAAGGAATAAGGGCAGCCAAGTAGTTAAACAAGTGTTTGGAGAGAGGCTTCTGATAGCATAAGTAACTTGATAACTACTTTACAGGGAAGAATAATTTACAGCATTTCCCTGCCTTTCACACAGCACATTTTCTACAAACAACTCTGAAATATATATATACACTTTTCTAGCTGAAAGCTAAAGCAACTAACTCAGTCACTGTTTTTATATAAGAAATTATGTTATCTTACATTAGAATGTGACAAGTCTTGCATCCCTTAGTCCTTTCCCCACTGTTTATAACACCCAGAGTATAGGACAGAAAATGTGAAAGGAATGCAATGAAAGTGGTGAGTTGAAGAGTCAGTAAAGAGGCAGACTGGAGAGACTGTTACTGGTCCCTCCCTACCTGTCATTCTGTTTTCTCACACGGAATAGCAGTGGGAGGGGGAGAATTAACACGGCAGCTAAAGACAGCATGACCTCCGTGTTGGAAGCCCAGCCCCCGGTGTAATTATCTTCAGGTCAGGAAGGTTAGACACAAATCACGGATCTGCCTGCTGAATGTCAGTGACAGGCATCATAGGGAGAAGTGGAGCTGTAACACATTTACTTTTCCCTAACTAAAGCAGACACAGCATATTATCAAAAGCTGGGGATATTTTTTCTAGACACCTCGAGCACATGGGATAAACAAACCCTGGGGGCACACAAGTATAACAAGCAGTACACTCACCCATCCGATTCCTCACTGTATATTGAGTTTTCCCACCAAAGCCAGAGCGCAGGTCTGTCTGCCTAAAGCCTTGTGATGAGGCCAGAAAATGAGCGGGCAGTAAAGGCGGTGCTAGAAGGTTATGTGAAAAGCGGCACTCTTGCAGTTGCAGTGTGACATCATCCATTCTACTCTGTTTTTACTGGCAATAGCCATGATTCCTCTCCGTTTGCCCCTAAATGCCCCTGGCTTAGTGGACCCGTGCACATACCTTTGAATGACAATAACGGGTGTAATAAAGCTGCTCAGGAGAAAAAAAACAGCTGAGACTCTCATTCCTCCTGTGTTTTGCGCGGCCTGATGTACTGACTGCGCTACACAGAGAGGGAAGGTGCGCAGCCGCGCTGCCGCGCACCTTAGAGGGAACATTGATTGTAACTTAGGTTAGGTTTTATTTTACCGGTAAATTTGTCTTTATTTTAACTAGGTAGCTATTAAATAGTTAATAACTATTTAATAACTATTGTACCTAGTTAAAATAAATACAAAGTTGCCTGTAAAATAAAAATAAACCCTAAGCTAGCTACAATGTAACTATTAGTTATATTGTAGCTATCTTAGGGTTTATTTTATAGGTAAGTATTTAGTTTTAAATAGGAATAATTTAGTTAATTAAAGTTATTTTATTTAGATTATTTTAAATTATATTTAAATTAGAGGGTGTTAGGGTTAGACTTAGGTTTAGGGGTTAATACATTTAATATAGTTGCGGCGACGTTGTGGGCGGCAGATTAGGGGTTAATAAATGTAGGTAGGTGTCGGCGATGTTAGGGACGGCAGATTAGGGGTTAATAAAATTTAACTAATGTTTGCGAGGCGGGAGTGTGGAGGTTTAGGGGTTAATATATTTATTAAAGAGGCAGCGATGTCCTGTCGGCAGATTAGGGGTTAAAAAATTTATTTAAGTGTTTGCGATGTGGGGGGGGGCCTCGGTTTAAGGGTTAATAGGTAGTTTATGGGTGTTAGTGTACTTTTTAGCACTTTAGTTAATAGTTTTATGTTACGGGGTTAGCCCATTAAACTCTTAACTACTGACCTTTAAATGCGGTAGGAGTCTTGACAGGAGAGGCTGTTAGGCAAATCCCATTGAAAAGAAAGGATATGCAATTTACGTAAGTGGATTTGCGGTATGTTCGAGTCGCGAAAAAAGTGAGCAGTACACCTGTACCTGCATAACTCGTAATACCAACGTTAGGAAAAAAGCAGCATTGGGACCTCTCAACGCTACTTTTTAACCCTAACGCAAAACTCGTAATCTAGCCGTTAGTTATTTCTAATCCCCAACATTTAAAGCTCTTTGTATTTCCTCCTTGGCAAACTAGGAAGTGTCTAGCAACTATAGTAAAATTATTTCCTTTTTCTACATCCTTTTTATCATACATTGGTAGATTTTACATCCGCCACATGGAAATGAGCCATTACATATTGGGTGTTTCTTTGCTTTTCTATCAAAGTAACTATAAGTAAGATGGTCACTGAGATTACGAGCCCTTCTATAGGTAAATTTTGGTTTTATCTGGTAATATTGACATTAATAGGTCATCTGACCTAAGAATATGCCAATGTTTCTTGAAAATATCATAAACTTTATCACTATGAGGGGTGTAAGTATAAATTAACCTAATCTGATTATGTGAGGATTGTATTTTGGGTCTCAGAAGATCGTTTCTATCTTTTGCTAAAGCTATATGATAAGCTTTTGCCAATGATATACACAGGTATCCTCATTTTAAAAGTCTATTTCTGAGATCCTTGGCAGATTTTTGAAAAGATTCTACTGTGGAACGATTTCTTTTTAAACTCTATGGGCCAGATTATGAATAGTGCACAAAAATGCAAGTGGTATTAATTACAAGCAACCCATACTGCTTTGCATTCTTGCGTTGGCGTTACATTGTTAAAATTTATTGTGCAAATGGTAATATATAGTGCAGATTGCACTATTCATGTCGGATAGTTTCGGTATGTAACGTCTCTCACATACTTCAGATTTTCCTCACTAATGTTCATATTGGATAGCCACGAAAATTCCGCTCAAGTAGTGAAGTTTTTGGTAAAGTTTTTCTCTATAGATCTTCCATGTTTTTGAATGCACAATAGCAAGCAATAATATTTATACTTGTTTTTCTCATGAGTGCAACACTTAACTGATGACTTGTAACACAAGTGCAATGAGTGTGCTACTTCCTCTTTCCAATGAAAGTATAGAGCTTGCTATCTAGTATAGGCTCACATTTTTTTAACCAAAGCACCTTTAACTTACCCAGTGACTTGTAATAGCTGATCATGTTATTGATTGTGTTAGGCCAAGTTAAAAATCACACACTTCACGTTATAAGTTGTGCCTCACTTGTAAACACATAGGTAAAGTCCCGTTAAACAAGCCTGGGATTGGTGAGGTTGTGCAACTGCTGCTGCTGATTAGCTGGACTGGCAGCTATTTGAGTCTTTTACTGTGTGTTTAACCCATTTGTGGGGATTAGTCACACAGCGTTCAATTGTCAGTAGAGCGAAAATTACATAAATGAGAACATGTAATTTGTACATTACAATATTTCATAAAAAAACAAACAACTTACTATGCTCTATTTTGCTGAGGGGCTTGATTGGCTGAATATGTCTCTCTTGAGTACAAGGTTCACAGGGAATTGTTGATTGGTCACTCAAGCATGTGTATACACACCAATCAGTGGCTGTGTATCATATGAGACATCAGGGGTGTGTAAATCATTCTAATCTCTGTGTTAAATCGACATAAATCCCAATTTTGCATTCATGATTCAGATATAGCATACAATTTTAAACAAGTTTCCAGTTTACTTCTATTATCTAATTTGCTTTATTTTCTTGGTATCCTTTGTTAAAAAAGCATACCTAAGTAGGCCCATGAGCTTTGGAGCTAGCTGCCGATTTGTGGCTGCTTGTTGTCATATTCGGATGTGTTCAGGTAGCTCCCAGTAGTGCATTGCTGCTCCTTCAAAAAATGATACCAAGAGAATAAAGCAAAATTGATAATAGAAGTAAACTGGAAAGTTGTTTAAAAATGCATACTCTGTTTGAATTCCGAAATAATTTTTTTGGTGTTATGTCCCTTTAAAGGGACAGTAAAGTCATAATTAAACTTTCATGATTGAGATACAGATTGCAGTTAAATGTTCTTTTATCAAATTGTGCACAGTCTGTGAACACTCCCTGAGGCACCATCTACTACTTCAGGCTCGTCAGAAACAGGTGTTAAGAAGCAGCGGTCATAAGAACGCTGCTCCTTAACTTGTCTTCTACCTCTGAGGTGGCGGACAGCAATCCGCCCGATCGCATACGATTGAGTTGATTGGCACCCCTTGCTAGCAGGGGGCGGCATTGCACAAGTAATTTCACTGGAAAAGCTTGTGCAATGATAAATGCCAACAGCGGCCCCTCTGAGTCAAGCTTAAAATATATATATATATATATATATATATATATATATATATATATATATATATATATATATATATATATATATAAACAAAAGCAGAGACCGCACTCATAGGTCTTATTTTCACCACCACTGTGGACTTTATTCAATCTGTAACGTTTCAGGGTTTCCCCCTTTGTCAAACATAACAAATAACATAGTGCAAGCCCTTTATATACATAAATAAAATCTCTCTTACCCCAGGTGCAAACCATCCAGCTCTGCCTGCGACGGGCTTCCGGCAGCGTTTACTCCGCGCAACTGCGCATGCGCGAGGCAGCACTACGGAACCCCTAGCAGGCCAACTGAAAAAAAAGCAAAGTAAAAATTACCGTAACTTGGCAATGGTAATGCTTAAACAGATACAAAGGAACAGCGCTGTAAGAATAACATCTACATGATACAAAGACACCCCATTTATATTTCTAACACATCCTCATCAGTATTCTAAAAATTAAGGTATCAAAATGACTGATATGTACATCAGAAACATTGTCATCATACACTGGCATTTTAGCCCGGTATCTGAGGAGGGGGTGGGGGGCTAAGTATTGACAGCGATATGCTTGCAGATATTAAATCTGCCTAGAGAGACTGTTGGACATATATAAAACTTTCATAATTGAAAACAAATGTAATTCAGCTTGAAAAATAGAGCTGGCTCTCTCTTTGTCACAATCCTGGATTATAAATACAGAAATTTTAACAATATTGGAGTGGTCATGTTTTTAAATGTTTGGTCATATCACGATCTAGTACTAATAAACTCCCTCCTGTACCCAGATGTTAATTCACATATTGTTATTTGATTTCATTGTCTCCTTACAGGAAACAATGTAAATCGAAATTGGTATTCAGTCCCTTGGGGGTTAATGTGTCCAGTGTGTAGATCCATCTAGACTCCTTTTGTAGCAGTAATTTGCCTCTGTCACCACCCCTGGACAAGGGGGGGACATGGTCAATGATCACATATCTCAGGTCCTTGACCGTATGTCCATGTTTGGCAAAATGCCTGGCCACTGGCTGTTCAGAGTCTCCATTTTTTATTGCTGTTCTGATGGCCGCCCTGTGATTCGCCATTCGTGTACGCAAATCATCTGTGGTTTTTCCAACGTAAAATCTGCCACAGATACAATGTAACGGAATTTTAGGGTAGGATTATTTGGTAACTTTTCATATACCTTGCTGTCCTCCAACTGTGACATGATCTCTCTTTTGTAGCAAACGTAGTCTTGGATGACCAGTCTTGTATGAAAAGTTACCAAATAATCCTACCCTAAAATTCAAGAGCAGGATTGATGAGTACTTGAATCAACTAAAGAATGAAGATCAGATCTCGTCAAGTCTATTGTCATATCTGCAAGTTGAACACCCTATTGTACCCGTCTTATACACCTTACCAAAGGTACATAAACACGTATCTTAAAGATTCGATTGAATTGATAAAAATCTTACAGAAGCTAAGTGACATCAGAGATACAGATATACTGGTCACCCTGGACGTGACCAGTTTATACACGGTGATTCCTCACAATGAGGGTATACTTTCGGTTAGAAAGGAACTATTTAGACATCCTTATGTGGGACCACCCACAGACACTGTGATACAACTACTCGAATTCTGTCTACGAATGAATTACTTCAAATTTGAGACACAGTATTACTTGCAAACAGCAGGAACTGCCATGGGCTCAAATGTGGCCCCAACGTATGCCAACATTTTTTTAGGGGCCTTTGAAAGAGAACATCCGAAAGCATTTGAGGACAGCCACATCATCGTATTCAAGAGGTACATTGATGATCTATTTTTAATATGGCGTGGTACCCAACAAGATCTGAATGACTGGTTTGATAATCTCAATCAATTGTCGGTGGATTTGAAGTTCAAAATAACGCATCATTGTGAAGTGATTGACTTTTTGGATTTAAGAGTGAAAAAAATCAACTGGCAAATTATGCACTGAACTTTTTACCAAGCCAACAGATCGCAATTCAATGCTCCTTTATACAAGTTGTCACCCCGCAGGTATAAAAAAAGCTTTACCTATATCACAGTTCCACAGGATGGTAAGAAATAATTCAACCAGAGAAGGTAAGGAAGAACAACTCACCAACATGTATCAAAAATTTAAAGAAAGGAGATATGAGGATGAGGTGTTACAAGAAGCCTATGCCCAAGCTGTGAATATGATGCAAGATCAAGCTTTAACCAGCAGTGAACAAAATAAGGACCAACAAACCATGGACAGATTAACATTTGTCACTGAATACAGTCCGGACAAGAGAGATTTCAGAGGTGTTTTAGATGAACATTGGAAAATCATATCAAGCGATAAAACTTTACCTCTGCAAGAAACTAGACCCCCAATGATCAGCTATCGGAGGGGCAAATCTCTAAGGGACATGCTAATGCGTCCTGATATGACTCAGGCTTATATGAGTTCTACATGGCTAAGACAGGGCAAGAAAATTGGATGTTTTAAATGTTTGGGCTGCACGACATGCAGTGCACTAATACAGTGTAGTGAATTCACACATCCATGGACCAACAAGAGGTTCAAAATTAATTACCGTGTGACCTGTACAACGGTTTTCATCGTATATCTGTTACATTGTATCTGTGGCAGATTTTACGTTGGAAAAACCACAGATGATTTGCGTACACGAATGGCGAATCACAGGGCGGCCATCAGAACAGCAATAAAAAATGGAGACTCTGAACAGCCAGTGGCCAGGCATTTTGCCAAACATGGACATACGGTCAAGGACCTGAGATATGTGATCATTGACCATGTCCCCCCCTTGTCCAGGGGTGGTGACAGAGGCAAATTACTGCTACAAAAGGAGTCTAGATGGATCCACACACTGGACACATTAACCCCCAAGGGACTGAATACCAATTTCGATTTACATTGTTTCCTGTAAGGAGACAATGAAATCAAATAACAATATGTGAATTAACATCTGGGTACAGGAGGGAGTTTATTAGTACTAGATCCTGATATGACCAAACATTTAAAAACATGACCACTCCAATATTGTTAAAATTTCTGTATTTATAATCCAGGATTGTGACAAAGAGAGAGCCAGCTCTATTTTTCAAGCTGAATTACATTTGTTTTCAATTATGAAAGTTTTATATATGTCCAACAGTCTCTCTAGGCAGATTTAATATCTGCAAGCATCTCGCTGTCAATACTTAGCCCCCCACCCCCTCCTCAGATACCGGGCTAAAATGCCAGTGTATGATGACAATGTTTCTGATGTACATATCAGTCATTTTGATACCTTAATTTTTAGAATACTGATGAGGATGTGTTAGAAATATAAATGGGGTGTCTTTGTATCATGTAGATGTTATTCTTACAGCGCTGTTCCTTTGTATCTGTTTAAGCATTACCGTTGCCAAGTTACAGTAATTTTTACTTTGCTTTTTTTTTCAGTTGGCCTGCTGGGGGTTCCGTAGTGCTGCCTCGCGCATGCGCAGTTGCGCGGAGTAAACGCTGCCGGAAGCCCGTCGCAGGCAGAGCTGGATGGTGTGCACCTGGGGTAAGAGAGATTTTATTTATGTATATAAAGGGCTTGCACTATGTTATTTGTTATGTTTGACAAAGGGGGAAACCCCGAAACGTTACAGATTGAATAAAGTCCACAGTGGTGGTGAAAATAAGACCTATGAGTGCGGTCTCTGCTTTTGTTTATATTGTCTTTATGCACTGCACCTAGGCATCATATGTACAACGTGAGTGCTTGGTGACCACAATTTGCTTTTATATATATATATATATATATATATATATATATATATATATATATATATATATATATATATATATATGTGCACTTCTCTCTGTATGTATTTAGTCTCCCTATGGGCAAAAGGGGCAACCAGACGTGGACTCCTTGCTCAGTGTGCTCAAAGGAACATAGCTACACCTCATTGACGAGGCCCAATGAAGGCTGAAACGATCGTCTGGGGTTGCTGTTTTCCTTGTTCAGAGAGGAATTGCCTGGTATTTCAGCGCTGGACTGACCCTAATAGGCAGGATCAGACTGATATACTACAGGAAAGTTCTGCTCAGTGAAAGCATTACTGAGCTAAAAGAAGTTGCACCCAGGTGGTAAATCGCCATAGAACAGGCTAACACCAATGGTATTGAACTAGTTGTTCATTTCTGTGAGTGCACTTCTCTCCGACAGCAGCCCCTCTGAGTCAAGCTTCAATAAAAAAATAAAAAATAAAATATATATATATATATATATATATATATGTGCACTTCTCTCTGTATGTATTTAGTCTCCCTATGGACAAAAGGGGCAACCAGACGTGGACTCCTTGCTCAGTGTGCTTAGAGGAACATGGCTACACTTCATTGACGAGGCCCAATGAAAGCTGAAACGATCATCTGGGGTTGCTGTTTTCCTTGTTCAGAGAGGAATTGCCTGGTATTTCGGTGCTGGACTGACTGTAATAGACAGGATCAGACTGATATACTACAGTAAAGTTCTACTCAGTGAAAAGCATTACTGGGCTAAAAGAAGCTGCACCCAGGTGGTAAATCACCATATAACAGGCTAACAATGGTATTGAGCTGGTTGTTCGTTCCTGTGAGTGCACGTCTCTATGTATAATGTGGTGTATATATATATATTGTAGTAGCTTTTTAGAGCTTTGTGAGCTGGAGCATTAACACCCACCACTATTCCAATTCTTGCTGTAATTTGTATCACTTTCTTGTGTCAATACAGAGATGACTACAAACTTTAAGAACTGTAACTGCTGTTTATCAACCAATTAATACACTATCACACATTAATATAGGATGTCTCTTGTCTTTTCCTAAAGAGTTACTTACCAGCAATTATGTCTAAAAGATTGATTGTGGTCCACCATCAGTTCAGAATATTAGTGTGCCATTTCCATGCTTCCCAGTAGTGATAATATTCCATTACGTAAAAGCAAATAATAAATGTGTATTTCCATCTTAATGGGAGGAGAGTCCACTCCTTCGTTCATTACTTGTGGGAATTAAGAACCTGACCACCAGGAGAAGGCAAAGACACCCCAGCCAAAGGCTTCTATACCTCTTCCACTCCCCTCATCCCCCAGTCATTCTTTGCCTTTCATCACAGGAAGATTTGGAGTAGTCTCTTATGGAGGGTAGTACTCTTCATAATGGGACTGGAGTTTTAAGTAGTCCTGTCAGCCTCTCAGTGAGAGCATGGGTGAAAGTTAGAGTCTGGAGATGCAGGGGGAGTAGAGTCTGGAGATGCAGGGGGAGTACTTCTGCGAAACTATCCCGACTCATATTAACAGCTCCTTAAGCAATCAGTGTTGACGAGTTTCGCTGCCTGCTTTCTGCTCTC
This sequence comes from Bombina bombina, assembly GCF_027579735.1. Classification (NCBI taxonomy): domain Eukaryota; kingdom Metazoa; phylum Chordata; class Amphibia; order Anura; family Bombinatoridae; genus Bombina; species Bombina bombina. The sequence continues at coordinate 461,365,726 of NC_069502.1, read as the reverse complement.
AAGTCCATGTCAGGAACGATGCTACTAACCTGTCACACTTGAAAGGCCGTGTTCCTGTTCCACGGCATAGATTCTGGTAAGATCGTTTAATTTTTTATACATTTTTTATACATGTATGATAACGCTAGAAGACAGGGTCACCGTGTGACTCCTTTTATCTGTATAGAATCAAGGGTTAATATCTCCTGAGGGTGGTTATTGAACAGGGGGGAATAATCTTATATGTTTATTTTATTTTATGCTGCTTTTATGTGTGAGATGTTATGGGCTCATAGGCTGTTATGGAATATACAGGTTTCACTTTGAAAGCCATGCAGCTTACAAGCTTGGCTCGCTTTTTTCTTCCCTCTTTCCTGACCGGGTGTCTATCAGAGAGGAGTCCTAACTCTCTGTACTGTCTGGGTCATGGGAGGTGGTGAGTGCCACAGCCATTGGGATATAAAGGTGCAGTTTTTTTGAATAAAATAAAGTTTTATTTTTATAGTTCTCCGGTTATTGCACTAGCGATGGAGGATTCTGTTTCTTAGAGGGAACTCCCTCTATTCCTAAAGAGTAATTCCTGTTTATAATGTGAGGAGGCTTTACAGAACCCTTGATTATGTTCCATATGCCTTCATAATGTGTTAATATCAATCATGTTTGATACCACTGAGCCGTCCACCTCTGGTGAGTTGTCATCCAGTGAGGTGCGTAACCTACATGCTTATCTCTCTAAACATGCAGTTTCCCGTAGAATTGAACATTCTGGGTTGGAGTCTGCTGCCTCTAAATCTCCGGTTTATTTGTTTTAACCGAAGTCAGCCATTGCTGCGGTTGCTGGAGAAACTACCTTCTGGTGTGACTCCTTATAAGATTGATTGGGGTGCAGATGTCCCCTCAACGTTACTCAGGAAAGATTTGCGGCCTTGAGGGTTGCTAATTCTTTTATCTGTGATACTATTAGGCAGATTATTCGCCTAAATGCTAAGGCTTCAGGCTTTTCTGTTCAGGCCCATCGGGCTCTGGCTGAAGTCATGGTCTTCGGAGATGACTTCTAAGTCTAGACTTCTTTCCCTCCCCTTTAAGGAAATGATTTTGTTTGGTTCCGGCCAGGACTCAATTATCTCCACAGTCGCAGGGGGCAAGGGTGCCTTTCTACTGCAAGAGAATATGTACGAGTCTAAGGACAATTTTTGTTTTTTTTCGTTTTGATTAAGCCCATGTCAGCAGTCCTCCGCTAAGCCTGAGCAAACCAAGAGCTCTTGGACACCAGCTCAGTCCTGGAATAAATCCAAGCAGAGCAATAAGCCGGGGCGGTCCCCGGTCCTCTTCTGGATCGTGTAGGGGTCAAACTGTCGCTCTTTTCAGTCGCTTGGTTCAGGGACGTGCAGGATCCATGGGTCCTGGAGGACATAGCTCAGGGTCACAAGATAGGTTTCAAGTCTCTGCCACCCAAGGGCAGTTCAGCCTTTCTGGGGTGCGTACGGGATCTGTTCTCTTAGAAGTTATTGTCCAGGTGCTTATTGCAGTGAGAGGTTTGGGATACTATTTAAACCTTTTTGTGATTCCAAAGAAGGAGGGAACTTTCCGTCCGATTTGGACCGTATATGCTTAAACAAGTTTTTAAATGTCCCCTCATTTAAGAGGGAGACTATAGGTCCATTCTTCCAAATAGTTGACCCGGGGTTGATCCCGGCCAACACGGCATTCTCCAATAACTTTTTTTCGGAGAGTGTTTTCTTGTATCAAGTACCAGGGTGGAATTCCCGGGTACTATAATAGTCTCCATAGACATGATAATTTTTCTAACAAATCAGTGACATTGCAGGCTAGCTACAACATGTCTTGCCCTCCAGACATCCTTAAGGCCATCTGTGGCTCGGTGTATGGAGGTGATTGGTCTCATGGTGTCCAGCATGGACATCATTTCCTTGCCAGGTTTCACCTCAGACTGTTGCAACTGCGCATGCTGAAGCCGTGGAACGGCGATCATTTGGATCTGTCCCAACAGATTGTGAGAATCGCTCTCTGGGGTTTTTGTCTGGATCACTTGTCCCAAAGGCTCTCCGTCTTAAGACCATCCTGGGTGATTGTGACTACGGTTGCGAGTCTGTCTGGAAGGGCCTAAGGACTCAGGAGGGAAAGCTCCTTCCCGATCGCATTTTGGATCTTCGGGCAATATACAATGCTCTGAAGGCTTGGCCTCTGCTGGGTTCATCACAGTTTATCAGATTCTAATCAGACAATGGCCCCTAGTTATCAAGCCGTCAACCTCAAATACGCTGGAATTCCGCAGCATATTTGTGGCGAGGCTGATTCGCCTTAGTTATGAAGCCCTAGATACCGGCAAAAGTAGAATTTAGTGACGTAAGCTTCGATCCGCCAGACTCAGTCTGACACAGATCGATGCTTACGTCACTACAGATGTTCCGCACACAAGTGCGGCACAATCTGACTACTTTTGCTAGTTATCAAAAAACTAGCAGGTACGCTCGGCACTTTTCCGGCCCAGCGTACCTGGTTTTCAAACCGCCGCCCTGGAGGCGGCGGATCCCATAGGAATCAATGGGAGTCTGACCATAGCGAAAGTTCATGTTCGCTGCTGCCAGACATCCCATTGATTCCTATGGGAGATGTCTGCACCTAACACCCTAACATGTACCCCGAGTCTAAACACCCCTAATCTGTCCCCCCTACACCGCCACAACTAAATAAATGTATTACCCCCTAAACCGCCGCTCCCAGAGCCCACCGCAAGCTATACTAAATATGTTAACCCCTAAACCGCTCGGAACAGCCAATAGAATGCGAGCTCAATCTGATTGGCTGATTGGATCAGCCAATCGGATTGAACTTCAATCTGATTGGCTGATTCATTCAGCCAATCAGATTTTTCCTACCTTAATTCCGATTGGCTGATAGAATCCTATCAGCCAATCGGAATTGAAGGGACACCATCTTGGATGACGTCCCTTAAAGGAATATCCATTCGTCGTTAGTCGTTGGGAAGAAGAGGATGGCTCCGCGTCAGCTCGTCTGAAGATGGCTCCGCTCCGGATGGATGAAGATTGAAGACGCCGTCTGGATGAAGACTTCTATCGGATGGAAGACCTCTTCAGCGCCGCCTGCATGATGACTTCATCAGATGGAAGACTTCTTCAGCGCCCCTTGGATGATGACTTCTGCCGCTCCGGATCTCCTCTTCGGTTCCATCGGTGGTCGGCTGGCTGAAGACGACTCAAGGCAAAAGAGCAGAATTCTTTGGGGCATGCCCCGCAAAAGGCCCTTTTAAGGGCTGGTAAGGTAAAAGAGCTGGTAACTTTTTAATTTAGAATAGGGTAGGGCATTTTTTTTATTTTGGGGGGCTTTGTTATTTTATTAGGGGGCTTAGATTAGGTGTAAGTAGCTTAAAATTGTTGTAATATTTTTTAAATGTTTGTAACTTATTTTTTTTATTTTTTGTAACTTAGCTTTTTTTATTTTTTGTACTTTAGTTAGTTTATTTAATTGAATTTAATTGTAGTTATTTGTAGGTAATTTATTTAATTAATTTAATGATAGTGTAGTGTTAGGTTTAATTGTAAGGTTAGGTTAGGATTTATTTTACAGGTAATTTTGTATTTCTTTTAGCTAGGTAGTTATTAAATAGTTAATAACTATTTAATAACTATTCTAACTAGCTAAAATAAATACAAAGTTACCTGTAAAATAAATATAAATCCTAAAATAGCTACAATATAATTATTATTTATATTGTAGCTATATTAGGGTTTATTTTAAACGTAAGTATTTAGTTTTAAATAGGATTAATTTAGTAAATAAGAGAAATATTATTTAGATTTATTTAATTAATATTTAAGTTAGGGGGGTGTTAGGGTTAGTGTTAGACTTAGGTTTAGGGGTTAATAATTTTATTACAGTGGCAGCGGTGTGGGGGGGGCAGGATAGGGGTTAATAAATTTATTATAGGTGGCGACGGTGTAGGGGGGGCAGGATAGGGGTTAATAAACTTATTATAGGTGGCAACGGTGTAGGGGGGGCAGATTAGGGGTTAATAAGTTTAATATAGGTTGCGGCGGGGTCCGGGAGCAGCGGTTTAGGGGTTCAACTATTTATTTAGTTGCGGCGAGGTCCGGGATCCGCAGGATAGGGGTTAATAACTTTATTATAGGTGGCGGCGGTATAGTGGGGGCAGGATAGGGGTTACTAGGTATAATGTAGGTGGCGGCGGTGTCTGGGAGCGGCGGTTTAGGGGTTAATACATTTATAAGAGTTGCGGCGGGGTCTAGGAGCGGTGGTTTAGGGGTTAATAACTTTATTGAGTTGCGGGGGGCTCCGGGGGCGCCGGTATAGGGGGTAGAACAGTGTAGTTAGTGTGGTTGCTTAGTGACAGGGGTATCAATAAAGCTGTCAAAAAGCCGAAGAGCAGCAAGATCGGATGAGTGATAACTCTCACAGTCTGCTGCTCATCGCCCCGTACTTGGTGCGCGGCTTTTTGACAGCTTTTTTGATAACTTAGGCGAAATTTTGAAGGTCCGCGGCGGCGATGGTAGGTGAGCTTAGGCGGGCGTATTGGACCGGCAAAGGCAGGTAAAGTAGATGGCTTGATAACTACCCCCCATGTCAGAACAGATTGAAAGTATGAAAATTAAACTAGAGGATTTAGAAAATAGGGCTAGGAGGAGTAACCTCCGAATTATTGGCCTGACCGAAGATATTCATGAGAAGGATCTTAAGAGATTTGTTGAAATAGAATTAATGGGACTATTAAATATTAAGAGAGAAGATCAAGGAATAATTATTGAGAGAATACATAGAATGGGCCCAGAGAGGCAGGGGGCCGATAGTAATAAGACCAGTAGACCAGTTATCATGAAATTATTGAATTTCCAAGATAAGATTAAAATTATGAATGTATATCGGAAGGCAAATGGTGAGATCAACTACAAGGGGAAAAAATATTGTTTAATGAATATTCAATAGAGACTTCTAACAAAAGGCACATAATGGTGCCAATTTGCACTAGATTAATACAGGAAGGGTGGAGAGCAAGACTCTTACCAGCAAGATACCCAGCAAGACTCAATATACAAACCAAAGAAGGGAATAAAACATTTACTGAAGTGTCTGACATTTATTTGTTCTTAAAAAATGACACTGCTAGTCAGGAGAAATAATGCTCATGGAAATTTGTTTTATTTATAAAAATACTAGTAATGCATATGTTTTTTTATGTTTCCTTTTAGAAATGATATAAATGTAAAGAATAAATCAACATGGAGGGTCTTTCTTTCCCTTTTTTTTTCCCTTGATAACAATCTCAGACCATGCCCCTATCGCAATTGTGTTGAACCACAAAACGAAGGACAGGAAGACTAATCAATTCTTCCCTAAATATTTGATAAAAAATATTAAGTTCATAAATTCCATGAAAGATAAATGGGCAGATTACAATAATTTTCATAGCAGTTACCTCAATAAAACCCATATATTTTGGAATGCCGCGAAAGCGGTACTTAGAGGAGAGATTACAACTTTTTTGATAAGATTGAGAAAAAAAACGAATTTATATAGGCAGCAAGTGACTAACTGTCTTATTAATAAATACAGTAAATATATTCAGGAAAAAAACTATAGATAATTGGAAAAAATATACTCAGGCCAAAAAAACAGAGATAAATACTTTATTCAAAACAAAATCAAAGAGAACATAAAGTCATGTATACAGTACTATATATATGGGAATAAGGTAGGTAGTTTTCTAGCACGTATAACCAAAAATTACAAAACTCCAAAATTTATAAACAAAATCCAAGAAAAGGGGGTTACCTGGACTAGTATGGGGGATATACAAAAAATATTCCTTGACTATTTTACAGAACTTTATTCAACACAGTCTATAGATTTAGATATGAAGGAAAAATTCTGGGACTCAATTGTAATTCCGAGATTAGAGTTTTATAAGATACTTATTGATGAGATAACTCTTCTGTTAAATAAGTTTTTGGTCCGGTCAGTTGAAACCATTAGAAGACTTTAATGAATCCACAATTATTATAATCCCCAAACCGGGGAAAGACCCTCATTTAATTGATTCTTATAGACTGATTTCACTCCTGAATATTGACTATAAGATCATAACAAGTATACTGGCAAAAAGGATTCAGGCCTCTTTAGATACAGTCATACACTCTGACCAAACAGGATTTATGAAAGGACGTTCCTCAAATACCAACTTGAGGAAGGTCTTTCTAACAATTTTAGATCAGTGGTATAACAATAAATATAATCCAAAAACAGTTAAAGAGGACATATCTATAGTATCGCTAGATGCAAGTAAAGCTTTTGACTCCATCATATGGGATCATCTTCTTACTTCCCTTACAAAATTTGGATATGCAGGCTACTGCTTTAACATGATTGAAATTTTATATAGGGAATCCAGGGCGGCACTGGTTGTAAATAATAACAAAAGGGGTGCCCCTTATCACCCTTAATCTTTAACATCGCTTTAGAACCATTATTGGTTGCACTAAGGAAGGATATTCAAGGGATAGAACTAGGTAGTAAGAGCCTTCAGTTGGCTGTATACGCAGATGATTTGCTGGTATTTTCCAGAAATTCAAATGAAAGCTTTAATAAGATTTGCCAAATCATACAGAGGTTTGGATCTTTTTCTGGATATCGAATTAATAGAAACAAGACCGAAGTTTTGTGGATCCAGAAAAACCAAGACTCAGAAACCAAAATATTTAGGGAAGCAAGCCATTTTTTGACATACTTGGGAATTAAAATAACTACCAACAGAGTGATATTCCTTAAATATTAGTAATGGAGTTAGTCAATTTTGCGAGACTCTTAAAAGGTGGGTAACCCTCCCGCTTTCTATCTTTGGCAAAATAAACTTGCGAAAGATGATAGCACTCCCAAGATTGTTGTATCTATTCCAGAATTTACCACTCCTAATTAAGAAATATGAGATTAAGAAAATCAACATGGCTATTAAAGAGTTTATATGGATGAATAAGAAGCCCAGAATTAGTTATAAGAAATTAGTTCTTAAATATAAGTTCTTGGGAATGGGGCTCCCTAATATAGCAATCTACAACTTAGTGGCAGTAGCAAAAATTGCCCTGTATTGGCTTTTGGAGAGTAATCACTTTACCCTCCTAGAAATAGAAAATTATCTGGTTAAACCCCTATATTTAAAAAATATTTTACATCTAGAGGTTAAAGACCTTCCATTATATGTTAAAAGATTAGAATTTTTCAGAGATACAGTTGTGGCATGGCACAGGGTATGTAGACACCTAGGAACTCATTTTTCTGCCTCACATTTTTTAACTATTGAAGGAAACTATTGCCTAGATTTAGAGTTTTGCGTTAGAGGGGGAGCGTTAGCTACGCGTGGTTTATTACTAACGCACTGAGTTTTTTAACGCGGGTATTTAGAGTTTATAAACAACCTTCTAACGCTACTCCTAACGCGTATATTTCAGACACGGAATCACGCCCGCGTTAGACAGTCTCCCATAGAGATCAATGGAAAATCAAAGAAACACGCTTTTTTCACCTAACACTCGATCTCGCGAGAAATACGCACTGCTCGGTCATATGACGTATACCACATAATGAACAACAATAACACCCCGCAAATGTCAGAACAACAATCACAAAACAAAGCACATAAGCATTACACATTCATAAGCGGGGGGGAAATTAAAAAAATAAAATAAATGGAATACGCATATACTTTACGATACGGAAATACGGAAAATAAAAAAAAAGGAAAAATAAATGCACACTCATACACAAGCAAAATACTCGCATTCAACATTAAGAAATATTAGGACAAACATACATATACAACACTTCACAAATACGACACCATCGCAAATTAACATTAACACATAATACTATTGGACAATGTTATAGAAAACGAGCACTATGACATCATCGCATTCTACACATTCCACAAATACTAACTCGAAATGAGCATGCGCAAATTCACACAACTAATACACATTGTACAAATACTAATTACTAACAAAGCACACCTGAACACAATTTACAAGACAAACCGGTACATCATTAAACATTTACACAGGGTATATAAGCACCACACAAGCATGGCTTCTTTGACTGTGTTGCTGGTGGGTTTTTGGAGATTACAGAGAGATTTAGTGCCTTATTGTGAGTTAGTGTTAGTGTGAGAGAGTCAGTTAGTGTTATCGTGAGTGAGTTAGTTGGAGTTAGTGGTAGTGTGAGTTAGTGGTAGTGTGAGTTAGTGGTAGTGTGAGTTAGTGGGAGCGTGAGTTAGTGGTAGTGTGAGTTAGTGGTAGTGTGAGTTAGTGGTAGTGTGAGTTAGTGGGAGCGTGAGTTAGTGGGAGCGTGAGTTAGTGGTAGTGTGAGTTAGTGGGAGCGTGAGTTAGTGGGAGCGTTAGTGAGCGACAGTTGGTTTGGGTGAGTGTGTGAGTGCTTTTTCTGTATACTTAACACATTTACACACAAACACATTCAATACATACATACACTTATCAATAACAATACATACACTCCATACCCCATACCCTCTCATACTACACTCCATACCCCATTCCCTGTAGTCCCATTCCCTTTCATCCCATTTCCTCTATTCCCATACCCCATTCCCTCTAATCCCATCCCCATCCCCTAGTTACATTAGTTTACATTTCCTCCTTTTAGTCTTCTTATATATTTTGGTTGATTAAATACTCCTTACCCTCTTTTATTTATATCCCTTTCACACTTTCAGCACTTTTGTGGTCTTTTTAGTTCTTTATTTTGTCCCCCTTTCATTTGGGCACACTCACTTTTTGTTGGATTAGTTGGGGTTTAGTTTAGGGAAGAGATGGAGGAGGAGGGCAGGCAGGAGATTAGTCAGGGGAGAGGTAGAGGGGGGAGGAGAGGGAGAGGGGGGGGAAAGGAACAGGACAGGAAGGGGGGCAGGAAGCGGGGGTGGAAGCGGTGGGTGGACCCAGCCACTTTGTTCAAGATGAACAAGTGGCTGGGCCCAGTGGCGGACAGAGTAGGGCTTCACAGTCCGGGAAACAGAGGACATCATCACAGGGGAAGGCCAAGGCAACTAAGGAGGCGAGGTTTACTATGGAGGAGAAGGAGGTCCTCGTAGAAGCCTATATGGGCAGGTATAGGAGGCTCCAGGCTTAGAAGACCATCCCGAGTGACAAGCGGAAGCTCTGGCGGGAGATAAGGGATGCAGTTAATGCAGTGGGGGGCCGGAACAGAGATATGGACTCTATTAAACATCGCTACCGGGACTGCAAGATGGAGCTTAAAAAGAAAATAACCAGGGAGTACCAACATGCCACAGGGACCTGTGGCAGGCCTGCACTGACCGTTGAGTACTCCCGATGGGAGGAAATGTTGCGTCCCAGCATCTCCGAGGTGGCCATAGTCGGGATCGGAGGAATCGATACCGGGAACCTGCCACTCTCATCTGACGGTAAGCTCATTTAAGAATAAATTAACATCCAAATGTATTTAAGGATAAGATTAATGCTATTACGCTGTTTAACACATTATTACGTAAACGCATTCACAATTACTTTGCGATTACATTAGTATCTAGGCTATAGGTTAGGTGTGCATTTAAACAGACTGAAAACAAACGCAAAAACATTCAGATTGACCAGATAGATATCACAAACACGGTTTTGAAAATGCGGAAATCGTATTGATTGCTAGATTTCAAAGTGGATTAATGAGGCTGCATTTGTAATTGTATCGTAAGCAAAATAATTTACATCTTTATTTTGAAATATGCTAATATATACATTTCTTTCTTTTTGCAATATACAGAGTCTGGGGAGGAGGCAGCACACCAACTACAGGCTCCTCCTTTTCTCCGGTATGAGAGTGGTGGGGATGAATCGCCACCTCGGAGAGAAGAGGCCCCCCCTGAAGCTGAGGCCCACACTGAAGCAGAGGAAGAGGCCCCTGAAGCAGAGGAAGAGGCCCCTGAAGCAGAGGAAGAGGCCCCTCAAGCACCAGCAGGCCGCCGTGCACGGGCAGCCCGCCGTGCACAACAGGAGGAGATAGCGGGTGTTACTCGACTACATTGAACAGATGCGTACCTCTCGGATGGAAAATATCCAAGGGAGAAGTCGGATTATCGAAGAGCTTCGTGGCATTAGAGAAGGACAAACACAAATTATAGAGATCCTTACAAGAATAGAACAAGGACAAAACCGGAGTTTACAGCTACAAGTAGCTATGTTAAATTTCTTCCTGGAGGTGCATGCTGGGCCATCTGCTGCTGGGCCATCTCCTGCTGGGCCATCTCCTGCTGGGCCATCTCCTCCTGGACCAACTCCTCTTGGGCCATCTCCTCCATCTCCTCACCTTGGTCATCCCAGTACTTCTCCTTCCACTCTTCCCACAACGTCTCCGATGAGAAGTCGTCGGAGGGGGCAGTTGCCCCTCCCAGAGCCTCAGCCTCGTGGGAAGAGGGGAAGGAAGAGGAAGTAAGTATTTTGTTGAGATATGTTTGTTTTGTATTTATTTAATGTGTAATGGATAGGTATGTGATGATGTGGTTTTCATACACTTGTGGACCACAGTCTGTATATAATCTGCTTCTATGGGACCGGGTCCATGGATGCAGATTGTTTGCATAGTGTGGGTTATAAGTGTGTGGACACCACATCATCACATACCTATCCTTGTTCATGATATTGATTGGTTTCTGTGATGTGATGTCCAAACTGTTTCCCTAATCTCAAACAAAATGACCATTACAATTATCCATGATGGCATATTACTGTTTGAATGACAATAACACAGCTTAAAGGGACAGTCAGAACATTATTGTTTGCAAAGAAAACACTGTATTACGCATTATCAAGTTGGAAACAAAAACAGAAATACGTGTGACTTATGTGCTTACCCTTGTATCTATGCCTATGAAAACTGACCACTTATTTGTTGTTCTGACATAACAACATTTTAGACAATCAATGATCAATACAGGGTAAATATGCTGTATGAGCTCAAGGTTTTCAATATCCAAATGCTATCAAAATGCCCTCTAGTGGTCAAATTTCATTCTGATTACATGCACTCTTCAAGCTCTAAGAAATGAGCACACGAACCTCATAGGTTTAGCTAGCAAATAAAAATAACCAGAGAAAAATGATTAATTGGTGAGAAACGTTTGATAACATTTTTATTTCAAAAATTGCTTTTTTAATAATGCAAATCATTATTTGTTTTCTAGACTGTCCCTTTAAAAAATGACATATGCTAACATATACTAATATTTGGTGATTGTTGGTATATCTACATGTACTTGTTCAAACAAGAAATATTGGAAAAAGATTTCTATTGACGTGTTAAATAAAGTCTATTTTCTTAAAGAGACATTATTGTGTTTGATTTATTTTAGAAAGACATTTGTTTTAACAAGGAATATGGTTTAAAGTCCTTTTAGGAGTGACTAAACAAATATATGCTCACAATAATATATTTGGAGATTAACCAATGTGGAACTCATACATGATACAACAATAAACATTTGCATTAAAGGGACAGTATACAATCTTTTTAAGAGCACTGCATGTAATAGACACTACTAGAAACCACAAGATTAACATATACTGATATCAAAATCAATATGAAAAAGCTTTAAACACTTTCAAAGAAAATCGTGTTATCTATATTGAAAAGATAGCTGTAAAGCCCATTCCAAGTGTAAAACAAGACAATACCCCTTCATTAGCATATGAAAAATACTCTTTACACAAATAGGAGCAAGCTGGAGATGGTACTCACATCAAACTTTGAGGCTTGGCGAGGAGTTTGAAAATTAATTAAATGTTATTTGAACATAAGCAAAAGTCGACATGTATTTGGTAAACAATGGACTATATAACTAGAGAAAAAAAAAATTGTTTTTTAATGTGAGTGTATAATGACCCTTTAATAAAATATACGACAAAATAACATTTAGAAGAAGTCGGCATCTCATATATTTAGCATATGATAAAGATAAATTCATATTGATTACTTGATTCTAGTACAATAGCGCATATTTATGAATTCGATATCTTGAAAATTAAACACAACACAGTCATTCTTCATAAAAAGGAACATATTTTTGACAAACATATTAAACAAGATGGACTATATTTAGGGATTTGCACTTGCCTCGAAATATCTTATGCATGAAAACCTTTTGCTTTCATTCGTTTATTCAACCAGACATCTATCAAAAGAGAATGTTGTGTTCTTTATCAGCTATGGGTCAACAATGTTACATGATTCACACAATCCATACTCGCCATGGTTTTAAACTTGTCTTCTCATTCACAAACGTGTGTTACATGCAAAATCAAATATTGCGGGACTACGTAATCCAATCAGACGCTTTTTATACCTTTGCATGTGACGTCTTAATTAACATGGTGCATCCTTGATCGCGTAAAAACGCCATCCAATAAAAGGCAAATCCTTGATCGCGTAAAAACGCCATCCAATAAAAGGCGCATCCTTGATCACGTAAAAACGTCAGCCAATAAAAGGCGCATCCTTGATCACGTTGAAACGTCAGCCAATACAAGGAATCATTGGACAGCCTGGCAGGTGATGTCTTAAGCAACATGGCGCATCCGAGATTGAGGAAAAACCTCAGCCAATACAAGGACTCAGTTGATAGCTTGGCATATCAATAAGAAACATATTTATATTTTAGTAACTAGTATGTGTCTATATTGCTATCTAGGAATGTCACGATAGATAACGAAATACTGTGATATATGAAATAGAATACATAATAGAAAATAAGGAGATATTTCATTAGAAGCAGAGGATTTATAACTAAACTATTTAGCAAGCAGCATGTTTTAAGTAGACATGAAAACAATATTTTAAGGTTACACGATTATTTACGACATTGCAATTTGAAATACATTGTAACAATAAATGAAAATTTTTGGATTATTGTGTTTCATGTCCCTTTAACTGAAAATTAATGCTAGGAGATGCATTCGGAAAATAGGGATGTGTTAGATATTATATGTTAAAGAGACAGTCAAGCCCAGAATTTTTTTTTTTTTTAAATATAGCTAATCCCTTTATTACACATTAATCATTTTTGAACAACAAACACAGTTATATATTTATATACTTTTTACTTCTGTTATTATCTTGTATCTAAGCTTCTGCTGACTGCCCCATTATTTGTTCTTTTGACAGACATGCAGTTTAGCCAATCAATGCTCACTCCTAGGTCACTTTACGTGCATGAGCTCAATGTTATCTATATGAAACATGTGAACTAATGCCTTATAGTAGTCAATATTTTTTTAACATTAGAGGCAGTCTTCAAGGTCGAAGAACTTAGCATATGAACCTCCTAGGTTTACCTTTCAAATAAGAATAACAAGAGAACAAAGCTAAATTGTGAATAAAAGGAAATTAGGAAGTTGGTTAAACTTGCATGCCCTATTTAAATCATGAATCATCTTTTTGGACTTGACTGTCCCTTTAACTATAGCTATGGTGTACATCTTTAACATTTAAAAGATACACATGAGAAATACATATGGCATTGATGTTTTCAGATATGTTTATATTGTTTTGGAATAACAATAATGACACATGTATTGATCAAACGTGTCACTTATTCAAGTTGAAATATGGTCAGCCTACCTATAGCCATATATGGGAGGATAATTAAATTTTATAAATATTAATATAAAGATATTCCTCATCTAAGATATGCACATTACACACAGTGATTGATTTGGTTACACTACTACAATAAGATAGACTTTAAATTGAAATACATGTGCTGTCAACATTACAATAAGATTTTTTTTTAATAAGATTATATGTCCTTGTTCATGTAAAAAGGACAAAAACGCTTTAGAAATGGAAATCCATTCCTTAACAATTGTGGTCAGCATCACTTAAAGGGACATGAAATACCAAATAAAAAAAAGAGGATCCACAGAGAGAATACTATTTCCATAAAAATAACACTTTACAGAGATTATCTCATTGTATCAATCCTGGGATCATTTGTTAAAGGTGCATCAATTCACGCAGACTTTACAAATGAACACATGGATGTGAAATTTAAAATATATATATATATATATATATATATATATATATATACACACAAACATCAAGATATATATATACATATTTAAAATAATTACTATGCTAATCATAATCCTGCAAAGATAAAGCTTTACGAAAACTATATCAAGAAAATGAATCGAATTAAATTGGAGATGTAAATATTAAAGTCATTTACAATTGTATTACATATATGATTCAGGAAAGACCATTATTTGGTTTAAGGTCCCTTTAAGGATTAACCACATAAACTAGAGATTTCAATCAATGACTTGAATAAAGAGGACAAAGAATCGTGGAATGACATGTCTTTTATTAGTATGTCAGAAAACATCAACAACGTTTCAAAATTATTTTTGAAAGATCAGTAAAATTGGAGCCATTTGACAAGGTCAAAGAGTGCATCACAGTCCTTTGAGAGAGTGGGCAAGGGCCAGCACAGCCCCATTGGAGCCATTTGACAAGGTAAAAGAGTGTATCACAGTCCTTGGAGAGAGTGGGCAAGGGCCAGCACAGCCCCATTGGATCCATTTGACAAGGTAAAAGAGTGCATCTCAGTCCTTGGAGGGATTGACAAGGGCCAACAAAGGCCAGCACAGCACCATTGGAGCCATTTGACAAGGTAAAAGAGTGCATCACAGTCCTTGGAGAGAGTGGGCAAGGGCCAGCAGAGCCCCATTGGAGCCATTTGACAAGGTAAAAGAGTGCATCACAGTCCTTGGAGAGAGTGGGCAAGGGCCAGCACAGCCCCATTGGATCCATTTGACAAGGTAAAAGAGTGCATCACAGTCCTTGGAGGGAGTTGACAAGGGCCAACAAAGGCCAGCACAGCACCATTGGAGCCATTTGACAAGGTAAAAGAGTGCATCACAGTCCTTGGAGAGAGTGGGCAAGGGCCAGCACAGCCCCATTGGAGCCATTTGACAAGGTAAAGGAGTGCATCACAGTCCTTGGAGAGAGTGGGCAAGGGCCAGCACAGCCCCATTGGATCCATTTGACAAGGTAAAAGAGTGCATCACAGTCCTTGGAGGGAGTTGACAAGGGCCAACAAAGGCCAGCACAGCACCATTGGAGCCATTTGACAAGGTAAAAGAGTGCATCACATTCCTTGGAGAGAGTGGGCAAGGGCAAGCACAGCCCCATTGGAGCCATTTGACAAGGTAAAAGAGTGCATCACAGTCCTTGGAGAGAGTGGGCAAGGGCCAGCACAGCCCCATTGGATCCATTTGACAAGGTAAAAGAGTGCATCACAGTCCTTGGAGGGAGTTGACAAGGGCCAACAAAGGCCAGCACAGCACCATTGGAGCCATTTGACAAGGTAAAAGAGTGCATCACAGTCCTTGGAGAGAGTGTGCAATGGCCGGCACAGCCCCATTGGATCCATTTGACAAGGTAAAAGAGTGCATCACAGTCATTGGAGAGAGTGGGCAAGGGCCAGCACAGCCCCATTGGAGCCATTTGACAAGGTAAAAGAGTGCATCACAGTCCTTGGAGGGAGTTGACAAGGGCCAACAAAGGCCAGCACAGCACCATTGGAGCCATTTGACAAGGTAAAAGAGTGCATCACAGTCCTTGGAGAGAGTGTGCAAGGGCCAGCACAGCCCCATTGGAGCCATTTGACAAGGTAAAAGAGTGCAACAGGCACAACAATAAACAAAAAAGGCCAAATGGCAACAATAACAAACAAATATGTAACATGTGGACGGAAGAATCTTAAGGCGACCTTGGAGCATCTCCAGATACTCCACTTACTGGGCATCACCTTCATTGTCCGCTTCATGCTCTGCTCCAGATTCAGGCATTGACTGTAAACGCCTAATATGGCGTAGAGTCGAATGCTGAACCTGGAGCAGAGTATGAATGGTGTCATTCATCCTTCCCAGGAACATCGAGTTCCTCAGCACGGCCTGCTCTATACGCGATAGAGTTTTGAGCATGAGCCATGCTGAGTCACAACCTACAACAAAAAAATAGAATAATATTAATGTTAATTACACAACATAATATAAATTGAGAAAATATACATTTGAGATTTTAATCCAAATCATTCTTACAATCAAATATTCAATATTTATTCTCTTCACATGAAATATGTTCTTAATACATAAACCATTAAAGGTACAGTTTACTCCAAAATGTTATCCCCTGTAATTTGTTGACCCTGATCCACTTTTCCAGCTTGACTCTATGAATATTTTGAACATTATTTCCATTGTCCATACTTTGTAATTTTCAATAGTTTATTTATCCTGTGGTATCCACACCTATCCTTAAAGCTTTTTGCCTTGAGGCCAACATATGTAAACACAGCAAGCAGAAGAAATTACACTCCCAGTGGTTTACAGAAGAGAGAATGTTTGAAAAATGTATCTGTCTATTTTTCAATACAAGTAGTAGTGATTGGTATATGGACTGAGATGAAATTAAAGGGACACTGACCACAAATATTTTAATTTGTGATTCAGATAGACCATTAAAAATATTTTAAACATTTAATTCACTCCTATTATCAAATCTAATAGATTCTCCTTGTATTTTTTGTGATCAACCTTGGTTGTCCCTGCTGATTGGTGGATAAATTAATCCAACAATAAAACAGAAACCACCCCCCACTTCACAATATTTGAACAATTATATGCCTTTCAACATAAAAATAAAGAGACAAAGAGAGTTCTTAAAAATTGATAAGTGGAGTAAATTATCCAGTTGATTAACATTGCATGCTCTATTTGAATTTTTTTTTTTGGTTCACTGTCACTTTAAATATGTACTAATGTTGATTTAGTTTGATACTTACAGCTGTGCCTGGGAAAGACGATCTGACACCTTGAACAATGAAGGTTGGGATAGGGGGGAGGGATGGGATATTGGTGGCGAGGGCTTGGATGGGGCTGGCAAGGGCTGGGGTGCCGCTCTGGGGGAGCCTGTACAGCCGATTCTTGGGAATGTTGAGTTGGGGACTGGGCAGGTTGGGGAACTGTACGGGCAGCAATACAGGGAGAGCGGCGAACGGGGACAATTATTGGAGGGACAGGCCTGGAGGAATGGGAAGGGCCGGGAAGGTCTTCTACAGGGGGAGGGGCCTGGGCAGGGGTGGGAGAATGATGCCCAGAAGTGGAGTGTCCATCTGAAATATATAATAAAATATATATTAACATCTCATACATCATGATCTCAAAGAAAGGCATTTCAACATGATTATGTTTTATATATACTTAGAAGTGGTTTACAATTTATTACAATTTATTACAATTACAATTTATTAACAATGATGATATAAGGATATGGTATGCATACAGGCACTCAAATGAATAGCAAGGAGTGTCTGTCCAATAAGAAGATGATTATTGTGGTTTGTCATTGAATATCATTAAAAAATAAGACATAAAAAAAACATAATACAAGCATATGTTCATGCTGCATGATATGGAAAGGGGGGCAGTAGTGGATTCTAAAAGAAAAGGAATAATCATTTTTAAATTGTCAAAGCTGTGAGAATGTTTACAAACAATAAGACATGTTGGATACATGTTAGATAGCTTTCACATACCATCAGACTCCATGGCCGCCTCTTCCTCCTCCGTCCCACATGTTACATCAATATCTGTAAAACATAACATGTTGTGTACACGTTAATATCAGATATTATAACATATGTTACTGTTGCTACAAGACACACATCAATGTTGCATGAAAGATATACTGATCCAAAGTTATGATTTACATCATTTTGATGGAGCATACAAATGACATTAGATATGTTATTCTCAATGAGTAAGAATTTAATGTTAGTGTTTGGATTTCATATAAATTCACAAAAACAGAATTTATGCTTACCTGATAAATTACTTTCTCTTGTGGTGTATCCAGTCCACGGATTCATCATTTACTTGTGGGATATTCTCCTTCCCTACAGGAAGTGGCAAAGAGAGCACACAGCAGAGCTGTCCATATAGCTCCCCCTCTAGCTCCACCCCCCAGTCATTCGACCGAAGGTTAGGTAGAAAAAGGAGAAACCATAGGGTGCAGTGGTGACTGTAGTTTTAAAAATAAAAACCACCTGTCTGAAAACGACAGGGTGGGCCGTGGACTGGATACACCACAAGAGAAAGTAATTTATCAGGTAAGCATAAATTCTGTTTTTCTCTTGTAAGGTGTATCCAGTCCATGGATTCATCCTTTTACTTGTGGCATACCAATACCAAAGCTTTAGGACACGGATGAAGGGAGGGAACAAGACAGGTACCTTAAACGGAAGGCACCACTGCTTGTAAAACCTTTCTCCCAAAAATAGCCTCCGAAGAAGCAAAAGTATCGAATTTGTAAAATTTAGAAAAAGTATGCAGCGAAGACCAAGTCGCTGCCTTACAAATCTGTTCAACCGAAGCTTCATTTTTAAAAGCCCATGTGGAAGCCACTGCTCTGGTAGAATGAGCAGTAATTGTTTCAGGAGGTCTCATAGGCCAAACGGATGGTGCTTTTCAGCCAAAAGGAAAGATAGGTAGCGGTCGCCTTCTGACCTCTCCTCTTACCTGAATAGATAACAAACAAAGAAGTTGTTTGTCTGAAATCCTTAGTTGCATGTAGATAGAACTTTAAAGCACGAACCACATCAAGATTGTGTAACAGACGTTCCTCCTTTGACGAAGGATTAGGACACAGAGAAGGAACAACAATTTCCTGGTTAATATTCCTATTAGACACAACCTTAGGAAGAAAACCGGGTTTGGTACGTAAAACTACCTTATCTGCATGGAACACCAGGTAAGGTGAATCACACTGTAAAGCAGATAACTCTGAAACTCTTCTAGCAGAAGAGATAGCTATCAAAAACAAATCTTTCCAAGATAAAAGCTTAATATCTATGGAATGTAAAGGTTCAAACGGAACCCCTTGCAAAACTGAAAGAACTAAATTCAGACTCCATGGCGGAGCCACAGGTCTATAAACAGGCTTGATTCTGACTAAAGCCTGACTAAACGTTTGAACGTCTGGTACCTCTGCCAGACGTTTGTGAAAAAGAATAGACAAAGCAGATATCTGTCCCTTTAAGGAACTAGCTGATAATCCTTTCTCCAATCCCTCTTGGAGAAAAGACAAAATCCTGGGAATCCTAACCTTACTCCATGAGTAACCCTTGGATTCGCACCAAAAAATATATTTTCGCCAAATCTTATGGTAGATTTTCCTGGTGACAGGCTTTCTAGCCTGAATCAGGTTATCAATAACCGACTCAGAGAAACCATGCTTTGATAGAATCAGGCATTCAATCTCCAAGCAGTCAGACTCAGAGAAATTAGATTTGGATGTTTGAAAGGACCCTGTATTAGAAGGTCCTGCCTCATTGGCAGTGTCCATGGTGGCACAGTTGACATGACCACTATTTCTGCATACCAAGTCCTGCATGGCCACGCAGGCGGTATTAGAATCACCGAAGCCCTCTCCTGTTTGATTCTGGCAACCAGACGAGGGAGGAGAGGAAACGGTGGAAAAACATAGGCCAGATTGAAGGACCAAGGCGCTGCTAGAGCATCTATCAGCACCGCCTGGGGATCCCAGGACCTGGACCCGTAAAGAGGAAGCTTGGTGTTCTGACGGGACGCCATCAGATCCAATTCCGGAGTGCCCCATAGCTGAGTCAGCTGGGCAAATACCTCCGGGTGGAGTTCCCACTCCCCCGGGGGAAAAGTCTGACGACTTAGAAAATCCGCCTCCCAGTTGTCTACTCCTGGGATGTGAATTGCTGAGAGGTAGCAAGAGTGATCCTCCGCCCACCTGATTATTTTGGTTACTTCCATCATAGCTAAGGAACTCTTTGTTCCCCCTTGATGATTGACATAAGCTACAGTCGTGATGTTGTCCGACTGAAATCTGATGAATTTGGCCGCAGCAAGCTGAGGCCATGCCCGAAGCGCGTTGAATATCGCCCTCAGTTCCAGAATGTTTATCGGGAGAAGAGCTTCTTCCCGAGACCATAAGCCCTGAGCTTTCAGGGAGTCCCAGACTGCACCCCAGCCCAACAGACTGGCGTTGGTCGTTACGATGATCCACTCTGGTCTGCGGAAACACATTCCCTGAGACAGGTGATCCAGAGACAACCACCAGAGAAGAGAATCTCTGGTCCCCTGGTACAACTGTAATTGAGGAGACAAATCTGCATAATCCCCATTCCACTGTCTGAGCATGCATTGTTGCAGTGGTCTGAGATGTATCCGTGCAAAAGGGACTATGTCCATTACCGCTACCATTAATCCGATTGTCTCCATGCACTGAGCTACAGATGGCCGAGGAATGGAATGAAGAGCTCGGCAAGTAGTTAAGAGTTTTAACTTTCTGACCTCCGTCAGAAATATTTTCATTAAATAGTGTCAACCAGCAAAAATTAGCCCTGTAATGTAAGCTAGCAATTCCATAGTCTCTGAATACAGCTTACCCTTCCCTCATGGGGATCTTATCAGTCTTTTCCAGCATTATCACAGTCTTGTCTAGAAATAAATGACTGAACATACCTTATTGCAGCCTAACCTACAAACCGTTCCCCCCAACTGAAGTTTTCTTGTACTCCTCAGTCCTTTGTGGGAACAGCAGTGGATTTTAGTTACAACATGCTAAAATCATCTTCCTCCCTGCAGAAATCTTCATCTCTTTTCTGCTAGAGAGTAAATAGTACACACCGGTACCATTTAAAATAAACTTTTGCTTGTAGAAAATAAAAACTACAATTCTAACACCACATTCACTTTACCCTCCTGAGAGAGACCCTATTGCTTAGAGCCGGCAGAGAGAATGACTGGGGGGTGGAGCTAGAGGGGGAGCTATATAGACAGCTCTGCTGTGTGCTCTCTTTGCCACTTCCTGTAGGGAAGGAGAATATCCCACAAGTAAAGGATGAATCCGTGGACTGGATACACCTTACAAAAGAAATAAGAGTACATGCAACATTTGAGAGTTCTCATGTGTGTATCACTTCATGATTGTTTACACAATTTAAAAGAACAACAAACATATGTTATCCATCTTCTGAACAACAAAGGTGTAGACTAAGAAGCTTTGAGATATTAATCTTTCAATATTTAAATAAATTTGAGATATAATCATAGTACTAAATTATATGTTTGAGTCAAATGTAATGCTTCATCAGAATCATGATCATAATATATATTACAAATACACCTTCAATGACATATGAATGAGTCAATGGACTTACCAGAATGCTTGGAAACAATTTCCAAGTCTGTACTGGATCCCCCCGGGCTCCCAACAAGAACTAGATCTATGAATGATATAGATATCTATTAGTGATCACAGTTTGGACATCACTAAGTCACATCATTATCGATTTTTTCAACAATTATACTTAGAACTGAGAACAATAGAGCACTAATCTGAAGAATAAATGCATGAGTGAATCAAGGTGATTCAGAATAAAAAGATGTCTTTAACATATGTTGAATTTCTGACTATATTAGACACACAAATCATCTCATATGATTATATTGCATATCTAAATATACCCATTAATCAATGTTTTGACGAATACACCCAAACAACATTTTAATTTAAAATGGGTGATAAATCAAACCAAAGCCATGTATCATATCGATCCATTTGTGCAACTGATCACAATGCAAATCAGAAGTTATTCATCCAAATATGTAATCATGGTGCTGTTAGGGTATGCTTATATCTATAAAGTAAGTCCAAGACTGAATATGTCATTTAGATATCAATATTGTTTCATCCAAACAATGTAAGGAGGAATGAATCAATTGATTATTAAAGGGACACTGACATCAATTTGGTTAAAACATTTTTTTTTTAAATTTTAATTTGAAATAAACACAAAAGATAATTAGAGTATCCATATAAATTTCGACAAATGTGAATGTATTATGTTATGTAATGTTGTGTACATGTTTCAAAGACAAATTGCTATTAAAATGAGACATACCATAGTCTTGAGAACCCTGGCCCGAGGGTCCAGCACCAACATCCATATCTGTAAAATATTCAATGAGGATTGGATATCATTAATAATAATCAGGACATGTATATAAAAAAGATAAAAATACATTTACATTTAATAAATAAGAATATATTTTTATTCACATGAGTTAATTGTTTCATCAATTAATGTATCATGAAATAGATCCTGTATTCTTTTTTTCCAAACTTTATGTTGTTGACTGTAGCTTTAATTCATTTCTTTAATTTTTACATTCTCATCAATTGATATCTATATTTCCTTGTTTATTCTTTTGATCTTGCTAGTATATTTTGTATAATGTAGAAGATTATAAATAAGGATACTGTATTCTTCCCATATATACTAATTAACGTATACATTTGACCAACATGTGTAAAGCAATGACAGTAACAGCAAACCCATGTTCACGTGTGTGCGCAATTCTATGTTTCGTGATCATTACGCAATGATTCTATGCGGAATTGCACATCCGTGAATCAGAATTAATTTGGATACATTAGTGTGATGAGTATCATTTCATAAAAAATTATGATATATTTTCAATTGGGTGTATTAAGAGATTGAAATTGTATATTTGTTAATATTGAACAATAACAAATAATATTCATAACTGGCTTATGATTAGAGAGTCAACGTATGAAATTGCGGATGCTCAGGATATCACGGATGCGCAATTACATTTTCACTCTGTGACGCATATTCTGGATAACGCAAGAAACATTATTCATATTTCATGTGTGACGATTCTAAAATCAGATATCTAAACATCATATCTAGCGTATGTTGTGAGATCTATATAGGTTAAATATATGACTATCTACACATTTATTAAAATTATTTTAAAATATTAATATATTATATAAAGTAGGATATTTACCTTGTTGAGCCTCTTTTTCTACTCCTCTCAGGCCAACGGACGGAGAAGCAGCTGCACTGGACCCCGGGTCCTGAGTTTTGGATCCAGCAGCTGTGAGGGAAGAAGAAGAGGCCGAGGATGGAGAGGATCTAAATCTTTTGGGGATACAGAGATTGAGGAGCTTGCATAAAGTCACCTCATAAGGGAGTAGGTAGAGTTTCCGTGCGGGTTTAATTTTGCGGCCATCCCTGCGACGGGCTTGTACCCACTCCTTTATGAGGTCGACTTTCTTGTGCAGACGCAACCTCATATCTCCGAACCTCCGCATGATCTGATCCTGGCTCCTCTGGAAGCCCAACACCAATTGAACCTTATTGGTGATGGACTCCCAGAGGACCTTCTTAACATTCGCATCTGTCGACCTCTTCTGGTTCCCAAACAGCTGCGGATAAAACATCTGGACGGCGTGGACCAGTGCAGCGCTCTCCTGCTTGTCAAACCTGGGAGGTGTCATGCCTGCCGCGTTGTATATTTAATATATTAAAGATATATATACTGTATACCAGCAGGCATTAGAGAACTGACAAAGATGGCAACGTGTAATGGACTTTTATATGGTGAAGTAAACATGAGATGCACCATGGGACATGTTATCTGTACATCTGATTGGATAAAAGTTTTAAATATTGTTATCATGTCTGCGAGACCATCCTGACTCAAGCTGTGTTTGTGTGATGAACTCTGATTGGCCGTTCCTTAATGTTTCATATCTTAGTAACTTCCATACACATACCTCCTGGTGGTGCTGTTACTACATTTTTTATGTAGACTTATTTGTAACTCATGGGCCTGTCATGCGGATATGTGTGACGCAGATTTAATATACGTGATCCGTTAAATATTAATGTTTAAATTCTCGTTAAAATCTAATACTGTCACATTATTAAATGTTGTAGACATTTCTCGGTTTAATATTGGTCTGTTTCTTTAATACAAATACGTTGGATTAATACACATTTAACATTGTATGTATTTATTGTTCATAAAATCAATTTCGTGACTTATTGTGAAGTACTGACATTGCTCTATTAAATTTATTTATAATGCACATCGATTGTGTGCTATTGCGTGACATTAGACTAGAATGTTTAAAGATGCAAATCTCGTGTTTCAAGATACGTTTCCCACGCAACATTTCAGAATGTGCAATTTCTGGTTATAATGTCCGTCACTTGGATAATCTGTTTATAAATGTTAAACTACAGGTTTGTTTGTTATTATTAAATAAACCTCGAGCTTGTATTTGTCTGAACTGATCATATATGTTATTGTGCAATGGCGTCTTTATTTTTAAAGAGACATTACAACCAAACAATTGTATCAAATGATCTGTAGAGATCAAAAATGTTTTGACTTTAAAATGTAACTCAATTTATCTTTTTATTTAGATATCCTTAACAGAAGAAATTTCAATGCACATGGTTGAGCCAATCACATAAGGCATCTCTGTGCATCCCCCAATCTTCATCTACTGAGCCTATCTCGATATGCTTTTCAAGCAAAGTATGTCAAGATAATGAGATAAGAGAAGTAAAAGACACGCTTTAAATCTCTTAAAGGGACACTGTACACAAAATGTTTCTTTGGTGATTCAGATTGAGCATTAAATTTCAAGCAACTTTCTAATTTACTCCTATTATCCAACTTTCATCATTCTCTTGGTATCTTTATTTGAAATGCAAGAATTTAAGTTTAGATGCCGGCCCATTTTTGGTGACCAACCTGGGTTGTCCTTGCTGATTGTTGGATAAATTAATCCAACAATAAAAAGTGCTGTCCAGAGTACTCAAACAAAAACCATTAGATGCCTTCTTTTTCAAATAATGTTAGCAAGAGAACAAAGAAAAATTGATAATAGGAGTCAATTATAAAGTTGCTTAAAATTGCATGCTCTTTCTGAATTCAAAAATATAAAATTTTTGATCAGTCTCCCTTTAAGGATATTTTGATTTCATGTCCCTTTAAGGAGACATTTCCCAATAATGCTTGAAAGATCATAAACCTATGCACCTTCCTTTCTCAAACTTAGTATAACATGTGACTAAAGCATATTTAGATTAGCTTTTGGATTGTTTTCCCCACTGTGAAGGAAATATATATTCTAATGGCTGGATTTCGCCGTCTTCAGCTTAAAGGGACATTAAGCTATATGTTCTTTACGTATTTCGATGGCTAATAGAATATTAAATTAACTTCATATTTTGTTTTATTCTCTCATTAGCTTTTAACCCTTTCGTGACAGGGTTAAAGTGTCTACATCGGAACACCTGTTCCGATGTAGACAAATTGAAACTACGCGATCGTGCATACGATCGCGAGATTTCAATTATTGGATCGCATCTGGGGGGCGTCCCTACAACCCTAGGAACGCCCTCCAGACCGCGATCAAGTCCTTGAAGCGCAGAAGGCTTCAGGACAGCCGTTTGATATGACGTTCTATTCCGTCATAACGGCTTTAAAGCCCAGTGTAAATATGACGGAATAGAACGGCATAACGGCGTTAAAAGGTTAAATATATATATTCTTAGATTAAAAACATAGCTACATAGGCTATTTTGATGCTGATTGTTGGTTGCACATAGATGCCTTATGTCATTGTCTAAGACATGTGCATTGATATATCTTTTTCAAAGTATATTTAAAGACTGAATGTAATTAAATAGTACATTCAAAATATTTAAATAATTTATTTGTATGGTTTAAAATTAAATACACAATATATTTTTGGAATGTCCCTTTAAGGACCAAACCATTAGGAATATGTTGATTTAACATTGTAGAAATAAACTAAAGGGGAATGAAAATACATATAGATATGTGATATCTAACCAAGAGCGAAGATAAATGATTATGTGAAATTATATCACAAACTAGCTATAGTTAAATGACCCTTCAAATGACTCCACTAGAACAGAAAAACAATCAATATGGCATCCAATAACTAGCTTGTGCAAAATATGAAGTTAAATGACTTACCATTTCATGATTTTTAAAGCTAGATTTATGTAAATAATGTTTTTGTATACCTAAGGAAGATACAAGATCTTATAAACCAATTTAAAATTCAACCACACTGTCACTTTAATGTAAGTGAACCACTTTCACTTCTTAAAAGTGAAAATAACAAAGTTGTTATGTCGAATTCTGACTACATATCCGAAAATATGTTTAAATTGTAACATCTATAAATTACACAATAAAAGCATCGATGGATTTCAATCCAAAATTAATGTATAAAAGCTACTTGACTTTAACATTCTCTGAATAAGTGGATTTTCAATAATTAATTCAATACATGATGCCTAATTTGATATTATGCATGTGCTTGTCAAATAGACAACTACCAGTCATGGGAGTCAACACATTTTTTAATTGACAGATTATATGGATATTTATTATAATCTGTTAAAAAGATGGTCTTTTATAAAAATAATAAAAGGTTTATTATTCGAAAGAAATATATTTTTTTTTATGATTTTTTTTTAAATCAAAAAATAGAACAAGTGTAATTCATCACAGATGAAAATCTGAAAAAAAAAATAAAAAAAATACATTAGTTATTTGATACACACATATCGTAAAATATTCATTAAATAAAATAAATTTAAAATCATCTTGTGTCTATGCTCTAACTTTTTAAAAAAATTTACAAATATATTTTGGAATATAAAAAAAAATAAAAATCTATACCTATCCATCAGTTAAAATACCATTATATTGTGTAATCAATATTACATTTAAATATCAGCATTTCAAATTATACCAAATAATGCATATAACATTTAAAATATTAATACATATATGTATGCTGAACATAAATGTAATATTTCATGTCCATTCAAATACCTCTATATCAACTATAATATGTATTCCTTTGTCTGATTGTTCATAATTGGATTCTTCTGTATCACAAAGTAGGGGTAATGTATGTAAGCTACAAATATTCTAATATAGGACATGTATCTTTTCAAAATATTTTACATTCTTCTTCCTGTGATTCTTAACTAGCATGCATTGGGCAAACCAACCTGGATTATGCATGGTCTTTGAAAGTCAATTCTCTAGGAAACAGTTTATCTTCAATAGGTGTCTTATTCATCATTTCCAAAATAGAGGACTGTGAAATACCATCTAAAAAAAATAAAAATAATCTAAGTGTCTCCAATAGGATGCCTCCACAGCCTTAATCCATCAAATAGTTGCCACTTACCATGTGAATGTGTCTTTGTATGGTTTTCAAGGTCAGCACATTTGAAAGACAATGCCAGACATGATCCCATTGGTATTCTTCACTTTCAATCTTGGATTCTTCACTTTCAGTCTGGGAATTCTTCACTTTCAGTCTTCGAATTCTTCACTTTCAGTCTTTAGATGAAGTCATCTCCCTAATGGCAGAAAAAGTGTTATTAAAAATATTATTACAAGTGTGTGAATCAGATCTGTACCCCTCTCCCACCCCCCATTTCTGAATCAATTTCTGTCACTAGCTTACTAAGCGTGTGTAGCATCTTGTGTTATGTTCTATCAATCAAGTGTGAAGATGAGTCATATTGAGCAGAACGAACCTCTAATATGTGACTTTGAATCTAACTTTGAACCATAGTCATGCTAGAGGATAGTCATGCTAGAGGATCCCTTTCTGAGTATTTAAATTTTAAGTAATGTGTAAACTAAATACTAGTTTTGTAAAATGGATGCCATATGATGTATTTTTGTGAAAAGTTCCTGCCAGCCACAGTCCATACATTTATTCTTACCAGCTGATGTTGTCTTTAAAAACCAGGTGGCAAAGACTTGCTACAGGACCCAATGACCAGAGCATCACCTATATTAATAAATTAAATAAATTGTTATCATTTGATGAACAATCCTAACATGTTTGCACAATTCTCTACTTGTCATTTCCCTAGAGTTCACATCTATTGACAATACTCCAATCTAACTTCTATTATTTACCGTCTGAAGTGGCGGTTGATGATGTCTGCTCTGACATTGAGCCCCTCGTCCCGGAATGGCCCCTCTAGAATAGGATCGTTCTCCTCATCTCTGAGGAGGTTTCGGGGCGATTGGACGGCCTGCAGCATCCCAGCCCGCTGTGCAATATTATGCAGGACGCTACAGGCTATAACGATCTTAGCCACCTTCTGAGGGCTCCTCCCGACCTGTCAAGGCACCGGAATCTCATTTTGAGGAGCCCAAACATTCTCTCGACCACAGCCCTAGTTTTCTTGTGCGCCCTATTGTAGCGCTCCTGAGCCTCATCAGTAGGGTTACCTAACGACGTAATGAGCCAAGGCTGGCTCATGTAACCAGAATTACCTATAAATTATGAACAGAACAAAATTAAAATTTAATCCACAAAAATGTAGGTATATTAAACAAATATTTTTGTGTACACGATAATCCAATAACAAATGTTTAAATTAAAAAAAAAATCTAGTTCAATCTTATTCTCTATCTGAGCATTTCAGCTAAGACATGCTACATATGCGTATTTCGCATAAACCAGACCTTTGCTAAAATACAAACTAAATGGTTAAATTGCATTTTCAAGCTGCCCATTTAAGCTAAAACATGCTACATATCTGCTTTGAGCTAAAACTAGACATTTGCGGAAATAGACAATGACATGGTTAAATTGCATTTGCTATCTGAGCATTTCAGCTAAGACATGCTACATATGCGTATTTCGCATAAACCAGACCTTTGCTAAAATAAAAAAAAAAATGGTTAAATTGCATTTTCAAGCTGCACATTTAAGGTAAGACATACTAAATATCTGTTTTGAGCTAAAACTAGACATTTGCGGAAAGAGAAATAAATGGTTAAATTGCATCCTATAGCTGCACATTACACTAACAGTTTAAGACTACAGTGGCAATTGTCTAACTAATTAACCATGTTGTGCACAAATACTCAGGGGGCATTTGTCTTTCCTCAAACTGCTGCCACACGGAGGACAGAGAGAGGATGCGGGCATCATGACAAGCCCCCCAAAATTCGCACACACCTGCATAATCCTCATCTGTGCGTCACAAACATACTGCACGTTGAGGCTATGAAAATGTTTGCGATTTCGGAAGGGCAAGTCATCAGCTGGAGCACGCAGCGCAATGTGGGTACAATCAATCGCTCCCAAGACATTGGGCAATTCAGCAATAGCAAAGAATTCCCGCTTCAGGCGCCTCCAATCACCATCATTCTGTGGGAATCCTATGTAGTGCTTACTGATACGTACCATGGCATCCAGAAAGTTATCAAACTCCCCAGAGAATGTACCTTGAGACAGGCCATGCATGTACATCTCTCCTGATTGAAAACTCCCGGAGGCCAGGACGTATAGACAACTTAGCATCTTAGTGATGCAAGGGACAGCAGTCCTTATTCTTATACGTGGCTCCAGATGAGGTCTAAGAACATCGTAAAGGCCAATGAGCTGTTTGCGATTGAGCCGATACTTGTCATAAACCTCGAAGTCGCTCATGTTTTCCAAGGTGGGTCTTACCTGTATACACGAGGACCTCGAACCAGACGAGCCCTTTGTCTCACTCGGAGCCGCCGAGGCTGCCTGATTCTATCAACCGCTACTTGGCCAACAGCACCACCAGCAGCGTCTACCAGATCATCGTCATCCATATTTGCCAAGCTTAGCAGCACGAAGCCAAACAGCAAAGCAAACACAGCGCAAGGAGTAACAAGGTATGCAAAAACACAGAAGCGAATTGATACAATGTCGATCACCATGGACGCTTTGGCCATGTTGTTTGGGGGATTTATAGTGCAATTAGTCCAATGGTAGTGAGTTTGTAATGATTGCTAATTGTATTCACTTGTTTGTATGTGAGCGGCGCGAATGCTTTCAAAGTGGGCGTTTTTTTAGGTGTTTGCTGAAATGTTGTTTTCCCCCAATGAATCTCAATGTGAAAGTGTAAAATATAACACATACAGTGCATGTTTGTAATGTTTGTTCATATGCGTAATAAATATTTATTAAACGCGATCTTATAGTAAAAAGCACACGTCCGCGCTAACATGAATGAAAGTGCATAGTTGTGTATAATGTGCATAGAATGTGATCGATCAATGTTGCTGCAATATTGTTTGTAAACGATAAAGTAACAGCTGCCATCTTTAGTATTGTATATATAAGTGATTAGCGAGATGTCAATATTGTACACGTCCCATTAAAATCGCACTAATACTGAGGAACTTCCATCTCTCATCTGTAGTATTGTATATATAAGTGATTAGCGAGATGTCAATATTGTACACGTCCCATTAAAATTGCACTAATACTGAGGAACTTCCGTCTGTCATCTGTAGTATTGTATATATAAGTGATTAGCGAGATGTCAATATTGTACACGTCCCTTTAAAATCGCAATAATACTGAAGATCTTCCTGCTGCCATCTGTAGTCTTGTATATATAAGTGATTTGTGAGATGTAAATATTGTATGCGTCCCTTTAAAATCGCACTAATACTGAAGAACTTCCGGCTGTCATCTGTAGTATTGTATATATAAGTGATTGGCGAGATGTCAATATTGTATGCGTCCCATTAAAATCGCACTAATACTGAAGAACTTCCGGCTGTCATCTGTAGTATTGTATATATAAGTGATTGGCGAGATGTCAATATTGTATGCGTCCCATTAAAATCGCACTAATACTGAAGAACTTCCGGCTGTCATCTGTAGTATTGTATATATAAGTGATTGGCGAGATGTCAATATTGTATGCGTCCCATTAAAATCGGCATAATAATTCAGAACTTCCGTCTGTCATCTGTAGTATTGTATATATAAGTGATTTGCGAGCTGACAATATTTAGTACGCATCCCTTTAAAATCGCCATAATAATGATGTTCCAAACTGTTGTTTACGTATATGTTGTATTGGGTGCTAAATTTATGAAAGGGGCGGTACAGTCGTAAAGCTGCAATGTGTATGGTTGAATCTTCTAAGGACGTCATCATATTATTAACCTGCCTGTATAGTTATGAAATCCTCATTGTGTTGTTGTATTTGACTACATTGTTATTGTGTGCTGATTAAAATATAAATGTGTGCTTTGTGGTTGCGTGATGCGTGTTATGTACATATACGTATATATTGTGATTGTGTCCCACATACAGGGAGTGCAGAATTATTAGGCAAATGAGTATTTTGACCACATCATCCTCTTTATGCATGTTGTCTTACTCCAAGCTGTATAGGCTCGAAAGCCTACTACCAATTAAGCATATTAGGCGATGTGCATCTCTGTAATGAGAAGGGGTGTGGTCTAATGACATCAAGAACCTATATCAGGTGTGGATAATTATTAGGCAACTTCCTTTCCTTTGGCAAAATGGGTCAAAAGAAGGACTTGACAGGCTCAGAAAAGTAAAAAATAGTGAGATATCTTGCAGAGGGATGCAGCACTCTTAAAATTGCAAAGCTTCTGAAGCGTGATCATCGAACAATCAAGCGTTTCATTCAAAATAGTCAACAGGGTCGCAAGAAGTGTGTGGAAAAACCAAGGCGCAAAATAACTGCCCATGAACTGAGAAAAGTCAAGCGTGCACCTGCCAAGATGCCGCTTGCCACCAGTTTGGCCATATTTCAGAGCTGCAACATCACTGGAGTGCCCAAAAGCACAAGGTGTGCAATACTCAGAGACATGGCCAAGGTAAGAAAGGCTGAAAGACGACCACCACTGAACAAGACACACAAGCTGAAACGTCAAGACTGGGCCAAGAAATATCTCAAGACTGATTTTTCTAAAGTTTTATGGACTGATGAAATGAGAGTGAGTCTTGATGGGCCAGATGGATGGGCCTGTGGCTGGATTGGTAAAGGGCAGAGAGCTCCAGTCCGACTCAGATGCCAGCAAGGTGGAGGTGGAGTACTGGTTTGAGCTGGTATCATCAAAGATGAGCTTGTGGGGCCTTTTCGGGTTGAGGATGGAGTCAAGCTCAACTCCCAGTCCTACTGCCAGTTTCTGGAAGACACCTTCTTCAAGCAGTGGTACAGGAAGAAGTCTGCATCCTTCAAGAAAAACATGATTTTCATGCAGGACAATGCTCCATCACACGCGTCCAAGTACTCCACAGCGTGGCTGGCAAGAAAGGGTATAAAAGAAGAAAATCTAATGACATGGCCTCCTTGTTCACCTGATCTGAACCCCATTGAGAACCTGTGGGCCATCATCAAATGTGAGATTTACAAGGAGGGAAAACAGTACACCTCTCTGAACAGTGTCTGGGAGGCTGTGGTTGCTGCTGCACGCAATGTTGATGGTGAACAGATCAAAACACTGACAGAATCCATGGATGGCAGGCTTTTGAGTGTCCTTGCAAAGAAAGGTGGCTATATTGGTCATTGATTTGTTTTTGTTTTGTTTTTGAATGTCAGAAATGTATATTTGTGAATGTTGAGATGTTATATTGGTTTCACTGGTAAAAATAAATAATTGAAATGGGTATATATTTGTTTTTTGTTAAGTTGCCTAATAATTATGCACAGTAATAGTCACCTGCACACACAGATATCCCCCTAAAATAGCTATAACTAAAAACAAACTAAAAACTACTTCCAAAACTATTCAGCTTTGATATTAATGAGTTTTTTGGGTTCATTGAGAACATGGTTGTTGTTCAATAATAAAATTAATCCTCAAAAATACAACTTGCCTAATAATTTTGCACTTCCTGTATGCTGACTTCTATATAGCGGTCTAGCATTGTTGTTCCTTCCCATAAAATGACAGCTGTAATCTGTTGTAATGATGTTCTTATTGTACGTAATTCCTAATGGTTTATTGTGATCGAATCATGATGTTAAATTTACAGTAAAATCCCTATTTTCTGTTTCGTGATTCCTAGAGAGAATGTAATGTGTTTTTCCCCCATCATTTGAATGCACAGTGAATGTAATGTATGTGCATCCATGACTGATCATGTGTTAAGCCTATGTAGATATGCTGTTGCTGCAAGCATATGAGTTGCATAAATGAAATGCAATAATAAAGGTAAACGAGAGGTGTTTCCCATTGTCTACTGTTTGTGAATCCTGAAATGTTTCAATTATTTTTGTGTCCGTTTAAATGTGATGTAATTGTGGAAAATGTTTCTTACTAGTGATGTGGATTTGTAGTTGATGTAATGTTAAAGTATGAAACAATTTAATGTTGTTGTGAATTTTCCATAAGTAAACTCCATAAGTCCACCATAGGGAAATAGCCATATCTTGATCTATTTGTCATAGCTGGGGCTAACGCAGAAAAGCATGAGTTATTTTCCGAATTCTAGCGCTGGTATTTAGAGTTTTTCTGTCTACGCTTTTTGCGTGCGTTAGGTAAATCTGTCTGTCGCGTGCACGAGCACGTCTTCCCATAGAAGTCAATGGAGGCTCAAAATTTGTGTGTAAATAATATCCAAGACTGGTTTTGAGCGTAAAGTGACGTCATGGTCTTGTGTGAAAAAGTAGCTAAATCGTGCTCATTTCATAATAAAAAAATTATTTGTGTATGTAATGTGGTGTATATTGTTTGCATGCATCGATGAGTGTATGTTTGTGATAATATCATTAGTTAGATGTAGCTATATGAGTGTCTTTTCCCGTCTGTCAATGTAAGTCAATGGCAAAATAGATTTGTGTTGGGTTTTTTTCTAACACCCGAGATCTCGCAACTTTGATCCTTTCTATTTTGATGAAAAAATATTACATATGAAAAATAAATATAGTGTAGTGTTTGTATGAGTGTAAGTGTACTTTGTGTAATATTTGTTGTGTGAATCGTGGATGGTTATTTTGTCGGTAGATGTTAACTCCTGGGTCTGAGCTGTCGGTAGAGATTTGTGCGTTCGGAGATTTTGGAGTGTCGGTAAGTGAACTCTAAATACCAGCGGGCGGTAAAAACCAGCGTTAGAAGCCCTATACGCTGGTTTTGACGGCTAACGCAGAACTCTAAATCTAGGGGTATGAATTTAAACAGGGCCTCTCTTCCAAAATCTTCGCACAATGGCGAGATAAGGGACTACCTAAAATTGTCCAATTGCTAAATAGGGATCAGGTCACTATTAAGGTTGAGGATTTCGAGGTAATTAAAAGTAAATTCTCACTGACAAATAAACATTTTTACTCATTCTTACAAATTAGACATTATTGTTTGAAATTAATACGGTCACAAGGTGATAAATGGGACCTTGCACCATTGGCACCAGTGATTAATGCCATTAAAATGGTAAATACTCCATATCACTCCTATATAATATAGTTAATAATATAGACTATAAAAATTTTCTTGATAGAGGGGTTGTAAAATGGAGAGAAATGTTCTTCACGAATCTTAAAGAACAAACTATATTGAAAAGTGTGGAAAGGGTAGAAGAGACATCACTAGTTATTCCCATGCGAGAACAACATATAAAGATATTGTGTATGGCATATATTACACCAGAGATAGTAGCCAAGTGGGGAGGTGAGGGGGAAGGAACTTATTGTACAAAATGTAGACAAAGCAGAACAGACCTGGTACATAGCTTTTGGCTATGCCCCAAGATACAAAAAATTTGGGTAATGGTAAATTTTTGGATAAATAAGATATACGAGTCCCAAATTACTATACAGGCAGAACAGATTTTTTTTTTTAAATATGATGGGAAAGACTCTAAGTGGAGGAAATTTGTAACAATGGTAATTCTAATAGGCATGAATCTTATTCCAAAAGGCTGTAAGAATGCCAGACCACCATCTTTTGCAGCCCTAAAGGAATGCATTCATAAACAATTTCTCATAGAACTACAAGATACCTTGTTTTATCTTGAAGTTAATATTGCACGGTTTTTCGATAAATGGGGGAAGTGGTTGAAAACTCTACATCAAGAGGAGCAGAGACAAGTAATTAAAACCTTTCAAAATACAACTTATATAGAAAACTGTAGATTAAGAGGTGAATGGCTCTATGACTCGGGTGGTGCGGCGCAGGGGGAGAGGGACGGGGGAGACTGGGGACAGATTTGAGAGAGTATGGAAGGTCTTTTTTATTTCCCTCCCTTTGTCCTACTTAGGTTTTTTCATTTGGAAAAAGTATATATGTGCTCTTGATACTAGTGGTGTATAGTATAATATTAGAAAAGAAGAAGATGAAGATGTGAACAGATGTTACAATATTGCTATCTAATCCTGCAATGCTACCCCATAGCATTGTTAAATTTATTGGACAGAGAGTTCAGCTGATTGTAATACATTATTTACTGACACGATCAAAGATAGTCAGAAGGCCAATTGGGAAAATTTAATTCAGGGTGAGATAAGTGAAAAAAAACAGACAATAGAATTTGGAGGAGGCTGGGGTTATACCATTAGTGAAATTATAAATTTAGGAAGTATCAGGGCTGGCATAGGATATGATTTTAGATCTCTACTAATGCAATACCCAGAAATGAAATTATTCCTTAATTCCTGCTATCCATATGTTGCAGATGGGAAGGTTCTATTATCAGCCCTACATGTTAATACTACGACTATTCTGTTTTAGTTCCTGCCCTTTACTGTTCTATGAATATAACCTGCTTGTTGCCAGTAACCCAGCCCTAGGCTACATTGCTTTAGGCATTACCAATATATTAGAAATGTTCTGTTTGTCGCTTCCTATACTGTAAACAACACGCTATTTTGGTATAGGGCCCATACCCAAGTAATAAGATCTGCTACTGAATTAATGTTACTAATTGGATGGTTTGCAGTAACTGAAAGTGACAGCATTCAACCATAATTCTGAGATCATAGTGGTATCCTGATATATAGTCTTTTTATTATCTTGCTTCAAGTACTCGATTATGTTAAGTCCAATAAGAATGAAACTTTGCTCCTATCCATATAAATAATTACCTTACCCTGACTCCTTCATACATATGCTTTCTACCTTCTAATAACTATTTTCCAAGTTGTCAGGGGTCCTAGAGTGGCCCCATCTGTAGTAAATTGAAGGTATAGCTAAAAAGGGAACAATTTGAGGTTTCATATAAAATTCTGTGTTATGGGCTTCCGGTGGGCGATAACGTTGGAAGCGCGCAAATTAAGTGCACGATCCAAGGAGTTCCAGCCCGAGTCACAGGCCCCAGGCCAAAATAGAGCCGGGCAAGAGTACCATACTACGCTTGACACAAAGTCATCTCCAGTCGGGTGTTAGCAGTTAATGCCTGCAATGGTACGTGACGGAGAGTAAACAGCTGTACCACACCGAAGCCTGACAAGCCTCAAGAGCTCCCTGGCAGGAGCAGCACTTTCTTAAGTCGCTGGACTTACGTCTAGGATAAAGATGCACGCAACGCATAGAAGCTGTCTTCACATATAAGTTCCCTGTTATTTCCCCTGCTCATTGATGGGTGGTCTAGTCTGGATTAAGAGAAACTGTTTAATAGTGACATAGAGTGTGGAAAAACAGTAAAGGAATCCGGAGGCATTGATATCCAAGAAGGTGTGTCAAGGTTTGGATTTAATTACTGAAAAGAGCACAGATATTATTTGAGAAGTCCTGTCATAATGTTGCCAATATATTCCCTGCACTGAGAAAGAAACCATACAATTAAGGGGAGATATAAGTCTGCAGAAAAAATTGAATCTGCAGAAGTGCACTCAGTAGAATAAAGGAAGCTTGGTAATTCTTTTAAAGGCAGCAAAGACAATCTCGCTGTTATTTTTCTCCCTGGGGCTTCACGCAGTGAAGAGGAAAATATCTGTTGGTAATTGGTGTTGGTCATATAAAATTGTATTGCGATAAGTCTGGTATGCTTAGTGTAGCACAGGAGCAGCAGTAGTTACAGGGGAATAAGACTGATGCAAGCTATCTCTGCGTATGCAGACAAGAACTTGAGATAAGCATAGAACAGTCAGGCTGTTGATCCGCCTGTGTTAACTTACTCCTGCAACAGAGTGGAGAGAGACATAAAAAGGGGGCCTAGTCAGAGTGTCTAGTCAAATAAGTCTGGGGGTAAGATATGAACACAAAGCAATAGCCCAGTGAAGATACTGACACTCCAAAGAGATATCCTCAAGAGAGAAATTTCAGACCCTTAGTTGCTGTTTGCTGTCCCTGTAAAAAGTTGCAAAAAGCTGTAAAAAGCAGTAGTGAAACTACACAAAGGTATATATCACCCACTAAGTTCCAGTAAAGAAGCATACAATTATAGTCTAGAGGACTGTCCTGTAATATGCGCAGGAAGGAATCAAACACTAAAGTGTGTACGGATCAACAGTATTCCCGATGATACAATAGTATTTTTCTATGTTATTGTTAAAGGTCAATTGAGATACAGATAACAATTACTCAGAACATGTAGCTTACTTGTTTGGGACTCTATTATAGAGGTGTTGGATTTGCAGCGAGTCAAACAACCCAGTGAAGAAGATGATTTAAGGCTTGTATTTTGAGAACTTTTTAAGCCTCAGTCTTTAACATAAATAAATGTATTACCAGAATTGTTATCCATATGTCATAAGTGATATGATATGTACAGATACAAAAGATCTGAAGGAATACAGTATAGAATATTAGAAAAGCAAAAGGTCAATCCCCAGGACTTTGGGGGTAAAATATATCAATTCAGTTTGAGTGAAGTTAGAGCATTCCTATAAGTGTAAACCAGAAAAAGATGTAGCTTTAAACCTTTATGAGAAAAATTTAAGATAAGCTCTAATGTGAGATGTGTATTTAATAAACTAGGATTACAGTCATGCTTTAGATACTTTTGTAGACTAGAACTGATAGTTGCAGTTTATTATTAAATATTAGCCGCATCGATATTTATCAGGGCTGAATTGCAGTTAGAAAGAGATCTGGACCTGCCCAAAACAGTTTGAAAGTAAGGGAAATATATATAATTCAATGTCTATTTCAGAATATCTTAGATTAAGTCTAGTTAATTAGATAGACAGTAATATCTCTAATCTTGTTAATAGGTTTTTTTCTTTTTTTTCTTAAGGTATTAGCACTAGCACTGCATTTGTTTTTCTTTGCACCTACAGCACTTAATTAGAACACAGTTATTTTTCACTTGTTTTGAGCACAGTATAGTCCATAAGGGACCTTAAACAATAAAAAAAGGGAAAAGAAGGAAAAGGGAGAAAAAAGGGAAAATTATTATTATTTTTTTTTCCACACTGCACTTAATCCAAGCACAATTTTGTTTCACTCAACCTGAACACAATTTTTATTATACACAATCCAAGTCAAGCTTAGTCACCCCAAGGGGTTTCCTCCTTTTTTTTTTTTTTTTTTTTGGAAATTTATTATACTAATGGAAAATTTTGTTCACAATTTAAAAGTCACCAGTAACAATAGCTGCTAAAAACAGAGAGAGAAACAGGAATAAAAATATAACTGAACAAGTCTCAGAGTACTCGGAGAACACAAGCCTGCAACACGCAAATATAGATACACAATTATTAATTACACAGATATCAGCCTTATTAATGCCACAATTTGATAAAATAAGGTTGGACTTATCAGTGGTGACAAATGAGTAAAACAATTTAATATGAGAGTAGGAGAGGCAGAAAATCGTATCTCCGAGCTAGAGGACCAGATGAACGCTAAAAGTAATCTGATCGATACACTTAACGATAAAATCTCAAGATTACAAGATAGAGCTGATATGGCAGAAGATTGAGCAAGAAGGAATAATTTAAGATTTATTGGTATACCCGAAAAATACGCAAAACAAGATTTAGAGATATTAATTACCAAAGAAATACCAAGGTGCTTAGGTATCCAAAAAGAAGGTTTGGAAATAAAAGCTGAGCGAGTACACAGAATAGGCACCAGTAGACAGAACTTGGAAGAATTGCCTCCTAACAGATATCCTTCAAGACCAGTTATAGTAAAATTTCTGAACTATAAGGACAAAACAGAAATTTTGAAACATTATAAAAAGCTTTCTGAACCGCTGATTGTGGATGAAAGAAAAGTACTAATATTTCAGGATTTTTCTATAGAAACGTCGAATAAAAGGAAGATAATGTCTCAATTATGTTCTCAATCCATTCAGAAAGGTCTACAGGCTTTTGTGATATACCTGGCAACACTCAAGGTAGCAGGGAAAACAGGCTTTAAATCTTTTCAAGACAGTGATGATGCGAGGCAATTTTTACAGAAAGAATGTGGCAATTAATAATTTCCCTGCAGAGGGTGCTAAGGTTTTTATTCTCTTTGTGTTTTTTTATTAAAAAAATGTTTCTCTCCCTCTCTCTCTTCTTTTCGTTCTCATTCAGTTATTTTATATTTTAACAGGACATATAAAGTATTCATGGTATATAGTAAAGAATATTCTCTGCACATTAAGATATAGGTAGTAATTCCAGAATATATACATGGCTTTTAGTCTAAAGAATATAATACACCTCACGTCATGGAATGTTGGGGGAATCCTCTCACCAATCAAAAGAAAGACAAATCTTAAGTATTTTAAAAAATTAAAATCAGATATCGCCTTCCTTCAAGAAGTCAGACTATCCTCATCAGAATTAGTTAAATTAAAAACCAGTTGGGTAAAAGAAGTAGTGGCCACGCCATGTACCGAAAGGGAAAAGGGAGTGGCCATCTTATTAAATAAAAATCTTGAATACAATATATTGGAAGTTAAAGTAGATGAAAACGCACAATATCTAATTGTTAAAATTGAAATAAAAAAAAAGATATTTACGTTATGTAATATTTAAGGGCCAAATATGTTGGATTTGGAATTTTGGGGCAGGTTACAGGCTCTTCTGTTAAATTATGTTGATGATAATCTAATAATTGCTGGAGATTTCAATCTGACGTCTAGGTTTCCAATAGACAGGAAAAGCTCAAAGGGAAGGGAGAAGGATTACAGAATAGCAAAAGAAATGAAAATACTACATACATTTAAAAAAACACTTAAATTATACGATATCTGGAGGACCCTGTATCCAGATTCCAATAAATATACATGCCTATCTAAATAATTGTTATCATTATCTAGGATTGATTATTTTTTAATTGCAGAGACTATATTAAAGGAAAACCTCAAAGCTGATATTAAAGAATTCACAATATCAGACCATGCACCCATAACATTAGAAATTTATATGGATAAGCTTAATATTAAATTCCCTAAGTGGAATTCTTTTTACTTCCCCAAATATATGTTGAAACATGCTTCTTTTATAGCAATGTTGAAAGAAAAATGGAATGTTTTCCTTAATCTGAAAAAAGAGTACGAGAATCGCATAGAAATTTGGGAAACAGCAAAAGCGGTATTAAGGGGTGAAATAGTCAGTTATATGGTACGATTTAAAAAAAGAGGAAGAAGAGGGAGGAACAACTAATCGCGCAATTAACAAATGCGTATAATAGATATCTCCAAAACACCTCCAAAAATAATTGGTCTAGATATATACAGGCGAAACAAGAAAGGGATACATTCCTCCTTCAAGAATCTGTGAGAGAAGATTTAAAATATAAGGCAAAATACTTAAAATTTGGGAATAAAACAGGCAGTTATCTAGCTAAAATTGTAAAGTCTGAGAATAAATTGAATATTATTCACTCAATAAAAGTAGAAGATAAGTATATACATGACTCTGCAGATATTAATGAGATCTTTCATCAAGTTTTTCGAAAATTCTACAGCACATGTGAGATAGATAGATCTAACAAAGAGCTTTTTTGGGACAGTATAGCCACTCCAAGTCTATCATTAGACAAAATGGAGTATATTTATCAACCAATCACAGAAGAGAAAGTGGAGGCAACTATTAATAAGATTAAACTAAA
This sequence comes from Bombina bombina, assembly GCF_027579735.1. Taxonomy (NCBI): domain Eukaryota; kingdom Metazoa; phylum Chordata; class Amphibia; order Anura; family Bombinatoridae; genus Bombina; species Bombina bombina. Next base: position 461,324,936 of record NC_069502.1, on the reverse strand, counting down.
TAAAGCTCCGGGGCCAGACCAACTTCCAGCAGAGTTTTATAAAAATATTAAATAAAGAAATTGTACCATGCATGACAAAGTTATTCAATTTTTATTATATAGAAAATGGGGCAATGTCAAGTAACTTTTCAAAAGCAGTTACAATAATGATTTATAAGAAAGGTAGGGATCCCGAAAAGCCAGAATCTTATAGACCTATATCCCTGCTAAATGCAGACTATAAAATTTTAGCATCAATTGTAGCGGAAAGACTTAAAAAATCTTTAAGCAAAATTATTCATCCCAATCAGGTGGGTTTTATGAATGGTCGAAGTTCAGTTGTAAATTTACGTAAAGTATGCATTATTATAGAATATTTTAGGAACCAAACTGAAAGATTATGGCCTAGATTTGGAGTTTGGCGTTAGCAGTGAAAACCAGCGTTAGAGGCTCCTAACGCTGGTTTTAGGCTAACTCCGGTATTTGGAGTCACTCAAAATAGGGTCTAACGCTCACTTTTCAGCCGCAACTTTTCCATACCGCAGATCCCCTTACGTCAATTGCGTATCCTATCTTTTCAATGGGATCTTTCTAACTCCGGTATTTAGAGTCGTGTCTGAAGTGAGCGTTAGACATCTAACGACAAAACTCCAGCCGCAGGAAAAAAGTCAGTAGTTAAGAGCTTTTTGGGCTAACGCCGGTTCATAAAGCTCTTAACTACTGTACTCTAAAGTACACTAACACCCATAAACTACCTATGTACCCCTAAACTGAGGCCCCCCCACATCGCCGCCACTCGATTAAATTTTTTTAACCCCTAATCTGCCGACCGCCACCTACGTTATACTTATGTACCCCTAATCTGCTGCCCCTAACACCGCCGACCCCTGTATTATATTTATTAACCCCTAATCTGCCCCCCACAACGTCGCCGCCAGCTACCTACAATAATTAACCCCTAATCTGCCGACCGCAAAGCGCCGCCACCTACATTATAGCTATGTACCCCTAATCTGCTGCCCCTAACACTGCCGACCCCTATATTATATTTATTAACCCCTAATCTGCCCCCCACAACGTCGCCTCCACCTGCCTACACTTATTAACCCCTAATCCGCCTCACTAACCCTATAATAAATAGTATTAACCCCTAATCTGCCCTCCCTAACATCGCCAACACCTAACTTCAATTATTAACCCCTAATCTGCCGACCGGAGCTCACCGCTATTCTAATAAATGTATTAACCCCTAAAGCTAAGTCTAACCCTAACACTAACACCCCCCTAAATTAAATATAATTTTAATCTAACGAAATTAATTAACTCTTATTAAATAAATTATTCCTATTTAAAGCTAAATACTTACCTGTAAAATAAATCCTAATATAGCTACAATATAAATTATAATTACATTGTAGCTATTTTAGGATTAATATTTATTTTACAGGCAACTTTGTAATTATTTTAACCATGTACAATAGCTATTAAATAGTTAAGAACTATTTAATAGTTACCTAGTTAAAATAATTACAAAATTACCTGTAAAATAAATCCTAACCTAAGTTACAATTAAACCTAACACTATACTATCATTAAATTAATTAAATAAAATGCCTACAATTAAACCTAACACTACACTATCAATAAATAAATTAAATACAATTCCTACAAATAACTACAATGAAATAAACTATCTAAAGTACAAAAAATAAAAAAGAACTAAGTTACAAAAAATAAAAAAATATTTACAAACATAAGAAAAATATTACAACAATTTTAAACTAATTACACCTACTCTAAGCCCCCTAATAAAATAGACCCCCAAAATAACAAAATGCCCTACCCTATTCTAAATTACTACATTTCAAAGCTCTTTTACCTTACCAGCCCTGAACAGGGCCCTTTGCGGGGCATGCCCCAAGAAATTCAGCTCTTTTGCCTGTAAAAAAAAACATACAATACCCCCCCCCAACATTACAACCCACCACCCACATACCCCTAATCTAACCCAAACCCCCCTTAAATAAACCTAACACTAAGCTCCTCCGATGTCCTGATCCAAGCCCAAGCGGGGGGCTGAAGGGGTTAATACATTTATTATAGTAGCGGTGAGCTCCGGTCGGCAGATTAGGGGTTAATGTTTGAAGTTAGGTGTTGGCGATGTTAGGGAGGGCAGATTAGGGGTTAATACTTTTTATTATAGGGTTAGTGATGCGGATTAGGGGTTAATAACTTTATTATAGTAGCGGTGCAGATTGGGGTTAATAAGTGTAGGCAGGTGGAGGCGACGTTGTGGGGGGCAGATTAGGGGTTAATAAATATAATATAGGGGTCGGCGGTGTTAGGGGCAGCAGATTAGGGGTACATAAGGATAATGTAAGTAGCGGCGGTTTACGGAGCGGCAGATTAGGGGTTAAAAATAATATGCAGGGGTCAGCGATAGCGGGGGCGGCAGATTAGGGGTTAATAAGTGTAAGGTTAGGGGTGTTTAGACTTGGGGTACATGTTAGGGTGTTAGGTGCAGACGTAGGAAGTGTTTCCCCATAGCAAACAATGGGGCTGCGTTAGGAGCTGAACGTGGCTTTTTTGCAGGTGTTAGGTTTTTTTTCAGTTCAAACAGCCCCATTGTTTCCTATGGGGGAATCGTGCACGAGCACGTTTTTGAGGCTGGCCGCTTGCGTAAGCAACTCTGGTATCGAGAGTTGAAGCTGCGTTAAAAATGCTCTATGCTCCTTTTTTGGAGCCTAACGCAGCCTTTTTGTGGACTCTCAATACCAGAGTTATTTTTATGGTGCGGCCAGAAAAAAGCCGGCGTTAGCTACGCGGGTCGTTACCGACAAAACTCTAAATCTAGGCCTATATTAATTAAATCAAGATGCAGCTTAATAACGATAGATGCAGAAAAAGCGTTTGATGCTGTACAATGGGATCACCTATTTACTTCTCTAACTAAATTTTGCTTTTTGGGATCCTTTCTGAATTATATTAAAGCAATCTATAAAAATCCTTTATCGTTGATTTCCGTAAACGGAATAGAATCTCCAGAAATCAGATTGGAAAGAGGCACTAGGCAAGGCTGCCCACTCTCGCCCCTTTTATTCAATTTATCTATCGAACCGTTACCAATTAAAATACGGCAGGACCTGCAGGGAGTATTATGTAAAGGTATAGAGGAAAAAATATTATTATATGCAGATGACGTATTAATATTCTTAAGAAAGACCAAGCAGAATATTCCGAGACTAATGGGAATCATAGAAGGATATAGTACATTCTCGTTATATAAGGTAAATATTAACAAAACAGAGTTATTATGGCTAGACAGGAAAGGGGAATCGACGGGGGAGAGTCCATTTAAAGTTGTAGATCAGATTACATATTTGGGTATTATTCTAAATAAGAATCCAAGTTTATGGTACGACTTGAACTTTAAGCCAATTTTTCAAAAGATATACGATCAGCTTAATGTTTGGAAACACTTACCGCTGGCATTATCAGGGAAAATTGGTCTAATAAAGATGATTGCATTCCCAAAAAAAATTATATAAACTGCAGAATCTTCCTCTTCTCATAAAGAAATTGGATATTAAAACCTTTAATAAAAAGATGACAGAATTTTTATGGGGTGGAAAAAGGAAGAGATTATCACTTAAAATATTATCATATCCGAGAGAATGCGGAGGATTGGCTCTCCCAGATTTAGACAAATATAATATAGCGTGTCTGACCAAAATAGCAGCTGAATGGTTAACAGATGAAGAATATTATACAGCCAAAGCATTAGAAAAGGGGATAGTAAAACCATTTTCGCTAATAGCGCTTTTGCATACAAGAGGAAAAGACATAGCAAAGGAGGTTAAAAAACTACAGGTCAGTCATGGAAGTTAATAAAGCATGGCAGCAGTATTGCAAAAATCTTAAGGTGGAATATGCTGTATCTAATTATTTACCAATAATAGGTTACCCCCCATTTCAAGAAGCACTAAAATCAGCTGTGTTTCACAGATGGAAAAGGAAGGGATTGAGATATATTATTCAAATTATTAATTTTAATCTGGCCATACCGCAGATAAAAACATTTGAAACGGTTAGATGCAAATTTGATTTACCTAGCAAGGATTTCTACGCATATCTTCAAATAAGGAATTTAGTCAATAAGTTGTTAATAATTCAGAAGGAAGAATGGAGCTGGCCCATAATCTCAGCGAGGTTTGAATTATGTAAGATAGGAGATGTATCGATTACAAAATGGTATAAGGACTTAGCATTTAAAGAGGGACAATTAAATGTGCAACTGATTGTTAAAAAATGACACATGAAAGGTGTTCTGTCTATTATATGCTTATTATGTTCATGTTGATGACATCTGGTGGTTTCATGTTGCAATTACAGCTTGGTTCCTCTCAAGAATAAAACAGGAAGTGTTAATAAAGTTTGTTAATAAAAAAAGTTACTTTCAGTTCCTCAGCAGCCATCTTAGCTTCAAGAAGCATGGAAATCAGCTCTTAAACATTTGCCTCTAAACATACATATGCCTGTAAGTTATTGTTTGCTAAGAGTTCATTGTACATTTGAATTGCATTGCTATTTGCTGTAAGGATTAAATGTAAGCTCTCTGTGTTAGAAACATGTATTATTGTATGTATTGCAAGCACCACGTGTAACTACATATTGTAATTTCAACTTTTCTTATTGTATTGCAGTTTTACAAAAATAACTATTCAGAAGTAAAATCAGTTTGGAATAAACACAAAGCTATTTCTGTCTGGTTTGTTAACTAGCTGTCTAGTTATCAGTTAATGAGGACAGTACAGTAAAAAGGCAGGCTATATCAGGGGAAGATACAGAGCTGCATTGTAAAGTAAAAAGCATGCTATATCAAGGGAAGATATAGGAGCTGCATTGAAAAGTGAGAAGCAATAACAAGCAAGATACAAAGGCTGCATTTTAAAGTAAAAAGCAGTAAATAACAAGCAAGCATACAAGACCTGCAATTTAAAGTGAAAGGCAGTAAAAATAATTTGCACAAGAACTGCATTTAAAATATTGCACTACTTTAACCTGATCACTATGAACCAAGATAAGAATGTTGATATGACGCAGCAAACTGTAGAGACCAGATCCTATGCCTCTGGCTCTAAATATTCAATGCGCTCCAGCAGATCATCAGCCAGTTCTGCAGGACTCAGAGCCCGTGCTAAAGCGCAAGCAGCCCAGGCACAAATTTCTTATGCTGAAAAAGAAGCAGACATGATAAAGCAGAAAGCAGCACTAGAAGCAGTGGCAGCAAGGCACAAAGCAGATATAGAAGCAGAGGCAGCAAGGTGCAAAGCAGATATGGTAGCTGAAAAAGCGCAACGCAAGGCAGAGTTAGAAGCTAATATGCATGTGCTAAAGATTCAAAGGGCAGCAGTTGCAGCATCTGCAGAAGCAGCAGTCTATGAAGCAGCAGCTGAACTAGAAGAGGAACCACTTCAAGATTTTGCAGAAATAACTACCCATGATTCAGTACAAAGGACTTGTGAGTATGTACAGAACCATGCTCTAGACCAAGATAAAACAGAGCATGCTCCTATCCAACATATGTCCAGCATAATGCCACAGTTTCCTGACTCAACATATTTACAGTCTACTCCAAGTATTCCTGACTTGCACCCTCCTTCCCAGACTGACACTGCAAATGTCTCTACACCAAGAGTGCGCTTTCAAGAAAGCAGAGGTTACGCTGATCCACAATATCCATCACATTATATGGACTCTCACATATCCCCTCTCAGAAATAGCACATTAGGAACTTCAGAGACTACTGACCTAGCAAAGCACCTGATTCGTCGAGAGTTAGTGAGTACAGGGCTACTAACATTTGATGATCGACCAGAGAACTACTGGACATGGAAGACATCATTCCAAGGTGTCACCAGAGATCTTAATCTTACAGCCAGAGAAGAGCTAGATCTTTTGACTAAGTGGCTTGGACCAGAGTCATCTCAACAGGCTAAGAGAATCAGGTTAGTGCATGTTCATAACCCAGTTGATGGAGTTAAAATGGTATGGCAGAGATTAGAAGAATGTTATGGCAGCCCTGAAGCTATTGAGAATGCACTGTTAAAGAAGCTAGAAAACTTCCCCAAAATCTCAAACAAAGACAACATAAAGTTAAGAGAACTTGGGGACATGTTGTTGGAGGTGAATGCAGCTAAGACAGGAGGCTTTTTGCCAGGACTGGCATACCTAGACACAGCTCGTGGCATCAAACCAATTATTGAAAAACTGCCATATAGCCTGCAAGAAAAGTGGATTTTTCAAGGTTCCAAGTACAAAGAAAACCATCATGTCTCCTTTCCACCATTCAGTTTCTTCACCAGATTTATTGTCAATCAAGCAAAGACCAGAAATGATCCAAGCTTCATATTCTCAACATGCAGCAACCAATTTCCAGTAAATACAGAGAAGTCAGGAACAAGGTACAGCAACAGACCAACGGTGTCAGTAAGAAAGACAGAAGTGTCAGCTACTAATGCAACTCCACAGGTGAAAAGCCCTTCGTGGAAATCCATGGAATCAGACAGTCCATGTCCAATTCATGATAAACCACACCCACTGTCAAAGTGTCGTGGGTTCAGAAGCAAGCACATTGATGAACGTAAAGCTTACCTGAAGGAGAATTCTATCTGCTTTAGATGTTGGGCATCCACCAGACACATTGCCAAAGACTGCAAAAATAACATAAGATGCAGAGAATGCAACAGTGACCAGCATACTTCAGCTTTGCATCCAGGTCCAGCTCCCTGGGCAGTAGAGACTCCTTTACCAAAGGGAGAGCAAGGCAGGGAGCAAGAGGAAGCTACTCCACCCACTATTGTATCCAAGTATACAGAGGTATGCGGGAAAGGGACAAGGCCCAGATCATGTTCCAAGATTTGTTTAGTGACTGTATATCCCTCTAATAAACCTGACTGTTCTGTAAAAATGTATGCAGTGTTAGATGATCAAAGTAACCGTTCTTTAGCCAAATCAGAGTTTTTTGATGTGTTTAACATTAGTGGTGAAACATTTTCCTACACTCTAAGAACATGCTCAGGTATTACAGAGAAAACAGGGCGCAGGGTATCCAACTTCACTGTTCAGTCTATTGATGGGAAAACACACATAAAACTCCCCACACTCATTGAATGTGACATGATACCTGATGAGAGGTCAGAAATTCCAACACCTGAGATTATACAGCATTTCCCTCATCTGAAATCCTTAACAGACAAGATCCCAGCACTTGACCCTAACGCACAAATACTTCTCTTGTTAGGAAGAGACATTCTGAAGGTGCACAAAGTACGTGAGCAGATTAATGGGCCTCACAACAGTCCTTATGCACAACATTTAGACTTAGGTTGGGTCATAGTTGGGGAAGTATGCTTAGGAGGAGCTCATAGACCAGCAGATGTGAACTCTTTCAAGACAAATGTGTTGCCTAGTGGGCACACTTCTCTGTTCAGCCCATGCACTAGCTATATACAGGTAAAAGAGACCTTTAATGCTTGTAAACAACAGTCATACAACCCCTCATTGTGTTATTTAGGAACTGCAACTCATAATGTGGGCAGTTTAGAAGATAATGTGTTTGTTACTACTCCAAACGATGACAAACCTGCTATGTCTATTCAAGATGGTATGTTCCTTGATGTAGTTGAAAAAGAGATGTTTATTGATGAAACAAATTACTGGGCAGCACCCCTACCATTTCGCTCACCTCGTCTTAGACTACCAAACAACTTAGAGCAAGCCCAGAAAAGACTACTTGCTCTACAGCGTTCCTTTGTGAAAAAACCTGAAATGAAAGAAGATTTTGTTAACTTTATGCAATGGATCTTTGACCATGACCAAGCAGAACCTGCCCCACCATTGGAAGCAGGTGAGGAGTGTTGGTACCTACCAATCTTTGGTGTCTATCACCCTCAGAAGCCAGGACAGATCAGAGTAGTTTTTGACTCAAGTGCTCAGTTTGAAGGCATCTCACTGAATGACACCCTCCTCAGTGGGCCTGATTTAAATAATACACTACTAGGTGTCCTTTTACGTTTCCGCAAAGAGCAAGTTGCAATTACCACTGATGTACAACAAATGTTTTACTATTTCATGGTTAGAGAAGATCACCGTAACTATTTGAGATTTCTTTGGTATCATGACAATGACCTTAACAAAGAAATTACAGAGTTCAGGATGAAGGTACATGTCTTTGGAAACATCCCTTCTCCAGCCATAGCCATTTATGGTCTAAGACAAATAGCAAAGCAAGGAAAGAGTGAGTATGGCGAAGATGTAGAACAGTTTATCTTGAGGAATTTCTATGTAGATGATGGACTCGCATCTGTGCCTACTGAAGCTGAAGCAATCAGTCTTCTGCAGAGGGCTAAGGACATGCTCGCAGGATCAAATCTCAAGCTACACAAAGTGGCATCCAACAGAAGTCCAGTAATGGAAGCATTTCCTGCAGATGACAGAGCTAAAGATCTAAAGGACCTTGTTTTAGGTGTCGATCCTCTACCCCTCAAAAGGAGCTTAGGAGTAAGTTGGAACTTACAGACCGACAGTTTCACTTTTCAAGTGTCTAAAGAGGTCAAACCTTTCACACGGAGAGGTATCCTGGCTACAGTAAACAGTCTTTATGACCCACTTGGGTTTGCATCTCCAATCACTATGCAAGGTAAATCTTTAGTCAGAGAACTCTCAACAGACCAATGTGACTGGGATTCCCCACTCTTACCAGATAGAGAAGCTCAATGGAGAGCATGGACAGAAGACCTGATCCATCTTGAAGACCTCAGTATTCCCAGACCCTATGTGCCAGTGTCACTATCGTCCACAGTAAGAAAGGAGGTATGTGTTTTTTCTGATGCTTCTACTGTAGCGATAGCAGCTGTAGCTTATCTCAGAGTCATAGACATTAGCGGTCAATGTCATGTAGGCTTTATTATGGGCAAATCTAAACTAGCTCCAAGACCAGCCCATACAGTGCCACGTCTAGAATTATGTGCAGCTGTTTTGTCAGTTGAGCTAGCTGAACTTATTACTGAAGAAATGGACATTGAACTTTATGCAGTTAAATATTACACTGATAGCAAAATTGTGTTAGGTTATATTCACAATACTTGTAGGAGATTTCATGTATATGTCTCAAACAGAATAATTCGTATTAGAAAATCTACTAATCCAGATCAGTGGCATTATATTAACACCAGTCAGAATCCAGCAGATCATGGTACTAGACCAATTCAGGCAGCTCACCTAAAACATACCAACTGGTTCTCAGGCCCAAATTTCTTACATCAGGCAGATTCAGGTGATCAATCTGAAGCTGAAGTATTTGACCTCATTGAACCAGATTCTGACAGTGAGATCAGACCTGAAGTGACAGCTTTAATAACTGAAGTGTATGAATGCCAGTTAGACTCACATAGATTTCTCAGATTCTCAAAGTGGAAGTCCCTTGTGAGAGGTATAGGAACACTTATTCACATTGCTAAGTCATTTTCCAGCAGCACTCAAAAGGAGTTGTGTACAGGCTGGCATTGCTGCAAAGGGTTATGCCATTCATTAGATTTCTTGCAAGCTGAAACAGTGACTATCAAATGTATCCGAACATGGAAATATAGGAAATGGAAAAAGAAACAAAACGTTAAAGGAGATCTTGTATTGTTTAAAGACTATCAAGTAAAGTGCAATGGATGGACAATGAGTCTTATTATAAAATGGTGATGGTAGAGGTCAAAATTATTAAACAAGGGACTGCTAAAGTATACCTCAGACCTGTGTCAGATTTAATTGTTCTTTTTCAAAGTAAAAAGTTATCTGGTTGAATTTAATAATAATTTATAGATCATGTAATAGTGGTATATTTTTATAGCAGGCGGGGAGTGTTCTGTCTATTATATGCTTATTATGTTCATGTTGATGACATCTGGTGGTTTCATGTTGCAATTACAGCTTGGTTCCTCTCAAGAATAAAACAGGAAGTGTTAATAAGGTTTGTTAATAAAAAAGTTACTTTCAGTTTCTCAGCAGCCATCTTAGCTTCAAGAAGCATGGAAATCAGCTCTTAAACATTTGCCTCTAAACATACATATGCCTGTAAGTTATTGTTTGCTAAGAGTTCATTGTACATTTGAATTGCATTGCTATTTGCTGTAAGGATTAAATGTAAGCTCTCTGTGTTAGAAACATGTATTATTGTATGTATTGCAAGCACCACGTGTAACTACATATTGTAATTTCAACTTTTCTTATTGTATTGCAGTTTTACAAAAATAACTATTCAGAAGTAAAATCAGATTGGAATAAACACAAAGCTATTTCTGTCTGGTTTGTTAACTAGCTGTCTAGTTATCAGTTAATGAGGACAGTACAAAAGGGCTAACAGAATGTAATGAGGAAGTTATTCAGAATAGTATTACTAGAATAAATAAAATATTCACATCCACCAATTACAGAGAAGCACACATCAATATATTAAATCAGTCATATTTGACACCCTCAATAATGTCAAGATAAAGATAAGCTATTTATCGAAATGGTAATAGGAGTAGCCAGGTTTCTCTTGTTAAAAACATGGATCTCGAACAAAATCACCATCTATAGCTTAACTTAATAAGCAGATATTTCAACAAATGATGATGGAGCAATGTCTGATAGATCAAGACAAAGAGAAAGAGGTTGTAAGTTTCTTTAAAAAAATGGGAAATCTTTATCTTTTTTCAACCAATAGAAGTACAGAAGAAAATGATATATCCGCTTAGATCTACGGAATATGTCCTAAACGTTATATTGAGAAACAAATTACCATTGATCCTTTAGTGGGTTTTTTTTTTTTCTTACCTTCCTTCTTTTCCCCTCTCTCTTTCTTCAGATATAGATAGGAAAGTATCCATTTGGAAAAGATAGAAAGCTGTGTTAAATTAAATAATAAGGCAAAAGGGGATGTTTGTGTTACGTATTTTATTCTCTCCATGCTTGGTTACTCCTCAATTATATATGATGGATTGTATATTGTTTTGATATCCCAAGTATGTTATCGATTTGCCAATACCCTTTTTTTTTGCTTTCTGTATCCCAAATGGTTTAATGATAATAAAATAGAAATTTAAAAAAAAAATATTTTGTGTTATGTCTCAGATTGTTTTAAATTATGCTTCCCTATAAGCCTGACCATATATATGCAACTACATTTTTATATTTTGTATACAATGTCCTTTTCTATATTATGTATGACTAAAAACCTCACTAAAATAGAAAAGATAGGAAAAGTATCTCCCCTCACCCTTTCCCACTCTGTGAGTCAGGGTGGGTCATACCCAATATCCCTTTTCCGTCTTCATCCAGTGGGGACAGCAATCCCTGAGGGGAGATACAAACCACATCCTTTACTCATAGTGGTTTATTAGGGAGTTACAACTTCATGCATAGTTCTTAGTTATCTCTAAAATAATATATCTACTTTTTGCCAACACAGTCTTAAAATTTATTTATTTTTGGCTCTGCCCACCCATACCCCATACCCTTTTTCTCCCTTCCCCCTGACACCACCAATATTCCTACTGAGCATACCTCTCCTTCCCCTATATGTTCTCACTCTTTCCTCACCTCTTTACACCTTTGAGCTTACCTCGTAAGCTGAGGAAAATAAATCCTGTAGACCCTTATTTTGTTATTCATGTATGTCTCAATGTTTTTTACCCTATGTTAATATAATAATAATACAATGTGAAATGTAATATGTACTTTTGGGTGACACCACCAAAATCAACAATGGAAGTTGTTCCTATTTGATATCTTGTTGAACTCCATAGATAATGTGACATACCTATAATACTGATTCACAGTACAAAATAATACTAACTTTCAGCTCATGATTTGATATTGTATATACAACTGTGTACATTTATCGTGTTTACGTATATTGATTGAGCTTATGATCTTATTCATGTTTCATGATTATTTGAATATTTTTGTTTACACTATACCAAGCCCAAAAGTGGCTATAAACTCACTTACCTCTATTGCGTATTCATACTATACCATGGTCTAAGAGCAGCCTACCTATTTCAGAAGAGGTATATATGTTTATAAAATTGAGGTTACTGATATCTCTGCCTATTTCCTTTGGATTATATATTTACCTGACTGTATAAGGTTTTATTACTGTGAATTATTCCCAAACGTCTGTACTACTCAAGTTTTAGCACTTCTACATACTCTGTATATGTTTATATTAACCTCAATAAAAAAAAATTGAAAAGAAAAAAAATAAAAAATTAGGAAGTATCACAAGTATTGACAAGGTTTGAACATCACATAGATAAAGACAAGATATCAGCAGAGTAAATACATAACATTTCACAGACTACAGACACATACCAAAAGAGAGACTCGGGGGTCGATTTATCAAAGGCTTTGCAAGCCTTTCTACCCCATATGATTGCAGGTTCTCACAAGAAAACCTGCACGCCGTATTTAACAAGCAGCGGTCATCAGACCGCTGCTTCCCTAACCTTTCGCCACCTCTAAAGTGGTGAAATTCAATCTCCCCGGTATATTCCGACTGGGGAGATTGACAATGCTGAATTCCACCAGAGCCTTAGCTTGATAAATGGCCCCCTTAGAGTATAATTTACACAGAAAGTAGGGAGTTTGGCAGGCGTTGAATGCAGGACCCAATTCACATACCTGAAAGCAGAAGAGAGAGAGTGGGTTAACTTGCTGTAGCGAGTATAATTCTTGTATAATACTTGCACTGGATAGGCTCTCTACTGGATCAGCATCCTGTCAGGGAGAAAGGCCTCAGCATGCTGGTAAGACACAGTGGAGGGTTGCTTAAAGGGACACTGAACCCAATTTTTTTCTTTCGTGATTCAGATAGAACATGCAATTTTAAGCAACTTTCTAATTTACTCCTATTATCAAATTTTCTTCATTCTCTTGGTATCTTTATTTGAAATGCAAGAATGTAAATTTAGATGCCGGCCCATTTTTGGTGAACAACCTGGGTTGTTCTTGCTGATTGGTGGATAAATTCATCCACCAATGAACAAGTGCTTTCCAGGGTCCTGAACCAAACAAATAGCTTAGATGCCTTTTTTCAAATAAAGATAGAAAGAGAATGAAGTAAAATTGATAATAGGAGTTAATTAGAAAGTTGCTTAAAATGTCATGATCTATCTGAATCACAAAAGAAAAAAATTGGGTTCAGTGTCCCTTTAAAGGGATTTGAAACTCAAAAATGTTCTTTTGTTACACAATTTAAAAAAAGTTTACAATTTACTTCTATTATCAAATTTGCTTTATTCTCTAAATATTCTGTGTTGAATAGATACCTAGGTAGGCATCTGGGACACTACATGGCAGGAAATAGTGCTGCTATCTAGTGCTCTTGCAAATGGATAACATTCTTGCTGCCATATGGTGCTCAAGAAATGGGCTGGTTCCTAAGTATACAACACAACATACCAAGAGAAAGAAGAAAATTTGATAATAGGAGTAAATTAGAAAGTTGTTTAAAATGACATGCTCTCAATAGCCCCATTACCCAAAACGAGATCATGGCCACAATTAAAGACCTACCATTGGACAAGACCCGTGTCCTGACGGCGTGCCGTCTGAATTCTATAAGATAATGGGAATGGAGATAGGCGCCACCCTGGAGAAACTGTTTAATGGTTTGCTGGGAGGTGGGGTTACATCTTCTCCTAGATTTGCAGAAGCAAACATAAGTATTATCCCGAAAGAGGGTAGAGACCCCCTGCTGACGCAATCGTATCGTATCGCCCCTTATCCCTGCTTAATCAGGATTATAAGATACTGACGAAAATCCTAGCAAACAGACTGGCTAACATTCTTCCGTCGTTGGTCCATGAAGACCAGACGGGCTTTGTGAAAGGGAGGTCTTCAGTGCTCAGCATAAGAAGGGTTCAAACTATTATTCAATACTATTGGAACATTACTCAATGTAACTCAAGCTTATAAAAACACACAGAAGCAGCCTTATTATTTTTAGACGCGGAAAAGGCTTTTGATAAGGTCTTATGGGAGCACTTGTATACTACCTTGGGTAAAATGGGCATTGAGGGAGCCTTTGTTAACGCTGTCAAGAGTCTATATGACAGGCCGCAGGCATCTATTCTGGTTAATGGTACACCTACACGACCATTCACACTCAATAGAGGTACTAGACAGGGCTGCCCCCTTTCCCCACTCCTCTTTGATCTGGCCATAGAGCCATTGGCACTCAAGATCAGACAAACAATGCAGGGAATGCGCATAGGTGAGTCAACGCTGCATGTCTTGTTGTTTGCAGATGACATGGTACTGTTTGTGCAGGACCCCCATAGAAATGTCCCAAAGCTGATGGCGGCGATAGATGAGTTTAGCCTAGTTTTGGGGTATAAGATCAACACTGACAAAACTGAATTGCTCTGGTTACTGTCAAAAAGTAGAAAACAAATCTCCGGTTTTGACTTTAAAATGGTAGACGGAAACTTCAAATACTTAGGTATTACAATGCACGCAGACCCGCGCAGATGGTATTCCATTAACTACAGTCCTCTAATTAAAAATCTAGATAACTTGATCAAGGGATGGGCGCTGCTGCCTCTATCTCTGTCAGGAAGAGTAGGACTTATAAAAATGATATATTTCCCGAAGTTGCTTTATGTATTCCAAACTCTACCTGCGATATTGAGGAAAACAGACTTGAACCACATCAGAAGTAAAGTGCTCGGGTTTATTTGGAATGATAAGAAGCATAGAATTAGCTATCTTAAACTTACTGCCCCGAGGGAAAAAGGAGGACTAGCATTACCCAACTTTGAATTTTATAATTGGGCGGCCCAATGTAAATTTGTGATAGACTGGATAACGGGCCAGGGGAGGTTTACAGATCTCCAATTGGAGGGCGAGTTAGTGAGACCGTGGGCTCTTGAGATGATCCCGCACATGACACAGACTCAGGCGACTAAGTACTTAAAGGGCATAGACCTCTTAACCCAACCAACAAGAGCTTGGAGACTGTTCTGTAAGAGACTAGGAGGAGACCATAGACTGACCCCATACCTACCGTGGTGTGGTAACCCCGAGTTCTTACCGGGTATAACGACCAGAGCTTTCCTACACTGGAGGGAACAAGGACTTCGTACAGTGGGTCAAACAGAGATGACACAGGGAGGTCTGATGCAGACCTTTGAAAGTTTGAGGGACACATTTAATCTGCCCAGGAACCACCATTATGCATATCTGCAAGCCAGACATTATTTTAACACATTGCGGAAGGAGGGACACACTAAAGACCAAACACCTATACTGCAGAGCGTAGAGCTAGCAAGATAGGGCATCACATCTATCTCACCACTGTACAAAAAAATGAATAGACTGACAGGGACTACATGCACAGTTAGACTGGCTAACATATGGAGCGAAAAACTGGCAAATATTGTTACAGTAGAAGAAATTGAGAAAAGCATACATAATGTCAAATCATCAACTCTCTCCTCAGAGGTGAGGGAGTCTCATTTTAAATTGCTTCATGATAGCTACATAACCCCTAGGAAATTTCAAAGATGGAAGACAGACAGGGATAACAAATGCCCTAGATGTGATCTAATAGATGCAGACATTGTACACATGCTGTGGAGTTGTCCCAGACTAATTAAATTTTGGAAGATGACGGAATACTGGGTGAAAACTAAGATAGGGCCCCCTAGGGAGGAATGGTCATTTCAGAATGTAGTGCTTCTTGACTTTGCAGATCTACCAAAAATGAATAAATTACTCACTTACAACATAGTATTGATGGCAAGACACCTGGTGTTCAGAGATTGGCTCAAGAGAAATCCACCTACTGTCCGACAACTAAAACAGATGCTACTAAAACAGCTCTTTATCGAGCAGTTTGATGGAATGGGAGACATGGCCACCAGGGTCAGGTATTTCTTTAATAAATGGGGACCCTTTATCCATACACTCCCAGAAAGTTCCCGCAATATAATTACAACACCATTCAGGAACACAGATTACATGTTGGAGGCAACACTAAGAGGAGAATGGTAGATTAGATTCATGGAGTATCCTGGGGGGGGGGGGGGGGGGGGAGAGTGGAGGTTCTTGAGGGGTAATCACGCCAGCCGGGAGTTAAGAGTTATTTGATTTTGCTGTTTTATTTGTTTTTGTTTTGAAAATAGTGCACAATGGATTAAATTGACTGATTATTATACAGTTCCAGGAAATGTGAGGAAACCTGTTGTGAAGGTACCATTTGACGCAAAAGCATGTACGGTTTATTTCTGGTTGAATGTATCCAACTTCATCTGTTTGTTGCACACAAAAATAAAGATATTTAAAAAAAAATGACATGCTCTTTCTGAGTCATGAAAGAAAAATGTGGGGTTTCATATCCCTTTATGTCCAGGTAAGTGACTCCGGCACTACACAGCCCAGGAACTATCCAATAATACTCTCCTTACAGGTACTACATAGCTGGGGGGTCACAGCCTTACACCATAGGAGTTTTACCTATGTGTTTAACATAGGAATTTGAGGGAATGAGTCACAGGATAGTTCTTATCCATCATCCTTAGGACTCCTTAGTAGCTCAATGTACCCTTTTTACCTCAAAAACCTTATTTTTGCATTTTTCAACAAAATGGGTACTGTCTCTTTAAGGCCCAATGATTGAAAGTGCTAGGAGGCAGCAAAATATTATGACAAAATATTCCAAGCTCCCGACATAGCGGCATCGCCGAGTGGTGTTTACTGTAAATACGATTGGCTGATTTTAAATCAGTAAATTCCTATTGGCTGATTTGAATAAGCCAATAGCAAGGATGTTTTAAATTTAAATTCTAATTATCTTTTTTCTATTGGATGAATAGTGTAGGGTACTTGCGGTGGGCTAGACGTGGTATAAGAGTTAATAGTTTAGATGTGTACTTGCGGTGGGCTTGTGGGGGTTAATAGATTCCAAGTACTAATTTATCGTACGCCCGTAAACAGGCAAATTCATGAAAGCGATATTTTGCGCTCCACTTGTAATCTTGACCTAGATGGGTACATGTGGTGAGTATGTGGCGGTATAGGGGTTAACAGATTAGATGGGTACTAACGGTGGGCTAGTGGCGGTATAGGGGTTAATAGTTTTGATGGGTACTTGTGGTGGGCTAGTGGCGGTATAAGGGTTAATAGATTAGATGGGTACTTGCTGTGGGTTAGTGGCAATATTGGGGTTAATAGATTAGATGGGTACTTGCGGTGGGTATGTGGCGGTATAGGGGTTAATAGATTAGATGGGTACTTGCAGGGGGTTAGTCGCAATATTGAGGTTAATAGATTAGATGGGTACTTGCGGTGGGTATGCGGCGGTATAGGGGTTAACAGGATAGATACTTGCGGTGGGTATGTGGCGGTATAGGGGTTAACAGGATAGATACGTGCGGTGGGTATGTGGTGGTTTAGATATTTATTAGTGTAGTGTTAGTTTGTGATCGTGGGGTACTTTGGTTTAGGGGTATTAGGATTAGTGGTTAGGCACGTGGGCTTGTGGGGGGTTAATAGATTCCAAGTACTAATTTAACGTACGCCCGTAAACAGGCAAATTAATGAAAGCGATATTTTGCGCTCCACTTGTAATCTTGACCTAGATGGGTACATGTGGTGAGTATGTGACGGTATAGGGGTTAACAGATTAGATGGGTACTAACGGTGGGCTAGTGGCGGTATAGGGGTTAATAGTTTTGATGGGTACTTGTGGTGGGCTAGTGGCGGTATAGGGGTTAATAGATTAGATGGGTACTTGCTGTGGGTTAGTGGCAATATTGGGGTTAATAGATTAGATGGGTACTTGCGGTGGGTATGTGGCGGTATAGGGGTTAATAGATTAGATGGGTACTTGCGGTGGGTTAGTCGCAATATTGAGGTTAATAGATTAGATGGGTACTTGCGGTGGGTATGCGGCGGTATAGGGGTTAACAGGATAGATACTTGCGGTGGGTATGTGGCGGTATAGGGGTTAACAGGATAGATACGTGCGGTGGGTATGTGGTGGTTTAGATATTTATTAGTGTAGTGTTAGTTTGTTATCGTGGGGTACTTCGGTTTAGGGGTATTAGGATTAGTGGTTAGGCACGGCAGTTATATTCCAAAGGATTGTTTACTATACTTCACCAAAAATCGTGGTGATACTGGGTGTTATTTATCGCCAGCATTGCCAACCAATGGCATGTATAGTAAATGCACAAATAAAAAGTTCCACAGTAAGAGGGGGTTGGGCACTTGGTGATAAACAATCAAACACATATGCCCTATTTTCATTAAGTACATTTCATAATACTGAGCTGCATATGTAAAGATGCAACATTCATAGCTGTTTCATAGTTGTAAGAAACACTGTGCATATACCTTGGAATCTCCTGCACTTCACTGTATACTGAGTTATAAACCTCCAGGTCCCACCCTGTCATTCTCCCAACCCTGTACCCTCCACCAGGTTAGCTCTTATGAGCCTATTAACACATGTTAAGTGTTAGGAGCAGGGTTATTGCAATTGCGCTTTAATACATATATATAAATGAAGCGCTGTCTAACCCGGTTCTTGGAATCACTTTCAGGTCCCTGCAGCTGCTGTTCTGTGTCCTCTTTCAGGAGACGCTGCCTGCTCCTCTTCCAATATGGCACCCGCTATTCAGCACAGAGTCACTCGAGCAATGATTAGTAAACTCCTCCGCTCAGTATTATTATTAACCAATACCAAGCAGGATAAGTTGTGTATTATCCGTGCTCACTGAACGGCCAAACTTTGAAGAGTGAGAAAAGAAATGATTTCGGAGCACCGGAAAAAATGGCTAAAATTTTACTTTTATTGATTTGCTGTATGCAAAACATAAATAAAATGCATAATTTAGACAATCATCTTAGCAAGTAGGTAAATGGATTACGCGTTTCGGCTTTTCGCCGTCATGTATAGTAAACACCTCTCGGCGATGCCACTGTTGCTATCTATGTCGGGAGCTTGG
The DNA here is from genome assembly GCF_027579735.1 of Bombina bombina. Lineage (NCBI taxonomy): Eukaryota > Metazoa > Chordata > Amphibia > Anura > Bombinatoridae > Bombina > Bombina bombina. Next base: position 461,305,908 of record NC_069502.1, on the reverse strand, counting down.
AATATTTCGACAGGCTTGCTCAGAGCACTTTCGATCATCAGGGGCCTAGAGAGAAAGAATATCAAAGTCATGAGCTAAAGAGGATGGTGATAAAAAAATATGGAGAATAGAAAGTCAGTGTAGAAGTATGATTAAAGGGACAGTCAAGTCCAAAAAACTTTCATGATTCAAATAGGACATGCAATTTTAAACAACTTTCCTATTTACTTTTATCACTGATTTTGCTTTGTTCTCTTGGTATTCTTAGTTGAAAGCTAACCCTAGAAGGTTCATATGCTAATTTCTTAGACCTTGAAGGCCGACTCTGCTTTTTGTCAGTTTTTCACCACTAGAGGGTGTTAGGTTATGTGTTTCATATAGATAACATTGAGCTCATGCACGTAAATTTACAGAGGAGTGAGGACTGACTGGCTAAAATGCAAGTCTGTCAAAAGAACTGAAATAAGGGGGCAGCCTCTAGAGGCTTAGATACAAGGTAATCAGAGGTAAAATGTGTATTATTATAACTGTGTTGGTTATGCAAAACTGGGGAATGGGTAATTAATGGATTATCTGTCTTTTAAAACAATAAAAATTCTGGTGTTGACTGTCCTTTTAATACATTATAATGCTTTTGCTAGGAACCCTCAGAACAATGTGTTTACACTAGTATTAGTCTATATATGTACCACTTAAGCTGGTTCCATAATAGCAGGTTCCATACTTCTAGATTGGACAGGACCAAAGAATGAATTGGAGACATCTGGTTTTTGGATGTACCCTCTAGAAACAGAAGCAACAAACTGTTACTGTGAATAGACAAATTTCCTGAACTTTCACAGAACACCATGGGGGCGATTTATCAAGCTGAGGCAGACAGGGGCACACATACGCGCCCCTGTCCGCCGCAGCTTGCCTCTGGCGGAATTCAGCATTGCACATGAACGCTATTTTGTGCGTGTGATTGGCTGTGCACGGGCAGGAGCTGTCAATCTCCCAGGTCGTACTAGCGGAGATTGAATTTGCCACTTTAGAGGTGGCGAAAGATTAGGAAAGCAGCGGTCTTTTAAATAAGGCGTGCAGGTTCTCTTGTGAGAGCCTGCAGCCGTAGTGGGCCAAAAGGCTTGCGAAGCCTTTGATAAATCGACCCCTTTAAAGGAACACTCAGGTCAAAATTAAACTTTAATGATTCAGATAGAGCATGCAATTTTAAACAACTTTCCAATTTACTTCCATTAACAAAATGTGCAGTCTTTTTATATTTACACTTTTTTGAGTCACCAGTTCCTATGGAGCATGTGCAAGAACTCACAGAATATACGTATATTCATTTGTGATTGGCTGATGGCTGTCACATGATACAGGGGGAGTGGAAATAGACATAACTTTTGAAGTTAAGACAAGGGCGGTCAATTTATCAAAGTGCGAGCTGACATGATATGATGTAGCGTATCATGTCCGCCGCACATCGATAAATGCCGGCCCGACAGCATATGCTGTCGGGATTTATCATTGCACAAGCAGTTCTGGTGAACTGCTTGTGCAATACCGCCCCTTGCAGATTCACGGCCTAGCAGGGGGTGTCAATCAGCCCGATCGTATAGGATCGGGCGGATTGAAGACCGCAACCTAAGAGGCAGCACAATAAAGATAATGCACAGTCTAAAATACACTGCTTCACTAGGGTGACAGCACAATAAAGACAATGCACAGTCTAAAATACACTGCTTCACTAGGGTGACAGCACAGAATTAATACAAGGTCAGAGTACATGATGCCTGTGACAAACAATATCTGGTGATGGGGAAATGAGCTGAGACACTACAATCAGAAACTTAGGAGAGATGTTTTATCCATGCTCTATCTACTCATTTCTGTCGGTGGGTGCAGCTAAGTTGTGTAAACAGATCCTTTTACTGAAATATACATTTAGCAAACAATGTGTAATGGCACTAGTTAATCCCTGCAGTACCATGTAAGAATTATGTCACATGAGGAGTGTCGTGTAAGAATGGGGGTGAGAGCACCAGCTATGTTATACATCTTTAGTGGTTAACGGAATTAATATGTAAAATCTAATATAAATGTTTGCTTTGGAGTCAGCAAGCGGGCAAGGTATTCTGTAAAAACCATGTTCCCCTATTGTACGAATCACAGTGTTTAGAATGGGATAACAAATCCTCCATATACAGTGACCATTTAACCACAGCAGGATAGAGGGAAGATGGTCAATTCATCATTATGATGTGTTGTGCTGATATGTTGGTGTTAATGTAGATTTTGTCCACCAACTTGACCATAGCTCACAACTTGTTACAACTTCTGCATCTACCTCTAATGTGCAATTCATATACAAAAAGAACAGCATGCCTTTCTCTAAAATAGATTAGGAAACATTATCCCATTAAATATGGGCGTCCTAACCAGCAGCCTCAAAACAGAATAGCTTGTTTTACATTTAGTGCTGAATGACACAAAAAATAATTCAAGTCTTTCACCTCAGCTTCTATCCGACACAGAATATCACAGAAGTCTTTAACCTCAGCTGCTGTCTGATACACAATATCACCCCAGTCTGTCATCTCATTACTGACTGACACAAAACAGCAGTCCTCTTCCTACAAACCATGACCCTCGTTGTAATACTTGGCAGCAGCAACTTTTCATCCTAGTTCCTGACAGTCACCACTCCTAATTCTACTCCCTATCAGACACAAATCATGGCAGTTTATGCTAGCCACATGATTTAATTCCAGTACATATCAGTCATATCATTAACCCCTTAATGACCGAGGACGTGCAGGGTACGTCCTCAAAAAAAAGGCAGTTAACGCCTGAGGACGTACCCTGCACGTCCTCGGTGTGGAAAGCAGCTGGAAGCGATCCTGCTCGCTTCCAGCTGCTTTCCGGTTATTGCAGTGATGCCTCGATATGGAGGCATCCTGCAATAACCATACATGGCCATCCGATGCAGAGAGAGCCACTCTGTGGCCCTCTCTGCACCGGACATCGATGGCCGGTATCGTTGGTGGGTGGGAGCCGAATTGGGAGGCGGGTGGGCGGCCATCGGTGTTGCGCGTGACGTCACGGGGGGCGGGATCGGGATCGGGACCGTCGGGGGCGCGCACGGGCGCGCGCGCGTGCACGGGGGGTGGCGGGCGGGCGCGTGCACGGGGCGGGAGCGGGTGGGAACCGCTACACTACAGAAAAGTAAAAAAGTAAAAGTAAAAAAAAAATGAAATAAACTTTTACTTTTACCATCTAAGGGATCTGGAAGGGGTGGGGGGTTGGTCTTGGGGGGGGGGGGAAAGCTACACTACAGAAAAGGGACATATTTTATTTTAAAAAAAGCATTTTTTTTCTCTAAACTGGGTACTGGCAGACAGCTGCCAGTACCCAAGATGGCGCACATTAAGTCAGAGGGGGAGGGTTAGAGAGCTGTTTAGTGGGGGATCAGTGAGGTTGGGGGCTAAGGGGGATCCCTACACAGAAGCATATGTAAATATGCTAACAAAAAATGCACAAAAAAGCCCAAATATACCTTTTATTTTAGTACTGGCAGAGTTTCTGCCAGTACTTAAGATGGCGGGGACATTTGTGGGGTAGGGGAGGGAAGAGAGATGTTTGGGAGGGATCAGGGGGTCTGATGTTTCAGGTGGGAGGCTGATCTTTACACTAAAGCTAAAATTAACCCTGCAAGCTCCCTACAAGCTACCTAATTAACCCCTTCACTGCTAGCCATAATACACGTGTGATGCGCAGCGCCATTTAGCAGCATTCTAATTACCAAAAAGCAACTCCAAAGTCATATATGTCTGCTATTTCTGAACAAAGGGGATCCCAGAGAAGCATTTACAACCATTTGTGCCATAATTGCACAAGCTGTTTGTAAATTATTTCAGTGAGAAACCTAAAATTGTGAAAAATTTTACGTTTTTTTTTAATTTGATCGCATTTGGCGGTGAAATGGTGGCATGAAATATACCAAAATGGGCCTAGATCAATACTTGGGGTTGTCTACTACACTACACTAAAGCTAAAATTACCCCAAAAAGCTCCTTACATGCTCCCTAATTAACCCCTTCACTGCTGGGCATAATACACGTGTGGTGCGCAGTGGCATTTAGCGGCCTTCTAATTACCAAAAAGCAATGCCAAAGCCATATATGTCTGCTATTTCTGAACAAAGGGGATCCCAGAGAAGAATTTACAACCATTTATGCCATAATTGCACAAGCAGTATGTAAATAATTTCAGTGAGAAACTGAAAGTTTGTGAAAAAATTTGTGAAAAAGTGAACAATTTTTTGTATTTGATCGCATTTGGCGGTGAAATGGTGGCATGAAATATACCAAAATGGGCCTAGATCAATAATTTGGGATGTCTTCTAAAAAAAAATATATACATGTCAATGGATATTCAGGGATTCCTGAAAGATATTAGTGTTCTAATGTAACTAGCGTTAATTTTGAAAAAAAATGGTTTGAAAATAGCAAAGTGCTACTTGTATTTATGGCCCTATAAGTTACAAAAAAAGCAAAGAAGATGTAAACATTGGGTATTTCTAAACTCAGGACAAAATTTAGAAACAATTTAGCATGGGTGTTTTTTGGTGGTTGTAGATATGTAACAGATTTTGGGGTTCAAAGTTAGAAAAAGTGTGTTTTTTTCCATTTTTCCTCATATTTTATAATTTTTTTTATAGTAAATGATAAGATATGATGAAAATAATGGTATTTTTAGAAAGTCCATTTAATGGCGAGAAAAACGGTATATAATATGTGTGGGTACAGTAAATGAGTAAGAGGAAAATTTCAGCTAAACACAAACACCGCAGAAATGTAAAAATAGCCTTGGTCCCAAACGGACAGAAAATGGAAAAGTGCTCTGGTCACTAAGGGGTTAAAGGGACACTGAACCCAAATTTTTTTCTTTCGTGACTCAGATAGAGCATGCAATTTTAAGCAACTTTCTAATTTACTCCTATTATCAATTTGTCTTCGTTCTCTTGCTATCTTTATTTGAAAAATAAGGCATCTAAGCTAAGGAGCCAGCCAATTTTTTGTTTAGGACCCTGGACAGCACTTGTTTATTGGTGGGTGAATATATCCACCAATCAGCAAGAACAACCCAGGTTGTTCACCAAATAAAGATTTTTCAAATAAAGATTCCAAGAGAATGAAGAAAATGTGAGAATAGGAGTAAATTAGAAATTTGCTTAGAAATGCATCCGCTATCTGAATCACGAAACAAAATTTTTGGGTTCAGTGTCCCTTTAAATATCTGCCTGAGATGACATGTTATGGAATGACCAAACAGGTAATACACCTATATATAGATCTCCAATCTATGCATCCACCAGACAAGTTAAAAAATAGATAACAGATCACCACACTGTACTACTCCCGCAAACAGTGATGATACCTCTCAGGAAAATTTTGCCTCAAGAGCTTCATACCACTATAGACAAATGGGCCAATAAAGGGTTGTATAGAGTAGCGGACGCTTTATTTAACAACAAACTCATGACTTACACTCAGATCCAAGACAAACTGACACTGATAGAGATAAGGTGGTTTCAGTACTTACAGATGTCCACCTCCATCTGAAAATACCTGGGTGACACTAAGACCTCTCCCCCTACAACACTGGAAAACACGTATTTACATGCATCTAGACCTAAACACACAATCTCTATCCTATATATAGCTATACAGAGAGACAACAACGCCCCCAAGACAACCCTGATGCTTAAGTGGGAAGATGACATTAACATCACTTATGACAAACATACATGGGAGAATATATATAGCTCTATTGGAAAAGGGTTGATTAGTGCAGATTTACGTGAAAATACCCTTAAAATTGCATTTCGCTGGTATCTCACACCAAACATAACCTCCCATATGTCACAACCCGCATCAAACTTATGTTACAGAGGATGTGGAAACTGAGGCACCTTCAAACATATGTGGTGGGACTGTGAAGGGGTAAAACAGATCTGACACTCCCTCTCCGCCTTACTTAGCTCGATCCTAGAGGAGGAGATAGAGCTCAGTATCTCTCAAGCTTTGTTACACACAGGTGACAAAAAATATAACAAAGAAATTAATACTTTTATTAGAATACTGTGCACGATCACTAGAACAGCAATAGCATACCACTGGAAAACAGGGGTACCATCATGGATGGAAGTGAGAAATAAGATAAATAACACATTTAGAATGTACAAATCTGCCTCATGGATCATGAACACCAGAGAATCATTCGAGAAAGTATGGTTCCATTGGATCCTGAATAACACAAGCACCACTTAAATGCAATACAATAAAGTTGCTAGATTTGGATGTTGGGAATATTGGAACACCTGTGTACAATAATAACAGTGTGAAGGGCCATGTGGCTTATCTAAAGCAACTCTTAAGACTTTTCGTAAAGTTAGATATATGAAATTGATATATACAACATATGTGTGGGTATAAAGTTTGTTTTTCCTCCCCTATTTTTGTTATTTTTTATCTTGCCTTTTTGTTTTCCTTTTTGTTACTTTAAGGCAATACTCTTCCCTCTTTATCTTTTTTATTTCTTTTGTCATGTCAAGAGATACTTGTATGAGCTTATAATACCAACTTACCCCTATCTGGAGGGGCTTTGACTCATTTACTTTCTGTAACAGTTTATTTTTTATTGTATTCATGTTGTGAAAAAAACATAATAAAAATATTTAAACATAAATATCTGCCTGTATGAGATTAAATATTTCATTCTAATATTCATCCCACTCCAGAAGACAAAAGTCAATCTAATTATTGTCAGCACTAATCTTTCATAAAAGCCTAAATGTATCATTATTTCTTCCAAAATAATCTCACATATGCAATCTCACCACTTTTATGCCAGTGTCTGTTTTCTAGCCCTCATGCCTTTGCAGTTTATACACCATATAGGTTACTTCAGTACATCTTTGCAGACCATAATCAACATCATCTCATGTCAATTCCTATCAGCAACATAATCTCAGTCCCGTGTGTATCAGTTACAAACACTCATTTGTGTCCATATTAGTCATGCGTCATTCCAATCCTTCTCAGACACATCCTCTTGCTATTGCCTTTTCAACAAAAACTCTCACCATGCTCTCTTTCAGCCAGACCCTTCCCATCCTAGTTTGTATCAGATCCATCATCTCATCCTAGTCCATATCAGCCTGTATTCCCTATATTATTCTGCACAGACAGCTTCTCATCTCTGAAGTCATTTTAGCTCATCCCAGTCCCTGTAAGATACCACCTACCATACTATCTCATCACCCACCACAAACCTCACTCCAATCTTTAGCAGTCATATCATCAACAACATCTTATCTGCATTCGCTAAAATACATCATCTCACTTATAATATATTTCATCCCTTTCCAAATCAGTCACTCTTTTTCCATATCTCCCACTAGTGTGTACTGTTCAAATTATTTCACCACTGTAGGTATTATCCACATCATCTCTCTCTGGTTCCAGTCCAGCCTGTATTAGTCACACACTACCACCCAGTTCTTCTCATCACAGCTGGCTTTGTCATTACGTTTTACATAACTATTGTCCTGCATATCCCCCACATTGTCTTTATTTGTTTGGTCCTCCCCCAATGTATTACATAATTTACATGTTACTTATTTACAAAATATGTGGTTATCCCAAAATTACCTCACAGGTCCTTTGTCTGCAACTTCTAATGTCCTGTAAAGTAAAATATTTCCCAGCACATTTACATCAGGCTAAAACATGGTTTGATTTAAAACAAAACAATATAAATGCAGTAGAAGCGTTTTATAAGCACCCGGGATAAGTTCTTCAGTCGCCTGAGCTTCTGTGTTAATAAGAATACAAGACAAACACTGTAGTACAAAGCCATAAACAGAAGTAGAAATTCCTCACAGAGCAGGGATTTCCCAGACACTGCATTCCTGCTCTTTCCTAAGCATATGCATGTGGGCAGTGTGTCTACCTGACCTAACCACAAAGCCATTGAGTGTTATTACATCTCCCCTACCCAGACCTTGGATCACCTCTGCAGGACCTCCTCCCTACTAACTCAAGTCTCACACACTAAACTGTCGCTTTTAACATTCATTCACTAACACAATAGCCATTCCCACAACCCCCCCGCAGTAGTTCTCTTTTTTTACCCTTTATGAAATAATAAACAATCCCCACCCTCAAGCCCTGGTGTTTTTTGTGTTGGTAGAATTTCTCCTCCCCAAGTTTATGCTGTAACAAGAACCTCCCATTTGCCGTAGGGTCTCCTCTTCCCCGGGATATACTCCCTCAGCCCCTGAGTCGAGAAGGTCTAGCTGCAGACTGGAGCTCCACTCTAGACAGGAAACATGTGACCTCCACTTAAAGCTTTTTTTTTTGTTTGTTTGCTTTTTTTTTTTAAATCAACTTTAATGTAACGAACAATAGACAATCATTCTAAAAACTAAACATTTTGCAGCTTTCTTGTGCTTAAAGTGAAAGTAAAGTTGAGAAGCCCGCAATCTATGTTTACATAAATCATATTAAATCAATAGCACTTTCATTGATGATTTTTTGTAAATTTGAATTTTATACTTATTTTTGCTCATGCAAAGCCGTCCGTCTGGTTAGCCGACTCTCCGCCCGCATTCTAATTTTTTTTGGGGGGTATTCATGATGAATGATCATTCTAAAGATCTAATTTGTCCCCCATGGGCGTGTTGGTTTCACGCCCACATGTTCCTATGCGCATGCGGCAAACCTGCAATTTTATCCATTATCGGATGCACGTTCACAATTGATGCATGCGCATTTGAACCACTGCAGGAAATCCAGTTATTAGCAACAATATCGTAGCAGAGCTCGTATCAATGCGCATGCGCCACAAAATAGGATATCGAGAACGAGCACGGCTAATGACACTATTAGTTCTAACATTCAGAAACCAGTAAGAGAGCAGGGGGCAGAGGAAGCAAGGAAACGGTTAGCGATTTTCAATGTAAAATTTCTTTTTTTCTGGACAAGTATGAAAAATATAAAGTTAGCAACTGTAATGGATGTTTGTTGTACTATACTTAAAGGGACATTAAACCCCAAAAAATTATTTCATGATACAGATAGAGGGGCCTATCTATCAAGCTCTGAATGGAGCTTGATGCCCCGTGTTTCTGGCGAGCCTGCAGACTCGCCAAAAACAGCAGTTATGAAGCAGCGGTCACAAAGACCGCTGCTCCATTACCTGTCCGCCTGCTCTGAGCAGGCGGACAGACATCGCCGGAAATCAACCCGATTGTACTCGAGAACAATCGAGTCTGCAGGGGGCGGCGTTGCACCAGCAGCTCTTGTGAGCTGCTAGTGCAATGCTGAATACAGCAAGCGTATTGCTCGCCGTATTCAGTGAAGTCTGGCGGACCTGATCCGCACTGTCGGATCAGGTCCGCCAGACCTTGATAAATAGGGGCCAGAGAATACAATTTTAAACAACTTTCCAATTTACTTCTATTATCTAATTTGTTTTATTTTTCAGATATCCTTTGTTGGAGAAATAGCAATGCACATGGGTGAGCCAATCACACGAGGCATCTATGTGAAGCCTCCAATCAGCAGCTTCTGGGCCTATCTAGATATGCTTTTCAGCAAAGGCTATCAAGAGAATGAAGCATATTAGATAATAGAAGTAAATTAGAAAAGCAAGCTCTTTCTAAATCATGAAAAAAAAATTATGGGTGTAATGTCCCTTTAACTGTCTTTGGGTAAGGAAAAGACTACTTTCACATTAATGTTCACTCACAGTGGTTTATGCTGACTGTCATTTATAAGGTAACCACTGTGAGTGAACATTAAAGGGCCATAATACACTCATTTTTTCTTTGTATAAATGTTTTGTAGATAATCTATTTATATAGCCCATAAAGTTTTTTTTTAAATAAATGTATAGTTTTGCTTATTTTTTAAATAACATTACTCTGATTTTCAGACTCCTAACCAAGCCCCAAAGTTTTATTTGAATACCGTCAGCTACCTTCTCCAGCTTGCTCCTGTTTGTGTAAAGGGTCTTTTCATATGCAAAAGAAGGGGGAGGGGGGGAGGGTCTTATTTCCCACTTACAGTGGGCTTTCCAGCTACCTTTTCAACAGAGTAAAACTGACAGCTTCTAAGTAAGTTTTTAAACAGTTTTATACTGGATATTTATATCAGTATCTGTGCATCTTATTCTTTATAGTAGTGTCTATTACATGCAGTTATATGAAAATGAGTGTATACTGTCCCTTTAAGTACAATAAATCTGCAAAATGTACAAGGCTTAAGTTGTCTTCTTATTCAGTCAGCTTCTTATAATGCAACTGATTGCAATTTGCAAAATAAAGATTTATAAACAAAATAGCATTATTTTTATTTTAAATAAAATAATACACTTTCCAAAAACCTAATAAAACTTACATTTTATGGGAAAAAAAATTATCTTATATTGCAAACATGGCATAATTTTGAGTAACTGATATTTTAAATGGGTTAAAATCCTTTTGGCCACTCATTTATGTGTGGCTATATACAGGGCATGAACCCCATCATATAACAGCCATGTTAAAAGCCTGGCCCAATGCTCTTTATGACAAATTGGTGACAACCTTGTCACTTCATATATATTATCTCCCCAAAAAAGAAAAAAGAAAACCACTATTTGGCACACACTTAAACACATAGGTAAAACCGTTGAGGCTCTAAGAAAGCCCAGGCGAAACGTGCATCAGGCGTTCGCCTGTCTGTGAGTAATCTGGACATGGTTATACTTTATTTGTGTGCTCTCTGTGATTGATATACAGGTAATTCTGGTAATTCCTTAGTCACTGCAAGTCGCACCTTTTTCACAATAATTGTAAGCAGCTGTCTACCAAGAGATAGTCTGATAAGCCCCACCCTTCATCCACCTTTGTGGGTAGCACCAAATCATAGTCAGTAGTTTTTTACTGATCTTTTTCTATCTTAATGGACATCTTACAATGGGCCTTTGACAGTGTTGGAATCTGCTTAATTTTGCAAACTTAGAGCCTCAACGATTATTGTCTTATTTTGAAATAGACAATAGTAGTGTGTTTAATCCAGATGCTCCGACAGTGCTACCTTGTTTTTAAATGTGTGTTTTTATATATACGTATCCCATGTAGGATGTTTGTATTTTAATATTTGACAATAAAAGTTGTTTTATTTTTTGTACTCCCTTTCTGTGGATCTACCTATGTGTTTAAGTGTGTGCCAAATAGTGGTTTTCTTTTTCTTTGGGATTACACTGTATACCAACCACTAGGGCACCCCCGCACTTCCCTAAGGAATATGAGTGTATGGGTTATAGATGGAACCATAATTTGATGAATAAGGCAGTTCTATACCTATCTCATTGATATACACCATATATTTTACCTTTTCTGAATAAGTAACTGGTATTTTAAAAGGATTAAAATCCTTTGGGCCATTAATTTCTGTATTGGCACATACACGGCGTGAAGCCCTTCATAGGTTAAACATGTTTTCAGCCTGGCCCAATGGTTTCTATGGCAAAAAAATACTATTGCCAACCTTGCCACTTCATATATTTGACTTTTTCTAAATAAATAACTGGTATTTCAAATAGGTTAAAATCCTTCGGGCCACTCTTTACTGTTTGGATATATACAGGGAGTGAGCCCCTTCATAGGATAAATATGTTCTCAGCCTGGCCCAACGCTTTTTGTAGCAAACAAACTGGTGCCAATAGTGCCATCTCATATATTTTTAAATTTCTGAATAAGTAACTAGTATTTTAAAAGGGTTAAAAGCCTTTGGATCACTCACTTCTTTGTGGATATATACAGGGCGTGAACCTCTCCATAGAATAAACATGTTCTCACCCTGGCCCAGCGCTTTTTGAAGCAAACTAGTGACAATCTTGCCACCTCATATATTTTACCTTTTTCTAAATAAGGAATCAGATATTTTAAAGGGGTTAACATTCTTTGGGCCCTCATTACTGTGTGGATATATACAAGGAGTGAGCCCCATCATAGGAGAGACATGTTCTCAGCCTGGCCCAACGCTATTTATTGCAAATAAACTGGTGCCAACCTTGCCACTTTATATATTTTACCTTTTCCAAGTAAGTAAATAGTTTTTTAAAATTGTTAAAATCCTTTGGGCCACTGATTTCTGTGTGGTTATATAGGGCGTGAGCCCCTTTATACAATGCAAGTGTTTTCAGACTGTCCCAAAGATTTATATGGCAAAGAAACCCTTTCAAAATAGCAGTAACGTATTTAGAAAAGGTAAAATATGTGATTTGACAAGGTTGGCACCAGTTTGTTTGTCATAAAAAGCGTTGAGCCAGGCTGAGAACATGTTTGTGCTATAAAGGGGCTCACGCCCTGTATATATTCACACAGGAATGAGTGGCCAACAGGATTTTAACCCTTTTAAAATACCACTTATTCAGAAAAGGTAAAATATATGAAGTGGCAAGGTTGTCACCAATTTGTTTGCCATAAAGAGGGTTGGGCCAGGCTGACAACATGTCTGTCCTATGATGGGTTCATGCCTTGTATATATCCACACATAAATGAGTGGCCCAAAGGATTTTAACCCTGTCAAATTACCAGTTACTTATTCAGAAAAGGTAAAATATATGAGATGGCAAGTTTGGCACACGTTTGTTTGCTATAAAAAGCACTGTGCCAGGCTAAAAACATGCTTATCCTATGAAAGGCTTCACACCGTGTATGTATCCACACAAAAATTAGTGGCCCAAAGGATTTTAACCCTTTTAAAATACCAGTTACTTATTCAGAAAAGGTAAAATGTATGAAGTGGCAAGGATGGCACCAGATTGTTTACCTTAAAAAGCATTGGGTCAGGCTGAAAATATGTCTATTCTATAAATGGGGTTCAAGCCCTGTATATATCTACACAGAAATTAGTGACCCAAAGAGTTTTAACCCTTTTAAAATACCAATTACTTAATCAGAAAAGGTAAAATATGTGAAGTGGCAAGGTTGGCACTAATTTGTTTGCCATAAAAGTGCTGGGCCAGGCTGATAACATGTCTATCCTATGATGGGTTCATGCCTTGTATATATACACACATAAATGAGTTCCCCAAAGAATTTGATCCTTTTTTAAATACCAATGACTTATTTATAAAAGGTAAAATATATAAAGGGGCAAGGTTGGCACCAATTTGTTTGCCATAAAGAGCGTTGGATAAGGCTGATAACATGTCTGTCCCATGAAGAGGCTCTTGTCTTGTATATATCCACACATAAATGAGTGGCGCAAAGGATTTTAAAAGGACACTGTACCTAAAAAAATTATTTTGTGATTCAGATTGAGCATGAAATTTTAAGCAACTTTCTAATTTACTCCTATTATCAAATTTTCTTCATTCTCTTGGTATCTTTATTTGAAATGCAAGAATGTAAGTTTACATGCCAGCCCATTTTTGGTGAACAACCTGGGTTGTCCTTGCTGATTAGTGGATAAATTCATCCACCAATAAAAAAGTGCTGTCCAGAGTACTGAAACCAAAAAAAAGCTTAGATGCCTTCTTTTTCAAATAATGATAGCAAGAGAACGAAGAAAAAATGAAAATAGGAGTAAATTAGAAAGTTGCTTAAAATTGCATGCTCAATCTGAATCACGAAAGAAAATTTTTGGGTACAGTGTCCATTTAACCCTTTTATAATATCAATTACTTATTCTAAACAATCAAAATGATGCCATGTTTGCTATCTGTTTATTGCAATATAAGATAATTTTTTTTTATAAAATGTAAGTTTGTTTAGGTTTTTGGAAAGTGTATTATTTTATTTCAAATAAAAATAATGCTAGATATTTTGTTTATAAATCTTTATTTTGCAAACTGCAATCAGTTGCAGAATAAAAAGCTGACTGAATAATATTCCAACTTCAGCCTTGTACATTTTGCAGCAATCTTGTACTGAATGTTCACTCACAGTGGTTACCTTATAAATGACAATCAGTATAAACCACTGTGAGTGAACATTAAAAACAAGAAAGCTGCAAAATGTTTAGGTTTCAGAATGATTGTCTATAGGTTGTTTGTTACATTAAAGTTGATTAAAAAAAAAAAAACTTTGAGTGGAGGTCACATGTTTCCTGCCTAGAGTGGAGCTCCAATCTGCAGCTAGACTCCTTTGCCTGAGTCTCCTCTCCTCCTCAGGATTCCTCCCGCCCGCCCCTGTTCTCCAGGGTTCTTATCCGTGAAGTTGATTCCTTGTTTTGCTGCAGTGTCATTGTTATTCCGCACTCGCCTCCTGATGTCAGAGCCCCCCCTCGTGTGACGTCATTCTGCTGCCAGTGTTTCTCCTTATGATGTAGAATCATTCAGCTTCTCCTCAGACATCTCATAAGGAGCTGGGAAACCGGACCTCAAGTTGGCTTCTCCCCTTCCCCCAGGACCTTTGATTTATCCCATTGAAGATCTCCATTCTTCCAGCCACTGGACTCCTAATTTACCCCCTAGAGGTCCCCAGATTATCCATCCCCCAGGACCACCCCCATACACAGTGTTAACCCCCCTGGAGGATCCCCTTCACCACCCAAAAGGATAGCAATTTACCTTCCAGTGGATCTCCTCACACAATTCAGCGGTTCTCAGTGATCGTATTGCTGCAGCAATGTCTGAAATTCTGCCCTACAGTGAGGATAAGATGGGGCATTACGGCTCTGATGCCGAGGTTGGGCAAATATCATTCAGCTGCCGTCTGCAGGATACCAGTTCCTTTTTTGGGGGAAATCAGCAGAAGAGACCCCCCAAACTGGGGCAGATCGGTAGAGCTAAGAGAGGTAAGGGGGATGTAAACACCTATTGGATAGAATGATGTCTGCATCATTTCCCAAACCTTTTGTCTCCATTCATTCATTCATCTATTTCACTTGCATTTTCTCTCATTCTCTCTTCTGCAGTTTACTGTTCTCGCCCCCCTGCAGCCTCTAATGGGGTTTGTGTCATATATGGCATGGGGTGCATATGTCCAATTTAACCCTTTGGCTACCAAACAGAACTGATACGCTTTGATGTTCGATTCATGGAACCATTTTGGCAGCCAAATAGTTAACTGAGCCTGGGATGCTTATGATATTTTACCGGTCTATGTCGCATTTGAGAGCATTATTAGTGCTACAAGATATATTGGGCTGCTC
The DNA here is from genome assembly GCF_027579735.1 of Bombina bombina. NCBI lineage: Eukaryota > Metazoa > Chordata > Amphibia > Anura > Bombinatoridae > Bombina > Bombina bombina. The sequence goes on along the minus strand of NC_069502.1, from coordinate 461,290,729 downwards.
ATTGTATTTATGGATGGTTATGCAGATATGATCATTTTCCCATATAGCGTGTATTTATCTTGTTTACATTATAGTAGTCCCTAAGTGAGACCTTTACATACACATCCATATAAAGATTAACTATTCAAATGAACGTATACATTACAAGCTGCATGAGTTATGAAGGAGATATATATATATATATATATATATATTGCACAAACTTGTAGCTGTTATAATGTACACATTCATTTGAATATTGCTAATTTTTACGTGAATCACTTGAGGATTGTGATAGATAGATAGATAGATAGATAGATAGATAGATAGATAGATAGATAGATAGATAGATAGATAGATAGATAGATAGATAGATAGATAGATAGATAGATAGATAGATAGATAGATAGATAGATAGGCAAATGGACATGTATAGGTATGAACAGGTGAATATATACAGGTACAAAAACAACATACACCCCCCCTCTTATATGGCTTCATATATGTGTATGTATACATGTTCATATATGCAAATATATATGTTTAATGTGTTTGATAGATAGGTAGGTAGGTAGATAGATAATGTGTCTCCATATCCGTATATACATACACATAAAATGTAAGCAGGTACATATATCAAAATGAACATATATAGCTAACTATACATGTATATACATTTTCATGAAAATAGCAATACACACTAAGATTAACCAAAAATGTTAAAAGAAAATTAACCCTTTAATTCAAAATGCAGGTTATTAAATGGTTTTATTTTTTCAAACAAATAAAGTACGAGAGTTTCACGTAGGTATTGACACAAAAATATTGCATGTATCTAATAAACAATATGCTATGGCAGACTTGCATGAAATAGTAAGACTTTTTTTTCAGAGACACCATCATGGAATGAAACATACACAAACACACACTAAACTCACATACATCTCCATAGATCGTGAAGAGCATAAGTGGAAGATAGCATTCACCATGAAATCCACGTTCACCGCACATGCAACACCTTGTATGGCAGTAACACTAAATAAGAAGACACAAATAGCTGATAGAAATATAAAATATGCTGCTTCAGATATTTTCTTTTATAACCTTTTAATTGTGTTTGTTAATGTAATTATTGTAATTTGATTTATAAAACCACATACTATAAATGATAAATCACAAATGTACAGGCAGATTCAATGGGCATCTAGCCAGTATATTACAAATCTATTTACTTGACGGTATCCATCTACTGCAGTCCATGCTTTCAGATTCTCTGTCCATGGTGCTGAAATCTATGAGTTGAAAGTTGTGTATTTCCTGCTATAACAAGTAATAAGTGCTATTTTCATTTCTGTTTGAACACAAATAGTTGATGTATTGGTGCTCAACTGAGAAACAATAATTCTCAATAGCTTGTTCTAAGAGAAGATGAAATATGCACTATTATACTCTGATCAAATAAATTGAACAATCTTCCATTGCATTGTATGTCTTTGTGTGTGTGTGTTTAGTTCTGTGTTTCAAAATTGTATTAAAACAGGAGAGTCCAACTTTTTGAAATGAAATGTTATTTGTCAATATTTATTTTCATTCCCAGTGCACTCTTAAAACTGCTAATCAAAATAGATATAATTCTTTTTAAATAAATGATCTTTATTTTAGCAGGAAAAACTACATTGGTTATACTTTCATAAAAGTCCCAAACCTGCATATATGCACGTATTCAAAAACATATACTGTATGTTGGTTCCTTCTAAAGTGCACCAGACGAACTGCAATGTATAATAGATTTGTGTGTTGCAAGTGTTGAGGTGTAGAAGAGTACTTACATATACAATCACCACCAAATGTTTCATAATACCATTATGTAACAATGTGTTGCACTTAAGCAACTAGTGATGACATGCAGCACTAGTGGAAAGGCTGCACTACACCTCCATGGTTTAGACATAAATATTAATGTGGAGATGTAGGGGAGCTACCTGATGTTCGGTTGGACGAGTCTGTTTTAAAGAATTGTGTGTGGAATGGCTGTTTTTCGTTTCAAATGTTCTCTCTTATTGCACATTGTTTGACTGATTTTCATACTACCTCACCAGCTCATCTTCTCTTCTCACTTCCCCCATTCTCACTACTCCCCCTTCCCGCCTCTCCTGATTATTCTACAGTCTGTACACAATATTCTTGCCTCCAGACCCAAACCCCTTGTGTCTCTCCCTCTCCCCAGTTGTTATTGAAGATGACAGAATAGACGAGGTCCTGAAGGGGGTGTCGGACAAGTCTCCCTCCGGAGTATAAGGTGGAAGTGGTTGCTCTCCAGCTCACACTTTCCTCCCTGATTTGTAAGCACTTTTGGCTGTGCATGTTTGTGGACATGGAGAAGAAGGAAAGGCTTTGAGGCTGCTGGGAAATCTTCACCCTCCACCTTGATTCAGACCCTCTGCAAGTCTCCTGATGGTGCCATTCGGCTTCTCATGCCACCCATTTTCTAGTTAATGACCTCCAATATGGAGCTGTCCATTTCAGCGCCTCCATTTATCCATCGTCATTGTCCCTCATCCTGGGCTCTGGGGGCGGTGATGACTTTCAGCCCATGCCAGATAGAAGCTGGGTGCAGTACATACTATCACCAGTCTATGTGCCAAGAAGATGACTGTAGCCTGAAACAACATGGAGTTTATACCTGTATACTCCTACTATTGCCAGGTGCTGCCTCACAGTGTAGATCCCAGGGGGCTATAGGTTATGTTAGAAATGCACTTTATTCTGACAATGATGTGTCTCTAGTGAAGTAATAAACTATGTGTGCCTGTGTGGACGCCTAGCGAACCCACCTGCGCATTTACGCACACACACTTATATGTGTGTGCGTGTATATGTATATATATATATATATATATATATATATATATATATATACACACACACATATATATATATTATTTTTTTCTTAATTGTAACTTAATATTAATCCCATGTACTCACCCTCCCCTCATTCCACCAAAAACCAGCGTCTCTACAACCTCGGGAGAAAAGACTGGGTAGATACCCCTGTCATGCACACAATACCAGCAGGTCGGAAGCAGAGCAGCTGGAGGGCGCAGAAAAGAAACGGGACGTCCCTTTGCTGTCAAAACCCAAGCAAGAAAAAAAACTTTATTTGCTCCATCTCTTGCATGAGCTTCCGAATTCACACCGGATTCCACCCTCCTCCCCGCACGTTCCTTTTTAACAGGATCCCTTACATTTGTATTTTTATAAACAAATATTTGTTATTAATATGAATTCTGATATATGCTGGGGACTGTGCCATGTCACATCAGAGATGTAGCTACTATCTAGTTGCAGGGTCACAGCCCGGGTAGTAGTGGTCAGTCACAGAGAGGTGTCCTCACCAGGTGTGCTCTCAGCATTTCCCACGAGTGTGTGACACAATGACACTTTCCTTCATCCTGCTTGGTATAATATACTCAGTGCAGCTTGCTCTGGGCATGTTGTATATCAAAGCTCAGCAGGTTGCTTATTCTGTACAGCTCTGTAGTGTAGATGTCTGCAGATATACATATAATGCTTAACTTACAAGTAGTTGCTGCTTATATATGATACTTTTAGAGGTACAGGTATCTGCATATTTTATGTGAGAATAATGCATCTTTTTTTTCTTTCTAATGACTGCACAGATATTCTGAAAAGTAGTGTTACCCAAACTGTGATCTGGATCCCTGATGTTTTATTCTGTGCAATTTTGGAAATACTTTTTCAAATGTTTTCTGGAAACACCCACTATATATATGTGTGTGTGTATATATATATATATATATATATATATATATATATATATATATATATATTTATTGAGAGCAATTTTGTTACTACAGTCTTGGGTGACAGTTTAAAGGTTTTGGAGAAAGAGTGTATGATTCTAGAGACGAGCTGTTACAGTAACGTTGGAAAGCTGTTTTTGTGTAGTGGGGATCCCTTTATACTGTTGAGGCTATTAAAGCTTAAACATGGCTAATGTAGTTTGGGGTAGCACACACACGCTGCTCTGCACATATTGCATTGACTGGCTAGTTAGCACATGCATTGCTTTGCATCATATGTTACTTTTTCATATTAGACTGAAAAGCTTCATCAGCATTTGCACTTATTAGGCCCTGCCCCCTGGGGAGAATTAGAACAGTTGCTATAACAGGCCATATGGGTGAGCATATCTATCCTGGTGATGGCACCTCCATTATATCTGGGATTGCTGCTTTCCCTCAGGAGTAAGGAGGGTCTGATCCAGTGGGGAATGTATAATATCTGCAGTTACACCGGGACCTGCACCTGAGCCGGGGATCTGTGAGGTCTCTGAATGTGAGATAACAGCTGTTAGCCGCCTCTTTTACGGGACGTAATAGTTGTGTTTTTAATTTTGTACTTTTCTTTTTTTAAAAGCTTCTTCTTGAATCCTCTGCATGGACTTATGACTTAATAATAATAAATAATAATATTAATAATTTTATGATTCCAATAAAGCGATGCTGTGCCATTCAGAGAATGATTCATTGTACATTAACACCATTTTCACTGTATTTGGTGAATAAATAAAGAGACTTAATGATCACCAGTGGGGATGAAGTTGCTTTTCTGTTTCCAAGTGCATCTGCTTTCTATCACTCGTCTGACTTTTTAAGGAGGGCTCAAGCATGACATATGAAACACTGTTTAAGGGGAAACTATGGTTGTCTTCATTTGTTAGTTGTGAAGCCAAAATATTAAGGGATTCATATGTGAAACTTGGTCTGTACCCAGTAAACCTACAGAGTAATATTACAGTACATAATGGTTAGTCATCTTGTCTGCAGAGAGGGGGGTGCAGAGGATTTAGAAACCAATCTGGCAAATGAGAGATCTTGTTGCCAGTAGCAGCAGCTAAATGGAACTATAGTACAGCTGGTTTAGGCTGAAAGCAGAGATCTCCTGCAGCTGGTAATTCAATCCTGGTTACCTGATCACTATGACTTTGCAACCATGAAATTTGTTTAGCAAGTTTCAGATTTCCTTTAACAAGTTGCACAATAGAATATTTAAATAAGTATGAAGCAGGATAAAGGAGAAAATAGGGAAAGCTTGAATTAGACCAGCTTTTCTCAGTTACAGTCCTTAGGATTTATTGACCCACAGTATGAATTAATCAGTTTAGTTTTTTTTTGTATCTATCCACCTAACGACAATTAACTTTTGTGTAAAAAAAAATTTGTGTAAAAGTTGTGCTGTCCCCAGAATGCAAAATCTGTAAACTGGTTTTTCAAATTGGTGTAAAATGCCGAAACCATCTATTTGATTTGCAGCGATAGGTTACAGAATGTGGTGCTTGGCCACTAGAGAGTGTGGGACAAGTACAATTTAACACAAACACAAGAGGTGTTTAATGGTGGATCTCAAAAACTATATATAATAGTAGTTCACTTTGGAGAGGCATATGTATTTAAAAAAGTATATATTTTTTGTATTATTGTAAGCTTATTTGCAAAACTTCAATTGATTTCTTATGCTTTAAAGGAATATAAATGTTAAAAATAAAATGGGTATGGGTGCATTTCAATTTGAAAAATAAGCAATTTTGCAATATATTTCTATTAGAAAAAGCTATTACTTTTCATGCTGCATACGCATATATGCTGCGAGGGCCATACGCCAGTATTCAATCACCACACCTTCTCAGAGAGATGGTAATGGTGTGTATTGCTTCTGAATACTAACTGATGTCATACAACAAGCCACTGCTGACACTCTGGTGCAGTGTTTGAATAGTGATGCACAGGCCCTCACAGCATAGTATATTACAAAAATGTTTATAATTCAATTTGAAATGCTCATTTTGTTTTTGACCTTTCTATCCCTTTAAATGACTGTTTAGTAACAAATAAATACTGTTTTAGAGTGTGACAACTTACACTTCATTAGTGTTGTTTGTAGGCACTGAGATATATCCAGCACAGATAAATGAACTTATTTGTGACATAATAGGGTACAATTGTCTACCCAGATATACAGTATGTAAAGGAGCTGATATTGCCTTTGTGATCTAAGGAACGGTCAACAGTTGCCACTATACTACATATTGGTGGAGTGAAGTGCTGGTGGTGTTATCATTTTTTTACTACTACTTATGGCTGTTTTTTATTATTTAAATCTCCCCTTTCCCATATTTACCTCTTTCCTTGTAACAGACGGAACAAGCACATACAAAACAGAACTGCTCCCCACTTTAACAAAGGACACAAACGTGCAATAAGAAAATGCTCTAATCGGTCAAATCATTTTCTTACTGCTCTCAATTACTTACATATAACTATGTATTTAACTCCCCCAAAGAGGTTAACTACAGAGTTAACAGATCTGGAGCTGAAAAGGTTGAGATTGTCTCACCAGACCACATTTAGTTTAGGATTGGCAGAGCATTGCTGCTCCAGAGCTGAATTTAACAATGTATTTATCCCTTTGTGAGAGTTATACACATAGGTATAGAGGTGCAATAAGAAAATGCTCTAAAACATGAGAGCGTTTTCAGATAGCACTTTTATGTTCTTTAAAGGGACACTGTACCCAAAAATGTTGTTTTTTTCGTGAGTCAGATAGAGCATGACATTTTAAGCAACTTTCTAATTTACTCCTATTATCACATTTTCTTCATTCTCTTGGTATCTTTCTTTGAAATGCAAGAAAGTAAGTTTAGATGCCGGCCCATTTTGGTGATCAACCTGGGTTGTTCTTGCTGATTGGTGGATAAACTCATCCACCAATAAAAAAGTGCTGTCCATAGTTCTGAATAAAAAAAAAGCTTAGATGTCTTCTTTTTAAAATAAAGATAGCAAGAGAACAAGGAAAAATTGATAATAGGAATAAATTAGAAAGTGGCATAATATTGCATGCTCTATTTGAATCATGAAAGAAAAAATTTGGGTTCAGTGTCCCTTTAAGGTTCTTGATTGTGGTGAGAGAATTCATTGGTAGAAGGTGGCATGATCATAGGGCAGCATGTGTGGGAGAAGATTATAGTCAGAAAGGCTCCTAAAATCTGTTATAAACTCTTGCAGATTATATAGGTTATTCTGTTTGTTCATATGTCTCCCTAAGTGCTACTCATATGAATACTTAAAGGGACATTATACACTCATTTTTTCTTTGTATAAATGTTTTGTAGATGATCTATATAGCCCATAAAGTTTTTTTAAAAAATAAATGTATAGTTTTGCTTATTTTTAAATAACATTGCTCTGATTTTCAGACTCTTAACCAAGCCCCAAAATTCTATGTGAATACTGTCAGCTACCTTCTCCAGCTTGCTCCTGTTTGTGTAAAGGGTCTTATTTGCCACTTGCAGTGGGCTTTCCAGCTACCTTTTCAACAGAGCCAAACTGACAGCTTCTAAGTAAGTTTTTAAACAGTTTTATACTGGATTTTTATATCAGTATCTGTGCATCTTATTCTTTATAGTAGTGTCTATTACATGCAGTTATATGAAAATGAGTGTATACTGTTCCTTTAAAGGGACAGTCAACTCAATTTTCTCCAACATAGGTGTGTCCGGTCCACGGCGTCATCCTTACTTGTGGGATATTCTCCTCCCCAACAGGAAATGGCAAAGAGCCCAGCAAAGCTGGTCACATGATCCCTCCTAGGCTCCGCCTTCCCCAGTCATTCTCTTTGCCGTTGTACAGGCAACATCTCCACGGAGATGGCTTAGAGTTTTTTTGGTGTTTAAATGTAGTTTTTATTCTTCAATCAAGAGTTTGTTATTTTAAAATAGTGCTGGTATGTACTATTTACTCTGAAACAGAAAAGAGATGAAGATTTCTGTTTGTAGAGGAAAATGATTTTAGCAACCGTTACTAAAATCGATGGCTGTTTCCACACAGGACTGTTGAGAGGAATTAACTTCAGTTGGGGGAAACAGTGAGCAGAGTTTTGCTGCTTGAGGTATGACACATTTCTAACAAGACTTGGTAATGCTGGAAGCTGTCATTTTCCCTATGGAATCCGGTAAGCCATTTTTATTAAATAAGAATAAAGGGCTTCACAAGGGCTTTAAAGACTGGTAGACATTTTTCTGGGCTAAAACGATTGATTTATAAGCTGTTTTAATAGTTCATAGCTTTGAGGAGTTATTTTATTCTTGGGAATTATGTAAAATAACCGGCAGGCACTGTATTGGACACCTTTTTCACTGGGGGCCTTCTCTAATCATAGGCAGAGCCTCATTTTCGCGCCTCTATTGCGCAGTTGTTTTTGGGAAGCAAGGCATGCAGATGCATGTGTGAGGAGCTCAGATACATAGAAAAAGCTTACTGAAGGCGTCATTTGGTATCGTATTCCCCTTTGGGCTTGGTTGGGTCTCAGCAAAGCAGATACCAGGGACTGTATAGGGGTTAAATATAAAAACGGCTCCGGTTCCGTTATTTTAAGAGTTAAAGCTTTCAAATTTGGTGTGCAATACTTTTAAGGCTTTAAGACACTGTGGTGAAATTTTGGTGAATTTTGAACAATTCCTTCATACTTTTTCACATTTTCAGTAATAAAGTGTGTTCAGTTTAAAATTTAAAGTGACAGTAACGGTTTTATTTTAAAACGTTTTTTGTACTTTGTTATCAAGTTTATGCCTGTTTAACATGTCTGAACTATCAGATAGACTATGTTCTGTATGTGAGGAAGCCAAGGTTCCTTCTCATTTAAATAGATGTGATTTATGTGACACAAAATTTAGAGAAAATGACGCCCAAGATGATTCCTCAAGTGAGGGGAGTAAGCATGGTACTGCATCATCCCCTCCTTCGTCTACGCCAGTCTTGCCCACACAGGAGGCCCCTAGTACATCTAGTGCGCCAATACTCCTTACTATGCAACAATTAACGGCTGTAATGGATAATTCTATCAAAAACATTTTAGCCAAAATGCCCACTTATCAGCGAAAGCGCGACTGCTCTGTTTTAGAAAATACTGAAGAGCATGAGGACGCTGATGATAATGGTTCTGAAATGCCCCTACACCAGTCTGAGGGGGCCAGGGAGGTTTTGTCTGAGGGAGAAATTTCAGATTCAGGGAAAATTTCTCAACAAGCTGAACCTGATGTGATTACATTCAAATTTAAATTGGAACATCTCCGCGCTCTGCTTAAGGAGGTGTTATCTACTCTGGATGATTGTGAGAATTTGGTCATTCCAGAGAAATTATGTAAGATGGACAAGTTCCTAGAGGTCCCGGGGCCCCCCGAAGCTTTTCCTATACCCAAGCGGGTGGCGGACATTGTAAACAAAGAATGGGAAAGGCCCGGCATACCTTTTGTCCCTCCCCCTATATTTAAGAAATTGTTTCCTATGGTCGACCCCAGAAAGGACTTATGGCAGACAGTCCCCAAGGTCGAGGGGGCTGTTTCTACTCTAAACAAACGCACTACTATCCCTATAGAAGATAGTTGTGCTTTCAAAGATCCTATGGATAAAAAATTAGAGGGTTTGCTTAAAAAGATGTTTGTTCAGCAAGGTTACCTTCTACAACCAATTTCATGCATTGTTCCTGTCACTACAGCAGCGTGTTTCTGGTTCGATGAACTAGAAAAGTCGCTCAATAAAGATTCTTCTTATGAGGAGATTATGGACAGAATTCATGCTCTCAAATTGGCTAACTCTTTTACTTTAGACGCCACTTTGCAATTGGCTAGATTAGCGGCGAAAAATTCAGGGTTTGCTATTGTGGCGCGCAGAGCGCTTTGGCTAAAATCTTGGTCAGCGGATGCGTCTTCCAAGAACAAATTGCTTAACATACCTTTCAAGGGGAAAACGCTGTTTGGCCCTGACTTGAAAGAGATTATTTCTGATATCACTGGGGGTAAGGGCCACGCCCTTCCTCAGGATAGGTCTTTCAAGGCTAAAAATAAACCAAATTTTCGTCCCTTTCGCAGAAACGGACCAGCCCCAAGTGCTACATCCTCTAAGCAAGAGGGTAATACTTCTCAAACCAAGCCAGCCTGGAGGCCAATGCAAGGCTGGAACAAAGGTAAGCAGGCCAAGAAACCTGCCACTGCTACCAAGACAGCATGAGATGTTGGCCCCCGATCCGGGACCGGATCTGGTGGGGGGCAGACTTTCTCTCTTCGCTCAGGCTTGGGCAAGAGATGTTCTGGATCCTTGGGCGCTAGAAATAGTCTCCCAAGGTTATCTTCTGGAATTCAAGGAGCTTCCCCCAAGGGGGAGGTTCCACAGGTCTCAATTGTCTTCAGACCACATAAAAAGACAGGCATTCTTACATTGTGTAGAAGACCTGTTAAAAATGGGAGTGATTCATCCTGTTCCATTAGGAGAACAAGGGATGGGATTCTACTCCAATCTGTTCATAGTTCCCAAAAAAGAGGGAACATTCAGACCAATCTTAGATCTCAAGATCCTAAACAAGTTTCTCAAGGTTCCATCGTTCAAAATGGAAACCATTCGGACTATTCTTCCTTCCATCCAGGAAGGTCAATTCATGACCACGGTGGATTTAAAGGATGCGTATCTACATATTCCTATCCACAAGGAACATCATCGGTTCCTAAGGTTCGCCTTTCTGGACAAGCATTACCAGTTTGTGGCACTTCCATTCGGATTAGCCACTGCTCCAAGAATTTTCACAAAGGTACTAGGGTCCCTTCTAGCGGTGCTACGACCAAGGGGCATTGCAGTAGTACCTTACTTGGACGACATACTGATTCAAGCGTCGTCCCTACCACAAGCAAAGGCTCATACGGACATTGTCCTGGCCTTTCTCAGATCTCACGGGTGGAAAGTGAACGTAGAAAAAAGTTCTCTATCTCCGTCAACAAGAGTTCCCTTCTTGGGAACAATAATAGACTCCTTAGAAATGAGGATTTTTCTGACAGAGGCCAGAAAATCAAAACTTCTAAGCTCTTGTCAAGTTCTTCATTCTGTTCTTCTTCCTTCCATAGCACAGTGCATGGAAGTAATAGGTTTGATGGTCGCGGCAATGGACATAGTTCCTTTTGCGTTAATTCATCTGAGACCATTACAACTGTGCATGCTCAGTCAGTGGAATGGGGATTATACAGACTTGTCTCCGACGATACAAGTAGATCAGAGGACCAGAGATTCACTCCGTTGGTGGCTGACCCTGGACAACCTGTCACAGGGGATGAGCTTCCGCAGACCAGAGTGGGTCATTGTCACGACCGACGCCAGTCTGGTAGGCTGGGGCGCGGTCTGGGAACCCCTGAAAGCTCAGGGTCTTTGGTCTCGGGAAGAATCTCTTCTCCCGATAAACATTCTGGAACTGAGAGCGATATTCAATGCTCTCAAGGCTTGGCCTCAGCTAGCAAAGGCAAAATTCATACGGTTTCAATCAGACAATTGCGTATATCAACCATCAGGGGGGAACAAGGAGTTCCCTGGCGATGGAAGAAGTGACCAAAATCATTCAATGGGCGGAGACTCACTCCTGCCACTTGTCTGCAATCCACATCCCAGGCGTGGAAAATTGGGAAGCGGATTTTCTGAGTCGTCAGACATTTCATCCGGGGGAGTGGGAACTCCATCCGGAAATCTTTGCCCAAATAACTCAATTGTGGGGCATTCCAGACATGGATCTGATGGCCTCTCGTCAGAACTTCAAGGTTCCTTGCTACGGGTCCAGATCCAGGGATCCCAAGGCGACTCTAGTAGATGCACTAGTAGCACCTTGGACCTTCAACCTAGCTTATGTATTCCCACCGTTTCCTCTCATCCCCAGGCTGGTAGCCAGGATCAATCAGGAGAGGGCATCGGTGATCTTGATAGCTCCTGCGTGGCCACGCAGGACTTGGTATGCAGACCTGGTGAATATGTCATCGGCTCCACCATGGAAGCTACCTTTGAGACAGGACCTTCTTGTTCAAGGTCCGTTCGAACATCCGAATCTGGTTTCACTCCAACTGACTGCTTGGAGATTGAACGCTTGATTTTATCAAAGCGAGGGTTCTCAGATTCTGTCATTGATACTCTTGTTCAGGCTAGAAAGCCTGTAACTAGAAAAATCTACCATAAAATATGGAAAAAATATATCTGTTGGTGTGAATCTAAAGGATTACCATGGAACAAGATAAAAATTCCTAAGATTCTATCCTTGCTTCAAGAAGGTTTGGAGAAAGGATTGTCTGCAAGTTCTTTGAAGGGACAGATTTCTGCTTTATCTGTTTTACTTCACAAAAAGCTGGCGGCTGTGCCAGATGTTCAGGCTTTTGTTCAGGCTCTGGTTAGAATCAAGCCTGTTTACAAACCTTTGACTCCTCCTTGGAGTCTCAATTTAGTTCTTTCAGTTCTTCAGGGGGTTCCGTTTGAGCCCCTACATTCCGTTGATATCAAGTTATTATCTTGGAAAGTTTTGTTTTTGGTTGCAATTTCTTCTGCTAGAAGAGTTTCAGAGTTATCTGCTCTGCAGTGTTCTCCTCCTTATCTGGTGTTCCATGCAGATAAGGTGGTTTTGCGTACTAAACCTGGTTTTCTTCCGAAAGTTGTTTCTAACAAAAACATTAACCAGGAGATAGTCGTGCCTTCTTTGTGTCCGAATCCAGTTTCAAAGAAGGAACGTTTGTTGCACAATTTGGATGTAGTTCGTGCTCTAAAATTCTATTTAGATGCTACAAAGGATTTCAGACAAACATCTTCCTTGTTTGTTGTTTATTCTGGTAAAAGGAGAGGTCAAAAAGCAACTTCTACCTCTCTATCTTTTTGGCTTAAAAGCATCATCAGATTGGCTTATGAGACTGCCGGACGGCAGCCTCCTGAAAGAATCACAGCTCATTCCACTAGGGCCGTGGCTTCCACATGGGCCTTTAAGAACGAGGCTTCTGTTGATCAGATATGTAAGGCAGCGACTTGGTCTTCACTGCACACTTTTACCAAATTTTACAAATTTGATACTTTTGCTTCTTCTGAGGCTATTTTTGGGAGAAAGGTTTTGCAAACCGTGGTGCCTTCCATCTAGGTGACCTGATTTGCTCCCTCCCATCATCCGTGTCCTAAAGCTTTGGTATTGGTTCCCACAAGTAAGGATGACGCCGTGGACCGGACACACCTATGTTGGAGAAAACAGAATTTATGTTTACCTGATAAATTACTTTTTCCAACGGTGTGTCCGGTCCACGGCCCGCCCTGGTTTTTTAATCAGGTCTGATGATTTATTTTCTTTAACTACAGTCACCACGGTATCATATGATTTCTCCTATGCAAATATTCCTCCTTTACGTCGGTCGAATGACTGGGGAAGGCGGAGCCTAGGAGGGATCATGTGACCAGCTTTGCTGGGCTCTTTGCCATTTCCTGTTGGGGAGGAGAATATCCCACAAGTAAGGATGACGCCGTGGACCGGACACACCGTTGGAGAAAGTAATTTATCAGGTAAACATAAATTCTGTTTTTTTATTGTTTTAAAAGTTAGATAATCCCTTTATTACCCATTCCCCGGTTTTGCACAGAAAAGACAGATATATTAATAAAATTTTTACCTCTGTGATTACCTTGTTTTAAAGCATCTTCTGAGGCCCCCTTAATCACATGACTTTATCTATTTACTTGTATTTAAACCAATTAGTGCTCTGTTGTTAGAATCCATGGGCGTCAGCACAATGTTATCTATATGGCTCGCATGAACTAGCAATCTCCTGATGTGAAAAGAAACTACAAAAGCAGGTGATCACAGGGCTGTCTTTAGGGACTTAGAAACAGACAGAAATGTAGAGGTTTAAATGTTATAAAGTATATAACAATCGGCTAGATTACAAGTTTTGCGGTATGAGTGAAAAAGCAGCGTTAAAGCTCTTTTTCACTACCGCTGGTATTACGAGTCTTGCAGGTTTAGGGGCACCGCACACTTTTTTGGCCTTAACGCAAGTTAATTACCACAGCTTTCAAAAAGTCCTTTTTCAATGGGACTTCCTTTGTGCCGGTATTACGAGTCTGCCTGGGAAGCCAAAAAGTGAGCGGTACACCCTATACCACCAAGATCAATACTGTAAACTGAAAGTCAGTAGTTATGAGTTTTACGCTACAAAGCTGTAACATAAAACTCATAACTAAAGTGCTAAAAAGTACACTAACACCCATAAACTACCTATTAACCCCTAAACCGAGGCCCTCCCGCATTGCAAACACTAAAATAAAATTATTAACCCCTATTCTGCCGCTCTGGACATCGCCGCCCCTATAATAAACATATTAACCCCTAAACCGCCGCACTCCCGCATCGCAAACACTAGTTAAATATTATTAACCCCTAATCTGCCGCCCCTAACTTCGCCGCCACCTACCTACATTTATTAACCCCTAATCTTCGGCCCCCAAAATCGCCACAACTATACTAAAGTTATTAACCCCTAAATCTAATCCTAACCTTAACACCCACTAACTTTAATATAATTAAAATAAATTTAAATAAAACCTACTATTAATAACTAAATAATTCCTATTTAATACTAAATACTTACCTGTAAAATAAACCCTAAGCTAGCTATAATATAACTGTTATATTGTATCTAGCTTAGATTTTATTTTTATTTTACAACATGCATGTCTGATTAGATATAATGTTATTTAATTCCTTTTTCTTTCTTTTTCTTTGGTTACAGATGATTATGGATTGTGTTCTGCTAATTTACTTGATGTATGTATATATATACAATTGTATTCCAATGTATATGAGGTCGGTGAGTTTCACCTGAACATTACTGAAATCTATAAAATGCTGACATTTACCTGTGTACCTAGAGTAGTATGTAAGGGGTTAATTTGAAATGTGCAGCTTTACAGGTGTGTGGGTGTGGTTAAGATGGTATTTAAGGATGATTATGTGTAGAGTTTAGCCATGCATGACTAAGGACTGTGTCCGAAACGTTGTTGTTTGATTTTGTTTGGTCTGGCTACTCCTCAAGCTGAATAAAGCATCTTGAAGAAATATTTTGGTGGTGCTGCTTCACTTTTGTTGATGCATTTTGTGGGTTCTGGCAGGAACCTAGACACTGGCACACCTGAAACATTCCCTGTGCTGGATATATATGACTGTTTCATTTTTATTTTACAGGCAAGTTTGTATTTATTTTAACTAGGTAGACTAGTTAGTAAATAGTTATTAACTATTTACTAACTACCTAGCTAAAATAAATACAAATTTACCTGTAAAATAAAACCTAACAACTAACCTTACACTACAATTAAATCAATTGCCTAAATTAAATATAATTAACTAAATTACAACAAAAAAACCACTAAATTACACAAAATAAAAAAAGAAATGATCAGATATTTAAACTAATTACACCTAATCTAATAGCCCTATCAAAATAAACCCCCCCCCAAAAAAAATAAACCCCCCCCCCCAACCTAAACTGCCAATAGCACTTAAAAGGGCCTTTTGCGGGGCATTAAGAAATCAGCTCTTTTACCTGTAAAAAAAAATACAAACAACCCCCAACAGTAAAACCCACCACTTACACAACCAACCCCCCAAATAAAATCCTAACTAAAAAAACCTAAGCTCCCCATTGCCCTGAAAAAGGCATTTGGATGGGCATTGCCCTTAAAAGCGCATTTAGCTCTTTTTCAGTGCCCAAACCCTAACCTAAAAATAAAACCCAATGCCCCGCAAAAGGCCCTTTTACGGGCTATTGGCAGTTTAGTTTAGGCTAGGGTTTTTTTTTATTTTGATAGGGCTATTAGATTAGGTGTAATTAGTTTAAATATCTGATTTCTTTTTTTATTTTGTGTAATTTAGTGTTTGTTTGTTTTTTGTAATTTAGTTAATTGTATTTAATTTAGGTAATTGATTTAATTGTAGTGTAAGGTTAGGTGTTAGTGTAAGACAGGTTAGGTTTTATTTTACAGGTAAATTTGTATTTATTTTAGCTAGGTAGTTAGTAAATAGTTAATAACTATTTAGTAACTATTCTACCTAGTTAAAATAAATACAATCTTAGCTGTGAAATAAAAATAAAACCTAAGCTAGATACAATGTAACTATTAGTTATATTGTAGCTATCTTAGGTTTTATTTTATAGGTAAGTATTTAGTTTTAAATAGGTATTATTTAGTTATTAATAGTAGGTTTTATTTAGATTTTTGAAATTACATTAAAGTTAGTAGGTGTTAGGGTTAGGTTTAGGGGTTAATAAATTTAGTATATTGGCACCGACGTTGGGGGCAGCAGATTAGGGGTTAATAAGTGTAGGTAGGTTACGGCGACATTGGGGGTGGGAGATTAGGGGTTAATAAGTATAATGTGGGTGTCGGCGCTGTCGGGGACGGCAGATTAGGGGTTAATAAGTATAATGTGGGTGTAAGATTAGGGGTGTTTAGACTCAGGGTTCATGTTATGGTGTTAGGTGTAAACATACATTTTGGTTCCCCATAGGAATCAATGGGGCTGCATTACAGAGCTTTACGCTGCTTTTTTGCAGGTGTTAAGCTTTTTTTCCCCATTGATGTCTATGGGGAAATCGTGCACAAGCACGTAAAACCAGCTCACCGCAGCTTTCAGCAGCGCTGGTATTGGATTGCGGTATGGAGCACAATTTTGCTTTACGCTCACTTCTTGCCTGTTAACGCCGGGTTTTTGCAAACCTGTAATACCAGCGCTGTAGGGAAGTAAGCGTTGACAATAACGTGCAAGTTAGTGCCGCACCCCTCATAACACAAAACTCGTAATCTAGCCGATAGTTAGTTGTGCAAATCTGGGGAATGGGTAGTGATGGAATTATCTATCTTTTTAAACAATAACAATTTCTTTGTTGACTGTTCCTTTAAAGAGACACTAAACACTTTGAGGTTGTAATATAAAATGTTTAAATTATGATTGATAAAAAAAATATAAACGCTTTTGTCTACAAGTAGCTTTGCAAAAAGTGACACTATTACATTTTATAAAAGTGGGTTTTTTTGTATTATGTTTATTTTGTTTTAATTCACCACTTAAAGGAACATAAAACAACCTGTATGTTTATGTCTGTGACATAGTTCTGTAATAAATTAACATATAATTTAACAGTCAACCATTTCTGAAAATTTAACATTCATTTTGTTGCAATTGTACCAATTACCTTATTTGGAGAAGCAAATCTGGACTTTTTTTGGAGTAGACAAGGCTTTCTTTGTTTTGCAATTTATTTATCACCTCAGCTGAGTCTAATTAGGGTTAGATAAAGCGGAGTAAGGCCTAAAACGTTTACAGTACCAACTTTCTGAGTTACCTGATAAATTAATTTCTTTCATATTGGCAAAAGTCCATGAGGTAGTGACGTATGGGATATACAATCCTACCAGGAGGGGCAAAGTTTCCCAAACCTCAAATTGCCTATAAATACACCCCTCACCACACCCACAATTCAGTTTAACGAATAGCCAAGCAGTGGGGTGATAGAAAAAAGTAGTAAAAAGCATCAAAAAAGGAATTGAAAATATAATTGTGCTTTATAAAAAAAAACATAACCACCATAAAAAGGGTGGGTCTCATGAACTCTTGCCAATATGAAAGAAATTAATTTATCAGGTAAGTTCTTACATAAATTATGTTTTCTTTAATGTAATTGACATGAGTCCATGAGCTAGTGACGTATGGGATAGTAATACCTAAGATGTGGAACAGAGAGGGATAAAAATAAAAACAGCCATTTTCCGTGGAAAAAAATTAAATCCACAACCAAAAGAATATGTTTTTCTCATAAATGAAAAGAAAAAAACTTAAAACATAAGCAGAGGAATCAAACTGAAAAAGCTGCCTGAAGAACTTTTCTACCAAAAACTGCTTCCGAAGAGACAAATACATCAAAACGGTATTTTCTTTCATGTAATTAACAAGAGTCCATGAGCTAGTGACGTATGGGATATACATTCCTACCAGGAGGGGCAAAGTTTCCCAAACCTCAAAATGCCTATAAATACACCCCTCACCACACCCACAAATCAGTTTTACAAACTTTGCCTCCGATGGAGGTGGTGAAGTAAGTTTGTGCTAGATTCTACGTTGATATGCGCTCCGCAGCAAGTTGGAGCCCGGTTTTCCTCTCAGCGTGCAGTGAATGTCAGAGGGATGTGAGGAGAGTATTGCCTATTTGAATGCAGTGATCTCCTTCTACGGGGTCTATTTCATAGGTTCTCTGTTATCGGTCGTAGAGATTCATCTCTTACCTCCCTTTTCAGATCGACGATATACTCTTATATTTACCATTTCCTCTACTGATTCTCGTTTCAGTACTGGTTTGGCTTTCTACAAACATGTAGATGAGTGTCCTGGGGTAAGTAAGTCTTATTTTCTGTGACACTCCAAGCTATGGTTGGGCACTTTATTTATAAAGTTCTAAATATATGTATTCAAACATTTATTTGCCTTGACTCAGAATGTTCAACTTTCCTTATTTTCCAGACAGTCAGTTTCATATTTGGGATAATGCATTTTAATTTAACATATTTTACCTTAAAATTTGACTTTTTCCCTGTGGGCTGTTAGGCTCGCGGGGGCTGAAAATGCTTCATTTTATTGCGTCATTTTTGGCGCGGACTTTTTTTGCGCAAAAATTCTATTTCCGTTTCCGGCGTCATACGTGTCGCCGGAAGTTGCGTCATTCTTTGACGTTATTTTGCGCCAAAAATGTCGGCGTTCCGGATGTGGCGTCATTTTTGGCGCCAAAAGCATTTAGGCGCCAAATAATGTGGGCGTCTTTTTTGGCGCTAAAAAATTTGGGCGTCATTTTTGTCTCCACATTATTTAAGTCTCATTATTTATTGCTTCTGGTTGCTAGAAGCTTGTTCACTGGCATTTTTTTCCCATTCCTGAAACTGTCATTTAAGGAATTTGATCAATTTTGCTTTATATGTTGTTTTTTTCTTTTACATATTGCAAGATGTTCCACGTTGCAACTGAGTCAGAAGTTACTACAGGAAAATCACTGCACAGTGCTGGAGCTACCAAGCTAAGTCTGCTATAAACTTTTGGTATCTGTTTCTCCAGCTGTTATTTGTATTGCATGTCATGTCAAACTTATTAATGCAGATAAAATTTCCTTTAGTACTGTTACATTACCTGTTGCTGTTCCGTCAACATCTAATTTTCAGAGTGTTCCTGATAACATAAGAGATTTTATTTATTTTAAATCCATTAAGAAGGCTATGTCTGTTATTTCTCCTTCTAGTATACATAAAAGTCTTTTAAAACTTCTCTTTTTTTCAGATGAATTTTTAAATGAACATCATCATTTTGATGCTGATAAATCTTTGTATTTGTCCAAGATGGAATTTATTCGTTCTTTACTTAAAGAAGTGTTATTTGCATTAGAAATAGAGGATTCTGGTCCTCTTGATACTAAATGTAAACGTTTAAATAAGGTAGTTATTCCAGAAGTGTTTTATCTCCCTGATGCTATTTCTGAAGTAATTTCCAGGGAATGGAATAATTTGGGTAATTTATTTACTCCTTCTAGACGTTTAAGCAATTTATATCCTGTGCCATCTGACAGATTAGAGTTTTTTGGGACAAAAATCCCTAAGGTTATGGGGCTGTCTCTACTCCTGCTAATGTACTACTATTCCTATGGCAGATAGTACTTCATTTAAGGATCCTTTAGATAGGAAAATTGAATCCTTTCTAAGAAAAGCTTACTTATGTTCAGGTAATCTTCTTAGACCTGCTATATTTTTAGCGGATGTTGCTGCAGCTTCAACTTTTTGGTTAGAAGCTTTAGCGCAACAAGTAACAGATCATAATTTTATAGCATTATTATTATTTTATAACATGCTAATAATTTTATTGGTGATACCATCTTTTGATATCATTAGAGTTGATGTCAGGTATATGTCTCTAGCTATTTTAGCTAGAAAAGCTTTATGGATTAAACTTGGAATACTGACATGTCTTCTAAGTCAACTTTGCTTTCCCTTTCTTTCCAGGGTAAATAATCATTTTCGTTCCTTTCCTCACAACAAGGAACAAAAGCCTGATCCTTCATCCTCAGGAGCGGTATCAGTTTGGAAACTATTTCCAGTTTGGAATATATCCGAGCTTTATAGAAACCTATAGCCAGCTCCTAAGTACCTATGAAGGTGCGGCCCTTATTCCAGCTCAGCTGGTATGGGGCAGATTACGTTTTCTTCAAAGAAATTTGGATCAATTCCGTTCTTAATCTCTGGTTTCAGAAACATTGTTTCAGAAAGGTACAGAATTGGCTTCAAGTTAAGGCCTCCTGCTAAGAGATTCTTTTCTTCCCCGTGTCCCAGTTAACACAGCAAGGCTCAGCATTTCTGAAATGTGTTTCAGATCTAGAGTTGGCTGGAGTATTTATACCAGTTCCAGTTCTGGAACAGGGGCTGGGGTTTTATTTTATCTCTTCATTGTACCAAAGAAGGTCAATTCCTTCAGACCAGTTCTGGATCTATCATTATTGAATCGTTATGTTAGGATACCAACATTCAAGATGGTTACTGTAGGACTATCCTGCCTTTTGTTTAGCAAGGGCATTATATGTCTACAATAGATTTACAGGATGTGTATCTGCATATTCCGATTCATCCAGATTACTTTTAGTGTCTGAGATTCTCTTTTTAGACAAGCATTACCAGTTTTGTGGCTCTACCGTTTGGCCTAGCCTCAGTTCCAAGAATTTTTTTCAAAGGTTCTCGGTGCCCTTCTTTCTCTATTCAGAGAATAGAGTGTTGGTATTTCCTTATTTGGACGATATCTTGGTACTTGCTCAGTCTTCTCATTTTCGTAGAATCTCATACGAATCGACTTGTGTTGTTTCTTCAAGTTCATGGTTGGAGGATCAATTTACCAATCAGTTCATTGATTCCTCAGACAAGGGTAACCTTTTTAGGTTTCTAGATAAATTCAGTGTCTATGACTCTGTCCTTGTCAGTCAAGAGAAGTTTATCATTGATATCAGCTTGTCAAAACCTTCAGTCACAATCATTCCCTTTGGTAGCCTTATGCATGGAAATGTTGGGTCTTAGGACTGCCGCATCAGATGCGATCTCCTTTGCTCGTTTTTACATGCGACCTCTTCAGCTCTGTATGCTGAACCAATGGTGCAGGGATTACTCAAAGATATCTCAATTAATATCTTTAAACCGATTTTATGACACTCTCTGACATGGTGGACAGATCACCATCGTTTAGTTCAGGGGGCTTCTTTGTTCTTCCGACCTGGACTATAATCTCAACAGATGCTAGTTTTACAGGTTGGGGAGCTGTATGGGGGTATCTGACGGCACAAGGGGTTTGGGAATCTCAGGAGGTGAGATTTCCGATCAATATTTTGGAACTCCGTGCAATTTTCAGAGCTCTTCAGTCTTGGCCTCTTCTGAAGAGAGAGTTGTTCATTTGTTTTCAGATAAGACAATGTCACATCTGTGGCATACATCAATCATCAAGGAGGGACTCACAGTCCTCTGGCTATGAAAGAAGTATCTCGAATTTTGGTTTGGGCGGAATCCAGCTCCTGTCTAATCTCTGCGGTTTATATCCCAGGTATGGACAATTGGAAAGCGGATTATCTCAGTCGCCAAACGTTGCATCCGGGCGAATGGTCTCTTCACCCAGAGGTATTTCTTCAGATTGTTCAAATGTGAGAACTTCCAGAAATAGATCTGATGGCTTCTCATCTAAACAAGAAACTTCCCAGGTATCTGTCCAGATCCCGGGATCCTCAGGCGGAGGCAGTGGATGCATTTTCACTTCCTTGGAAGTATCATCCTGCCTATATCTTTCCGCCTCTAGTTCTTCTTCCAAGAGTAATCTCCAAGATTCTGAAGGAATGCTCGTTTGTTCTGCTGGTAGCTCCGGCATGGCCTCACAGGTTTTGGTATGAGGATCTTGTCCGGATGGCCTTTTGCCAACCGTGTACTCTTCCGTTAAGACCAGACCTTTTGTCTCAAGGTCCTTTTTTCCATCAGGATCTGAAATCCTTAAATTTAAAGGTATGGAGATTGAACGCTTGATTCTTGGTCAAAGAGGTTTCTCTGACTCTGTGATTAATACTATGTTACAGGCTCGTAAATCTGTATCCAGAGAGATATATTATAGAGTCTGGAAGACTTATATTTCTTGGTGTCTTTCTCATCATTTTTCTTGGCATTTTTTTTAGAATACCGAGAATATTACAATTTCTTCAGGATGGTTTAGATAAGGGTTTGTCCGCAAGTTCCTTGAAAGGTCAAATCTCTGCTCTTTCTGTTCTTTTTCAACAGAAAGGTTGCTATTCTTCCTGATATTCATTGTTTTGTACAAGCTTTGGTTCGTATAAAGCCTGTCATTAAGTCAATTTCTCCTCCTTGGAGTTTGAATTTGGTTCTGGGAGCTCTTCAAGCTCCTCCGTTTGAACCTATGCATTCATTGGACATTAAATTACTTTCTTGGAAAGTTTTGTTCCTTTTGGCCATCTCTTCTGCTAGAAGAGTTTCTGAATTTTCTGCTCTTTCGTGTGAGTCTCCTTTTCTGATTTTTCATCAGGATAAGGCGGTGTTGCGAACTTCTTTTGAATTTTTACCTAAAGTTGTGAATTCCAACAACATTAGTAGAGAAATTGTGGTTCCTTCATTATGTCCTAATCCTAAGAATTCTAAGGAGAAATCATTGCATTCTTTGGATGTTGTTAGAGCTTTGAAATATTATGTTGAAGCTACGAAATCTTTCCGTAAGACTTCTAGTCTATTTGTTATCTTTTCCGGTTCTAGGAAAGGCCAGAAAGCTTCTGCCATTTCTTTGGCATCTTGGTTGAAATCTTTAATTCATCTTGCCTATGTTGAGTCGGGTAAAATTCCGCCTCAGAGAATTACAGCTCATTCTACTAGGTCAGTATCTACTTCCTGGGCGTTTAGGAATGAAGCTTCGGTTGACCAGATCTGCAAAGCAGCAACTTGGTCCTCTTTGCATACTTTTACTAAATTCTACCATTTTGATGCCTTTTCTTCTTCTGAAGCAGTTTTTGGTAGAACAGTTCTTCAGGCAGCGATTTCAGTTTGAATCTTCTGCTTATGTTTTTTGTTAAACTTTATTTTGGGTGTGGATTATTTTCAGCAGGAATTGGCTGTCTTTATTTTATCCCTCCCTCTCTAGTGACTCTTGTGTGGAAAGATCCACATCTTGGGTAGTCATTATCCCATACGTCACTAGCTCATGGACTCTTGTTAATTACATGAAAGAAAACATAATTTATGTAAGAACTTACCTGATAAATTCATTTCTTTCATATTAACAAGAGTCCATGAGGCCCACCCTTTTTTGTGGTGGTTATGATTTTTTTGTATAAAGCACAATTATTCCAATTCCTTATTTTATATGCTTCGCACTTTTTTTCTTATCACCCCACTTCTTGGCTATTCGTTAAACTGATTTGTGGGTGTGGTGAGGGGTGTATTTATAGGCATTTTGAGGTTTGGGAAACTTTGCCCCTCCTGGTAGGAATGTATATCCCATACGTCACTAGCTCATGGACTCTTGTTAATATGAAAGAAATGAATTTATCAGGTAAGTTCTTACATAAATTATGTTATTTAGTAAATGTATGCAAAGAAGACCAAGTCGCTGCTTTGCAAATCTGATCAACTGAAGATTCATTCTTAAAAGCTCACGAAGTAGAGTAGTAGAGTAGTAGAATGAGCTGTGATTCTCTGAGGCGGGGCCTGACCCGACTCCAAATAAGCCTTATGAATCAAAAGCTTTAACCAAGATGCCAAGGAAATGGCAGAAGCTTTCTGACCTTTCCTAGAACCAGAAACAACAACAAATAGACTAGAAGTCTTCCTGAAATCTTTAGTAGCTTCAACATAATATTTCAAAGCTCTTACAACATCCAGAGAATGTAAGGATCTTTCCAAAGAATTCTTAGGATTAGGACACAAAGAGGGGACAACAATTTCCCTATTAATGTTGTTAGAATTCACAACTTTAGGTAAAAATTTAAATTAAGTCCGCAAAACTGCCTTATCTTGATGAAAAATCAGAAAAGGTGACTCACAAGAAAGAGCAGATAATTCAGAAACTCTTCTAGCAGAAGAGATAGCCAAAAGGAATAACACTTTCCAAGAAAGTAGTTTAATATCCAAAGAATGCATAGGCTCAAAAGAAGGAGCCTGTAAAGCTTTCAAAACCAAATTAAGACTCCAAGGAGGAGAGATTGATTTAATGACAGGCTTGATACGGACCAAAGCCTGAACAAAACAGTGAATATCAGGAAGCTTAGCAATCTTTCTGTGAAATAAAATAGAAAGAGCAGAGATTTGTCCCTTCAAAAAACTTGCAGACAAACCTTTATCCAAACCATCCTGAAGAAACTGTAAAATTCTAGGAATTCTAAAAGAATGCCAGGAGAATTTATGAAGAACACCATGAAATATAAGTCTTCCAAACTCGATAATAAATCTTCCTAGAAACAGATTTACGAGCCTGTAACATAGTATAAATCACTGAGTCAGAGAATCCTCTATGACTAAGCACTAAGCGTTCAATTTCCATACCTTCAAATTTAACAATGTGAGATCCTGATTGAGAAACAGTCCTTGAGACAGAAGGTCTGGTCTTAAAGGAAGTGGCCAAGGTTGACAACTGACATCCAGACAAGGTCCGCATACCAGAACCTGGTGCTACCAGAAACACAAACAAATGTTCCATGATGATCTTGGAGATCACTCTTGGAAGAAGAACTAGAGGCGGAAAGATATAAGCAGGTTGGTTAAACCAAGGAACTGCCGACTCCGCCTGAGGATCCCTGGACCTGGACAGGTACCTGGGAAGTTTCTTGTTTTGATGGGAAGCCATCAGATCTATTTCTGGAAGACCCCACATCCTCCACTCCCCCGGATGTAAAGTCTGACGACTGAGATAATCCGCTTCCCAATTGTCTACACCTGGGATATGTACCTCAGAAATTAAACAAGAGCTGAATTCTGCCCAAGCAAGTATCCAAGATACTTCTTTCATAGCTAGGTGATGATTGACATATGCCACATTTGTGATATTTTCAGTCTGAAAACAAATGAATTGTTTTCTCGTCAACAGAGGCCAAACCTGAAGAGCCCTGAAAATAGCACAGAGTTCAAAAATATTGATTGATAACCTCGCTTCTTGAGATTTCCAAACCCCTTGTGCTGTCAGAGATCCCCAGACAGCTCCCCAACCTGAAAGACTTGCATCTGTTGTGATTACAGTTCAAGTTGGACGAACAAAAGAGGCCCCTTGAATTATATGGTGGTGATCTAACCACCCAGTCAGAGAAAGTTGAACATTGGGATTTAAGGATATTAATTGTGATATCTTTGTATAATTCCTGCACCATTGCTTCAGCATGCAAAGCTGGAGAGGTCTCATATGAAAACGAGCAATGTGGATTGCGTCCGCTGCTGTAGTCATGAGACCTAAAACCCCATGCACATAGCCACTGAAGGGAATGATTGAGACTGAAGGTTCTGACAAGCTGAAACCAATTTCATTCATCTCTTTTCTGTTAGAGACAGAGTCATGGACACTGAATCTATCTGGAAACCTAAAAAGGTGACCCTTGTCTGAGGAATCAAGGAACTTTTTGGTAAATTGATCCTCCAACCATGTCTTTGAAGAAACAACACTAGTTGATTCGTGTGAGATTCGGCAAAATGTAAAGACTGAGCTAGTACCAAGATATCATCCAAATAAGGAAACACCGCAATACTCTGTTCTCTGATTACAGAGAGTAGGGCACAGAGAACTTTTGAAAAAATTCTTGGAGCTATCGCTAGGCCAAATGGAAGAGCGACAAATTGGTAATGCTTGTATAGAAAAGAGAATCTCAGAAACTGATAGTCTGGATGAATCGGAATATGAAGATATGCATCCTGTAAGTCTATCGTGGACATATAATGACCTTGCTGAACAAAAGGCAGAATAGTCCTTATAGTCACCATTTTGAAAGTTGGCACTCTTACAAAACGGTTAAAAATTTTCAGATCTAGAACTGGCCTGAAATAATTTTCTTTCATTGGGACAATGAATAGATTTGATTAAAACCCCAGACCCTGTTCCTGAAACGGAACTAGTATAATTGCCCTTTAAAGCTCTAGATCTGAAACACACTTCAGAAAGGCCTGAGCCTTCACTGGATTTGCTGGAACGTGTGAGAGAACAAAATCTTCTCATAGGAGGTCTTACTCTGAATCCTATTCGATACCCTTGAGAGACAATGGTCTGAGTCCATTGATTTTGGACAGAATCTGTCCAAATGTTTTGGGAAAAGTTTAATCTGCCCCCCACCACCTGAGCTGGAATTAGGGCTGCACCTTCATGCAGACTAGGGGTCTGGCTTTGGTTTCTTAAAAGGCTTGGCTTTATTCCAACTTGAAGAGGGTTTTCAATTGGAACCAAATTCTTTGGGGGAAGGATTGGCTTTCTGTTCCTTATTCTACTGAAAAGAACCAAAACAATTAGAAGCCTTAGATTTACCCTTAGATCTTTTATCCAGAGGTAACAGTTTAAATAATTGAATCCAACTGAGAACCAAATAAATTGTTACCTTGGAAAGAAAGAGATAGTAATCTAGACTTATATACCATGTCAGCATTCCAATATTTAAGCCACAAAGCTCTTCTAGCTAATGGCTAGATTTAGAGTTTTGTCGGTAACGACCCGCATATCTAATGTTGGCTTTTTTTCCCCCGCACCTTTTAAACAACGCTGGTATTGAGAGTTCACAGAAGGGCTGCGTTAGGCTCCAAAAAGAGAGCGTACAGGCATATTTACCACCACTGCAACTCTCAATACCAGCAGTGCTTACGGACGCGGCCAGCTTCAAAAACATGCTTGTGCACGATTCCCCCATAGGAAACAATGGGGCAGTTTGAGCTGAAAAAAAAACCTAACACCTGCAAAAAAGCAGCGTTCAGCTCCTAACGCAGCCCCATTGTTTCCTATGGGGAAACACTTCCTAAGTCTGCACCTAACACCCTAACATGAACCCCGAGTCTAAATACCCCTAACCTTACACTTATTAACCCCTAATCAGCCGCCTGCTCCGTACACCGCCGCAACCTACGTTATCCCTATGTACCCCTAATCTGCTGCCCCTAACACCGCCGACCCCTATATTATATTTATTAACCCCTAATCTGCCACCCCCAACGTCGCCTCCACCTACCTACACTTATTAACCCCTAATCTGCCGACCGGACCTCACCGCTACTATAATAAAGTTATTAACCCCTAATCCGCCTCACTCCCGCCTCAATAACCCTATAATAAATAGTATTAACCCCTAATCTGCCCTCCCTAACATCACCGACACTTAACTTCAAGTATTAACCCCTAATCTGCCGACCGGACCTCGCCGCTACTATAAAGTTATTAACCCCTAAAGCTAAGTCTAACCTTAACACTAACGCCCCCTAAATTAAATATAATTTAAATCTAACAAAATAAATTAACTCTTATTAAATAAATTATTCCTATTTAAAGCTAAATACTTACCTGTAAAATAAACCCTAATATAGCTACAATATAACTAATAGTTACATTGTAGCTATCTTAGGATTTATTTTTATTTAACAGGCACCTTTCAATTTATTTTAACTAGGTACAATAGCTATTAAATGGTTATTAACTATTTAATAGCTACCTAGCTAAAATAAAGAGAAATTTACCTGTAAAATAAAAACTAACCTAAGTTACAATTACACCTAACACTACACTATACTTTAATAAATTATTCCTATTTAAAACTAAATACTTACCTGTAAAATAAACCCTAAGATAGCTACAATGTAATTAATAATTACATTGTAGCTATTTTAGGATTTATATTTATTTTACAGGTAACTTTGTATTTATTTTAGCTAGTTAGAATATTTATTAAATAGTTATTAACTATTTAATAACTACCTAGCTAAAAGAAATACAAAATTACCTGTAAAATAAATCCTAACCTAAGTTACAATTAAACCTAACACTACACTATCATTAAATTAATTAAATAAATTAACTACAAATAACTACAATTAAATACAATTACATAAAGTAACTAAAGTACAAAAAATAAAAAAACGTTAAGTTACAAAAAATAAAAAAAATAAGTTACAAACATTTTAAAAATATTACAACAATTTTAAGCTAATTACACCTAATCTAAGCCCCCTAATAAAATAACAAAGCCCCCCAAAATAAAAAAATGCCCTACCCTATTCTAAATTAAAAAAGTTCAAAGCTCTTTTAACTTACCAGCCCTTAAAATGGCCTTTTGCGGGGCATGCCCCAAAGAAAACTGCTCTTTTGCCTGTAAAATAAAAATACAACCCCCCAACATTAAAACCCACCACCCACATACCCCTAATCTAACCCAAACCCCCCTTAAATAAACCTAACACTACCCCCCTGAATATCATCCTACCTTGAGTTGTCTTCATGGAAGACTTCTTCAGCGCCGCTTGGAAGATGACATAGCCCGGATGGAAGACTTCTTCAGCGCCGCCTGGAGGATCACTTCATCGGATGGAAGACTTCTTCAGCGCCCCTTGGAGGATCACTTCTGCCCCTCCGGATCTCCTCTTCGGTTCCATCGGTGGGTCGGCTGGCTGAAGACAGCTCAAGGTAGGATGATCTTCAGGGGGAACAAAAGATATTAAAACCAGTGAGCGCAGGGTGAACAACACCAAACTCCTGAGAATACCTATGTTTTCCCAAAATAGGTAAGTGAAATGACTAAAAAGGGGGAGTGAACCAGGAGCGCTACAGCTAAAGGTGCTAAAAATAAGACAATATGTAAGATACTTGGAAATATGACAAGGACAATAATGTATCTAAAATGAGACACAATTTAATTGACAAAAATAATAACAAGTAAAAACGGACGTCTCCGTAAGTAAAAACTTCTTAAGTTGCCGCCATATAAATATTGCAATAGCAGAAAGAGTTCGTGGTGCAAATAGAAATAGTCCAGTGTACACTTACAATAGCTCTATTCCGTGTTGGTTCGCTAGCAAACAAGGGCTTACCCCAGACCTTCCACTCGATGTTCTCTGTGGGTAAGTTACAGCCGTTAGCGCGATGACGTCACTTATGTGGGCGCTGTCCCAGACGGGCTCTCTGATTGGACCAAATTCGTAACCAGCCGACAGCGGTAGTAGTGACTCTTTTAGGTGTGGTATAGCGATCCTCCAGTGACAGATACCTGCTCTTAGTGCTAGATAGCACGCAAGGTACAAAATAAAAGTTGTGAGTGGACTTGATTATCTGATAAGGAGTTCAGAGAGTTAGTTGCAAGTCTTTCCAATAGCTAATTATATTAGCGAATTTGCATAATCCTCAGTGAACACTTTGGTAGCTCCAGCTACATGTAGTAAATCTTAGTGGTTGTTGCAGTACATCAACGCGTTTCTCCCTTTACAGGGCTTTCTCAAGATGAATGATCTGCAACAGGTGTATCTCCATTTAAAGGTATAGCTTGCTTCTCATTGGTTATAACACACCTGGGAGTATTACCTAAGGCGGTCTTTAATATTTAAGATGGTATTGGCAAGCAACTATATAGAGAAGAGTAGTCTCTATCACTAATTTTCACAGAGCTCCCTTAAAAATGATCCCTATAGTTAATATTGTGTCTATTTAGACAATCATTTTTATTAAAATTATGTACTAAAACATTTATTAAAAACAATTAATAAAAACATTTATAAAAAACAATAATTAAAAACAGTGAGTACTTGGAGCATAGTAAAGATAGTCATATTGTGGGTCTAAATTGATACTATATGTGTAATATAATAAGGTGCAAAAACGTGCATTACATAGCTGCTATTAGTCAAATAAAAATGGGGAAATATCTAGTTCAGAATTTAGACCAGCCGGGAACAGAGTGTTATGTTTATAAATCAATTCAGCCTCTTTGATTTTCAGAAATTTTTCTAAATTTCCCCCCCTCCAATTCTGCTTAACTTTAAGTATACCCCAATACTTTAAATCTTTGGTATTGCCCTTATGTACAGATTTAAAGTGCCTATATAGATTAGTGTCTACCATTCCCTTCTCAATGCATAATAGGTGTTCTCTTATCCTGTCTTTGATCATACGCTTAGTCTCCCCAAAATAAAACAAATTACATTTGCATTTAAGAATATAAATTACCCCCTTTGTGGTGCATCTAATGCATTGCTTAATAGTGATTTCTTCTCCTGAATTTGGAATGGTAATAACTTTCCTTTTATCACTATGTGTGCATGCCTTGCATGAATAGCAAGGAAAGAAACCTGATATTTTTCCCCCTTGTAAATCTTTTTGTATGAAATTTGGTTTCTGATTTGTCTCACGTGAACTAGGCGCAAGTATTGTTTTAAATTTTTTTGTCTTTTTAAAAATTAATCTGGGTTTGTGAGGGAGTGCATCTCCTAATATTGGGTCAGCTTTTAGGATGGCCCAGTGTTTATTTAGAATTCTTCTCATGATGCCATGATCTACATTGTATTCCGTTATAAATGGGACGTCAATTAAATCTGAGTTCTCTTTGGTTGTCTTTTGTTTATATGTGAGGAGGCTCTTTCTATCAGTGTTCCTTGCTCTTGTTACAGCCCTATTGACAACTTCCTCATCATATCCCTTATCTCTAAATTTTTCGATTAGGGACTCTATTTGGTATTCAAAGTCTGAGGGTCTAGAGCAATTTTTTCTTACTCTCAGACTTTGGCCTACGGGAATGTTGTCCTTCCACTGCTGGAGATGACAACTTTTAGAATGAATAAAACTGTTAGAGTTAACCTCTTTGAAATGTGTTCTTGTTTCTATGTTTTTGTTGATTGCCATAATTTCTAAATCTAGAAAGACAGCCTTATCTTTGCTGTGATTAAAGGTAAATACAAGACCTTTATCATTAGAGTTCATATCCGAGAACAATTTTAGTAGATTTAATTCAGACCCTCTCCATATCAGCAGAACGTCATCTATGTACCGTCTATAGAGCACGAGGTCCGCGCCATAGTTACCCGATTGGAAGAAAGACTCTTCCCAATTGCCAACAAATAAGTTGGCGTAACTTGTCGCGAACCTCGTGCCCATAGCCGTACCTTCTATTTGTAAGTAGAATTTGTTATTATACATGAAGTAATTATTCTTCAATATAAACAAGATACTAACAAGTTTGTTGCTCTTTTAAAAAGGCTTATAAGAGAAGGTAGAGACTCAGGAATTTTAAATGAGAGGGAGGTGGAATACCTGGACCCCATCCATCCTAGGGTCCTGGTGTTCTACTTCCTTCCGAAAATACATAAGAATCTCACTCAACCACCAGGGAGACCGATTATTTTGGGCATAGGGGCACTATCCTCCAATCTCTCACAATATGTGGACACTTTCCTGCAAAAGTATGTAAGGAATTTGGACTCATATTTGAGGGATTCCACCCAGGTCCTAAATATTTTGGAACAAATTGTTTGGGAGGATGACTTTATTCTAGTGACTGGAGATATTACTTCTCTTTATACAGTAATTGACCATGATAAAGGGATTGTAGCTATTAAAAAATATTTAGATGAAGATTCAGAGATGAGACCAGAACAAAAAGATTTTTTATTAAAAAGTATCTTGTTTATATTGAAGAATAATTACTTCATGTATAATAACAAATTCTACTTACAAATAGAAGGTACGGCTATGGGCACGAGGTTCGCGCTAAGTTACGCCAACTTATTTGTTGGCAATTGGGAAGAGTCTTTCTTCCAATCGGGTAACTATGGCGCGGACCTCGTGCTCTATAGACGGTACATAGATCACGTTCTGCTGATATGGAGAGGGTCTGAATTAAATCTACTAAAATTGTTCTCGGATATGAACTCTAATGATAAAGGTCTTGTATTTACCTTTAATCACAGCAAAGATAAGGCTGTCTTTCTAGATTTAGAAATTATGGCAATCAACAAAAACATAGAAACAAGAACACATTTCAAAGAGGTTAACTCTAACAGTTTTATTCATTCTAAAAGTTGTCATCTCCAGCAGTGGAAGGACAACATTCCCGTAGGCCAAAGTCTGAGAGTAAGAAAAAATTGCTCTAGACCCTCAGACTTTGAATACCAAATAGAGTCCCTAATTGAAAAATTTAGAGATAAGGGATATGATGAGGAAGTTGTCAATAGGGCTGTAACAAGAGCAAGGAACAATGATAGAAAGAGCCTCCTCACATATAAACAAAAGACAACCAAAGAGAACTCAGATTTAATTGACGTCCAATTTATAACGGAATACAATGTAGATCATGGCATCATGAGAAGAATTCTAAATAAACACTGGGCCATCCTAAAAGCTGACCCAATATTAGGAGATGCACTCCCTCACAAACCCAGATTAATTTTTAAAAAGACAAAAAATGTTAAAACAATACTTGCGCCTAGTTCACGTGAGACAAATCAGAAACCAAATTTCATACAAAAAGATTTACAAGGGGGAAAAATATCAGGTTTCTTTCCTTGCTATTCATGCAAGGCATGCACACATAGTGATAAAAGGAAAGTTATTACCATTCCAAATTCAGGAGAAGAAATCACTATTAAGCAATGCATTAGATGCACCACAAAGGGGGTAATTTATATTCTTAAATGCACATGTAATTTGTTTTATTTTGGGGAGACTAAGCGTATGATCAAAGACAGGATAAGAGAACACCTATTATGCATTGAGAAGGGAATGGTAGACACTAATCTATATAGGCACTTTAAATCTGTACATAAGGGCAATACCAAAGATTTAAAGTATTGGGGTATACTTCAAGTTAAGCAGAATTGGAGGGGGGGGAAATTTAGAAAAAAATCTGAAAATCAAAGAGGCTGAATTGATTTATAAACATAACACTCTGTTCCCGGCTGGTCTAAATTCTGAACTAGATATTTCCCCATTTTTATTTGACTAATAGCAGCTATGTAATGCACGTTTTTGCACCTTATTATATTACACATATAGTATCAATTTAGACCCACAATATGACTATCTTTACTATGCTCCAAGTACTCACTGTTTTTAATTATTGTTTTTTATAAATGTTTTTATTAATTGTTTTTAATAAATGTTTTAGTACATAATTTTAATAAAAATGATTGTCTAAATAGACACAATATTAACTATAGGGATCATTTTTAAGGGAGCTCTGTGAAAATTAGTGATAGAGACTACTCTTCTCTATATAGTTGCTTACCAATACCATCTTAAATATTAAAGACCACCTTAGGTAATACTCCCAGGTGTGTTATAACCAATGAGAAGCAAGCTATACCTTTAAATGGAGATACACCTGTTGCAGATCATTCATCTTGAGAAAGCCCTGTAAAGGGAGAAACGCGTTGATGTACTGCAACAACCACTAAGATTTACTACATGTAGCTGGAGCTACCAAAGTGTTCACTGAGGATTATGCAAATTCGCTAATATAATTAGCTATTGGAAAGACTTGCAACTAACTCTCTGAACTCCTTATCAGATAATCAAGTCCACTCACAACTTTTATTTTGTACCTTGCGTGCTATCTAGCACTAAGAGCAGGTATCTGTCACTGGAGGATCGCTATACCACAGCTAAAAGAGTCACTACTACCGCTGTCGGCTGGTTCCGAATTTGGTCCAATCAGAGAGCCCGTCTGGGACAGCGCCCACATAAGTGACGTCATCGCGCTAACGGCTGTAACTTACCCACAGAGAACATCGAGTGGAAGGTCTGGGGTAAGCCCTTGTTTGCTAGCAAACCAACACGGAATAGAGCTATTGTAAGTGTACACTGGACTATTTCTATTTGCACCACAAACTCTTTCTGCTATTGCAATATTTATATGGGGGCAACTTAAGAAGTTTTTACTTACGGAGACGTCCGTTTTTACTTGTTATTATTTTTGTCAATTAAATTGTGTCTCATTTTAGATACGTTATTGTCCTTGTCATATTTCCAAGTATCTTACATATTGTCTTATTTTTAGCACCTTTAGCTGTAGCGCTCCTGGTTTACTCCCCCTTTTTAGTCATGATCTTCAGGGGGGTAGTGTTAGGTTTATTTAAGGGGGGTTTGGGTTAGATTAGGGGTATGTGGGCGGTGGGTTTTAATGTTGGGGGGGTTGTATTTTTCTTTTACAGGCAAAAGAGCAGTTTTCTTTGGGGCATGCCCCGCAAAAGGCCATTTTAAGGGCTGGTAAGTTAAAAGAGCTTTGAACTTTTTAAATTTAGAATAGGGTAGGGCATTTTTTTATTTTGGGGGGCTTTGTTATTTTTATTAGGGGGCTTAGATTAGGTATAATTAGCTTAAAATTGTTGTAATATTTTTAAAATGTTTGTAACTTATTTTTTTTATTTTTTGTAACTTAGCTTTTTTTATTTTTTGTACTTTAGTTAGTTTATGTAATTGTATTTAATTGTAGTTATTTGTAGTTAATTTATTTAATTAATTTAATGATAGTGTAGTGTTAGGTTTAATTGTAACTTAGGTTAGGATTTATTTTACAGGTAATTTTGTATTTCTTTTAGCTAGGTAGTTATAAAATAGTTAATAACTATTTAATAAATATTCTAACTAGCTAAAATAAATACAAAGTTACCTGTAAAATAAATATATATAAATCCTAAAATAGCTACAATGTAATTATTAATTATATTGTAGCTATCTTAGGGTTTATTTTACAGGTAAGTATTTAGGTTTAAATAGGAATAATTTATTTAAGTATAGTGTAGTGTTAGGTGTAATTGTAACTTAGGTTAGTTTTTATTTTACAGGTAAATTTCTCTTTATTTTAGCTAGGTAGCTATTAAATAGTTAATAACTATTTAATAGCTATTGTACCTAGTTAAAATAAATTGAAAGTTACCTGTAAAATAAAAATAAATCCTAAGATAGCTACAATATAATTATAATTTATATTGTAGCTATATTAGGGTTTATTTTACAGGTAAGTATTTAGCTTTAAATAGGAATAATTTATTTAATAAGAGTTATATTTAATTTAGGGGGTGTTAGTGTTAAGGTTAGACTTAGCTTTAGGGGTTAATAACTTTATTATAGTAGCGGCAAGGTCCGGTCGGCAGATTAGGGGTTAATACTTGAAGTTAGGTGTCGGTGATGTTAGGGAGGGCAGATTAGGGGTTAATACTATTTATTATAGGGTTATTGAGGCGGGGGTGAGGTGGATTAGGGGTTAATAACTTTATTATAGTAGCGGTGAGGTCCGGTCGGCAGATTAGGGGTTAATAAGTGTAGGTAGGTGGAGGCGACGTTGGGGGCGGCAGATTAGGGGTTAATAAATATAATATAGAGGTCGGCGGTGTTAGGGGCAGCAGATTAGGGGTACATAGGGATAACGTAGGTGGCGGCGGTGTGCGGTCGGCAGATTAGGGGTTAAAACAATTTATTAGAGTGGCGGCGATGTGGGGGGACCTCGGTTTAGGGGTACATAGGTAGTTTATGGGTGTTAGTGTACTTTAGAGCACAGTAGTTAAGAGCTTTATGAACCGGCGTTAGCCCAGAAAGCTCTTAACTACTGACTTTTTTCTGCGGCTGGAGTTTTGTCGTTAGATTTCTAACGCTCACTTCAGCCACGACTCTAAATACCGGCGTTAGAAAGATCCCATTGAAAAGATAGGATACACAAATGGCGTAGGGGGATCTGCGGTATGGAAAAGTCGCGGCTGGAAAGTGAGCGTTAGACCCTTTCCTGACTGACTCTAAATACCAGTGGTAGCCCAAAACCAGCGTTAGGAGCCTCTAACTCTGGTTTTGACGGCTAACGCAGAACTCTAAATCTAGCCGTAAGATAGCTAAAGACATAGATTTAACATCAATTTTGATGATATCAAAAATAGCATCACAGATAAAATGATTAGCATGCGAACAATGCTAGACAAATCAGGATCTGTTTCCTGTTGCGTGAAACTTTCCAACCAAAAAGTTGATGCAGCTGCAACATCAGTCATAGAAATGGCAAGCCTGAGAAGATAGCCAGAATATAAATAAGCTTTCCTTAGATAAGATTCAAGTTTCCTAGCTAAAGGGTCCTTAAAGGAAGTACTATCTTCCATAGGAATAGTAGTACGTTTGGCAAGAGTAGAGAGAGCCCCATCAACTTTGGGGATTTTTTCCCAAAACTCTAATCTAACTGCTGGAAAGGGATACAACTTTTTAAACCTAACAGAAGGAATACAAGAAGTACCAGGCCTATTCCATTCCTTTGAAATCATATCAGAAATAGCATCAGGAACTGGAACAACCTCTGGAGTAACCATAGGAGGTTTATAAAATGAACTTAATTGTTTATTAGTTTTAATATCAAGAGGACTAGTTTTCTCAATATCCAAAGTAATCAACACATCTTTTAACAATGAACAAATATACTCCATCTTAAAGAGATAAGTAGATTTGTCAGGGTCAATATCTGAGGTAGGATCTTCTGAATCAGATAGATCCTCATCAGAGGAGGATAAATCAGTATGTTGTCGGTCATTTGAAATTTCATCAACTTTATGAGAAGTTTTAAAAGACCTTTTACGTTTATTAGAAGGCGAAATAGCAGACAAAGCCTTCTGAATCACATCAGCAATAAAATCTTTTATATTCACAGGGATATCATGTACATTAGATGTTGAAGGAACAACAGGCATTGTACTAGTACTGATGGATACATTCTCTGCATGTAAAAGCTTGTCATGACAACTGTTACATACTACCACTGGAGATATAATCTCTGCTAATTTACAACAGATACACTTATCTTTGGTAAAACGGTTATCAGGCAGCAGGAATCCAACAGTGGTTTCTGAGACAGGATCAGATTGAGACATCTTGCAAATGTAAGAGAAAAAAACAACATATAAAGCAAAATTATAAATTTCCTTATATGGCAGTTTCAGGAATGGGAAATAATGCAAACAGCATAGCCCTTTGAGCATAGAAAAATGCAAGAGGCATAAAGGAAGTGGGGTTTAAATAATTAAATTATTTGGCGGCAAGTATGACGCGCAACACAAAATAAAATTTTTTGGCGCTAACAACATCCAGAAATGACGCAACTCACGTCATGGCAGATGCAACCTTGTGCAAGGAACCTGGCATCATCTAAGACACCGGAAATGGCGAATTTGCATCACCGAACGTACCTTCGCGCCAAACAATTCTTGCGGCAAAAATGACGCAATAAATATTAGCATTTTGCGGCCTCGCAAGCCTAATTTTGCCCACGAAAATTAATAAAAATCACTCAATTTTTATGAAAAGACTATACCCCAGGT
Organism: Bombina bombina; assembly: GCF_027579735.1. Lineage (NCBI taxonomy): Eukaryota > Metazoa > Chordata > Amphibia > Anura > Bombinatoridae > Bombina > Bombina bombina. The sequence goes on along the minus strand of NC_069502.1, from coordinate 461,253,503 downwards.
AAGAAAAAATAACTTTTGTTTTCCCAATTTTGAAACTGATAGTCTGCAAAAGGAGATATACATAAACCTGACTCATGGCAAATATAAGCACAATACATATATTTAGAACTTTACATTAATACATTAAGTGCCAAACCATAGCTGAGAGTGTCTTATGTAATGAAAACATACTTCCCGAAAGACACCCATCTGAAAAGAGAGGTAGGAGATGAATCTCTACGACCGATAATAGAGAACCTATGAAAAGATTTCCTGCAAGGAAAACCATAAAATCAATATGCAATACTCTCTTCACATACCTCTAACATTCACTGTACTCTGAGAGGAATCGTGTGTCAAAATGCTGAGAAGTGCATATCACAGAAGAAAAACAAGCACAAACTTACTTCACCATCTCTATAGGGAGGCAAAGTTTGTAAAACTGAATTGTGGGTGTGATGAGGAGTGTGTTTATAGGCATTTTGAGGTTTGGGAAACTTTGCCCCTCCTGGTAGGATTGTATATCCCATAAGTCACTAGCTCATGGACTCTTGCCAATTACATGAAAGAAACCCACAATTTTCATAGTTCGATTAAAGGAAAATCGAGTAAAATAAATGATGAAGGTATTTTTTTTTTTACTATGCATAATTAAACTTTTCCAAAATGTTTCCTATCCCTCTAATTGTTCACGTGTATGATATAAATGGTGATATATAAATATATATATAGTGCACATAAAGTTAAAGGAACAGTGTACTGTACAATTATCTCCCTTTTAATTTGTTCCAAATTATATATTTTACATGCTGTAGTGTATGAAATTGTTTACATATAGCGCCTTTACCTTTATTTGAAATAGCTTTTTTTGCCTGTGTTATTCCCATCTGTACTTAAAATGTCAATATTTAAGTATTAGCTATAAAAAAAAGATAAGTAAACATAGCCAGCAAAATAAATTATACTTACAGTGAGATGTAGAAGAGATCAGTAATACAATGTTAATTTCAACTGTTCTTTCTAAGTATTGGGCTTTAGTATACAAACACAAGAGCCATATAAAAGTTAAGATGATGCATGTGTGTGCATAGAAAGTGATAAAATAAGGAAATCTGATTTCCCTGTAAGCTCAACACATTTTAATGTACTGTGGTGTCAAAGAACAAAACCAGCTATTTTATATACAAAATAAACCCAAAAATGAAGCTTACTGGCTAACACTGTAATCAGTCATCTGACTAGGGAATTGCTATATTGTTATTGATTAGTGTAAATATGAAGCCTTTCACACCTAAATAGGGCACTGTTTAACTTTTTGAAGCTGTGTCCATCTGCAGAAAAGGCTTTTCCTCTTTTTGAGTAAATATTTTTAGCTGCATGAACAAATTATTTTGTTTAGTTTTATTTTTTATAAAAGAGTTGTTTGTTTATTGTTTTCAGACAAATGCAACAAACATGGAATTCTTTTTACATCTGCCTGAATATATATATATATATATATATATATATATATATATATATATATATATATATATATATATATATATATATATATATATATATATATATAAATAAAACTCAAATTTTCTTTAGAAATCCCTTATTATAGGACGGGGATGACTAACCTTGGCATCATGGGAAATGTAGTTCCAAAACATCTGGGGCGCCAATGTTAGCCATCACTGTTATAGGATGTGTGAAAGGAAAAAGCTGAAATCGTCAATTAAGAAAAACAGTCAGACCAGCGATGGGCAACCAGTTTCATTCAAAGAACCACTCATGCAGAGCCTGCATTCTACAAAAGGGCTGCACAGTCCTTTTATCTTAGGGCTTAGAGGAGATGGTTCACACATATTTTGTGGGGTATATAATTCTGAATATAAAGATGTGATATTGTGTTCCTCCATGGATAAAAAGATTAGGTCTGCAGGGTCATATGTATCCCCACTCCCAGTTGCCTACCACTAATACTAGAGCTGAGATACAAAGTGATACATTGATAGTGAGAGCTTGGTAATTGGTAATATAAGGGTAACAATACACAAGATACTGAATACATGAGCAGCATAATGTAACTATGTTGTAGAATTCAGCAGGCCCTGCTCTACAGCACAACAACTGCTTTATTATAGATACATATGGCATGATTAAAACCTGCTCTTTTGCAAGTGACTACATGTACTCGTGTGTCGTGAGCTGGGCAGAAGGGAAAACTGTTGAGAAAGCCAGCAGTGTTTTAGGCTGTAAGAGGAGAGGTGCCTGCATTTGCATAACGAGACGTATTTGATAGTACTGTAATACTGACAAAATGTATAAAAAGTTTTGCTTTCTGACTGGGCTGCACATTGGCTCAGCTGAAATGGCACATGTTACAATAGAACTATAAGCATAGGCATCTCCAGGGAGGGCACTAGCCCCTCCCCACTGTGTACCCCTAACTGTGATTATTGCTCTTACTATAGTGATGTTTTCTTACCACTATATGCGTGTGTGTGTGTGTGTGTGTATATATATATATATATATGTTTGTGTATGTGTGTGTATGTATATATATGTGTGTGTATGTGTATATGTGTATATATATATATATAAATATGTATGTGTATGTATATATATATATATGTATATATATATATATATATGTGTGTGTGTATATGTGTATATATATATATATATATAAATATGTTTGTGTATGTATATATATATATGTATATATATATATATGTGTGTGTGTGTATATGTGTATATATATATATATATATAAATATGTATGTGTATGTATATATATATATATATATATATATATATATATATATATATATATATATATATATATATATAGCATTGGTGGTTATTAGTGGCTGTCTACTTTTTACAGTGTACCACCATCTTCTATATATGGATCAACATAATCTTCCCATCACAATTTAACCTATCAGAGCAGTATGTTTTTCAGTTTTTGAACATATGCATGCAATGCCATCTGTCAGAGGAAACTTTTCAACACTGCAAGAAAATCTACCATTGATTTATTGGCAAATTAGAAAAAAACGGCGTAGAAAAGTAACAGTCAGCTCAATTGTCTGAGAAAATGTAACCTCTCTAAAATATGTTAATCTTGTTTAGCACTTGACTAAATCATTTTCTGAAAGTTGTATCTGCTGACTAGTATGGGTGTCTTAAATTTGAAGGTTCAAGTATGTTGTTGATATCAGACAAGTGATTAACAGGCCATGTTAAGGGTGTCCAGCATTGAATTCTACAGTCCAGTATTTTAAGTGGTTGTCTATTAAAATCTATATGAAAAAAACCTGGACATATGATATGTAAAGGTCACCTGTGTCTTGGTTCTTTACAAAAAATATATTTCTATCTGTAACATATTTTTTGTTGTGGTCATATTTGTAAAGGATTTAAATTCCAGCATTACATATAAAGGAATGGGGACACAAAGAAAACATAGCAGGTAAGTACAGCTATGCAGAAAATCAATGCTCTATGTTTATTGTATCATAATAATTAAATTACTGATCCTACTGTCACACAAGTTTAAATGACTGATCTATGTGTTACTGACACAAAGCTAGTACAAACATTAATAGCTCTACTACTGACACATGGGTTAAATCATTGGTGTTGTGTGTTACTGACCTAAAGGGTTAAATAATAAGGGTTATTGTTAGTCAAGGTGGTAAAATCCCTGCTCCGTGTTTATTGGTATTCACCAGAAGTAACATCCCAGCTCTACCTTTTACTGGCAGCTAAAAGATGTGCTAAAATCACTGCTTTGTGAATATTACTAATAGATGGGGGATGATTCACTTTTTTTTTTTACTGTAACTAAAGGCTATAAAACACTGCTCAGTTGGACAAATATTTCTATCCGGGCTTAGGGTGGAGCCTTGTGTGGTAATATTTTAATGAGGAACCACTGTATGACCCACAAACCTCTGCTTGGTCAGTAATTTTATGGAAAACCGCTTTCAACTCTAGTCATGTTTAAGTCTGTACTATTAATGAGAAAAAAGGAAATTAATCAACTACCAGATTATCTGCCTAGCCTGTAAAATTGTGTGCACTTCCTTCACATTTTCACTCTTCCTGTTGCTATTTCATCACATACTTCCCTCAACCTGCTTTTGTCCAAATATTTTCCCTTAAATATATATATATTTTTCCTACTACTCTTCCCAAAACTTACTCACAATTGCTGTCACCAGTGTTTTCTTCACATTGCTCCTCCTCCTCCTACACTGCTGTCCCAGCAATTCCCATATTATTCTGTTAACATTTCCCTTCACAACTGTCCTCCAAAAAACTTCCCTACACCCATAATTTACTTTCACCTCCTTCTTATGCTCTGCCAAATGCTTCCCATGCAGTGCTCTCCTAGCACTTCCCCTTAATTATTCTCTTTCCAACTCTTTCCCTTCTACTAAAACTTCAACCCACAATCACTACTTTTCCCCAATGGGGTTGCCATGCCAGGTGTCAAGTATTCAACGAATGGTCCAGGTATTTTAGGTGGCTATCTATACAAAATACTAGACGAGTCCCAAGTAGCAGCTGAATTGTAAAGCCCTCTTATCCCTCTATGCATTACAGATATGATATATTCTGTGTTACAGGAAGACAAGGATGGTAAAAAATAATCTCTGTGTTATGTGTTACTATCAGTCATGGCAAGGCGTTTAAACACTGCTGTATGTTACATGTAGCCACTGGAGTAAAATTTCTGCTTTGTGTTTTTACTGGTGAGGGTTTAAAACCACTGCTTTGTTGTGCTACTGGAAAGCAGGGGTGTCAAGTAACCCCTTTAAAGGGAACTCTACTTTCTTTCCCAATACCACATAATAATCTTTTCAAATAAAATGAATGTGCCTGGAAGATCTTTATCCATGTTACACCTCAACACAGAGCTCTTCTCTGCCGCTCTTCTCTCCAACTCTTTGTCCATACTGCTCTTTTGAGCAAATATAATGTTTATCAACTTTAAAATTCCAAACCATTCATTGACACTGCTCTCTGCAATCGTCCTCCTTCATTGAGGATGGCAATTTTTGTGTCATGCCCTATTCACTTTCTTTTACAGTCCATGAGCTTGTGTTCAATTTTATATAATAAAGGATTTTCTCTGTTTCACTAACTGGTGTAGATTTCTTGTTGCACCATCACATTTCCATTCCAACATTTCACTAACTCTGCTTTCTGCTTCTACATGGCTTCACTGACCTTTCATGTACTTCTCTTTCTATAACACTTACTTTACACTTCCACAAGTTTGGTATTTTAGATTGCTACATCCAAGTGGATGACAGTATCATATCAAGGACAGCACTGCGCCAGTGGTAGATTTCATCTCAGCAGAGCATCATTTTAGTCACAAAGAAGATGGAGGTAAGAATTAAAATGTTTCTTCAAATTTCCCTCATAATACATCCACAGACTAGAGATGTATCTTTGAAATTCAAATAGGCACCAAGTTGGTAGGATGCCACATTACCAGTCATTGATCAAGGATGAGGAATGCATGACTTGCTCCATCAAATAGATAGAGGTTAAAGCCATTTTTAAAACCAACCAACTAGTAGAATTATTTAGTTTTTAACTAGCAATCTCTCTAGTGTCAGTCTATTGGATATTTCAAAGGAACCATACTTATCTCAATATCTCAATTATCTCAATGGAGATAGTTTATTAGCATCATTCCTATTTAAACATGGAGACAGCAGATAATGATGCTTAATTATTATCAAAACAATCTTTAAATATGTGATACTGCTGGGGCCTCTATATGTGGTGGCCCTAAAATCCTGGACCATATATATTAACAATAGGTACACATAAGACTGAACAGTAGAACCAGATCTGGGGATAAAGCTGAAACATAATTATTTATTCTAGGTGTTTTGGTGTCAATGGTCCATTGTTTATAACAGATGTGGATATATCTTGACAAAATGTTATGGGGTTCATTGCAAATTTGCAAAATGAATGTGTAGGATTCTGTTGCTTCAGGCAGCTGATTCTGCTAATAATGGGTGTACAATTAAGTCTAAAACCTCTTGAAGGCCTAAACAAGGTCATAGCATACCTTAATTATGAAAGGAAAACTGGCTTTGCCTCCAAGAGCTTATAGTTTTGATTCTGTGTATGCAAGAAATTGAACACATGCATCAGATGTATTACCAGGGCATTTTTTTTTTTTATTTTTTTTTTTTTTTAATATTTTTTATTGAGGGTAAAAGAGTTACAAATAAACAGTTTGCTTGATTACACAGAGTAATATATAAAGTCAGGAAACTAGAAAAAAAAAAAAAAAAAAAAAACACAGCCTCTTACACCTGACTACTACTGGAAATACAAACATCTCTTGGTTCGGTATACATATGCATAAATTTGGAGAGCAAACTGAAAAGCTACCCTCTAATTTTATCCCTCATAAACAATAGAGGCCACTTTTGGACCTCAAATAATACAACTCACTAAACTGAGGGTTTTTGTATGCGATAGACCGCTCTTGGGTCTATAATGGACAAAGGCACCTCCTATGGCTGACAGGGCCTCAGAATTACCCAGAAATCTATAGAAACAGAGGAGGGCAAATGATCAAGATTTATGAATATTAGTAGGTTAGACAACTTATACAGAAGTAAGAATGTTTTATAAAATCAACATATATTGGAGAACACTTATCAGGAGGGGCACCATAGCAGGATAACTGAAACTTGAACCAACTGCACCTAAATAATTAGCTAGGCTGTATATGTGGTACCACCCCAGGTCTGAAGAATATATTTGGATGGCTACATATTGAGACTTAGTAATAGGGGCCAATGAAGTTACCAGGACCTCCTCTGGACTCCTAAAATATAATAGTTAGAAAAAAAGTGGCGTAGGGGGGGGAGGATCAATCATAAACAAGTGAGAAATATAGCCCCTCTAGATTACAGTTGAAAGTTACAATTCAACCTGAGGGTACAATGTAATCCAATAGGGGGCATTCTAAAGAAAATAAATCTCTTATTGAATTCAGTATATACTATATCATAACTGTGCAATCTATGCTGCTCTAAAAAGGAAAAAAGGAAGAAAAAAAATGGGCTAACTTCTATCTGAGATTATATAAGCGTTGCAGTTACATACCGTCTACCCAGCACATATGCAATCCTCAACATCTAACTAGTAACAGAGATAAACTAATGTAAAATATTGTGCCAGTATGGACGTTACTAGGATAATCCTTCCTAATATGATTCGATATAGTCTGAATTGTTATTTACAAAATGTGGATAATCTCAACACACTTTTCTGCAATGGCATAAAATCACACATTCATTGAATAAAATAAAAAGAATAAAAGGAAAAAAAACCAAAAAAAAAAAAACCCATTGTACCATGTTTACATAGGATTGCAATATGCAGCATTATAATATTACAGTAAAATAGGAAAGGTATTAGCAACATATAATTGTCAGCTAGAAAACAACAGTTATTTAGTTCTATCAGATACTACAGAGCTATGGCAAAATATACAGTGAGGAGCCTGTTATGATATTAATATTAATACGGGGGAACAGCTATATCTACCCTGTGCAGTGCATATTTTCTGAATATAGGGGCTCAGCTGTCTAGTGAATATTTACTTGGAAATTGCTACTAGAACCTCTAACATGACATTGTAAATCTTAAAGGCATAACATACTCATCTGGTTAAAAGCATACTAAAGTCTCATAGGCATTATGTCCCAAATTCTCCAGATTCTGGCTCAGAAGCCTTCATGAATGAGAATATAAGATTTACACATAAAGGATGGCGTTAACAAGCAGAGGAGTAGTCAGCATCTCAAGATTCTCATAGTCACCATTACCCTATGCCTGTATTATCCAGCCGATGCCGATAACTGTCAATGTGTAGGGCCTTTATACTGCCAAACCAGGGAGTGTGCAGCCTGGAGGATCCTGCAGCAATAACTTCGGCGAAGAGTCGCATCAGATTTTCCACCCTCAGGGTGTATTGGCTCTCTGTCTCATACGCCTGTGGTGTCCCCGCTATTTGTTGGCCCATACGGCCCGATATATTTTCTCCTAGTGGGAGTCGAACACCAAGGGTCAAATTCTTAGGAGGTAGCGCTTTCCCCCCCCATTGTAGTGTGGGCAGAAAAGTCCCCTCCATGTCCCGAGGGCCGGCTTCACCCCGCCATGCTGCTGACCGGTCAATCAAATCTCCAGCAAGCAGGGGCACCCCGGGCGAATGCGTCGCATCAGATTTAGTCTCACTGCCGCTACCACATACAGGCAAATCCGCTGCAGGGACAACCAATACATCCGCTTCCTCACCGGGAACTCCGTTCATAGGCTGCTCAGACAGCACCACACTACACGAAGCCACGGCTCACACCGCTGACACTGTTTGAATTAATGAAGTGAGCCTCCGATCCAGACACACAAAATGGTTATGTAGCATGTGGAGTATTTCTGATTCCCATCCACCTTTCCCCTCCATGTTTAGCTTAGAAGTGAGATAGGCTCTTGGTTACAAGTAGTAGCATCAGCTCCTGAAGAATAGCAGTGTATCAAGCAGTGTAGTATTTACTGCGCTACCCGGATTACCCGGGGGGGTGTTGGAGGCCTGCAAGCTAGGCCGCCACCTCGGCTTCCAACAATCCAGTCTAGTGCTCCAGCTTGGACATTTTTCGGCAATAAACACCCAAATCAGTACAGAGAGATGTTATATTTAGATTCCCATATCTTTTCAGCAAGGATGCTTGTTAATTTTTGTAGATAATTGGCGGATTATCTTTCAGGAATGAAGAGCTTCTAGTTTTTGCAGCCTGTCATGGCCACTGCCCGGACACGCCCCCCAGTGCACCAGGGCATTATTTTAAAAGAATATACTGTACTTTAAGTAATTGTCCATCCTCATACAATAACCTAATTTGTGGTCTGAATAATGGGCTATCAGTATTCACTTGCTTTGCACCTTAGCCATTCCCAACATTTTTCATGTTGGGTGGTCACTCAATCTGCAAAACTATATGTAGTGCTGCACATACACAAAGTAAAGGAAAGGTGTGTTCAGATCACAATCGACTAAAACTTAAAGGGACAGTCAAGTCCAAAAAAAAAAACCTTTCATTTTTCAAATAGGGCATGTAATTTTAAACTACTTTCCAATTTACTTTTATCAACAATTTTGCTTTGTTCTCTTGGTATTCTAGTTGAAAGCAAACCTAGGAAGGCACATATGATAATTTCTAAGCCCTTGAAGGCCACCTCTATTTTATTTACTTTTCACAGCAGGGGAGAGCAAGCTCATGTAGGCCATATAGATAGCATTGCGATCACGCCCGTGGCTAGTGGCAGACACTGCACTAATTGGCTAAAATGCAAGTCAATAGATAATAACTAAAAGTCATGTGATTAGGGGCGGTCAGAAAATGCTTAGATACAAGTTAGTCACAGAAGTAAAAAGTGTATTAATATAACCGTGTTGGTTTTGCAAAACTGGGGAATGGGTAATAAAGGGATTATCTATCTTTTTAAACAACAAAAATTCTGGTGTTGACTGTCTCTTTAAATTATCCTCAAGGTAGGCACTACCATAATCCTGTAACATACAGCATGATCCGATAACTGTTGAGAAATGGTCTCTGTATTGTCCATCATGAACAGTATCATTATAAATTGTTAAATGTATAATTTAGTCAAATGGTATCCAGGAGGGGCTGACACACAGGGTGATCTTCCTGCTTGGTGAAACACTGGCAAGTGTTTTAGGCCTGATAGAACCAGGTAATATCCAGCAATACAATTCTAATTAAAGTAGCAAATGTTCTCCAAAACAGGAATATTATACATAGGTTTTCATTCATTTTAACAAATAAATTATATGATGTCAAACTTATTATCCAACAGTAACATGCAAATTAAAATTCCATAAACCCAGTACATGCATATGAACTTGCAAAATAATAATAATTATATATATATATATATATATATATATATATATATATATATATATATATATATATATATATATATATATATATATATATATATATTTGTAGTCAAAGTGCAGTAGCCCTCTAACACAAGTTACTCATTAACAAAACAAAAAAAAATGCACAAATGATTTAGTTCAAGAAATGAGGGGGGGGGGAATACCACAGCTCAAAATATATTGCATGACTATTACGAATTCCTCTCTTTCTATAAAATCTATCATCTGGATACTAGCTGGCCAAAGTGTGGTGATGCAGATGAAGCAGCAATCAGATTATATTAGCTCATTTCATTAAATGGTCAATAGTGTAGCTGGAACAAGAAATACTGTAAGAATCTGGTTATATTAGCTCAGTTAAGTAAATGACAAACAGGTTAGTTTGGAAATAGCTATTTGGTTATATAAACTTTCTCTAGTTAATGGCAAAAAGGGTCCTGAAACTGGCAAGCAAGGTAACTCGAAAAAGACTGCAAAGTTGGAGCAAACTGTTTCCCAAGATTTCTAAGACAATTGTCATAAGTCTGGACAAATGGTGCTTTTGGCACATAGATTGAAGCCAAAGTTGGCATGGGTGAATTTAATAACAATTATGAAAAAGTAACTGATATTTTCAAAGGATTAATACAATTTTGGACACTTATTTCACTATGGATATATGTTGGCTGGATCCCTAACCATGACATACAATTGTCATTAAACTTGCCCAATGGCGTTTTTGGCACAAAAAGTGATGTCAAAATTGGCATATAATTTGTTATCACATATACTTTTTGCAATACTTTTTCACATAACCATTGAGACACTGATTAAACTACAGTTTAACATAGGCTGGTTTCCCATTCATGACACAAAATTGTCATTATCCTCACTCAAGTGCGTTTTTGGCACAAAAAAAGTGATGTCAACCTCGGCATGAGTGCAATTTTTCACAATTTTGAGTAAGTAATTGATATTTTGAAAAGATCAATCACTATTGGGTTTCTAATTTCATTATGGGAATTTGTAGTCTTATTTACCCTCCAAGTCAATACATTTGTCATCAGCCTGACCCAGTGGTGTTTTTGCCAGAAAAGGCAATGTCAACTTTGGCATTGGCAGAATTTTGATTAAGTAACTATTTTTAAAGGGTTAATAGCCATTGGGTCACACACACAATTGTTTATTATCCTGACCTAAAAGAAATTTATGGACAAAAAGTGATGCAAAGTTAGGTACTGATGCTATTTCACAGTTTATTTCATTTGTTCAACCCCCGCACAGAAGTTAAGCACATCAGTAAAGTCCTACTTGGGTTGAACACAGCCAGGCAGGGTTGTGTAACTGCAGCTACCAATTGTCTCAATGGCATCATTAAACACAAATCACTTCATGGCAAGTAGTGCAAGAAGTATATGTGATAACAAATTATAGCAAGCCATTTTTGCACTAAAATGTCCCTTTAACAATTCAAACTTGTGAAATACAGCACCTATGCTAAGTCTGGTATCACTTTCTGTGCCAAAACCCCCACTGGTCCAAGCTAATGACGTGTCATGGAGGGGTACCAGACTATAAATTCCTATAGTGAAATCAGTAGTTCACTAGTGATTAACCCCTTGTGCTAAATTGAAGTAGATACTATATCACACAGTACTTTGCCCAGCGTACTGTGTTGAAGTAGTACCTACATCTAACACAGTCAGCTTAGACAGCGGGAGCCGCAAACAGGCTGCAGAAGGCATCTGCCTTAACATGGTAAGGGAGCACTGATCATGCTCCCTTACCATATGAAGCAAGATTGTCGATCTTCAGAGAGTCTGTGTCACTCTGTGTAACAATCCATCGTTGGTGCCTGTTGGAGCGGTAGTAGGGAGGTGGGTGATCGCCTACACTATGGAAAAGTGTTAGGCAGGGAAGAGACATGGATGTGGTCCTATACTAAGGCACATATAACAATATTGGCTGGGAGGTGGGCTCTACAGACTGGCTGCTAGTAATAAATATGGTGGGGAACAGTGGGAGTGTTAGAGAGTTATTGGGGGGGGGGTCAGGGAGGTGGGAGGGTGAGGAGGGATCTACCCTTTAGAAATGTTAAATAAATAAATGAGCCCTTTACTGCATACTGGTAGACTTTACCTAAGATGGTGGTGACCACGAAGGAGGGGTTTGGGAGGGATCATGTAGGGATCAGGGGATGGAATGTGTCAGGCAAGAGGGTAATCCTACATTAGACATTAAGGCCGAATTATCAAGCTCCTGTTTCCGCGTGAGCCTTTAGGCTTGCCGGAAACAGCAGTTATGAAGCAGCGGTCTAAAGACCGCTGCTCCATAACTTGTCCACCTGCTCTGAAGCTGCGGACATCAATCCGTCCGATCCTATACGATCGGGCTGATTGACACCCCCTGCTGCAGGGTGCAGCATTGCACAAGCAGTTCACAAGAACTGCTTGTGCAATGATAAATGCCGACAGCGTATGCTGCATTTATAGATGTGTAGCGAAAATGATCGCTACATTGTATTATGTCCGCTCGCACTTTCATAAATCGGCCCCCAAATATTAACCTTACAAGCTAACAGATTAACCCCTTCACTGCCGGGAATTTCAGAAGTGTGGTGTGTGTACAGCTGCATTTAGCGTCCTTCTAATTGCCATGAACCAATGGCAAACCATGCATGTCTGCTATTTCTGAACAACAACTGCAGTAGTTGTGTGTAAATAATTTCAGTGAGAAACCCAAAGTTTGCAATTTTTTTTATATGATCGTATTTGGCGGACAAATATACCAAAATGGTCATAGATCAATACCTTGTCTACTTTAAAAATATATATATATAGTTTTCAAGGGAAATAAAAAAAAAAACAAAGGCTCTATTTTTTTGTTTATACGGAGTGATAGCAAAAATGCAAAACATTTTTTTTTCTCTGAAATTCCCGGTAGCACAGGGGTTAACCATTTAAAAATATCAGATACTTATACAAAATTGTGAAACACAGCAACCATGCCAAGCCATCACTTTCTGTGCCCAAAGCATCTCTGAGTCAGGCTATAGGCAAATAAGTGACATGGAGGGGGATACAGCCTAAGTGTACCTATAGTAAAATCAGAGGCTCAACTGTTATAAACCCTTTCAAAATAACAATTTCTTATTCAAGATTGTGAAAAAACGCCAAGTTTGGCATCACTTTCTGTTCCCAAAAGACCAATGAGCAGGCCAATGACAATTGTATGTTATGCAGAGGGATCCAGCCTATGTATTCCTATAGTGAAATCAGTCGCCCAATGGTAAAATATAAGTTATTTATTTAAATTTGTGGAAAAATACATACATGCAAAGACCGTGCAATCACGAGGTAACCCAAAGCGCGCAGACCCAAAGGCTTGGTAAAAAAATTAACTTAAAAAATAAATGATGCACGCAAAAAAATCTAAGAAAGGGGAATAATATATAGATTCTGTCCCAAAGGCTTTATATAGAAATACATGTATAACTATAGATACCCACATATGGCTATAGAGTGTCATATAGATAGAAATATGATACTTATCAACAGACACCAGAACTGAAACATATCAGCAGAGGTTATGGAATAGCAGCATATTGTAGATCCATAGAAGGAGGCAAAATACAAGTCTGTGACAAATTTTCCTATACATCACTCGCACAAACACTGTACTCTGAGGGGAAAACAGGCCTCAACATAGACTGATAACCCCTCTCTCTGTAGAATCAAATGCACATCTTCATTCTTCAACCACCTCCAGTGGAGGCAAAGACAAGACTGAGGTACCTGTGAGGTGGTAGAGGTTTTATAGAGCTCTTGGGGTTTGAGAATCTTTGCCTCCCCCTAGTGATAGGGAAGAGTAATTCTCAGGAGTAATGGATCATGGACTCTCTCCACCTGTATGAAATAAATTACTTATGTACAAATATCTTCCTTAAGGCAATTCAAAGTATGTACTATGACTTAAAGGGATAGTAAAGTCCAAATTAAACTTTCATGATTCAGATAGGGCATGCAATTTTAAACAACTTTCTCTAATTTACTTTTATCATCAAATTTGCTTTGTTCTTTTGTTATTCTTAGTTGAAAGCTAAACCTAGGTAGGCTCATATGCTAATTTCTAAGCCCTTGAAGGCCGCCTCTGCAGTTGACAGTTTTTCCCAGCTAGGGGGCGTTAGTTCATGTGTTTCATATAGATAATATTGTGCTCATGCACATTAAAGTGTCAGTAAACCTAAAAAATAATGTTATATAATTCTGCACATAGTGCAGAATTATATAACATTATTTTAGTGCTATTGTTATTAAAGCTTTTTTTCCCTTTGAATTTTTAAAAAATATGCCACTTTTACAGACTTGCTCTCTGCTGAGCGGGTCTGTTTTTTTTACTCAGCGCATCGGGCCAGCTGTATAGTCACAGCCCGGCCCGATGTGCAGAATTATATAACATTATTTTTTAGGTTTACTGTCCCTTTAAGTTATTTAAAGGGACAGTAAACACCAGAATTGTTGTTGTTTTAAAAGATAGACAATCCCTTAATTTCCCATTCCCCAGTTTTGCATAACCAGCACAGTTATAATAATACACGTTTTACCTCTGTAATTACCTTCTATCTATGCCTCAGCAGACTGCCCCCTTATGTCAGTTCTTTTGACAAACTTGCATTTTATCCAATCAGTGCTCACTCATCTGTAAATTCACGTGCATGAGCTCAATGTTCTCCATATAAAACACATGAACTAATGCCCTCTAGTGGTGAAAAACTGTCAAAATGCATTTAGATTAGAGGAAGCCTTCAAGGTCTAAGAAATTAGCATATGAACCTCCTAGGTTTAGCTTTCAACTAAGAATACCAAAAGAACAAAGCAAAATTGGTGATAAAAGTAAATTGGAAAGTTGTTTAAAATGACATGCCCTATTTGAATCCTGAACGTTTTTTTTTTTAACTTTCCTTTTAAGAGTCAGCACTAATTACCTGAAATGCAAGTCTGTCATAAGATCTGAGATAAGGAGGCAATCAGCAGAAGCTTAGATACAAGGTAATTACAGAGATAAAAAGTATTTTTCTATAACAGTGTTGGTTATGCTGGGGTATGGTAAATTGGGGTATGGTAAATGAAGGGATTATCTATCTTTTTAAACAACATTTGTGGTGTTTACTATCCCTTTTAAATTATTGTACATTTTTTAAATAATATTCTGATTCTTGCTACCATTAAGATTATTATTTACAGTGGTAGTCATTACCTTGAACTACCTATCAAAAGATGTGGTAAATAACAAACTTAAAAATAGTAAACAGTACTGTTGAGTTGGCTTCACAGGATATGCAATAAATAAATATATATAAAAAAAAAAAGTAAAATAGTAGTACCAGAAAATTGGTGAAGAGAGACTGACTGATGAACAGCTTGATGTAATTAATCTTGTAGTAGAAGTCATGTGAACTAGCATTCACTGAAGAGTAAAAAGTAAAAGGATGTCAGTTTCTTGCTCATGCTCAGAAGAGGACAGAATGCAACTTAGGTTCTTATCATGTCAGCTCTCTTATCTCAGTATAGGTGTGGCTACACTAAGAAATTCTAAGTGTTCACTTTGTAAGAAAACAAGTTGTGTGGTGTTTTTTTAACACAATCTGTTTTTTTTATGTTTACTTTGATATTGACTTATGTTTGTCATATGACTTTTAAACACACTGTGGTCAGATTAAACTATTTAACTTGTATTATAGTCCAACAATCCATACTAAATTAAACGGTTTGTATACAGTGCTTCAGAAGGCACATTTTTACCCCCCCCCCCCCGCCATTTGAAGGACATCGTCAGAAAAACATATTTCTGGAAAAAAATAATATCCAGCAATAGTTAATCAGCTCTCAACATACTACCAATCTCCCACCCCTTCAAAACCTCACAATTATCCAAAACCCACATAGCCATAAATGTATTTCTTTTGCCCCTGTTACCGAGTTATCTTTTACCGAGGAAGAAGTTTCTGCCCTTATAGTGTCCTTCCACCTCACTACCTGTCCCCTCTACCACATCCCTTCACAGATACTCCCCTCCCTCTCATATACCCTCACCCCCATACTCACACACATTTTCAACCTCTCCCTCAGCACTGGTATATTTTCCTCATCTCTAAAACATGCACTGGTCACACCTATCCTCAAAAAACCTTCCCTCAATCCAACCTCCTCATCCAACTAAAGTCCTATTTCCCTACGCCCTCAAGCCTCAAAGCTCCTCGAAAAGCTAGTATATGCACATGTATCCCGTTTCCTTACACTTAACTTTCTTCTTGACCCACTGCAATCTGGATTTCGTCCCCATCTTTCCACAGAGTCAGCAATTGTCAAGGTTACCAATGACCTACTTACAGCAAAATTCAAAGACCACATCTCTCTACATATCCTCCTTGATCTGTCTGCAGCCTTTGACACTGTTGACCACCCTCTTCTGCTCCAAATCCTCCAATCCTTCGGCATCTGCGACACAGCTCTCTCGTGGTTCTCTTCCTATCTAACTGTGCCTTTAGTGTAGTCTTCTCCGGAGCATCCTCTGCCCCATTACCACTTTCTGTTGGGGTACCTCAAGGCTCTGTCCTCGGTCCCCTTCTCTTTTCAATCTACACGTTATTAGGTTCCTTAATGAAGTCCCACGGGTTTCAATATCATTTGTATGCTGATGACACCCAAATCTACCTTTCTGCACCAGACCTACCTCCTTCCTTTACTAACCCATGTCACTAACTTTCTTTCTCATATCTCATCTTGGATGTCTTCTCACTACTTTTAAGCTAAATCTCTTCAAAACTGAACTCCTTATTTTTCCCCCTTCTTTTTTCCCCCTTCTTCCAAAATCTCCTCCCCCCAATTTTCTATAACTGTTGATTATTCCATCATTACCCCGCATGCCTGATGTCTTGGGGTCACACTTGACTCAGACCTTTCCTTCACTCCTCACATTCAGTCCTTGGCTAAAGCCTGCTGCTTCCACCTTAAAAACATCTCTAAAATTAGACATTTCCTTACACAAGACACAACTAAGATTTGAATCCACTCTCTCATCCTTTCCCGTCTCGACTACTGCAACTCCGTCCTCTCTGGTCTACCTAGCTGCCGCCTAGTTCCTTTACAATCCATAATGAATGCCTCTGCCAGGCTCATCTTCCTTACACAATGCTCTTCATCTGCTGCACCTCTCCGCCAATCCCTTCACTGGCTTCCTCTTGCCTCCAGGATTAAATACAAAATCCTCACTCTGACATACAAAGCCCTCAACTGCACTGCTCCCCCCTACATTTCAGACCTTGTCTCCAGATACTCTCCCTCCTCACCCCTTCGCTCTGCTCATGATCTACTACTCTCCTCCTCTTTTGTTACTTCCTCACATTCCCGTTTACAGGACTTCTCCAGACTGGCCTTCATCTTATGGAACTCCCTGCCTCGCTCCACAAGACTCTCCTCTAGTTTTAACAGCTTCAAGCGCTCCCTAAAGACTCTACTATTCAGGGATGCATACAACCAACACTAACCTTTCCTAACTCCATTGCTTTCCCCTTGAACCTCCTTAGCATGTAATATGGATCAAATATAGAGGCGCTGGTCTTGGATCTCGTATACACTGAAGAAAGAAACTTAACTTGTGATTTGCAGGAGTTAACAACAAATTAATGTGCAGTATACTCACTCCAAAAATTTCAGAGTTCGGCTTCTTTAAAAGGATCTTGGTCCCAGTTTTCCCACACTGTGTTTTAGTATCTGTAGATAATAAAATTGCACTGCAGGTAATTGTATCTTTTATGTGATAAAATGTGCAATATACTCACTCCGATAAATTCGGAATCCGGCTCCTCAAAAGGTGGTATAAGCTTGAAATTACTTCCAAAAAGGCAGCAAAATATTTGTTGTTACATACAAATATTTATTAAAACATGATTAAAAAGCTCTTATTTGTCTTGGCTCTACGCGTTTCAACGATTGAATCGTCTTTTTCAAGAGCAATAAAAAACAATTGGAAGTGCTGCCTTTGGAGTATTACAGGTGTATTTATACAGGTAATCATTGTTCCTGTTCCGGTGATAAACACCGGAATAGGACTCACAAATGACACATTTTAACTTTATATTTATCCCCATCCGATTGTGTTTTTGAGAGTGATGCACTTTTAGTATATGCTAAAGCTATTTCGCTTTAAAATCTCAATAATTGGCCAAATCGGATCGGTATAAATGAAACAATTCTTTAGCCAATCAAAATGGAGTAATAATGAAGTTCCCTTTCAAGTCCTGGTTTCGTATAGTTCCCTTTAAGGTCCGCCAGACGATGCGTGATCATGTGTTCACATCCGACCAATCCGGTGGAGAGCGTTGTTTCTGATGCTTTACATGAAAAAAACCTGGTTCCGGTTTATCCGATCAGTTCTGTGTCACATGTCTCAGATTTGACCAATCTCTTTATGAGCGACGTTTACTCTATTTTCTTGATAGCGGATACTTTGAATTTTCTAGGGGGTATGTGATAAAAAGTGCAGGTCACTTTGGATCGTATACATTACAAACTAAAAAACGATTTTACCAAAATCACTTATTTTACAGAAGTATCTCGGAATTTAACATCTAAGATTTTCGCTATAATGTTAAATAGACCTGACTCATACAACATACAATCTAATATCGATTTTGACATCTAGTATAGATTTTAAACATTTTGATACTTTGAACCAATTCTGTTTTAACTTGAAACAGAATGAAATATGCTATGAACTAATGTTTGAATATAAAATTAACAATTTTATAAATCTTATAAATCTAACAATTTTATAAATCTTATAAATCAATTATAATACATTAAAATTAAAATTAAAATAAAACAAAATAAAATAAAATAAAATTGATAATAAAATGTACTTAAAATGGATAGATAGATAGATATGCCAATATACATTTTTTAATATTAAACTATATGAATGCTGCCACCCTGATGTCCTTATTTAAACCATAGTGTCCATATGTTTTTAATGTGTGTATCCACCATAGTTCTCTTTTATTGAGTTCTTTTTCTATCTCCCCCCCTCTCCAATGTAATGAAACTTTCTCTATGCCAATCCATGATAGATGTTTTTTATCATATAGAGGACAGTTGTTATAGTGTAAAGGAACACCATGATCTTCTTTCTCTTTTTCAATTTTATTAAGGTGTTCTAGTATGCGTGTCTTTACAAATCTGGAGGTTTGGCCTAAATACTGGATCTGACAGTTACATTGAAGTAAATAAATTGTATTTTTAGTTTTACAAGTGATGAAATCTTTTATCGTATATGATTTGCCTGTTACTGAGGAAGTAAATGTCTTATGTGTCTTCTTAGTATAATTGCATGCTTTGCAATGCCCACATGTATAGAATCCTGTCAAATTAGCAATTTGAATGGGTTTGGGAGGCTTCATCCCCTTGATGAGGGAAGGTGCCAATTTCTGTTTAAAATTTGTTCCCTTCCTAAAGGTTATCATTGGTTTATTAGGAATGATATTGTTTAGATATTCATCATTTTTGAGAACATTCCAATGTTGGTTTATAATATGTTTAATCTGTTTGTGTCCACTGTTATATGTGGTAATAAATCTTGGAAAATTTGGATTATTAATGCCTTCTTTTTTCGTGTTTAGAATTAAAGAATCTCGATTCCTATTTCCCACTTCAACCCTATCTTGCTCCAATGTATTGCTATCATAGCCTTTATGTTCAAATCTTTCTTTGATTATCCTAGATTGGGTATTGAAATCATCTATAGTATCACAATTCCTTCGTATACAAAGAAATTGTCCTTTAGGAATTGCTTTTAGCCAAGTTGGATGGTGTTCACTATCTCTCCTGATGTAAGTATTCATATCACAGCTTTTAAAAAAGGTCCTAGTATGTATATTTCCTGCTTCAACAAAGATTGTTAAATCTAGAAAATTGATATGAGTTTTATTAAATTCCGGTGTTAAGATTATGCCCATATGGTTTTCATTTAGATGAGAAACAAAGTTTTTTGATGCCTCCTCATCCTTATTCCAAATACATAGAACATCATCTATGTACCGCCGCCAGGACACCAGGCCCGCCCCAGCCACGCCACATGACCATACATAAGTGTGTTCAAAGTGGTCCATGTAAATGTTGGCGTAGCTTGGGGTGAATCTGGTGCCCATGGCGGTGCCACATATCTGAAGGTACTGTTTGTTGTCAAACCAAAAGAAATTATGCTTTAATATAAATTCTATTGATGTTAGAATAAATTCTAACAACGCTGTGGATAAATTTTCATCTTGTTCAAGTTTCCATTTTATGGCTGCTATACCTTTTTTATGGTCAATGATAGAATACAAGGATGTTACATCCATTGTTAGCCATGAATATCCTGACTCCCATTTTGTATCTTTAAGTATACTTAGTACCTGTTTGGTGTCTTTAAGGTATGATCTTGCTGTTTGGGCATAAGGTTGCAACAGATGATCTATAAAGGCCGATAAGTTACATGTAAGGGAATCTATCCCACTGATTATGGGCCTCCCTGGGGGTCTAAGTGGATCTTTATGTAATTTAGGGATGAAGTAAAAAATAGGAGTCTTAGATTCTATTTTGTTCAAAAACATAAATTCATCATGAGAAATAATGTTTCTGTCAAGAGTTTGTAATACGATCTCGTTTAATTCTGAAGTGAATGTTCTTTTTGGATTATTTTTCAAGATTTGATAAGTTTTTGTGTCTGATAGGATTCTATTCGCTTCTTCCATGTAGTAACTACGGTCCATTATTACTATGCTTCCCCCCTTATCTGCCTCCTTGATGATGATATCTTCTCTTTTATTTAAATTTTTATAAATCTCATTTTCTTGTTTATTTAAATTGAAATATTTTGGTCTTGCCTCAATTTTTTCTATATCTTTTAGAATTAATTTGCCAAATACTTATATATTAGGACCTTTGCAGTGGCTGGGATAGAAAGTGGAGGGGTTTTTAAAATAAGTTCTTGGTTCCCTATCTGCTGGAGATTTGTCTTGATTTTTACTGAGTATCTCTTTCCTGGCAAAAAATCTTTTAACAGTCAAGTTCCTAATAAATTTCTGTGCATCAATGAATAGTTGAAATGTATTGACACTTTGGGTGGGTATAAATTTTAAGCCTTTAGAAAGAATGTTCTTTTCTTGTTCAGTTATCGTTTGTGACGAAATATTATGAATACCTAATCTCTCTGACTCCTTCTTCTGTGTTTTACCCCTTCTACCTCTTGTTCCTCTAAAGGATCTGGTGTTCTGTCTCTTTTCCTTTGATTTATTCTGTCTGGGCGAAGTGGAGAATATCTGTTGGGGTGTGTCCAACCTTGATTGGTCGGTGTGTGATTTGATCCTACTTTGTGTCTTTCTTTGTATGTGTTCTGTGGAAAACGGTGATGCAAATCTTGTTCATGTCTTACATTGTCAGTGGTATAGTGATTTTCTCTTTTATCTCTTTTATCTTTTGGTGAATGTAAGTTCTTATAGTGATTAGAGTGATTAGAATGGTGATTGTATTCTGATCTATGATGATTCATTCTCCTATATTCATTGTGATTATTTTGATTTTCATTCCTTTGATAAAAAATTTCTCTATTTTGTTGATGTCTATTGTGCTCATAACTATTATGTCTTATATCGTGATCTCTATAATTATTGGATTGATTCCTGTAATTGAAGTGATTGTTATTAGAATGATCCCTATTGGATCTAAAATAGTTGTCTTTAGAATCATATTGATTTCGATGTGAGCTTGGTGCTGTGTTATAATTATTACGTAATGTAGTTCTCCCTCTAAATTGGTCCCTTTGTGAAATATCCCTTTTATAATGTGAATTTACATGTGATTGTGTATATGGAGTGCCATTTTTGAAATCTTCACTGTCTCTGAGATATTTATTATATTTAGAATCTCCAATTTGTTCATCTAGTTCTTTGGCTTGTGTTTTAATTTGTTCAAATTTATCATTGCATGTTTTGCTTGAAAGAAATGGTGTGAGTTCAGTTTCTAATGAAAATATTTCTTTTTCAATATTTTTTAAGACTATATCTTGATGTTCATACAATAGACTTACTAAATTAGTTGAACATTTGTGGAGAGCTGCGTTCCACTTTGCCATAAATTCTTTATCATCTGTGCCAAAAGCTGGCACCTTAGAGACCCTTAAACCTCTAGGGACTATTTCTTCATTTAGGTATCTGCTTAAAAAAGTTATTTCCCACCATTTTTTGGTCTCTTTGGTATATAGTTTCTTAAGTTTGTTTATTATAAATTCCCAATTATTGTTATCTTCGTCTGAATGTTTAAATGTGTTATCATATTTATTTTGTCTAGCAGCTCTCCAATCAGAGAGGGTATTCTTAGTCATATTAGGAGAAAAAACACAATGATAAACAAAAGCTATACAAATATGTTAGATGTTAACAACACAATGTACAGGATGACTAGAATAGAGCACAATACTCCCCTCTTAGGTGACCGCTGCCCTCTAACAGTCTCTCCCAAACAGGACTGTGAGTAGAAATATGGATCAAATATAGAGGCGCTGGTCTTGGATCTCGTATACACTGAAGAAAGAAACTTAACTTGTGATTTGCAGGAGTTAACAACAAATTAATGTGCAGTATACTCACTCCGAAAATTTCAGAGTTCGGCTTCTTTAAAAGGATCTTGGTCCCAGTTTTCCCACACTGTGTTTTAGTATCTGTAGATAATAAAATTGCACTGCAGGTAATTGTATCTTTTATGTGATAAAATGTGCAATATACTCACTCCGATAAATTCGGAATCCGGCTCCTCAAAAGGTGGTACTCACTCCGATAAATTCGGAATCCGGCTCCTCAAAAAGCCTATGAGCCCAGCTGTTTGCAGGTCGGCTTCATAAGATCCAACTACAACAGTGAAACTCTCGGCAGGGCCCTCTACCCATTTGATCCCTATAAATGTTATCCTGTATACCAACTATGTTTATAGCGCTGCAAATCTGTTGGCACTCTACAAATACCTGTTAATAATAATAAAATAATAATTTAACAGGGGGTATAATGTTCAAATTTGTTATCAATTTAAATTCCCCAAATAGCTACCATTTGGTCATAAATATGCCTTTATTTATATTTAAGAAAATTATATTATTCTAATTTTAAGAAATCTTTTTGGATGTTTATTTAACAACCATAGGCAATCATTGATCTGGCGGTAGGTTCCTGTTAAATAGCTGAGATGCTTGTGTTGAAACTGCCTTCCATAAATCAATTATTTTTGAATAGTGCCACCAGATATGAGATATATTTCTGTGCAACTCCGCATCTCCAGCATCTCTCCATAAAGGGCCAGATTACGAGTGGAGCGATAAGGGTTTATCGAGAGGGTTTGCGCTCATCGGGCTTACAGCTTGTATTACGAGTTTAAAATAAATGCGATCTCGTGAGCAAAATCACGATTTACGCTAGATTGTTTACCGCAACTTCAGAGCTTTGGTTAAGGAGACATTAAACCCAAAAGATTTCTTTCAAAGTCTCCAATTTACTTATATTATCAAATTTATTTCATTCTCATGTTATTCTTTGTTGAAGAGATACCTAGGTAGATAGTGTGCACATGTCCGAAGCACTACATGACAGTAAATAGTGCTGTCATCTAGTGTTTCTGCTAATGTATAATATTGTTGCAAACTTGCTGCTATATAGTGCTGCAGACACGTGCACACTCTTGAGCTTACATTTCTGCTTTTCAAATAAGGATAACAAGAAAACAAAGAAAATATGACAATAAGTAAATTAGAAACTTGTTTAAAATGTTATGTTCTATCTAAATCATGAAAGAAAGAAATTGGGTTTGATGTGCCTTTAACTGTTTAGTGAAACATAAAAGTGTCAGAAAACACATCAAAAATACATTGCAAAGTACAGTTACACTCACAATAACATCATCTGATAAAAATTATTTAAAAAAAATATTACACAAAAAAGTTATAAAGGCTCAAAGAGGTCTCATGCGTTAGAAAAAAAAGGCAGGCAAAGGGCTTTAAGATTGAGACACATATACACTTACCGGACACTTTATTAGGTACACCTGTTCAATTGCTTGGTAACACAAATTGCTAATTAGCCAATCAGATGGCAGCAACTCAATGCATTTAGGAATCTAGACGTGGTGAAGACGACTTGCTGAAGTTCAAACCGAGCATCAGAATGGGGAAAAAAGTGACTTTGAACGTGGCAAAAACTGCTGATCTACTGGGATTTTCACTCACAACCATCTCTAGGGTTTACAGAGAATGGTCTGAAAAAGAGAAAATATCCAGTGAGCGGCAGTTATGTGGACGGAAATGACTTGTTGATGTCAGAGGTCGGAGGAGAATGGGCAGACTGGTTTGAGATGATAGAAAGGCAACGGTAACTCAAATAACCACTCGTTACAACCAAGGTATGCAGAATACCATCTCTGAACGCACAACACGTCGAACCTTGAAACAGATGGGCTGCAGCAGCAGCAGAAGAACACACCGGGTGCCACTCCTGTCAGCTAAGAACAGGAAACTGAGGCTATAATTCGCACAGGCTCACCAAAATTGGACAATAGAAGATTGGAAAAACATTGCCTGGTCTGATGAGTCTCGATTTCAGCTGCGACATTCAGATGGTAAGGTCAGAATTTGGCGTAAACAACATGAAAGCATGGATCCATCCTGCCTTGTATCAAAGGTTCAGGCTGCTGCTGGCGGTGTAATGGTGTGGGAAATATTTTCTTGGCACACTTTGGGCCCCTTAGTACCAACTGGGCATTGTTTAAACACCACGGCCTACCTGAGTATTGTTGCTGACCATATCCATCCCTTTATGACTACAGTGTACCCATCTTCTGATGGCTACTTCCAGCAGGATAATGCACCATGTCACAAAGATCAAATAATCTCAAACTGGTTTGTTGAACATGACAATGAGTTCACTGTACTCCAATGGCCTCTATAATCACCAGATCTCAATCCAATAGGATGTGGTGGAACGGAAGATTTGCATCATGGATGTGCAGCCGACAAATCTGCAGCAACTGCGTGATGCTATCATGTCAATATGGACCAAAATGTCTGAGGAATGTTTCCAACATCTTAATGAATCTATGCCATGAAGAATTAAGGCAAAAGGGGGTCCAACCCAGTACTAGCAAGCTGTTCCTAATTAAGTGGCAGGTGAGTGTATATACACATGTCTAAATATATATATATATGTGTGTGTGTGTGTGTATACATATGTATTTATATGTGTAAATATGTATTTACAGACATATATAAGCACATAAATACATATGTATACATATATGGTAGTGCATTTTAGCCGTTTAGTAGATGAAAACATGTAAACAGCATATTCTTTTTTAATAAAGGTTTTAATTAAGTACTTACTGTAAATATGTCACATTGCAATGTTCTGCACATAACAGAATGTTTTAAGTATTTGTAAATAGACATTCCTATATATTTCTGTATATATCTTACTAGTCCTAAAACCCATTCACACGGGCCATTTTTTGCAGTACAGCGGTCCCACCCCTTGCGCTCTCTCCCTCCCCCTCTTTTTTGCTCTCTCTCTCCCCCTCTCTTTTGATCTCTCTCTCTCTCCCCCCTCTCTTTTGCGCTCTCTCTCTCCCCCTCTCTTTTGCGCTCTCTCCCCCCTCTCTTTTGTGCTCTCTCTCCCCCTCTCTTTTGCGCTCTCTCTCTCCCCCCTCTCTTTTGCGCTCTCGCTCCCCCTCTCTTTCGCGCTCTCTCCCCCTCTCTTTTGCGCTCTCTCCCCCTCTCTTTTGCGCTCTCTCTATCCCCCTCTCTTTTGCTCCCTCTCTCTCTCCCCTCTCTATTGCTCTCTCTCTCCATCCCTCTCTTTTGCTCTCTCTCTCCCCCTCTCTATTGCTCTCTCTCCCCCCTCTCTATTGCTCTCTCTCCCCCCTCTCTATTGCTCTCTCTCCCTTTCTTTTGCTCTCTCCCCCCTCTCTCTCCCCCTCTCTCTCTCTCTTCCCCTCTCTCTCTCTCTCTCTCTCTCTCCACCCCTCTCTCTCTCTCTCCCCCCCCCTCTCTCTCTCTCTCTCTATCTATCTATCTCTCCCTCTCTCTCTCCCCCTCTATCTCTCCCCTCTCTCTCTCTCTCTCTCTCTCTCTTTCTCCCCCCCCTCTCTCTCTCTCTCTCTCTCCCCCCTCTCTCTCTCCCCCCCCCTCTCTCTCTCTCTCTCCCCTTTCTCCTCTCTCTCTCCCCCTCTCTCTCTCCCCCCCCCTCTCTCTCCCCCTCTCTCTCTCTCCCCCCTCTTTCCCCCCTCTCTCTCTCCCCCCTCTTTCCCCCCTCTCTCTCTCCCCCCTCTTTCCCCCCTCTCTCTCTCCCCCTCTCCTCTTTTGCTCTCTCTCCCCCTTTTCTTTTGCGCTCTCTCTTCCCCTCTCTTTTGCTCTCTCTCTTCCCCCTCTTATTTTCTCTCTCCCCCTCTATTTTGCTCTCTCTCCCCCTCTCTTGCTCTTTCCCCTCTCTTATCCTATCTTTAGCTCTTTCCCATCTCTTTTGTTTTCTCCCCCTCTTTCTATCTCTCCCCCCTCTCTATCTCTCTCCCCTCCATCTTGCGTGCGCAACCATGCCCGGCCCGCCTCCTTCACGCCCGTCCCTGTCCCCTTCACGTCCAGCCACGCCCCGCTCACGCCCGGCCACGCCCACTTCTGCCCGCACCGCAGATCAGGTAGGGACTCTAAGGCCAGGTGTGTTTGTCCTCGTGCTGTCTCTACTGCGCTTGACAGCTTCAGACAAACACACTTGGCCTTTTATATAATAGGATATATATATATATATATAAATAAATAGAACATATTCTACTATGTAAAGAACATTAGAATATTAAATATTCATAGTTTCATGTCGGGTTAGCGCAAATGAGAATATGTGATCGTGTTTGCACGAAAGTAAGGTGTTTTTTGCCTACTTTTTTTCTACATTGACTTCTAAGGGGGAATACGTGAACATGCATACAATATTTTCAGTAAAAAAAAATTGTGCTCGTCGGGTTAGCGCGAGAGCGAATACAGTTTACTTTTAACTCATAATATGAGGGTAACCAGACGAAAAGTCTTACTTCTATCGCAATTAATGCTTGGGCGGGACCGTTAATTTGTGCTCCAATTGTAATCTGGCTCAAAATCTTTTTAAGTCTGTCTGGTGTTAAGTACCAACAAAGTAATATTTCGGAATGAGGTATATAATAAAAAAGGTGTAAGGATTCTTTGTGGGTAACATCTTGTCTCAACTCTCTAATCCATCTTGTTATATATTGTGGGACACAACCAGAATTAGTTTGCTTTAAGATATAAGTTAATGAGAGAGTGTGTTGTATAGGGTTGGGAGATTTACACAACTTCTTGAAAGTGGTTAGAGATCAATCCATGTTATGTTTGTCTTAGTGCTTGGTTATATATGACTGACATTTATAAGAATGAATCTTCCGGTAGGAATCATTAAAAGGTTAGTCTTTATTGGTTTGTAAAATTGCACATCTTGGCACAAGGGTAGGCTGTGGCTGTGAGATCCGCTGATGCGTTTCGGCTGCTAGGCTGTAGTCATAGCTAATGATCTCGCTGTCATATCCTCCCTAAGTAGTCACACAAGGGCTACAATTGGATAAAATCTTAAAACAAAAGAAACCACGCCTCCATCATCAATTACACATTAAATAAATACAAACAGTAAATGAACAGTAAATTTCTCCAAACTTATTTAGCTCTATTATTAGAATGCTTTTAAAGCCCCATTCTATCTAATGGTTAAAGTCTCCAGGAACCTCAACCCCCCCCCCCCTTTTCCCTTTTCTCATCAATTAGGGTATACTTATATACATACAGGCAATAGGCATTTTTAGGTACAGACAAACCCCCCCCTCAACATAACAATATTGGATATATATGGATTTTATGATGCTTAATCAGCACTTCTTAGGAAACTAACAAACAAATTAGACTATTACTTTTAGCCATACTCATAACTACCAGGTTAGAATAGGTGGGGGGGTTTGGTGCAGGGGTGGAGGAGGAAGAATGGGAAAGGGGGTAGGTAAGTGCATAGACTAACGGTTATATGTAATTAAGCAAGTAAACCTATATATTCTTGTATACATGGAATAGATACACATGCATACACACAGATAGGCCTTTGTGTGGGTGTACTCCTATATTGAATAAAGAATATTAAGGGGTTAAGTAGTCTAGATAATAACAATACCACCCATTTAACCAACCATAACCTTCAATAAAGACACAACACTCAGAGTTGTGAGAAAAACCCACATCCCCCAACGGAGGGAGGAGTTGTTTTATTAATAAATAAACAAATAACTTTATTTAACCAATGAACTGCTACCAGCTGGCAAGATGATTTTGTCCTATCAACCCAAAGATAACTATATAAGGGGTGTGGCCGCCCTGGGGATGAGGACGCCCTCATTCTGCCTACCTATCCGCTAAAGGAAGATTGACTAGAGAGCCAACCTATCCCTATCCCCTCGGCGACTAGGGTCCTAAACGTACCCCTGTACCTTCCTTCTATGGTTGTTACAGCAAATTATGGAATTTTTTGCCACACCCCTTTCTGCCACCAAAAGAGGACAAGGTACTCTTGCCGCAACTAAATATAACAGGAAGCCAGGACCTGCCTAATATTACCCATAAACAATTCCACACCCCTGTCAGACAGGTGTACTTGGTCTCTCCCGAATAATCAATCCTTATATTGTCATGCAAGACCACCTTTCCTCCTGAAGCCAGCACCATCCTACTCATGTCTCTATTAAGTTTCCTTTTCACAAGGAAAACATAAATTATGCTTACCTGATAATTTAATTTCCATCTGTGGGAGGAGAGTCCACTGCTTCATTCATTACTTGTGGGAATTAAGAACCTGGCCACCAGGAGGAGGCAAAGACACCCTAGCCAAAGGCTTAAGTACCTCACTCCCCTCATCCCCCAGTCATTCTGCCAAGGGAACAAGGAACAGTAGGAGAAATATCACGGTATAAATGGTGCCAGAAGAATAAAATTAAATTTAGGTCCACCCACTGGAGAAACGGGTGGGAACAGTGGACTCTCCTCCCACAGATGGAAATGAAATTATCAGGTAAGCATAATTTATGTTTTCCATCTTAATGGGAGGAGAGTCCACTGCTTCATTCATTACTTGTGGGAACAAATACCCAAGCTCTAGAGGACACTGAATGAAAAAAACGGGAGGGTAAAAGAAGGCAGACCCTAGACTGAGGGCACCACAGCCTGCAGAACCTTTCTCCCAAAAGCTGCTTCCGCCGGAGCAAAAACATGAAATTTGTAAAATTTTTCAAAAGTATGTAAAGAAGACCAAGTCGCCGCCTTACAAATCTGCTCCATAGAAGCCTTGTTCTTTAAGGCCTAAGAAGAGGACACAGCCCTAGTTGAATGAGCTGTAATCCTCTGAGGAGGCGTACGTCCCGCTGTCTCATAGGCCAGATGGATAATGCTCCTCAACCAAAAAGACAGTGAAATGGAAGAGGCACTCTGCCCCCTGCGCTTCCCCGAATACACAACAAATAAAGACGAAGTCTGTTTGAATTCCTTCATGCCCTGAAGATAAAACTTCAAAGCCCGAACCACATCCAAATTATGAAGCAACCTTTCCTAGACAAAGAAGGGTTAGGACATAAGGAAGGAACTACTATTTCCTGATTAATGTTACGATTCGACACAACCTTAGGAAGAAAACCCAATCCAGTGCGAAGAACAGTCTTATCAGCGTGAAAAACCAGGTAAGGAGGCTTACATTGCAAGGCCGCTAACTCAGAGATTCTGCGAGCCGAAGCAATAGCCAGTAGGAATAGGACTTCCAGAAAAGAAATTTAATGTCAAGCGCATGCATAGGCTCAAACGGAGCCCTCTGCAAAATCTTAAGAACCAAGTTTAAGCTCCGAGGAGCAGAATTTCTAAAGACAGGT
This sequence comes from Bombina bombina, assembly GCF_027579735.1. Lineage (NCBI taxonomy): Eukaryota > Metazoa > Chordata > Amphibia > Anura > Bombinatoridae > Bombina > Bombina bombina. Next base: position 461,223,512 of record NC_069502.1, on the reverse strand, counting down.
CTGACCCTAGACAGAGCCTGAACAAAGGACTGAATATCAAGAAGCTCCACTAGCTTCTTGTGTAACAGTATAGATAAAGCCAAAATCTGACCCTTTAAGGAACTGGCAGCAAGACCTTTATCTAGTCCATCCTGGAGAAAGGCCAGAATCCTGGATAACCTAACCTTGTGCCAGGGATATCCACGTTCCTCACACCAGGACAAGTAGGTCCTCACACCTTATGATAGATGCGCTGAGTGACCGGCTTCCTGACTTGAATAAGAGTATCAATCACTCTCTCTGAAAATCCTCTCTTGGCTAAGACTAAGCGTTCAACCTCCACACAGTAGGCCTCAGAGAATCAAGATTTTGGTGTAGAAATGGACCCTGAACCAGCAGATCTCTGCGACAGGGTAACCTCCATGGAGGAGACGATGACATCCCCACCAGATCCGCAAACCACATCCTCCACCACATGGGCTAGAACAGAAAAATCTAAATTCTTGGCATTCAGGCTAATAATCTGCATATTTGCATCACAGATGAATGAGCTACCCTTAAGGCCTTAATTCGTTCCTGTATCTCCTCGAGGGGAGTCTCCACCTTGACCATAGCAGACAGAGCATCACACCAATAGGTAGCAGCTCCAGCCACTGCAGCGACTGCTGCTGCTAGTTGAAAAATAAACCCTGTGAGTTGGAACATCTTTCTCAACATGGACTCCAATTTTTTATCTATGGGCTCCTTGAATGAAGAGCTATCTTCGAGCGGGATAGTCGTTCGCTTAGCGAGCGTGGAGATAGCACGATCCACCTTAGGAATGGCCCCCCACAGCTCAAAGCTGCGAGTCCGGAATGGGGAATAGCTTTTTTTAAAGAAGTAGAGGGGGAAAAGGATGAACCAAGTTTCTCCCATTCATTCTTAATAATATTAGCCATTTTAATGGGGACCGGGAAAGTCTGAGGCACCACCCTGTCCTTGTAAACCCTATGTAGCTTAGGGATCGAAGGTTCCTCCGGCAGTTTCGGTTCAGGAACCGCCAACATAGCAAGCACCTCTTTCAGCAGAAAGCGCAAATGCTCCATCTTAAATTTAAAATCCGGTTCCTCCGCAGACGGAGGTCTAGAAGATGCCGATTCTGACCCAGAAAAAACATCATCCGAAAAGTCAGAGTCCTCTTCATCAGCGGATAGTCTGTCAGAGACATCCAGCAGAGTAGATGACCCCTGGGACGGATAGCTATGTTTCCCCTTTCGCTTGCGCTTAGCAGGGCATGGTAAGGCATTGAAGGCCGCAGAAACCGCTTTTTGTAACTGATCAGCGAAATCTGACAGCCAAAGGGCCCCTCCCACAGGAGTATTAGTAGTGCCCTGGGGAGCTGCATGTGCAATCGGAGATGAGTGTAGGGAAGGCACCTCTGCAGGACAGAGAACTATCAGAGGTGGACAGCTCAGTTGTACTAAATATCTTATTATTTTTAGATATTGCAATTTTATCAAAGCATGTGGAACAAAGTTGAGCAAGCAGATTACCCGGAACCTCCTCACAATAGACAGTTATTTGGTTTAATTAAAGAGGGAGTACCCTCTAACATATCAGAGTCCTCCATAGCTTGCGCCTTTATTGCGGACTAGATAGAAATTGGCACCTTTATATCCCAATGGCCGGGGCACTCACCACCTCCTATGACCCGGACCACAGAGAAACCGCTTCGTCTCCTACAACCGCTGGTCAAGAGAGAGGAAGATAAAGAGGCCACACCTGGTCACATGGAGTGTCATGCAGGAATGCACTAGAGAGAAAACGCTCCAAAAAAAGGCCAGCGACGATCTCTCGCTAAGAAACTGACAGTTCACACACTGACAGAGCCTCATCTCACACATGTCGCAGCATTAAACACAATAATAATATTATGCACAAATCCCCCTCTGTTCAATAATCCCCTTTCCGAGGGTATTACCCTTGATTCTATACAGATAAAAGGAGACACACTGTGACCCTGTCTTCTTACGTTATCATATGTGTATAAATGAAATGATCTTAACAGAATCTATGCCGTGGAACAGGAACACGGCCTTTCAAGTGTGACAGGGTAGTAGCATTGCTTCTGACATGGACTTGAGAGCAGAAAAGCAGGCAGCGAAATTTGTCAACGCTGATTGCTGTTAATCTGAGTCAGGATGGTTTTGCAGAAAGACTCTCCCTGCATCTCCGGACTCTAACATTCATCCATGCTCTCACTGAGAGGCTTACAACATAAATCCCACCTAAAGAAAGTGAGGCAAAAGAAGGGATTGTAGCACTCGCCCTCTTACTAGTTTATAACAATATAAAACATAACTTTTAATAATTAAGTATAAAATTGTACAGGACAGGAGGACCTTTTACAACTAGTCCCACCCCACTCAAACAATCATTCATATGGTTTCACACCTCCCTGTTTCCTGGCTGCTAACTGCATACATCGGCATCAGGTGACAGAGGTGTGAGAGCCGGTAAAATATACAAACGCGTTTCGGCCTTTTTCAATGTTACTGTTATTTACAGAATGTGGACAAACTGAGCCGATATTGAGCATGCCTTTAATACCCATTGGTTAAAATGACCACCTATCACAGAATGAAGCATCATGCCTCTCTATCTTCCTTCTAATTGGTGGGTTGGCAATTAAACCCTCCCCTCTCCTTATGATAGGTTGATGCGTGGCAGTGTGCTCCATTCCATAGTCTAATAGGGAGTTGGTAAAAATAAAGAGGGCGCTTAAAAAACTCATAGGACCCCTAGCGATATATTCAATTAAAATTCGTGCAACTACTTCTATTTACACCCACTGTGTAGTTAAAAACATATATATATATGTATATATACAGTTCCTTGAGGGGAAAGCACAATCTCACCACTTGTTTGAATGCCACGGTGCTCTGCTGAAAATAATCCACAATGTCCCCAAAATGCAGGCACTCACTGGTCTTAGTAAAATATAACAATTTATTTAGAAATCATTAAAAAGACATAACGTTTCGGCACCAATACGTGCCTTTGTCAAATGTCAGAGAGTAACAAAACGAATATGCAGCACACTTAAAATCAATATGACACACATTTAAAATCATACCCCTTTTAAAGATGTGAGCAAACTAATTACCGCCATGCCTCCACTCGCGTCTTCCCATCCATGGCAATGACGTCACATACGCACGCTGCGTGCCTAGCGTGATGACGCATGGCACGGCGTTGCCATAGCGACGTCGAATAGCCACACGCGTCAGAGTAGGGAGTGACTTAATCACGCATACAGATTACTGTCAGGGATGTCCATGTGTACTTGTTGCTAATAGCAACCAAAACAATCCACAATATGTATAGCGTGTTTAATATTTTGACATAGCGGTTTACAGACATAGTATTAGTGATGTTAGAAACGTATTATTAAATGGCATATTAGAACATAGTCTGTTGGATGATAGATCCAAATGATGTAATTTCTATATGCGGCAAAACTGTCAAGCTCAGAAAAAGAAGGAGGCCAATCTAAGGGCCATCCTTATGGAATGGGCACGAAATGCCAGACTAGACAGTAAAGGCAAGAGCATAAAAGAAACAAACACTTTGTCAATACAATACATGATACAAATTACAGATGAAGATGAGCGAAAACTATAACTATTAGCTGTATAATTATTGCGTTTGTAACCCCTGGTGCCGATCATTAGTAGGTGCATTAAGCAACATAATTATCTAAATACATTGTAGCATCATGCCACCCTGGGGTACAGATAGAAACTTTTTAGTGAGTAGTGAGCTATCATTTAGATATGTCCAGGGCAATACCTCTTCAGTATGATGTTAATAGAATGGACTAAAGTCCAATGAGGTGTTGAGGCCTTTAGGGACCAATGTGTCCAACCTGTGGATCCATCTGCTTTCAAGTTGGAGCAGTCTGTTAGCCCTATCACCCCCTCGTGGTATGGGGGGGACGTGGTCAATTAACATGGACCTAATACTTGACACAGAGTGTTTCAATGCCACACAGTGGCGTGCCACTGGCTGATCTGATTCGCCAGATTTCAATGCAGCACAAATTGCACACCGATGGTTCGCCATCCTATCACGGAAGGGGGTAATCGTCTTACCCACATATACACTGGAACAAGGGCAAATCAATATATATATTACATAGTTACTCATGCAACTCAGACGATGGTTTATCTTGTACCTCTTGTTTGAATGTGGGTGCTGGAACGAATTACCCCGAGTCATGCTATTACATGTGGTGCAATTACCACAGGGAAAACACCCCATTTTAGAGGTTTTAAGCCATGATTCCTTATGATAGTGTTTGATAGGATCCGATTTTACTAAATGGTCCCTGAGATTTTTGGCTCTGCGATAGACCAATCTCGGAGGTGGCATGTTCCGGAAAGGTAGCATTGGATCAGTCTCCACGACTGGCCAGTGTTTACGCACTGCTCCTGTCAACTTTTCATTACCAGGTGTGTAGGTGGTAACCAGGTTGAGTTGTTCGTGTTTAGCTTTACTCTGTTCTTTGGGGCCATCCATACATAGCCTCTCTTGTGTTTTAATAATTTCGGCCCTGGCATACCCTCTGTTGCTCAATTTCTTGCCCATCTCCTCCAACTGAGTGGTACGTAGTGATAGCTCACTATTATTTCTCAGGACTCTGGTGAGCTGGGAGGTGATGACACCTTGTTTTTGGTGTGCAGGGTGGAAGCTTCTGGCATCTAATAAGGAGTTGCGGTCCGTGGGTTTAGTGTACAAGGATGTACCAAACCGCAATTTGCCTGATTCATCCACCTTGAACACATTTAAATCAAGAAAATGTACACAACTTAAATCATATTCAAGTTTAAAACGTATAGGAGACTCCATGAGGTTCAAACGTGTCACCCACTCACGCAAAGATGCTTCACTACCCCTCCAGATGAGGAACACGTCATCAATATAGCGTGTATAATATTTCACCTTGGGGTTCTCAAAGGGCTTCATGAGTTCATGCTCATACCATGCCATAAAAATATTAGCGTAAGTGGGTGCCACGTTCGAACCCATGGCAGTCCCTGAAATTTGTAAATAATAACTTTCCTCGAACTTAAAGTAATTTTTATCCAGACAAAATGATAACTGTGTGCAAAGGAATTCAATGGATGGTCCAAGGTAATTAACATTACCTGTCACCATGGACCTGACAGCCTCCACCCCATCCGCATGGGGAATCACCGTGTAGAGGCTGTCAACATCCATGGTGACCAGGATGTCATCCTGTTGAAGATCAGAGTAATCTTTCAGGATTTTCAGAAGACTCGGTGAGTCCTGCAAATAAGCATCTGTATTCTTAACCACACTTTGAAGATGTGAGTCTATGTAGATGGCTATATTGGTAAGTACAGACCCCCGGGCAGATACAATAGGCCTGCCCGGTGGGTTCACCAAGGTCTTATGGACCTTTGGAAGAAGATATAATGCAGGCACAACCGGATAGTCAGTGGTAAGAAATGCATATTCCTTTTCACTCAGATGGCCAGCCATAAGGCCATTTTGGAGGAAGGAATCAATGATAGACTTGTAGATAGATGTAGGGTTACTTTTTAATTTGACATAAGTATTTACATCGGCCAGTTGTCTAAGAGCCTCCTGTCGATAGTCAGTGTAATCAAGAATAACTATAGACCCCCCCTTATCCTTGTACACTAAACCCACGGACCGCAACTCCTTATTAGATGCCAGAAGCTTCCACCTTGCACACCAAAAACAAGGTGTCATGACCTCCCAGCTCACCAGAGTCCTGAGAAATAATAGTGAGCTATCACTACGTACCACTCAGTTGGAGGAGATGGGCAAGAAATTGAGCAACAGAGGGTATGCCAGGGCCGAAATTATTAAAACACAAGAGAGGCTATGTATGGATGGCCCCAAAGAACAGAGTAAAGCTAAACACGAACAACTCAACCTGGTTACCACCTACACACCTGGTAATGAAAAGTTGACAGGAGCAGTGCGTAAACACTGGCCGGTCGTGGAGACTGATCCAACGCTACCTTTCCGGAACATGCCACCTCCGAGATTGGTCTATCGCAGAGCCAAAAATCTCAGGGACCATTTAGTAAAATCGGATCCTATCAAACACTATCATAAGGAATCATGGCTTAAAACCTCTAAAATGGGGTGTTTTCCCTGTGGTAATTGCACCACATGTAATAGCATGACTCGGGGTAATTCGTTCCAGCACCCACATTCAAACAAGATAAACCATCGTCTGAGTTGCATGAGTAACTATGTAATATATATATTGATTTGCCCTTGTTCCAGTGTATATGTGGGTAAGACGATTACCCCTTTCCGTGATAGGATGGCGAACCATCGGTGTGCAATTCGTGCTGCATTGAAATCTGGCGAATCAGATCAGCCAGTGACACGCCACTGTGTGGCATTGAAACACTCCGTGTCAAGTATTAGGTCCATGTTAATTGACCACGTCCCCCCCATACCACGAGGGGGTGATAGGGCTAACAGACTGCTCCAACTTGAAAGCAGATGGATCCACAGGTTGGACACATTGGTCCCTAAAGGCCTCAACACCTCATTGGACTTTAGTCCATTCTATTAACATCATACTGAAGAGGTATTGCCCTGGACATATCTAAATGATAGCTCACTACTCACTAAAAAGTTTCTATCTGTACCCCAGGGTGGCATGATGCTACAATGTATTTAGATAATTATGTTGCTTAATGCACCTACTAATGATCGGCACCAGGGGTTACAAACGCAATAATTATACAGCTAATAGTTATAGTTTTCGCTCATCTTCATCTGTAATTTGTATCATGTATTGTATTGACAAAGTGTTTGTTTCTTTTATGCTCTTGCCTTTACTGTCTAGTCTGGCATTTCGTGCCCATTCCATAAGGATGGCCCTTAGATTGGCCTCCTTCTTTTTCTGAGCTTGACAGTTTTGCCGCATATAGAAATTACATCATTTGGATCTATCATCCAACAGACTATGTTCTAATATGCCATTTAATAATACGTTTCTAACATCACTAATACTATGTCTGTAAACCGCTATGTCAAAATATTAAACACGCTATACATATTGTGGATTGTTTTGGTTGCTATTAGCAACAAGTACACATGGACATCCCTGACAGTAATCTGTATGCGTGATTAAGTCACTCCCTACTCTGACGCGTGTGGCTATTCGACGTCGCTATGGCAACGCCGTGCCATGCGTCATCACACTAGGCACGCAGCGTGCGTACGTGACGTCATTGCCATGGATGGGAAGACGCGAGTGGAGGCATGGCGGTAATTAGTTTGCTCACATCTTTAAAAGGGGTATGATTTTAAATGTGTGTCATATTGATTTTAAGTGTGCTGCATATTTGTTTTGTTACTCTCTGACATTTGACAAAGGCACGTATTGGTGCCGAAACGTTATGTCTTTTTAATGATTTCTAAATAAATTGTTATATATATATAAATAAATGTAAATTAATATAAATAAACCCAAAAATTAATTTGTGATTAAGACAAATATTAAGTATATAAAACAACTAGTATGTGTTCTATTTACTTATTTATAAGTTCAGATTGTCCCGAGTATTATATTCAGACCGTCCTAGGTCTTAATTCCTTCAAGGACTATGTGATTCTATGATTATATAATTACAAACTTAGGAGCTAAGTGATTCCGCAAATAAACAACTTATAGTGCTTTTGGATTGCTCAAATAAACTTCATCAATACCATCAAAAATACATTTAATATTTAAGCTAATTGAAAATACCCACTTTGGGATCTAGTAGCTTTAAAATACATACATATGCATAAATAAATTTTACAAGATGTTACTTTCAAAAGGCAATCGTATAAAGCAAAATTTCATTGGAAGGCAATCAGATATAAATAATTAATCCGTAGCAAGCTTAAGGTGACAATCATAAGGTACAGTCTCAAAACCACATCAGAGACTACACTAAATTAAAAAAAAAATATAACCCATAACAGACTTGTCTCAGTCCAGGAAATATTTATTCCATATGTAAATACTTCTTCATTAGCTAATAAATTTCTTACTAGGTATACCAGAAAATCTTGATTATCAATTCAGCTTGATTATCAATTCAGGTCGCTCCAGCGGTCCCTCGTCCTAGAGCTCCGCACTTTTGGGGATTGATCCCTCTCATGGAGAAGAAGAGGTGGGTGATTTCCAGGGGTGAGCCCTCTTAGGAACTGGGGGTTTCGAACCTCCCCTCAATACCCATTTCCCAGAGGTCTTCCCGGTGTACGCTGGGTAGCCCATAACTCCGACCCCCAGTCATGGATCATGGCGCTTTTTGGACTGAAGTAACTGTGGGCCAAGGGCTTTCCATTGACACCCTGGAAGTGCAGCCGTTCCCCCGGGATCACCCTCACTGTACACTGGGGGCCATTGGACATTATGGAGGTGCCAGCCTGTCTGGTTGCGCGGGAATGGCAGGAGATTTGGGGGACTGATAATGCTCTTATCAAGATCAGTTTGTGTATAAATGTTGTGTGTTTTTCCAAATAAAGTGTACTTCTTGTTTCACCTGAATGCTAGCCTGTCTAGTTATTTGGGTGGGAACTGCTATAATCACTCTTCTCCGCTACATAGCGGCAGGTTCCAGGTGTTGGAAGGATCCTTTGGCAGAGCTACCCAGTCGGGGTAGCCGGTAATCCATCACAGGGGCCTAATATATTTTTTATATTGCCCTGATGACCAACACCCTAACGCCTTTATCTGTCCCTCCGAACACCAAGACATGGCCGCATCCATGGCCAATCCAATGTGGAAAGAGTGAATAGCCACCACCCCTGGGTCCCATCCTAGGATGCACACGACCCTTCCCAGTATAGTTTTAAATTGGAATTGTGATAAGTATGACCCATCCTTATGTATCAGAAATAGCCCCTCCACATTTAGCCTGATTTCTATAAATTTCCTGCACAGCACCACCAGACAGATAGATGGCCCCACCTGCGAAAGCAAATTAAGCCATCTTCCCTTCCCTGCCTGATCTGTCTTAGATCTTGCTACGAACACTAAAACTGCCTGACCTTCCAATCTCACATGATTCCATAATAAACCTGCGCCTATGGTTGTCCTGGATTTTGCTACTAGTTTGCTGATTCTAAGGGCTGCAAAGTATGCCAGTGAAAATGCAATGAAGAACAATAATGCTTCAAAATTGGAGTCACAGATACCTTCTAGTTGTCCCACTAACTGTGCTAGCCTGTCCTTAGTTATCGGCTCTCTCAAATCTTTCTTTCTGCCCCATAACCTTCAAACTCCTTTCAAAGGCTGCCCTAGCTAAAAAGCTCCTAGTCACGTCCTCCACCCCATACAACTTAGAGAAAAAAGCTACTGCAGAAGCCCTGCCCCCAAATGCACCAGGAGATAAGCCCGCCACCTCAAGGGAACCTAACCAGCTAATGAATAACTGAACTGAAGGGGTCCTCCATGTGGTATTCAAGATATTAAAGAATTTACCCCACTCACTCCAAGCAACACTGTATACCTGCCAAGTCCTAGATGCCAGCGAACCTTTTAGCAGCCTTAACGCAGCTCCCCAGAACTCACCACCTGCCAGAGATATGTTGGACATATGTTACCCTTGCTGTCTGCGCCTAGTGCCAACTCCCTAAACCTAGCCCACTGAAATGTTGATAGAGCATCGGCTACCCCATTGTGAACTCCTGGAACATGTCTAGTGCTAAACGCGATGTTATGGCACAAGCATCTAAGCACTAGCTGCCTAGGTACGTTCACTACTGGTGGACAACTTGCGGAAAGCCTGTTAATAGCATAAACTACGCTTTGATTGTCACACCAGAAAACTACTGTCCTGTTCTGCAACCGATCCCACCACAGTTCAATAGCTACTAAGATCGGGAATAGCTCTAGGAGTGTCAGATTCCTGACCAGGCCTACGCTGTTCCATTTTGGTGGCCAAGTTGATGCACACCACAAACCGTTAAAGTAGGCCCCAAAGCCTGCACTACCTGCCGCGCCCGTGAATATTCTTGATTGGAAATTGGGTAATCCCTCCATATTCTAACTTCATTAAATTCCCTCAAGAAAAGAAGCCATACCCATAGGTCAACTTTAATAGCCTGCGACAGTCTAATGTGCGACTTAGGATTGTTTGAGCCCCTTGTGGCAGGCTTCATCCTCTGGTTAAATGTCCTACCCATTGGAATTACTCTTGTTGCAAAATTTAGAGTCCCCAGCAATGACTGAAATTCCTTCAGGGTAGCCTGACCTGTGCCCAAGATGACGGAGATGGATGCAGCAGCTGCCTGAATCTTACCACGTGGGAGTCTTCACTCTTTTGCAACTGTATCCACCTCTATCCTCAGGAAAACCAGGTATGTAGCTGGGACCTCTGTTTTTTCACTTGCTAAAGATACCCCAAACTCAGCCATCAAGGATTGCATCACCCCCAAAAGCTATGCACACTCACCCAACCCTGCTACTCCCAGAAACAAAAAGTCATCCAGGTAATGAGCCACCTGCCCAAGGACGGACTCGCGCACCACTGCCCAATGGAGAAAGGAACTAAATCGTTCAAAGTATGCACAAGATATGGCACACCCCATCGGCAGACAGCGGTCCACATAGTACCGGCCCTGAAACCTGCAGCCCATCAAGTGGAAACTATCCAGGTGTATTGGCAAGAGACAGAAAGTAGACTCAATGTTGACTTTGGCCATTTCTGCTTCCACGCCTAAACTCTGTACTATAGGTAGTGCTGACTCAAACGACTGATAGGCTACTGAAGTGTCAGACTCATCCAGTGCATCATTCACTGAATTTCCTTTTGGGTGTGACAGGTGCTGGATGAGTCTGAACTTCCCAGGTTCTTTCTTGGGAACAAAACCTAGTGGTAAAACTATCAAATACTCAAATGGAGGGGAAGAAAAGGGGCCCGCCATGCTACCCAATCTGACCTCTTTATCAATTTTTTCCTGAAGGGCCTGTGGAAATTGATACGCTGACTAACCTATGAAATGGGATGTGAAAAACATAAGATAAACCTGTGCAAAGAAATTCTGCACCTTCCCTATCAGGGTAATCCCTAAGAGCTCTAAACATTGCTGCGAGATTCATTGACGTGTACACACTTTCCTGCAGAACCCTGTCTGAATGGTTGCTTGCCAGTGTAACTATCTCTTCTCCTATTACAGTCGTTCCCTGAGTGTGCCCCACTACACTAGATGCACACGTGCTGAAAAAGGCACTGCACTCCCCTATCGCATATCTTTTCTTGAAAAGGGGCGGTTCTGCTGACCTATACTAGGTGGTTTTACTGGCGCTGAAACTGTTCCATCCAGGAGATCAAGATTGGACTATAGGTCTATTTCTTTCATTCCAAAGTTCAGCACTGCGTTCGCTTCTAACATCCGACTTCGCTACCCACTAGAACACCTTGTACCGCTAAGTTCTTTGGTTTTTTTATCCACTAACCTATGAACCATCCTGACCCTCATCCTTTCGCTCCGTAGAACTATCTGAGTCCCCTGATGTATAAGAATCCTCATCTCTAATGTGTGGTGTAAGTACTGACTCACCGCCTCCTGACACTGTTGTTATAGTGACTGCAACTGTCCCTGACAACGTGGATCCAGATTACCCTGCTACCGCCTCTCTTCTAGCCACCACTCCTCTGGTGGTGGAATTTGGAACTCCCAGGCTGCCCGCTGTCGTCTTCTCCACTTCTGAAATGCTATTGCAGGCCTGCGGTACAAAAGCAACAGTCGGAGCAAAACAGGAAGAAACAGAGGGCCCTGAGGACCCCCTAGCCGACCCCGCTGAATGCATGACCCCAGACAAACGCCCCTCTGAAATATGCCTAGATAACAACCTTTTTCTGAGACTTGACACTAAATTCATATGCCCTACTCTTTTTCTCTTTTTTTTTTACCTCCTCTTGCTGGAGTTATTATTGTCTCTGCTGGCCCTTTAACTAGCCCTTTTTTCTTTGCTGCCGACTTTGCAGTGTATTTGGTCCCTGCTATACCCCTTTTCCCCTTAGGCCCTCCCCCTCCCAGCTGGCTAAGAGGCCCCCCAGGCCCACCACCTCCCCCTGCAGCTCCGGATACCTGCATGATGGAAGGAGCTAATGATCTCTGCTTCTGTTGGTACGATGCGACCGATGCTCTGCTAGGCCTCGCCACTGCTGCAGAATCAAAGGAGTTCTGAGCATCCAAGATGGTGACCGGGAGGAGGGTGGGCAGAGCCAAGCTGCATGGACGCATTGCACCAACAGAGCCTGCACTGAAGGCCTTAGGCCCTGCGCATCTAGGAATGTCGCGCTGGGCCTACCCTCTATCCCATGTTGGCGACCCCCTGGAGCTCCCTTGTGAGAAGCAGAGCTCAGGGGATAAAAGCAGTTGCTCAGCTGCAAAGGTAGTATGAGGGGTTAGATTTGTTGCAAAGGAGGCCACTAGTGAACGAGGAGGGGGATAAATGTGAGAAGAAAGGGACAGATTGAACATAGTAGGGATAGAAAAACAAGCAGGGGACACTAAGGAAGCAAGACTAGCAGGAGGAAGGACAGAAGAAATAGTAGAGAAGGAAACAGAAGGGAAAACTGCAGGGGAAGAAAAAACAGGAGCAGGACTGATCTCTTGAAATCCGCCGATGACAGGAGAGATTTACGGCACTAATCTAGACCCAACTGCTTATGAGGGCAGTTTAACTAATAGCACCTGAAATATAGAGACATTTGTGCCGTGTTTGTGAAGTTTGGGCCAGACAACGGATGTAGGGGCCTAGAGCGGCGGCTCATTACACGCGGCGCCACCCCCCTCGAGTAATCGAGGGTTCTGGTCCTAAACGTGTACTTACTACTTCAGCCTGAAACATATACACTTTTGCTGAACCATATCAACTGCTCTGAGTTGGATTAAAAGACGATACTATTTCATACCTCTTTATAGTTATCCTGCAAAATGGATGCCGAACAGATAATTAACCTGCCCACCAGTTGCGACAACTGCATGGAGAGACTGGAACGCTGCTTCCAGAACCTACTGGCCAGAGCCCCATGGGATTATCTTATTCGCATCTATGACGGAAGGCAAAAGCACCACCTATCTACATTTACCGACAAAGCAGACACAATGCCGGTCTTACCAAGGGGCACCAACCCCGCAGTGGAATCCTCATGCTTGCTTCCGACATTTGTCCTGCAACCCTCGGACAGCACGGAGGGAGTCAAGAAGGAGGGCGGCTCCCGCCGTGTGAAGACTGCTAATAATCAGGTCGGGAAGCTGTCTGAATTTAATCTGTGCCCTAGTGAAGCCGGGGTAGATCCGCCCGCAATCGATAAGGCGCGGGAGGACTTGCCATGGCAAGAAGGTACTATAATCAGTTTGGTATCGGGCCGGGAGCTTGGGGGGGACACCCGCGCCGCTCCAAACATTGAAAAGAGCCTTGGCCCCTATGGCTTTCACAAATCACATATGCCTGGGCAGTTTTCCCGACTGGACATTGCTGACAAGCTCCGATCTGCAAATCTGAGGGTGGAGGGTTGTCCAGGAATCTCCCCATCACTATCTAAGCACCATTTTCATGGCGGTGGGAGCCATAATTGGGATTCAGAGACATTGTTTACACTTATATAGGTTATGCCTGGACTCAGAAGCATAGTATAAGCTTTTCCTTTACACACCTGGCTTATTAATCATTGTGGGAGAGACATTAAGTTATTTTGGATTGTTTGGATATGTATCACTTTGAGTTACAGAATGCTTGTTTTTATCGTGTATTTCATGATGCAATAATATTAGGGGTAAAATGTGTGTAGAATATATTTTTGACCTGACGCAAAGGTTCCCTTAGTGTCTTATTACTAAAATGGCCTTCTTCCCGCGGTTTGCGGCCGGAACCGAGGAGGGGGCTAAAGGTATTTTTGTAAGATATAGGAACTGTCTTAGTTTTAACATTTGTTGTCCAGTGGAGTTTATGTTAAACAAGCCATCTCACCACACCGTTACTTCATATCTAGCGTTTTGTAGATCAGTTCTCTTGTTATCCATGTTTGGTGGATATTACAACCTGCATAGCACCCTTAAATATATTCACATGTTTTCTGCGGGGCTGAGTGGGGGGCCCCTGAGGGAGACATCCTATACCATAAAGATAACATAAGGGTCTCTAAACGCGAAGTAACGGTACCTCCATATGCATGACGGGCACACCTCCCTTAGACCGATAAAATGATTAATTTATCCTTATTTTTTTTTATTTTTTTTTAATAATCCCCTGTAAGTTCCCAAAATAGTAAGTTGCATCATACATCCAATAAATAACATAATGACCACATCAGGGATGAAATTTCTCTACCCAAGCTGTTTTCTTAGCCTTAATTTGTTGTATATTATCCTTCTTGAGATGTAATAAAAAAAGTAAAGTTATTTTTTCCTAGCTATTTTGAATCACTGCATTAATGTCCTCATGCTCAGCTGCTTAAGTCTCCTTTCCCATTAAGGGTTAACATGTTATTTCTTTATGTTCTATGGTTCATACTTAATTGTTCTTGTGTTACTGCATATTTTTAACAAGTGGGTACACGGTTGGGACCTTTACATCTCTCACTTTTAAAACACAAATCCTATTTAGCATTGCTAATCTGGGAGACGCTATTTTTCTGTATATCTTATGTTATTGTTTTTGTTAAACCCCTGAATAATACTATTTACAAACCAAAGATCCAAGAGTGATCTAACAAGACATGAAGAGGGGAGAAAATGAAGGGGAAGGCTATTTTATTTTCATTTATCTTTTGCTCTTGGTACAGTATATACTTTCAGATATACCATGACTAATTGTATTGATTTTTGTGCCATGCAATTTATGTCTGTAAACTTCTTTACCTTCAATAAAAATGTTTAAAATAAAAAAAAAAAAAAAAAAAAAAAAACAGGAGCAGAAGAAGGAGGTGGGAGAGAAATTTAATAGACAGGCAGAAAAGCCACAGCTAAGGATGAAGGAGCTGCATCTGATAAAACTGCAGGGGCAGCCATAGGGATAGCCAAAGAAGAAATTGTAGAAGAGAGGGAGACATCACCCGCCATCTGGCTATCAGCAGGTGCTGCTTTTTCCTCAGCAAACCTCTTAGGAGCCTTTGCAGAGCTTCTGGATCTCTCCATGCTGAACCTGCAAGACAAAAACAGGTTGGGGATTTATTTCCTGCGCGCAGTTCTTTTTATCACCTCTGTATCTCCGCCTCCTCACACTCCTGCTGCCTAGCAGGAACTACCTCTTTAACCCATTCCTATCTCTCCTTTATCCCTAAGAAATTACACCTTACATTTTTGCGTCCCTGATTAGGTCCTTCACTTTCCATAGATGAGTTGGACTAGGTTTAACCCCCCCCCCCCCATATTCTCAGGGCTACATATTCATTGCTATTTAGTCCAAGGGAACCTTAACTGCATAGATGCTCATAGTTTCACAACCAATGATTACTCCCATAATTAATCAGGTCAAACTCTTAGTTTAACCCGTTTGGGGTCCTGGACTTCAATTTGAAGATCCAGAATATCTCCTGCCTAGCAAGTAAACTATCTCTATTTCCACCTCTGTTCCCAACCTGAATTTGGTCAATTATCGTCCACCTCAAGGTATTAGGTCTTTGTAGATGGAAGTTCTTAAAATGTCTAATGAGGGGTGTGGTCAGAGTTCCGGTTTTTATGTTGCCTACATACTCTCTTATTCTAGTCCTGACCTCCCTTGTGGTCATACCCACGTATTGGATATTACACTCCATACACGTAAGTACATAACACTTGTTATGTGAGAAAACCTGTCCAGTCATCTCACATCTCACATTTAAAACCATCCCTAGTGATACATATTCACACCCCGCTTGTAGGCAAACTTTCACCCTCTTTCTACTAGATCAACAGGATCCTCGTCTGCTGCCAGCATCTTAAAGTGTTTGCTCACTATTTTTCAGATCTCATCGTATTGATCACTATATGTAGTAATAAAGAGATCTTGTTTAACTGTCCTTGACTCATCATGTCTTTGTCTGTTCTTATTTTTCAATAGTGTATCCCTATTCAGAGAGGCTACCGATTTTTTGACTCCCTTGGTCATAGGTTCCGGATAGTTTCTATCCGTGAGCCTGCCCAATAGTCAGTTTGCTTGATTCTCAAACTGAGACTGACTGGTGCAATTTCTTCTAACCCTGACCACCTGGACCTTGGTTATGGCCTTAAAGACCCTTTTTAGGTGATTACTATTCGCATGAAACAGGATGTTGCCCGTTATTGGTTTCCTGTATAGGTCTATGTTCACTGTGCCTCTCTCCCCATTACGCTCACCAATCAGTGTAACATCCAAGTAATTCACCTTGTGTTTCTGTATCTCGAATGTGAAAATGATGCCTATGTTGTTCGAGTGCAGCCAAGCTAAAAATGAGACAACTGGGTCCTCACTACCCTGCCAGACAAAGATCAAATCTTCAATATACCTTTTGTAAAAGATGATGCCCTGTCTGAAAGGGTTGTCTTCTCCAAAGATGTGGGACAGCTCCCAAATTGTGGATCAGTAAAAACTCTGTGACTCTCAGTGTGAAAATGCAGCTGTCATCATCAAACAACATAGATCTCTTTAAAAAGACATTGACTGCTTCCAAACCTTTATTGTGTTGAATGGAGATGTGCAAGGCTTTTACATCTATCATAAGCCAAAAGTAGGATTCTGACCAGTCTATGTCCTGTACCAGACCCAAGAGATGTTTCGTATCTCTCAAGTAGCTGGGGAGTTCTGTCACAAGTGGCTGAAGTATCACATCTAGCCACTAGGAGAGGCGTTCGGACAGAGAGCCAATCTCACTCACAATAGGGCGCCCCACCATGTTAGAGAGGGACTTATGGATCTTGGGTAAATGGTTAAAAATGGTAATTTATAATACAGGTAACATTGTTGAAACACCCTTGCTGATATAAAAAATATGATTTTAATTAAATAGTTTTTCTTTTAAATAGTCTTTTATTGAGGTTTTACAAATGAACATATAGTAACATACAGACAGTGGATTTTCAGGTCAAAAGTTACATTGTTTAGACAGAGTAGGATTGTATACATAAAAGAATTAATAATAAAACAAAAGAAACGGTTTGCTATCTGTCAAGATTGTCTTGGAGCCTCTATTTTGACAAGGAATATTAGCATATAATTGTAGTTATTAAACTGGCCTCAAGAGCTCATCAGATATAGGAAATTTATGTGTACAAGATAACTGCTAACGAGACCCTAATTGGGCCTGAAACTTAAGGCAAGGGGAGGATACAACATGGTAAAAAGAAACAACAGAAAGTATATTTGAATTATGTTGTGGTTCATCGGGTAAGCACCGCTCCAACATATAGAAAGAGGGGGGTTGTGAGGGGTGGGGGGCAGAAGTTCTAAGATATAGACACTGAATAAAGTGTAGCATATAAATTTAGGTATATAGTATAAAAGAATATCAATATTTAAGTTGGATGTAGTCCTCAAGGAGCCCATGTTAGCATATGGGGGGGGGGGCGGATATATTAATGTAGTTTATAATGGTAAGTTTACTGCAGCCGCAGATTAACTACTAAGGGTAATAATAAGATTAAAGGAATAAATGGCTGCACTATTTGTATCTTTATAAGGCTTAGTTGGGATATGTGCTGGAGCTCAACAGGCACACTAAGAGACAGACTAGTTATATAATCGTATTAAAAAAAATATTAGGAGTTTAAATTTGGGTAAGAATTTCTAGTTGCTAGATACTCCAGCAAACCCTAAAAGCTATGTGACCTGTAGTTATTATTGGGATCGAGAGGATGTCGCACCTGGCTATGTTCAATTAGAAACTAGTCCATGAGACTAAGATATCTCTGGGAAGGCATACCCAAGTCGTCATGTCACATGAACATAAAGAGTATCTAAGGTGAAACCCCAGATGGATAAGAAAAGGAGAGGGCTTGTTATGGACTCTTGGTGAATGCGGTTATTAAGTAAACAGTAATAATATTTAGAGCTATATTGTATGAATTCACTTGATACATATTATGAGTGTACTTGAGCTATGAAGGAGTTTGCCCATGAAAGCATATACCATCCAACCTAAATGTGAGGCCTCTCATGGATCTCCCAGTAGCATTTAAAATATGTATTATCAGAGGATTTACTGCTAAGAAGTACCTGGTTAATCTATATGAGCTGAGTTAAATATTGTATCTGCTTAGATCTAGCAGATGGACAGGCTAGTAGATACTTTGGTACTAAGGTAATAATTTTAAAAACTAAGATTATGCTATTTTTGTGGGTAATCAATCTAGTAGGAACCACAGTGACCAAGCTTATTGATCTACAATACTATTGCAAAAAAGCCAGCAAGCGTAAGCATTTTATATAATGGAAATATAGTCTCTTCCGGCTGTCTAAGTTAAAACTCTTTATAATAATCTGTCTATGCTTTATATTAATAACTGGTGTACATGTATAGTTTATGTAGCCCGCTGAGAATGAGAGTGGAGGGCCCTCTAGTGGGCCAGTAACAACATTAAGGGATTACCAACTTGAAGTCTGGAGAATGCTAGGGTGTTTTTGTTACAATGTTGCAGGCGAGGAGGCAGTGTTTTGTGCTTACCTTTATAGGGTCCTGCAGCAGTGTATCGGGCCTCTTTCTGTTCCAGACTTCGAGGAGAAAGTTTTTCTTTGTTCAGAGATTGAATGATGGAGAGATCTAGAAGGAAGTCGGTGCCTCCCAAGCACTTTAGGGAGGTTGTGGAGGTCGCAGCAAGGAAGAAGGGACCTGCAATGCAGAGAGAGGAGGACATGTCAGATGATGCGGTACCCCCCACACCCCAAAAAACCCCACCTAGCAGGAGTTTCAATAAAGGGAAAGGGCCTAAGAGAGGTGGGGGAGGTGGGCCTAGCACTGGTAGTAAGGCCCACACTAGTGTGGGGCATCAGGTAGCCATGGGCCCTGATGTAAGGTGTAGTACACCTGCCCCTGGGTTACCCCGTGTTTGTTTATCCCCCAGGGGGAGGCAGGTTGCCAGGGGGGAGCAGGGGGGCTTGGAGGGGCTTGCTGAGGGCCTGGTATCGGCAATGGGGCCTGAGAAGGAGGGGGACCTAACGTCAGGGGCAGGGCCTGCCCTTGATTATGGGCCTGGGGAGCCAAGGGCATTAGATGGGGCGCTAGGCCTAGCGCCTGCAGTGTTGCCCGCTCTCCCGCCGGCTGCCATGGCGGCGGTTCTGGCCCTGGCCCAATCACTTGCCACAGTGGTGGTGCCATCTGCACAGGGCCGGGCCGGAATGGTTGCGGTGGCGGCCGGAGGGAGCATGGAGGCCCGCGGTAGGATTGCAGAGTGCGCAGCAGGCCCTCCCTCCACAGATGGCGGCTCTCACGAGAGTTCCTCCTCACGTGCTTCCAGTGAGGATCGCGGCCGCCATCTTGGAGGGAGGGATGAAGGAACAGGAGGAGGATCACGCGACCGGAGCAGACCAGGTAACTTGGGGAGGCTCCGGTTCGCGGGGGGGGGCTCCGGCGGCCACAGGGAGGGTCCAGGGGGTCTCAGGGCACTTACCTGGGGTGTCGGGTGCGGCGCTAGCGGAGGATGGCGCGGTAAGGCCCGGAACAAGCGCGCATGCGCAGAGGCAAGCTGGTGCGCATGTTGAGAGGGCCGAAGTGATGCAGGGGGCGGTTAGGCCTGGGACAAGCACACAGGCGCAGAGGACAGGAGGAGTGCATGTTGAGAGGGCTGAGGCAAATGATAGGGCGAGTAGGCCCGGAACCAGTGCTCTTGCGCAACGGGAGCTGAGGGCACATGTGGAAAGCAGGAATGGCATGCAAGCTGCGAATGTGGGAATGCAGCAGCAGGGGAGCTTAGCTGGAGAGCATGTGGGGATGACACGGGCTGGGAACACAAGGCAATTTGTGGGAAGTATGCATGGTGCTGCGTGTGGGGCTCCTATGAACACACAGGGCTTGGTAAACAGGGATGGAATGCATGACAACCAGGGAGTGTGTATGGAGGAAATGATAAAAAGGGCTGTGCAAGCAGCTATGAGTGGCGCAGGTATGATGGCCCGTCCTGGGTTCTGTGACAACGCCTAGGGGGGTCCTGTTCAAGAGGCAATTATTTCCAGGGCAGTGGCAAACGCACTGGGCATGAATATAAGGGGGGTGCAGAGTGGGTCTAGGAGGAGGGCCTCAGTCGGGGACCCTCCAGTGAACCAGATGTCTCCCCAAGTTGTTTTGTCTCCCCAGGCTACACCAGCAGCAGAGATGAGGACACCTGCTGGATCATCCAGTGCGCTGGTGGTGGCGGGGCCCAGCAGGGAACAGCAGAAGGAGACTGACCCAGGCCAGATGACAGCGGCGGACGCCGACAGACCTGCAGTGGGTGAGTCTTTTGTTCTAAACACTACACACGCTGACACTGACACTTCCTCTAGCGGGTCAGGTTCTGAGAGTGGGGAGGACCTAGGGCTAGTGGGAAAAGGGCAGCGTAGGATGTTTAGATGGATCAAAAAGATGGCAGCGAATCAGGCAAAGGGGAGGTCTGTAGGTGCAGGGCAGGCGGAGGGGATAGCAGGGCCGTCGGGGACGGGCCCGAATATGCCCTTGGAGTCACCAATCCCGCGCAAAGTGGCGGCACAGGGAGACACGTATCCCTGCTTGGTGCACTCCCTTTACGGCCATCTCAAGGCTAAAGTTATTAAAAAGATTCAGGAGGGACGCTACGTCAATATTTTTGAGCTATCACTGGATGCGTTCAGGGCCAAAGAGCGGGCCCTGGATGGATCCGGTCCGAAACGGGTGCGTAGGCCAGAAACCTATGAAGAATGGTTGAAATGCTTCAGGGTCCTGGCGTCCTGCTATGTGGATAGGTGGCCCTTACAGGGGCACAACTTGTTCAAATACCAGGACACGATTGAGGACATCCATGTCAGGTTTAAGGAGGGAGTACGACATGGCCTTCAGAAGAAAGATGGTTGGCAACCATCTGCTTCATTTTGGGACACAGGATATGCATCTGTGGTCCAAATTGGGCTTGGAGGGGCCTTCCCCCCTTCCCTCCCCTGCGCGCCAGGTGCAGGGGCGGGTTGGGCAGAAGCAAGGTAGAAGGGGTAGAGAGTGCTGGAAATTCCAGGACAGATTGTGCGACAGAGGGAGCAGCTGTTCCTTTCGCCACATATGCAAGCACTGCGGGGGGCCCCACCCAGGTGTGGAATGCGGAAAAAGAAAGGAGCAGGGACAGGCCAGACCGGCCATTAAGCCGGGAACTGGAGTTAAGGGCCCCAACACCGCTTAATCTGGCAGCCATGATGCCGTGGCTGGCTGATTACCCGGATCAGGAGTCAGCGGTGCTGCTCCGGGACGGGCTGGGTGTGGGCTTTCAGATACCAGTGCGGGGTTTGGTTGTGGGGTCGGGGGTTCATAGGAACCTGAAAACGGCCTATGAGTTCCCACAGGTAGTGAGGGACAAACTGGCTAAGGAGGTTGCGATGGGCCGGGTGTCCGGCCCATTTGCAGTTATGCCCATAGCCGACCTAGTGGTCTCCCCCCTGGGGGTTGTACCTAAAAAAGAGGTAGGAAAGTTCAGGTTGATTCATCACCTGTCCTTCCCTAAGGGCGCGTCGGTAAACGACGCAATTGATCCGGACCTGAGTACAGTGCACTATCAATCGTTTGATGAGGCACTGACGATGGTGCGAGTGAAGGGCCCCGGGGCTGTGATGGCAAAGCTAGACATTGAGTCAGCTTTCAGATTATTGCCACTACACCCCTCTGCCTTTAGGCTTATGGGGATGAAGTTCGAGGGGGCATTCTATGTGGACAGGTGCCTGCCTATGGGGTGTTCGTTGTCATGCTCGTTGTTTGAGTGTTTCAGCACATTCCTTCACTGGGTGGTGACGGTGGCGTCGGGGGGTGGGTCTGTGGCCCACTACCTGGATGATTTTCTGTTGGTAGGGAGAGCGCGAAGCACGGAGTGTGCGCGGCTCATGTCAGTAATGAGGGATATCACAGATAGGTTCGGTGTCCCCCTGGCCGCTGACAAGACGGAGGGCCCTTGCACGTGCCTTACGTTCCTAGGGATAGAGATTGACACGGTCAAGGCTCTATGTAGAATGCCAGACGATAAAGTGGAGCTTATGCGGCACATGGTGCGGCTAGTACGGGGACAGGAGAGAGTGGCTAGAAAGGATGTGCAATCCCTATTGGGTTTGCTGAATTTTGCTGGAAGGGCAATTCCAATGGGAAGAGTCTTTAACAGGCGCCTGGAAGGGCAACTGAAGGGAACAATTGGAAGTGGCAAATGAATCAGAATCTCATCGGAGGTCCGAGAGGATCTGAGTGTGTGGGACACATTTTTGTCACACTTCAACGGGATTTGCCTATGGAGGCACCCGACGGTTTCTAATCAAGTGTTGCATCTGTTCACCGATGCAGCCGGCAGTTTCGGGTATGGTGCATACCTGGTCGGTGAATGGAGTGCGGGGCCATGGCCCCGTGAATGGGTGGAGGCAGGCTGGGTCAAGAACTTGACTTTGCTGGAGCTCTTCCCCATTGTGGCTGCGGTGGAACTTTGGGGAAGGAGGCTGGCAAATAGGTCAGTGGTATTCTGGTCGGACAATCTGAGCGTGGTGTACGCCATTAACAGATTGTCTGCCTCTTCACCGGGGGTAGTTTGCTACTTGAGACACCTGGTGTTGCGCTGCTTGGAGCTCAACATCACGTTCACGGCCGAACACGTCCCGGGGGTGCATAACGTTATCGCTGATGCGCTCTCTCGATTCAACTGGGAGCAGTTTAGGAAGGCAGCGCCCAGGGCCGCGAAGGAGGGTCTAATATGCCCGTCTTTTCTTTGCCAGCTGTTCCAGGCTGGGAGGGGATCCTCCCCCTAATCAGAGCATCGTTGGCGCCAAAGACTTGGTCTGCATACGTCAATCACTGGAATAAATGGGTGGCCTTCTGCCAACAGATGGGAGTGCAGGTGGAAGACGCGTCCAGGGTACAGGTACTGGAATGGTTGGCTCAGTTAAGGACAGGAGGGGCTAGTAAAATGGGTGCAGCAAGCAAACTAGCAGCTTTAGCATTTTTTAATAAGGCATTGGGCTATGCTGACCACTCAAGGTCATTTCTGGTTCGTCAAGTGCTGAAAGGTTGGGGTAGGGTTTCCCCCCGTCCTAAGGATCGGAGGGAGCCCATAACATCGGGCCGGTTATGGGACCTGGCCAGACAATTGCAATCGGCCTGTACATCGGACTATGAAAAACTACTGTTTAGTGCAGCATTCGCGCTGGCTTTTGCGGGGGCATTACGAGTGGGGGAGTTGGTGTCCTCCTCCAAACTTAAAGGGACAGGGGGCATCCTGGCAGAGCACGTGCGTTGCTCGGGAGAGGGGCTCCTCCTGTTCGTTCCTCGGTCCAAAACGGACCAGGAATGTAAGGGGGCATGGCTCCCGCTTCAGAGGCACGCATTTGAGGAATGCTGCCCGGTGCGATGTGTTGAAGAATTTCAAAGGGTAAGACCTCAGAGTAGCAAGCAGTTTTTGGTGCACGAGGATGGCAGCGCCTTGTCGCTTTTTCAGTTTCGCAGGGTACTCACGAAAACGGCAGAGCTGGCGGGGCTGGATCCGAAAAAGATTGCCCCACACTCTTTCCGGATTGGGGCAGCTACCAGCGCGGCGGCGGCTGGGACACCAGCTGCAGAAATTAAAAGGTTGGGTAGATGGAAGTCAACCCAATACAAAAGATACATTAGACCCACGTAGTAAGGGGGGCACACATCCATTAGGGTCGGGTGCCAGGGTATTACGAGTGGGGGGAGGAGGTCTGTAGGGATTGCTTGAAAGGGGCATCACGGGTAATGTGGTTTTGATCTGTTTTTGCCAGGTGTAAGAGGTGGCAATCCCCCTCCAGTTCGGGTATGGATTGTCGGACATTCCTACATCCATTGGGCGTCCATCAGGGCGCTGCGTTCAGCGGAAGGGCAGCAACTTGGATTTGCAACGTCCAGGGCGAACTTCCGATGGTTAGGGCGCAGGGGCCTCACGTGGGCTGATTTGCCGGCCTTATTGCAGGAGGCGCACAAGAGGTGGGGGCAGCCTAATGTGATAGTGCTGCACCTCGGGGGAAATGACTTGGGGTCTCTCCCAGCATTGGATTTGATAAAACGTATGATGGCAGACTTGAAGTGGGTACACACATGGCTTAAAAATGTTAAGTTGGGATGGTCCAATGTGCAAAACACTGGTTATGATTTTATGCGCTAATGTACTGAAACAAATATTTTTATATAAGAAATTTTAAATGGTTGTTGCCAACTTAATATTATTTGTTATATATTGTCGCCACTGTGATGGTATATGAGTTGCTTATCCAAAAATTTGAAAAACTTTGAAAATATTTGAAAGCTGTCTAAATACAAATTAAAATACAATGAATAAAACTGAATGAAACATGAATAAAAGATAATATGTTAAAAATACAAATATTCCTTAATTCTGAAATAAATAGTCAAATCCCCTTATTCCTAAAAGAGATATGGGTTAAAACATCTGTGATTTAAAAAAGTCTGTGATTTAAAAAAGTCCATATATATAAAAAATAATAATAGCAGCCAATAGATCTGGAATTTGATACTTTAGGATTATACTGGGATTTGAAAAAATTGGTCTTTTACAGTTCTATGTAACAGTACCTTAGGTGTTAATCACAGAAAATATTTGTAAGTTCCGTGCATAATCCTGAGTTTGTAGGAGATAATGTTCAATTGAACCGTAGAAAAGCAAAAATTATTTTGATTGTAGTGCCACTGTAGTGCCGCCTGGTCGCAGCCAGCAATCCCACTGGTCCCGGCTCAGATATGCAATGAAAGAAAAGACAGGCGCACAAGGCAAGATTCAAGTGTAGGGTTTTATTATACTAGTGAAACACACGGTTAAAAACACTTACTAGATAAAAGTTAAAAGTCAGCATTGAGAGCATATGCTCATTAGGATTATCGCAGCTCCTGCAGCACCAGGGAGATAGTTGGTCCTTCTCCTCTCCGTTTACGACAAGACTAAGTGGGCGGCGGTGTTCCGGATCCTGTCACCCCAGTCTTAGTAACGCTAGTGCTGAACAGTATTCTTTAACTGCTTTCCTGCTAAGTCTCTTGTTCGGATGCCTCCGAAGGCATCCGAACAAGAGACTTAGCAGGAAAGCAGTTAAAGAATACTGTTCAGCACTAGCGTTACTAAGACTGGAGTGACAGGATCCGGAACACCGCCGCCCACTTAGTCTTGTCGTAAACGGAGAGGAGAAGGACCAACTATCTCCCTGGTGCTGCAGGAGCTGCGATAATCCTAATGAGCATATGCTCTCAATGCTGACTTTTAACTTTTATCTAGTAAGTGTTTTTAACCGTGTGTTTCACTAGTATAATAAAACCCTACACTTGAATCTTGCCTTGTGCGCCTGTCTTTTCTTTCATTGGATGGTCCAATGTGGTCGCACGACTACATTGGCGGTATATTGTGACCCAGAAGGCCGCGTACAATGTACGAAAGAAGGTTAACCGGGAGATGGGAAGGACGGTCACGGCCTTAGGGGGCTTTGTGGTCAGACACGAGCTCTTAACGGCCGACAGGAAGGATCTGTTTCGCCCTGATGATGTCCACTTGACGGATGTCGGGCTGGATATCTTCTTAAAAGACATCAGGGGCGCTTTATTGTTAGTTATATAAAAAAAAAAAAAAAAAAGGTGTTGTAATTGGTTATAGTGTATATAGTTGCCTGTTGGCTTATTATGAGTTTGGCGGCAAGAGTACGCCTGGCTCTTGTGGCGGGTGGTCAAGGCCCTGGGGAGCGGGCACAGAAGGAGAAGAGTGACGGTCAAAAGGGGGAGGGGTTACGCTCGCCCAGGCGCCGGCTTGGGGGGTCCCCTCCCTTACGAATACAGGCTGAAAATCTCTTATTTCCACAGCTCTCTTTTTGTGCCATTGGGCGTGAACAGCCGGGTGTCACGCTGCAAACACCGAAAGGGGCCTTGACCAGCTGCTGATAGGGGTTAGTTTAGGGTGAGATGCCGCCAACGATTGTTAACGAACTTTGTGCCAAGTTTAGAAGTTAATTTATTTGAGTGCCTGCAATGGTATTAAATATCATAGCAGGCACAAGTTAAATCGTTTATGTTTAAATAAACGTGACCGTGACTGGTCTTTGTTTTTTCTCCCAACTGAGTGTCTGGTCTGTTTATTTCTTATAAGATAAGGTTCAAAGCAAGTCGTAAGATGGAATAGGGGGTTAAGACCTTATGAGAGTGGAGGGCCCTCTAGTGGGCCAGTAACAACATTAAGGGATTACCAACTTGAAGTCTGGAGAATGCTAGGGTGTTTTTGTTACAATGTTGCAGGCGAGGAGGGGGTGTTTTGTGCTTACCTTTATAGGGTCCTGCAGCAGTGTATCCGGCCTCTTTCTGTTCCAGACTTCGAGGAGAAAGTTTTCCCCGCCCACCCGGCCCCTTGGGATGAAGAAGAGAGTGGCGGCAGCGATGCGGCAGCATGAGGGTGAGTGAACCCGGCAGGGGTAGGTTTAATTGAGCTAGCCTTTGTAAGCCCGGGTTGTTAATATAGCCACCCACCCACATCAGGAGGGTTGGACGATTCGCCTGATGGGGGGTGCTCTACTGGGTTGGGTGGAGATGCCCTAGCCGGCGGGTGGTCAAGGCCCTGGGGAGCGGGCACAGAAGGAGAAGAGTGACGGTCAAAAGGGGGAGGGGTTACGTCCGCCCAGGCGCCGGCTTGGGGGGTCCCCTCCCTTACGAATACAGGCTGAAAATCTCTTATTTCCACAGCTCTCTTTTTGTGCCATTGGGCGTGAACAGCCGGGTGTCACGCTGCAAACACCGAAAGGGGCCTTGACCAGCTGCTGATAGGGGTTAGGTTTAGGGTGAGATGCCGCCAACGATTGTTAACGAACTTGTTGCCAAGTTTGGAAGTTAATTTATTTGAGTGCCTGCAATGGTATTAAATATCATAGCAGGCACAAGTTAAATCATTTATGTTTAAATAAACGTGACCGTGACTGGTCTTTGTTTTTTCTCCCAACTGAGTGTCTGGTCTGTTTATTTCTTATAAGATAAGGTTTAAAGCAAGTCGTAAGATGGAATAGGGGGTTAAGACCTTAGTCACACATCCCTACATATAGAGCAATACAAGCAATAAGATTCTCACAGGGGAACCTGTTATATGAAGGATCCCAATTAATACAGGTCCCACATTATGATACACAGACATATATAAGGAGTAAAGCTGTAGAGCTATATTAGGCAAAGTCTCATAGGGGTGTTATATCATAGTATGCAGTTTCTATGATACCACAATCAGGCACAAAGGCAAACTCATGATAATATTACCCTTTGTGAAAATCTATACAATGCATACATATTAAGATATGTGGTATATATCTAATGAGAAGTATGTAATAAGAAGGAGAGTGTTCCTGCAGGCAAGTCAGAGCAGAGACATATGGCAACAAATGCCACTGCCCATTTAAAGGGGTTGTGCCTGATTGAAACGTATATACAACATATGTATGTGACAATAAGATTAACTGTAAGCCTAAATTAACTGTTTCTGACTGTCCTATAAGGAAAGGAATGTAACAGCGCATAGGTTGACATCACCCACTATATAGGGTTCAAAGCACCTCACCCAAAACGTAACTGCTTTACAATGCCTAAAGTCAAGCTATAATTAAGTGGTTGCTTAGGTAGAATATACAGATTGGGCATAAATGTTAACAGTACTACATATAACCTTTTGTGTGCAAGGACAATACAGTAAATCTCACTCTCAGTGAACAACTAAGCCTTAAGGTAAAACGGCACATAAGAAATATGTTTTGGCTCCAGAATATGAGAGGCAAATTAACTAAAATGGCAACTGAGCAGCTAAGAAATATTGAAAGACAAGAGAACTGCCACCACAGCTCAAAAGTTGGAATCGTTCCTGACCATGACAAGGAGGGATCCCTCCTGTCAACGAGATCCCAGTCCTTTTAGTGGGGAAGTTCTGCAGTAAGGTCACCCAATTCCTGTTTGAGCAACAGCACGCTGCTCTCTGGAACTGCATGGATGGCCCTTAGAGTGTTCAAAGAGGGGGTGCCATCTAGCACACACCTTCAACCAGATCCCAACATCTAGTGTCTCACTTAACGGAGCCCTGTGATTTGAGGGGGGCTTCCGGTAGAATCGTTCTCCTCAGTATTGATGGCAGTGTGGTCTGTCGTCATCTGACCACCAATTTGACTCGCTCCTTTCATCTTTGTCTGTGACACCTCTAGTTGAACTGTGCCGTGCTGCGCAGGGCCTGTTTGAGTGATGGAGGGCTGTAAGGTATTGTACTGCTGACATAAATCTGACTGTTCTGTCTTCTTGGGCTTAGGGCTCCATTCCTCTGTTTTGCGCCCTTCCTCTGCATCTTGAGACGCGTCTCTTCTCCAGTGAGGCGAGTCTGGTGCACGATGACTGGCAACCTCCTCTGTTTCCCCTGCCAACGGAGCATTCCGTTGCGGGTCCACAGCAGCTCTCAGTTCCCCAATAAGAGAATGCTGATAGATATCCAAGGAGGATAATAAATTGCGCAGCGCAGATTAAATTTGCCTCTCCATAGTGTAGCTGAAGGGGAAGTCAAAGAGCAAAATATGTATCTCTGATAAAAAAATGTGTGGGTGTCTCCCAATATGGCCGCTTACTCCATGCAGCAATCATAGTAAGCTAAAAGGCCTTTGTGCTGTTGCGTTGTCTATTGTTTTGCATTAATGTCCCGTATCATTTGCCCTATGTTCCAGGACTTGTTTAAAGCCAGATATTAGAGAATAAAAAAACCTTAAGGTGCCAAAAAACAGAATTTTTTTTGATCTAACGGCAGGAGCTCTGGAGTGACACGTCTGCCTGCTTCGGCTGCTGGCTTCGCCCCCTTAAAGTGAAGGTAAACTTACCTATATATTGAAATAGAATTCAATTATATGTCACAAATAAATATGAGTTTCATTCATCAACCTGTATGAAATGATCTTAGAAATAAAGTTATAGCCGTATAAAAGCTATATTTTAAGCTGATAACAATCAACCCGTTTTTGTTTTTTTCCTCTTGATCACGTTCTTCAAACTACCAACTGAAATTCTGGCCGTTAGGCGGCCGTGGATCTACGTCACCCGCCTACTATTCAAAAAGCGCATGCGCTACTGTCCTATTCTACATCTTGTACTCCAGAGCGCGCTCCCGTTTGCGCATGCGTAGTAGCTTTAATTCAGACCACCTACAGCAAATATTGTTACAAACGTGTCCGGTCAAAAAAAAAAAAAAAATGCTGATCTCTCAATCGCACAACATAGCACTGAATGAACACTGTATAGTTGTTCCTTCAGCGCTATGTTGCTGTCAGGGTTGGGTGCTGTACTTTAATTTCACCTTACTTATCCTGAAATTGTGCTACTCACAAGACCTTCAGATTGAAGCCTTACTAACTAATTCTTACACGGACTTCTACAAACTAATGTCTGTGTGCACAGCTCACGATAACTGTTTCCTGGCGATCATCCAAGGACTCACCCGGTCTCATACCGGCTCCAGAGGTACCACTGCAGTACTCACCTCGCTAGGAAGGCATTGCTCAAATATGTCCAAGAGACCAGTCACCTCGCTAGGAAGGCATTGCTCAAATATGTCCAAGAGACCAGTCAAATACAAGTTGCCACATCCGATAACGGTAACTCCGCTCTCAGCTGACTCTGTCCCAGGCTATCCTGCACATCACTCGCTTAGCCTGTCAGCAATTCCAGCAAGCTGATTGGACATCGCAAACACACCCCCAGGGACACTGAACGGCTCGCACCAAACGCACTCAGAACAGCCATGCGCAATGCTTACGATCGTCGTGTACGAGCTTTGGAGATGCGCATAGAGCGGGTGGGACCGCTCTATACGTAACAGCCTAAAAAATCCAGAAGCTGAGGTGGGGTGGAGTTTACACGCTAACGGTAGGCAGCTTACTATAGTAAAAAAAAATAGAAATAAGTGATATAAAATTGAATAAATTTAGCGAACAGCTTATTATGTTAGCCAATGATGCATTAATGTCTTGAAAACATGAAAACTTTACCTTCACTTTAATGAAATATTTTGGCTAAAAGCAAACCTTTGTCATGACAATATCATGACCTGTGCTGAAACGTAATATTACCCTATAAAAGGCTAGATTAAAGTGGAGCGTAACCTATAGCACAGGGTGCATTTTCTTTATAAATATAGCGTAAATCTGGTATCAACAGAGAATCTTTAGGTGGCTGACATTTGTTTAACGTGCCCTATAAATTGAATAGATATATTTCACTCATATGTATGCTTGTTACTTGTAAAATAAAGGTTTATTATTTAAATAAATGTTTTAACAGTGAAGTGAAGTAAAGGGAGATTGTATATGACACGTTGTTGGACTGGAAAGGGCTCAAAGGGTGTGTGTGTATTTGTATGTATATAGGTGTATGTATTTAAATATACATTTCAATAAAAAATAGTTTAAACATTAGTGAAGAACTCCACTATTTGACTGGCTTAGAGCACAAGTGATTGCCAACATAACATTTTCAGTACCCCCAATAGAAGTGAGAGATTTAGGTCACTAGCACTATCCATCATCCAGATGTTAGTGTGCCGTAGGCTTTTGCTCGACTGCTAATATATTACTTTTAACATGTAATATGAGAACAAAAATACAAGCGCTATTGATTTAACTTGAGCAGGTTAGTGCAGACGCGGCTCTACATTATGCCAAATAGGCGATGGCCTAAGGCCTCACTCATGATGGGGCCCCACACAAGGGCATAGAAAAAAATCTGCATTTTTTTTTCTTTGGACAAGCAGTTGTTGGTAGCATAGTAGCCAAGCCCACCAGCTTCCTCCAAGCACAGTCATATAGATAATAGTCATAGGCATGAGCAGGGGAGGAATAGAAGTGTCCAGGCACATCATAATGAAGGAACTCATGCTGCAATAAGCCCTGTGTTCAATGACTGCCTATTTTGCAGGAACCAAGTATAGTGTGTGTGTGTAGACATTTATAAGTATGTATGCACCTACACACACTCATCTGGTTGTGAGCTCTAAGTAATATGGAATTTACCTAGCATAAGGAGGCTGTGGGGGAACTTAACATCTGGTCTGTGGTACTGATGTGGCACATACCCTATCTAAAGTGCTTCAGGGAGTCATGTATCTTGTCTGGGGTTAGGATCTAACGTGGCACATATTGGGCATATGAGGAGTGCAGGGGACCATGCATCTAGCCTGATGCAACTGGTCTGAGTATATATCTAGTATAAATGGAGATGTAAGAGAGCTTTGCATTTAGTCCTGGACTCCTGGGTATGATGTGGCATACTTTCAGCATAAAGGGTGCATGGGCCAATGGTCTGGTCTAATGTGGCATATACCAGGCATAAAATATACAGTTGGACAATGCATCTGGTCAGTGATTAGCTGTGGCATATATTTGGCGTAATGGGAGGCAGGAGGTTATGTATCTGTTCTGGGGTCTGATCTGCTGCTCTGGGGTTTACAATGGCAGATGCATAAAGGGAGCAGATATTTAGTCTGGGATCTACTGTATTGCATCTGTTGCTTATGATGGCTGGCAAATACAAGCAAATGGTATATCACATTGTAGGATTTTATAGCTATAGTTTGCATTACATCTTTTTTTAAGCAACCTTGCTTTATGACTTCACCTGTATTATTACATTTAAGAGCCAGCAAGAATATTGAGCCAGCCACATACTTCTTAGGACCCAGACAACTGTGTTTGTGTATAGACACATGTAGAATAATGCAAAAAGTAATGAGACAGAAATCAAATTCTAGGCTCCTTGCATGAAAAATATGGTTTATACAAATAAATATTTGGGCATAATGTTTGCATTTTTTTTCTTTTGTGTGTTACGAGGGGCCTCATATTTTAGTTTTGCCTAAGGCCTCGCTAAGTCTAGAGGCGCCTCTGGGTTAGTGCACAATGATAGATGAGGTCTATGAATACGGCACCACGCCAAAACGCGTAAGACCAGTCAGCCGGTCTTATTACCCTGTTATGAACTTTTAATCTGAATGGAATAAAGATTTGTTTTTATCCTAAGCTGATTGAGACTGACTCCGGATTTCTTTTTCAATATATGCACAATGATATGTTTGTGTTCCACTTGTAGTCTAGCCCAAAATGTCCTACTAGAGAACATGGTATAATTATCTAGCTGAGAAAGATGGCTCTTAGGTTTTTACTCCTGGTTCCTACTTTCTTCTTCTTTATATAACTCTGTACAACCCTCATGGCTAAATCTCAATTTTCATTCTGTCTACTAAGTTTGATATAAATGTGTCAAGCCCTGACAACATTTTACAACACTGTGGTTACTGAAGTTGTGTACATGTGAGACAAACTTCTGCAATAAATACACTAATGGTCCCTGCACAAATAAATCCTAGTGATATTATCTGTTAAAGATGCTTATGAGAACACTTGTTAACAAAGCAAGTTATGCTGTGCCAGTCTCATATCCTGTTTAGCACAAAATGGGTTTGAAAGAGTTTCTTATGAATTCATCCTTCATCTGAGAATGTCTCTTGTAGCTAAGAATACACAAGACTGTCATTTCTAGTTAAGGAGGAAATTTTATAAGCAATGTATAGAACAGTTTTCTCTAATTAGCTCTAATACCATCTACAACAATCAAATAAGATAACTAATAATCAGGGTGCATTTTTGCCCTAGGCAAACAAGGCACTTGTCTATGGCAGCAGATGGGGGGGGGGGGCAGCACATTTTTTGTGGCTGTATTTGTAAGAAGCTTATTTTAGAAGTATGATACAGATATATAATGGGAGATTTTCCCAAGGGGCTTACAGTTTAAGTTTAGGTAGCTCTGAACCTTTCATTTATTTAGCTAGCTATTGCCTTTAGTTCTGTTGGCTTTCATCGCTCAGCACTTGTATTTGGGGAAGTATTGTTTCAATAAATCTGTGTTTGTTTGTATTATATATATATATTTATATATACATATTGCAGCAATAGATTAGATAGATGTGTGTGTGTGTGTGTGTGCAAGTGTTTTGCAAGCCACAAGCCATGGTGAACATTTACTTTGGAAATGCCATGAAAAAAAATAGTATTGCCAAAAAAGGCATAAAACATTGAGGGGTTCAGGGGGGTAGGGGCAGCAGAATTTTGAGTGCCTAGGGCAGCACAAAACCTAAATACTCCACTGCTAGTAATATATGTATTACTAAATACAACACAAGTACAGTGGCACTACAGTGGCTTGCTTTTCTGTAATAATATTATTAAATAAGATGATATATGTTCATCTTAGTAACTGTTTGTTAGAAAAGTGGTGCTGTGCAGTAGGGAATGTAGTACAACAAGAGAGGAAAGAACCTCACAAATGACTGCACCACTAGCACTCTTAGCTTGGACTAAATATGAGAAATTGGAAAATTAAAATATATTTATTACATTTGGGTTATGGAGGATTTAATGTCTTTGGAAATCGCCTTGTATATATGGCAGCATAGAGTAGAGACAAGACGTTACCTCAGCATTGCACTTATAGAATTTCCTCCTCACAGCACAGAATAACAGATTATCTTTAGATTGTAAGTAGAAGTATTCAAACGTATCTAAGTTTAGGCTTAAAGGGGCAGAAAGACAAAATTAAACTTTCATGATTCAGATCGAGCATCAGGGTCGAAACTACAGGGGGTGCAGAGGTCGCAATTGCAACTGGGCCCCCAAGGGTGGGGGCCCAGCTTAAAAAAAAACAAAAAAATGTTGACCTGCTACTGCCTGCACTGATATCATGTGAGTGTGACATGATGCTTCACTAGTGTCTCTGACTACAGGGGTTAGTCTTTCTGTTTTACCCATTGGTGTTTATGTGTGTGTGTGTGTGTGTGTATGTATGTGACTGTGTGTGTATTTATGCATGTACTGTATATGTGTGTATGTTTGTGGAACCAGCAAATTACAGACCTTGTTACTACAGCATGGGGGGTGGTAAACAGTGTCAGTCTATACAGTACCACTATATACAGTACGGGGGGGGCTGGACTATGTCACAGGACTACTGTGGTCACTTTATTAAGTACTGGGGCGGGTAGGGTCAGGCCAGCCATCTCACCCGCAGATTACAGACTGTGTCACTGACTCACTATATACAGTACTGGTGGGTTAAACAGTGTCACTATATACAGTAATAGGGAGTCAGACCATCTCACAGACTGTGGGCACCGGGTACCTCCTTTTGCAGACATGTATCTGTATCTGATTCACATTTTTTTCTGTGTTAAATGTAAAAAAAAAAAAAAAAAAGGATATGTATTAAATTCACCTTTTTTGGTGGGGGTGGGGGGCCTTCTTAGATTCTTGCACCTGGGCCCTGTGGTTTCTAGTTACGCCTCTGTCGAGCATTACATTTTTTTTAAAAACTTTCTAATTTACTTCAATTATCTAAGTTGCTTTATTATGTTGGTATCCTTTGTTGAAAGCATACATAGGTAGGCTCAGGAGCAGCAATGCAGTACTTGGAGCTAGCTGCTGATTGGTACCTGCACATATATATATGCCTCTTGACATTGGCTTACTTTATATGTTTATTAGGCATGGACAAATATTCCTATTCAGCAGGCAGCAGTATTCAGCTCTTTTTGGTGCCAGATTTATTTATGAAACAATGCAACATGCAAATATCTGTGCAAATCCCACTTGCCAAAAATAATTATGGTGCCAAAATTAACCGAAAGCTGCTGCCTATGGCCATATTCAGCATTAGCTTAGTAAATTAATGCCATGCACAAATATTTGCCCATGCCTAGTGTTCTACTAGTTCTCAGTAGTGCATTGCAGCTTCTTCAACAAAGGATAACAAGAGAATTAAGTCAATTAGATAATAGAAGAAAAAATGGAAAGTTGTTGAAAATTGTGTGCACTATCTGAATCATGGAAGAAAAATGTTGGGTTTCATGTCCCCTTTTTTATGCACAGAATAGCTGTAGATAGATTTTAGGGGCTTTTTTTGTTAGAGTTCCTGAATTTGTCCTGGCATCCCTGTAGCAAGACTATTCTGTACATCAACTATCTATTTTGTAATGTAGGATTGTCTCACATTTTGGGGTCCATCACAAGGTTTTATAAATTTTACCAATTGATTTATCTACAAAAATCTCCATTGACTTCAATGGTGAATTCTGTAGAAAAATCATTCAGCTTCTCTAAAGGTTTGTGATGAACCACTTTGTCTTAAACTGTCCCGTCCTTGTCCTGGAACACCCCATCAATTTCATACTTCAAGATATATGTAATAAGTTTATCAAATTCATTTTGGTAGCTCTCATCTTCTCTGGACAGTTATTATTGGAGGAATGCAGTAATAAAACATTCTAATTTAGTTATTATCACTAACTTGTGTCCTGTTTATCACCATTTTACAATGTGACCTGTGTTGGGTGGCTGCTCTAAGGCAGGGCCGTTTGTCATTTTTGTAGTTGCCTTTTTGTAAATTGTACAATGAACAAATGCACCTATGTTCTAGAGCAGCAGAAGAATTTGGCACTCTACACAGAAATGATAATAATAATAGTTACATGAATGACTGTTGATAAACAAGGGATTAAACAGTTAATCTTGTTGTCGCCAGTTGAGTTAGCCAATCAGATGCCGCTTACAAATGGGACGTGCAGTCATAGGAGGCAGGTGAGGCACTGCCGCACCTGCCATTTGGGGCATTTTTAAATTAAAAATACAATTTTATTTAAAAAAAAAAAATCACTATATTGCGCAATAGAGAGGCAGCATAGGGGTTGGGGCTTTCTCTCTATTGTACAATCTTGTAGAATGCTTTGCTACCAATAGACGATCTGCTGCGCCACCCGGTGGTGGTTTGTGCTACAGCGTGGCTAAAAACCTAATAGGAGGCATGATTAATGCAGCCTCTTAGTTTGCTGGGGAGCCAATGAGCGCCAGTTATGTATGTTCTCCTGGTGATTGACAGCACCGGGAGAACTTGACCAGCGACGCTTGGCTCTCCCTGTGCAGTGCGCACGCGCAAAACAACTGTCTTATGCTTTGCCGGGGCAGGGCTTGTAGCTAGGCTCTAGGAAACAGAGTTACTAGAAAGCTCGCACTGCTGCATTGAGAAGTTGGACCCTGCTGACTAGTTCCTGCAGCTGCAACTGCAACCTGAACTTGACTTTAGAATTGTCTATAGGCTGTGTACAACATTATTGTCAGGTGGGTGACAGTCAGAAACAGTTTAGCTTGGCCTGTATAGATTTAAAACATCTGCTGCAGCTTCATCATGTATAGGTTTGCCACCTTTTCCTTAAAAAAATACCAGCCATGGGTGAGGGTGGAGTCACAAGAGGGCGTAGCCAAAAACAAGATGCCAGAGATATGCACAGCTTTACCACACACTGGTTATCCAGTTGGTTAACCTATTGTGTGTCAGCAACCTATATAAAGCTTAACATAGAAACTCCATTAACCCATGTCATGCCAGGGACATGCAGTAAATCATTCTATACAATGTTTCAGTTAACCCATATCATTCCAAGGACCTAACCAGAACATGATAAGACAGGGGTTACTCCTACAGAAACTAAACAGGTTAATTCACACCATGGGGTCACACTCTTTAGACAATTATCCCTGCACAGCCTGTTAGCCTAAAGACTTGCAAAGCATCAATGTACAAGGATCACTGGTACTGAGCCCCACAGGTAACTAATGCTATGGTAATGACCTACAGAGCATCCCAACAGGCTGGTTAACCCATTCCTTGAAACAACAAAGAAATACAGCACAGTCGAAACCCTGCAGACCCTTCTATTCTACACAAGGCACCTATACAGCATCACAGTACAGTGGGTACCCTTCATAGTCTTATAGTTAACCCAGTAAGTACCTGACAGGGAGCCCAGATATATAAACACACACACACATTATATATATATATATATATATATATATATGGCTGGAAGAAGAGACGATCAATCCGGATAAAAAGTAAAATGAAACTTTTATTTTTCAATGCATAGCTATAAAATAACCTCAGAGCCACAGTTCATCTTCAAAGGTGTTGTGTGTCAGATTGGCTTACGCGTTTCGGCATGAGCCGTAATCATAGCCTATACAACCTGACACACTGCACCCTTTTAAATGATTAAAACGTACAGTGATTGGACAATGAGCAACATTTGCATAAACACACCCTTGAATTGCAATAGCAACTGACAGTACTATGTAACCTTACAACAGAGTGTTACAAAATATAAACAGACATTTTCACTTAGATAAATTGTATTGTTGTATAAAGACAACAGCAGCTCAACGGAAGCATCCTAGAGCAATGCAAAAAAAGGATTAGATTTTATTATAATGAGAAGAAAATATAAAATTATAGACACCCACTTACTGGCCAAATATCAAAAATCCATTGTGTTATATATGAAAAATAAATAAATGAATAAGAAAAAAAAAAATTAAAACCGGAAGAAATTAATAATTACTGATTTTGAATACAAAAATCCACAGTGCTATAAATTGATTGTTAAGTATTGATAGTTATAAAGTGAGGTAGTCGTTGTATGTTGCTGTGTGAGACCTAACCCATGTAGTCTAAGCTAATATACAAGTAGATCAATCACTAACAGCTTACAGTAAAACGAATGGTTCTCGAGGGCTAAGCCTGTTCATGCCTAAATCAATATGTACAAAATCTTATTGCCAGAAATTAATTAAATCAAATTCAGAGTTAAGCCCTGAAGGTAACCTCGTCTTTAATCTGAAGATCCAAAACATTTCTTGGCGTTCAAGCCTCTTAGTGCGATCTCCACCTCTACCAATCAATGGTATTTTTTCAATTATGTTACAAACAAAGGTATCAATACTCTTATTGTGGTATTGAAAAAAGTGTTGAACCAGAGGAGTCTTAGCTTTGCCAATATGGATGGTAGAAAAATGTTCTCTAATGCGGAGTTCACATCTCTTGTAGTGAGCCCCACGTGCTGTAGAGAACATGCTGTACATGTACTTAAATAAACCACAAAATTACAAGTACAGTTGAGACAGCTACGAATCTCAAAGTTTTCTCCTGTTACCATAGATTGAAAATGTTCACCTACAAGCGCATGTTCGCAGGGTTTACACCTGCATTTACCACATTGAAACATGCCCTTGTGCTGCAACCAGGTAGAGATTTTGGGTTTTTGTTTAATTACTTCTGATGGTGCTACATAATTCCCTAGTGTCCTAGCTTTTCTGTAAGCACACCTCATGCCTTTATCCACTACCGAGACCAAACGGTCATCAGCCACTAGCATCTTGAAATGTTTACGCACTATATTACACACCTTATTATAGTGTGCACTATAGTTGGTGATAAAAGTAACTCCTTCAAAAGTTTTATTCACTGTCAAATCCTTATCCGCTAACAAAGAATCCCTGTTCAATTGCTGTACCTCTTGTCTAGCTCTCAATACCAAATGTTGTTTATAACCTCTCTCTCTCAATCTACTAAAGAGTTCATCCGCCTCCCTTTCATATTGACCTCTGTTGGTACAATTCCTCTTGGTGCAAATTAATTGCCCCTTTGCCACAGCATGTGGCACATATGAGGGGTGACAACTTTTGGCACTCAG
Source organism: Bombina bombina (assembly GCF_027579735.1). Lineage (NCBI taxonomy): Eukaryota > Metazoa > Chordata > Amphibia > Anura > Bombinatoridae > Bombina > Bombina bombina. The sequence continues at coordinate 461,184,761 of NC_069502.1, read as the reverse complement.
TAGAGAGTTGACCGAGATAGGCTTCCGATACACACTTGTTTCAATCGTTCCATTGGGTAATCCCTTAAGTGTTAAGTCCAGGAAATTGATTGTATCTCGATGATACTCATGAGTGAATCGGAGGCCCAACTCTTGTCATTCAACCATTCCACAAACTGAAGAGCAGATGACTGATCTCCACGCCAAACTAGGAGCAGATTGTCAATGTAACGTCTGTACACACTGATCTGCTCCCTGTATGGGTTGGAGTCTGCAAAGATGTGGGACAGCTCCCACCATCCCATGAAGATGTTTGCATAGGACAGGGCAAACTTAGCCCCCATGGCTGTCCCACACCTCTGCAGATACACCTTCCCATCAAAACTGAAAAAATTATGGGTCAACAAGAAGCTTGCAACTTCCAAGACATACTCCTGAAAACAGGATGTATAGTCTGTATAGTTGAATATAAAGAATTTCAACGCTTCCAAACCCAGGCTGTGTTTAATCGAAGAGTAGAGTGAACTAACATCGATAGTCAGCCAACCAAGTTGCTTTTCCCATTTAACATCTCCAATTACCCTCAAGACATGTTTCTTGTCACAGAGGTAACTGGGTAAGCTCTTAACTAGAAGTTGTAAGACCTCATCCAGCCACATTGAGAGCTTCTCTGACAGGGATCCAATCCCGCTGACTATTGGCCTCCCCTGGACATCGGTCAGTGACTTGTGGACCTTGGGCAGATGATGGAATATAGGCATTCTGGGATGCTCAACATAGAGAAACTCCATGGTGTTACTGTCCAAGATCCCCAAGTCACCTCCCTTGTCCAGGAGATGCATCAACTCTCTCTGATAGCGCATGGTGGGATCACCATGCAATAGCACATAGTTTTCACTGTTATTCAATTGTCTGTGGGCCTCAGAAATATAGTCACTCTTGTTAAGAACAACCACTTATCAGCATTGTGTATTACAATTTCAGTAGAACTTTTAAGCTCTTTCAGAGCCATTTTTTTCCTTATTTGTCAAATTATAAGGCATAGGCAAATCGTCATTTTTAAGTATAGTAAGATCTTTTTCAACCCTGCCAAAGAATTTCTCCAAAGTAGGGCCCCTAGTGTGGATAGGGTAGAATTGAGAGGGTTTTTTAAAACTCCTAATTCTATTAATACCTTCTGTCATACATGTACCACTCCTGCCTTCTTGTTCAAGCTGCTCCAAAGATATCAAGTCACAGCATTCGGCAAATGGCAAATTCACACCTACTTTTTGTCTGACTAGGGAATCATTAGTCAGACCAGAGTCATTCGCGAAATGTTTACGTAAGGTTACATTCCTGATAAATCTGTTGACATCAATCAATGTGTCAAATAGATCAAACTCCGAAGTAGGCGCAAAATTTAAACCATAAGACAAAACCCTGTGCTGTTCTCTGGTGAGATTAAAAGTAGACAAATTGATCACATTGCCGGTTTGTATTTGGATGTCACCTGATTTCTGTTCCCCCTCAGCTGGTAACGTTCCTGAGACATCTTGTGTAACTGCCCCGGCCCTCCCCCTCCCGCGTCCATCCCGTCTATGGGAAAAACCTGCTCTAATATAGCAGAGTTACTTGCCCCTCTGGGGTCAAGCTGTACCTGGGTGGAAAGGGGCTGTTGTGATGTAACACTAGGAACATATTTTGACACTTGCTGTGAGGGAACTCCTGGAGTATGAGACATAATAGGGGTCTTGGGTCTAACAGGCTGATCCGATACAGCTGGGGTCCCTGGTGTATTAACCTTTAGAATACCTGGTTGCTTATTAATAATTTCTTCCCCACTGGAGGATAAGCCCCCATCTGATTGTGACCCTTCCCCATCTGAAAAAGACACTTTTCTGTTCTTCCTAATCCTCTGTCTGCGTCTACGTGCCTTTTTATTGTTAGAATATGCTTTGTTAACCTGTCTTAAATTCCTATTCCAGACATAGACCGTATTACTATTGTAATCGGTTTTATCCCTTAAAATTTTTGAATGCTTAGTGTCCATTACAATTTGTCTTGAATCTGCTATGGTTTTCTGTAACAAGGTATCAAAATTAGAAAAATCTGTATCAGTAATTTGTGTATTTAAAATGAGTTGTAACTCATCCCTTACTACTGGTTTATTTCCATCATCCTTCAAACATGCAAAGGTCACCCCCATCCTCAAAAAACCCTCCCTCAACCCCAATTCTCCTGCAAACTACCGCCCCATATCACTACTTCTGCTAGCTTCTAAAGTCCTGGAAAAACTAGTTTTCGATTGCCTAACACACTTCCTATCCTCCAACTCATTGCTTGACCCCCTGCAATCTGGCTTCCGTCCCCAACACTCAACTGAGACTGCCCTCACCAAGGTTACTAACGATCTTCTTTCTGCTAAAAACAATGGCCACTATTCTATACTTATCTTACTTGACCTGTCTGCTGCCTTTGACACTGTTGACCATCCCCTCCTCTTACGGACTCTCAGCTCCCTTGGGCTCTGTGACATTGCCCTCTCCTGGATCCACTCATCTCTCTAATAGGTCCTTTTCTGTCTCATTTGCTGGTGACTCATCCTCTCCACTGCCTCTGTCTGTTGGAGTACCTCAAGGCTCTGCTCTAGGCCCTCTACTCTTCTCTATTTATACTTCCTCACTGGGTAAACTTATTAGTAGCTATGGCTTCAACTATCACCTCTATGCTGATGATACTCAGATTTACCTATCCACCCCTGCACTCTCTCCTTCTGTCCTTTCCCACATCAGCGGCTGCTTATCTGGCATTTCTTCCTGGATGGCCTCTCACCACCTAAAAATCAACATATTACACTCGACTCCAATCTGTCCTTCATACCCCACATCCAATCGCTCTCTTCATCCTGTCGCAACCGCCTACGCAATATCTCCAAAATTCGTCCTTTTCTGAGTGCTGAAACTACTAAACAGCTAATCCATTCTCTAGTAATTTCCTAGCTTGACTACTGTAACAACCTACTAACTGGCCTTCCTCTCTCCTGCCTCTCCCCCCTTCAATCCATCCTAAATGCCTCTGCTAGGCTAATCCACCTCTCCTGACGCTCTGTATCTGCCGCACCCCTCTGTGAGTCCCTTCACTGGCTCCCCATTCACAGCAGAATTAAATTCAAAATTCTCACTTTGACCTACAAAGCCCTTACCAATGCAGCCCCCCCATACCTGTCCTCACTCATCAACAAATATACTCCAGCTTGTCCCCTAAGATCCAACAACGATCTACTCCTTGCCTCTTATACCATCACCTCCTCTCATGCTAGACTACAGGACTTCTCTCGTGCGGCACCAACCCTCTGGAACGCACTTCCTCGTGCTGTCAGACTTTCCCCCAACCTCTCCTCCTTTAAACGCTCCTTAAAGACCTTCTTGTTCAGGGAAGCCTATAACCAAAACAGTAACTAATGAATTCCACTTGCCTAATAGTTGCCCTTATCTAACTTCACACTAACATCATTCCCACCTTTGCAGTCCCCACCTCCTGTTTCTCCCCCTCCTACCCATTTAGATTGTAAGTTCCCACGGGAACAGGGCTCCCAATTCCTCCTGTATTTGTTTGTTAAATTTTGTCTGGTGTCTCATATTGTACTGTCCTTTTATCTTTGTTACCTATGAACAGCGCTGCGGAATCTGTTGGCGCTTTATAAAGAATAATAATAATAATAATAACATCAATCTCCAATCTCAGTGTTTTTAAAAGAATATTTGTACTGTAAAAGCAATTGCATTAAACGTATAGAACATTCAGTAAGTACTTGGTTCCAAGAGTCAATAAAGTTCTTATCTACTACATCAAAGGTAGGATATTTGTTGATCCTAAGACCTCTCGGTACCATCTGTAATTCAATGTACTTTTCAAATGTCCAAATGTCCCACTGCAATCGCAGCTCTTTTAACAACAGATTCTCCATGCATTCAAACAAGGCAGGTAAACAGAGGTTAGACTTGTCCTCAGAAAAAATTATGTCCATGTCTGCAGAAACATGATCCCTGGCTACTGCTGGTAAAAGTGAAAAGTACTGCTGAACTGTATGATCCATAGCTCTGTAATTAGTACAGGACTTAACTGTGACTTGATATCTTTGGAGCAGCTTGAACAAGAAGGCAGGAGTGGTACATGTATGACAGAAGGTATTAATAGAATTAGGAGTTTTAAAAAATCCTCTCAATTCTACCCTATCCACACTAGGGGCCCTACTTTGGAGACATTCTTTGACAGGGTTGAAAAAGATCTTACTATACTTAAAAAACATAATTTATGCTTACCTGATAAATTTATTTCTCTTGTAGTGTATCCAGTCCACAGATCATCCATTACTTGTGGGATATTCTCCTTCCCAACAGGAAGTTGCAAGAGGATCACCCACAGCAGAGCTGCTATATAGCTCCTCCCCTAACTGCCATATCCAGTCATTCGACCGAAACAAGCCGAGAAAGGAGAAACCATAGGGTGCAATGGTGACTGAAGTTTAATTAAAATTTAGACCTGCCTTAAAAGGACAGGGCGGGCCGTGGACTGGATACACTACAAGAGAAATAAATTTATCAGGTAAGCATAAATTATGTTTTCTCTTGTTAAGTGTATCCAGTCCACGGATCATCCATTACTTGTGGGATACCAATACCAAAGCTTAAGTACACGGATGATGGGAGGGACAAGGCAGGAACTTAAACGGAAGGAACCACTGCCTGTAGAACCTTTCTCCCAAAAACAGCCTCCGAAGAAGCAAAGGTATCAAATTTGTAAAATTTTGAAAAGGTATGAAGTGAAGACCAAGTCGCAGCCTTGCAAATCTGTTCAACAGAGGCCTCATTTTTAAAGGCCCAGATGGAAGCCACAGCTCTAGTAGAATGAGCTGTAATTCTTTCAGGGAGCTGCTGTCCAGCAATCTCATATGCTAAACGGATTATACTACAAAGCCAAAAAGAAAGAGAGGTTGCAGAGGCCTTTTGACCTCTCCTCTGTCCAGAGTAAATAACAAACAGGTGAGATGTTTGGCGAAAATCTTTAGTAGCCTGCAAGTAAAACTTCAATGCACGGACTACGTCTAGATTATGCAAAAGACGTTCCTTCTTTGAAGAAGGATTAGGGCATAATGATGGAACAACAATATCTTGATTGAAACCACCTTAGGTAAAAACCCAGGTTTTGTACACAGAACTACTTTATCTGAATGAAAGATCAGATAAGGAGAATCACAATGTAAGGCAGATAACTCCGAGACTCTTCGAGCCGAGGAAATAGCCATCAGAAAAAGAACTTTCCATGATAGAAGTTTGATATCAATAGAATGAAGGGGTTCAAACGGAACCCCTTGAAGAACTTTAAGAACCAAGTTTAAGCTCCATGGGGGAGCAACAGGTTTAAACACAGGCTTAATTCTAACTAAAGCCTGACAAAATGCCTGAACGTCTGGAACTTCTGCCAGACGCTTGTGTAAAAGAATAGACAGAGCAGAAATCTGTCCCTTTAAAGAACTAGCTGATAGTCCTTTGTCCAAACCCTCTTGGAAGAAGGACAATATCCTAGGAATCCTAACCCTACTCCATGAGTAATTCTTGGATTCAGACCAATGAAGATATTTACGCCAAATCTTGTGGTAAATTTTGCTGGTGACAGGCTTTCGTGCCTGTATTAAGGTATCAATTACTGACTCGGAGAAGCCACGCTTTGATAGGATCAAGCGTTCAATCTCCATGCAGTCAGTCTCAGAGAAAGTAGATTCGGATGATTGAAAGGACCTTGTATTAGAAGGTCTTGTCTCAGAGGCAGAGTCCATGGTGGAAAGGATGACATGTCCACTAGGTCTGCATACCAGGTCCTGCGTGGCCACGCAGGCGCTATCAATATCATCAATGCTCTCTCCTGTTTGATTTTGGCAATCAGATGAGGGAGCAGAGGAAACGGTGGAAACACATAGGCCAGGTTGAAGAACCAAGGCGCTGCTAGAGCATCTATCAGTGCCGCTTCTGCGTCCCTGGACCTGGATCCGTAACAAGGAAGCTTGGCGTTCTGGCGAGACGCCATGAGATCCAGTTCTGGTTTGCCCCAACGGAGAACCAATTGAGCAAACACCTCCGGATGGAGTTCCCACTCCCCCGGATGAAAAGTCTGACGACTTAGAAAATCCGCCTCCCAGTTCTCTACCCCTGGGATATGGATCGCTGATAGGTGGCAAGAGTCTCTGCCCAGCGAATTATCTTGGAGACTTCTGACATCACTAGGGAACTCCTGGTCCCCCCTTGATGGATGATGTAAGCCACAGTCGTGATGTTGTCCGACTGAAATCTGATGAACCTCAGTGTTGCTAACTGAGGCCAAGCTAGAAGAGCATTGAATATTGCTCTTAACTCCAGAATATTTATTGGGAGGAGTTTCTCCTCCTGAGTCCATGAACCCTGAGCCTTCAGGGAGTTCCAGACTGCACCCCAACCTAGAAGGCTGGCGTCTGTTGTTACAATGGTCCAATCTGGCCTGCGAAAGGTCATACCTTTGGACAGATGGACCCGAGATAACCACCAGAGAAGAGAATCTCTGGTTTCCTGATCCAGATTTAGTAGAGGGGACAGATCTGTGTAATCCCCATTCCACTGACTGAGCATGCATAATTGCAGCGGTCTGAGATGCAGGCGCGCAAATGGCACTATGTCCATCGCCGCTACCATTAAGCCGATTACTTCCATGCACTGAGCCACCGTGGGGCGCGGAATGGAGTGAAGAACACGGCAAGCATTTAGAAGTTTTGATAACCTGGACTCCGTCAGGTAAATTTTTATTTCTACAGAATCTATTAGAGTCCCTAGGAAGGAAACCCTCGTGAGAGAAGATAGAGAACTCTTTTCTTCATTCACTTTCCACCCATGCGACCTCAGAAATGCCAGAACTATCTCTGTATGAGACTTGGCAATTTGAAAGCTTGACGCCTGTATCAGGATGTCGTCTAGGTAAGGAGCCACCGCTATGCCTCGCGGTCTTAGAACCGCCAGAAGTGAGCCCATAACCTTTGTAAAAATTCTTGGGGCTGTAGCCAACCCGAATGGAAGAGCTACAAACTGGTAATGCCTGTCTAGAAAGGCAAACCTCAGGAACCGATGATGATTCTTGTGGATCGGAATGTGAAGGTAGGCATCCTTTAAGTCCACTGTGGTCATGTATTGACCCTCTTGGATCATGGGTAAAATGGGTCGAATAGTTTCCATCTTGAATGATGGAACTCTGAGGAATTTGTTTAGGATCTTTAGATCCAAAATTGGTCTGAAAGTTCCCTCTTTTTTTGGGAACCACAAACAGATTTGAATAAAACCCCTGTCCTTGTTCCGTCTGCGGAACTGGATGGATCACTCCCATTACAAGGAGGTCTTGCACGCAGCTTAGGAATGCCTCTTTCTTTATCTGGTTTGCAGATAATCTTGAAAGGTGAAATCTCCCTTGTGGGGGAGAAGCTTTGAAGTCCAGAAGATATCCCTGAGATATGATCTCCAACGCCCAGGGATCCTGAACATCTCTTGCCCACGCCTGGGCGAAGAGAGTCTGCCCCCTACTAGATCCGTTGTCGGATAGGGGGCCGCTCCTTCATGCTGTCTTGGAGGCAGCAGCAGGCTTTCGGCCTGCTTGCCCTTGTTCCAGGACTGGGTAGGTTTCCAGGCCTGCTTAGATTGAGGAAAAGTTCCCTCTTGTTTTGAAGTAGAGGGAGCTGATCCTGCACCTGCCTTGAAATTTTGAAAGGCACGAAAATTAGACTGTTTGGCCCTTGATTTGGCCCTGTCCTGAGGAAGGGTATGACCCTTACCTCCAGTAATGTCAGCAATAATTTCTTTCAAACCAGGCCCGAATAAGGTCTGCCCCTTGAAAGGAATGTTAAGTAATTTAGACTTTGAAGTCACATCAGCTGACCAGGATTTAAGCCATAGCGCCCTACGCGCCTGGATGGCGAATCCGGAATTCTTAGCCGTTAGTTTAGTCAAATGAACAATGGCATCAGAAACAAATGAGTTAGCTAGCTTAAGTGTTCTAAGCTTGTCAATCATTTCAGTCAATGGAGTTGTATGGATGGCCTCTTCCAGGGCCTCAAACCAGAACGCCGCCGCAGCAGTGACAGGCGCAATGCATGCAAGGGGCTGTAAAATAAAAACCTTGTTGAATAAACATTTTCTTAAGGTAACCCTCTAATTTTTTATCCATTGGATCTGAAGAAGCACAACTGTCCTCAACCGGGATAGTGGTATGCTTTGCTAAAGTAGAAACTGCTCCCTCCACCTTAGGGACTGTCTGCCATAAGTCCCGTGTAGTGGCATCTATTGGAAACATTTTTCTAAATATAGGAGGTGGGGAAAAGGGCACACCGGGTCTATCCCACTCCTTACTAATAATTTCTGTAAGCCTTTTAGGTATTGGAAAAACATCAGTACTCACCGGCACTGCATAGTATTTATCCAGCCTACACAATTTCTCTGGCACTGCAATTGTGTCACAGTCATTCAGAGCAGCTAATACCTCCCCAAGTAACACACGGAGGTTCTCAAGCTTAAATTTAAAATTAGAAATCTCTGAATCAGGTCTCCCCGATTCAGAGACGTCACCCACAGACTGAAGCTCTCCGTCCTCAGGTTCTGCATATTGTGACGCAGTATCAGACATGGCTCTTACAGCATCTACGCGCTCTGTATCTCGTCTAACCCCAGAGCTATCGCGCTTGCCTCTCAATTCAGGCAATCTGGTTAATACCTGTGACAGGGTATTTTTCATAATTGCAGCCATGTCCTGCAAAGTAATCGCTATGGGCATCCCTGATGTACTTGGCGCCATATTAGCGTGCGTCCCTCGAGCGGGAGGCGAAGGGTCCGACACGTGGGGAGAGTTAGTCGGCATAACTTCCCCCTCGACAGACCCCTCTGGTGACAATTCTTTTATAGATAAAGACTGATCTTTACTGTTTAAGGTGAAATCAATACATTTATTACACATTCTCCTATGGGGCTCCACCATGGCTTTTAAACATAATGAACAAGTAGTTTCCTCTGTGTCAGATATGTTTGTACAGACTAGCAATGAGACTAGCAAGCTTGGAAAACACTTTAAACAAAGTTAACAAGCAATATAAAAAACGTTACGGTGCCTTTAAGAGAAACAAATTTTGGCAAAATTTGAAATAACAGTGAAAAAAGGCAGTTACACTAACAAAGTTTTTACAGTGTATGTAACAAGTTAGCAGAGCATTGCACCCACTTGCAAATGGATGATTAACCCCTTAATACAAAAAACAGATTAACAAAACGAAAAATATGTTTTTTAAACAGTCATAACAACTGCCACAGCTCCTACTTTTGAAGCCTTTTGAGCCCATCAGAGATGTCCTATAGCATGCAGGGGACTGCTGAGGGAAGCTGAATGTCACAGTTTGTAATTTTAACTGCACCAACTGTAACTTTTATACTATAACAGTGGAAAGCCTCTGTTTCTAGGCAAAAATAAAGCCAGCCATGTGGAAAAAACTAGGCCCCAATAAGTTTTATCACCAAAGCATATATAAAAATTATTAAACATGCCAGCAAATGTTTTATATTACACTTTTATAAGAGTATGTATCTCTGTTAATAAGCCTGATACCAGTCACTATTAAATCACTGCATTTAGGCTTAATTTACATTAATCCGGTATCAGCATTTTTCTAGCAAGTTCCATCCCTAGAAATATGTTTACTGCACATACCTTATTGCAGGAAAACCTGCACGCCATTCCCTCTCTGAAGTTACCTCACTCCTCAGAATATGTGAGAACGGCAATGGATCTTAGTTACTTCTGCTAAGATCATAGAAATCACAGGCAGATTTTTCTTCTAATGCTGCCTTTGATAAAACAGTACACTCCGGTACCATGTAAAAATAACAAACTTTTGATTGAAGTTAAGAAACTAACTATAATACACCACTCTCCTCTTACTACGTCCATCTTTGTTGAGAGTTGCAAGAGAATGACTGGATATGGCAGTTAGGGGAGGAGCTATATAGCAGCTCTGCTGTGGGTGATCCTCTTGCAACTTCCTGTTGGGAAGGAGAATATCCCACAAGTAATGGATGATCCGTGGACGGGATACACTTAACAAGAGAAATGACGATTTGCCTATGCCTTATAATTTGACAAATAAGGAAAAAATGGCTCTGAAAGAGCTTAAAAGTTCTACTGAAATTGTAATACGCAATGCTGATAAGGGGAGATCAGAGGTTGTTCTTAACAAGAGTGACTATATTTCTGAGGCCCACAGACAATTGAATAACAGTGAAAACTATGTGCAATTGCATCGTGATCCCACCATGCGCTATCAGAGAGAGTTGATGCATCTCCTGGACAAGGGGGGTGACTTGGGGATCTTGGACAGTAACACCATGGAGTTTCTCTATGTTGAGCATCCCAGAATGCCTATATTCCATCATCTGCCCAAGGTCCACAAGTCACTGACCGATGTCCAGGGGAGGCCAATAGTCAGCGGGATTGGATCCCTGTCAGAGAAGCTCTCAATGTGGCTGGATGAGGTCAACCTCTAGTTAATAGCTTACCCAGTTACCTCTGTGACACGAAACATGTCTTGAGGGTAATTGGAGATGTTAAATGGGAAAAGCAACTTGGTTGGCTGACTATCGATGTTAGTTCACTCTACTCTTCGATTAAACACAGCCTGGGTTTGGAAGCGTTGAAATTCTTTATATTCAACTATACAGACTATACATCCTGTTTTCAGGAGTATGTCTTGGAAGTTGCAAGCTTCTTGTTGACCCATAATTTTTTCAGTTTTGATGGGAAGGTGTATCTGCAGAGGTGTAGGACAGCCATGGGGGCTAAGTTTGCCCCGTCCTATGCAAACATCTTCATGGGATGGTGGGAGCTGTCCCACATCTTTGCAGACTCCAACCCATACAGGGAGCAGATCAGTGTGTACAGACGTTACATTGATGATCTGCTCCTAGTTTGGCGTGGAGATCAGTCATCTGCTCTTCAGTTTGTGGAATGGTTGAATGACAACGAGTTGGGCCTCCGATTCACTCATGAGTATCATCGAGATACAATCAATTTCCTGGACTTAACACTTCAGGGATTACCCATACCCAATGGAACGATTGAAACAAGTGTGTATCGAAAGCCTATCTCGGGCAACTCTCTACTGAGTGCCAAAAGTTGTCACCCCTCATATGTGCCACATGCTGTGGCAAAGGGGCAATTCATTTGCACCAAGAGGAATTGTACCAACAGAGGTCAATATGAAAGGGAGGCGGATGAACTCTGTAGTAGATTGAGAGAGAGAGGTTATAAACAACATTTGGTATTGAGAGCTAGACAAGAGGTACAGCAATTGAACAGGGATTCTTTGTTAGCGGATAAGGATTTGACAGTGAATAAAACTTTTGAAGGAGTTACTTTTATCACCAACTATAGTGCACACTATAATAAGGTGTGTAATATAGTGCCTAAACATTTCAAGATGCTAGTGGCTGATGACCGTTTGGTCTCGGTAGTGGATAAAGGCATGAGGTGTGCTTACAGAAAAGCTAGGACACTAGGGAATTATGTAGCACCCTCAGAAGTAATTAAACAAAAACCCAAAATCTCTACCTGGTTGCAGCACAAGGGCATGTTTAAATGTGGTAAATGCAGGTGTAAACCCTGCGAACATGCGCTTGTAGGTGAACATTTTCAATCTATGGTAACAGGAGAAAACTTTGAGATTCGTAGCTGTCTCAACTGTACTTGTAATTTTGTGGTTTATTTAAGTACATGTACAGCATGTTCTCTACAGTACGTGGGGCTCACTACAAGAGATGTGAACTCCCGCATTAGAGAACATTTTTCTACCATCCATATTGGCAAAGCTAAGACTCCTCTGGTTCAACACTTTTTTCAATACCACAATAAGAGTATTGATACCTTTGTTTGGAACATAATTGAAAAAATACCATTGATAGGTAGAGGTGGAGATCGCACTAAGAGGCTTGAACGCCAAGAAATGTTTTGGATCTTCAGATTAAAGACGAGGTTACCTTCAGGGCTTAACTCTGAATTTGATTTAATTAATTTCTGGCAATAAGATTTTGTACATATTGATTTAGGCATGAACAGGCTTAGCCGTCGAGAACCATTCGTTACTGTAAGCTGTTAGTGATTGATCTACTTGTATATTAGCTTAGACTACATGGGTTAGGTCTCACACAGCAACATACAACGACTACCTCACTTTATAACTATCAATACTTAACAATCAATTTATAGCACTGTGGATTTATGTATTCAAAATCAGTAATTATTAATTTCTTCCGTTTTTAAAAAAAAATAATGTTTTATTCATTTATTTATTTTTCATATATATATTGATATTTGGCCAGTAAGTGGGTGTCTATACTTATATATTTTCTTCTCATTATAAGAAAATCTAATCCTTTTTTTGCATTGCTCTAGGATGCTTCTGTTGAGCTGCTGTTGTCTTTATACAACAATACAATTTATCTAAGTGAAAATGTCTGTTTATATTTTGTAACACTCTGTTGTAAGGTTACATAGTACTGTCAGTTGCTATTGCAATTCAAGGGTGTGTTTATGCAAATGTTGCTCATTTTGCTCATTGTCCAATCACTGTACGTTTTAATGATTTAAAAGGGTGCAGTGTGTCAGGTTGTATAGGCTATGATTACAGCTCATGCCGAAACGCGTAAGCCAATCTGACACACAACACCTTTGAAGATGAACTGTGGCTCTGAGGTTATTTTATACCTATGCATTGAAAAATAAAAGTTACGTTTTACTTTTTATCCGGATTGATCGTCTCTTCTTCCAGCCATCTATTGCTCATTGCCAGAAGATCTTTTCGGATATCGGGACTGCCAGTCGGTACCCATTGGATAAGCCCCCTAATGTGACAGCTCCACCGTGATAGTGGTGACGTTTCTGGAGGACGCCGAACGCCGACACAAGGTACAGCGGGTTAGATACTCCAAATGGATCACGCAGCTTCAGGGGCAGTAAAACCGTGAGTAGGCTCGGTTGATACCGGGCTATCCGCTGGGGAGCCGGAGTGGAGTCTATAGTGGAGATACGTCAGGTGAGCTTTGTCACACTGTGTATGGGATTCATGTCACTCCATTGGGATACATTACTTTGAGCCAAGAGGACTGGTTGAGTACTGCTTGTTTTCACAGCAGCATTCTTTATATACAATAATTTAAACTTGCTATTAAGCACTTTCAGCTAATCAGCAATTCTTGTGACTTTATATATATATATATATATATATATATACATACAAATTACATAATTTAGATACAAAATAAATAATAGTATACTAGTGTTTTTATTGCACATAATTACACACACTACGATGAGTTAAATGTCTCTTTTAGGAGCCTGTAATTACATATAAAAGCACACAGACTATTTATGTCACCAATTGTAAACTTTTCCTTTAATTTGGGACAAATCTGATAAGTTATAATATATATGGTGCTGTATTCGGCCCCTGAGTTGGGTACTATGACCCCACACATGGGTATGGTAGCAGAGGGTCACGTGAGCCACGGAGCTCTAGGTATTATAGCAGAAATAACCCTTACCCGAATGTGGACCTCCTTATTCAAGTGCCTTCATGCATTGTGGGACAAAGCCCAGTCCGGCGGTCCCTGATTCCACCTTAGGTTCATGTAGGACGGTGCCGGGACAAGATTCCCAACCTCAGGACAGACTAGGGTTGCCACCTTCAATACAGAAAAATAAGGGACGCCCCCCCCCCGGTTTTAGGCATTTTTTTATCCATAATATTTTTTTGGTCAGGGTGTAACATGACATATTTTGATTTTTCATGCAATTAAATTAGTGATTCTCTGGCCAACTAAGGATGATATTTATACTAGTTTATGCTGGAAAAAAAAAAAACTAGGAAAGTGTTTATTCTCTAACGTTAGTGGCAGATCCTGACTAGTGCTCAGTCAGTGGCAAATCCTGATTAGTAGTCAGAAGCAGATCCTGACTAGTAGTCAGAAGCAGATCCTGACTAGTACTCAGTCAGTGGCAGATCCTGACTAGTACTCAGTCAGTGACAGATCCTGACTAGTAGTCAGAAGCAGATCCTGACTAGTAGTCAGAAGCAGATCCTGACTAGTACTCAGTCAGTGACAGATCCTGACTAGTAGTCAGAAGCAGATCCTGACTAGTACTCAGTCAGTGGCAGATCCTGACTAGTACTCAGCCAGTGGCAGATCCTGACTAGTACTCAGCCAGTGGCAGATCCTGACTAGTACTCAGCCAGTGGCAGATCCTGACTAGTACTCAGTCAGTGACAGATCCTGACTAGTACTCAGTCAGTGACAGATCCTGACTAGTAGTCAGAAGTAGATCCTGACTAGTAGTCAGAAGCAGATCCTGACTAGTACTCAGTCAGTGGCAGATCCTGACTAGTACTCAGCCAGTGGCAGATCCTGACTAGTACTCAGCCAGTGGCAGATCCTGACTAGTACTCAGCTAGTGGCAGATCCTGACTAGTACTCAGCCAGTGGCAGATCCTGACTAGTACTCAGCCAGTGGCAGATCCTGACTAGTACTCAGTCAGTGTACTCAGTCAGTGGCAGATCCTACAACAATCTTATTAATAAGAAGTATTTTTGGATGAAACCACTGAGAATCAATTCATCCTACTGCTCAGCAGTATTATTAATTAATTATCTCCCATTGATTCTGGACGGGTTTTATCTAAAAAAACTTCTCTTGTTAACAAAATTGTTGATGTGTGATCCTTAAAAGTATGAATGTGTAACTAACATCCTGATCCAAGGAACTTGGCAAAGCTTCTTCATTGATGGTGCACAGTCACTGCTGCTTAGCAATAACCATATTGATAACAGAGCACTCATAACAGCTGCCCAGATCCTTCCTGGCCCCTGCCTGTCACAGCACACAGCCAGCCACTGACTTGGTGCACTTATGCACTAGTTTTGCAGCAAATTATCTTTATACTTATAGACTACAGTTATTATTTAATAACCACTGACCTGTCCTCAGTGCAAGATGTTGTCAACTGCCATTTGCGATTAAGTTCAGAGACAGACAGACATGATGACATCACTCCCCACCTGACACAGCACAAGTCCGGTCGTCCAGACCAGTAAAACCACCGGCACCCCAAGACTCAGGCCTCCAAAGCTAAAGTCCAATCCAGGAATGCAGACTGCTGTGCTGCCTGTCACTCACAGTGACACTGTGCGTGAGTGATTACTTTAAAAACTCCGACACAGATACAAGTCAGAGACTCTGACAGTGACAGACAGAGCCAGCAAACCAATCATCGCAGCCTCCACAGCTGCTTCCCTGGTAACAGCGCCAGCAAACCAATCATCGCAGCCTCCACAGCTCAGCTGCTTCCCTGGTAACAGCGCCCGCCGCTAGCAAACCATTCGCAGCCGCCCTCAACACAACATCTTACCTGGTAACAGCTTCCCTGGTAACATACCTGACGTCAGACCACAGTCTGAGTCAGGACGGACTCTTCTCAGCAGTCGGTCAGAGTCGAGTTGTTAAGTAGTCGACGCAGGTGACGGTCGCAGGCAGTGCTAGCGCAGGAAGAAAATTAGTAACTTCAAATACGGGACAAACCCCGTCCCGTATTGATTCAATACGGGACGCTGTATTTTAACCTGAAATACGGGACGATTCCGTATTTCAAGGGACGGGTGGCAACCCTAGGACAGACATCCCACAACACACAGACCCCTGTGCCAGTCTAGGTCCCTGCCATTACCCTACCACAAACCACGCATGCGCTATTGATAGCTCTCCATAGCAAAGGAATTAGGGGAAGTTGAGTCCAAAGTACCAGTCTAGCTAGCGATTAGCAAATGAGGTGGTTAGTTAAACTACAACTCCCAGAATGTATTGCGTAGAACAACCGGGAGTCGAGAGATGTAGTTTTTTAATGTAAAAGCTCACGTCATAGTGCAGCTACAGTAAGTGGGTTGTTTTCCAGGGAGATAGATAGTAGACTCCGGAAGCCAGGAATTAGAATTTTAAAATACCGGCTTTTACATTGCTGGTATCTGAAGTGATGTGGGTCCCGCATTCTTATAAGTCGAGACTAATTTTAGAACACCGGCACCGGCTCCTAATCACAGATTACCAGCTGTGCCGGTAAAATACCGACGTGGCAACCCTAATCATGTACGGTGCTGTTGTTTAGGTGGTAAATGAGAGGACAGAGCTGCAGGGAACATGGTGCGTAGTTTCACTCTGGCAGTAAAAAAGATTTACTGCATGACTGTTTCTTCTCTTGACCCCTGAAAGCACAAATCGTAATTAATTAAATCCTAAGAGCTGAAAACCCGGACAGCCTGCTACTGAGAGAATGGCAGGAATGCAAGCCTTAATCTCTTCTCTTTCAGCTCTGTAGCAGGCTGTCAGGATTTCAGCTGTTAACTTTCACTTTCGCCTTTGCTCCTGCGAGTCCAAGTGTCCATATTTGCATAAGAGATATGATTGGACATTTAAGCAGGTAAAAAGATATATATTAAAAAATGTCAAATATATAATAATCTGTCATCAAAGCTGGCAGGAGGGGAAAAGGTACAAGTAATGGTGTTTGTGATGTAGAGTCTTTCTGATAGTGTGTGAAATTGTTGAAATATATTATACCTACATCTGAAAACAGACTTTCTTGCAAAGACAAAGACTGATAAAACTTCAATTTTTGGTTGTGCTTGTGTCCCCTGGGCTGTTTGTGTCCCTGGTCTGTTTGTGCACCTGGGCTGTTTGTGCACCTGGGCTGTTTGTGCACCTGGGCTGTGTCATTCCAAAGAGTTGGTTTATGGAAAAAAGTTCCAGTTACTAACTATATTATGAAAATACTAGTTGTACCTCTAAAACCAAAAGTCTTCACATTGTAGATTGTGAAACTGAGGTAAGAAAATTAATTTTATGAATTAGATATTCTGAGATGTGATGGAATCTTTTTTTTTTTTTAATGCTAAAGCAACTGATGCTTTCCTACTTCTATGTCCTTGCAGTTAATGTTCTTAAAGGGACATGGCACTCAAAATATACTGCAATTCACGTTTACAATCAGCATTGATTAAAAACATATTTTCTCTCGCACACACTCTCTACTCTCTGTACATCTCTCTCTCTACTCTCTGCAGGGATAGGCAAGGTGTCCGTACACGGACACTGGTGTCCGTGACTAGCCCTTGCAGTATCCGCCACAACCTTAGTATATCTTTTCTTTCGGATTAAATAATAGGAATAAAAACAAATACGTAGTGTAAATAAAGTAAGTGGCTTGTCAAGAGACTGCTAGTGATATTGGGTGCTAAGTTATGGAATAAATAAAGCCTGAGTGAAATACTGGATGTATCTGCATCTGTATATAACACCCAGCTCTATACAAAGACACAGAAGTGACACTGGCTCATCTGTATAGCCAGAGGAGGGCTGGTTATAGAATCAGTGGTAACAGCATCAGTATAATAACACCCAGCATTATATAATGACACATTAGTGACAATGGCACATGGGTATAGCCAGAGGAGGGCAGGTTATAGGGCCAGTGGTATCTGCATCAGTATAATAACACCCATCACTATATAATGACACAGTAGTGACACTGGCACATGGGTATAGCCAGAGGAGGGCTGGTTATAAGATCAGTGGTATCTGCATTAGTATAATAACACCCTGCACTATATAATGACACAGTAGTGACACTGGCACATGGGTATAGCCAGAGGAGGGCTAATTATAGGATCAGTGGTATCTGCATCAGTATAATAACACCCAGCACTATATAATGACACAGTAGTGACACTGGCACATGGGTATAGCCAGAGGAGGGCTGGTTATAGGATCAGTGGTATCTGCATCAGTATAATAACACCCAGCACTATAAAATAATGTTTTTAATTTCAAATGTACCTTGGTGTCCTTCACTAAGGTCTGTACTTTGGAAAATGTCCGCAACAGCCTTTGTCTGTGCCTATCCCTGACTCTCTGTATCACTCTCTACTCTCTGTACATCTCTCTCTCTCTATCACACTCTCTCTACATATCTCTCTCTCTACTATCTGTACATCTCTCTGTCTCTACTCTCTGTATCACACTCTCTCTACATATCTCTCTCTACTCTCTGTACATCTCTCTCTCTACTCTCTGTATCTCTCTCTCTACATCACACTCTCTCTACATATCTCTCTCTACTCTCTGTAACACTCTATCTACACATCTCTCTCTCTATTTATCTCTCTCTACTCTCTGTACATCTCTCTCCTCTCTGTATCACTCTCTCGCTACACATCTCTCTCTCTATACATCTCTCTCTCTACTATCTGTACATCTCTCTCTCTCTACTCTCTGTATCTCTCTCTACTCTCTGTATCTCTCTGTATTACTCTCTGTACATCTCTCTCTACTCTCTGTATCTCTCTCTCTATATATCTCTCTCTACTCTCTGTACATCTCTCTCTACTCCTTGTACATCTCTCTCTACTCTCTGTATCTCTCTCTACTCTCTGTATCTCTCTCTACTCTCTGTATCTCTCTCTACTCTCTGTACATCTCTCTACTCTCTGTACATCTCTCTCTCTACTATCTGTACATCTCTCTCTCTACTATCTGTACATCTCTCTCTCTCTACTCTCTGTATCTCTCTCTACTCTCTGTATCTCTCTGTATTACTCTCTGTACATCTCTCTCTACTCTCTGTATCTCTCTCTCTATATATCTCTCTCTACTCTCTGTACATCTCTCTCTACTCCCTGTACATCTCTCTCTACTCTCTGTATCTCTCTCTACTCTCTGTATCTCTCTCTCTACTCTCTGTATCACTCTCTCTCTACACATATCTCTCTCTCTATTCTCTGTACATCTCTCTCTACTCTCTGTATCACTCTCTCTATATATCTCTCTCTACTCTCTGTACATCTCTCTCTACTCTCTGTATCACTCTCTCTCTACACATCTCTCTCTATCTCTACTATCTGTACATCTCTCTCTACTCTCTGTATCACTCTCTCTCTCTCTCTATATATATATATATATATCTACTCTCTGTATCACTCTCTCTACACATCTCTCTCTCTACTCTCTGTATCACTCTCTATTCTCTGTACATCTCTCTCTCTCTACTCTCTGTACATCACTCTCTGTATCACTCTCTCTCTACACATCTCTCTCTCTGTATCTCTCTCTACTCTCTGTACATCTGTCTCTCTACACATCTCTCTCTACTCTCTGTATCACTCTCTATTCTCTGTACATCTCTCTCTCTACTCTCTGTATCACTCTCTCTCTACATATCTCTCTCTACTCTGTACATCTCTCTACTCTCTGTATCACTCTCTCTCTCTGTACATCTCTGTATCTCTCTCTACTCTCTGTACATCTCTACTCTCTGTATCACTCTCTATTCTCTGTACATCTCTCTCTCTACTCTCTGTATCACTCTCTCTCTACATCTCTCTACCTCTCTCTACTCTCTGTATCACTCTCTCTCTGTATCTCTCTCTACTCTCTGTATCACACTCTCTCTACACATCTCTCTCTCTGTATCTCTCTCTACATGTCTCTCTCTACTCTCTGTATCACTCTCTACTCTCTGTACATCTCTCTCTACTCTCTGTACATCTCTCTCTCTACACTCTGTACATCTCTCTCTCTCTCCTCTCTGTATCACTCTCTACTCTCTGTACATCTCTCTCTCTCTACTCTCTGTATCACTCTCTACACATCTCTCTACCTCTCTCTACTCTCTGTATCACTCTCTCTCTACACATCTCTCTCTCTCTGTATCTCTCTGTACATCTCTCTCTACTCATCTCTCTCTCTCTGTATCTCTCTCTACATGTCTCTCTCTCCTCTCTGTATCACTCTCTACATCTCTCTCCTCTCTGTACATCTCTCTCTCTCTACTCTCTGTATCACTCTCTACACATCTCTCTCTACTCTCTGTACATCTCTCTACTCTCTGTATCACTCTCTCTCTGTGTATCTCTCTCTACTCTCTGTATCACACTCTCTCTACACATCTCTCTCTCTCTGTATCTCTCTCTACTCTCTGTACATCTCTCTCTCTCTAGTCTCTGTACATCTCTCTCTCTCTACTCTCTGTATCACTCTCTACACATCTCTCTCTCTCTACATCTCTCTCTCTACTCTCTGTATCACTCACTCTCTCTCTACATCTCTCTCTCTCTACTAAGAACAGCCATGCAGCACCACCCACAGAATCGAGAAAGCGCTATCGATCTGTCAATCCTTTCAGTGTCCGGGCCAGGTGAGGTTTCCCGTGTTGAGTCAAATTAAGCCGCAGGCTCCACTCCTGGTGGTGCCCTTCCGTCAATCTCTGTATCACTCTCTCTCTCTACATGTCTCTACTCTCAACATTTCTCTCTGAATCTCTCTCTCTCTGCACTCTCTGTATCTTTCTCGCTCTCTCTCTGTATCTCTCTCTTTTTTTCCCCTCTCTGTCTCTCTCTCTCTCTGTTCTCTTTCTCTCCTCTGTCTGTTCTCTCTCTCACAGAAAATGCCTACGGCAGCAGGAGCCGCAGAGTTAGCAATATACTTACCTTACAGATACGGTGAGTTTAACATCATTTTTTACGAAATGATGACTGAAGCTAATGCTTATTTTTAGTGATGGTAAATCCTAACGTTTGTTATACGCTTGAGTTTACCATCACTTTAAAGTTGTGTGCTCTATCTGAACTATCAAAGTTTAATTTTGATTTCATTACACCCATAGCATATTTCATAACAAGCACACTGGACAGATTTACTTACAGCAAAAACAGGCAAAATACGAAGGTGTATGCGGTTTTATTTTCCTTAATTAGACAGACATTATAATCTGTATGGAGACAGTTAGAAAAGTAGTGGTAAAAAAAATAACGCTCTTCTAAAAGACTGTCATCGCAGAATATTTCTTTCTATGATCAATGGATAGGAGCGTCAGTGCACATTATGTAATTTGAATTGAATAAAAGGGCAATCAAAATTAAAACCATTCTGTATGAGTTGTCCAACCTAAACCAAAGGGCCACAGTACCTCAATACATTTTATTTTGCCTTCCATATTTATAAAGTGAATTCTGAGTGTATTGAACTGAAGTGTAACTTGCCACTACTATCTTTTATTTGCATTTTTACTATTTAAAGGGAAACAAAAAAATGATTTCCTGTTTCAGATAGAGAATTCAATTTTAACCCCTTAACGACCAAGGACGTGCAGGGTACGTCCTCTTAAAAAAGTCACTTAACGACCAAGGACGTACCCTGCACGGCCTCGGTTTGGAAAGCAGCTGGAAGCGATCCTGATCACTTCCAGCTGCTTTCCGGTTATTGCAGGATGCCTCGATATCGAGGCATCCTGCAATAACAATTTTTGCCCCTCCGGTGCAGAGAGAGCCACTCTGTGGCCCTCTCTGCACCAGACATCGATGGCCACATTCGTTGGTGGGTGGGAGCGGAAGTGGGCGGCCATCGATGGCTTCTTAGTAAGAGAGGGGGGCTGGATCGGGGGCGGGGTCGCCGGGGCGCGCGCGCGTGCACAGGGGGGCGGCGGGAGGGTGCGTGCACGGGGAGGGAGCGGGTGGGAACCGCTTACACTACAGAAACTATTTTTTTGTTAAAAAACATTTTTATATGCAAACTGGGTACTGGCAGACAGCTGCCAGTACCCAAGATGGCCCCCAATAAGGCAGTGGGGAGGGAGTAGAGAGCTGTTTGGGGGGGATCAGAGAGGTTGGGGGCTAAGGGGGGATCCTACACAGCAGCATATGTAAATATGCTTAAAAAAAAAAAAAGAAAAGAAAAAAAAAACCTTTTATTTTAGTACTGGCAGACTTTCTGCCAGTACTTAAGATGGCGGGGACAATTGTGGGGTGGGGGAGGGAAGAGAGCTCTATGGGAGGGATCAGGGGGTCTGATGTGTCAGGTGGGAAGCTGATCTCTACACTAAAGCTAAAATTAACCCTGCAAGCTCCCTACAAGCTACCTAATTAACCCCTTCACTGCTAGCCATAATGCACGTGTGATGCGCAGCAGAACTTAGCGGCCTTCTAATTACCAAAAAGCAACGCCAAAGTCATATATGTCTGCTATTTCTGAACAAAGGGGATCCCAGAGAAGCATTTACAAACATTTGTGCCATAATTCCACAAGCTGTTTGTAAATAATTTCAGTGAGAAACCTAAAATTGTGAAAAATTTAGCATTTTTTTTAATTTGATTGCATTTGGCGGTGAAATGGTGGCTTGAAATATACCAAAATGGGCCTAGATCAATACTTGGGGTTGTCTACTACACTACACTGAAGCTAAAATTAACCCTAGAAGCTCCCTACATGCTCCCTTATTAACCCCTTCACTGCTGGGCATAATACACGTGTGGTGCGCAGTCGCATTTAGCAGCCTTCTAATTAGTAAAAAGCAAAACCAAAGCCATATATGTCTGCTATTTATGAACAAAGGGGATCCCAGAGAAGCATTTACAACCATTTATGCTATAATTGCATAAGTTGTTTGTAAATAATTTCAGTGAGAAACCTAAAGTTTGTGAAAAAAATTGTGAAAAAGGGAAAAAAATTTTTATTTGATCGCATTTGGTGGTGAAATGGTGGCATGAAATATACCAAAATGGGCCTAGATCAATACTTTGGGATGTCTTCTAAAAAAAAATATATACATGTCAATGGATATTTAGGGATTCCTGAAAGATATCAGTGTCCCAATGTAACTATCACTAATTTTGAAAAAAAGTGGTTTGGAAATAGCAAAGTGCTACTTGTATTTATGGCCCTATAACTTGCAAAAAAAGCAAAGAACATGTAAACATTGGGTATTTCTAAACTCACGACAAAATTTAGAAACTATTTAGCATATGTTTTTTTGGGTGGTTGTAGATGTGTAACAGATTTTGGGGGTCAAAGTTAGAAAAAGTGTGTTTTTTTTCCATTTTTTCCTCATATTTTATAATTTTTTTATAGTAAATTATAAGATATGATGAAAATAATGGTATATTTTGAAAGTCCATTTAATGGCGAGAAAAACGGTATATAATATGTGTGGGTACAGTAAATGAGTAAGGGGAAAATTACAGCTAAACACAAACACCACAGAAATGTAAAAATAGCCTTGGTCCCAAACGGACAGAAAATGGAAAAGTGCTGTGGTCATTAAGGGGTTAAACAACTTCTATTATCAAATGTGCTTCATATATTTGGTATGCTTTGTTGAAATCAATGTTGTTTAGAATTAAATGCTCTATCTGAATCATAAAATAAAACATTGGGTTTCATTTCCCAATAATTATGCATTAGTCTTAAAATAATGAGCAGATGTATTTCTTAAAATTTGTTGTTAAAAAGGGATATGCCACGATTCAGTAAGAGCATGTAATGGTAAAATACTTTTATTTATATATATATATATATATATATATATATATATATATATATATATATATATATATCAAATTTACTTTGTTATCTTGGTATTCTTATTTAAAACATTGGTAGGCTCAGCGGCAGTAGTGCACTTAATGAAAGTAGTGCATGGCTGCTCTGGACTTTAACTATTTGTTTAACACATTTGAAGGGTCAAAACAGATACACTATATGGCCAAAAGTACTTGGACAACCCTGCTAATTATTGAGTTATGTGTTTCAGCCACACTGACTACTAAGAGGTGCATAAAATCCATTGCATAGCCATGAAATCGCTTTTGACAAACATTACAGCAGTACAATGGTTCGTGATAAAGAACTCAGTGACTTTAAAACATGGCACGGTCATAGGATGCCATCTTTAGTTTGTGAAATTGCTGCCCTACTAGATCTGCCCCAGTCAACTGTAGGTGCTGCTATTATTGTAAAGTAGAAATGTCTAGGAGCAACAACAGCCTAACCACAAAGTGGTAGCCCACGCAAAATCGCCTATCATAAATTGCATCACTCACTACAAAGTTCTAAACTGCCTATGGAAGCAACATCAGCACAAGAACTGTGTGTCAGCAGCTTTGAGAAATGGGTTTCCATGGCCAAGCAGCTTTACACAAGCCTCACATAAACATGCAAAATTTCAAGCATTGTTTGTGTAAACCATTGTTTCTCAACCACGGTCCTCAAGTGCCCCCAACAGGCCAGGTTTTCATTATAGCTGAACCAGCGCACCAGTGAAATAATCAGCTTATGGGTGAGAGCAGGTTAGTAAGTCATCAGCTGATTATGTCACCTGTGCACTGGTTCAGCTATAATGAAAACCAGGCCTGTTGGGGGTACTTGAGGACAGCGGTTGAGAAACACTGGTGTAACCCACGCTGCCATTGGACTCTGGAGCAGTAGAAAAGTGTTCTCTGGAGTGATGAATCACGCTTCACTAACCACCAGTCTGTTGGAAGAATCTGGGTGTGGGAGATGCCAGAACGCTATTAATTGAAATGCATATTGCCTACTGTAAAGTTTAGTGGATGAGGGATAAACACTTGGGGTTTCAGTGAAGGATCATCTTAATGCTTCAGGATACAAAAAGAACCAAAAAAACACTGAACTGCAGAAATCTACGTATAAAATACATGTTTTAAAACAATCTGAAATTCATTGTGTAAGCACATTTTTTTGCAAACACAGCCATAAATCCACCTATTGAACACCAAGTATGTTTACCTAGTGTAATATTCTGCAACCAATCAGTGGCTGGATGTAGATGAGATCATGCACTAATCTAGCAGTCAAAGGGTATAATTCACTAAAATACATCATCAGGTTTACTAGTTCCTATGTTATTCTGTGCAGCTAACTGGCGAAAGCTCACTAACCTCTCCATCCTTTAGCAAATCAGCTACCAAGGATAATAAACTGAGTGGTTGTAGAGATTGGAGCAACAAAAGAGGCGATTTAGTGACTTTTTACTCATTGCATTGACACTTTTTAAACTAATTTTATTTACTTACTTTTGTGTTTAATGACTCATTATGCCTTCTTCAATCTTTACAATGAAGTGGGAAGATGAACTGAAAGTACCATTACTTTGTATATTTGAGGTTGCTCTATGCTTTAAGCAAAATAAACTTTATTTGCATACAGCCATCTTGTAAATATTATATATGAAGAAGTGAATAGACCTCATGAGTAGGCAATTCTAGAAGGCAGTAAAGAAAGAAATCTTAACAAAAAAACAAACTTTATTACGGCCATATTAAAACTCAGCATATATATATAATGGAACACAATATTGAAGAGGAGATTTACTCTCCTGGTCTTGGGCATTTTTTTGGCATCCTTAGTGGCTGAATCTCTAATAAGTTAGAAAGTGATCATACACATATGTTTGTGAGAAAGTCCTCATTATCACTGTCAGAGAGTGTTGGCAATAGCTCTGGCTGGACGTGTGGCTCATGAAGACTTCGTCCACTCTCACGATCACGAGGACTAAGTTCTTCTCCCTTTCTCATTGTGTAAAGAAAATAATGGAAGTCAACACCATATGTGTTACATGACACTGACCAACCATATTGTGGCTGCGCATAGTGACGTCCACGGAAATGAGGTTGAGAGAATGTTACAGAAATGAAGATGCCATCGGGGGAAAGCACTCGACTGACCTAAAAAAACAAAAACGGATGAATATTAGGGATTAAACTAAATGTATGCTGAGCAAAAAAAGTTAAAGTTGGGAGAGATGGCGGAGGGCGGAGTCAGAGAGGGACAAAAACATTGTGCTTAAACCCCAAAGTAAAGAACAAAAAAGGTCAGAGAGATAAGAAAAAAAAAGTAATGAGCAGCATATAATGGAAGAAGACTAACAAGTGCGTAGAGAAATGCAAGATAGAGAAGAAGGGTGACATATGGAGCAGGACACCAGATTGCAGAACTCCTGAGAGTGGAAAAATGTAATATACTTATTTAAGGGTTAATATAATTATTTTAAATTGTGAAAAAAATAGCACCAACAGGGTAGTCAGTCCCCTAATTGGTAAATATCGTACACAACAACACTATGGAAACACTGGGAAGGAGATATATATATATATATATATATATCTTCATAGTAAAGGAGGGCACTCACAGGATTTGAGTAATCCAATAATTTATTTTAAACACAATGCATGAATGCATGAAAAGTCATAGGCGACGTTTCGGCTCTATCTTTGAGCCTTCTTCAAGACTGATTTTAAATCTTAGTACAGCTAACCAGCCGTGTTCCCGGCGGAGAGAAAAGCTTTTCTTTCCGCCGGGAACACGGCTGGTAAGCCGTACTAAAATTTAAAATCAGTCTTGAAGAAGGCTCAAAAATAGAGCTAAAACGTTGACTATGACTTTTCATGCATTGTGTATAAATTAAATTATTGGATTACTCAAATCTTGTGAGTGCCCTCCTTTACTACGAAGTTGTATGTTTGTTCATTGAGGACTGCACCCAGGTCACTATATGTGCACAGAGGTTGGACATTTTTTATATATTTCCAAAAGGAGGTGCTCTCTCACCAACATACAATAACTCCCAGGGTGCTGTAGCTTCACATAATCAACAAACAGAAAAAAAAAACTTCACTGGACTTAGGCCATCCCAATGTTCTTTAATTCATGCAATGTTTTGGGACAGCACAGTGTCCCTTCTTCAGACAAACTAGAATATGTCTCAAGTACAGACATATATAGCCATCCCAATTGAACTCACCCACCCTGTGACCAATTAGGCATAGACCCACCCAAAATGATATAAGTACCCATCACAACATAACGTACATCATTTATCATAAAAAACTACTCCCAACAGAACACAGATATCAATTGACAGCCCAATGTAAACTATTCTGATTCACTACATCATTCGTCCTAGACCATAAAATCATAAGATATCTTCTTGTGTTAACACATTCAAAGAATACTTCACATAGGGCTGCCCCCAGGGGAACCTTAGAGGACAGTATGCTAAACAGGATGGAGACTGTGGCCAAAAAAGCCACTGTAATACTAAGCCTGTACAGCTGTTATAGAGAATGTGACTCGTATACGCACCAAACAACTCCTTAAACACCCTAATTGGACCACACTCCTAAAGGGGAGGGATAAGAACATAAACAGCAACACATGGAATAAAACTTAGATCGAAAGGCTGCAAAAATATTAAAGAGAGAGTGTAATCAAAAATTGGCAAAAATATGTCAAAAACTGCCAACAGCCCCTAATCGTCAAATATCAAAGGTAAAATTATTTACTCACCCAAGTAAATCCTCAGTAAATCACTTCAATTTGCAAAAATCACCACCACACCTGTCATTAATCTCTTACTATCAGAAAGCCCCAAGACAACCCCTCCCCCGTATTATTATTTGACCTGTAAGTGAAAGGCCAATCTCATTAGCATAAACAGTAATAACTGTATGCCAGGAGATAAGTGAATCAGAACCTGGACTGTCACTGATCTAACAGTAGTAATAAATAAATACCTGAGTAAAAAAACAAACAAACAATCCGATAAAACCATTATAAATTACTTTTTTATTGTTTAAAAAGATAGATAATGCCTTTACTACCCATTCCCCTGCCTTGCACAACTAACAATGTTATATTAATATACTTTATAACCTCTAAATATCTACCGGTTTCTAGACCCCTGCAGGCCGTCTCTTATCTCAGTGCAATCTTATTAGCTTTTTGCAGCCAGACAGTTCTAGTTCATGTGTGCCATATAGATAACATTATACTCACTCTAGTAGAGTTATGCAGGAACAAGCACTAATTGGCTGTTAAATACAAGTTTGTAAAAAGCACTAAGATAAGGGGCAGTGTGCAGAGGCTTAGATACAAGGTAATCACAGAGGTAAAAAGATATGTTAATATAACAGTGTTGGTTGTGCAAAACTGGGGAAACGGTAATAAAGGAATTATCTATCTTTTTTAAACAAAGGGGTTACGTGTAGAGCACTACTGTAAAGAGGTGTGAATGGGCTATTGTATGTGCCAGCTTCGGGAGACCAGTTTCCATTTTGAAAACAGGTAATTTACAAATGAAAAGTCCTTTATTTTGGAGTTGTTTTGGTTGAAAACTGTCCCTTTAACTGTATGGCCAGCTGTAGCAAAAATAAATTTATGTAAGAACTTACCTGACAAATTAATTTCTTTCATGGTGGTGAGAGTCCATGAGCTGTTACGTATGGGATATACATTTCTACCAGGAGGAGGCAAAGTTTTCCAAACCTCAAAAGCCTATAAATACCCCGCTCACCTCACTCATATCTCTGTTTTAAATGTATAGCCTAGAGGTGAGGTGTTTAAGGAGTAAAAGAATAAAAAAAAAAAAAGGAAGGAGCAGGAAAAAAGATGTGCTTTATATAAAAAAAACATAACTTATGCATACCAGATAATTTCCTTTCCAGCTGTAGGAGGAGACTCCACGGCTTCATTCCTTACTTGTGGGAAATACTGAACCTGGCCACCAGGAGGCGGCAAAGACACCCCAGCCAAAGGCTAAAATACCTCCCCCACTCCCCTCATGCCCCAGTCATTCTGCCGAGGGAACAAGGAACAGTAGAAGAAACATCAGGGTATAAATGGTGCCAGAGGAACAAAAAATGTTGGTCCACACAAAGGAGAAAACTGGCGGGGGCCGTGGACTCTCCTCATACAGATGGAAAGGAAATTATCTGGTAAGCATAATTTATGTTTTCCATCTTAATATGAGGAGAGTCCACGGCTTCATTCCTTACTTGTGGGAAACATATACCCAAGCTCTAGAGGACACTGAATGAAACGGGAGGGTAAAAAGAGAGGCAGACCCTATTCTGAGGGCACCACAGCCTGCAAAACCTTTCTCCCAAAAGATGCTTCAGCCAAAGCAAAAACGTCAAACTTCTAAAATTTTGAAAAGGTATGTAAGGATGACCAGGTAGCCGCCTTACAAATCTGCTCCATAGATGCCTCATTCTTGAAGGCGCAAGAGGAAGCCACTGCTCTAGTAGAATGAGCCTTAATACTCTGAGGAGGCTTACGTCCCGCTGTTTCATAAGCTAAGCGAATAATTCTTCTCGACCAAAAAGACAAGGAAGTGGACGAGGCCTTCTGCCCCTTACGCTTCCCAGAATAGACAACAAACAAAGAAGAAGTCTGTCTAAACTCCTTAGTGGCTTGAAGATAGAACTTCAAGGCCCGAACAACATCCAAATTATAAAGTAACCACTCCTTTGAAGAAGAAGGGCTAGGACACAAGGAAGGAACAACAATCTCCTGATTGATGTTGCGATCAGAAACAAACTTAGGAAGAAAACTTAACCCAGTACGAAGAACAGCCTCATCAGCATGGAATACTATGTAAGGGGGCTCACATTGCAAGGCAGAAATCTGTCCCTTTAGAGAGCTCAGCATGCACAGCTGAAGAGGTCCGAGATGGAATCTGGCAAAGGGGATGATGTCCATGCTTGGTGTATTACCTCCATACACCGAGCCACAGATGGCCTGAAGGAGGTCTGGAGTGCAAGACAATTGGAAGTTAGGTTGTAATGGTCTCTGGTCTGTGAGAAATATCATCCTAGACATGGAGTCTATTATCGTACCCAGGAACTCCACCATGGTACTGGGAATAAGAGAACTCTTTTATAAGTTTATCTTCCATCCATGAGCTCGAAGAAGAGAAAGAAGAGCTTTCGAATGGTCCTCTGCCAGACCACAGGACGGTGCTTGAACCAAAATATTGTCTAAGTACGGCGCCACTGCAATCCCTCTGGTTCTGGCCACTGCGAGCAGAGCCCCTAGAACCTTTGTAAAAACTCTTGGAGCAGTAGCTAGACCAAATAGAAGTGCAATGAACTGGAAGTGCTGGTCCAGGAACGCAAATCTTAGGAACCTGAAGTGTTTCTTGTGTATAGGGACGTGAAGGTAGGCATCCTTCAGGTCTATCGTGGTCATAAATTGTCCTTCCTGGACTAAAGGAAAAATGGACCTTATTGTCTCCATCTTGAAAGTGGGGACAGACAGGAATTTGTTTAAACACTTTAGGTCCAGAATCAGAGGAAAAGTACCCCCCTCCTTTGGGACAACAAACAGATTTGAATAGCATCCCAGACCTCTCTCTGCTGGAGATACCGGTACAATGACCTCCAGGGCGGAGCGATCCCTCACACACCCTAGAAAAGCCTCTGGCCTTGAAGACAGGTTTGATAAGAGGAATCTGCCCCTGGGAGGATGAGACTTCAAACCTGTCCTGTATCCCTGAGCGATGACTTCCAGTAACCAAGGGTCTTGCACGTCCCCAAACCAAGCTTCTGAAAAGAGTGACAGTCTGCCCCCTACAAGATCCGAAGCCGGATCGGGGGCCGCCCCTTCATGCCACCTTTGACTCGGCAGGCTTCTTATTCTGCTTGGATTTATTCCAGGACTGAGGAGGCTTCCAACCAAGTTCCCTTGGACTGCTCCGGCTTTGCAGAGGGCTGCTGACATTAGGATTTGTCCGAACGAAAGGAACGAAAATTAGAACCTTGTCCCTTAGTCTTGTTCTTCTTATCCTCCGGTAAAAAGGCACCTTTGCCTCCAGTAACCGTGGATATGATAGAGTCCAGGCCTGGACCAAAAATAATCTTTCCCTAGCACAGAAAAACCTGAAGTCTTGGCGTTCCAGCGAATAATCTGCATATTTGCATCACAAATAAAATAATTGGCGACCCTTAAGGCCCTAATTCTTTCCAGGATTGTGTCGAGGGGACCCTCCACCTCGATCAACTCAGATAAGGAGTCGCACCAGTAGGTAGCCGCTACCGCAGCAACAGCTGCTGCTGGTTGGAGCAAATATCCTGTATGCTGAAACATTTTTCTTAATAGAGTTTCCAGCTTCTTATCCATGGGCTCTTTAAACAACGAACTATCCTCAAGTGGGATAGTAGTGCGTTTAGGAAGCGTGGAGATAGCACCGTCTACCTTAGGGACAGAACCCCACAACTCCAACGGAGAGTCCGGAACTGGGAACAATTTCTTAAAGGAAGAAGAAGGGGAAAAAGAAGAACTGAGTCTTTCCCATTCATTCTTAATAATATTCGCCATCTTTACGTGAACCTGGAAAGTCTTTGGTACAACCCTGTCCTCGTAGACCTTATCAAATTTAGGAATGCAAGGTTCCTCAGGTAATTTAGGTTCTGGAACCTCTAAAGTAGCCAACACCTCCTTTAGCAGAAAGAGTAAGTGTTCAATCCTAAATCTAAAGTCTGGTTCCTCAGCAGCTTAGAGGCAGCAGATTCCGACCCAGAAAGAACATCCTCTGAAGTATCAGAGGCGTCTTCATCATTGGATAATCCTGTATCAGATAATTCCAATAAGCTAGTAGATGACCCCAGGCTGCAGACAATGCTGTCTGTAACTGTTCAGTAAAGGTTGGCGGTAAAAGGGCCCCTCTGGATGGAGGAATAGGAGTGCTATAGGAAGCTGCATGTGTATTAGGAGATGAATGTAGGGTGCGCACCTCACGGGACGGAGACTCCTCAGTGGTCGAAGGCTCAGTAGTACTAAACATATTATCTTTCTTTGATAAGATTACTTTATCAAGGCACGTGGAACATTATTGAGCAGGCTGGTATACCGTGGCCTCCTCACAATATAGATAGGCATTAGCTTTAGGTAAAGAGGGAGTACCCTCTAATGTATCAGAGTCCTCCGCTTATAAAAAGGACTGAAGACAAAGATAAATGGCACCTTTATACCCCTAATGGCTGGGGCACTCACCACCTCCTATGACCCAGGCCCAAGAGACAAACCGCTTCGTCTCCAGACATCGCACAGTCAGGAAGAAGAGAATTACTGTGACCACACCCGGTCACTTGGTGTGCCATGCAGGACAGCCTCCGCACCACAAAAAGTGCGCCAAGCCAAACTGGCTGCGCAGCGATCCAAAGTGAAAGTAAAACCTGTACGTTCCAACATCTGCCTGAGCCACATCTCCCACATGTCACAGCATAAACACAATATTAAAAATATGTGATTAATCCCTCCTGTTCAATAATCCCCTTCCAGAGACATTAACCCTCGATTCCATTCAGATAAAAGGAGTCACACTGTGACCCTGTCTTCTTGTGTTATCAAATGTGTATAAAAAAATGAAACGATCTTACCGGAATCTATGCCGTGGAACAGAAACACAGTCTTTTAGCATTGCTCCTGACATGGCCTTGAGTGATAGAAACAGGCAGTGAAACTCGTCAACACTGATTGCTTAGGAGATGTTAATACGAGTCTGGATGGGTTCGCAGAAAGACTCTCCCTGCATCTCCAGACTCTAACATTCACCAATGCTCTCACCGAGAGGCTGACAAGACTACTTAAAACTCCAGTCCCATTTCGAAGAGTACTACCCTCCATAAGGAAGTACTCCGTATCTTCTGACACTTCTCTGTCAACCTCCTGTGACGAAAGGCAAAGAATGACTGGGGGATGAGAGGAGTGGGGGAGGTATTTAAGCCTTTGGGGTGTATATGCCTCCTCCTGGTGGCCAGGTTCTGTATTTCCCACAAGTAAGGAATTAAGCCGTGGATTCTCCTCATATTAAGATGGAAAACAAAATTTATGCTTACCTGATAAATTATTTTCTTTCCTGGCATGGAGAGTCCACGATTCCATTCAATTACTAGTGGGAATTCAACTCCTGGCCACCAGGAGGAGGCAAAGAACACCCCAGCAAAGCCTTAAGTATCCCTCCCACTTCCCATAATCCCCATTCATTTAGCCGATGGAATACGGAAAGAGAAAGAGGAACACCAGGGGTATAGAGGTTCCTGAAGTTTAGTAAACAAAGCTAATCAGTCGTCTTGAAATTAGACAAGGGTGGGTTGTGGACTCTCCATGCCAGGAAAGAAAATAATTATCAGGTAAGCATAAATTTTGTTTTCTTTCCAATGGCATGGAGAGTCCACAATTCCATTTAATTACTGGTGGGAAACAAATACCCAAGCCAGAGAGGACACAGAAAGAAAGGGAGGGAGAAACAAAGGCAGGTGGACCTAAACAGAAGGCACCACCGCTTGAAGCATCTTTCTCCCAAATGAAGCCTCACCTGAAGCAAAAACATGAAATTTTGAAAAGGTATGTAACGAGGACCAAGTGGACGCCTTGCAAATTTTTTCCCGTGAAGCCTCGTTCTTAAAGGCCCAGGAAGAAGCAAGTGAGCCTAATCCTCTCAGGAGGTTGTTGACCAGGTGTCTCATAAGGGAACCGAATGACACTCCTCAGCCAAAAAAAAAAAAAGAGTAGTAAACGTTGTCTTTTGGCCCTTACGCTTACCAGAAAAAAAACACAAACAGGGCAGAAGATTGACAAAAATCCTTAGTGGCCTGGAGTTAGAATTTTAGAGCATGAACCATATCCAGGTTGTGTAACAAACGTTCCTTCTGAGAAGAAGGATTAAGACAAAAAGAAGGAACGACAATTTCCTGATTGATAGTGTTCCGAGACCACCTTAGGAATTAATCCCAATTTAGTAAGTAGGACCACCTTATCCACATGGAAAATAAGATAAGGAGGATCACACTAAGGCAGATAACTCTGAAACTCTATGAGCAGAAAAGATAGCCAACAAAAACAAAACCTTCCAAGACAAAAGTTTAATATCAACATCCTTGCACCATTGGTGTAACATGCAAAGTTGAAGAGGTCTCATATGAAAATGAGCAAAGGGGATCGTGTCTGATGCTGTAAGCATGAGACCTAAAACTTCCATACACATGGCCACTGAAGAGAACGATAGGAACTGAAGGTTTAGACAAGCTGAAACCAATTTTAATTGTTTCCTTTCTGTTAGGGATAGAGTCATGGACACTGAATCAATCTGCAAACCTAAGAAGGTGACCTTTGTCTGAGGAATCAGACTTTGTTAAATTGATCCTTCAACCATGTCTTCGAAGAAACGACAATACTTGTTTCATGTGAGATTCTGCTAAATGAAAAAACTGAGTTAGTACAAGGATATAGTCTAAATATGGAAAGACCGCAATACCCTGCTTTCCGATTACAGATAGAAGGGCACTGAGAATCTAAGAAATCGATAATGATCTGGGTGGATTGGGATTTGAAGGTAAGCATCCTGTAAGTCTATTGTGGACATAAAGTGACCTTGCTGAACAAAAGGCAGAATAGTCCTTATAGTCACCATCTTGAAAGTTGGGACTCTTACAAATCGATTTAAAGTTTTCAGTTCCAAAATTGGTCTGAAAGTATTTTCCTTCTTTGGGACAATTAAAAGATTTGAATAGAAACCCGACCCCCATTTCTGTAGAGAAAGACAATTACCCCCAAGAGTTTTGCACTCACCGGCCACTTTATTAGGTGCACCTTGCTAATACCGGGATGGACCCCCTTTTGACTTCAGAAATGCCATAAATCTTTCGTGGCATAGATTCAACAATGTGTTGGAAACATTCCTCAGACATTTTGGTCCACATTGGCATGATAGCATCAGGCAGTTGCTGCAGATTTGTCGGCTGCACATCCATGATGTGAATCTCCCGTTCCACCACATCCCAAAGTTTCTTTATTGGATTGAGATCTGGTGACTGTGGAGGCCATTGGAGTACAGTGAACTCATTGTCATGTTCAAGAAACCAGTTTAAGATGATTTGAGCTTAGTGACATGGTGCATTATCCTGCTGGAACTAGCCATCAGAAGATGGGTACACTGTAGTCAAAGGGATGAACATGGTCAGCAACAATACTCAGGTAGGCCGTGGCATATAAACTATGTTCAATAGGTACTAAGGGCCCAAAATGTGCCAAGAAAATATCCACCCACACTATTACACCACCACCAGCCTGAACCGTTGATACAAGGCAGGATGGTGTCAGGGTTTTTTCCCTGCTTTGTTTGCCATGTGCTGCTGGCAGCCATTTTACTTACCTCTTACTGAATCTGGTGCAGAGTGTCTGATGCTGCTCATTTCCTGCACGCCCTCTTATGGCCGGACTGGTGTACATCATCCGCGTGAGACAGGTTACAGTCTCAGTATTGTGTTGTCATCGCTTATTATTTAAAGGGCCTCTGTTCAGTATGCTTTGCCCTTGATTTATCTCAGACCTGTTTGTGAGTTCCTGTGTATTACCTGGCTGTCTGACATCCCTCCTGGTTCCTGACTCGGCTCGTCTGACTACTCGCTTTGGCTCCTGACTCGGCTCGTCTGACTACCAGCTCTGGCTTTGACTCCTGGCTTGTTATTTGACTTGTGGACTTTTTATTATTTCTTTGTTATTAATAAAGGTGCAATTATTTTTGCACTTCTCGTCTCAGTCTGATTCCTGGCACCCTGACAGATGGACCCATGCTTTCATGTTGTTTACGCCAAATTCTGAGCCTACCACTGAATGTCGCAGCTGAAATCGAGACTCATCCGACCAGGCAACGTTTTTCCAATCTTCTATTGTCCAATTTTGGTGAGCCTGTGCAAATTGTAGTCTCAGTTTCCTGTTCTTAGTTGAAAAGGAGTGGCCCCCTGTGTGGTCTTCTGCTGCTGTAGCTAATCTGCTTCAAGGTTGACGTCTTGTGCGTTCAGAGATGGTATTCTGCATACCTTGGTTGTAACGAGTGGTTATTTAGGTTACTGTTGCCTATCACCTTGAACCAGTTTGCCTATTCTCCTCTGACATCAACAAGGCATTTTCGTCCACACAACTGCCGCTCACTGGATATGTTCTCTTTTTTGGACCATTCTCTGTAAACCATAGAGATGGTTGTGCGTGAAAATCCCAGTAGATCAGCAGTTTTTTAAATACTCAGACCAGCCCGTCTGGCACCAACAACCATGCCATGTTCAAAGTCACTTAAATCCTCTTTCTTCTCCATTCTGATGCTTGGTTTGAACTTCAGCAAGTCGTCTTCACCATGTCTAGATGCCTAAATGCATTGAGTTGCTGCCATCTTATTGACTGATTAGCAATTTGTGTTACCAAGCAATTGAACAGGTGTACTGAAAAGTTGCCGGTGAGTGTAAATCTGAAACACATTTCAGAAATGCTTGGTCTTTTACTGGGTGTTTTGGAACATGGATGAGAAAGAATCTTCCCATGGGAGGTCTTTTTCTGAATCCAATTCGATATCCCTGAGAAATAATATTCTGAATCCACAGATTTTGGACAGTCTGCCCAAAATTCTTGAAACAGTTTTAGTCTGCCCCCCACCAGAAGAACTGGATTGGGGGTTGCACCTTTATGATGGTTTAGGGGCCGGATTTGGTTTCTTATATTGTTTGGATATATTCCAATTCGGGAAGGTCTCCAGTTAGAGCTAGGGGATTTAGGAGAGGGAGTAGTTTTCTGTTCTCTGTTCTGATGAAAGGAACGAAAACGATTGGTAGCTTTAAATTTTCCCTTAGATTTTTGCCTTGGGGAAGAAAAACTCCCTTACCCCCAATTGTGAACCATAAAGATTTTTACCTTGAAAAGAGAGAGAGAGATAGTAGTCTTGTTTTAGACACATGTCAGCATTCGAAGATTAAAGCCATAAAGCTCTTCTAGTAAGATTAGCTAAAGACATAGATTTGATATTGATGTTCAGGACAATGGATTTGAATGTTTAAGTAATACAATAATATTAGATAATTTTTAGTTGCAGAATATATATAAAAAAAGACTTAATACTGTATTAAAGGTTACATTCAGCTTCGATAACGTATTTAAAAAAATAAAACAATGCTGCAATATAGCCTTTTAATTTTTTTTAGAGAGCACAGAATGAAAAGGGGGCCGGGTATTTTAACACTAAAAAGTGTGCAAAATGTTTGGTGCCAAAAAGAACAGCGCGAATTGATGACGCGTCATCAGTGATGTAAATAGCGTCATCGCATGTGCATGAATTTAGAAGAGCTCCGAAAAAAAATTAGATTTGGCTCTCTTAACCATGATTAGGTGTGCAGCTAGATATTAAATTTAATTGTCTCCTAAGCAATTTTCCCCAAAAACCTGAGCCAAAAAACAGTGGATGCACACCACAATATCCTGTTATAAGGAGAATAAAACTTATCCCAAAGGCTAATATATATTATTTACACTAGATCAATATGGGTGGTCTAGGAGTTAAGTCTAAAACAGTGCTGGCCAAACCCACTAAAACACACTCCTCACAAAGTGTGAAATTACAGACAATTACAAAAAACAAAGGGTGTGGGTGGCGCCAGAAAGGCAGACTGTTAATAAATGAAAGTTCACTTGTAATAGTAAAAAGAATATTTTATTTTTAAATTGAACAATTATTGGATTTCTAAGTAAGAGGATTCAATATCCCAATCTCCTTCAAAATCGATTTAAAAAACCTAAAAACATCAGCCTAAAAACAAATTGTATGACACCGGTGTCTGTTAAAATAAGTCTAAATAACCTGAAAGATATACTAGTACAAAGCAGCAATATAAGTGTACAATTGTCAACAACGTTGGCTACTCATATATCTATACAATTCCTGACAATATTAGCTCTTATTAGATATTAGTATCAAGTTGTAGATGTATAAGAGCTAATATTGTCAGGAATTGTATAGATATATGAGTAGCCAACGTTGTTGACAATTGTACACTTATATTGCTG
This sequence comes from Bombina bombina, assembly GCF_027579735.1. Lineage (NCBI taxonomy): Eukaryota > Metazoa > Chordata > Amphibia > Anura > Bombinatoridae > Bombina > Bombina bombina. The sequence continues at coordinate 461,147,192 of NC_069502.1, read as the reverse complement.
CTTTGTACTAGTATATCTTTCAGGTTATTTAGACTTATTTTAACAAACACCGGTGTCATACAGTTTGTTTTTAGGCTGATGTTTTTAGGTTTTTTAAATCGATTTTGAAGGCGATTGGGATATTGAATCATCTTACTTAGAAATCCAATAATTGTTCAATTTAAAAATAAAATAACATAATTTATGTAAGAACTTACCTGATAAATTCATTTCTTTCATATTAGCAAGAGTCCATGAGCTAGTGACGTATGGGATATACATTCCTACCAGGAGGGGCAAAGTTTCCCAAACCTTAAAATGCCTATAAATACACCCCTCACCACACCCACAAATCAGTTTAACGAATAGCCAAGAAGTGGGGTGATAAGAAAAAAGTGCGAAAGCATATAAAATAAGGAATTGGAATAATTGTGCGTTATACAAAAAAATCATAACCACCACAAAAAGGGTGGGCCTCATGGACTCTTGCTAATATGAAAGAAATGAATTTATCAGGTAAGTTCTTACATAAATTATGTTTTCTTTCATGTAATTAGCAAGAGTCCATGAGCTAGTGACGTATGGGATAATGACTACCCAAGATGTGGATCTTTCCACGCAAGAGTCACTAGAGAGGGAGGGATAAAATAAAGACAGCCAATTCCTGCTGAAAATAATCCACACCCAAAATAAAGTTTAATGAAAACATAAGCAGAAGATTCAAACTGAAACCGCTGTCTGAAGTACTTTTCTACCAAAAACTGCTTCAGAAGAAGAAAACACATCAAAATGGTAGAATTTGGTAAAAGTATGCAAAGAGGACCAAGTTGCTGCTTTGCAAATCTGATCAACCGAAGCTTCATTCCTAAACGCCCAGGAAGTAGAAACTGACCTAGTAGAATGAGCTGTAATCCTTTGAGGCGGAGTTTTACCCGACTCGACATAAGCATGGTGAATTAAGGATTTCAACCAAGATGCCAAAGAAATGGCAGAAGCTTTCTGGCTTTTTCTAGAACCAGAAAAGATGAAAAATAGACTAGAAGTCTTTCGGAAAGACTTAGTAGCTTCAACATAATAATACAAAGCTCTAACAACATCCAAAGAATGCAATGATTTCTCCTTAGAATTCTTAGGATTAGGACATAATGAAGGAACCACAATTTCTCTACTAATGTTGTTAGAATACACAACCTTAGGAAAAAATTCAAAAGAAGCTCGCAACACCGCCTTATCCTGATGAAAAATCAGAAAAAGGAGACTCACAAGAAAGAGCAGATAATTCAGAGACTCTTCTGGCAGAAGAGATGGCCAAAAGAAACAAAACTTTCCAAGAAGAAGTTTAATGTCCAAATGAATGCATGTGTTCAAAAGGAGGAGCTAGAAGAGCCCCCAGAACCAAATTCAAACTCCAAGGAGGAGAAATTGACTGAATGACAGGTTTTATACGAACCAAGTCTTGTACAAAACAGTGAATATCAGGAAGATTAGCAATCTTTCTGAGAAAAAGAACAGAAAGGGCAGAGATTTGTCCTGTCAAGGAACTTGCGGACAAACCTTTATCTAAACCATCCTGAAGAAACTTGTAAAAAAATTCTCGGAATTCTAAAAGAATGCCAGGAAAAATGATGAGAAGACACTAAGAAATATAAGTCTTCCAGACTCTATAATATATCTCTCTAGATACAGATTTACGAGCCTGTAACATAGTATTAATCACAGAGTCATAGAAACCTCTTTGACCAAGAATCAAGCGTTCAATCTCCATACCTTTAAATTTAAGGATTTGAGATCCTGATGGAAAAAAGGACCTTGCGACAGAAGGTCTGGTCTTAACGGAAGAGCCCACGGTTGGCAAGAGGCCATCCGAAAAAGAATCCGTCCATGCTGGAGCTACCAGCAGAACAAACGAGCATTCCTTCAGAATCTTGGAGATTACTCTTGGAAGAAGAACTAGAGGCGGAGAGATATAGTCAGGATGATACTTCCAAGGAAGTGATAATGCATTCACTGCCTCCGCCTGAGGATCCCGGGGTCTGAACAGATACCTGGGAAGTTTCTTGTTTAGATGAGAAACCATCAGATCTATTTCTGGAAGTTCCCACATTTGAACAATCTGAAGAAATACCTCTGGGTGAAGAGACCATTCGCCCGGATACAACGTTTGACGACTGAGATAATCCGCTTCCTAATTGTCTATACCTGGGAAATGAACCGCAGAGATTAGACAGGAGCTGGATTCTGCCCAAACCAGAATTCGAGATACTTCTTTCATAGCCAGAGGACTGTGAGTCCCTCCTTGATGATTGATGTATGCCACAGTTATGACATTGTCTGTCTCAAAACAAATGAACGACTCTCTCTTCAGAAGAGGCCAAGACTGAAGAGCTCTGAAAATTGCACGGAGTTCCAAAATATTGATCGGTAATCTCACCTCCTGAGATTCCCAAACCCCTTGTGCCGTCAGAGACCCCCACACAGCTCCCCAACCTGTAAGACTTGCATCTGTTGAAATTACAGTCCAGGTCGGAAGAACAAAAGAAGCCCCCTGAACTAAACGATGGTGATCTGTCCACCACGTCAGAGAGTGTCGTACAATCGGTTTTAAAGATATTAATTGAGATATCTTTGTGTAATCCCTGCACCATTGGTTCAGCATACAGAGCTGAAGAGGTCGCATGTGAAAATGAGCAAAGGAGATCGCGTCTGATGCAGCAGTCATAAGACCTAAAATTTCCATGCATAAGGCTACCAAAGGGAATGATTGTGACTGAAGGTTTTGACAAGCTGATATCAATGTTAGACTTCTCTTGTCTGACAAAGACAGAGTCATAGACACTGAATCTACCTGGAAACCTAAAAAGGTTACCCTTGTCTGAGGAATCAATGAACTTTTTGGTAAATTGATCCTCCAATCATGATCTTGAAGAAACAACACAAGTCGATTCGTATGAGATTCTGTAAAATGTGAAGACTGAGCAAGTACCAAGATATTGTCCAAATAAGGAAATACCAATACCCTGTTCTCTGAATACAGAAAGAAGGGCACCGAGAACCTTTGTAAAAATTCTTGGAGCTGATGCTAAGCCAAACGGTAGAGCCACAAAACTGGTAATGCTTGTCTAAAAAAGAGAATCTCAGAAACTAAAAGTGATCTGGATGAATCGGAATATGCAGATATGCATCCTGTAAATCTATTGTAGACATATAATGCCCTTGCTGAACAAAAGGCAGGATAGTCCTTACAGCTACCATCTTGAATGTTGGTATCCTTACATAACGATTCAATATTGATAGATCCGGAACTGGTCTGAAGGAATTGACCTTCTTTGGTACAATGAAGAGATAGAATAAAACCCCAGCCCCTGTTCCAGAACTGGAACTGGCATAATTACTCCAGCCAACTCTAGATCTGAAACACATTTCAGAAATGCTTGAGCCTTTGCTGGGTTTACTGGGACACGGGAAAGAAAAAAATCTCTTTGCAGGAGGCCTTAACTTGAAGCCAATTCTGTACCCTTCTGAAACAATGTTCTGAAACCAGAGATTGTGAACGGAATTGATCCAAATTTCTTTGAAAAGAACGTAAACTGCCCCATACCAGCTGAGCTGGAATGAGGGCTGCACCTTCATGGGGACTTAGGAGCTGGCTTTGGGTTTCTATAAGGCTTGGATATATTCCAAAGTGAAGAAGGTTTCCAAACTGATACCGCTCCTGAGGATGAAGGATCAGGCTTTTGTTCCTTGTTGTGATGAAAGGAACGAAAACAATTATTAGACCTAAATTTACCTCAGATTTTTTATCCTGTGGTAAAAAAGTTCCCTTCCTTCCAGTAACAGTTGAGATAAAAGAATCCAACTGAGAACCGAACAATTTATTACCCTGGAAAAAAAGGGATAGCAAAGTTGACTTAGAAGACATATCAGCATTCCAAGTTTTAAGCCATAAAGCTCTTCTAGCTAAAATAGTTAGGAGACATATACCTGACATCAATTCTAATGATATCAAAGATGGCATCACAAATAAAATAATTAGCATGTTATAGAATAAAAATGCTATGAGAATTATGATCTGTTACTTGTTGCGCTAAAGCTTCTAACCAAAAAGTTGAAGCTGCAGCAACATCCGCTAAAAATATAGCAGGAGTAGAGACAGCCCCATTAACCTTAGGGATTTTGTCCCAAACTCTAATCTGTCAGATGGCACAGGATATAATTGCTTAAAACTTTTAAAAGGAGTAAATGAATTACCCAAATTATTCCATTCCCTGGAAATTACTTCAGAAATAGCATCAGGGACAGGAAACACTTCTGGAATAACTACAGGAGATTTAAAAACCTTATTTAAACGTTTAGTTTTAGTATCAAGAGGACCAGAATCCTCTATTTCTAATGCAATTAATACTTCTTTAAATAAAGAACGAATAAATTCCATCTTGAACAAATACAAAGATTTATCAGCATCAACCTCTGAGACAGAAACCTCTGAACCAGAAGAACCATTATCAGTATCAGAATGATGATGTTCATTTAAAAATTCATCTGAAAAAAGAGAAATTTTAAAAGACGTTTATGTATACTAGAAGGAAAAATAACAGACATAGCCTTCTTAATGGATTTAGAAACAAAATCTCTTATGTTATCAGGAACACTCTGAGTATTAGATGTTGATGGAACAGCAACAGGTAATGTAACAGTACTAAAGGAAATTTTATCTGCATTAACAAGTTTGTCATAACATTTAATACAAACAACAGCTGAAGGAACAGATACCAAAAGTGATACACTTAGCTTTGGTAGCTCCAGCACCGGGCAGCGATTTTCCTGAAGTATCTTCTGACTCAGTTGCAACGTGGAACATCTTGCGATATGTAATAGAAAAAACAACATATAAAGCAAAATCGATCAAATTCCTTAAATGACAGTTTCAGGAATGGGAAAAAAATGCCAGAGAACAAGCTTCTAGCAACCAGAAGCAATAAATAATGAGACTTAAATAATGTGGAGACAAAAGTGACGCCCATATTTTTTTAGCGCCAAATAAGACGCCCACATTATTTGGCGCCTAAATGCTTTTGGCGCAAAAAATGACGCCACATCCGGAACGCCGACACTTTTGACGCAAAAGAACGTCAAAAAATGACGCAACTTCCGGCGACACGTATGACACCGGAAACAGAAACATTTTTTGCGCCAAAAAAGTCTGCGCCAAGAATGACGCAATAAAATGAAGCATTTTCAGCCCCCGCGAGCCTAACAGCCCACAGGAAAAAAATCAAATTTTTTAAGGTAAGAAAAAATGATTGATTCAAATGCATTATCCCAAATATGAAACTGACTGTCTGAAAATAAGGAATGTTGAACATCCTGAGTCAAGGCAAATAAATGTTTGAATACATATATTTAGAACTTTATAAAAAAGTGCCCAACCATAGCTTAGAGTGTCACAGAAAATAAGACTTACTTACCCCAGGACACTCATCTACATGTTTGTAGAAAGCCAAACCAGTACTGAAACGAAAATCAGCAGAGGTAATGGTATATATATATATATAAGAGTATATCGTCGATCTGAAAAGGGAGTTAAGAGATGAATCTCTACAACCAATAACAGAGAACCTATGAAATAGACCCCGTAGAAGGAGATCATTGCATTCAAATAGGCAATACTCTCCTCACATCCCTCTGACATTCACTGCACGCTGAGAGGAAAACCGGGCTCCAACCTGCTGCGGAGCGCATATCAACGTAGAATCTAGCACAAACTTACTTTACCACCTCCATAGGAGGCAAAGTTTGTAAAACTGATTTGTGGGTGTGGTGAGGGGTGTATTTATAGGCATTTTAAGGTTTGGGAAACTTTGCCCCTCCTGGTAGGAATGTATATCCCATACGTCACTAGCTCATGGACTCTTGCTAATTACATGAAAGAAATTCTTTTTACTAATACAAGTGAACTTTCATTTATTAACAGTCTGCCTTTCTGGCGCCACCCACACCCTTTGTTTTTTATATATTATTTATACATATCACAAACTTTCATCAAAAAGTGCCAAAATCATAGCTGAGAAATAGCCAAACCAATACTAACACATATCAGCAGAGGTAATGGTAGAGGAGTATAATGTTGATTTGTAAAGGGAGGCAGCAGATGAATCCCTGCAACCAAATTTACAGAGAGCATTATGAATAGACTTCCCATAAGTGAAAACATGGTGTCATCAGGCAATACTTCCTTCACATCCTTTAGACAAACACTTACTGTACTTAGAGAGGAACTGGGCTTTAAAATGCTTAGAAGCGCCTTTCACTGAAGAATAAAGCACATCATGCTTCACCACCTCCTAAGGAGGCAAATTTCCATTCTTGCTGGACCTTCTTAGACCCTCAGTCTAATCAGAGGCATAACTGGCTACAAAGGTAAGTCTTGGTTTCTTATTAATGTCCTCGCTCCATGGGGAATAGAGACTTTTCTTGCCTTCCTTGCTAGCGTCATCCAACAGCTTTTGATTGTAACCCTGTTCAAAGAATCTTCTAGTTATTTAATTCAACTGTTGTTCACCTTTGTGTTCATTAATGTTGTTTTGTATGACTTGCTGTAACTGAGCATTGGGGATATTATGGATCAACAAGGGAGGATGGTAGCTGCTGGCGTAAAGTACATCCACAAAGCTTAGTTTCAGCAAGTCATATGAAACAATATTAATAAACACAAAGGTGAACAACAGTTGGATGAAATAACAAGAAGATTCTTGGAACAGGGAACAGCAATTTTTGACATTTTTGGTCAACACCTTGGCATAAAATCATTTGTCGTGACAAGACCCCTATAAGTCAGTCATGCTCTTTTGCAGCCTTTCGATTGTTCTATATGTTCTTATCCCCTCCCCTTTAGAAGTGTGGCCCAATTTGGGGATTTAAGGGGTTGTATATAAATGAGTGACATTAAACATGTGGTCAGATTGCTGTGATTTGAGGGAGTTTCCGGTGGGGGCGGAGCTGCTGGACACGTTGTGCAGCTCGCAGTGCTCTCGAGTTCTGGAGCATTGACATCTCCCCCAGCACATATTGGCCGCTATAACAAGCCTGCCTGGGATCCGCAGCGGATACTTAGGCTCTGTCCTAGCCAATGCAGTGGTAACTCTAACGTGGCAGATAAGCCCAGCGGTGGAGACCGCATTGACCGCGGAGGAAGCATACAGAGAGGGAAAGAACGACGCGCCAGTTAAAGGCGGAGAACAAGCCGATCACGGCTGAACTGCGAAGCCTTCCAAGTTGTGTAACCGCTTGTAGATCGGGGCGGTTTGTTCGCGGAGGGATCTGTGGGCAGCGCTCCCTCCTCGCGGTAGAAAGTTTTTTGGCCGCAGTAGGTGGGTCGTTTAGAGGCCAAAGAAGATGTCGGCTCTTTCCTGCTGGGTATTCCAAGGCGGATTCGCTTAGCCTCAAAGCTCCCTGGTAAGAGCTCCCAGCGCCCTCTTTGTTTTGTTCCGCTATCCTGCAGCAGAAGTGTGTGGAGGAGGAAAGTGTTGGAGCGTGCAGACTTGCTTGCTTCGAGGTGACTCATCAGCGGTGAGGAAGGTAGTGTACTGGTTCGTCTATGTGCATGAACATTTAATAATTTGTTGAAGTCTACAAGGAGGATCATCTCTCCCTAGTTATTGGTTCTGATTTTCTATACAATTCCATCGTGCCCCAAGCTAAGTTCCTATAACTTAGAGTTACCTGTGGAACTTTGTATTTTGGACACTTCTTCTTACTTTTTGCTGTTTTTTCTTTGCTGATCTACCCCTTGGAACTCTTTTTTAACGTAAAAACCCAGTTTTCCCTGCCGGGACATTAGTTGGTATGGTTTTGATTCAGTAAGAAAGAAAGAAAGAGAAAAGAAGGAGAAGGTGAGAGAAAAAGAAGTAAGGGAAGGAAAGAAAGAGAAGAAAGAAGTCAGAAGCAGAAAAGGGGTAAAGAAAAAGAAAGGGAAGAGAAAGGAAAAAAAAAAAAAGGGGAAGGGAGGAGAGTTATAAGTGGGTTTTTTTGTGCACTGACCATATGATTAGCGTGTTATAACTCTTCATGCTTTTTTATTCCTGGACTATAAGAGTTATTGAAAAATGTATTTACTGTGAATTTTTGGTGATCACTAATGAGAATGAGTGCTGTATTCCCTGTTTAAATCTTGATTTATTTCTTGTCTGCTCTCTATAAAAGATATTGTTCTATGTGAAAGGCCTTAATTTCACTAAGCACAGGTTTTGTATACTATATAAAAAAAAAGGGAAGAAAGAAGGAGAAAAAAAGAAGAAAAGGAAAAAAATAAAATACACAACCCACTGTTACTGTTTCTCAGATATTATATTCTGTGTTTTCTCTTTTTCTACTCACAAGTGTGGTATTTTTTTATTTTTTTCACTTATTCTTTCACTATTTACATGGAAAGATATATCACACAGAGACAAAGTTCTCCCATAATGCCGCCTAAAATTAAAGATAGAAAAGTTAAGAGTGTAGACACTACATTAGATCCTTCTTTGGACGGGGGTACAACACTCATTGATGTCCAGAATTTAGTTTCTCAACTAACTGATCTATTCACCCCACAATTTGATATCATCAAAAAAGAGCTTAGTACCATATCAACAGATATTGTATCCCTTTCAAACGAGGTTAAGCAATTTTCAGCAAGATTAAACGAGGCAGAAAGCAGGATTTCAGATTTGGAGGACCGAGCCAATATTCAGGATGAGTTAGTCCATAGTCAGGAGGCTAAAATTACTAGCTTACAATCCCGCCTAGAGGACTTGGAAGATCGCTCCAGGCGGAATAATATTAGAATTGTTAGATTGCCAGAGTCTCCGGAGTATGATGATCTTATGAAAGTCACTTCGTTATTACTCCCCAAGGCGCTAGGTTTCCCTGCACAACATCTCCCTCTAGCGGTAGAAAGAGCACACAGGGTTGGTTCTAGGAAAGGTAGCTCAGTTTCCCTTAATAGGAGCAGAATGTGTATTTTCAAGCTGCTCAGATTCCAAGACAAGGTAGAATTTCTAAAATTATATAGAAAGTCAGATGAATTTATTTTTGAGAAAAATAAGTTATTTTTTCAAGATTTTTCTGTTGAAACCTTACTGTACTAGGATCACCAGTAAAGGCCTGAAAGCATGGATAATATACCCTGCAAAGATTGTAGCAGAAAAAAAATGGCATTAAACATGTGCTCAATAATCCACAAGAGGCTTAGGAATTTATTGGTGGTCTGTAGCATAGTGGAGGTGGTTTTTGAGGATGAAATATGAATCTAAAATGTATCTGATTAATATGTTTTTGGTTTTTAGTACCTATATTGCTTTATGTTTTTTTTCACTGTTGGTAATATTCTATTACGTTTTTTTAGAGAAAAATAGAAATATGTATACTTGGAAACTTATTGAAACATATTGTATGTTAAAAATGAGGCAGGATTTGGTATATACATTGAGAATGTGTAATTTTATTTTTTACTTAGTATTTTTAACATTCCTTTTTCTTTTTCTTTTTTTTCTCCCCTCCCTTCCCGCTGCCGGTTGCATCCCTTACCCAGAATTAGATAAACATAGTGTTAGATTGTTTTATGCTCGGATTGAGGTGTTTTTATTAGATGATGGCTAAAATTAATATTCTCTCGTGGAATGTGGGGGGTGTAACATCTCCCAGAAAACGTAAGTTAATTATTAAGAATCTAGCTAAATTTAGTCCCGATGTAGTAATGTTACAAGAAACACATCTTAAAGAATCAGAATCAGCTAAATTGAAATGTAAATGGGTTGGCGAATGTGTGACTGCTCCAGCAGTTAAAAGGAGATCAGGAGTTGCGATATTGCTTCATAAAAATTTAGATTATAACATTATTAAAATGGAGACTGACCCAGAAGGAAGATACATGATTCTTCAGATTCAAATTAATGGTTGTAATTATGTTTTATGTAATTTATATGGTCCAAATTCATTTTCCCCAGTATTTTGAGATGCTGTCAGGAGTAAGTTATTCCCTTTTTCAGCGGCTAATTTAATAAATTAAATTTTCCACCAGTTTTCCAGAAAATTAAAAATGATTTAGAAAATTGGTCCTCCCTTTTAATTTCTCTGTCAGCAAGAGTCAATTTAATAAAAACAATTATTTTTCCAAGAATCTTATATCTCTTACAAAATCTTCCCCTATTAGTGTCTAATAGGGATATTTTGGATCTACAGTCCTGGCAATCCAAATTTATTTGGGGCAATAAGAAGCCGCGGTTGGGTTTGAATAGATTGATGCAAAAACGATGTTTTGCAGGATTGGCCCTACCAGATTTAAGATTGTATAATTGGGCTTGTTTAGCTAAATTAGCTTTTGATTGGATTACCGACCTAAATAAGTTTGTCTCGCTAGAGTTAGAATCATTTATGGTTCTTCCTTTTTCATTGAAGGCGATTCTGCATTGCCCTTTGAGAAATTTACCTTCTAACATATGTAAATTGATTTCATTTAAAAATGTTATTTTAGCCTGGCATAAAATTTGCAGCGTTTTGAAAATGTCACTGCTATTTTCAGAGTTTCTCCCGATAATAGGTAACCCGCTATTCATGCCCGGCATTAACCACAAGATTTTCAGACATTGGGCAGATTTAGGTCTGGTTTATGTGCATCAGATATTTGATTCCAATCAACTGCTTACATTGGAGCTGTTGTTCCATAAGTTTAATTTGCCCAGTTCTCATTTGTACGCTTATTTTCAGTTGCGTCACTATGTATTTCACAGAAATGGGATCTCTCAGCATTGTTGGATTGGATGGATATTAAATCTGTAATCTGTCAATTCTCGCAGGGACGTTCGTCAATATCATTGATTTATGATATTTTATTGGCTAAACAGGGCGAGTTATTTATGAATAAATTACATAATTTTTGGGAAAGGTTTTTTCCGCTTCTGGAGGAGAATAGGATTGAGCGAAGTTTTTTAGAGTTAGGAAAACTACAGATATCCATATCATGGAGAGAAACGCATCTAAAATTAATTAATAATTATTATCTGTCCCCTGATAAAATGTCTAGATTTTATCCTACTCAAGTTTTTCTGTGCCCCCGTTGCTCTCTCAACAAAGCCGATATCTTTCACATATTTTGGGCTTGCCCCAAAATTCAACAATTCTAGCAGAAGATTAAATACTGGTTCAGTAAGTATTATGAAGATGGGGGCCCCCTGTTAGCTGAGGAGATATTCTTTTTAACTAACCTAGATCTCCGTCCTAAGAGGGTGATAAAACCTCTAAATACAATTATTTTGACTGCAAGGCAGTTAAAAGTTAAGAACTGGAAAGATCATGTAGCTCCAAGATTTCCGTGTTTCCTTAAAGAAATCCAATCCCAGATTATATTTGAGTCCTTTCACACAAAATTTTCAGTGGAAAGCAGAATAGGAACCTTCCTGTTGGACTGGCTCCCGTTAATTAGGTCCTATCCCCTTCCTATTCAAAAACGTATCCTTCTGCCCTTCTTAAACACCATTCCATTTCTAGAGATGGTTACAGCAAATTTATTCCCATCAGCTTGGATAACGGGTTTTCGTGAGATTACTTCTTAGAAGTTGAATTTGAGGGTAATAAGAACTCCCCTTTGTGGCATGTATTGATGGGGTGTAGATGTTTCCGGCCGCGGGAGGTGACTGACGCTTTCCTTCCCCCTCCCCTTCCTGTTTTTTTTTTTTTTTTTTTTTTTTTTTTTTTTTTTTTTTAGGGTTCTTTTATTTTGTTCTACAAAAAAAAAAAAGATCCGACAGTCTGATCATTGTTTTTTTTTTTTATTTTCCTCTTGCTGAAAATAAAAAGTATATGGATTTTCTGTATAATTTTGCCATAGACTTAGTGTAACCAGACGGTATGGTATATTATTTCTGTAATTATTTTCATCTTTTTGTGTTTGTTTTTTTAATTAATATTGTTTGTGGAGGAATCCTGCGTGATGCAAGAGAGAATTTTGATCTGTGATCTGTACTGTTGGCAATAAAAAAAAAAAAAAAGTGACATTCTCTATAACAGCTGTATTACAGCGGCTTTATTTGGCCACAGTCTCCACCCATGTTTAACATACTGTCCAATAAGGTGTCCCAGGAGGCAGCCCCATGATGACGTATTCTGTGACTGTTGACACGACAAGAAACCTTACAATGTTATGATCTGGAACTATGTAGAGAACCAGAATAGTTTACATATGACTGTCAATTGATATCAGTTTACTGTTGGGTATAGTTTTTTTCTGATAGTTTATTTTTATCTTATGATGGGTATATCATTTTTACTTTATGGTGGGGTTAGGATCCGTGGGTGGGTCTATGTCTGAATGGTCACAGGGTGGGTGTGTTCTAATGGGATGGCTATATATTTTTGTACTTAAGATACATTCTAGGTTGTCTGAAGAAGGTGAACAAAGAAAGACAGCACCTCATAGTGCAGGTAAGTTTCATAAGCTGGGGTCACAGAGAAAGACAAACAGTTGTAGATATACTCACAAGAGTACTGGCACTCTTGTAAAAAGAAGTGCGAATGGGCAGACTGACATTCAGCAGCAGTCAGTACGCTAGGAACAGATGTCCTCCAAACCTCAGGGGTACAGCTGTGGGCTCTCCTCCGCAAACAGAAGGGGATCGTCTGGATCAGCACTGTGTTGGAAAGTGCAGCTTTCACTGCATGCAGTTTACACTGGAAGCTGAAAATTAACAGCGATGTCCCAACAGTAATAAAAGCTGTATTTAAAAGAATACCCTTGCAGAAACAACAGGGTATATACAAATAAAAAAGCCAAATGACAAGGCTTATGGATAAGAACAACAAAGTACAATTTATTTTATGAGCTTAAACGCGTTTCTCGGCTGCAAGCTCCTGGCCGTTTCCTCAGATTAGTCTGAAGAAGGGACACTGTGCTGTCCTGAAACGTTACATGAATGAAAGAACATTGGTTGTAAGTCCAGTAAGTGTTTTTTTTTTTTCTACTGATTGAGGGTCCGATGATCTAGAGATCTCTAAGCTGTCACGATTATTAAAGAATGCTCGCCAGTCCTATTTCTCTGGTGGAATGATCTAAAGCCACTTTTCACCCTGAAAACAGGGTGTCTGACCAAGGGGCATATACTGCATTTTCGTATGGTGAGGAGATATAATATAAAAAACTTTTAATGTATACAACAAAACTGATAATTGAACCATTCACACAAACTTGTATTGTTAAGGTGGATCAAAAATCGTAACAAAATTATTCACCAAAAATCGTATTTTATAAAAAATGACAAATTTGTATGCAAATTACTCAGGAATAAATTGTATTAAATATGCACAGCGTAAATCATAATTTAAGGAAACTGGATGTGCAAAAAGCACTTAGAAATTCATACTTTTTTAAGTACAAAAAACCCCCAGAGTAAAATGTTTTTTTCGTAAAATAGGCTGAAAATGGGCGTATATGAAATTGTCTCCCTTTTCCCAGCATAATTCTGTAAAGATTTTCACACTACAGATCTCAGAGTTTTTTCTCACCAATCAAAAGGTGGCAAGCTTTTCTCAACACACTCAAAATACTTATAACCCAAATAGACAAACACATGCATGTGTAAGATGCTATAAGCAGAAAACAACGTAGGGACTGACCCTTTTTTTTTTTTTTTTCCGCCAGGGCTGCCCCTGCAAGGGTTGGCCAAAAACAAAACACGTCTGAAATGGCAAGGTTTATATCATATGGCCCTAAGCATCAAAGACCCCTCAAAAAAACAATATTGAGTTTTTACACATTGTATAGCCCTGTATTGTAGAGGTCCTTAGGTTAATAGTTTAAGTAGATAAGGGCAAAAAGCCTACCACCTTGGCATATAGGGAAGGTCATCCTGTGTATACAGAATATCTTGTTTACAGAGTAAATAAGGAACCAAGGAAATATCATAGTTTGAGAAGGATTAGGTCTAAATTTCTCATTGAGTACAAAATCCAGACTTTAAGAGAAATGGTGAAACAGAGTTGTGAGAAAAAGAGCTGCTATATGTGGGACATCAAAAGTATGTTGTCTAGATACACCATGAGTAAGAAGTCTCTTAATCAGGAAAGCAACTGGCAGCTTTAAAGGGACATGAAACCCAATTTTTTTCTTCCATGATTTAGAAAGAGCATAGAATTATAAACTTTCTAATTTACTTCTATTATCTAATTTGCTTTATTCGTTTGATATTTTTTGCTGAAAATATATCTAAATATGCTTAGTAGATGTTGATTGGTAGCTGCACATAGATGCCTCCTGTGATTGGCTCACCATGTGCATTGCTACTTCTTCATTAAAGGATATCTAAAGAATAAAGCAAATTTAATAATAGAAGTAAATTGGAATGTTGTTTAAAATTGTATTCTCTACCTTAATCATGAAAGTATTTTTTTGGGTAAAGTGTGTGAAGCACCGGGCAGCAGAGGATACACTAAAAGGTAAGCAGGAATCTTGTTAAAGCTGAACTGAAAGGGGAACGGAAAGTACACTTAATGACGGGAATAGATGGAAACTTGTAAGATAAGTATCTGAACTCCAAATAAACCATCCAGTCTTTTGGAAGCATCAAATTCCACAGTAGGCTCCATCCATCTTAAAGGGACATAAGAGTACAAACGAGTAGACCTTTTAGATGTTGATTACAGAGCAGAAATATCCAATTTTTTGTGACTTAAGAAGAATCTGATTACAAAGCTAACACAACAAGCAGGAATTTTTTGTATAGTTAGTCTTAGGACAATATTCATTTGAGGAAAGAAAATAGTTTTGGGTGGTTCAAGGCTAAGTAAATGGTCTGCAATATCCATGGTCTGGGAAAAAGGTGGTGGAGTAAAAGGAAAGGAAAAAGAAGGAACCATATCCTCTGTGTATAGTGATCAGACATATATAAGATGGCCATCTCTGAAGGAAGTGTACAGTTAATAAGACTGTGGTGAACAGACACATAAGCAAACCCAACTAAGGTCTAGATTACAAGTGGAGTGCAACAATGCTATTGTGAATAATTATCTTGCAAGCTGCAGTATGAAGTGTGCTACAGTCCTTATGTCAGACAGTACAGATGCATAATTTCCCTCAGGTAATAGAGTTCTACTAGGGACCGCACTGACATTATTTGTGTCGGATAACACAAATGTGCAAAGTCTATCAAGTGAAACAAAAAATTATGTTCAAGTAGTGGATGTTTTTATTTCTTATAGCATTTTAAAGTGTATTTGAATACAAAATAGCAAGAGATTAAAGTTAATGCCAGGGTTTCTAAAGTGATAAATGCCAATGGATTGCATGCAATGAGCAAGCTATTACCACTTGGTGCTAGCCATTGAAAGTATAGGCTGCACTACATGTGCATTAGGCACATTAAAATACTTTGGTTACACATGTTATGTTATAATACCCAATGGAACATTATTGATTGTGTGAGGCCAAGTGCAGCACAATGCACCACAAATTAAAAATTGCACTCAGCTTGTAATCTAGAAAATGGAAGAGACAGGCAATATACATGTGCATTGTGAAACAATATGGAGCAAAATACGCATGCCGGACTAAAAACAAAATGGCAACACAAATGCTTGCATGTTCGACAGCTAAAACAGAGAACGTGAGGAAAAACAAAGAAGGTGTCAGATATGAAGAGTGGACGTAGAAAGTGCAAGACAAGTGCAAGGAAGAGTAAGCTGCAGGCATCTGTGGGAGGGAAAAAAAGGTAAACACCTAATAAAGGGAACAAAAACACAAAAAGGGAAGCAGAAGGTCCTTCTAATAGAAGTGGAAATAAAACTACAATATCAATAAAAAGGTATAAATCCCAAAGATAAATAGCATTAAGGACAGAGATAGAGGGCTATGTGATTAAGAGGACAATGACAGAGTTCTCTACTTGTCTTGTCAAAGTGGTTTGACTCCCTCTGATGAGATTACTTTTATTATTTATTATTATTTGTACACTTACATGCTATTGATTGAATGTTGAAAACATTTTTTCTTTACTTTGTTCATTTAATAAAAGGAACAGAAATACAACTAATAGAATTTTTTCACACAGTTAAGTATGTTACATCGTTGAGGTCAGTCCCAGCTCAACAGCGACAGAAAAGGGAGCATAACACAAACAAAAAGAAATCATTAAGGAACACATCAGAGAGGAGTGCACAAAGCTAGAATTAGAGAAAAGATTGAGAACACCTTCTGGGGGAAAAAGAGGTATGCAGAAAGCCAGCTAGATGAATTAAAGTGAATGTCAAGTTTGATGAATCAGTGCCGGTTTTTAAAAACCCTATTAAAAACAGGGGCACTTTCATTAATCAAACTTTACATTTCACTCGTTTTGTTAAAATACCTTGAAAGCCGCTCCAGCGCTTCCCTCCACCCGTCGCAAGCCTCTTCATATGTTAAAAATGACAAATCCGGGTTCCTCCAATCACGGCGTTGACTCAGGCAAGGATTCCCCAAGGGGGGGGAAGCCGTGATTGGACTATGCCGTATTCGTCATTGCTGGGGTATGAAGTGATGAGCAGCAGGAGGGGGAATCGCTGGAGCGGCTTTAAAGATTAAAAGGTAAGTATTTTAACAAAATGAGTGAAATGTAAAGTTTGATGAATGAAAGTGCCCTGTTTTTAATAGGGTTTTTAAAAACCAGCCACTGATTCGTCCAACTTGACATTCACTTTAAGTTAAAAACAAAGATTGCCGGCCAGAGAAGAAGAGGAATGAAGGCAGTTATTTTAGAGAATCAAAGATGAGAGATAACAGGATCGAAAAACACCAGAAATAATAAGGGAAATATTGCGAGGGGGGGGGGGGAATTCATCGAAAACCATAGGAGTGAACAATTCTTCCCTGTATTTATGATCCAGTACAGTGAGATGTGACAGTAATGGAGCAGAGAAGAGAGCTAAGAAACAAAGATGTGATATGAAACATCTTGCTTTTGTTAAAAAAAAAAAAAAAAAGTTTTCAAAATACTGAAAGTCAGGTAACAGATTATGGCCCTTTTTTAGGGAGTGTGGGAAAAGATTTTTTTTATTTTAAACAAAAGCAAGAGGTGTTTTAAGGTCTATGTAAATAGATTAAATGGATAAGCCTCAAGAAAAAAGGCAGATAAATGAAAGGCAAGAGATCAAGAGGACCACTGGGGAATAAACAAAAGAAAAAAGGGGGATGAAGAGAAAAAGCAGCACAGAAACAAAAAACATTAAACAATTGTAGAAAGAGAAGTTATAGGAATGCACACAACTACAAAGAGGAAGATGAGTGAGAGGGGTAAAACATTATAATAGACAGTAAGAGAGTGGTGCCCAAACTAGAAAGAAAAAGAGGGAAAACTACAGATAGGAAGGAGGGAAAACTACAGATAGAAAGAGGAGTGAGGAAGGGCAGAGTACAGAGCCAAACATGCCAGGGAGTAAGAATGGGACATACTAAAGCAAAATGAGCAGTGCTAAACAAAAGGAAAGACACAGGATGGGGCATCCAAGATAAGAAGAGGCATGTGTCAGATGCTGACGCAACACAATCGTGAGACAAGTGGAGGTTTGGTATTAAATACAGCAAAATGAGGAAAGAGAAAAATATCACTTAAAAAAAGGATAGGCTATGAAAACAGCACAGTAATAAACCATAACAAAACAGAGGCATGCAGACTAAAGGAATAAGAGTGGGAAAAGAACAATGTATCTAAACAAAGAGGGGAAAAGTAGTTAAGCAATCACAGGCACTCTGTATTTGACATGACTCCATCTGTCTCAAGCTCTTATTGACATGTATTGCTGAGAGAAAAGGGGAGTGTACATAATGTGTGTGGGGGGGGGGAACATCTCTTTTTGTCCAATTAAAAGAATCCCTCCAGACATCTGTTTCCATGACAACCTCCTGACCAGCCAACACTGCTATTGTCTCTATGGTAACCGCAGGTTCACAAAATCTTTCCAAGATCCAGTGCAACCTCTCACCAGCCGACAGGTCACAAGTCACTAGTTACACACACACTGTCAGGGCCACCAGACATTACCAGTGTGAGTGATCCAAGCTTGGGGTCTCCATGGTAACCATAGATCAAGTCTGTCTCCACAAATAAACATATCAATGTGAAGGGGGGCAAGGTGGAGATGGTTAAGGAGAGAAAAATGATAAGATGAAGAAGGGCAAGACAAAAATTAGGTAAAAGATGGGAGGAGGAAGAGCAAGATAGAGGGAGGAGAGCAGGTTGACAAGGGGGAGATGAGAGAGAAAAAAAAGAGAGCATTTTATATAATAAGGGTTAACTAGAAAAATACACAAAGCTGAAGGGAAAATTATAGAAAAGAAGGTAAATAGAGTAAAGAGAACATAGGAAGAAAACAAACAGAGAAAATAGTGGAATGGGGAAGAACCAGAGCAGAAAGTTCAAAATCCTGAGAAAAGGCATGACAAAGAAATATAAAAGATGTGTTTAATAATTAATGAAAGCATGAACATTAGGAATTGAATGAAGGTATGGGCAGAAAACAGGTGACAAACCATGGGGTAGGAAGGGAACAGGAGAATAATAAAGACGTAGCCAAGAGCACAAGCCATAACTAAAGTAGTTTGAGTGAGGGAACAAGACAAACTAAGTGAATTGAAGGAAACGGGGGTAAAAGTCAGGTCAAGGGGACAAAGCTGAACAGTAAAGCAAGACAAAAGGGCTAAGGTGAAAGAAGCATGAAAAGAAAATGTAACCAATAAAGAAGACTGGCCAAAGGAAGAGAGAACAAAAAGATATAGACAACCCATTATACAACAATGGAACAGCAGAATAAAACAGGTCAATAGGAGAGAAACTAACAAGAGCACAATACAAGAAAATACTAGAAATTGAACACAAATTAAATGCAACTCAAGTGAAAAAGGGATTATGATGGCAAGGGCAATGAGTGAAACAGGAGCATGAGAGAAGGAGAAAGCTAGATGATGAGAGAGAAGGAAATCAATGCATTCTGAAATGGAATAGAAAAGCAAGTCATACCAATAAAGTTTAGAGGGGCAAAGGCAGGCTTACAGGGTATAACTGACAAGCTTAGAGGAGGGGCAGGGGCTCAAGACAGGGTTAGACGAGGGCCATGATCGCAAGACAGGGTTAGCTGAGGTTTAGGAGCACAAGGCAGGGTAAGATGAGGACTTAAGTATAGGGAAACAGCACACCCTAATTGAGCAGTTCACGGAGTGAGCTTACCATGCCCATAGTATTCAAAAGTAGAAAAATCCTCCAGCTGCTGTATTTTAAAAAGACCTTTATTTTCATAGTGCAGGGTCCAACAAATAAAAGTGACGTTTCGGGCTAACACTTAGCCCTTACTCATGCAAAGCTGGAGGATGTTTCTTCTTTTGAATACTAAGGGTAAGATGAGGGCCAGGAGAACAAGACAAGGTTAGACAAGAGACAGAGAACAGAAACAGTAACATGAGGTGGGCTAATAGCAAGGAACAAATCAGAGAGGTGAAGATTATAGGTTTGTTCACGACTTATGGAGGAAGACCCACATGACATAAGAATCGAAGAAAATGTTGTAGTAAACAATATTAATGCTATGAGAGGAAAGGCCACAAAAAATAACAGGGACAATGCCACCCACAACAGGGTAAAAGTAAAAACTAAACAAATCATATAAAGCAAGAAATGGCACAGGACAAAATGACAAGCAGACAGAATGACAAGCCAGGAGTGTAAAATAAAGTCCGCCAAAAATGAGGGGAAAAAAAAACAAAAAAAAAACTTACCAAAGAGAGGCAGGATACTATAACAAATGAGTTGAGAGAATGGTAGGCATACAAAGAGAAGCAGAAAGAACACTGCATTACCACATTCTAACATGGGAGCCCAGAAGCTGGAGGGTTACCAATGCCTTGCTCACCCTACCATGACGGATCTAGTTAGAGTGGGAGGGTTAGAGAGCTTTTTGGGAGGGATCAGGGCGGTGGGAAGGTAAGGGGGTAATCTACACTTAAGAAAATGTTAGTAAAATAAATAAATATATAATTAAAACAAAAAAAACATTTAAAACTGCATACTGGCAGACTATCTGCCAGTACTTAAAGGGACAGTACAGTGTAAAATTGTTTTTCCGTTAATGTATTTTAAATAACTTTTAAATAACTTGTTATATCAGCAGCAAAGTATAACACATTTGAGAAATTGCATTTTCAGGTTTATTTGTGTATATGAAGTAGCTGATTTTGTGCTTTGAAACCACAGCCTATTACAATGGGTTGAACTTAAAGGTGATATTATATCTCATTATGTTTTAACTTTGTGTACACAGACTTGCTTCCTTATCTTTTATTTGGCTGGAACATCAAAGCTCAATATAGAGAGAGAACAATGGAAAATTATAATTTTATTACTTAAAGGGATAGTAAACCCCAAATTTTTTTTATGATTCAGATAGAACATACAATTTTAAACAACTTTCAAATTGACTTTTATTATCAAATTTGCTTCATTCTCTTGTTATCCATTGCTGAAGGAACAGCATTGCACTACTGGCAGTGTGCTGAACACATCTATTTAGCCAATCACAAGAGACAAATGTGTGCAGGCACCAATTAGCAGAAGCTCCCACTAGTGTATGATATGTGCGTATTCATTTTTAACAAGGGATATTAAGCGAACAAAGCACATTTGAAAATAGAAGTGAATTTAAAAGCGTCTTAAAATTACATGCTCTATCTGAATTATGCAAGTTTAATTTTAACTTACCTATCCCTTTAGCTATCCTGCATCCCACTGAGAGTGTAACTTCTTCTACTGGCTGTGTTTACTTAGGCTATTCAATAGCCTATACTCCAGTAGCAAAACATTTAGTATAGGTGGCTATACAATAGGCTAAATCAGCTATTTCAAATGCTGAAATAGGAGTAAAGGAGCTACTTGTAATCAATTTAATACACTCTAGCAGGTAAAAAGGATCATTGGGAATAATTTAAAGGGGAGAAATCTTTTTGGGTGAACTGTCCCTTTAAAAGGGACAGTCAACAACAGAATTTTTGTTGTTTAAAAAGATAGATAATACCTTTATTACCCAATTCCCCAGTTTTGCATAACCAACACTTATATTAATATACTTTTTACCTCTGTGAGTAATTTGTGTCTAAGCATCTTCTGACAGCCCCTGATCACATGACTTTTTATTTACTTGCATTTTAGCCAGTTAGTGCAGTGTCTGCCACAAGCCACGGGTGTGATCACAATGTTATCTATATGGCTCACATGAACTAGCTCTCCCCTGTTGTGAAAAGCAAATAAAAAAAGCATGTGATAAGAGGTGGCCTTCAAGGGCTTAGAAATTATCATATGAGCCTTCCTAGGTTTAGCTTTCAACTAAGAAAACCAAAAGAACAAAGCAAAATTGGTGATAAAAGCAAATTGGAAAGTTGTTTAAAATAACATGCCCTATTTGAAACATGAAAGTTTTTTTTTGGACTTCACTGTCCCTTTAAGATGGGAGTGACCACTGGGTGGTGGGGGAGGGATGAGAGGTGTCAGGGATTAGGGGGTGTGAAGTGTCAGGTGGGAGGCTAACCTCTACACCAATGCTAAAATTAACCACACAAGCTATATAATTAACCCCTTCACTGCTGGGCATAATACAAGTGTGGTGCGCAGTGGCATTTAGCGGCCTTTTAATTACCAAAAAGCAATGCCAAAGCCATAAATGTCTACTATTTCTGAAGAAAGGGGATGCCACAGAAGAATTTACAACCATTTGTGCCATGATTGCTCAAGCTGTTTGTAAATAATTTCAGTGAGAAACCTAAAATTGTGAAAAATTGAACGATATTTTTTTTATTTGATCGCATTTGGCAGTGAAATGGTGGCATGAAATATACCAAAATGGGCCTAGATCAATACTTTGGGTTGTCTACTAAAACTAAATTATATAGTTTTGATAGGTAAATATAAAAAACTCTATTTCTGTTTAAATGTAGTGATGGCAAAAATGCTCTGTTCTTTTGGGGAAGTTTTTGTCTGAAATACCCGGGCCTTAAGGGGTTAAAAAAAAAACAGGTCTCATGGCGAGGCTATCTTCTAATAGAGATTTCATGCCTTTAGAACATTTATCTGGCAATCTCAATAGCGATGTGGATTCCTTTATAATGTAGCATTATTGTGAGAAAGTAAGACAGACAAAGAGGGAAATCACATGGTAGTAAAAGTAATACCAAATGACATAATATCCAAGGAAGGAGGGAGACGAGAGAGAGAGTGTGTGTGTGTGTGTGTATAAATAGGAGAAAGACAGAATATAGACATTTAAAAAGTAATTTAAAGCAAGCCATTTGCTGCCGCTTTCTAAGCGAAGTGGTTGACGGAAACCAAAATAACAAGTAAAAAAGTATATGAGGTAGCACACATTTTGAGATGTAAAAGGGGCTCCTCAAACTGAAAAACATTGGGACCATGAAGAAATATGAGAGGACACTGTTCAGCAGTGGTTATAGTAGAACTTCCACCTGTAGTACAGAGCCACAGCACCACCCAGTGCTTACTGGCAAGCATTACAGGGAGCGTACCAAGGTACAACTTATGCCTGCAAGAAACTAAGCAGTTTAAAGAGGTTCAAAATGTTATGAAGCTCTACAGTGCAAACTGATTCACAAAATGAAAGCAGGAAGAATGTTTGTTGTTTAAACACATAATTTATGTAAGAACTTACTTGATAAATTCATTTCTTTCATAGTGGCAAGAGTCCATGAGCTAGTGACGTATGGGATATACATTCCTACCAGGAGGGGGCAAAGTTTCCCAAACCTCAAAATACCTATATATACACACCTCCCACCACACACATACCTCAGTTTTAACGTATAGCCAAGTAGTGAGGTGTAAAAAGGAGTAGAAAAGCATACAAAAAGAGGAACTGGAAATAATGTGCTTTTATACAAAAAATTCATAAACACCAAAAAAAGGGTCGGTCTCGTGGACTCTTGCCACTATGAAAGAAATTAATTTATCAGGTAAGTTCTTATATAAATTATGTTTTCTTTCAAGTAAGTGGCAAGAGTCAATGAGCTAGTGACGTATGGGATAATAATACCCAAGATGTGGAAATCCACAGAGTTTAAGAGAGGGAAGGATAAAATAAAAACAGCTATTTCCGCTGAAAAAATTAAAACCAAATAATAATGAAGTTTTCTTAAATTTAAAAAAACATTATAGGCAAAGGAATCAAACTGAGACAACTGCATGAAGAACTTTTCTACCAAAGACTGCTTCTGAAGAAGCAAATACATCAAAATGGTAAAATTTAGTAAATGTACGCAAAGAAGATCAAGTTGCTACTTTGCAAATCTGATCAACGGAAGCTCCATTCTTGAAAGCCCAAGAAGTGGCAACTGATCTAGTAGAATGAGCTGTAATTCTTTGAGGCGGAGACTGCCCCGCCTCCAAATAAACCTTGTGAATCAAAAGTTTTAACCAAGATGCCAAAGAAATGGCAGAGGCTTTTTGACCTTTACTGGAACCAGAGAAAATAAATAAACTAGAAGTCTTTCTGAAATCCTTGGTAGCCTCAAAATAGTATTTCAAAGCTCTTACCACATCCAAAGAATGTAGAGATCTCTCAAGAGAATTCTTAGGATTAGGACACAAGGAAGGAACATTAATTTCCCTACTAATGTTGTTAGAATTCACAACCTTAGGTAAAAATTTAAACGAAGTCCGTAAAACCGCTTTATCTTGATGGAATATCAGATAAGGAGACTCATAAGAAAGAGCAGACAACTCAGAAACTCTTCTAGCAGAAGAGATAGCCAAAAGAAATAACACTTTCCAAAAGTAGTTTAATATCCAAAGAATGCATAGGCTCAAAAGGAGGAGCCTGCAAAATCCTTAAAACCAAATTAAGACTCCAAGGCGGAGAAAAAGACTTAATAACAGGTATGATGCGAACCAAAGCCTGAACAAAACATTGAATATCAGGAAGTTTAGCAATCTTTCTATGAAATAAAACAGAAAGAGCAGAGATTTGTCCCTTCAAAGTATTTGCAGACAAAATGTTACCCAAACCATCCTGAAGAAACTAACATCTGAGTAATTCTAAAATAATGCCAAGAAAAATTATGAGAGGAGCACCATGAAATATAGGTTTTCCAAACCCGATAATAAATCTTCCTTGAAACAGACTTACGAGCCTGTAACATAGTGTTAGTCATAGAGGTTTCTTTGACTCAGTGATTAAGAACTAAGCGTTCAATTTCCATACCTTCAAATTTAGAGATTTGAGATCCTGATGGAAAAACGGCCCTTGAGACAGAAGGTCTGGCCTTAAAGGAAGTGGCCAAGGATGGCAACTGGACATCCGGACAAGATCCGCATACCAGAACCTGTGAGGCCATGCTGGTGCTATCAGAAACACATGAGATTGCTCCATTATGATCTTGGAGATCACCCTTGGAAGAAGAACTAGAGGCGTAAAAATGTAAGCAGGTGGGGGGGCGGAGCTAGCTCGGCAACAGAATGGACGCACATGAGTAGAGCTCTCTATAACTCTTATCCTTTTATGCTTAAAATGGCCATCCAGCTGAACGAATAATAAGTTAAAAGTGAGTTCAACCTCTGGTGAGACTGCCAAGACTACTGGTGTTACTTACACCGCGAGCTACGGAGAAAACAAGAGCTGCATACTTGGTTAGTAGACTGATCGTTATAGAAGCTCCGGGGTAGTGGCCATCTTGCCTGTTTGTTTTTTCTACTGCCCCCGTGGCGCACTATATGCTTACTAGCATTCTCCCGAAATAGACCTTGAGCCATGGAAGATCTTTGTAGTACCGTGCATGCTGTGTTTGGGGAGCTGAGGAGAGAGCTTCTACAGATTTTTGACACCTATTCCTACCCTCTGCACCTAGACACTGAGCAACAGGTGAAGCTGGAGAGGGATCCCGCTCATAGTACCGGAGGATATGTGTCACAGAGCAAGCAGAAACCACAACCGTTTGTTTCACCATCGGTGGATGGTGTATCTGCAGTGAGACAGGTGATGGGAGTAGAGCGAGAGTTGCGAGGAGACATTGCGGTCTCACTTTCATCTGACAGAGATGAGGATCCCTGTGCTAGTTGGCTTTCTGCACTAATCACGACTGAGAGGATGGGAGATACCGGGATGGTATCAGCAGTGAACATCTGCAACGTGCCCAGTGATGGAGGCTCGGATACTAACATGATCACTCTGAAGGTTTCTTTCTACAAGTGTCGAGGTCCTGAGAACGTTACCTGGACTGTTTATTTTGGTGGCGGAGATGCGGCTGAGACTTTACTCCAGTATGACAGGGCTGGCGTCGGATAAAGGTTCTGTTATGTGGAGGGGAGTCCCCTTTACTGGGAGCTGCTCCTAAATCATTTTCCCATGTTTGAAATATTAGTCAGGTCATTTATCTTATATATTTTATTGCCTTTCTCTTTTATTGTTTACTGGACTGAGCAGCCCCAGGCAAGGAGTTGGTTGAATTTATGATAGAACTGATCTTCCCTAGTAAGGAATTGACCAAATATATTCTCAGTCTGTGTTTCGTTTTTTTTTTGCTTTTACAAATCGCATGGCAGATGTGGGTTATATGGTATAGGTAGATTTATGATGTTAGATGCAGAGCTTTTTCACAATGTTTACATACACTATGTTTTATAGATGGTGGAAATTCTTTTATTTGATCATGTATATTTTAGATATTATGATCCGTTTTAAAAAAAAAAAAAAAAAAAAAAAAAAAGCCGATTCACTTTTGATCTTCTGTACTGGGTGACGGCTAGGTTATGCAGGGCTACACAGCTCTCACCCTTTATATCAGGCCCTTAATATATAAGAGACATGTTGCTATACATGCATCCTAGACACTTATCAGCTAACATTAAGTAGAAAATGCTGTAGTTTTGTGTAGCTATATACTAATGCTTAAGCTACTGTGTAACTCTGGTGGAGTTGATCTGAGTCACTACACATATCTTTTACACATTCAGCTGGGTTGCCTGCGGCCGAGGTGACCTAGCAATTATACCATATATCAACTGATATAGCTACATCTTGGAATATTTTATATGTAAAGTTATATACTGTCTCCTAGTCCTAATATATTACAGTAAATAACTGCATTAAAATGATAATAATGTCCATCTCCGTAGCATTATAGATATATTGGTATCTATACCACACATAGCTAGTTAATAGATTATCTTTAAACATGTGACTGGCAGATCTTTTAACTAGGAATGATATATGTTGTTTAATTTGTTCTTTTTGATTTTAAGTTATGGCTTGATAGAGATTTTCATAGTAAAGCAGTCTGAGATATATATGAGATCCAAACTTCTACCACTAGATGACAGTCACAGCTTGATGAACCATATGATATATATGTAGGGGCTTATCAACTTCCCAATGTCATTTAGCAATACTTTATACATCCCCTATCTGGCTTCTTACACCTTTATAAAACACCCTGTCTGTCATCACTAGATGCCGCCCTCTCTACCTTCAGCTTACTAAGTAAATATTACTCTACCGTTTGGAATTTCATACAATATTTTGTGTTAGGTCTCAGATTGTTTGAAAGTTGTTTCCCTATCAGCCTGACCATATACATATATATATATATATATATATATATATACATATACAGTATATATATATATATATATATATATATATATATATATATATATATATATATATATATATATATATATATATATATATATATATATATATATATATATATATATATATATATATATATATATATATATATATATATATATATACACACACATATACAGATATTTTGAATGCAATGTCCTTTTCTATGCTAAGTATGGCTAAAAACCTCATTGGAATAGAACAGATAAGGCCAGTATCTCCCCTCACCCTTTCCCCCTCTGTCTATCGGAGTGGGTCATATCCAATACCCCTTTTCCGTCTGTGTCCAGTGGGGACAACAATCCCTGAGGGGAGATACAGATCACATACCTTACTCATAGTGGTTTATTATGGAGTTACAAATTAATACATAGTTCTCAGGTATCTATGGGATACTATGCCTTCTTTGTGCCAACAGTCTTAAATTCTTATTTTCAGATCCGCCCCCCCACCACTAATATTTCTACTGAGCACTTTTACTAAACATCCCTCCCTCCCCATATATGCGCTCACACTATATTTCTACTATACAGAAATCCCAATTCCACAGGCATATAGACATAACCCTACCCTACTTCTCTACACCTTTAAGCTTACTTTGTAAGCATAGGAAAATATGTCCTGTAGAAATCAACCCTAGCGGCACATGTATGTCTGTCGATTTCATTTTCCAATGTTATTATAACATCTGTTTCCTACGGATCATATGACATACCATTACTGTTTATCTTCTAATTCAGTGCTCTGGATAATACTATTCCCAAACTCTTATATCTTTTTTCTTTTAGGTCCAAGAGTGACCAATTGCTATACTGGGAAATAGTCCGTCATAAATGTTAAAAAAGAGGTTTGTGAATGTTCATGTAGGTTCATATTTTTCAGTTAGTTTCACTTATGCCTAGTGACATTATGTCTATCTTTATGCCACGTGATACAGAAGGTGCAAGGTCGTTATTTTTCACCATTTATGTGTTCAACTTGAGACTACTGATCTTCATGTTAATATTTATATATGTCTTATGGACTCTATTCACATTCTGATGAGTGTATAGATCTTTGCTTATGTCCATAATTACACTGTTACCTACTTGTATGGATATGTTTATAACCTCAATAAAATTTGTTTAACCCCTTAATGACCACAGCACTTTTCCATTTTCTGTCCGTTTGGGACCAAAGCTATTTTTACATTTTTGCGGTGTTTGTGTTTAGCTGTAATTTTTACTGTACCCACACATATTATATACCGTTTTTCTCGCCATTAAATGGACTTTCTAAAGATACCATTATTTTCATCATATCTTATAATTTACTATAAAAAAAAAATATATAAAATATGAGAAGAAAATGGAAAAAAACACACTTTTTCTAACTTTGACCCCCAAAATCTGTTACACATCTACAACCACCAGAAAACACCCATGATAAATAGTTTCTAAATTTTGTCCTGAGTTTAGAAATACCCAATGTTTACATGTTCTTTGCTTTTTTTGCAAGTTATAGGGCCATAAATACAAGTAGCACTTTGCTATTTCCAAACCATTTTTTTTCAAAATTAGCGCTAGTTACATTGGAACACTAATATCTTTCAGGAATCCCTGAATATCCATTGACATGAATATATTTTTTTTAGTAGACATCCCAAAGTATTGATCTAGGCTGATTTTGGTATATTTCATGCCACCATTTCACCGCCAAAAGCGATCAAATACAAAAATTAGTTCACTTTTTCACACATTTTTTCACAAACTTTCGGTTTCTCACTGAAATGATTTACAAACAGCTTGTGCAATTATGGCATAAATGGTTGGAAATTTTTCTCTGGGATCCCCTTTGTTCAGAAATAGCAGACATATATGGCTTTAGCGTTGCTTTTTGGTACTTAGAAGGCCGCTAAATGCCGCTGCGCATCACACGTGTATTATGGCTAGCAGTGAAGGGGTTAATTAGGTAGCTTGTAGGGAGCTTGCAGGGTTAATTTTAGCTTTAGTGTAGAGCTCAGCCTCCCACCTGAAACATCAGACCCCCTGATCCCTCCCAAACAGCTCTCTTCCCTCCCCCACCCCACAATTGTCCCTGCCATCTTAAGTACTGGCAGCAACTCTGTCAGTACTAAAATAAAAAGGTATATTTAGGCTTTTTTTTTTAAAAAACAACAACAAAAGAAGCATATTTACATATGCTGCTGTGTAGGACCCCCCCTTAGCCCCCAACCTGACTGATCCCCCACCAAACAGCTCTCTAACCCTCCCCCTCTGCCTTAATGGGCGCCATCTTGGGTACTGGCAGCTGTCTGCGTCGTTAAGGGTTAAAAAAAATATATAAAAAATAAAATAAAAATGTAAGCAGGTTGGTAAAACCAAGGAACTGCTAAAGCATCCACCATCTCTGCCTGAGGATCTGGAAAGATATATGGGAAGTTTCTTGTTCAAACAAGAGGCCATCAAATCTATTTCTGGAAGACCCTACATTTGTACAATCTGGTGAAACACATCTGGATAGAGAGACCACTCCCCCGGATGCAAAGTCTGACGACTGAGATAATCGACTTCTCAATTGTCTACACCTGGAATATGAATCGCAGAAATTAGACAAGAGTTGGACTCCGCCCAAGAAAGTATCCGAGATACTACTTTCATTGCTAAAGAGCTGCGAGTCCCTCCCAGATGATTGACATATGCGACTGTTGTGATATTTTCTGTCTGAAAACGAATGAAAAGTTCTCTCTTTAACAGAGGCCAAGCCCGAAGAGCTCTGAAGATAGCACGGAGTTTTAAAATATTGATGGGTAACCTTGTCTCTTGAGGTTTCCAAACCCCTTGTGAAGTCAGAGACCCCCAGACAGCTCCCCAACCTGTAAGACTTGCGTCCATTGAGATCCCAGTCCAGGAAGGACGAACAAAAGAGGCCCCTCGAACAATCCGATGATGGTCCAACCACCATGACAGAGAGTGTTGAATGTTGGGATTTTAGTATATCAGTTGTGATATTTGAGTATAATCCCTGCACCATAGATTCAGCATGCAAAGCTGCAGAGGTCTCATATGAAAACGAGCAAAGGGGATCGCGTTCGATGCTGCAGT
The DNA here is from genome assembly GCF_027579735.1 of Bombina bombina. Taxonomy (NCBI): domain Eukaryota; kingdom Metazoa; phylum Chordata; class Amphibia; order Anura; family Bombinatoridae; genus Bombina; species Bombina bombina. The sequence continues at coordinate 461,117,457 of NC_069502.1, read as the reverse complement.
CATAAGACCTAGAACTTCCATGCACATAGCCACTGAAGGGAAGGATCGAGACTGAAGGTTTAGACAAGCTAAAACCAATTTCATTCGCCTCTTGTCTGTGGACACTGAATCTATCTGGAAACCTAAAAAGGTGACCCTTGTCTGAGGAATCAAACTCTTTTGTAAATTGATCCTCCAACCATGCCTTTGAAGAAACAACACTAGTTGTTTCGTGTGAGATTCTGCTAAATGAAAAGACTGAGCTAGTACCAAAATATTGTCTAAATAAGGAAACACCGCAATACCCTGCTTTCTGATTACAGATATAAGGGCACCGAGAACCTTTGAAAAGATTCTTGGAGCTGTTAGGCGAAATGGAAGAGCAACAAACTGGCAATGCTCGTCTAGAAAAGAGAATCTCAGAAACCAATAATGGTCTGGATGAATTGGAATATAAAGATAAGCATCCTATAAGTTTATTGTGGACATAAAATGCCCTTGCTGAACAAAAGGCAGAGTAGTCCCTATAGTCCCCATCTTGAAAGTTGGGACTCTTACAAAATGATTTAAAAGTTTCAGATCCAGAACTGGACTGAAAGAATTCTTTCTTTGGGACAATAAATAGATTTGAATAGAACCCCAAACCCTGTTCCTCTAGATGAACTGGAACAATCACCCCTGAAAGGTCTAGACATGAAACATAATTCAGAAAAGCCTATGCCTTCACAGAATTTGTTGGAACATGAGAAAGAATCTTCTCACGGTGAAACCTATTCGATACCCTTGAGACACAATATTCTGAATCCACTGATTCTGAACGGAACCTGACCAAATTTTCTGAAATAATTTCAATATGCCCCCCACCAGCTGAACTGGATTGAGGGCCGCACCTTCATGCAGTCTTGGGGACTGGATTTGGTTTTTTATAAGGCTTGGTCTCCAATTGGAACCAGAGGCTTATGGGAAGGAGTCTACTTTTGTTCCTTATTCTGACGAAAGGAACGAAAATGATTAGGAGTATTAAATTTACCTTTAGACTTTTTATCTTGAGGTAAAACTCATTTCCTCCCAGTAATAGTGGATAATAGAATCCAATTGAGAACCAAATAAATTCTTACCCTGGAAAGATAGAGATAATAATCTAGATTTAGACACCATGTCAGCATTCCAAGATTTAAGCCATAAGCTTTTCTGGCTAAAATAGCTAAGGACATAGATTTAACATCAATCTTAATGTCAAGTATAGCATAACAAATGAAATGATTGAACATGTTGAAGCAGAAGAATAATGCTAGATAAATCCTTATCTTCTACCAGACGAGCTAAATTGTCCAACCAAAAAGTTGAAGCAGCAACCACATCAGCCATAGAAATGGAAGGTCTAAGAATATAACCAGAATGTAAATAAGCTTTCCTTAGATAAGATCCAATCTTTCTATCAAAGGATCCTTAAAACAAGTACTATCTTCCATAGGAATAGTAGTACGTTAGGCAAGAGTGGAAATAGCCCCATCAACCTTAGGGACACACTTAGCTTTGGTAGAACTGTATTCAGGCAGCATGGTTTCTACAGCAAGATCAGAGGCAGGATCAGACAGACATCTTGTAAAATGTAAAAAGATAAAAACAACATTTAAACAAAATATCCAATTTCCTCATATAGCAGTTTCAGGAATGGGAAAAAATGCTTATGCTAAAGTAAGATGCAAAAAAATAAGCATCATAGCTCTTAATAATATGAAGAGAACCCGAAGCATTAAAGGAAGAGGGGTAATATACAAAACCTTTTTGGCGCCAAGTATGACGCAAAAGGAAGTAAAACATTTTTTGGTACCAAAGCTAACATCAGGAAATGACGCAATTTGCGTCATAACAAGCGCGACTTCGAGCCAAAACAACTTATGTCAACAAAGACGTAGGAGATTACAAAATTTGTGTCACCCTAGACGCAATTCCGCGTCCAAAAAATTTTCACGCCAAGAATGACACCATAAAAAAAAATGGCATTTTGCGTCCTCGCGAGCCAAGTTTACCTGTGAAAATTTTGGAAAATTAAGTCAAATTGAAAAAACTGGAACCCCAGGTAAAAAAAAAAAAAATCATCGCAAATAAAAAATTCCATACTGAAACTGATAGTCTGCAGAAAAGGGAAATATACATAGACCTGACTCTTGGCAAATATAAGCAAATACATATATTTAAAAGTGCCAAACATAGCTGATAGTGTCTTAAAAAATGATACACTTACCCATCCACATATAGCAGACAGCCAAACCAGTACTGAAAAATATCAGCAGAGGTAATGGTATAGGAGTATAACGTTGATCTGAAAAGGGAGGCAGGGGATGAATCCCTGCAACCGATAACAGAGAGCCTTTGAAAGGATTTCCCATGGGTGAAACCACTAAATCAACAGGCAATAATCCCTTCACATCCCTCTGACAAACACTGTACTCTGAGAGGAATTTGGCTTCAAAATGCTTAGAAGCGCCTATCACAGAAGAAATCAAGCACAACTTAATTCACCACCTCCATAGGAGGCAAAGTTTGTAAAACTGAGGTATGTGTGTGGTGGGAGGTGTATTTATAGGCATTTTGAGGTTTGGGAAACTTTGCCCCCTCCTGGTAGGAATGTATATCCCATAAGTCACTAGCTCATGGACTCTTGCCAATTACATGAAAGAAATTATGGGTCGTATAAAAGAAAGACATAGTGACTATTTTCATAGCTTTTTTACTGCGGAGGTTTACTTTATAATAGCTATGGTATCTTAATGATTCTTATGGAACACAAATGATAATAAAAATGAGGTAGCATCTACTTTTGCATGAAAATGAGCACTGAGAATAAACATTACAAAACTGTACATGATCCACTTTGCCTGAAATATATTGACTATTTATGAACTATATAATTTATATACATACGAAGAGAGAAGTGCTCTACCAGGAACAAACAACAGCTCATCAGCTAGTTCTATGGCGATTAACCATCTGGAAGCAGCCTCTTTTAGACCAGTGTGCTTTTCCCAGAGGAAAACTTTCCTTAAGTATATCAGTCTGATCCCGCCAAGTAAGGTCAGTCCAGCCCCGAAATACCAGGCAATTCTCCTCTGAACAAGGAACATGACAACCCCAGATGATCGTTTCAGCCTCCTTGGGCCTCGTCAGTGAGGTGCAGCCACATCCCTCTAAGGACACTGGGCAAGGAGTCCATGTCTGGTTTCCCTCATCACCCATAGGGAGACTTCCCCAGGGTCATATTAATTTGCTTATGAAGAGAGAAGCGCTCTTCCAGGAACGAACAGCAGCTCATCAGCTAGTTCTATGGCGATTTACCACCCGGAAGCAGCCTCTTTTAGACCAGTGTGCTTTTCACAGAGGAAAACTTTCCTGAAGTATATCAGAGTGCTTCTCTCTTTGTATGTATATAATTTATATAGTTCCGATATTTAAAAAGAAGATTAGCACAAAGATAAAAAGTGATATACAGCAACATTGTTCTAGAGAAAATAAAAAAATTACACACCAAAGAAAAAGTGGTCTGGATTTCTGCTCCTATCAGATAAGATTCCTTAAAAGAATTGAGCTTTAGGGAATGATCCTACATTAGGAAACTGCATTGACCGCCGAGACGTTTAACACAAACAAAGCAGCCAAATGTGCTGTGATGGATTAATGGGCAAAGGAATCTGAGTAGAGAGGGACAGTATCCAGATAAATAATGAAAATGGTTACCAATCATCAGACTGCTAAAGAAATTGCTTAAGGAAATGCCAAGATGTAGTGCACCATGATATATTAAATAGTATTATCCATTGATCCAAGAGAGTAGATCTTATGGAACAATATAGGATTGGATTACTATTCAGTTTCAATGGTGTATAAAAGAATTTCCAAAGATAAAAAATAAACTAGCCATATATGCATACTTACTTAAAAGTAGATATTACTAAACATTGACACTGATGAGTACAGATTGATTAATACAGTTAGAAGCATATTGAAATACACATCTTGGTAAAAATGATTTTGGCACAGGTTATTACTGTTTGAGTGGCAGCTTTTACCGAGCATGTAACATTAATATATACCCAGTGCACCTGCATTCAAACACTGCACGTGCTCATAAACACAGCAGTAGCATCTGTGGCACAAAAATAGTCATTGTTAATGGAACATTAGTTATCCTAGCAAGTTGAGAAGATGCTGTAAAATCTGTGAAAAATGTGTAGCTTCTATTCAAAATGTAAGTGCACTTATGTGTGTGTGCGCGCATTTCACTTCAGAGTTTAATATCCTTTAATTACAGTATTTTTGCCAAAGGATGTAAGTTAATCATGTAAAGCTGTGGTTCAGAAGATACATACCCATAATATTACAACCATGCACAGACACACATGCACTAATATAGAAAGGAAAGTCATGCAAGCATACTCTATCCCACCTCACTCAGAACTTGATCTACCAGGGTGATAGTCTGTGGGCTCACGCTCCAGGGGTCCTTTTCATCCACCATCATTGCATCCAACGTGCCCTTCTCAATGACTAGATCAAAACTGCCATCTGGGAATTGAAGCTCTCTAGCATCCATGACCAGCCAGCTCATGCCTGCACGCCCTGCGTGTCTCTGTGCCATCTCTGCGATGCATACTGGTGAGTAATCAATGCTAACAACTGGGCTCACTCCCTCCGCATGCAGGTCCACACTCAGTGAGCTAGTACCACATCCTACAAAGGGAGACCAGTGTCATACAGAGGGCCAAGAACAGCACAATATAAAATAACAAAATGAAAAAACAAAAAAACAAAACATTATATTGCACCAAAGCTTGACAAATCCCAGGAGTCATGGCTCTTAGACAATTACAATTGGCTCCAATGTTGTTGGATTTTAGAACCAAAAGGTAAGGCACAGTGAAGGTCATTTGGATAGCCTTACCCACAATATCTTGCTCCATTTTAAAGAACTGAAAACACATTTTTTGAGGCTGTGGAAGTTATTAAATGCGCATGTGTAAATGTTTTAAAACTAATTAGTTTAGTGAAACCCTTTATTAAAAAAAAAAAAATCTGTGATGCGAGCATGGTGGATGCAATCATTATTTGCACCTGCTCCATGCTATTTACAATTGGTGCACAATATTTTAGAACTTTTACTTCCCTATGCAGTTTTAATAGGTTAATTTATTTTGGTACTGACATAACCTATTATAAGTTTGTTCTTTGGTTGTCCAGAACCCTGTAAATCATAATATAAAAACCATGGTGTAGCAGACTAGAATCTAGTAATTAGCTTTACAACAGTTGTGTTTATAACATCTCTACAATGAAATACTATTTTCTTAAAAAGGGACAGTAAGCATAGGGCAAGATTTATTATGAGGCCAATGCACCCATAGTTTGCCGGCCCGCTCATTTGAGCATGCAACTGATATCTATGAAGTAAAGGTTCATACCACTGCTTCATAAACCCTCTCTGTCAAACTGGAGTTGGCAGATGAATAGCCCTACTCTTGTGCAATTGGTTGTGTGAGGGTAGGGGGCTGTTTTGCACAAGTGTTCCCTTATGCAGTGATAAATTTGGGGAACGTATTCGCCCCTATAATTTGCGATTAGATGCGTACAGGTTTCACAACATGTGAATCCTGCCCGCTAGCAAATTTGTCAATCTTGCCCATAGTGTAACTACAAAACCCTTTCTGTTCTGTTGCTATATAATGACATCAAAATGTTTTGAAAACAAACATAATTTTTACTACAACTGTTTTTCAACAGTCAAAAACCAACCACCATTTGGCTTATTTTGAGGAGCTCATCTGGGCTTCAGTCTGCAGACAATGCTTGCCAATGCCATAAATTTAGTATAAACGTGCATTGTTTTGCAGTTGTCAGTAAAAGCCAATAAGGTAAAGAAATGCAGAAAGCTTAACCTTGAGAAGTCAGCAGGTGCATTTTTAAGTTCTGAAAAATAGATAATCCTCAATTTTCAGAGCTAAATTACATGAAAGTGGGGCAAAATAAATAATGGAAGTATATTGCAAATTTGTTTCATTTTGCATAACTAAATGGTAGTAATAAATATGCAAGGAAAATATAGGAGTGTAATAAGGCACAAAGCCTGGGTACAGTAAACCTATGCTAGATACAATTATGCATTTGAAGCCTAAGAATAATATGTAGATGTATTTTCTTATTAGCAGTTTACATGCTCTGACTCATGAAAGTTTAATGCTGACTTAAAGGGACAGTACACTGTAAAATTGTTTTTATATGAATGTATTTTTAATGACTTGTTATACCACCTGCAGAGAATAAAATATTTGAGAAATTGCATTTTTTGGTTTATTTGTGTATATGAAGTAGCTGGTTCTGTGCTTTTAAACCACAGCCTATTACAATGGGTTGAGTTTCAGATAATATCAGATCTCATTATGTTATCACTTTTATGTACACAGACTTGCTTCCTTATCTTATATTTGTCTAGAAAACCAAATCTCAATACTTAGAGAGACAATGGAAAATTATCATTTTATTACTTAAAAGGACCAGTCAACACAGTAGATTTGCATAATCAACAAATGCAAGAAAAAAAAACACAATGCAATAGCACTTAGTCTGAACTTCAAATGAATAGTAGTTTTTTTTCCTGACAATTTTAAAAGTTATGTATTTTTCCACTCCCCCTGTACCATGTGACAGCCAAACAATCACAAATGCATACACGTACCATGTGACAGCCATCAGCCATTCACAAATGCATACACACTTATTCTTGCACATGCTCAGAAGGAGCTGGTGACTCAAAAAGTGTAAATATAAAAAGACTGTGCACATATAGTAAATGGAAGTAAATTGGAAAGTTGTTTAAAATGGGATGCTCTATCTGAATAATGAAAGTTTAATTTTGATTGAGTGTCCCTTTAAAGTGAAAGTAAATCCTAGCTTTTTACAAACACTAGGATTAACTATTGAAACAAATAAAGGGCACTTTTATTCATGAATAATAAGATACTTCATGTAGAAAGCTCCTTTATTGGATTCAATCGATCGCCGTTTTTAGCTGCTTTGGCAGCCTACGGCTAAAAAAACTAATTTCGCTAAGAGGTGACGTTTTCACCTATTAGCCAATAACCCATGGGCGCCAAGCCGGATTTACCGCACCGCTATTGGCTAAGAGGTGAAAACTTCACCTCTTAGCCAAAATATTTTTTAGCCGTGCTCTGCTGTAGGAGCTAAGAGCGGCGTTTGATTTAATCAAATAAAGGAGCTTTCTACATGAAGTATCTTATACGTCATGAATGAATGTGCCCTTTATATGTTTCAATAGTAAATCCTAGCGCTTGTAAAACGCTAGGATTTACTTTCACTTTAACTATCATGCCCCCCCACTGAGAGTGTCATTTCTTCTGCTGGCTGTGTTTACTTAGGCTATTCAATAGAAAATACTCCAGTATAGAAACTTTCAGTATAGGTTGGGATACCACAGGCTAAATCAGCTATTTGAAAAATGCCAAAATAGGGGTAAAGAAGTTACTTGTAAACAATTTAAAACACTGCAGCAGGTAAAATGAATCATTGGGAACAATTTAAAGGGGAGAAATGTTTTGGGTGAACTGTCACTTTAAGCGTCCCTTTAAATACTAAAGAAATAAGTGACATTTTAGTTTCTGCTACCTCTTGCTATTCCCTTCTACCGATGACAATTATAGAAAGAAATTGTGCAAATAATGGTTGTGTGGAATATTCCAATTTTAAAGTAATTGTATTTATCGGGTTTTAAAGTCTTTTTTTTTTTTTCTTCACTTTTATCTGTCCCTAATTGTCACCAGCAGAAGAGAAAAACTAGGGTTAAAACATTTTGGTGTCCACTACTTTTTAGAAATTCAGGTGAATTAGAAGTACCCTGGTTTTCAGCGTTAAAGGGATACTGAACCCAATTTTTTTTCTTTCATGATTCAGATAGAAAGTTGCTTAAAATTGCATGCTCTAATTTATTCCTATTATTTTTTCTTCATTCTCTTGCTATCTTTATTTGAAAAGGCAGGAATGAAAGCTTTGGAGCCAGCCTATTTTTTTTCAGTACCCTAGATAGGGCTTGCTGATTGGTGCCTGCATTTCGCCATCCAATTGGCCAGTGCAACCCAGGTTCTCAACCTAATGGCCCATTTTAGGCTCCAAAGCTTTGATTCCTGCATTTTCAAATAAAGATGGCAAGAGAACTAAGAAAAATTAATAGAACTAAATTAGAAAGCTGCTTAAAATTGCATGCTCTATACGAAACATGAAAGAAAAAATTTGGGTTTAGCGTCCCTTTAAAGGGGGCGGTAATAGTCAAAATCTAACATGATCTAATTCAACCAGCAGCATAATTAAATATGTATAACACTCTCAAAGCGTTCAATGTCCCATTAGGTGCTAACGCCGTCCATTTTTTATTTAAAACTTCCTAAATTAGCAGAAGTAGAAATAACAATCTGCAGTGTCAAAACAGTTGCATGAAAATTTAAAAGATGCTGAAATTGTATTAGTTCTGCTTTAGAGCACCAATAGTGTAATCCAAGAGACTAAATCTAATTCATAATTGCTCCAGCTACATTTTATGATAGTGATTTTTTTTCCCCTTTTTGAAACTATTTTGTGATCTACTTAATTTGAGCATAAATATCCCACTTTATTTATACTTGTTCTCACTACAAGATGGCAGCGCCCAGTGTAAAATTAAAAAATGTACCAACTTGATTATATAATGAGGCAAAATAAGAGGACATTGAAAGGCAAGCCAAGCTCCGGTGACCAGCGGATGAGACTCCGGTAAAGACGGGCTATACACACACTCAAGCCGGAAGCATCGCTATCCCCTACAGAGTCTCGAGTATAAGTGAAGACGGCAAGGCAGAGCAGTGTACAGAGGCTTCTGCGTTTTCCAACCCTCCCAGAATTCCGGGCACCAGCGACGACTGCAAGGTGATACGGTGCATAGTTGCCGTGTACTTTACTTTTTCTTCTCTAGCTTGTTACATGCTTTGTTCGCCCCAGGATAGGAGGTGAGAGGAAGGTTACTATATCTCTGGTGTCACCAAAAATTATCACGGAGGCCAGAAGCTATAACTCGGCTATTGAGCAGCTGAAGGAGAAGGACGCTGGGGCCGAAGAAGCAAAGAAAAGATAAGTTGCTCTTTTTCTGTATATACCCCCGTGCAATATAAATATTTATACAAACTATCCTTTCTTGTGGTGACCATCGAATTTTATATATGCTGAATGGTCGGTTTATATAAGCAGTTATACATGGAACTCTGTGATGAATAAGGCAGGGGGGACACATACGGCTCTATGGAGCTGATGCGGCCTGCTAACTTCAAAGGCTGTTTAATAAGGCGCTCCCTTTTACGGTTCGAAAAGTGTTGGCTGAAGGAGTATATCTGTTGAACTGGCCATATTGAATCACTTAAAGTCTGCTACTATATGTTAAATGGATCTACTATTGCTTTCTCTTCCCTCAAGCTTTTTGTCTTTTTTGGCTTAGACGAACAGTACGGCTATAGCAGAGGCAGTGGCATGAAGGGCTATTGACTCTAAATCTTAATCATAAATTGAACAGCCCTTGACTCCCTTGCAAACATATTGTATATCAGTGTAATTTTTAAGAACCTTTCTTCTTATGTGTATGCTGTGTTGAACTAGCAAGTGCAAGTTGGCTTCGTTAGCATTTATATTTCACTGACAGTGGTGTTTAAAATGCGCTTAAATGGTTCAGGATTTAAGATATGAAAAGATAACTTTCTTTTTTTTTTTTTTTTCTCTCTCCTTTTTTTTTTTTTTATTTGTCTTCTTTCTCCTCTTAAGCACTGAAATATGTATAAATTGATAATAGCTACATGCAGCAATAGACAAGGATAAGCTGTTAAACTGTCTATAATAGTATTAGATTCCGTCTATAAGCTGTATTCTGTACTTAAACAAGTCCCTATCTGGAAAGTCAGTTAAATTGCATGCAATACAAGAGAAGGAACTAACAATTTTTTATTGCAGAGCATAGTATTACTTATTTGTATTTAGGTCTGTTTTGTATATTTCTATGCCCTCTTTTATTTTTTTTGATCTTTCTTCTTTTTTACCTGAATATTGATTGTGGAAAATAAGGGTGGTTCTGATTTATTAGATAGGAAATATGCCCTATTCTAATAATACTTGAGTCTAAAAGAAGTACTCAATGGAACATTAGTTTCAGGATTGGTCAACTTTACATATACATGGTATAGATAGGGGTTTATTATTCACACATCCACTAAACCGAGTTTTCACTTTTTTCTGCTCTTCAAGAATTTGCTGAGCTCTGTGGCTCTATGTCTATCACACTAAATATAAACAGAGCTACTTACACTCTATTAAAATCCCTAATCCCACATAGTAGGAACATTAGGATTTAGGACTGGTGGATTCCACACATATATGGTACATATAGGTGTATATTATTCACATATTCATTGAACCACCTTTGCACTTTCTTTTTTTTTAAGAACCGGTTGAGCTCTTAGGCTTCTTTGTATATTACACCAAATATAAATATAGTTATTTACACTCTATCAAAATTACACTGAGCTACGCTGTTTGTACAGCCTTTTTTCCCCCTACCTATTTCCATTTATGGATACATTTTTAGGGATTAGCAGAACTGATATAAATACAATGCCACCAAAAATAAAAGACAGGACGCCCAGGTCAAGTATAGGCAGTTTAGAAACAGGTGCAACGGATTCCCTATTGGGTTCCAACACTATGATAGACACCAATAATTTAGTAAAACAAATTTCGGATCTATTCTTACCACATTTTGAAGAAGTTAAAACAGAATTAGTGACATTGACAAGTGAACTTAAACAGGTCTCAAGTAGGTTAGGGGAAATTGAGAACAGGATTTCAGATATTGAGGATCTCCAGCATACTCAGCAGACCTGTTTAAATACACATACTAAGACCATTGACACTCTGCAAGCACGACTTGACGACCTAGAAGATAGGTCGCAGAGAAACAATATGAAAATAGTGGGTCTCCCAGAGACTCCAGAATTTTCTGATTTGATAACTTTCACTAAAACTACACTACCAAGACTGTTAGATATGCCTTTAAATGGTATAGAGATAGCTGTGGCGAGGGCCCATAGATTGGGTCTAAAGAAAGATAATATCTCAAAATTTAAAAGACCAGTTTTAGTGAAGCTCTTAAACTTTCAAGATAAGCAGAGATTTTTTTCTTATTATAGGAAAAAAGGGGTTGTAGAGGCAGATAAAGAACGTATCTATTCCAAGATTTTTCCGTGGAAACTTTTAATAGAAGATTGATGGCTCCCTGGTGTACGAAATTAATTAATGCAGGATATAGAGCCACAATGATCTACCCGGCTAAAATTAAAATCTTCCTCGATACTAATACAATTATATTAAATACAGTAGCGGAAGTCAAGCAATTTCTGGAAAAATTAGAAACCTTGAATTAAGTTGTACATTGACTCTGTTCCTCTCAATTAAATGGCTATTTGGTGGGCTGTTCTTTTTTTACCACCTACTCTCTTTTTTATTTTATTTTTTTTTTCCTTCCTCTCCTTCTGGCCTCCTCTCTCCTCCTCCCCTCCCCTTTGGGCAAGGCCAGTAGCTCTGAAAAGGTATCGTAATAGATATGAAAAATTCACTTAATTTACTGTCTTGGAATGTGGGGGGGGGGGTTCCTCCCCTGCTAAAAGGAAAAAAATAATTCATCACTTGAAAAGCCACAAACCCAATATCGTTTTCCTGCAGGAAACTCATTTGAGCCTGCAGGAAACAGAGAAATTAAGAATGGGATGGATTGGGGAGGTGTATGCGGCTCCAGCAGTCAAAAGAAAGAGAGGAGTAGCATGTATTTTTAATAAGGAATTAGAATTCCAGCTAATATCCCAGTATAGGGACGTGGATGGAAGGTACCTTTTAGAAATAGAGATTAATAAATGCCACTATACATTGTGTAACCTTTATGCACCAAATGAGTGTCGGCCAGACTTTTGGGATGAGCTATATACAAAATTGGGTCAGTAGATTCCCAATTAATTATTGGTGGGGACTTTAATAGTGTTTGTGTCCCCCAGCTGGATATACTAAGATCAAGTGGCTCCTATAGGTCCAGAAAGGAGGCTAAGATTCTGGAATCTTTTGTGAAGGGTCTCGGGCTCAGGGACATTTGGAGAACAACATCCGGATGAGAAAATGTTTACCTGTGAGTCAAAGACCTTCCATACATTTTCCAGAATAGATATGTTTTTGGTGACTGAAAGACTCCTATATCTGGAAATTAAGACAGATATTAACAATATAGTTCTATCGGATCATGCCATTATCTCCCTCTCTATCCAGTTGGGGAATAACAGAGAGAATTTGTGTGGTAAATTTTTCCCCCCTCTTTTCTGCACTCTAATATCCATTTTAGGAATTGGCTTATTTAAAAATGGAGGGATTACGCCTCCGTAAATAAGGAATACCTTCACAAGACAGAAATATATTGGGAAGCCGTGAAGGCATTTCTCAGGGGGGAGATAAAGGCCTATATGGTCAAAAGGAAGAGAAAGATAAAAGGAACTTCAACTAACTAATGCATTGAAAAATAAATTTATAAAATATATTGATAATTCTAGTAGAGAGAATTGGACCATCTATCAGAGGGCAAAAAAAGAGAGGGAAATATTCTTGACACAAAATCAGCTACAAGATGAGCTCAAAAACAAAGCATTATTTGGTATCGTTTTACGTAAGAATGGCAAAAATGCTTGTCAATATTTCGAAAAGCAAAAAGAAAAATAATTACATAGGATCAATAATATCTGAAGGCCAAAAATGTAATACCCCAAAGGACATTAACAGGCAATTTTTTTTATTCTTCCAGAAGTTGTATGCCCCTGTTGAAGTTAATCAGGAAACTAAAAATAGGTTTTGGAATAGTATTAAGATTCCAAAAATCTCTGAAATACAGTTAAATATAATAAATAAAGAGATTACAGTGGAGGAGGTTTTAAAAGTTATTAAAGAGTCAACTTTAGGGAAGGCGCCAGATCCTGACCAATTGCCTATTGAATTTTATAAAGCACTTAAGGAGGAGATTGCCCCTATTTTGACTAAGCTGTTTAATAATTATTTTCTGTCACATTGTAAACCTTCCCAAACCTTTACGGCATCTAATATCACACTTATTTTAAAAAAGGATAAGGACCCAAATTCACTTGATGCATACAGACCTATTTCACTCCTTAATAATGATTATAAAGTTTTAGCAACTATATTAGCCTCCCGTCTTAAAAAAAGTATAGGAGACGATTATATAATGAGGCAAAATAAGTGAAGAGCTTTAAAGAAAGCTGCAGGATGGAAAATACTAGCATGGTGAGTAGTAACCATGTTACTGCAGTTGTACTCGGCAGTTTAATGTTCTTTTAATATCATATAATGTGTTTCTATCGTGAACAAGGCAACTGTATCAGCTGAGTTAAAGGGACAGTACACCAATTTTAATTTAACTGCATGTAATAGACACTACTATAAAAAAAGAATATGCACAGATACGGATATAAAAATCTAGTATAAACCCCTTTAAAATGCACTTAGAAGCTCCCAATGTAGCACTGTTGATGAGGTTAGGCTGGGAAACTCAGTGAAATGGGCTGACAAAGCAGGAAGAGTAGAACCCCCCCCCCCCCCCTTGCATATAAAGACCCTTTACATAAACAGGAGCAACTGAAGTCTAGACTTCAGTATACATCTAAAACGTTGGGGCTTGGTTAGGAGTCTAAAAATCAGCACAATGTTATTTTAAAATGAGCAAAACTATACATTTTTACAAAAACACTCCCAGATGCACTATATAAATAAATTATCTACAAAACATCTTTGTACAATCATGTCCCTTTGAGAGAGTCAGATATTTGATTACTGTACTGGTGAGGTTTATATATTGGTAGTTTCTTGCTATGACTTCTATTTCTCAAGGGCGAAGAAATTAAAAAACAATTTAGTTTTAACCATTCTGTTATCAAGAAAGTGAATTTTTAGTCAATGGAAGTCCAAAAACACTACCTAAAGATTATCAGCTTTATTAAATATTTTGGAAGACTACATAATTGAACAGATGTACAAGACGTAAGACAATAGAGTACAAAACTATTTGAAAAAATTAGAATTTTTTATTCAGATACAAACAATAGAAATGCAGAAACAAATTTTATTACAATTCAAAACTTGAGAGGAAAGGGGAAGACGCTGCGTTTTTGTTCCCCCCCCCTTTCTCACTTATTATTTCTGACTTAAAGGGACAGTCTAGGCCAAAATAAACTTTCATGATTCAGATAGAGCATGTAATTTTAAACAATATACTTTTATCACCAATTTTGCTTTGTTCTCTTGGTATTCTTAGTTGAAAGCTTAACCTAGGAGGTTCATATACTAATTTCTTAGACCTTGAAGCCCACCTCTTTTCAGATTGCATTTTAACAGTTTTTCACCACTAGAGGGTGTTAGTTCACATATTTCATATAGATAACACTGTGCTTGTGCACGTGAAGTTATCTGGGAGCAGGCACTGATTGGCTAGACTGCAAGTCTGTCAAAAGAACTGAAAAAACAAAAAGGGGCAGTTTGCCGAAGCTTAGATACAAGATAATCACAGAGGTTAAAAGTATATTAATATAACTGTGTTGGTTATGCAAAACTGGGGAATGGGTAATAAAGGGATTAACTATCTTTTAAAACAATAAAAATTCTGGTGTAGACTGTCCCTTTAAGGCAGTAAAATATTATGGAACAATGTGGTTATTTAGATATACATATAGGTCAAAATATGTACACAGGGGTTAAAAAAAGAAACCCCTTCCTTATAGGGATATGAATAATTTTCTTTGGTTTTTCTGCAAGTTTGAAATTTACCTTTTGGTAGATAATTTGAAAGCTTAATAACCTTATAAAATGAAATTTAAAAAGACATAGGCTGGTGCTCCCATTGACACTCGCTATGCAGCAGCACATAGCATAAGGATTCACAGGCGCTGTGTGTTATCAATCATTACCCAGCACTAGCCCACTGCTACCGGGCCGCAGCTCTTTCCGGACCAAACAGCTGAAGTCACTGTAACTCCCGAACCATTCATGACCACCGGTGTCTTCCTGTTCCTCCTGATACCGCGAGTCCCAATACACCTGCTCCTTGTACATTTTGACACGTGCTGCTTCCTGGCGGTGCAACAGAAAATAAGTCCGCCACAAATAGGGATGTCTACTAGTTTTAATTGCAGTTAGAAGTAACAGTGTTTACATAACCATTAACGCTTTAGGGACTACGTGTGCTAAGGCTTGCTGCCATGAAGTAAAACCTCCGTTTGTGCTTCTAGTCTAGGGATAACACCGGGCACCGCGAACATTTCTATAAACTGTTGTGTGGATCCATTCGGCAACTATTTGTTCCACCCGGAGAGGGTTGGCAGTGACACCGTATAATGTCCCCGGCTGCTGGACTCCGGAGAAAAGGGGCTGCCAATGTTGGGGGCTCTGGATCCCGTTCGCCCCTATGGGGAGCTATGCGTCATGGGTGGCAAAATAAACATCAGCTACTCGTTGATCCACGATATACCGCGCTGCTTGGGGCATGTCTGTTTCTGGCAGAGATTGGGGTCACATACTGGGTCATCCAGCGAGTGCCCTGTGAGTATAAGGGCGATGAATGTGTTCATGTAGAGAGTGAACTGTGGCTGGGTGTAGAGATGAAGTCTATCCAGAGAGTGTCGTGTGTGTGTAAGGGAGGTATGTGTCCCGAGTAGAGAAGTAATATACTATTATCAGCAGAGTAACCTGGCAGTAAATAGTGGGTTATAGCTGGAGCATACTGAGAATTCCTTATGAGTATAGAGAGGGAGATATCGAATCATCCATGTAGTGGGGAGCCAGGGTGATATGGAAAATACCCTGTGACTATAGATCTGGTCATTACATGTGGTCTTCGAGTACCCTGTAACTGAAGATGTGGTCAGTACATGCTATATAAATAGTTCTAAGGGATTTTAGAGATTGACTGTACCTGGGCCAACCAGATAATTCCCTCCTGAGTATAAAGTGGGAATTTATCTGTAGAAAATCCCCAGTGTGTATTACGATGGTATATATACAGTGGCCTGATTAACCAAAATATATATATTTTCCCTATTTTGAGGATTATATTGTGATAGAAGTGTCTCGCCATCACACCCAGAAACATGCTTAGTGAGATAAATGTCTCTTGAGATAAAATTTGCCTCTCTATATTTATTTGGGAAACCTTGTAGTCCTGTAGAGACCTCCTAGATAAATTAGCCAGATCAGAGAGCTTTAGAGATTCTGGCTCTTAGTTTATAGAAATTGGAGGTAAACAGAGTCCATCAGCATACTGGCAGTATAGAAAATGGATATAATACTGTAATCTCTAGAGCCTGGTTTCTCAACAGCCAAGCCGTGGCCCAGTACTGGCCTTGACGGCCCTGCTGGTGGGCCATGACCCCACTGCCTGCTCTGACTGACCTGCTGCTCCACACATAAATAATAACGGGTAGGCCTGTCAGAGTAACATTGCACATGTGCCTGTGTGCATGTAGCAGCAGTTCAGTTGGAGGACAGAACGGGACAAGTAGCAAACAGGACTGGATGTGGATAACGCAGGAAAGTAAGTGAAACCAGCCCGGTGACACTAATGAACCCACTGACACCAATGAAAGTATACATTTTCTTCCCCTACTGACACCAATGCATTTAAATATATATATATATATATATATAATTTATTTTTTTCATTATTATTATTATACTTTATTTATAAAGCACCAACAAATTCCGCAGCGCTGTACATTGGTACAACAATGATAAAATAATTATAAGAGACAGGACAAAATGCATCAAACAAATAAAGGAGGAATGGAACTTACAATCTAGAAGGGTAGTAGGGTTAAACAGAAGGTGGAGACTGCAAAGGTGAATGATGTTAGTACAGAGTTAGATGAAGGCAATTATTAGGTAAGTGGAATTAATTTGTTTCTGAGTTGGGTGGTAGGCTTCTTTAAACAAAAATGTCTTTAGGATGTATATATATTTATGTGTATGTATATGTGTGTGTATATATATATATATATATATATATATATATATATATATATATATATATATATATATATATATATATGTATGTATATATACAGGTGAAACTCGAAAAATTAGAATATAGTGCAAAAGTTCATTTATTTCACTAATGCAACTTAAAAGGTGAATCTAATATATGAGATAGACACATTACATGCAAAGCAAGATAGTTCAAGCTGTGATTTGTCATAATTGAGATGATTATGGCTTACAGCTCATGAAAACCCCAAATCCACAATCTCAGAAAATTAGAATATTACATGCAATCAATAAAACAAGGATTGTACATACCTGTAAAACAATATCGGACCTCTGAAAAGTATAAGCATGCATACTGTATGTACTCAGTACTTGGTTTGGGCCCCTTTTGCAGCAATTACTGCCTCAATGCGGCGTGGCATGGAAGCTATCAGCCTATGGCACTGCTGAGGTGTTATGGAAGACCAGGATGCTTCAATAGCGGCCTTCAGCTCTTCTGCATTGTTCGGTCTCATGTCTCTCATATTTCTCTTGGCAATGCCCCATAGATTCTCTATGGGGTTCAGGTCAGGTGAATTTGCTGACCAATCAAGCACAGTTTTCCCACGGTCATTGAACCAGGTTTTGGTGCTTTTGGCAGTGTGGGCAGGTGCCATGTCTTGCTGAAAAATGAAGTCAGCATCCCCATAGAGCTCGTCTGTGGAAGGAAGCATGAAGTGCTCCAAAATCTCCTTGTAGACGGCTGTGTTGACCCTGGACTTAATGAAACACAGTGGACCAACACCAGCAGATGACATGGCTCCCCAAATCAACACAGACTGTGGAAACTTCACACTGGACTTTAAGCATCTAGCAGTGTGTGCCTCTCCATTCTTCCTCCATACTCTGGGTCCTTGGTTTCCAAATGAGATGCAAAATTTGCTCTCATCAGAAAAGAGGACTTTGGACCACTGAGCAACAGACCAGGTCTGTTTTTCTTTAGTCCAGGTAAAATGCTTCTGACGTTGTTTGTTGTTCAGGAGTGGCTTGACAAGAGGAATACGACATTTGAAGTCCATGTCCAGGATCCGTCTGTGTGTGGTGGCTCTTGTGAAAGTCCCCAACACTTTTGAATGGCCTTTTCCTGACAATCCTCTCCAGGCTGCGGTCATCCCTGGTGCTTGTGCACCCTTTTCTTCCACACTTTTCCCTTCCACATAACTTTCTATTAATGTGCTTTGATACAGCACTTTGGTAACATCCAACTTCTTTTGCAATTACCTTTTGAGGCTTTCCCTCCTCATAAGGGGGTGTCAATGATGGTTTTCTGCACAACTGTCAGGTCAGCAGTCTTTCCCATGATTGTGATTCCTACTGAACCAGACTGAGACCATTTAAAGGCTCAGAAACCCTTTGCAGGTGTTATGGCTTAATTAGCTGATTAGAGTGGGACACTTTGAGCCTAGAATATTGCACCTTTTCACAATATTCTAATTTTCTGAGATTGTGGATTTTGGGTTTTCATGAGCTGTAAGTCATAATCGTCACAATTATGACAAATCACGGCTTGAACTATCTTGCTTTGCAAGTAATGAGTCTATCTCATATATTAGTTTCACCTTTTAAGTTGCATTAGTGAAATAAATGAACTTTTGCACGATATTCTAATTTTTCGAGTTTCACCTGTGTGTGTATGTATGTATGTGTATAGAAAGAAAGAAAAAATGATTCACAACCAGCTCCAGTCCACAGTTATAACATAACAAGAGATGCAAGTTAGTGAGTAGCAAAAAGCGGAGCGCATACACTTTCACAAAAACGCTATGTGTAACAATGTTCCATGAACTGAGCCGTATATGATATCAAGTGCAGCCTGAAATATTCACAGAAAGACCATAACAATACCAGAGGACGGTTACTCACCACCCCAGGTAAGAGGGGAAAATCTGACCAACAGGATCGTGCACAAGACGGCTGGCGTTTGTCTTCAGTATGCGCTCCTGCCGTGTCTAAACCCGGGCTCCAATGCACTTCCGGGTATCACGTGTTGCAATCCTCCAATAGCGGTCTGATAATCGGTCTCCCAACACGTCACTTAGAATGAACTGGTCCACAGCACAGCTGAGAGGTGCCCAAAAGCTGGTCAGAGAAAGTAGGTAGCTTGAATAGCAGAAGAAAAAGCCGGCACTTCTCCCAGGATGTAGAGTAAAAACGATCTTTATTTCATTAACATTAAAATAAGTAGAAAGGAATGCATAGCTAGAAAGTATGCTTTACATGTTTCGGCAATTATAGCCTTAAGCATAATCCCAGGTAAAAACAGCTAAAATAAATAGTGCTTGCCCTTCACTTATTGGTTGGATTAGACATGTGACTAATAGTACCTGAATGTACCTATGGGCCGACATTTAAGGTGGAAATAAATCATTCATGTAATCACTGACCTATATCTGTCAGGTCAGACTAAATGGCAACATAAATTATAGTGCATTGATAATTAGTCGCACTATACTAGTCTGGTGGCAGTGTTTTATTCATTGTGCATGGACATATAGTAAATAAAAAAATGAATGTTGTATTATGGAAGAAAACAACACATTTCTAATAAATAAAGTTTTGAACTTAGAGTCATGTGTATTGGCAACAATGAATGTGGAGATTTATTTAAACTAAATGTTCAGTAAGAAATTGTGACAAATATGTTATATATATTCCAATGAGCACTGCATATATTTATATTGCTCATGTCCATGCACAATGAATAAAACACTGCCATCAGACTACTATAGTGCGACTAATTATCAATGCACTATAATTTATGTTGCCATTTAGTCTGACCTGACAGATATAGGTCAGTGTTTACATGAATGATTTATTTCCACCTTAAATGTAAGCCCATAGGTACATCCAGGTACTATTAGTCACATGTCTAATCCAACCAATAAGTGAAGGGCAAGCACTATTTATTTTAGCTGTTTTTACTTGGGAGTATGCTTATGATTAAGGCTATAATTGCCGAAACATGTAAAGCTATACTTTCTTTGCATTCCTTCCTACTTATTTTAATGTTAATGAAATAAAGATTGTTTTTACTCTACATCCTGGTAGAAGTGCCGGCTTTTTCTTCTTCTATTCAAGCTATGTATGTGTATATATACATATACCAGACCCTGGACATGTCCAGATAAAATATACCAGGCCTTGAGATCACTTGGGTTTGGAATTCCTTCTCTAGAGAAGTATTATAGATTGAGAAATTCCTGAGACTCTCTAAAGATTGACCTGGGATTATAGTTAGGCTTAATACCTTGGTAATCACTAGAGCGATTCATGCAGTTAGAGCAAAGGATACATAATGTCACCCAGAGAGCGTTTTTTGAAAGTACAAAATGGGAATATACAGAATTATAAAATGAACACACTGCATGTATGAATAAAGTAGCTGTAATCATCCAGAGAGTGTCCTATGAGTAGACAAAGGCAATACCTGGGATCATTTGGAGGATTTCTTCTTTGTATAAAGCAGTGATACCCGAGGGTATTCAAAGCTTTCCTCATGAGTAGAGAGAAAATAAATATTCAGAGAGCAATATTAAGTATAGAGGTGTCGTGTAGAGAGCGTCCATTAACATATTTTAGCTGTTTAGTTGCTTGTATAGTGGTATAAGTTCTTTCTTTTTATGTATTTATATTTTTTATAATGATTCTCACCTCCAGATACAGAAATAGACTGGAAGGCTTACATGGATGAGGTTGAGGGCGTGCTTAATGGAACCTATGATTACACCAAGCTAGAAGGGGAAACTGGACCTCTTGTGTAAGTAGGACTGAGGTAGAAGGTCCAAATTGTGAGATTTTTTTTAAAAGAAAAACTGGGAAAATCTTTATCACTATGAGGTTGTTTTGGTCCTTTATCAGTAAAGGAGATGGTTCTGGCTTATGTACTACATATTTTAAGAATGATTAGGAGGGTTATTCCCAACTAAATACATTGTCTCTGTGAAAGTGAACTGACATATGTTTTATGAAGTGGTTTGGAAGTGGATTATAGGACCATGACCTTTAATTTTTTTTCCTGGTTTTGTAGGTATCCTGCAGGATTTGTATACATTTTCAGCGCCTTCTATTACATGACTGAGCATGGAAGCAACATCCGTCTGGCCCAATACATCTTTGCTGCACTGTATCTCCTTACACTACTCCTTGTGTTCCGCATCTATACGGTCACGAAGAAGGTGCAAATCAATAAGTAATTTCACTAAACATACAATTTTGTAATTATAAAACAACTCGCCTGAATGGGCCATTTTTTGTTTTCTTTTCATTAAAAGACAGATGCTATAAACCTGGTATAGTGTTTCTGCAAGAAATACCTTAGAACACAAGCTTAAAAGCAAATGGGTCAGGGAGGTTATAGTTAAAAGGAAGAGAGGTGTCGCCTTTTCGATTTAAAACCCCCCCTAAATAACTAATATAATATTCTATCTCAAGGATTAGACCCTGATGGGAGGTTTTTCATTATGGAAATTGAGATAAAAGGTTTACAACTAATGCTTTGTAATATCCATGGGTCAAATATAGAGACAACATTTTGGGATGATTTAAATGTTAAACTTTTGAGATATATCAGGAAGAGTCAAATCTTAACTGGTGATTTTAACATGACTTTATTAAACAGATTGCGTTATGGACAATCGTACTTGAAAATGATTGAATCTATCATTTTCCATCAATTTGAAATTGAGATATGTGGCATATCCAACACCCAGACTCAAGGTCTTTCACATGTGAGTCTAAAACCCACAAAGCTTTCTCCAGAATAGCTTTATTTTTACTTTTGCATACCATGTTTGGGTTAAAGATGAATATGGCTATTAAAGATATATCTGATCATGCCATTATTTTTCTAATAATTCAAATGAATGTTTCTCAACTCAATCAGATAACATGGCTATATTTTTCTTTCTGAGATATCTTTTACATAGTATACATTTTAAAAAATTGGTTACACAGGAAATGGAATGATTACTGTCATTATAATATTGCATATACTAAGAAAATTGCATTTTTTGGGAAGCCACTAAGGCTTTCCTTAGAGGGGAAATTAAAGTTTATTTAAGTAAATGGAAGAAGAAAAATAAATCCAGAGAAATACAGTTATCCAACCAAGTGAAAAAATTGTTTTAAGGCTTATATACATAATCCAACTAAAACTCTCAAGGATAAATATACTGCAGCCAGGCTAGAGAGACAAGTTTCTAAAGCAAAAATCATCACAGGAAGAAATGAGAGAGCACTATATAGTGGTCATTATGGGAAATCGGCTAAATATCTCGCTAGAATAGCTAAACGTAGGAGGAACAACAATATTATTCAGCTTGACAAAAATATTGTGCTGAACTACAGGTTAATATTCAAGCCTCAGATTACATTCCTATTTTAGGCAATCCAAACTTCTCTCCTGGTATATTCTATGGGGCCTTTGGTTGGTCAGAAAAGGGCCTCAAATATTTGGTTCAAATAAAAGTAGAGTCTAATGCAATTAAAACCTTTGATATTCTGTGTACAGAATTTAATATCCCTAGATCTAGCTTTTTTTTTTGCACATTTACAACTTGGATATCTATATGATGACCTGAAAATGAAATACGGTTCAAACTGGTGTCTAGGAGACATAGATAAGGGTATAAAATTATAGCAAGCCAGAGTTTATACTATATCTAGTTTTTACAATATACTCACCTCCAATTAAGGCCAGACACATTTAAATATCCTGATGCTAAAATGGCAAAAACAAATTCCAGACATAACAGTGGGGAAGTTGAAACATAGTATAAGTATAGTGGAGAAAACATATTTGTCTATAACCTAGAGAGAGTCTCACCTTATATTAGTCAATAGCTCCTATGTCACCCCGGGTCAGACTTTCCAAATGGTATACTAGGGAAACACAAGTTGTTCTA
Organism: Bombina bombina; assembly: GCF_027579735.1. NCBI lineage: Eukaryota > Metazoa > Chordata > Amphibia > Anura > Bombinatoridae > Bombina > Bombina bombina. The sequence continues at coordinate 461,094,379 of NC_069502.1, read as the reverse complement.
GATGTAGTTTTACTCAAGCAGATATCCTACATTGTTTTTGGTATTGTTCCCAAATCATCCAGTTCTGGAACAAAGTCACAATTTGGCTCAATAAATATCTAGAAAATAAGGTGTCCCTTCAATTAAGATATATATTTTTTTTCTACTGGGGGAAAAAAAAGTGTACAAGAAACTCAAATAAACAAGGTATACTAAAATAGCACTCATTAAAAACTATAGCCACATAGGTATTAATGCAGTAATTGCAATGAAATAATCTAATAAATATATAAATGTATCATGATAAATATAAAGAAACTATGTGGGTAAGGAAAGCTACCAATAATTCCTAGGGGGGAAATACTAATAGTAAATGTGAGTATGCATAATTATAAAGCCTTCCGGCAAAACATGTCAGGCAAAGTGGGATTCATAGGGTCCAAATTTTAACAATAGTAGTAGTGGTTTCCAGCGTGGTTTGCACGCAATTTCAGCACTTTTTTTTTTTTTTTACATTTTTATATTATTGCATTTATAACTCCTGTGCTGATAGTTGTTAATAAGTGCTATTTTAGTATACCCTCTTATACATTTTTTTGCCAGAAGAGTTTAAAGGGACAGTCAAGTTCAATTTTTTTCAATAGGGAATATAATTTTAAACAACTTTCCAATTTACTTTTATCACCAATTTTGCTTTGTTCTCTTGATATTCTTAGTTGAAAGCTAATTCTAGGAGGTTCATATGCTAATTTCTTAGACCTTGAAGACTGCCTCTAATCTGAATGCATTTTGACCACTAGAGGGCATTAGTTAATGTGTTTCATATAAATAACATTGAGCTCATGCACGTGAAGTTACTCAGGAGTGAGCACTGATTGGCTAAAAAGCAAGTCTGTCAAAAGAACTGAAATAAGGGGGCTGTTTGCAGAGATTTAGATACAAGGTAATCACAGAGGTAAAAAGTGTATTTATATAACTGTGTTGGTAAAGCAAAACTGGGGAAGGGGTAATAAAGGGATTATCTTTCTTTTCAAACAAAAAATCTGGTGTTGACTGTCACTTTAATGGTATATAGCACCGTGCCCTATTTATAGATCATTTTATATGACAATAATGAGGGGGTCACTCTCAAATACATCTAAAAAAGGGAATTTTCAACTGTAGTGCCATTATTTCTCCCCTTTTTTTTTTAGTAAATATAGTATTCCAACACAAATCTAAGTCTTTGTATAGAAAAAAATATTGTGCTCTTTTAATAGGACCTAATTTTGAAAAAATGTTAATTTAAATATCCCCCCAATATTGCTGAATTTGTTAGAGCTCTTTATATTCAAATTACTATGGAATAATATAATCTCTGGATTCATACAGGCAAACAATTAAAATAGTTTTTCACTAAGTGGATAGAGGTTATTAAATCTTTGCAAATGAACGCTCAATTGCAAATTATTTTTCCATTTCAGGAGTCAGATCTTTTCTCTTTTTATATTCATAATGGTATGCTCCCATCACATTGGTCAATTTGACTTAATGACAATGTGGCTGTTACCCGTTATGGGGATAAGAGTCGAGAGGAATTAGACTAGGACGGGACCTAGATGGATCATTTTGTATATCTTTATGTAAGCAGGGATGAGGAATTTTGCAGAAAATCTTTCCAAAAAGGAAACTATTACCAGCCCAATCTACTTGTCCCATAAAAATACCAGTGTTCTCCTGACCGCCTGGCTACAATGTTAGCCAAAATTAACCTAAAATTAGCCAGTATTAAAAATGTAAAATTTGTATTACATAAATTATCATTAAATACATTTATGTTAAATTATGTAATTTGTGCTTTAGACAAATAAAAATTATATAATAGAAAATATTAAACTGCCCCCACCCGGCTACTTCATAATGCCACCTGGCTACTTCAAAGTGCCACCCGGCCATCCCTGTAGGGTTACTGGGGACTGTTAAGGTAGTATAGTGTTTGCCAGGGCACACGCTATCTATTGCAGAGTAAATAGTGCAGTGAAAATCTCATGCCCCTCCCCTTCTGGTGTTAGCAACTGACCAATCATGGAGTTAGTTACTGGTGACTTAAGAAATGTCGTTAATGACATTACTCCTGACTTCCTTAGGCTGTTTGCCAAACCTAATTGCTAGTGGTGGGTGACTGTAGATGCTTCTGTTGCACTTAACTACTCTTCAATGCATACCGCTTACGTGGTGGAGGCTGCACATACATCAGAGTCCTCTAAATCACTAGTTGATCATGGTCGTCCCAGTAACAGGGTAATTCAATAGGGATGGGCTTTAATGTATATATAAACATTAAAATATATATATATATATTGTTTAGTGAAATAAAATCTCTAATATTAACGGTTAGATCTCTCTTTTACCCATCAACAAGCCCTTACTCTACTATTCTGCATAGGTAAAAAAAAAAAAAAGAAAGAGCACAACTCGGGCTATGCAGATTCCACACCTATATGAGGTTGCACAATACCCATGAGAATTCTGGGATTCAAGTATGAAGAGATACATATTAATGTGCTTCCTTTGATATCAGGCACACATTACACAGCTTGCTTATTTCAGAATACATTGTTCTTCATTAATCACACACAGCTATTTTTGTTTCCCTGTATAGGTCCCTCCATATGTTTTCTTCTTCATGTGCTGTGCCTCATACCGTGTGCACTCTATTTTCCTTCTGAGGCTCTTCAATGATCCGGTGGCTATGGTTATCTTGTTCTTTTCCATTAACTTCATCCTTGAGGACCACTGGAGCTGGGGTTGCTTCTTCTACAGGTGACATTTAAAGCAGGTGATCTTGTGCAACAGTGTGTTGCTCAAATCCACACTTAATTACCATGTGTAAACTCTTTATTTTATAAGTCCTGAATCATTTTTTATTTTCTCAAAGTTTTCACATATGAACAAAGTAAATAAAATAAGGTACTACATTCACAGGCATTCAACAAATAAAATACAAATGTATCGCTTTGTCAAGGTAACAATTAGAGCGGGCAGTCAGAGTAAGATCTTCATTGAGCTCTGCAGGGACCCAGTAATGTCGAGATAGCTAATAAAAAGAACAAATACTTTACCCAAGAGTAAAGTTTAGTACTAGGTTATAACATACCTTAGTGGTTTCTCCATACATATATAAGTAACGGTAATCTCAGAGAGTTATCCTGACATTAATTTACAAATGCTCTATTAGGACTACAATGTCCTACAGGATTATCAGTCTGAGGGGGCTCGGTCATTTGCTATACCTATCCTTGTAGTATTGTTTATTTCCTCTGAGTACATTATCCATGGCTCCCACACCTGTAAGAATCTTTCTTTTTGGTTAAGTATATCTGCCGAAATACTAGATAATTAAAATATATATGCAATCTTACGTAATACAAGTGTGAAGGAAGGTATTTGGCCTCTCCAGTACCGGGCAATAATTAATCTAGTCGCTGTGCAAATGGTCATCAGTTTATTCTCCCATGATGACAGGCTAGGGATGTATTGGTGCAGTAGGGCTTGTAAAGGTTGAAGTTTAATTTGTGTAGTGATGACAGCGCTAAGCAGTGTCGAGGTATGTGTCCATATCTGGGCAACGCAGTGGCATTCCCACCACATGTGCATGTACGTGCCCCTCCCTCCACACCTCTAAAGCATTTAGAAACATCATCACGGTCATTTCTCGGCAAGCGTGTCGGATGCAGGTACCATCTGTAAATGGTCTTTATATAATTTTCTCTGAGATTATCACTAAGGGAAAAAGAGCAACCCCTGTTTAAGGTATTAACCCATTCTGCATAGTCGCAAGTAAAATTAAGTTCAGATTCCCATTTTAGCATAAAGTGTTCTTTATTATTTGCGACTAGCAGATTGAAAATGGGGTAAATCTTAGCATGGCACTTTTAGGTCTATTTCTGGATAAACACAATAGTTCAAAGCCAGTGGCGTTGCTAGGGGTTTTAGAGTCTAGTATTGCTTGAATTCTCAACTTAAGTTGCAGGTAATGGAACCATATGTTGGTGTCAGAGGGGTCTAGGTCAGCATATTGATTAAAGGATAAGACAGAGTTATTTATGAAAACATCAGCAATTCGGTACAGGCCTCTGTTAGCCCACTTATCTATTACTAGAGTCGGGAGGAGAGCCGCCAAAGAGTCCAGAGGAGTTACCCTAGAATGTTGTGAGATCAGGGTGTATGAGGAGGTTAGTCTATCACCACAGAAAGACCGTATGTGCTATGGCAACAAATTGTTGCCATTTAGGTGGTCTTGTGTTTCTACCTGCCCACAGTATTTTATGTATGGGATTTATCTGTACTAAGTCTGATTCCAATTGAACCCATCCAATCTTATCATGAGCGTTGTGCCATAGAGCTGCCTGTGCCATTCTGGCAGCGTAGTAATAGGAGACTTAATGTGGTACTCCCCTTTTTATGTTTTGTTAAGGTAGACCGATTGATCCTAGGTTTTTTCCCTCCCGAGATAAAGTTGTTTGTCTTTTTGGATTTGGTTTAGCGTGGCCACTGGGACTGACACCGGCAGAGACCTGAAAAAGTAAAGCAGTTTAGGGAGAATAGTCATTTTAGAGGTCACTATCCCTTCATAAAAGGAGATTTTCTCTTTACGGTAGTCCATTTGTTTAGGAGATTTTTAATCTGGAGGAGCATTGTTTTATAGTTAAGCGAAAACAAGGCTTAATGTCGTTGGAGAGAATAATCCCCAAGTATTTGAGTCCCTTAAGCGCCCATGAAAATCTAAAGTTTAATTCGAGAAGTTTTTTGGTGTCTGCAGGCAAGTGTATTTCCAAGCCCTCACATTTAACATTGTTCAGCTTATATCCCGATATTCTACCGAATTGTTGTAGCTTATTGTAAAGTACAGGGAGAGAAATTAGGGATCTAGTAAGTGACAATATCATGTCGTCCGCGAATAGAGCGATTTTATACGTGGAAGTTCCCACCTCAATACCCAAAATATCTGGACAATTTTGTATCTGGGCCGAAAGAGGCTTTATGCACAACGCAAAAAGCAATGGGGACAGCGGGCAGCCTTGTCTCGTACCGTTTTTAATCAGAATATCTTACGACTGATATCCGGCAATCTTGTTAAAAGCCTTGAGCCCTGAGTATAGCGCTTTGATTGCCTTTAAGAATCCCCCTCTAATCCCGACCGTCTCGAGTATCGTGAACACATAAGTCCAATTAACCCTGTCGAATGCCTTCTCTGCATCCAACGAAAGGAGCAGAGAAGGCACTTTTGTTTTATCAGCAAAATTGATTAGGTCTATGGTTCTGCAAATGTTGTCAGGAGCCTCCCTATGAGGGAAGAAGCCCCCTTGGTTTGGGTGTATTAAGGTCGTCATAAAAGGTTTCAATCTGTCTGCTAGGATTTTCGTAAATAACTTGATGTCCTGGTTTATAAGTGAGATTGGCCTGAAGTTTTGACAATGTTGTTTATTTTTTTCGGGCTTAGGTATCACTGAGATCCTAGCTAACAATAGATCAGAGGGAATTACATTCCCCTCTAAGATGTGGTTAAAGATTTTTACTAGTTGCGGGGCTAAAATGTCTTAGGGTTTTGTAAAATATTCCTGGGAAGCCGTCTGAGCCTGGGGCTTTAGCTACTCTTGTATTTTTGATTGCTGTTAAAATCTCTTGTAATGTAACTGGGCCATTAATTTTTTCTATCGCTTCCTCATCAAGGGAGGATAAGTGACAATTTGTTAGAAAACTTATTTCCTCTAAATGTTTTGTATGATTTTCTGGCTTAGGTAGGTCATATAACTTTTGATAAAATTTAGCAAATGTATTAGCTATTTCCTGGGGGTTATTAGTTATTGTCCCCTCGGGTGTTTGGATTTGAGGTATCGTGGTAATTCTGGTTATGTTTTTTAATTTATTTGCCAGCATTTTATCCGGTTTATTCGCGAATATAAAGTAGTGTGCATCCAGTATCCTAAGTGACCTATAAACCTCCTTATCGAGAAGGCCCTCCAACTCACTTTTATTTTTATTTTATCCGACTAAGCAGAGAAGCCGGGGGTTCCTCTTGCTCTGTTGGGACAGATCTAGCTCTAGCTTAAGTTGGTTTAATTTAACTGTCTGTAGTTTCTTTTGTTTGCTGGTAACCGGAGATCTTTAGAAAGGCTGACAGCCGAAATGCGTAGAAACCTTAAAGATAGCTACCAGCTGAACGCTGATATTACGAGGAGAGCAACAACCTGGTTAATGAAGTCTCTGAGGGAGAATAATAACCAGTCAAAACCAAGGTCTGGAAGAACGGATCCTGTACCATTATCTTCGGTTACATTGCCAGTAACAGAAGCTAAAAAACATTAAAACTGCTGACAAGAAGTCCGTGAGATTTACCAACACAGAGAACCCGGTAGCTACCAACCAACGTCATTCACACGAGGGATTGAAGTCTCTTTCACTGTCCGGTAAACGGAGGCTGGATTACACAGCGCTCCCCCGGAACCATCTGTCCAGGTGAAACACCTCGTCAAAACAGTGCACTGTTTACTCGGAGGAAATCAAGAAGAAGAACGGAAGCCTAAAAACCGTATGTAAAAGAAAATAGATTAACACCAAAAGCAGTTGTATCACTGAATTATTGTTTTTTTTTTCTTTTCAACTGAACCTTTTTTACTGAACTTTATTACGGTATATTTAACCCTGCATGGTGGTACTTTTAAAAGAGAAATAACCATCCAGAGACATTGACGTAAATAGTGCAAATAACAAAAGTTTGGTCATTACCTTGGTCTTTATACGTATATATATATATGCCAATTAAATACGCATTAATATCCTTAAAATGGACTAAAAAGCTGTATTTTTAATGCCGCAATATTAAAATCGACATTTTGAGTAAATTGCCAGGAAAGTTACATTTTACATAAAGTCTTAAAAAAGGACATTTTCTCAGAATCAAAAAAAGCCTTGGGAATATTAAATTGAAAGAAAAAGAAGGGCTATTATACTGGTAACAAACATAAAGAGACAATCACTCTAACGGAAATAATGTATAACATTGTATAACAGTGTGTTTTATTTTGTATTACTGTCAATATTGTTAGATACTCTAACGATCTTACCATAAAATATTAACTATATGCATACATTGTGAGGATTTATATCAGTCTGTCCTAAAGAGGATATAATATTAACCAGACACCAGTGTCTTTTTTAAGGAAGAATATGTTTTTTTAACTCCTATATAAAGCAAAGGAGCTTGCTGGAAAGGGCACTACGCTATCAGGGAGCTGGGGGGGGACACAACACTTTAAAAAAAAACCTGCAGCCAATATAAATTACATTACGCTGCTTTCTGCATATAGCATCTTACAACAACTTCTATTTTCATATGCGTTTGTCTATTAGGGTATTAAGTAGTTTAAGTGTTTGTTTTAAGAAAAGTTCACCACCTTCTAACTGGCGAGAAAAAAATGTGTGATTTGAGAGACAATTTCATATGTGCCCCTGGAACTCCCATGTTCAGCCCATTTTTTGTAAAAACAACAATTACTCGTATTTTATACTTATACAGGGAGTGCAGAATTATTAGGCAAATGAGTATTTTGACCACATCATCCTCTTTATGCATGTTGTCTTACTCCAAGCTCTATAGGCTCGAAAGCCTACTACCAATTAAGCATATTAGGTGATGTGCATCTCTGTAATGAGAAGGGGTGTGGTCTAATGACATCAACACCCTATATCAGGTGTGCATAATTATTAGGCAACTTCCTTTCCTTTAGCAAAATGGGTCAAAAGAAGGACTTGACAGGCTCAGAAAAGTCAAAAATAGTGAGATATCTTGCAGAGGGATGCAGCACTCTTAAAATTGCAAAGCTTCTGAAGTGTGATCATCGAACAATCAAGCGTTTCATTCAAAATAGTCAACAGGGTCGCAAGAAGCGTGTGGAAAAACCAAGGCGCAAAATAACTGCCCATGAACTGAGAAAAGTCAAGCGTGCAGCTGCCAAAATGCCACTTGCCACCAGTTTGGCCATATTTCAGAGCTGCAACATCACTGGAGTGCCCAAAAGCACAAGGTGTGCAATACTCAGAGACATGGCCAAGGTAAGAAAGGCTGAAAGACGACCACCACTGAACAAGACACACAAGCTGAAACGTCAAGACTGGGCCAAGAAATATCTCAAGACTGATTTTTCTAAGGTTTTATGGACTGATGAAATGAGAGTGAGTCTTGATGGGCCAGATGGATGGGCCCGTGGCTGGATTGGTAAAGGGCAGAGAGCTCCAGTCCGACTCAGACGCCAGCAAGGTGGAGGTGGAGTACTGGTTTGGGCTGGTATCATCAAAGATGAGCTTGTGGGGCCTTTTCGGGTTGAGGATGGAGTCAAGCTCAACTCCCAGTCCTACTGCCAGTTTCTGGAAGACACCTTCTTCAAGCAGTGGTACAGGAAGAAGTCTGCATCCTTCAAGAAAAACATGATTTTCATGCAGGACAATGCTCCATCACACGCGTCCAAGTACTCCACAGCGTGGCTGGCAAGAAAGGGTATAAAAGAAGAAAATCTAATGACATGGCCTCCTTGTTCACCTGATCTGAACCCCATTGAGAACCTGTGGTCCATCATCAAATGTGAGATTTACAAGGAGGGAAAACAGTACACCTCTCTGAACAGTGTCTGGGAGGCTGTGGTTGCTGCTGCACGCAATGTTGATGGTGAACAGATCAAAACACTGACAGAATCCATGGATGGCAGGCTTTTGAGTGTCCTTGCAAAGAAAGGTGGCTATATTGGTCACTGATTTGTTTTTGTTTTGTTTTTGAATGTCAGAAATGTATATTTGTGAATGTTGAGATGTTGTATTGGTTTCACTGGTAAAAATAAATAATTGAAATGGGTATATATTTGTTTTTTTGTTAAGTTGCCTAATAATTATGCACAGTAATAGTCACCTACACACAGATATCCCCCTAAAATAGCTATAACTAAAAACAAACTAAAAACTACTTCCAAAACTATTCAGCTTTGATATTAATGAGTTTTTTGGGTTCATTGAGAACATGGTTGTTGTTCAATAATAAAATTAATCCTCAAAAATTCAACTTGCCTAATAATTCTGCACTCCCTGTAAGTACGAATTTAGTTTTTTTTTGAGGGGGGTTTGCATCTCCAGTGTACTTTAAATTAAGATTTACACTGTGCATATTTAAAGGACCAGTCAACACATTATATTTGCATAATCAACAAATGCAGGATAACAGGACAATGCAATAGCACTTAGTCTGAACTTCAAATGAGTAGTAGATTTTTTTAATAACACATTTCAAAGTTATGTATGTTTCCACTCCCCTTGTACCATGTGATAGCAATCAGCCAATCACAAATGCATATACGTATAGTCTGTGAATTCTTGCACATGCTCAGTAGGATCTGGTGACTCAAAAAGTGTAAATATAAAAGACTGTGCACATTTTTTTTAATGGAAGTAAATTGGAAAGTTGTTTAAAATAACATGCTGTATCTGAATCATGAAAATTTAATTTAACCTGAGTGTCCCTTTAATACAATTTATTCCTGTGTAGTTTAGATACAAATTTTACATTTTTGATAAAATACGATTTTTGGTGAAGAATTTTGTTATGATTTTTGATGTACCTTAACAATAAAATATTTTTCTGTAAATAGTTCAATTATTTGTTTTCTATGATTTTTTTTAATTTATGAATTTTATTGTGCACTTTTGTAATGTATGCATCTCCTTCCCATACAAAAATGCAGTGTACGTCCCTTATTGAGAAGACCCTGTTTTCAGGGTAAAAAGTGGCTTTATAGAATTCCATCAGGGAAATAGAAGGGCAGGCGAGCATGGTTATAGAATCTCACCATCCCAGAGAGCTTTAGAGAATAGGCTCCATAGGGCTAGATTTATCAATGTCTGGCAGACATCTTCGCCCCTGTCCACACGACATTGCTTCTCCGTATTTATCATTGCACGCTATGGCTAGTGTGCAGTCAGTGCCGCTACCTGCTTGAATATGCAGCCAATCACTCGCAAGCATGGGCGGTCAAACTCCCTGGTCAGAAAAGTCCAGGGTGATTGCACGCCACATACCAGGTGCTGAAGTGGGTTAAAGGGACATGAAACAAAAAAAATAAATCATGATTCATATGGAGTTTACAATTTTAAACAACTTTCCAATTTACTTCTATTATCTAGTTTGCATTGTTCTCTTGGTATGCTTTGTTTAAAAGAATGCCTAGGTAGGCTCAGGAGCAGCAATGCACTACCGGGAACTAGCTGCTAATTGGTGGCTTCATCCTGTATTGCAATGCTGCTCTTTTAATAAAGAATATCAAAGGAATGATGCAAATTTGAAGTAAATTAGAAAATTGTTTAAAACTGTATGCCCTATCTGAATCATGAAAGTGAAAACGTTTGGGTTTCATGTCACTTTAAGAAGCAGCGGTCTGAGGCAATCGCTCATGTGAGTCAGTTTGATAAATCTGGCCCATAGTGTGATTTATCACAGCCAAATACTTCACTTAATCAGAACACAACTATGGCTTGTTGTAGCTTGTTGTGGAATTATGATCCAGACAAATTACTTTACAAATATTATACAATTTACTGAAAAGGCAGATGATGAAAATCACTGTATGGCATAAGCACCTTACATTGGACAACCCAGGTGTTGCTTTTTTAGTAAAAGCAATTTAGTACATTTTGTACAATTTAGTAAATTGTATAATAAAACATTCTACAGAGCCAGACTTTAAGCATATCAAATTACAATCAAATGTGACTATTTTACAAGAATGTTATGGTTTCTAAACAGATGACTAATATAATGTATAGGGTTTTTTTCTGAATAACTTATCTCAACTAGATTAATATAAAAAAACCAACTATTGCTTCATATATACAGTGATAATAGATAATGTTTACTTCACAGAGAGGTTAAAATGCATAGAGATTGAAATGCCATAAATTCACAGTCCTACCAGGTATAATTTCTAAAATATCAAATTCATCTACATTATAGCCTAAAAATTATATATATTTTTTAGGATTATACAGACAAAGAAAAAAAATGCACTGACAGTGCTACTAAATACCTGAATAAACCTGAAGTGGCCTCAGGTCAATGGTCCTTTTAAGGTGTATATATATTAAATAACAAATAACAGCAAGGTGCTTATTTAACATAATTTGTTATGCATTCTGTTATACTCATACAGATATATCTATCAAACTTGTAATATAATGTAGCCAAATAATATATTAGATCAGTTGTGTATAAATAGGCAGTATGTATTAATGCACTCTTTGCGTACCCATACCATATGCGGTCTGCATGAATTTCACACAGATTGTTTTAAAATGTTTGTATTAAGTCATATAAAATAATCTGCTTTTTACTTTAGACTAATAATGTAATGTGGTGCAGAATATAGTTTTTGCAAATTTATGTTTATGAATTTCTTTTATCTTGATCACTACTGGCTAACTAAGCATACGCGATTAAACCAAAAAAGCACCATGCACTTCATATTACATAATTATGATAAATCATTTCTGCATGTTCTAGACTGCCTTCCTATTAGTAGCTGCAGGAGAAAATCTCACGCAATAGCATGTATCATGTGTTCTTGTGATGTGTCTAACAGCATCAATCACAGACTAAATTGTTTGTGTCAACAGTGTGTACTACATTGTGTAAATAAAAGTGACAAGTGGATGAACAGTGTTTGTATAGAATAATTAAAAATAACCTTAATTTGTGCAAATGTAATTTAAATAATGCACTAAATGCTAAAGGTGTTAGTTTTAGCAAGCTTGGACAGAATGCGTGTGTGACGAATAATAATCTGACAGACAAATGTCCGGTCTGTCTGAGAACCTTTAAAAGCATATCGTGGGGGGTGGGATCCATAGTTAGGTTCCCAGAGGCACTAGTTGTTCCCAAGGCTCTGATTAGAACAGAACTCTCTGGAGCGTATCTGCCGTTATGCGTGATCTGATTGGTCTGTGTCTCCATGAGGTCACCGGATGCACAACCAATCGGATAATGGATAGGGTTTGTCGCTAGTGTGAGAGCAGGTTAGTAACCATGGTTACTGATCAACTGATTATTTCACCTGTGCTCTAGTTAAGATATAATGAAACTCTGGCCTGTTAAGGGTCCTGAGGACTGGAGTTGAGAAACACTGATTTAGGAGATTTAATTCTGGGTGTGTAAGTTATATTTATTTTCATCCCCTGGTAGACCAAAAATGTCTTGGTTTTTCAAAGAAGTGATGTTGATTATTGCATGTTGATTATTGCATGCATTTGTTTAGCGATGTCCTTCCTTCAGCTCCACTGTGGCCTCAATATATATTTTAAACCCCCCATGTATGCTATGTAACCTTATTGTATCAGAGCATTGATAGAAGTCAGATAGGGCAGCTGTAAAGTCATTAATATTAACAGCAGAAGGACTGCAACTTCTAATTGTCTGTACCTCCCACTTGAGTTGGTGGATAAAGCTAGAAAGTATTCATGAGGGGTTAAAATAATGAAGGTACGGCACATGAACTTATAAAATACACATATTTTTTTGTCCCTTTTTATTATGTGGATATTTGTATGCCCTCTGTTGCTGTCTGTAACAGATGTTTGTGCATTTTTACACTATTTTAACAAACTGTTTTCTCCATTCCTCCTTCCCAACTAATATACAGTTTGGCTGTTTCTGTGAAAATGAACATTCTCCTGCTGGCTCCAGGACTTCTCTACCTCCTTCTCTGCCGCTTTGGGCTGCTTCGTTCTATTCCCAAGCTCTGCATCTGTGCCGTGCTGCAGGTAAATGTCGCCTTTATTCCATAATAATAATAAAAAAATCATGTGTCACAGCACAAAAATAAAAAAACGGCATTAAAGGAGTTTAGGAAGTGCATGAATACATTTGATTTATTCTGGGACTTAAAACAATGGTTGCAGTAATGGTGAGTTCCCAACCCTCATTTGACAGATTTTGTAGAATTGATGCCAGGTACACATACTCCTACAGTACCTCCCAGAGTAAATTACCTTGATGTTGGGTAACCTCCCCCATCTTCAACATTTGCCAGGTTTGATGTTTCCATAATGTTGCATGTTTTTTTTGCCATAGGTGTTTTTGGCTCTTCCATTCCTGATTGAGAATCCAACTGGATATCTGGTTCGCTCCTTTGATTTTGGTAGACAGTTTCTCTTCCAGTGGACAGTAAACTGGCGGTTTCTTCCTGAGTCTGTGTTCCACCACAGGGTTTTCCACATAGCACTGCTAGTGGCTCACCTCACTGCCCTGTTACTCTTCTGTCTGCATCGCTGGCATAGGTAAGATATCCTAACTTATACTTTGTGTAATAGGCTATTGTTGCTTTACCTATCTTATCACATTGTTAGGTCTGGGCAAAGTCTTTTGCCGCTCCTGAAAGATCCCTCCCAGAGGAAACCACCTTCACCTGGACTTACACCCAACAGTATCCTTTGAAATGGTGGCAGACATGCTTGCTGGGGTGCAGGAGAACTATTTAGCAGCTATGCTCACTCACCTGCGGTCTATTCACTTAGTAAACAGTAAGAAACCCAAACTATCAAAAGAGTCAAATCTATTTTCTTTTCTTTTTTTTTTAAATATATTTATTAAACCTCTCTTTATTTAAAAATGTTCACGTTACAGAATTTTTTCCAATGACAGAGTAGTACTTAAACTTGGTTAATTAGTTATATGTTCTGATCATACTTTACAGATGTATTATTATAATAAATAAGAATAAATACATTTTAACACGTACTCAACTGTCTCAACAGAAAAGTTTGTGCTGAAGTCAATAGCATATGTCCATCTTCCTGGCAGTCTCCTTTTGGCCAAATCTATATTCTAACACATGGTATTGTCACAGCATAAGATCCTTTCCAACTCAAACTACTTTTCTTCCCACTTTCAATAGCTAAAAGTATTCATATAATCTGACTCATTACTTTCCTCCAGCCCTCATGTTTCAGTGATTTTTATTGGAGCACCTCATGGACTACAGGCAGCCTAGCCTGGAGTAAAATGGATGTATGGTGATTAAATTACTTTCAGTAACAAAAGTGATAGGTGGAGTTGAATCATTTAAATATCTAGTGTACATATTTAGTTCCATTCCTTGCTTGATATAATTTCCTTTTAAGATGTATTTTATTGTGTGTAGTATGTGGGCACCCCTCCTAATTATTGAGTTGATGTGTTTCAGCCAACCCCAGCCGTTGCTAACAGGTGCATAAAATCCAGCACAATGGGTTGTACACAGCGGCTTTAAGTGTAACACTGTCACAAATGTTTGCCCTACTAGATCTGTCTTGGTTAACTAACTATAAATGCTAGTTTAGTAAAGTGGTTTAGATGAGACCTAAAAAGGAAAGAAAGAGGCGCCACATTTGAGTAGTACAGTCTGCACCAGGTAAGCAGAACTAGGAGGATACCGGACCCTCTAATGATGGAAACTCACCAGATCCGGTGGCACAACTGGAGTGCCGTCCAATGCAGTACGGGACCCACACAGTCGCCCGTAACACTCGGAGAGGCGTCGGGAAACGTCCAACGTAAAGGCGGGTATCAGATGAACCAATCAGCAGGGCCCTTTGAAAGTCAAAATTCAAATGGAAACCGCAAGCTCAGATAGGGAATAAAAGTCCAGGAGCAAGGATAATGTAAAAGTGTAAACTTTTATTGTTACACATTAAAAACAATAGCGACGCGTTTCTCAGCAACAGTAGTACTGATTCATCAGGCTGTTTATACATTACAAACAATAGCTCCTTATTATTGCGTTATCAGGCCAATCAGATGTCAAGCCGGTTACACACCTCCAGTGATGTCATATGACACTAACACATCAAGGAGGATTAGAAATACACAGTAGCAGCCTGCAATCCATACTGGCCATGACTAACGAACAGTAATAAACTGGACTCAAAATATATATATATATATATATAAAAAAAACTCTCGGCACATATTAAAATATAAATGCACATAGACATATTCCATTAGATTAAACGTATTAAGATTAGCCAGTAGAATACATAGTTAAAAATACCTAGTACAATAAGTGTTAAAAAGGAGAATACACTTATTGTACTAGGTATTTTTAACTATGTATTCTACTGGCTAATCTTAATACGTTTAATCTAATGGAATATGTCTTTGTGCATTTATATTTTAATGTGTGCCTTTAGTCATGTCAAGTACAGATTGCAGGCTGCTACTGTGTATTTCTAATCCTCCTTGATGTGTGAGTGTCATATGACATCACTGGAGGTGTGTAACCGGCTTGACATCTGCTTGGCCTGATAACGCAATAAGGAGCTATTGTTTGTAATGTGTAACAATTAAAGTTTACACTTTTACATTATCCTTGCTCCTGGACTTTTATTCCCTATCTGAGCTTGCGGTTTCCATTTGAATTTTGACTTTCAAGGGGCCCTGCTGATTAGTTCATTTGATACCCGCCTTTACGTTGGACGTTTCCTGACGCCTCTCCGAGTCTTACGGGCGACTGTGTGGGTCCCGTACAGCATTGGACGGCACTCCGGTTGTGCCCCCGGATCTGGTGAGTTGCCATCATTAGAGGGTCCGGTATCCTCCTAGTTCTGCTTACCTGGTGCAGACTGTACTACTCGATGTGGCGCCTCTTTCTTTCCTTTTTAGGTCTCATCTAAATCATCTCCATACCAAGAGTGCAGCCTACAACTGACTTTTCCTTTATCTGTTTGCATGCACCTCCAGCTGGGATCTTATGTTATCCTCGCCTTTGTTTAGTAAAGTGGAAGTTCTATGAACAGTCCAGCCAGGAAGTGGTAGACCACACAAACTCAGAGTGTGACTGGAGTGTGCTGAAGCACGTAGTGCATAATAATCGCTCAGTGATTTTAAATGTGGCATCGTCATAGTATACCACCTCTGCCACAGATGTGTGAAATTTCTGCCCTACTAGATTTGCCTGGTCAAATGTAAGTGGTATTATAGTGAAGTGGAAGCATCTAGACCACACAAACTCTGAGTAGGGCTGCTGAGTACTGAAGTAAAAATTGGCTAATCATCTGTTGCATCACTCACTACAGAGTTCCAAACTGCCTCTTGAGGCAACATCAGCACAAGCGTACACTGGGAGGCTCATGAAATGGGTTTCTATGACCAAGCAGCTATACACAAGTCTCATATATCAAAAGCACTGGACTCTGAGAACAGTGAAAACATACTATCTGGATTGATAAATCACAATTTACTATTTGGCAATCTGATGGAAGAATCTGAGTGTGTTGGGTGCCAGGAGAATGCTACTGTAATTTCAGTTAACAATTTGGCAACAGTCTGGGGAATGTCCTTTCCTGTTTCAGCATGAGTGTGTTCCTCTGCACAAAGCGAGGTCCATGAAGAGATGGTTTGACGAATTTGGGGTAAAGGAACTCAAGTGGCATGCACAGAGCCCTGACCTCAATTCCTTTGAACACCTTTGGATTGAATTGTAATACGCTCCAAAATCTTGTGTAAAGTCTTCCCATAATATTTGCAGTTCTTATAGCTGCAAAGGGGGGGGGGAGGGGCAACTCCATATTAATGCCTATGCCTAACTTTGCCTCAGTTTACAATTTATCCTCTCTCTCATCTTGCTGCATATCTAGCAGCTTGGTTTTGTATTAATAGAGGAGAAAACCTTTTTCTCATTAACCTCTACAGTAGTAAGAAAGTAAGATATTCCTCCTTGCGGTTTGCAGAGGAGCTTAAATCTTCTGAAGAAGCAGAGAATAACCCTCACTGTTCCTTTTATGTGATACGTTTCTTTCAGGTACATTTAAATACAAAAATCGAATAATTTATTGGGCAGACAAGCAATTAAACATGTTACAGGTTTATAAATTCATTTTTAAATTAACAGGAAAAGTATGTTTGTGCTTAACTTATCCCTAGGGATTATCCATTCACTGGCTGATAAAACCAACTCCTTCAGCTCTGATAATAAACCGTGGTGTCACGCTCACACACCGGTTTTTGCTTACTATCTTTGTATGCTGTTCACTGAGCCACTTCTGGCGTTTTAACTTTGCCAATAAAGATGGATTTTATTTGCATAAAGCTGGATCCTATCCTTCTTCTTTGTGTGCTTAACTTATCCCTAGGGATTATCCATTCACTGGCTGATAAAACCAACTCCTTCAGCTCTGATAATAAACATTGACTCACCTCTACAAGCATGAAAGCGAAAACTTTTTAATCAGGCTAAGGACCTTGTTTTTTCAAAAAATCAAACTCTACAATGAAGAAAAAGTGTACTAAAAGCTCTCTGAATCAGTTCTTATATTGGGTTTTAAGAGAATTTAAAAGCTTCACAAAATTGTGAAGATTTACAATGCTAACCTGAGGAAAGTTTTATTCTCTCTACTATGTGGTTTCATATTTTATTTATGATGAATTAAGCCTGTAGGAAATTACATTGTTATACATGTTATGAAAATTATTCTTCATAGATTCAAATGAAACATCTTCAGTATTTTATGGGCTTGTCTTGTAAACTTTTACAGATTAGTATGATTTTGAAAGACAGAACTTCCTTCATGTGTCTTAAAAACTACTGTAGTCTACAAATTAGATATTTTATTTTGGTGGTGTTTCTCTAAATAACTCAAGCTAAAATTTCTGATATGTTTATCCAGACATACAAGGCCTTATAGGTTAAACTGTTGCATCCATTTGTCGACATTAACCCCTTCAGTATCTGAAAGTTCAGAGAAAAACTTGCCCAAAAAAATCAGAGAATTTTTAGCATTTTTGCTATTGCTCCATTTAAAGAGAAATAGAACCTTGTTTTATTATATATATTTATATATATATATATATATATATATATATATATATATATATATATATATATATATATATATATAGAGAGACTATTATCTTATTCCAGACGGCCTGTCTGCTTACTACTTACTCAGATTACAGATCTACTACAAATCCTACATCAGATGAGCCCAAAAAATTCAAGGATAGAGACAACTGTGAGCACCTGGAGCCAGCAGTAAGGTTGAGGCCTTTAATTTACCCCCCGGCGAGGCACACTTGGGCCTTGTCATTAGGCAGCACATAGGGCTGAGAGCAAAGTACCGGGAGAGTACTAGCACAAACTATCCTGACGGGAATCTATATTTTTACCTTCCAGATGGAGATTAATTATGCCATACTATATAAACAACTTAGGGATCTCCTAGATGGCCATCTACTGCGTATTGCGAATACAGTGGATTCAGTGGGGGGACATGTCAATGATCCAAAGCAGCGCCCTAGGACAGTAAACACAGAGATCACTTTGCAGGAGCTCTCAGACATGGATCGGAGATCAGCTATGGTGTGGCAGGCTGATGGTCCCTCTGTGATCAAGTGTCCCCCACACAGAACAAACAAAGCAACTCGACCAGGCTGTTATCTAGGGACCACTGCAGTCATCCTACCTATGATTCTCCACTCTCCTCATGTTCCGAGCTTGGCCCCTAAGATAGCATCAGACTGTTTTGATTTGAGCGATCAAATGGATCAGTACATCGCTATACAGTCAGCTGCTTCGATACTACGGTCGGATGGTTTGATGCTGGGTAGTAAAAGAAGAACACACATTACGCTTACTATTAGGGCCATGCTTTCATCCGATTTCAGATCCGACCTCATGGGGGACATTGGTTGGGGGTTACCTATATGGTGTCCTGATTTTCAAGTTTACACGCACCTATCATATGGATTCTTGTGTAATAAAACTGGTGTGGGCTAGACTTCACTATACAGGTGGATTGGGCTGGTGAGTTGTGAATTCCCAAAGCTCCCGTTATGGACAGATCATTCAAGTCCTACGAACTCTCATGAATATATTTTGGACTTTCTATGAGGAATAAGTTATACCTTATAAGTTCTCTGTGTTGGTAGATTACATTTTATTCTATTCTGTTGCATGCAACCTACATAATGCATATTTGTATTCTTTATGTCTCTGCAAGCTTCAGACTAAATAAGGCAGTTATAGCAGCTAACTAAGTCTCTTGTATATATAGTTGCAGGTTGGTTACGAGTTCTGTTTGTTTGCTATCCATATCCCCCATATTTTCATTTTTTACTGTTCCTGTTAGAGTGTGATTTCATGTGGGGGGGACAGCAGAAGACAAATGATATATCTTTCAAATATAGATCCATGCTGGTTATAGTAACAGAAGCTGAACGCACATTTGTAGGTTAAGTGTAACTCTTGCATTTCTGCTGGCTTGATGCTCTCTACTGGCATTTATTATATTTCTAGCTACTTATTGAAATTAAATCCTAGCCTAATATGTATTAGCAAGACGAATATGTATTTTCTTCCCTCACTTGGTGATAAGAGTTGTACCATGGTTATTTCTTATCCCAGTTTCCCCAGTTGCATACATGTGACATTGATTTTTGCTCTCCATTGTCCTATTTTGGGGTCTTGCTGTCTGCGGCCGGGATAGCGGGATCCTTATACTGATGAGATACAGACTGGGGACTCGCATTTGGATAATCCTTTTTACCAAGCAGCTTCAACTTACTTTCATTACAAAATTTGTGTACAGTTTTATTGCCTTATTTCATTGTCATTGATAGCTATTCCTATCCACACACCTAGCACCTACTACACAATCTATAGTGCAATACCTAACTATGTTAAAGTGCTGTATTGCCTTATTACCTAAAGCATATCTCCTAACAACCTATAGCTTGCAATATATAGAAGTATGTCCTTTATAAACTATTTATTACTATCATAACCCACAACACTGGTTGTATTTCTCAACTTAGCCCTATGTATTATGAAACATATGTACCCCCTTTTAATCTCTCTTTTTGTTAAATGGTAGGACGCAGGAATGGTGCTCATGGTTTGAGTTATAACATACCAGTAACCTAGACTCCTATGGTAAACTAATTCTTCTAGTCAGAAACTTATACTTTTTCCCTATATAATTAATATACAATTCAATAGATTTAATAAAAAAAAAAACGAGGTTCTTCACTTGGGGCCCATGAGTGGCCCTTTCGCATTAATGTTTACCCACTTCATGTTATGTTTACTGCAACTCTGTGGTCCAAGAGTGGCCGCTTTAATCATATGGTGGGTATACCGTTTGAGCAATGCTTATTACTTGTATTGAGAATGTAATTTGTCATTTACCTTTACCTATATTGTGTATTTATCTGATTTGTTCTGGTAGCATGCTCTGTAACAATTTATTTTACTTTATAATATGTATTGACAATTACTGTTTGTTTTGAAATGAACCTCAATAAAAAATAAAAAAAACTATATATATATATATATATATATATATATATATATATATATATATATATATATATATATATATATATATACACACACACACTCCTTTCAACAGCTCAGCCCACCAGTGTCAGCTGCCTGGGTGCAGAAATATCAGGAAATATTCGCACAAACAAATGCACTCTCAGGACTTTCAAAGATAGAGTAGTTTTCGGGTATATACTACCCTTCACCAGCATAACATAAAGTGAAAACATCAAAGAATATATAGGTGGGGGGCGGAGCCAACTGGTGAAGCAGCTAGACGTGTTCTACTGAAGCTCCGGGCTCTTAGACTTCATTATTAGATTTAATTGGCATATAGAAGGTCCAAACTTTCTCTGTGACATCCTAGACAGCCTACACTTCCTATCTTATACTCAAGGAAATAGAAGATCTAACTCCTAGCGAGTTTAACACTGACAAATCTTTTCCAGTTGTGCCACGTAGAGATACCAGACTGCACCTACATATAATCGGTTGTTGGGATGGAGGCCCTAGAGGTTTGGGAACAACGGACCCAACAGCTCCTGGAGCAGCACTTCCAGAGCCTCAAAGAAGATCTAATGTCGATACTTTTACCTTTTGCACCGCAGCTGAGCCAGGAAGTTACGAGTACAGGCCCTATACACTGTGGCGACAGCTACGCTACACTCGCAGACAATACTCAACACTGCTCAGGGATCTCCTCTTGTGACTCCCCTCTGAGCACCGGGTTACGCAAGTCAGGACAGATATCGGACCCTCTACCTCTGCTACTTGTACGGGCAGAGCCGGTACCTGGGGAGACATTGTACTCTAAAGCGGTGCACACACATACTATAGACCTCCTTGCTCTCCGTGATCCTCCAGCTCAATGCCAAATAGCCAGCCCGAAATATGGCTACTGCTCATCAGAGATGGCAGGTGTTCTAGAGCCGGCTGGTTATCTGATTCATGGACGGAGTGGAGACCTCATGCTGAAACAGCCCCTAACCGCAGTGACCTCCCAGAAACTACAGGGACTACTCATAATGGTGACGCGGGCTGTCACCTACCTTGTCACTGCAGACATCGGCTCCTACTTGTTACCAGATCACGGTGTCTCTGTTCATCAGGCGCTGAGAAATAACCTATTGCCCATGTATTCATACCGGAGCACATGGCTTACAGACAGAGAAGGCGTAGGGTAATCTGACTTTAACTTCAATTTGGTAATCGGCTATCTGGTAGCTAGATTGCCTGTGGTGCATTAACGCTCCGTATATATTTTGGGACTTTGATTTTTGATTTCTGTGGACTTGTGGCTATTCCATGTTTGGGAGTTTTTCAGTATGTTTGAGCAAGACTGACTGCCTGAGAACCCAGATACGATAGATTGTTTTATGTTCACTGTTTAATGTTGATGTTACCTTATAGGATACAATGAGTTAAGTTTTCATACCACATCCACAATGTTTACCTGCATACCTCATCTTGTTAAGTTTGGATCTTATATATTTTAGCTCAGGGCTGTGATAGATCAGTCTTCCTTTTATTTAAATATGGCATCCTGATCTAGAAAGATAATGTTGCAACCACTTACTGCATACCTCTACAGGGATAGACATAACCCCACAGAGATGACGATGTCTCCTCTCTCTTATGCAGTTATCTAGCCCACCAGTATCTCTGAATCCCATATCCATTCATATGGGGCAGCTATATAAACGTGGTTAATATCTGGCTACAGCAATTATTCATATAATTCTCACATGTAGGTAAATGTTGCTTATCATGTTGTTATTGCACATTGTGGTTTACAGGGACTCTTGTATACAGACAACAGTTTATATATGTTACAGGTACTAGATATAGCTACCTCCCTAAAGACAGCCCCCCTTTTTGGGACTCTATCTAGTTTTTTATCACTTCAGACACAAACATTAAGTTGATATGGCTTTTCCTTGTGCTTCACTATAAGGGAAAGAAGCTACACCTCTTCTGTTCATGCTCACTAAGTCAGTGGTGAAAAAAATAAAAATAAAAAAATAACTTTGTATGCCTTTTCTAGACTAACACATTCTTGCAGACACCGATTCCCATCTTCTCATTAATATTCTATACTACACCCACCTTTACTGTTGTCAACATATATTGAACAATTATATCTTACTGCACGCACTGTTAATTGGAATATACGTACCATATACCCACTGTTATAGTATAAGACTCTGATGGTCCCCCTCTAATATATGTTCTATGCATAGTTGCACACTAACTGTTTATTACTACTACTGCTATGCTAGAGTACCACTACTTTCGATACAAAGGGTTGATTTCTCAGTTATCTTTAGTAGAAAACTTAACTCACCAGGGTGAATAGATGGTATAGACAATATGCAGGTATTCACACTACTATTGATGTACAAGCCTTGACTATCTACTAGTACCGTAAATTTCATACATAGGCAACTATTTTTGCTCTAAGCAGATTACTTGGTCATATCCTACTGGAGCTCTCCTCTGACCTAATTTGTCTTATAACTCTGTGTGTGAACAACTGTATTACTGAAGGCCTCCCATATCACTATCTTGGACACTCTACCTATATATATTTAAGCTTTTTAATTATCCTACAGGCATATTAAGATTATCGCTACAACATATAATCTACTAATTATGAGAAGTAACCTTTAACCTGCGCTATTAAATTTTAAGAAGCTGCATCTCTTCACACCCTGTTCTAGATATTTTCACTGTTTTAATTAAGACACTTTTATTATAGCAGTATAGTACTTATGGAAGACATAAGATTTTAGCCTCTATACTATCCCTACATTTTCATGGTACACTGTTAGTTTTTTAACTTCTCACTTCCTTAGTTACCAACTTTAACATTTAAGTTTAGGTTCTCACATAATAACAGTTTATATTATAGATAGTTAAAGCCCTCTTTAGGTATAGACCAAAAGATGCCTCTAGGATTGTATTTGCATTATTATAAGGGTTGTGTTCACCATACCATTGCTCTCTAATTTACGAATATTATATTTTGAATGCGGTAAGTCTGCAGACTCTTAGCTAGCTAATGAAGACTCTGTATAGCAGCCTAGATACTATGTGACTCAGGGACATTTGTGTCATTTTATATATTTAATTCACAATAATATGGCTGTAATCTTATAACATATTGTCCATTTGCGCCAATGTATATTGTCATTTATTAATAGACATGCTAATATCAGCAGTTATGTGCAGATTTTCAAGAATATGGCCGCCAGAGAAGCTGGAAACCATAAGCCTGTAGATGAGTATGAGACTAATACTTATAGTGAGGTATGCTTAAAGTAAGTCCTTGACCCTCTGAAGGTATTAGTATTTAATCCCGCTAAGTTATACTAGCAGGTATATTCGGGCACGTCCTCCCCATGGAATTTTTCTACATAGATTGAATTGACTTTGTCCCCCCACACTAGTATTAGAAATAGTAGAGCGCTGCCCTGAAGTCTACCTATACATCTATATGGTATGCCCTTATTCTATAACGCTCCGCCACCCCCCCACTATCCTCCCCACTTCAATTATAGCGGCTCTTGTCCGCTGAATTTCCTTTTCCCTTCCCATGCTAACTTGGTCCAAAAGAGACCAACCAATTTTATTCCACACTTGCCTCACCTTAGTTCACATAATTCTATGATGGTTAGTCTTGACAAGGTGGAAGTCACTTACTCTTCATAAAAGATATAAAAATGAGGTCTCATTATTCATCCATGATATTCTTGCCGAGCTTGTTATACAATATCACTTTTATGATAACGACATATTTCATAACTATGATACTCCTCTGTTTTACTTGATGCTCAGAATTCATGCCCAGAGTTTTTTATATGTTTACTTACTACCTATGTCTCTGGGTATATGTTGTAAATCTCATTGTTTTGTTTATATTGTCATTGGATGACTATTATATGTAACATTCCTTATAACCTCAATAAAAAATTTATTTAAAAAAAAAATAAAAAAATATAGGCAAACAAATCGTGTTACAATCAAACACACACTCCAACCTGTGTATTCTCAAAGTGGCGCCAAAGTGAATTGCTGGAACGCAAACCTGCATTCCACTGTTTCATATTGCCGGAAGGACTGTTACGTCACTTCCGGTATCGTCGTATTCAACCGGCTTTGTCTACATATACCTAAATACATGTGTTATCAAAAACATTGTGTTAGATGGATAGCGTGTCTTAGTGAACTTTTAGTGATACGTATATTAGCCACCATAGTAGCCTGTATGATTGTTTCTAGGAAACATACCCCAGTTGCCATGCCAACACTTTTAAACATCTGGTCTCAAAGTGCATTATCAACATACGAAAAGTAACCTATAAACAATCAAACGAACATTATAGACTAAGCGTGTCATAAGTGTATATATACACACAGCTGAACTTCTTCAATTTGTATCATCGTGACTTATGAGTACAAGGATGGTGTATTAGACGTTACAAGTGGTAACCATAGAAACGTAAAAAAAAATACCTTTTGTTATGCCTGTCAAATTTCTAAGGGGATAGTAGTTTACCACAAATATTCAAAATGGATCATATTGTGGAGAATTATTATATACCTAAGCACTGGAACCCACAGTATATTGGTACCTGCCCCTTGCTGGTATGTTCTTTTATAATCCTATTACTAGGGTTGTTAAAAACACTAACTTTAACGCTATATACACAAAAAGATAACTAAAATGTAACTGAAATATATCACTTATGGACTTCTAGACTCCTATGGTAAACTAATTCTTCTAGTCAGAAACTTATACTTTTTCCCTATATAATTAATATACAGTTCAACAGATTTAAAACAAAAAAAAACGGAGGTTCTTCACTTGGGGCCCGTGAGTGGCCCTTTCACATTAATGTTTACCCACTTCATGTTATGTTTACTGCGACTCTGTGGTCCAAGAGTGGCTGCTTTAATCATATGGTGGGTATAGCGTTTGAGCAATGCTTATTACTTGTATTGAGAATGTAATTTGTCATTTACCTTTACCTATATTGTGTATTTATCAGATTTGTTCTGGTAGCATGCTCTGTAACAATTTATTTTACTTTATAATATGTATTGACAATTACTGTTTGTTTTTAAATGAACCTCAATAAAAAAAAAAATATATATATGTGTGTATATATATATATATATATATATATATATATATATATATATATATATATATATTCATGCATGCAAGTAGAATTTAACAGGTCAGAGAACTGATCTGTAAACAAGCAACACCGAAAGTTACGCTGATTGGGGAAGAATATTTAGCAGCCTTTAAAAACCAAGTACATTAGAGGATAGTACAAACTCGCCAACAAATGTAAAAGTTAAAAATGGGTACAAGGGGAAAACAGCGCTCAAAAATTCATTATCTAAAACATAAAATGATAAATAAATATGAAGGATCAGTAACTGAATATTAAAAGAATATAAAATCTGTGAATCCTCAAGTGCAAAATGGTGCAAGTCCACTCTAATATTTTCTTGTAATGTTAATCCCCTTACCAGAATTTACCTCAGTCTGAGGTAAGTTGCCGCACTGCAAGGGGTAATCGGTACTGGTACAGGTAAGTCCGGTGTGGCGAGGGATGTTTTTATGATCTCATCCACCTTTTGGAGTATGTAGTAACAAAATAATTCACATCCAGTTGTTTCCTCCCAGGATATTCAAATATGCCATCCACCTTCGGGAGTATGTAGCTTTAATTTTGCCTATCTGTCTGTGCTCTGCCATTGTCATTGTGTCAGTCAACCACCACCAGGCAAAATTAAAGCTACATACTCCAAAAGGTGGATGGCATATTTGAATATCCTGGGAGGAAACTGGATGTGAATTATTTTGTTACTACATACTCCAAAAGGTGGATGAGATCATATTTTATGTTTTAGATCATGAATTTTTGAGCGCTGTTTTCCCCTTGTGTATATATTAGACAACCCAAGCTATGAATCTTGGCCCATTTTGGTATATTTCATGCCACCAAATGTGATCATATAAAAAAGTATATATATATTTATATACCGCTTGTGCAGTCATAACACAGCCTGGTTTTGCCATTGTTTTTGGTAATTAGAAGGCTGATTATTTCAGCTGCGCACCACACTTGTAATATTCCTGGCAGTAAATCTGGTTAATCAGGTAGCTTGTTAGGTTAATATTTGCTCTAGTGTAAATATCATCTTCCCACTTGACACTCCCAAATTCTCTTTACCACTATCTGGCAGAAGTCTGTCAGTATGCATTTTCAGGGATTTTTATTTTAAAATATATTTTTTTTAAATTTATTTTCTGCAGTGTAGGACTTCGGACACACTGCCTCAGTTGTGAGGCACGTTCTGGGGCTGCGGGCAGGTGAGAGAATGAGGGAGATCCACTGTGAAGCGGCTAAAAAGGACTGTTGTACTATTTCGTCACTAGGGTCCTTAAGACCTGGTGACGTGATGGTACATCTGTTTCGCTGAATGAGATAAACCCCAAATTTTTGTTTCATAATTTAGATAGATCATAAACTATTATTTCATTTGCTTCATTCACTTGGCATCCTTTATTTAAGGAGCAGTAATGAATTACTGGGAGATAGCTGAAAGCCAATGACGACTTATATGTGCAGCTACCAATCAGCAGCTTCTGAGCCTACCTAGGTATACATTTAAAGAAAAGCATAAAAGAGAATGAAACACATTAGGTAATAGAAGTCAATTGTAAAGTTATTTAAAATTGCATGCTCTATCTGAATCATGTAAGAAAAAATGTGGGTTTCATGTCCCTTTAACTACATACCCAGAAACAAAACATTTTTATTAATGGCCTGTCACACTAATGATATTAAAAGGGACAGTCTACTCCAGAATTTTGTTTGATTAAAAAGATAGATAATCCCTTTATTACCCATTCCCCCATTTTGCATAACCAACACTGTTATGTTAATATACTTTATATCTCTGTGATTACCTTGTATCTAAGCCTCTGCAGACTGCCCCCTTATTTCAGTTCTTTTGATACACTTGCATTTAGCCATGCAGTGCTGACTCAAATAACTACGGGATTGAGCACAATGTTATCTATATTTCACACATGAACTAGCTCTTTCTAGCTAGAGGCGGCCTTCAAGGACTTAGAAATTAGCACATCAAGAGCCAACCTAGTTTTAGCTTTCACCAAAGAATACTAAGAGAACAAAGCAAATTTGATGATAAATGTAAATTGGAAATTTGTTTAAAATTGCATGCCCTATCTGAATCATGAAAGTTTTTAATTTTGATTAGACTATCCCTTTAACCTCCTTATTAAAAAAATGTATTGTCTTCTTAGCTAAAAATTATGCAAGTCTACTCTATAATACTTACATAGCTTTCATACTTCTATTATCAAATTGTAAACAGTCTATATGCACAGAGACACCAGCTACAACTTCAGCATGTGCAAGAGTTCAAATTGTAATAGTATGTGATTCACTGAAGGTTAATAATTTAGAAATTTGTCAGAAAAACTGCTCATTTGAAATTCAGAGTAAGTGTTGACTTGATTATGCATATGATGAGATCCTTCTAGAATAGCGAGTAAAGAAAATATTTAAATCTCTAAAACTTCCACCAGGATAATCCTAATTATATATAAAATGTAAAGCATAACATAAAAGAAAATTTGACTATCCTATATTATAAAAGACAAGAGTTTGTCTGAAGCCGTCATGCGCAGTTCAGACAAACTCTTGCAGCTGATCGCACGGAGAGAGAGAGAGAGAGAGAGAGAGAGAGAGAGAGAGAGAGAAAGAAAAAGAGAGAGAATATAAATATCACACAACACGGCCCGTGTCAACGGGCTTTAGGACTAGTAAAGTATAAAATATTACTTTAAATGGAACATTATATTATTAAACAATACCCTTGGTCCTTTATTATCTTGTTATAGTATAGTGAAAATGCAAGAGCAAATAATTTAATTTGTATAAGATGGATTCCAGTTGTTTAGTACCATTGTATTTCTGTAAATATTTATATTTTGTATCTCTTTCTGTAGCTCAGGACTTCTTTGTTTAGGCAGCAACATATCCTGATGAATTTAATGTATTAGAATGTTCTCCCTCAGTAACAATATCCTTCCTTGACTCACTCTCAGAGATAATCTTTGTGCTATTCTCTAGCAATTTCCTGGGTGTAGTTTTCAGCCGCTCTCTGCACTACCAGTTCTACGTCTGGTACTTCCACTCTCTGCCCTACCTCCTGTGGTGCACGGACACAAGTGCCCTGCCAGGACTAGCAAAGTAAGCACAGTGGAATTTGGGAGAAAACATTCTTGGATAAGGGAGTTTTTGCTTTTCGTTTTATGTTTTTCTTTCTCCTTCACAGGATTTTGATTCTTGGTCTGATAGAGCTGTCCTGGAACACCTTTCCCTCCACTTCTTTCAGCTCAGGAGCTCTCCACCTCTGCCATGGAGCCATTTTGCTGCAGTTATGGTGTGGGACTCCCCCTAGTGACACCAGCAACACCAGTACTGGGCATATCGTACGTGTCCCTCGAAAAAAGAAGGAATAACTTTCCTAGCCAAAGAAGAGTGTTCATAAAAAGACTATCTCTCTCTGAGTGGGGGTAACTTACCCATTATGTAATGGATTATTTTTCTAATTTAATAAATGTAAACACAGTCTATAATTTATTTTCTGTGAGGTTAACACGATTGTGAGTATTAAGTGTTAGATCTCAATAACTTGCTATATGGGAATGTATAACTGAGTTCCATGTAACACAGAAACATGTAAGAGTCATCTTTAACTTCATTCCTTTATTTAAGCCTCTGCACTTACCACTCACACATTACCAGGTTTATAGCAAAGCATGTTTAAATTAAGATTCTCATCCCAGTGACGAAGTAACAGGAAAAGATGACGGGCAGCACCCTTAAGTGTTGAAACCTGTAGCCCATCAGGCAGTGTCTGTGCTTTTAGCCAGCTTTCAGCTCGTGCTGCCAACAGCTCCCATTCAGTGAAGAAACCAGCACAACAGTGTTCAAGCCAAGCGAGGGCTACAGCTGTGGCCCAGGTGCAACCCTCCAAGTCTGGGTCTGTTCCAGCATCAGAAGGACATGGAGAAGTCTCACATGGGTCTGTCTCAGACCCACGACCACTATCTGCCTGCTGGCAAAGAGCCTCCGGACAGGATGAAGCATGTAGAGGGAGAGATGAGGGGTCCTGCAATACAGGGACCTGAGGATGAGAGCCTCCCTTGCATGTTTGTGCACTCTGTCTTAAAAAGTGTGTCTGCTCTGGAGGAGATGGCTCTGATACAGGACTCAAGCTTCCATGGTGACAGCCATAAGGGGATGCACGAAGAAGTCGCTGAAGAGAAATCTGAATCACATTTGAAAAACTGCTATTAAGGGTGAAGAAGCCTTCTGAGGATTGCATGTTGATCTATACAAGAGAAGGTAAAAAAAAAATAAAAAAGGCTGCAACAATGTAAAATCATTG
The DNA here is from genome assembly GCF_027579735.1 of Bombina bombina. Lineage (NCBI taxonomy): Eukaryota > Metazoa > Chordata > Amphibia > Anura > Bombinatoridae > Bombina > Bombina bombina. Next base: position 461,064,524 of record NC_069502.1, on the reverse strand, counting down.
AACATTTCTTACAACTATAAAAAGCACTGCCTGGTAGTTGTTTTTAGCACCAAGATGAGAAAAGGTCTCACCAAGGGTAGATAATCCTTTATCTTCAGTTCCAGACATTTCTCGCTTTCACCACTCAGACATGGCGGTTTCAGAGGGGACAGCTTTCCAGAAATAGTGCGGATTCTCCTCTTTCCAATGCTGAACCTTATGTAGGAATTTTTATAGATATCATTTGTAAGTCAGAATTTACTGTCTATCCATAGAGGAAATCTAAGGCATCTTACCTGGAGCCAAGGGATGACTCTGATTTGTGTGATCCAAAGGCACAAAGAATATGACCTGGAAACAAAACATATAAAAAATTGCAACTGTTCATTATACATGGAACTTTAATGAATCAGAACATATTATAACTGATACAGTTTCTAACAGGCAAGACCCCCCCATAGTTTCAACATCATAATTCAGATGCACAAAGTTTTAAAAGGGACCTAAAACCCAACATTTTCTTTCAGAATTCAAACAGATAATACAATTTTCCAAGTTACTTTTTTTTTAATCTAATTTGCTTCATTATCTTGTTATCCTTTGTTGAAAGAGCAGCAATGCACTTCTGGGAGCTGGCTGAACATATCAGGTGAGCTAATGATAAGAGGCATATATGTGCAGCTACAAATCAGCAGCTAGCTTCTTGTAGTGCATTTCTGTTCCTACACCTAACTAGTAATGCTTTTCAACAAAGCATACTAAGAGAATGAAGCAAATTAGGAGTAAATTGGAAAAAAAGTTGTTTTTTTTAATTGCATGCTCTGTCTGAATAATGAGTTACTTTTACTTTACTATGCCTTTAAGGTTGTTTTGTCTGGGTAGTATATGTACAAAAAAAAAATACACCAATAATATACACACAGTGAGGCAATGACACATGCTTGTATGAAAGGTGACTATCAAAGTAGACTTGCCTTCCTTGCCACGTTGCTTATCCCAACTGTATTCAGACGGTAAGCTTACTGGGGAATGTGGTGAATTTTCAGTATTATCTAAAACATAACAGATGATAGGGTGAAATTTGAGCTTCACACTAACATTCTAAAAGGGTTATTGGTGATAGCTCTAAAACAATCTTATAATGGCTAAACAAAAAAATCTTTCTATTGTGATCCATCAGATTTTGATGACATATAGGAGGATTTGGACAGTCTTTTAAGAAGACACTTTACCTGATGTAACACATGCTTCTTCCATTGTTTCAGAATGTCTCCTATCCCGTTGACTCCAACCTCCTAAGCTTGACCCAAGGCTCTTCTTGTTGCGTCCACCTTAGGAAAACATAATTTATGCTTACCTGATAAATTTTTTTATTTCCGGATATAGTGAGTCCACAGCATCATCAATTACTAGTGGGAATATCACTCCTGGCCAGCAGGAGGAGGCAAACAGCACCACAGCAAAGCTGCTATATATGTCACTTCCCTTACCCATAACCCCCAGTTATTCAGCCGAAGGAAAATGGAAAAAGAAGATAATACAATGGTGTAGAGGTGCCTCTTAAAATAAGGGTGGGCCGTGGACTCACTAGATCTGGAAATAAATAAACTTATCAGGTAAGCATAAATTATGTTTTCTTTCTTAAGATATAGTGAGTCTATGGCATCATCAATTACTAGTGGGAACCAATACCCAAGCTAGAGGACACAGATGATTAGGGAGGGACAAGACAGGGAACCTAAACAGAAGGCACTACCGCTTGAAGAACCTTTCTCCCAAAACAAGCCTCAGCTGAGGCAAAAGAATAAAATTTGGAAAAAGTATGCAGAGAGGACCAAGTTGCAGCCTTGCAAATCTGTTCCACAGAAGCTTCATTTTTGAAAGCCCAAGAAGAAGAGACAGCCCTAGTGGAATGAGCTGTGATTCTCTCAGGAGGTTGTTATCCAGCAGTCTCATAAGCCAAATGAATTAAACTCTTCAGCCAAAGAGAGAGAAGTAGCCATAGCTATCTGACCCTTGCGTTTCCCAGAAAAACAAAATGCAGAAGACTGGCGAAAATCCTAAGTCGCCTGCAAGTTGAATTTCAAAGCATGCACAACATCCAAGTTATGTAACAAACGTTACTTTATGTGAAGAAGGATTGGGACATAGAGAGGGAACAACAATTTCCTGATTAATATTCCTGTCCGAAATAACTTTAGAAAGGAAACCTAACTTGGGCTTCGGGTTGGGGTGGTGAACACAGGGACTGTGGGGGGAATTCGGAAGTGCCTGGGGCGTGCGTGTGGCTGTCCTGGGAGTCAGGTTCTGTTTCTATTTGTGTGAGATACAATAAAAACATTAAGCAGGAAAAAAAAGAAAGGAAACCTAACTTAGTTGGAAGAACCACCTTATCAGCATGAAAGATAAGATAAGGGAAATCACAATGCAGTGCTGAGAGTTCTGAAACTCTTTAAGCAGAAGAAGAAGCAACAAACCTCTTAATATCTAAGGAATGCATAGGCTCAAACAGAGCCTGCTGTAAATCAGGTTAAGACTCCATGGAGGAGTAACAGGTTTAAACACAGGCCTGATTCTAACCAAGGCCTGACAAAAAGATTGCACGTCTGGCAAGACGCTTATGCAACAAAATAGAAAATGCAGAAATCTGACCCTTTAGAGTACTTCATCCAGACCCTCCTGGAGAAAAGACAGAATCCTAGGAATCCTGACTCTACTCCAAGAGAAACCTCTGGATCCACACCAAAATAGATATTTACGCCATATCTTATGGTAAAACTTTCTAGTCTCAATAACTGACTCTGAAAACCCACGCTTATACAAAATTAAGCGTTCAATCTCCAAGCAGTCAGCTTCAAAGAAAACAAGATTTGGATGAAGGAAGGAACCCTAAAGTAGAAGGTCCTTCCTCAGAGGCAGTCTCCAAGGTGGAAGAGATGACATATCCACTAGGTCTGCATACCAGATCCAGCAAGGCCACGGCAGTGCTATGAGAATCATTGATGCCCTCTCCTGCTTGATACGAGCAATGACTCGTGGAAGGAGAATGAACGGAGGAAACAGGTATGCTAAACTGAAAATCCAGGGGACCGCTAGAGCATCTATCAGAGCGGCCTGCGGATCCCTCAACCTTGACCCGTACCTCAGAGCTTGGCATTCTGCCGAGACGCCATTAAATCCAGCTCTGGTAACCCCCACTTGAGGGTTAAGCTTGAAAACACCTCCGGAAGGAGTTCCCACTCCCCCAGATGAAAAGCATCTCTGCTCAGAAAATCTGCTTCCCAATTGTCCACTCCTGGAATGTGGATAGCAGATAGACAACACGTGGGTCTCCACCCACTGAATAATTTGAGCCATCTTTTTCATGGCCAAGGAACTCTGAGTTCCTCCCTGGTGGTTGATGTAAGCCACTGAGGTTATGTTGTCCGACTGGAACCTGATAAACCGGGCTAAAGACAACTGAGGCCAAGCCAGAAGAGCATTGAAGAATGCTCTCAGCTCTAGGATATTTATGGGAAGAGCTGACTCTTCCCGAGTCCAGAGACCCTGACAGAGATGTTCCTGAGACAGCCACCACGGAAGAAATTCTCTTGTCGCCTGATTTATTCGTTGGGACTGATCCGCAGAATCCCTGATCCATTGCCTTAGCATGCACAATTGCAAAGCTCTGAGAAGGAACCGAGCAAATGGAATGATGTTCAAGAAAGATACCATCAGACAAATTGCCTCCATAAATTGAGCCACTGACGGCCAAAACAAGGACTGAAGGGCAAGACAAGAATTGAAAATCTTGGACTTTCGGACCTCTGTCAGAAAAATCCTCATCGATAGGGAATCTATTATGGTCCCTAAAAACACAACCTTTTTAGCTGGAACAAGGGAACTCTTTCCCAGATTCACTTTCCATCTGTGGGAACAAAGAAAAGACAACAACATTTCTGTATGAGAGTTTTTTTGTTGAAAAGATGGCGTCTGAAACAGAATATTGTCCAGGTAGGGTGCCACTGCAATGCCTCAAGACCGGATTATTGCCAATATAGCCCCCAGAACCTCTGAGAAAATTCTGGGGGCTGTGGCAAGGCCCAGCAGCAGAGCTACAAACTGAAAATAATTGTCCAAAAAGGTGAATCTCAGAAATTTGTGATGATCCCTGTGAATGGGAACATGAAGGTAGGCATCCTTTAGGTCTAAGGTCGTCATGACCTGACCCTCTTGGACCAAGGGAAGAATGAAACAGATTGGAATAGAACCCTAGACCCTGTTCCTGAATCGGAACTGGAACTATCACTCCCTTAACACACTTTAAGAATGCCTCTCTTTTAATCTGGTCTACAGATAATCTTGAGAGGAGGAACCTACCCCTGGGAGGAAAGGTCCTGAATTCTAGCTTGTAACCCCGGGATACAATGTCCACCGCCCATGGATCTGAGACATCCCGTATCCAGACTTGAGCGAAATGAGTAAGTCTGCCCCCACTGGATCCGATCCTGAATCGGGGGCAAACCCTTCATGCTGACTCGGAATCAGCTGCAGGTTTCTTTGATCACTTCCCCTTGTTCCAAGAAGGCTTGGAAGAGGGAGGGGGGAAGGCTTACCTCTGAAGTTACGAAAGGAACGAAAATTACTCTGACGTCCTTTCTGTCCTTATCTTGTGGCAGAAAAGATCCTTTTCCACCTGATATAACTAAAATGACTTCAGCCAGGCCTGGTCCAAACAAGGTCTTACCCTTGTAAAAGATCGCCAAAAGCTTGGATTTAGATGAAACATCCGCAGACCAGGATTTCAACCATAAAGCTCTGAAAGCTAGTACAGCAAAACCAGATATTCTTGCTCCCAACTTAATGACTTGTAAGGAGGCATCCGTGAAAAAGGAATTGGCTAACTTAAGAGCCTTACTCCTGTCCTGGATCTCCTCTAATGGGGAGACTGCCTAAATAGAATTAGACAACGCATCAAACCAGTAGGCAACCGTACTGGTGACAGTGGCAATACACACTGCAGGTTGCAATTGGAGATGAATATGCATCTTTAGCTTCTTGTCCATTGGATCCTTAAAAGAACAGCTATCCTCTATGGGAATAGTCGTTCTCTTGGCCAAAGTGGAGATCACTCCCTCCACCTTAGGAACCGTCTGCCACAACGCCGTAATGGAGTCAGCTATTGGAAACATTTCCCTGAAAATTGGAGATAGAGAAAAGGAAATTCAAGGCCTCTCCCACTCCTGAGCAATAATCTCTGTAGCACGGTCTGGTACAGGGAATACCTCCACATCAAAGTATTTATTTAACTTACTAGATTTCTTAGGATTGACCACAATAGTCCTATCGGAGTCGTCCAAGGTAGCCAAAACCTCCTTTAGCAACATACCGAGGTGTTCCGGCTTAAACCTGAAGGATACAACTTTAGCATCAGGAGAAGGAATTATACTGTGTGAGTCAGAGATTTCACCCTCAGATGTGCCTTCCTCAGACTTCTGAGAAGCAACAGCCTTGATAGCCACAACCGGCTATGATGCAAAGAAACTCCTACAGGAGTGTGAGAGGAACTGCAGAGCACTGCATGTGGTGACGAGATTGGACGCTTGAGGAGAAAGCTGCGGTAATTCTGATACAGGAGAAACCTGAACAGCATCAGCCTTAGAGGATGGTGGCTCAACAACAACAACTTTTTTTTAATTTTTTTTAAATAAAATAAAGTTCTTTCAAAACATGAAAAACAAAAAGGTAGAGGGGGTTCTACTTGGATAGAAAAGCAAAGTTTGCATGTAACAGCTAGCAAGGCCTCTAGTTCCATAATGCAACTAACAATATATTTAACTCGCAATTGATACTGTCTCTTTAAGGCTTAAATCAATTTATTTCAAAACAAGGTTTATTTATTTAATTAACATGCAAAAAATATATACCCCCTTTATAGGCACACTCTACACTACACCTCAACAAAACTGCTGAGGTGCCTACCTACCCCAGAAGACAGGATTCTTAGCTGTTGGAATATACAGGAAACCTGGATGGCAATGTGTCCTTATAGTTACGGACTACTCCGGAGCTCTAAAACCAAAGTCGGAGCTATACGATACCGGAGCTGGTAACATTATGTGTCACCACTCCGGAAGCTCCTAAACAGGATGCGCTAGAAAGCGTGTGCTTCTGACTGCCGCCTCAGAAGGGAACCGCCTCTCTTTGTACAGAGGCAGTCCCGGCGGCCATAATGCAAATAAAGAAAACGGCAAACACGTTGCCTGTTAAAACAACCGCATGGTCGGTAAGAGTGTCCTGGACCGGTAACAATTAAACCGGAACTAGGAAAAAACAGACTGAGCCACCAGTGAGCCGGGCAATTAACCCTGAAATGCCCAGATCCCCTAATCACCCTCAGTGCCTGCTAATCTGCCATAATAGATCCTTAAGAGGATCAAAATAAAGTCTATACGTCCCTTATTTGGCAGCAAGAAGCTGCTTAAAGTGCCAGGGTTCTTTGTAGCTCAAATAAAAAAATGGCACTTACCTGTAAGTAAGGCTGTCCGGCAGAAAAGGCAGCTCACCCGGTGTGAGAGGATTCCATTCCTTACATGGACCTGTGAAGAAAGAAAGATTAGAGTAAACTTACTCAGGCTTTCTGAATAGGGCAGCAATCTATTGAGAGGCACAGTAAGGACTTTACCCCACAAGTTCACAACTGCTTAAAAGCCACCACTGCCCTACTGAAGAGACTGACGTTGGGTACGGCTAAACACAAGGAAAGATCAGAGCAAAACTACTCTGCTTTTAAAATAATAGACTATTGACTGAAGTAAACTTCTTTTCAGACACCAAAAAATACTTCACCTCCTCCTTGCACCGCAGGCAAAGAGAATGACTGGGGGTTATGGGTAAGGGAAGTAACATATATAGCAGCTTTGCTGTGGTGCTCTTTGCTTCCTCCTGCTGGCCAGGAGTGATATTCCCACTAGTAATTGATGATGCCGTGGACTCACTATATCTTAGGAAATATTTATTTTTATTTTTTAACAAACAATGGTCTAATACAACACTGTGCAGTTATAGTACACTAATCTCTGGAGATACATTAATAAAAAACTTTGCAGAGGCAAGGGTGTGATTATTTCTGCGTTTATGGGGAGGGTTTATAGTAAAGTAGATGAGGTTGAAAAAAGTCCACTGGGTTCAGCCTATACAACATGACCTCTCTGAAGAATTGTTACCTGACACCTGTGCTCACAAAAATAGCACACCCTCACCTCTGGAAAATGATTGTCTCACACATGCTCACAAAAATAGCACGCCCTCACCTCTGGAGAATTTTTACCTCATGCCTGTGTGCTCACACACAATGACTAAATGCTAGATTTTAGTCATAAATGCTTGTATATTCAAGCCTTAACCTTGCATAATGAGGTTGGAGACTAGGGGAATTTTGACTAGAGCCATTGGAACGTGCAGTTGTATGACTGCTGGGCCTCTGTGAGCTAGTCAATGACTCAAATTCAGTTAGCGGGTTATATGTTGTTAGCATTTAAAGATAGGTTTACACCTTCACCTCTGGAGAATTATTGCTTCACACCTTCACCACAAAAATGTAAATGTTATTTACAAGTATGATTAAAACATAAAGTAGCAGTGATACCACAAGAAATGGAGATGAAGAACAATATATAGCTGCTAAAGCTGCAAGTCTTCTAAAAAAGAAAGAACACTAAATAGGTGTAAATAGCAATAGAAACAAACTACTCTACTGACCTGAAGAGGAGGTGGAAGATCGAAACGTTTTTGTCTTTGGTCACATAGTCTGGCCAGGTTAAGAAAGTGGACTAGCTACATTTGTGGATCTTCAATTTTAGGCAAGTATCCTTTTTTTTTTATTAGATAGTTTTTTTATATACTATGAATAAATCAAAAAGAAAGCACCAGAGAGCAAAGGGTATACTCTAAGTGCAGTGAATTTATTATACAGTAAAATCACATCTAAAAAAATTACACTCACAAAAATGGCCTCACTTAAAGCCGAGGTAAACTGTTAATGAAATCTGCTCAGATACACAGAGTTCCAATATTTCTCCTGGTCTTGAGTAGAAGTGGTACATTATCCACATGTAGTGTCTCTTGTTCAAAGTAGAGCTTATAAAATTGTTTTTGAGCTATTAAATTATTCGTTTAATTAGTTTTGGCCATTTATATGAGCCATGAGGCTAACAAGAAAACTCCATTAAATAAAAACATAATATATGCTTACCTGATAAATTAATTTCTTTCATGGTGGTGAAAGTCCACGATCCATTACCCTTGTGAATTACTCTTTCATACCACTAGGAGGAGGCAAAGATTCCCAAACCTCAAGAGCTCTAAAAACAAAGAAACTCCCAACTCACATGTACCTCAGTCTAATGTATAACCAAGCAACATGAGGTAAGAAAAAGGAATAAGAGCCATAAAAGGAGCAGGGAAAAAAGTTGTGCTCAAGAAAAAACTAACCCTAAAAAACAGGGTGTGGTTACTCCTGGGAACTAATACCCAAGCTGTGCAGTCCATGAGTAATACCATAAGAGGGATTTAAAAAAACATTTTTCACTGAAAAGTTAAAACCACAACCCCACAAAAACAAACTTTTTTGTTTAATGCACTTAAAAAATAAATCAAGGGGGGGGGGGCGTGTCTAAGCCGCGCCATGATCAGAAGCAAAGTCGGAAAGCTCCTCAAACAAATATGACAATTTAATATTTATTTTCTCTCAAATATGACATTTTGACCCACATCTTAACTCAGTAACTAAGGAGAAGACAAGGAGCCGAACAATACAAATATTTATCTGACCACACCAGCAGAACCCAAATTGTTTGAGTTTACAGGCGGCTGCTTCATTACACCTACACAATACCCCCCTCGGTTTTCGATGTATCCGAGTTAAGCAGTGCTTACCTGCTGTTAACCTCAAGATTCCTCTGGACTTCATTTAAAAGCATATGGAACTATGGAGTCGAACAAACTCTTTCTATGATACTAGCAGCTGGGAACTACGAGAGGTTCAGAGTTCTTCGAAAGCCTCTCTAACCTATCCAGAAAAGTTTTGTAGTTATACTAGGTCTTAAAGATGGCGGCAGAGATAATTTCTTACCTGAAGAGGGTTGAGGCCTTACTAGATACACATTTCTACGAGACACGATCGATTCTCACTACAGAGAAGATCTCCTCAGACAGCCGAAACAATTATGTGTTGGACAAATGATCGGTAAGATACGATCCACCCCCGACCATTACAACTCCACTGGATTTACATGAAGTGCCCTTGCTTCAGCGCAATCTGTGGATGATCCCAGAGGTTCAGAGCTGCGGAGAATATACCATGTCATATGGAGTTTGCTCCCGGGGTGTTAGCTTGGAACAGGTTTGGGAGAGCAGCGGTACTGCAACACATCCAGATAAAGGAAGTGACATCGGGACAACTGAGAATGCTGTTGACATCTATGAACAGCTCTTTCCAGCTCGATACCGGAATTCTCCAATCTTGTGTGCTTACTGGAAGTCGCAGACACGGAGTCCAGTTAAAGGGACGCTGAACCCAAATTGTTTCTTTTGTGATTCAGATAGACCATGCAATTTTAAGCAACTTTCTAATGTACTCCTCTTATCAAATGTTCTTCATTCTCTTGGTATATTTATTTGAAAAGCAAGAATGAGTTTAGAAGCCGGCCCATTTTTGGTGAACAACCTGGGTTGTTCTTGCTGATTGGTGGATAAATTCACCCACCAATAAACAAGTGCTGTCCTGGGTACTGAACCAAAAAATGACTGGCTCCTTAGCTTAGATGCCTTCTTTTTCAAATAACGATAGCAAGAGAACAAAGAACAATTTATACAGTAATAGGAGTAAATTAGAAAGTTGCTTAAAATTGCATGCGCTATCTGAATCACGAAAGAAAACATTTGGGTTCAGTGTCCCTTTAACTACTATCTGGGTTACAGCTCTGACCCGTAGAGGGACGTTATTTGATCATAGCTTGGTCTTAATTTTAACCAAGTAGAATACTCTCCAAGGCAACCCCATCTTCCAGATGAAACCAAGAACTGGAGTTGGATGACGGCCCATTAAGGGTTAATATCACCCTATATATATATATATATATATATATATATATATATACTAACTTTTACTACTCTAGTTATTGTCAGCCTATATTGAAATAAGAGCCAAAGCAGAGGTGACTGGATATATGAAGGCTTATGCTGACACCTTAAAGAGAGGGCCCCTCACCTCCTCATTATAGGCTGATACTATGGAGTTTGGATATTCCTTGCTGTTACTACACCCAACTGGTATGTTTAGCTCACAGAGTCCACACCATCACAAATACTTAAGACGCTTGTAGTTTGGTGCCTGTTTTAACCCAGTTTCTTGCAGGATAAGAGGGGTGGACTTGGCTAGAGATATTAGAGAAACCAGTGTTTAATTGTTTAATATATGCCAGCCTATTATGGCACTCCTTTTTTCCTTTTCACTTGTTATTTTTAACTCAAAGTGGGGCTTTCCCATTGTTTTTTATGAGGAACCAGACTTCTCTTTCTGATCCTCATCAGAATTTATTTTGCTCAGAGGCAGTTAAAACATAATATGCTACTCACTAACACATATAAATCAATGATGACCCTTTTGTCGGCGGCCGTGGCATTCAGGTCAGTTCCATCCAGTCTTAAGTAGCCTCACACAAATAGAAACTACAGTATGCCATTGTAAATAATAAGCAGTTATTAGCCTTAATTAAAAGTTTGCATTAAACATATGGCAAACCTTTTATATTCTTGGAAAGACAATTTGAAGTAACTCTGTTAGCCATGGTTCACTTCCCTATCATTCTTTACAAGATTTATTTCTTGCTAGATTTTGAGTAATATACTTAATCTGCACACTATCAAGGGAAAATTTTCACATATTAAACAGAGAATGTACATTGTATATTATTAGGTTTGCCTAAGCCCGCTTAAGGTGGATTGACATCTGCTGATATAGCCCGTAACTTGTCTCCATAGTCCCATTGCACCAGTGGCTTATTTGGGTTTTGTGCTGCCCTAGGCACTCAAAATGATGCTTCCCCCTCCCTTATAGGCCTACTTTAAAGGGACAGTCTACCATAGAATTGTTATTGTTTTAAAAGATAGATAATCCCTTTATTACCCATTCCCCAGTTTTGCATAACCAACACAGTTATATTAATATACTTTTTACCTCTGTGATTAGCTTGTATCTAAGAACCTTCTTCCAGCCCCCTGATCACATGACTGTGACTGTTTATTATCTAGTGTCTTAAATTTAGCATTGTTTTGTGCTAAATCTTAAATAACCCCCTGTGCCTGAACACAGTGTTATCTATATGGCCCATGTGTACTTTCTGTCTCTTTGTGTTGAAAAGAGATTTAAACAGCCTGTGATAATAGGCAGCCCTCAAAGGCTTAGAAATTAGCATATGAGCCTACCTATGTTTAGTTTAAACTAAGAATACCAAGAGAAAAAAGCAAATTTGATAATAAAAGTAAATTGGAAAGTTGATTAAAATTAATCAACAGTATACTAGACTGTCCCTTTAACCTTCTTTTTTTCTCTCTCAGAATTCAAAATAACTTTTATTTCCCTTTGTTTTTGTTTTTTCAAAAACAGTCTGGCAGTTAAAAAATCCACATAGTGTAATACATACACACACATATATATATATATATATATATATATATATATATATATATATATATATATATATATATATATATATATATATATATATGTGTGTGTGTGTGTGCATTGCAGTATACTATATATATATATATATATATATATATATACACACACACATATATGCCCTTCTCTCCATCTTTCTGCTCTAACTTATAACAACTTGTCGAGGGGCCTCAGACCGCATAATATATTCCGTGCAGTAGTGTGTAAATACTCACCGTAGCCCCTAAGCCTCTCGGTATATACAGCCCCCCACCCCAGGGATGTCAGCCAGAGAAGCGGACTGTGATTCCTGTGTCCGGCGCTTTACATTCCAACTACCGCAGCCAATGACGTGCAAGCTCGTCGCAGGCCACCGAGACACCGCGCATGCGTATATCGCAGCGTTGAATCTAACCATCAGCGACATCTGCCTGACATTGTTAGAAATGCAGACGGAATATACACAGGAGTGTCAGACCCCAAATACTCTATAAATGCAGCGGCCGGGGGCAATGGAAAAAAGTGCCCCCCCCCCCAAAAAAAAAAAAAATTGCCGCTCTAGGCACAAGCCTTGTTGGCCTAGGCCTTAATACGCCCCTCCATTGCACATATGCTGTAGTTGTAGCTAGCTCCTGGGGTACAGCATATGCACCCATAATCCTATGTATATATTTGAACTTTATCTTCAAGCTACCATCCTAGCTTCTTTTCTTTAAGTGACTCTTTTCATCATTTATTGTTCATTCGCATTAATTTACTTACTATTATACCACGGTCCAATTCCATTCCCCTCTTTTAGAATACAGCTTATACTTCATTTTACATAATTTTATGGCCAGATATCACACTACTAGGCGATCTACTCTATTGGGGAAAGAAAATGAGGTATCTTTTTATTTTATGTACATTAAGATCTGCATTGATGTTTTACAGATACTAGTAAACTTATTCAATCAGTGGTCCAAGAGTGACCTTTCTATCAGTTGACACCCTCCCCTGTGTCATACTTCCTTGTCTGGGGACAAGAGTGACCCTTTTTAGGTTGGGAGGCGTTATAATCCTACATAAAATGAGATCTAATAGTATTCTGTTCATTTAAACATGTGATATAAAAAATGTAACCTCTTATAATTAATAGTTTGTTTGGCTTACAATTGGCTATTATAACGTATCACTCTAATAGACAATTCATGATCTAGAGGTTCTAGTATTAAGCTAACATATAAATTAAAAAGGAGGTATCAAATTATTTTTTGCACTTTAAAAGGGACAGTCTACACCTGTATTAATATTACGGGTTACCTTAGATCGTGTTCCGATTTTCCTAGCTCACCCCCTCTACCCTAAAGAGTCTGCTTCACAAACGGAGGTATTCAAAATCAAAACTTTGATTCTAATCGTTAAAAATGGCAGACAAACTCCACCCATTCCCTTCTCCTACCTTGAACTCCCCTTCTCTTTGTATCTCATACTCGTTCACGTACAACCACCTACGTATTTACCGTGTAAACACGCATGCTCCTATTTACAAAAGTTATGTAGAGGAAGTCCGTCTGTGCTGCAGGAAAATAACTAAGTTGAGTGTTTTTTTGTTCCTTTTTGTTTTGTTTTTTCTTCAGAAGGTGCGCATGCGCTAAACAACGAAAGCGCAATCCTGTTTTTTAATCGGTGATCTAATTTTGAGTGGAGCGTTTTAAAGTAGAGAGTCTATGATGTAGTTAAAGGGACAGTCTAGTCAGAATTAAACTTTCATGATTCAGATAGGGCATGCAATTTTAAACAACTTTCCAATTGACTATTATCATTATATTTGCTTTGTTCCCTTGGTGGTATTTTTGAAAAGCTAAACCTAGCTAGGCTAAAATTGATTTCTAAACCGTTGAAAACCGCCTCTCTGCTCAGAGCATTTTGAAAGTTTTTCACAGTTAGACAGTACTAGTTCATGTGTGTCATATAGATAAACATCGTGCTCACTCCCGTGGAGTTATTTAGGAGTCTGCACTGATTGGCTTAACTGCATGTCTGTCAAAAGCACTGAGATAAGGGGGCAGTCTGCAGAGGCTTAGATACAAGGTAATCACAGAGGTAAAACATATTAATACAACTGTCTTGGTTATGCAAAACTGGAGAATGGGTAATAAAGGGATTATCTACCTTTTTAAACAATAAAAATTCTGGTGTAGACTGTCCCTTTAATAGGCGGAACTGGTCTGCATTTATAACAATTAGAATCAGAGTTCTGATTATGAATAACTCCGTTTGTGAAGCAGACTCGTTACGGTAGAGGGGGTGAGTTAGGACAATCTGAACTTTATCTAACATATAGGCTAATGTTAATACGGGTGTAGACTGTCCCTTTAAGTTTTACATTGTTATTAGAGACAACATGGTTTGTTATATTTTCTGAGAATCTTATTGGTTGTCTTCAGATTTGTAAAACAGGAAATTTTATGTGAAAAACATGTTTAGTTTTATTTTATGTTTGGCATGGCCGTTTGAGCATTTCTTATTTGCATTCTATATGTATGCTAACACAAAGTGTATGTTATTTTACGAAATACCTCAATAAAAAAAACTTTGGAAAAAAAAAAAAAATCAATCAGGGAAGAAAAAAAACCAAGCGGAGACAACTGCCTGAAGGACCTTCCTACTAAAAGCTACCTCAGAAGAAGCAATTAGTAGAATTTTGTAAAAATATGCCAATAAGTCCAAGTAGCTGCCTTGCCAATTTGGTCAACTGAGGCATCATTCTTGAAAGTCCAAGAAGTGGCATCTGGAATGGAAAAAAAACACGGGTTTTAGCAACAATTATAAAGACTGAATCTAAACTGTTAAAAGGCTTGTCCACAAAACCCTTAGAGTCTTTAACCCCTAAAGTAAGCAAAACCTATGAGGAAAATCAAGTTCAACATCAGAAGAAGATTCCTCATCAGAGGAAACTCCCCTTCTGAAGACACAACAGGAATCCATAGCATTAGTAGATGGTAAATTCTGAACTGACCTTGAAGGTAACATTTCAGAAACTGTAGATTAGATGAGATCTTTCCTTGAGCAAAATCTGTAGAGCTCCCCTGTATGGAACAAACAGATGGAGCAGTAATACCCACAGAAGCAGATACCTCAGCTTTTTTTTACAATACACTAACATAACATTGGAAAGTGTTCAGAGGACACAGCTTCTAAGGTAGATTTAGGGACAGAATCAGAAAGCTCCATTATAGCATTGAACTACAATAGCATAAACAATTATATCCCCTTAAAAAAGCTCTTGAGGAATGGAAAACTTACCCCTCCTAAAGAAGCTTAATAAAATGTACAGGTTTAAGGCGTGCTAAGCTGAAACAAAAATAAAGCAGGAGACTAGTAGACTACACAACCCGAAGCCTGGATAGTACTCAGCAGAGTAGGAGAATGCACGCAAAAACTACACTATTATAAAGGAAATAAATATGAGCATACTAAAGGGCATAAGTGCGCTAACCCAACGCGCTGACCCAAAAGCCGGCATGAGGTAAAAAATACAAACTAAACCCTGTGCAACAAAAAAATCTGATGTGTGTAAAAAAACATAAAGGTGAATGAAAATAAATTTAAGAGTCTGTCGCCAGGCTATATATATTTATAAATATATCATTATAAATGCCCCAACTAGGTAAAGTAGATAGCCAAATCAGTACTGAAACATATCAGCAGAGGTTATGGAATATGAGTATATTGTAGATCTATAAGAGGAGGCAAAAAGACACATCCCTGGGACCACTATGGAAGGTTTGTGGCCAAATTTTATCACATGAGGTGAAAAAAAGAGCCACTAACCATACTCCATATACATGCCTCTGACAAACACTGTATTCTGAGGGTAAAATGGGCCTCAACATAGCCCCTCTCACTGAAGACTCATATACACATCTTCTCTCTTTACCTTCCTCCAGCGGAGGCAAAGAAAAGACTGAGGTACCTGTGAGGTGGGAGGGGGGTTTGGGAATTTATATGAAAGAAAACAACATTTATGCTTACCCGATAAATTTATTTATTTCATGACGGTCTATGAGCCATCACATATGGGAAATTTCCCTCCTGATCACTAGGAGGAGGCAAAAGATACCCCAACACACCAGAGATTTAACTCTCTCCCAACAATCCCCAATCATACATACTGCCAAGTAAATGTGGAAAAACAGAAAAGCAGGAAAGATAAAGCAGGGCAACAGAACAAAATAAAGGGAGGGTTTGTGGATTCTCACCAGCAAATAAATTAATTCATCAGGTAAGCATAACATTTATTTTCTTTCATCAGATGGTGAGAGTCCATGAGCCATTGCATGTGGGAATCAATACCCAAGCAGTGAAGTCCTTGAGATCACCGTGAAATAGTGAGGGACAAACAGTGAAGGCCGGTATGTTACTGATCAGGTATTATGGCCCACAGAGCTATCCTGGAAAAAGCAGCTTCAGAAAAGGCATGCACATCAAAATTATAAAACTTTGAAAAAGTGTAGAGAAGACCAAGTAGCTATCTTGCAAATCTGTCAATACAAGCCTCATCACGAAAGGCCCAAGAAGTGGCAACTATTCTGGTAGAATGAGCAGTAATGCACTCAGGGGGAGTTTTCCCCACAATCAAACAAGCCTTAAAAAGTAACAGCCATAGCTTTCTGACTTTTGTGAGGCTTAGAAAAATGAACAAAAAAAGAATAAAGTAGGAAATCTTTTGTGGCTTCCCTTATAACCCGAATAAAAAGTACCTTCCAGGATAAAATAAAAGTTGAAGGTGCACATCATGCATCGGTTTAAAAGGATGAGTTTGAAGAACCCTTAATATCAATTTAAGATTCCAAGGAGCAGACACTGGATGAATAACTGGTTTAAACAAAGGTCTAAAAATCTGGAATCCTAGCAATTTTCTCATGAACAACACAAAACAAAAAAAGACCAAATCTGAGCCTTCAGAGAATTGGCTAACACACCCTTATCCAGACCCTTCTGCAAGAATTCCAGCGATTAACTTTGCGAGCACACCACGCAAAAAAGGTTTTCCAGACCTTATGATAAATATGTCTGGTAACAGATTTCCTAGCCTAAATAAAGGTCAGAAGAACCTCTCTAAGACAGCACTAAGCATTCAATCACCATGCCATTAAATTCAGAGCTTTAAAATCCTGATTAAAGAAAGAACCTTGAGAGTAAAGATACCATTATTAGATGGGCGCAAGGGCATTTGAACCAGATACACAAACTAAATCCTCCAAGACTACGCCAGAGCAATCAGAATTACCTAAGCTTGTGCCTGCTTGATTCTGGCTATCACCCTAGATGGTAACACAAACAGAGGGAAAATGTCAATCAGGTTGAATGGCCAAGGTACCATAAGGGCATCTAAATGACTTGCCTGAGGGTCCTGAGTCCTGGCACAATACTGAGAGACAGTTTGTGATTCAGACGAGAGGCCCTGAGAACCATCTCTGGCAGACCCAAGAATCTCACAATGGGCTCGAAAACATAATGATTCAGCAACCATTTCCCTGGATGAAGAGAATGGCGATTGAGATAGTCTGCCTCCCATTGTTCACACAAGGAATGTAAATGGCAGAAATCATGCAATGATGATGCTCTGTCCAGCTGATGATGCAGGATACTTTGATTATCACTAAGGAACATCAAGTTCCTCCCTGATAATTCTATGCACTGAGCAATTAAAGGAAGAGGATTCAGCTGCAGGATTCAGCACAATCACTGAATCAATTATGAACCCCCCCCCCCAAAAAAAAGACACGTGTCTGAGGAGTTAAAGAGCTCAACTGAAGTACCATCTGAGTGTGGGACATCGTCAGATAAAAAGGAGCATGAACCAGAAGGGCATCCTTCTATTACAGAGAATTCCTGTGGTCAAACTATAGACAAAAGAGTTCCCAGCACCTTTGTAAACACTCAGGGTGCTGCAGCTAGACCAAAATAGAGGGCCAAACTCTGATAATGCTTGTCTAGCAAAGCAAATCTGAGGGACTTGGCATGAACCCTGTGACTATGGATATGCAAGTAAGCGTCTATTAAGATTATGGTAGTCATAAATTGACCCTCCTGCACTAAAGTGTGAATAGTTTACATTTTGAAATTAGGAACTTTCATGAATTTGTTCAATATCTTGAGATCCAAAACAGGCGGAAAAGTACCCTCTTTCTTTGGTACTCTAAAGACATTTGAATAAAACCCCTGGTTTGATTCTGAAGTTGGAACTGGAATAATCGCTCCAATTTCAAGTCTCTTACACAAGCCAAAAAGGCTTTGGCCTTTAAAGAATCTCGAGGCACTTGAGACAGAAAGAATCTTCCCCAAGAATGCCTTGAACCAGAACTTATTTAATACCTCAAAGAAATTATTTGCAATACCCAAGGATCCTGAACAGCTCTCCTAAGCCTCCCGAAAAAGACAAAATCTGCCCCCCCACCAGAGACTGATCTGGCATGGGGGCCACATCTTCATGCTTTAGTCTTAGAGGCTGGGGTAAACTTAATGGATTTTATGTTTTTTAAAAACCAAGGACTGGTCTTCTAAGAAGGTTTAGAGTAGCAAGAACTCTGGGCAGAGATCCGAGCTTTATGAGACTTGTCAAAAGGCGCAAAAAACATCCTGCAAATCTAGGCTTCCGCTTAGATTTTTTATCTTAGGGCAGAAAACTCCCTTACCCTCATTAACTGTTGCAATAATAACATCCAGTCCAGACCCAAACAGAGATTTACCCTGAAAGATAAAGTAATCTGCATTTAGAATTGAATCAGCAGACCAAGCCACAAAGCTTGTCTAGCTAAAACAGCTAATGCAGCATTCTTAGCAGTAATGCAAACCATTTCCACTGCTTTGTCACAAATAAAGGAATTTGCTGTTCTCAGGAGATTAATGCGGTACTGAGTCTCATCCAAATTAGGTTCCTTAGAAACAAGTTTTGAAAAGTTGTCACACCAAACAGAAGTAGCAGCAGTAACACTAACAGCAGGCCAAAACATAAAGCCTGAAAGCTGAAAGCCTATGAAAACCTTCAAGTTTTCTATCTAAAGGATCCTTAAATGAGGAACTACCCTCCAAAGGAATAGTCATATGCCTAGCAGTCATATGCCTAGCAAGAGTGGAAAAAGCTGCATTCACTTTAAGAATAGTTTCCCAAATATCTGAATGAACAGGAGGAAGAGAAAACATAGATATAAACTTAGCAGATGGAACAAAAGGATTACCTGGCTTTTGCCATTCATATAACTGCATGTAATAGACACTACTATAAAGAAAAAATAAACTTATGCTTACCTGATAAATTTCTTTCTTTCTTGACACAGTGAGTCCACGGATCATCATCAATTACTGTTGGGAATATCACTCCTGGCCAGCAGGAGGGGGGAAAAAGCACCACAGCAGAGCTGTTAAGTATCACTTTCCTTCCTACAAACCCCAGTCATTCTACCGAATGAAAGTAGAGAAAGGAAATAACACAAGGTTCAGAGGTGCCTGAGGTTTATATAAAACAATCCTGTCTAAAAAACAGGGAGGGCTGTGGACTCACCGTGTCAAGAAATAAATACATTTATCAGGTAAGCATACATTTTGTTTTCTTTCTTTCTGACATGGTGAGTCCACGGATCATCATCAATTACTGTTGGGAACCAATACCCAAGCTAGAGGACACAGTTGATACGGGAGGGACAAGACAGGTAAGCTAAACAGAAGGCACCAGCTTAAAGACCCTTACTCCCAAAGGAAACCTCAACTGAGACAAAAGAATCAAACTTAAAGCTTTAAGAAAAAGTGAGCAAAAAAAGGCCAAGTTGCCGCCTTACAATTCTGCTCTACAGATGCTTCCTGCTTGAAGGCCCAAGAAAAAAACACTGCCCTAGCGGAGAGAGCTGTAAAACTCTCAAGAGGCTGCTGTCCAGTAAGCTCAGAAGCTCTACGAAGAACACTTCTCAACCAGAGAGAAAGAAGTGGCAGAAGCTTTCTAGCCGTTATGACTATCCATAAAAAATAACAAACAATACCTAAGACTGACTAAGTCCTTAGTTGCCTGAAGATAAAATCTAATGGCCCGCACAACATCTAAGTTGTGTAACAGACATTCTTATGAGAAGGATTAGTACAGAGAAGTTCTTGATTAATATCTCTGTCCGAAAAACCTTAGGAAGAAACCAAACTTGGTACAAAGAACTGCCTTATCTGCCTGACATACTCCTCTAAGCTGAGAAATCGGAAATCCTCTGAGCAGAATAGCAGAAAAAACAAAACTTTGCAAGATAATATCTATGGAATGCCTAGGTTCAAACAGATTCTTGAGAAAAACTTTGAAAACAAGGTTAAGGCTCCAAGGGAGCAACTAACAACCACAGTCCTGAATCGAACCAGGACCTGGTAAAAGGATTGTAAATCCAAAACGTCCACCAGACGCTAGAGCAACAGAATGAAAAAATCTGCAATCTGACCCATGCGGGTACTAACAGATAACCCCTTCTCAAGGCCTACCTGTAGAAAAAATAGGCTCCTTGTATCATATCTTATAGAAAATCCTTCAGGATAGGCTTACAAGCCTGAGTCGTTGAGCTAAACCAAGCTCTCAATCTCCAGGCAATTAGTTCTTAAAATTGTATTTATGTAATACCCGGGATTGATCCTGGTTTTCCTTGTTCTATGGAGTTTTTGCCCTCTGACCACTGGAGGGCTTATCAGAAAAACGATATTTGAATGAAGGAAGAACCCCTGAAGCCGAGGGTCCTTCCACATTGGAAGTTTCCACAGAGGTACCAGCGATATCACTACTAGGTCCACTGACTAGATACTGCGAGGCCACCCAGGAGATAGGAGAAATCAATGCTCACGGCCACTGATCTGAACGATGATTCACAAAAAGAGAACAAACAGAGAAGAGGATAAGACAACCTGAAATTCCAGGGAACTGCCAGAGCATCTATTAGACCCAGAATGGGAAGTCTGCCTGCTCAGAATCTGCTTCCTAGATGTCCATTCCAGAAATGAGGGAGACAGATAGACAGTAACTTTGAGCACCTGTCCACAGAACAATCTGAAACACTTCCTAGACTAGGGAACTCAGAATTCTTCTGTGGGAGATGATGTAAGCCACAGAGGCTATGATTAACGACTGGAACACGAGAAAACTAGGCTGAATACAACCAAGGCCAAACATCAGAGCATTGTAAATAGCTCTCAACTCCAAAAGATGAAGGGGAGAATAGACATCTGCCAGGACTAAAGTCCCTGTGCCTTCAACGATTCCCAGACTCCTCCCCAGCCCAGCAGGCTGGTGCTGCGGTTCCAAACACCCAGGCAGGGCACCAAAGTATGTGTCCTGAGACCGATGATCCAGATAAAACCACCACGGGAAGAGACCTCTGACGAATGAACTAGAATCTCTGAAACAATTCAATCCCCATTCCAATGTCTGAGCATGCACAACTTCAGTGCTCTCAAACGGTATCGAGCAAGAGAATGCTGTCCCTAGAACCACCATCAAACCAATCACCTCTATACACAGGAGCTGAAGAAAGAGGTAAGAGGAAAGTCGTTTGGCTTTTCTGACCTCTGTCAGACAGAGTTACATTGATAGAGAAACATTATCCCTAAGCACACTACCCTTGTAGCTGGAAAAAGGGAGCTCCTTCCCAGCTCCACTTCCATTCATGGAACTAATGAAAGACAACAGAAAACCTCCGAATGAGATCATGCCTATAGACAGATTGCGCCCGAACCAAGAGGACATCCAGAAGGGAGGCCCCTGCAATCCCGGACGATTACAGCCCAGAATAGAAACACCGGAAGCTGTTGCAAGACCACTGCTGACCCACAACTGAAAGAGCTTGGCCGGAAAACAAAACTCAGAAAACTGAGATAACTGAATGAGAACCTAAGGGAACACATCCTTAAGGTCGATATAAACTGACCCTCTAGCACCAGGAAAGAATGAAGCGATTAGTCTCCATTTAAAAGAACGTACCCAATTTGAAATGCAAAGTGAAGAGAAAATCAGCTCCATTTGGATTCAAACTCCCAACCCTCTAGTTGCTAGGTGGCTTAGCTATCTACTGGACCACTTTCTAAGAAACTTGGCTAGACATTTAAAGTGAATGTAAATTTTGATGCTAAAGTGCCAGGTTTTTAAAAATTTGATTAAAAACAGGGGCACTTCAATTCATCAAAATTTACATTTCACTCATGTGAAAAAATACCTTTTAATCTTGACAGCCGCTTCAGCTTCCTCCGCCCGTCCCAAAGCCTCTTCCTGGGTCTAAAACTAGGAATCCGGCTTCCTCTAATCACAAATATTAAATTTACTAGATTCTGAGGATTGACAACGACAGGGTAGCCGAGGTCTATCCAATAGCCAACCCCTGTCAAATAATACACAAAGGCGTTCAGGCTTGAAACTGAAGAGAACTACTTCAGTACCAGATGAAGGAATTATACTGTCCTAGTCTGAGTTTAAACCCTCTGATGCTACCAACTAGCCTTCTCATCCGAGTATAAGAGGGGATATAATGCGTAGCAGTGAGCGGAGCAGAAACCTTATCTGATTTGTTAAATTTCCCCTTGCGAATTCCCTATAAGATAGGAAAAGCAGAAAATGCAGCAGATACCCGAAGATACCTGGGCAGACAAACTGCAAGCA
This sequence comes from Bombina bombina, assembly GCF_027579735.1. Classification (NCBI taxonomy): domain Eukaryota; kingdom Metazoa; phylum Chordata; class Amphibia; order Anura; family Bombinatoridae; genus Bombina; species Bombina bombina. The sequence goes on along the minus strand of NC_069502.1, from coordinate 461,042,187 downwards.
AATAACTCCTCCTGGAGATTGAGAGGAACCGCAGGGCACTGCATGTGACTCCATACTAAGGCTTGGGACATTAGAGGAGAAAGCTGTGGCACAGCCTAGACAGCATCATCCAGGGAGACATGAGGCTAACAATACATTTTATGAACTTAAATTATTTTTTAAAAAAATAAAAAATAATCTAAAATGATCCTGTCACTTTAAGATTATATAGACATACATACCTCAGGAAGATATGAACTGATGCCTAAAAGCTGAAAAACACTTATAAATAAGGGAGTAGCCTCACTAACCTCTACTTGAGAATACAAAATTAAGTTTGCAAAAAGTCAAACTCATAAACTACATAATTTTACCACCAACATTAGAGGAAGAAAGTTTTTATTGCACAATATAGGGGTCGAAGCTCGTCAAAGTCAAAATCTGTAGCATTCTAAGAACCACCAGATTACTGCAAAATACCCAGAACTGTGTCCCTGTGGGTATCCCCCCGGCAACACAGTAGTTAAACATATAGTGCACAGCACCTAGAAAAAAACAAGCATCACGTTTGCGGCAAATAGCTCCGTTCTGACGAAGAACCAAAAGGAAGGTGTGTCCCTGTTCAGACACATCGTTCCAGATGGAAGAAAACGGCGCTTACCCGCAATACAGTAGAGAAGAAGAGGGTGGGGAAAAACAAACCCCATAGTAATAGCGCGCAGCTGATTTAGAGGGGGGAGAGAGCACAAAAGAGAGGGGGGAGAGAGCGCAAAAGAGAGGGGGGAGAGAGCGCAAAAGAGAGGGGGGAGAGAGCGCAAAAGAGAGGGGGGGAGAGAGCGCAAAAGAGAGGGGGGGAGAGAGCGCAAAAGAGAGGGGGAGAGAGCGCAAAAGAGGGGGAGAGAGCGCAAAAGAGAGGGGGAGAGAGCGCAAATTAGAGGGGGGAAGAGAGCGCAAAAGAGAGGGGGGAGAGAGCGCAAAAGAGAGGGGGGAGAGAGCGCAAAAGAGAGGGGGGGGAGAGAGCACAAAAGAGAGGGGGGATAGAGAGAGAGCAAGGGGTAGGACCACTGTACTGCAAAAAATGGCCCGTGTACACAGGCTTTAGGACTAGTATATTATATATTGGTATTGAAGTGGAACTGACTGTTTAGTGCATTGATATACATATAATCCTCTATCTCCTGTGTTTTTTAAGCTTTTTTGAGTGTATATGAACTATTTTAATAATCCTAATAAAGGTTATATTTTGAGGTTTCCTCCTTCTTTCATCTATTTGCTAAACTAATCCATCCAATAGGCCTTAAGAAATGTGAGTGCTACACATGTGTATATCATTGTCAGTCCCAGACTGAAATACTTGTTTTGTATAAATCAGCTGCACGTCTCTCACTGTGCTAAACACAATAACCCTAAGCGTCTCTTGACTTACTGTCGGAACCTCTAGGACTGAAAAATTACCAAGTGCTGCTCTACAGGGCCGGTGCTAGGATTTTTGGTTACACAGGCGAAAATAAAATTTTTAGAAAAGCTAATTATACAACATTGCTAGACAGAATCTCACAGAGCACATCATGTCTCACATTGTGTTACACCTATAGAGTATGTTTTAACTAGGAAGTTGAGTGCAATATGTATAGACAGGCAGCCCAACACTGCACAGCACCACATGACTTGACCATACATCCCAACATTTAAAAATTCAAAAGAGGGACCCACCCGTGGCAAAAATTTGAAATGTGGTGGGCAAGAGTGGGGGCTGGGCTTAAAAATCATAAGACCAAAGTAATATAAATACAATTCTAAATAAAGTCATATCTTTTAATACTCTTAGGCAGCAAATCAAACACAAGCTCAAACCACTGGTATAGCTATGTGAGCTCTGTATTTACTTAACCTTTCCAGAGACAGTGCTAAATATTTTTATCTTAATTGGACATTTAATAATAGATTCTTTAAAACTGCTCTCTGCTTTCCTCATTAACCCCTTAAGGACAAGGCCTTTTTTAATTTCTTTCCCTTAAGGACCAGGGCTATTTTTACATTTCTGCGGTGTTTGCGTGTAGCTGTAATTTTCCTCTTACTCATTTACTGTACCCACACATATTATACAGTTTTTCTCGCCACTAAATGGACTTTCTAAAGATACCATTATTTTCATCATCCTATATAATAAATGGCCAAGTATGTTTGTCAGATGCAGTCATGCGCAGTAGAAACTGCACGTGACAAACATACCTGGCCGTTTGGATCCTGACACTCAGCACAGAGCAAGGCTGAAGTGGAGTGTCAGGGAGCTTGGCCGACAGGAGCGTCGCGATGGGGGCGTGGTCAGGCGTCGCGAGGGGAGTGGCCGGACGCGGCGATGGGCGTGGCCAGGCGGGTGTCGCCGCAATGGGTCGTGGCCGGGCAGGGTGCCGCGATGGGGGCGTGGCCAGAGAGACAAAGGCTTAGAGCCAGAGAGGGAGCAGGAGAGGGGGGGGAGAAGGGCCAAAGAGGGGGGGGGGAGAGAGAGCCAAAGGGGGGGAGAGAGAGACAAAGAGGAGAGAGAGCCAAAGAGGAGAGAGAGCAAAAGAGGGGAGAGAGCCAAAGAGGGGGGAGAGAGAGCCAAAGAGGGGGGGGGGAGAGAGCCAAAGAGGGGGGAGAGAGAGAGCCAAAGAGGAAAGAGAGCTAAAGAGGAGAGAGAGTGAAAGAGGGGAGAGAGCCAAAGAGGGGGGAGAGAGAGCCAACGAGGGGGGGGAGAGAGCCAAAGAGGGGGGAGTGAGCCAAAGGGGGGGGGGGAGAAAGCCAAAGGGGGGGGGAGAAAGCCAAAGGGGGGGGAGAAAGCCAAAGGGGGGGGGGGAGAGCCAAAGGGGGGGGGGAGCCAAAGGGGGTGGAGCCAAAGGGGGGTGGAGAGCCAAAGAGGGGGGAGAGAGAGAGCCAAAGAGGAAAGAGAGCCAAAGAGGAGGGAGAGCCAAAGAGGAGAGAAAGCAAAAGAGGGGAGAGAGCCAAAGAGGGCGGAGAGAGAGACAAAGAGGGGGGGAGCCAAAGGTGGGGGGAGAGCCAAAGAGGAAAGAGAGCCAAAGAGGAGGGAGAGCCAAAGAGGAGAGAGAGCAAAAGAGGAGAGAGAACCAAAGAGGGGGGAGAGAGAGCCAGAGGGGGGGGAGAGAGCCAAAGAGGGGGGGGGGAGAGCCAAAGAGGGGGGGGGGGAGAGCCAATGGGGGGGGCAAAGAGGGGGGAGAGCCAAAGAGGGGGGAGAGAGAGAGCCAAAGAGGAGAGAGAGCCAAAGAGGAGAGAGAGCAAAAGAGGGGGGAGAGAGAGCCAAAGAGGGGGGAGAGAGAGCCAAAGAGGGGGGAGAGAGAGCCAAAGAGGGGGGAGAGAGAGCCAAAGAGGGGGGGAGCCAAAGAGGGGGGAGAGAGCCAAAGAGGGGGGAGAGAACAAAAGAGGGGGGAGAGAGAGCAAAAGAAAGGGGGGAGAGAGCCAAAGAGGGGAGAGAGAGCCAACGAGGGGAGAGAGAGAGCAAAAGAGGGGAGAGAGTGAGCAAAAGAGGGGAGAGAGTGAGCAAAAGAGAGGAGAGAGAGCGCAAAGGAGAGGGGAGGGAAAGCAAAAGAGAGGGGGCAGAGAAAGCAAAAGAGAGGGGGGAAGAGAGAGCAAAAGAGAGGAAAGAGAGCGCAAAGGAGAGGGGGGAGAGAAAGCAAAAGAGAGGGGGGAGATAAAGCAAAAGAGAGGGGGGAAGAGAGAGCAAAAGAGAGAGGGGAGAGAGCAAGGGGTGGGACCACTGTACTGCAAAAAATGGCCCGTGTACACGGGCTTTAGTACTAGTATCTTATAATTTGCTATAAAAATTTTATAAAATATGAGGAAAAAATGGAAAAAACACACTTTTCGAACTTTGACCCCCAAAATCTGTTACACATCTACAACCACAAAAAACACCCATGCTAAATATTTTCTAAATTTTGTCCTGAGTTTAGAAATACCCAATGTTTACATGTTCTTTGCTTTTTGTGCAAGTTATAGGGCCATAAATACAAGTAGCACTTTGCTATTTCCAAACCACTTTTTTTCAAAATTAGCGCTAGTTAGTTGGGACACTAATATCTGTCTGGAATTCCTGAATATCCCTTGACATGTATATATTTTTTAGAAGACATCCCAAAGTATTGATCTAGGCCCATTTTGGTATATTTCATGCATCCATTTCACCGCCAAAAATGATCAAATAAAAAAAATTGTTCACTTTTTCACAAACTTTAGGTTTCTCACTGAAATTATTTGAAAACAACTTGTGCAATTATGGCACAAATGGTTGTAAATGCTTCTCTGGGATCCCCTTTGTTCAGAAATAGCAGAAATATATGGATTTGGCGTTTCTTTTTGGTAATTAGAAAGCCGCTAAATGCCACTGCGCACCACACGTGTATTATGCCCAGCAGTGAAAGGGTTAATTAGGGAGCATGTAGGGAGCTTCTAGGGTTAATTTTAGCTTTAGTGTAGTGTAGTGTAGTGTAGTAGACAACCCAAAGTATTAATCTAGGCCCATTTTGGTATATTTCATGCCACCATTTCCCCGCCAAATGCGATCATATTAAGAAAAACGTTCACCTTTTTCACAAACTTTATAGGTTTCTCACTGAAATTATTTACAAACAGCTTGTGCAATTTATTTATTTATTTATAAAATATTTTACCAGGAAGGATACATTGAGATTTCTATAGTTTTCAAGTATGTCCTGGGTCCACAAAACATTGCATTGATACAATGGGTACAATAAAATAAAAAACAATAATAATACATGATATATGCACAAAAATTTAACATAGAACAGGTAGGAAATATATAATCAACCATGACAGGTGCATTCTGTTTTGAGATATGTAGAGAGGGATCTCTTAAAGGATATTAGGCATGGGGAAGGTTTGAAAGTGTGCGGGAGGTCGTTCCATAATTGTGGTGCTCTGTAGGAAAAGGAGGATCGAGCTGCTTTCTTTTTGTATTGAGGCAAGCTAAATAATGTGCTGGTACTGGATTGGAGGATATAGGAGGTGGGAATAGCTGGGGAGAGCATTCTGCTCAGGTAGGGTGGGAGCTTCCCAGAAAGGCTCTTAAACACAAGGCAGGAAAGATGGAAAGTGCGTCTGGATTCCAGCGTCAGCCAGTTTAGTTCTTTTCGCATGTCACAATGGTGGGTCCTGTAGTTACATTGTAGCACAAAGCGGCAGAACGATTTATACAATGTATTAAGTTTATTAAGGTGAGTTTGAGGTGCAGGTGCGTATACTACGTCCCCATAATCCATGATAGGCATCAGCATTTGCTGTACAATCTTTTCTTTTACTGTAGGGCAAGATTTGTTTCTGTACAGGGCAACTAGTTTTGGATAAAGTTTAGATGCAAGTTTTTTCTATGTGGAGGCCAAAAGATAGATTGGGGTCTAACAACATACCCAAGTATTTGAAAGAGTGGACTGCGGTCAGCGTGCAATTGGATTTTGTTTTGATGCGTAGATGGGAATTTTGTAATTTGTGTAATTTAGGTCTTGTTCCAAAGATCATTGTGACTGTTTTGTCAGTGTTTAGGAAGAGTTTGTTTTTTGAGATCCACTTTTCTACCTCTGTGAACTGGTCTTGGAGCACTGCTTCAAGCTGCAGCAGATCAGATTTGTTTGCATAGATTACCGTGTCATCTGCATACATGTGTACAGTTGAGGATTTGCAGACATTAGGCAGATCATTTATAAATAATGTGAATAGCAGGGGGCCGAGAATGGAACCTTGGGGAACACCACACGTGACTGGGAGAGGGAGGGAGTCACTGTTAGAAATGGAGACATATTGTGATCGATCCGATACATATGATCGAAACCAGGTTAACGGACGATCACCAATACCTGAGTTTTTTAGTTTGAGCAGTAGTATGTCATGGTCTACTGTGTCAAAGGCCTTTGCAAAATCAAGGAAAATAGCTACAGTTAGTTCTCCTTGTTCCATGCCAGTTTGGATGTCATTGCAAACTTTTAGGAGGGCAGTTGTAGTGGAGTGATTCAGGCGAAAACCTGATTGATCAGGGGTCAGATAGAAAGTTGGTAATACTCGCATAATTGCGTATGGACGCATTTTTCTAAAATTTTTGACAATACTGGGAGCAATGATATAGGGCGATAGTTAGAAACCAAGGTTAACTCCCCACTTTTATGAATAGGCACTACTCTTGCAGTTTTCCAGAGTTTGGGTATATATCCAGACATCAAGGATTCATTAATTAGGGTTGTGACAGGCTTAGCAATTGCCGGCGCACTGAGCTTCAACAGCATTGCTGGGATTTGATCAGGTCCAGACTGGTTTTTCATTTTTAGATTATAATTATGGCACAAATGGTTGTAAATGCTTCTCTGAGATCCCCTTTGTTCAGAAATAGCAGACATATATGGCTTTAGAGTTGCTTTTTGGTAATTAGAAGGCCGCTAAATACCACTGCGCATCACACGTGTATTATGTCTAGCAGTGAAGGGGTTAATTAGGTAGCTTGTAGGGAGCTTGCAGGGTTAAGTTTAGCTTTAATGTAGAGATCAGCCTCCCACCTGACTCATCACACCCCCTGATCCCTCCCAAACAACTCTCTTCCCTCCCCGACCCCACAATTGTCCCTGCCATCTTAAAAAAAAAAAGGTCTGCCAGTACTAAATAAAAGGGTTTTTTTAACTAAAAAAACTTCCCTTATCCCCCCCCCCCCCCCCAAACAGCTCTCTAAGCTGTCTGCCAGTACCCAGTTTACTAAAAAAAAATCTTTTTTAAAAAAAAAAAAAAATCTTTTTTCTGTAGTGTAGCTTCCCTCCCCAAAGACCAACCCCCCACCCCTCCCAGATCCCTTAGATTTTTTTTTTATTAAATTTGACCCCACTCTATCCCACTTTTAGCCAAAACATTTTCTGTAGTGTAGCCGTTCCCACCCGCTTCCACCCCGTGCACGTGCCCGCCCCCTCGTGTGTGCCCCCGGCTATCCCGCCCCCCTCAACGTGATAGGGCCCATCGATGGCCGCCCACCCGCCTCCCACGTCAGCTCCCATTCACCAACGATACCGGCCATCGATGTCCGGTGCAGAGAGGGTCACAGAGTGGCTCTCTCTGCATCGGATGGCCAAGGGGTGTTATTGCAGGATGCCTCGATATCGAGGCATCACTGCAATAACCGGAAAGCGTCTGGAAGTGATCAGGATCGCTTCCAGCCGCTTTAAACCCCTAATGTCGTACAGGGTACATCGCTGGTCTTTAAAGACCAGTTTGTGCAAGACGTACCCTGTACGACATGAGTCGTTAAGGGGTTAATATTCTAGATTCTGGCCTTTAAAGTTAGCAAAAATGCACAGTAACACACTGCATAGCATACACTTACATATGCACACACTATATAGTATAGACTTACACATGCAGAAAAACACACACTACATAGCATACACTTACATATGCACAGACACACACTACATAGCATACACTTACACATGCAGATACACACACACTACATAGTATATACTTACACATGCACATACACACACACTACATTGCATACACTTACACATGCAGATACAGACACACTACATAGCATACACTTATACATGCAGATACAAACACACACACCACATAGAATACACTTACACATACAGATACACACACACTACATAGCATACACTTATACATACAGATACACACACACACACTACATAGCATACACTTATACATACAGATACACACACACTACATAGCATACACTTATACATACAGATACACACACACTACATAGCATACACTTACACATGCAGATACACACACACTACATAGCATACACTTATACATGCAGATACACACACTTACACATACACACACACACACACTACATAGCATACACTTATGCATGCAGATACACACACACACTACATAGCTTACACATGCAGATACACACACACATACACACACACTACATAGTATACACTTACACATGCAGATACACAGACACACTACATAGTATACACTTATACATACACACACTTAATAGCTTACATTTATACATTCAGACACACACACTACATAGCATACACTTATACATGCAGATACACACACTTCACAGCTTACACTTATACATGCAGATACACAAACATACACACTCATAGATACAGATATACACACACACACTACATCATATATGGGTATCTGTAACTCATTGTATGGGGTCCTGGGGTTGGCAGGCACAATAGCTGGCAGTCTGAGGCTGCCACTGTTCGTTACCCTAGTGTTAGCACTGCTCATCGTATAAAACTGAAGGCATGCTAGTATTATCACCAGGGGTTAGAGGTCACCATTAGCTGAAGTCAGAGGGTATACAGCCTTCCTACTCCTGCTTAACCCACACACCATTACCTTTCCACAAGGAAACTAACAGGTATATAACCCTGGGAGAGAAAAGCCAGCTGCTTCTGAGTATGTGCCCAATAGAATAAAAAAAAAAAACACTTTTTTTTTAATGCATGGGGCAATGCGGGACAGATGGCTAACAACCCGGGACAGACCCCTAAAATCGGGACTGTCCCTTGAAAATCGAGACAGTTGGGGGGGTATTCTTGACAGATTGAAACACTATGAACAACAAAACAACATGGGGTCTATACATAACACATTTTTACATCAAGGCAGAAAACATCACAGTTTACAAGTAACAGCTACACAAATAGGAGCAGAATTACATACATTTTTACATACCTTTTCTATTGTCCCACCAGCATTGCCTAAACTGCCAAACTGAAATTTACTTTAACCCCTGGCCTGCTGCATTCACCGTCCTCCTTTGCCTCAAATTGTTGACACCACCAGTCAGTCAGGGGGGGGGGGGGGTTGGGGCAAGTAATTGCCAGCAAATTAGCAATGGATCGGATTATGCCAATTGTGTGCCACTGCCACTCAGCTGTAAAGTGCCACAGACAGTCTCACAGTGCCGCACCTGATCCACACTCACTGCCAGACCTGCCTGCAGCTGTTGGGGTTTAGATTCCCTTTTAATTACAGGGAACAAAATAAATAAAGTATATTGTAAAGTTTTTTTGTTTTTTTGCTGTATGGAATATACAGCTTTGGGTTTAAATCCATTTAATTATTACACAGGACATTTGAATAATAAATTCATGAAGCAGTTGCTATTTTTTGTTAAACAAGAGGAGGTTCCAAATGTAATATCTGAAATAAGTCCAAATAGTCCAGGAACAAACTGAGCAAAAATATAGAAGCCTGTTATTCATTATATACATCGTTGTTTTTCTTTGTTTTTTTAAATGGGCTGAATTATTTTCAAATGGAATGGCTACAAACATTGTTCAATTCCAAAATAAACAAACCAATAATTTTACTAAGAGATAATTGGAGAGGTTTTTCCATCTGCCTCAATAAAAGATATTTGATCTTCCAAGGGGCAATAAAGCAATTATTTTGGCACTAGTTTGCCACTGTGTCACGCACTACTCAGTCTGACTCACATCTATAAAGTTATTTATAAGTGGAAATGCAGTATTTATGCACCTTTGATAATTGATAAGACAACAGCATATATGATTGAAGTGATGATGCTTGCTTTATATTTTCATGTATTATATTAGAATCTGTTGGTTGTACATTAGTACATGAACATAAATATATATATATATATATATATATATATAATTATAGGTGTAGCACGGTAATATGCTGTTTGACTGCCCATGTGGCATAGTGGACCTCTTTGACAAAAATAACTTCTGTGATAAAGTAGGTTTATTTTTGCATAATGTCTCTTAAACGTTGTGTGTGGCAGTGTGTTCCTCCTTTTATACCGATTATGCACATGTTTCAGTGGTGAAACAAACCACTTTTGTTTTTATTTTTGTGATGTGTGTTACATCATACTGTCCAACTATATCATTATTAGCCAGAGCTAATGCAAATCTAAAATAAAATTTAAGTTTAAATACAAGTTTAACTTGATTTCTTACATGCATTTTTTAACGTTCTTAAATCCCATTTATTATTATTTTAAATTAATATAAAATCAAATTATTAGAACAATATCATAACTCTATACTCAAGAAGTTAGATGACTATCACTCCCTACGCTTCATCTGGGATGAATATATATACTCTTTAAAATCCCAGAATAATCACGTGTGAACAAACATAAAGACCTATACCTTTACTTCCCCTATACTATACCCGGACTAGTGAGCCTTATACTCATTATCCTCTTAGAGTTTACCCAAATTATAATACTGTTCACTAAACTAACAATTAAACCCACTGCACTGCATTAGGACGCTACCACGTATCTTATCTTGCTATGATAAATTGATACACTAAGCCTATTTTGTTTTTTATTTATATTATTTGTTTACATGTTTCTACTGGTTGTTTAAATTTTCAAAGTTATACCCACTAAACAGTCAACAAACTTTACTAAATGGACTTTAAGAAGCCAACCTGAAGATGTCACCCATGTTATCAGTCAATTATGGCATTTATTCTCATCATTTCATTGTTGGATAAATGACATATTCTTACCAATGTCTATTGTTTGTTACTTAAAAATAACTTTTAATACGTACGTATTTTATTACAATAAAGTTCTTCTGAAAACTTATAAAAAAATAAAATAAAATTATTTCCCAAACCCTATCTAAGATATTCCTGCATTTTATCGTGATGAGATCTGCTTCTTTTTTTTTTTGGACCTACATGGTCACCTCTGTGGGTTAGTACAATACGTATTTCTGGTGGGACATCAGGATGAAGAAGCCATAACTATTAAACCTGCTGCTTACCGTGTTATGAAGGTTGAAGATGCCTGCATACAAGCAGTCAGTATGTGAGAGGGGAGTGAACTTGTTTTTTAGAGTAGAGATAGAGGATGTCATGTGAAAGGCACATTGAAAGAAGGAGAGTGAGGAACACCGGCACGACACATGAAAAGCACCGGCCGGGCTGCCGTGCATTCTGCCCACCCCAGACTGAGACCCCTGCCCTCCTACCTGCTTTAGTCTTCTCACTTGAATACCGGTCTGGGTGGGCATCACTCACGGACGTGGCTCACGCTGCGCCACTGCATTCCCCATCGCACAATTTCCCTCTTTCAGGCGCTCTGTGCACACAGATAGGCTTAGGTAGGCGGCAGGGCAAGCAAGCTCCACACGGCAGTGACGGCATGCCCACATAGAACAGTAGCACTAGCAGCACTGCACAGTAGTACTTGCAGCTAGGTGGCAGCACAGATTGATGCTGAGCATATTACGTTACGCTTCGTCAGGCAAATCCACCTCGGCACCTACCGTTCTCGGCTGCCTATTTTGCCTTACATAAGCGCCGGCCCTGCCGCTCTACAACACAAAATAAAGGCGCAAGCATTAACTCCCCACCATTACAGATGCGATGCCTAAGCTAGGAGCCAGACTCCAGAAAGGAATAGTTTTAAAATTCCTTGCCAACTGTGTCATTTAATAACAGGGATTATTAGTAACAAACTTCAGATAGTCACATATTTCACATATACAGAAATAAACAGCATCAATCAATTTACCTCCTTAGTCTCTAAGTCACATTAAGTGCTTGCATCCTGCCTCAGGATATACAAGTGTCCCAGAAAATATGCAGTATATATTAACCTCAGAAGTGCATGTCCCCCAAACATAGAAGACCAGCACTTACCTGTATCAAGCCGTCCGGCAGGAGGATGGCTCACCCGGCTTGAGAGGATGCTGCTCCTCACAGAGACCTGTGAAACAAAGAAAGACAGAGTAAACTTACTCAGGCTTTCTATACCAGGGCAGCAACATGTGAGGAAAACTCAGTAAAGGTCCACTTTACAAGTTCCTAACTGCTTTAAAGCCACCACTGCCCTACTGAAGAGACTAACGTAAAGTACGGCTATACCCAGACTGTGATGGGAGGTCAGAGCAAGCCTGCTCTAACTTTAAAAACAAAAATACTTGATAGAATAATCTTTATCAGACACCAAATTACTTCACCTCTTCCTTGCACTAGAGGCAAAGAGAATGGACTGGGGTTTGTGGGAAGAGAAGCGATACTTAACAGCTCTGCTGTGGTGCTCTTTGCCTCCTCCTGCTGGCCAGGAGTCATATTCCCAACAGTAATTGATGATGATCCGTGGACTCACCATGTCATTAGAAAGAAAATATGCAAAGACACTGATCTAAAAATCCAGTATAAAACTTTTTTAAAACTTACTTAGAAGCTCCCAGTTTAGCACTGTTGATGAGTTTAGGCTGGGACACTCAGTTAAAGGGGCTGGGGAAATAAGAAGAGCAGACGCTCCCCTGCATATGTAAAAACAGATAACAATCAGGAGCTAGCAAAAGTCTGTAAGCGTATTCATCTGACACTGTGGGGCTTGGTTAGGAGTCTGAAAATCATCACAATGTTATTAAAAAATAAGCAAAACTAAACATTTTTACAAAAACACTGCCAAATTGGCTATATAAATGGATCATCTCCAAAACATTTATGCAAAGAAAAATCTAGTGTACAGTGTCCCTTTAAATAGTTTATCAATCCTCTTAACTGGTTGCTTGACTGTGTCAGAACAATCCTCTACATCTAAAGCAAATAAAACTTCATGCAATAAAGCAAGAATATGCTCAAGCCTGAAATTAAAGGACACATCCTCTGCCATAGCAGCAGGATCCTAAGACTCAGAGAGACTATAAGAGTCTTTAGAGTCAGAAACACCCCTATCGTCACGGAGAACTTAGAGGGGCCACGCCTAAGGGATGAGTCCCTGATGAGCAAAAGCCGAAGAAAGGACAATCTTCAAATCCTTGCAAACATCTGCACCTAACAGCTGGAGGTAAAACGGTTAACACCTCATTAATTGTACAGTGAATATACTTCTTAAGGTTAAGAAAAAGTTCAGGTGAACCCTCCTGGGGGCAACTTTGATAAGGCACACTCTGAAGCACAGCAAACGTTTCATTAGCGGCTGAATGTGGAAGAAGGTGGCCGCTCTTGCCATTCAGCTCTTTTAGGAGATGGATTTCTTCTTGTGAAAGTGCAACACACTAAGATCTGGATTTGAACATTACTAGCAACTGAGGGGATGAAAGCATTGCTTGAACATGCTAAATTATATATATATATATATATATATATATATATATATATATATATATATATATATATATATATATATAAATTGTTTTTTTAATCATACCCACACCTTGCCTTCACCAGTCATCTGCTGATCATGTCATATCTTTGTGTAGGATGGTTGGCAGCCCTTTATAAAACTGAAGAGCAGGTCAGGTGAGTGGTCGTATCACAGAATCCGTTTCAGATTCTAATGTGGTCTAGCAAACAAGATTTTTAGGCAGCATGATCAACAAGACTATAATAGCAAATAGCCATCTGACGGCACAACTATTAGCATGGCAAGACGTATTACATAACCAAAGTGACCACCTGCATTCTAAAGTCTCTAAAATGCATTTTTCTTAGATAGGTGCTGATTTAGGCTATAAAGTTTCTTGGTACTATGGCAGATGACATACAAAGCCTGGTGCTTCTTAGAAACACTTGCTGTTCCATGTCAAGTTAAGCCACAGGAGGTGAGAAATTTAATGACTCCTCCGATGCGCATGACAAACTATGTTCAATGCCTTTCCATCATGCAGGGGGATCGCTATTAAAAAGCTGTGTTCCCCGATCCCCTGATCTACAGGCTGGGGATGTGTTGGTGGCCTAGTGGGTGGCACTTCCAGGATTAATGGGAATTCCGGTGACGTCACCACATGCTCAGTGTAGCTACTAGGGAGCTGGATGGGGGGAGGTTCTTCAATCCCCTAGATCTCATCTCCCATAGCAGCTACAAACCTCCAAGACCCCTCATTTGAAAGAGAATCAGATGTTCTAGGAGCAGTAAAAGAAAGATCTTTTAAAAATAAATTAATAACACCCAGGGATTATAGTTTATATGCTCAGTGAGAAAAAAAAGTAGTACGTCTATAGACCCCTAATAATGTTTTTTTTTCTATTAGACAAGTCCTCTTAATAAAAAAAAATATGGATTTTGCCAGTATAGGCAGGTGATCACTGTAGTAACAGTGAACACCTGACAAGGAAAAGTGTTTTTATTTCTGTACTGTACAATGGGGCCTCTCTAATCTATAATATAACCCCCAAAAGTCCATATGGGCCTTTATTTCACATGTGGCTACCCTTGGAGACAATTTAGTAAGGTGGTTACTGAGCTATTTTCAATAGTATTTACTAAAATCTATGGAAAAATTATACATATTTTTTACAGTTTTTGTCACATTATGAATTATAAATATAATAATGGTATATTTTGAATTTGCTGGGCGTGCTGAAAACCCCCCAATATATAATTTGTGTGGGTCTCTCACTGACTTACAATAAGGTTTAAAAGAAGGTAGCCAAAAAAAGCTCAAAAATTGTCTCAGCACTTGGGTGTAAAAAGGCATAGCAGAGAAAGGGTTAATGTCTCAGGGAATCAACAGTGTGGGGGGGGGGGGGGGAGAAAAATCCCTACATGTATTGCTTTTCTAATTAACTGTGTAGTAATAATCTAAAGAGCTGATAGACATATCTGTGTTCAGCCAACGCTATCCCAACATTTTTACATTATTATTTATTTGTAAAGATAAACCCAATTCTGTAGTGTTCGACACCTGCGATAAAAACAGGTATGTATGTCATAGATAACTTTTTAACAATGTAGATCTGAGTAAAGAACACCCCACAAACAGACACAGAATTTCCCCATCCTCTCAGCAGTTATCCTTATTTATATAATCACACATAAATGAATCTCAATCACCACTACATAAACAGGTGACCAATCTTACCTCTATGTACTATCACATGTCCTGGAATAACTTCCTGGGTACTTGTGTCTACAGGAACATGATACGTGAAGGAGGAGACCTGTGAGGAAGATTTACTGGTCTGTGCAGCTTTTAAACGAAACCTTCGAGAATAACCTGGAAAAGAGATTTACATCTTAGTCATTTTGACATAGACCTAGAGAATATTTAAAGATACTGATGCACTACAGTACTCACCATGCTCAATGTCACATTCCTTCCAAGCAGTGTCCTCATGGTCATGGATAACAGAGCGTGCAGCCAGGTGATGAAGGTCATATTCTCCATCATCCTCAGTGCAGTCCCCTTTCTCCTCCTCACTTCTGCACAGTAGTGACTCTAGGCTAATTGTGGTCTCCCATGAAAGACTCCTTCCCCCAATGTAACCATGGATCACTACCCGGCACTGCTTCCCAGATTCACTGTTCCCACAGGAAGCTGCACTGTTTACTTCTATGCCCGGAGATGCAGTGAACAAATATGGAGCATCAACCAGCATATCCCAATCCAATTGGGTAGGTGACATGAAATTGCCTGCAGATGAGTTACAAATAAGGTTAAAATTGAACTAAAGTAAAGCTGACTAGTTAACTATGCCTTACTATTCATTGCTTAATTTCTCAGAACACACAATATTAATTTATTTATCCACAAATGTTTTTTCTATGTAAAATGTGAACAAGGAAACATATTAAAACCCTTCATATGATGATGATAGTCCATAGGCATCCATAATATGTGGGATATATTTCCCGCCGCTAAGAAGAGGCCAAGAACCCCCACAAAAGCTTTAATCCTTCCTTCTCTCCTCAGTTTTGTTTTTGGACAGGGCATTGAAAATGGGTTGTGGATGGGTATTCCAGCATGAGAATAACCCAAAACACAAGGCCAAGGCAACAAACTAGTGGCTAAAGAAGAAGCACATTAAGGTCCTGGAGTGGCCTAGCCAGTCTCCAGACCTTAATCCCATAGAAAATCTGTGGAGGGAGCTGAGGTTCGAGTTGCAAAACGACAGCCTCAAAACCTTAATGACTTGGAGAGGATCTGCAAAGAGGAGTGGGACAAAATCCCTCCTGAGATGTGTGCAAACCTGGTGGCCAACTACAAGAAATGTCTGACCTCTGTGATTGCCAACAAGGGCTTTGCCACCAAGTACTAAGTCATGTTTTGCAAAGCGGTCAAATACTTATTACACTCATTAAAATGCAAATCAATTTATAAAACTTTTTTGACATGCGTTTTTCTGGATTTTGTTGTTGTTATTCTGTCTCTCACTGTTCAAATAAACCTACCATTAAAATTATAGACTGATCATTTCTTTGTCAGTGGGCAAACATACAAAATCAGCAGGGGATAAAATATTTTTTTCCCCTCACTGTACTGTAGGTTACTAGGTATTAGGCTTAAAGACACAGGCGGATATAGCATCATGCTCTTTGCAGCCTTTAAATTGGGTACTCACTCAATGTAAATAAACCTATGGCTTTAGTTGCAGATGTCTAATTTAGAGTATAGCGCATATGATATTTAGTCGTATATCTGAATAGCCAGATTCAATATGCTACTTTTCTATCTGTAGTTTTATTTGCATTCACCATGGATAGTAGTTTTAACATTTGTAGCTTTAAAATGTTATGGTGCCCTATAAGAAGTATACCCATTAATGTTATATGCCAGTCTCAGAGTTTACATTAGCTATTGAAAAACAAACTGACCTTCTCAACCTTATTCATAGTTTAGTAAGTAAATATCATCATGCTAGTTTAATATATGTTATATATATATTTATATTTTACCTATCATTCTCTCAGGATCATGAGTGATCATAAGACTAATTAAATCACCTTTGATAAATTACGACACTACACATAGATCCAAGAGTCACCTTTGATAAACTACGACACTACACATAGATCCAAGAGTGGCCAATGGAGGTCTTGATATATTTTGAAGAATACTGTGAGCCAGAACTTTCTTTTGTATTATATCTTATGTTTAGTTTATTCCTAATTTGACCCCCCCCCACACACACACACTAACCTAGTACTCTGGTATCTCTTGACTAAACCCAGAGACTCAATAGGCAGTTTATCCTGCAAATACCACTAATAATCCAATACATTATAGATATAAGTTCATATATTTTATGTGGTGGTTTATGCCTTCTATGTTTATAAATCATATCATTTCAGACATACGCATATTATATATTATACCTTTTATAAATACTGGTATATATTCCTGCTAGATTTGGTCCCCATATTTATATATTACACATTGGGCATTTATAATAAACTTTTAAACTTGATAGTTTTATCATACAGTAATTTAAAATAGTAATTTTATTCTTTTATTTTTCTATTAGCCTTCTTCAAAATTTGCTTTTTTGTGTTATTGGAGTCCAAGAGTGACTGGCTACTTTGCTGGGCACATTCAAGTATTGTATTGTGTACTTGTAAAGCGTGGCTAATCACACGAAAGGATCTCAAGGCGGTGCTCATTTTATCGACCTCGGAAGAATGAAAGGCTAAGTGGACCTGAGCATGCTGAGCTATCTGTCCGGCTACTAGTTAGAAGGTTTTGTGATAAAGCTAAGATTATATAAAATATAAAAATGAAGTTTATTAAACAGTACTTATAAGGATTACAGGTTATGTCATAGCTTACAGATCGCTTATGCTACACGTTTGTAATTTTACTTTTGTCTGTTAATCCCTCCTGTAATATTTCCAATTGTAAACCTCTAATTAAAATAAAAAAATAAAAAAAAGGGAGAATCGTGGGAAATTATTCCCAAGGTGGATGGAGCTTTTCTACTTTGGCAATACATACTACTATCCCTATGAAAGATAACACTTCTTTCAGGGATCCAAAGGACAGCAAGTCTTTCTTAAGGAAGCTCTTTCTACAAATAGATCTTTTGCTTAAATAAGCAGTGGCGGTTACATGTGTAGCTGCGGCGGGAGCCCTACGGTGTGATTCCTTATCTAAACTGGCTGCAGTCATCCTATGCGGAGGACCATCAGAATTGCATTAGGGCCCTCAGAATGGCTAATGCAATTCGTCTATAATCATGGTAAAACAGGCATTGTGTCAAAAAACAGGTTAATAACTCTTTTCTTCCAAGGAAAGATTCTCTTTGGATCTGATCTGAACTCTATCATTAATATTGTTAATGGAGGCAAAGGAGTTTTCCTCCCCCAGGATAACAAATTAAATGGAAAGACCGGGAAACCGGTTTCATTCCTTAGGAGTTCAGAAGTCTTTCTCCTCTCAAAATTCTGAGCCTTCCAATCCAGCTTGGAAACCTAGTTCTTCCTGGTCCAAAAGTAAGCAGTCCAGAAATCCAATTCCATCCCAAAGTCTGCACGGAGGTGCTGCCCCCAGCCCAGAATCTGTTCTGGTAGAGGACAGATTTAGTCTTTTTTTTCAGAAGGCATGTTTTTATCCGGTCAAGGATGCTTGTGTTTAAAATATAAAATATCCAAGGGTTACCAGATAAGGTTTCGATCCAGGCCTCCTCAAGGACGATTCCATCTGTCTCATGTCCCCAAACATCTTATGTGCCCAATGTGTTCAGGGTCTAGACAATATGGAAGTCACCAACAGGCACGAGGGTTTACTCCAACCTCTATTGTCCCAAAGAAAGAAGGGACTTTCAGACCTATCTTGGACTTGGAAACTCTAAAATGATTTGTATGGGTCCCTTCTTTCAAGATGGAAAACAATTTGTACAGTTTTATCCTTAATACAACAGGGTCAATAAATGTCTTCAATTGGCCTCAAGGATGCATATCCCTATTCACAATTTGTGCAATGTTATCCTTAATACAACAGGGTCAATAAATGTCTTCAATTAGCCTCAAGATGCATATCCCAATTAATCAATTTCCCTGATTTGCCTTCCTCAACAAACACTATACGTTGGTTGCCCTTCCTTTTGGTCTAGCCACAGCTTCATGCATCTTCACAAAGGTGTTGAGAGCATTGCTGGCGGTAATCATAGCCAGGGTTTCTCTATTGCCCTTATCTAGACGACATCCTAGTTTAGGTGCCTTATCTCCCGCTGCTCATAATCAAAGGCTTCTATCCTTTCTTCTGGATCACAGTTGGAAAATCAATGTTCCAAAGAGTTCCCTAACACCAGGTACAAAGGTGTCTTTTCTGGGAGTCATCATAGACTCCATATCATTGCGCCTTTCCTTGACAAAATCTTGCAGAATTTCAGAAGGCATGTCATCTCATTCAATGCTCTCCTCCATCAGTGACTCATGCTTGGGGGTAGTAGGCCTCCAGGTAGTGGCTTCAGATGCAGTTCCTTTTGCTTACCTTCACTTACAACCTCTCCAACTGTCTATGCTCAAGCAATAGACAAAGAAATATCTGCAATTAGATCAGCAGATAGTTCTGTATTCCTCTGTCAGATAACCTCTTTCTTGGTGGATGAAATGTCCTTCTTTGTCCTCAGGACATTCTTCCTTTGGCCTTCATGGGCTACAAACACCAGTCGTTTGGGTTGGGGCATTGTCTGGAAGTCTCGAAGAGTAAAAGGAGTTTAGTCTCCTCTGGATGCGAGGTTACCAAGAAATATCTTGGAGTTCAGAGCGATTCTTCAGGCTCTTCAGTCCTGGCCTCTTCTCAAGAAGAAGTTCATCGGTTTCAGTGAGAGTGGTTTCTCCATCAAGAGATCTTCAATCATTTAGTTGCCAAATGGGGTCTGCCAGATATAGATCTGCTGGCTTTTCATTAGAATCTCAAAACTATCAGTTTATTGTGCAAGATCCAGAGATAGAAAATCTCAAATGATAGACACATTAGGGTGTCCATGGAACTTTCGTCAAGCCTATCTGTTCCCTCAGTTTGTTCTTCTTCCAAGAGTCACTGCTCACATTAAACAGGGGTCTGCATCAGTAATCCTAAACACTCCAGTTTGGCCCCACAGTGCATGTTATGCGGATCTGGTTCAAAAGTAATCTCCTCCATGGCTCCTTATTTAGAGACAAGATCTATTGTCTCAAGGACCTCTCTTTCGCCAAAATCTCAAATCTCTAAGTTTGACGGCATGGAGGTTGAACACCTAATCTTGAAGCACAGAGGAGTTATTGATACTCTGCTGTAAGCCAGAAAAGCTGTGAACCAAAAAATGTTTTTATCTCAGAGATCTGGAAGATATATTTAGATTGGTGTTATTCCAGAGGTTTTTGCAGGTATTCCTTAAGGATCCCTAGAATCCTTCAGTTTTTTCAGATGATCTTGACAAGGGGTTGTCTGCTAGCTCCCTAAATCATGCTTTATCTGTCCTTTTGTCTAGAAGTTGGCTTAAATCCCGGATGTTCAGACTTTTGTCCAGGCGTTGGTGAGAATTAGGCCAGTAGTGAGACCTCTCTCTCCAACTTGGAATTTGGATTTAATTTTTTCAGCTTTACAAGGACCTTCTTTTGAACCTATGTACAGCATAGCTTTCAAATCTGTTATCCTGGAAAGTTATTTTTCTGATAGCCATCTCCTCAGCTAGGAGAGTCACTGAATATTCTGCTTTATCTTGTGAATCTCTTTCTCTGTTTTTTTTCATAAAGATAAGGCTGTGCTTTGTACAACTTATGATTATCTTTCTAAGGTTGTTTCTCAGAGAATTTTAAACAGGAGATTGTTGTTCCTTCATTGTGTCTGGATCCTTCTAACTCTAATGAATGGCTTCTTCACAACCTTGATGTTCTTAGAACATTTAAGTTTTACTTTCAAGCTACTAAGGATTTCAGACAAAGTTCTAGTTTATTTGTTAAATATTCTGGTTCTCATAAAGGGCAGAAAGTTACTATAGTAGACTGAGCTTCTTGGATCAAACAGGTAATTCACAAAGCTTATTTGGTGGCAGTAAAGTTCCCCCTAAGCGTATCACAGTTCATTCCACAAGATCAGTTGCTAATTCCTGGGATTTCAAGAATGATGCATCCTTGGAGCAGATTTACAAAGCTGCAACAAGGTCTTCTCTGCACATATTCTCCAAATGTTATTGTTTTTATGCTTTTGCTTCTTCAAAAGCAACTTTTGGCAGGAAAGTCCTTCAGGCCACAGTGTCCTACAAACAGGAACTGCCTTAATTTTGTCCCACGCTTTCCTTAACATAGACTCTTAGTTTGGGTATTAAATCCCACATGTTATGGATTCCTATGGACTATCATCATCATATTAAAAAAAACCTAAATTTATGCTTACCTGATGAATTATTTTCTTTCAGGATGATGATAGTCCATAGGCCCCACCTGTTTTTGGCCGACAATTCTAATTTGCACCTCTGTAGACCCTGTTTTTGTCTTTCCTACCTATCTGTTTCGTTTTCTTTGCTCGGCTATACGTTAAACTGGGGAGAGATGGGAGGGATTCTTGGCCTCCTCCTAGTGGCGGGTAATATATCCCACATGTTATGGATACCTACAGACTATCATCATTCTGAAAGAAAATAATTTATCAGGCATTCATTTTATTGTTACAAACATTATTGCACACAGGCCTGCTTACAACATGTGCTCACATGGGAAGAATAGCAAGAGAAATATGTAAATTTAACAATAGAATCTTGAAATTTTTACTTTGACTTCAATGTCCCTTTGAACATTAAAAAATATAAACACACATTACAGACACAAGGCTGTTATGAGCTGAATATCTCTACTTCCTTACAGGAGTCAACCAGGGCCTCTGAGTCTTGGCTCTGAGACACCTTGTTTAAGGCAGAGTGCAGCCGCATCATATCCAGCTCCCCGTGAGGGGATGAAAAACTGCGACCAGACATAGTGGCCTGTATCAGTGCTTTCCTCCTCACCAGCTCTTCTGAGCTCTGGGTCACTGAAGCCTGTTGGTAAAAGTTACATGGTCAGGAACAGCAAGAATCAAGACTGAAAGCTTAGTACATTAGACAGTAAATGGCAGGATATATCAGGCTATAAACATTCACCTTAAAAGAAGCAGCTGCTTTTTTGTTGGAATTATGAATCCTTTCACTCTGTGACACACTTCTCTGTCCTTGCTGAGAGACTACATCAAACTGACAGGGTGTGCTGTCTTCTGAGGCATTGCTTCTGGATCCCACAGATTCGCTGCTTGTAGAGCCATGAGTAGGTGCATTGGTGGGGTCCGTGCTGACAGAACAGTGAGTAAGCACATATTGGTCCTTTATATATGAAGACTGCACAATGCGCTTTCGAATATCACTAAGTGGCGCTCCATCAACACCTAAGGATAGAAATATATATTAATATCACAAAGGAGATAAACAAATTCATGGAATTGTATTATTAAAGGGATATGAAAGTGATGCAGTATTATTGCTCAAAGCAATTTCAGAATCTCTTTTTGGCAATAAGTATGCTCAGGAAAGCACTTTTTATATAGCCTCTAACTGGCTGCAGCAATCAGGCTCAGTCAGAGACGGGGATAAGCTAAATACTCAATTTGTTGAACTGTGTGTGAAAAACTTAAGCCACAATATTAAAAGGGACATTAAATATTTGTATTTTTGTTTTGTTTAAAGACAATGAAAAAAAATTACTAAGGGGTATTAACAATCGGCTAGATTATGAGTTTTGCGGTAAGCTGAAAAAGCAGGTCCGCTGGTATTACGAGTCTTGCAGGTTTAGGGGCACCGCACACTTTTTTGGCCTTACCGTAAAGTTCGTAAACCATTTTTTCTATGGGACTTCCATAGCGCCGGTATTACGAGTTTGGCCTGGGGAGGCTAAAAAGTGAGCGGTACACCCTCTACCTCCAAGATTCCTAACGCATTCTAAAGTCAGTAGTTATGAGTTTTACACTACAACGCTGTAGCATAAAACTCATAACTAAAGTGCTAAAAAGTACACTAACACCCATAAACTACCTATTAACCCCTAAACCGAGGTCCTCCCGCATCACAAATACTATAACATTTTTAACCCTTAATCTGCCGCTCCGGACATCGCTGCTACTAGAATAAACATATTAACCCCTAAACCACCGCACTCCCGCCTCGCAAACACTAGTTAAATATTATTAACCCCTAATATGCTGCCCCTAACATCGCCGCAACCTACATTATACTTATTAACCCTAATCTTCCGCTCTGGGCATCGCCGCAACCTATATTATATTTATTAACCCCGAATCTGCTGCCCCCAACATCATCGCCACCTACCTACATTTATTAACCCCAAATCTGCCGTCCCCAACATCGCCGCCACTATTCTATTAACCATTTAAACCTAATTCTAACCCTAACCCTAACACCCCCTAACTTAAATATAATTTAAATAAATCTAAATAAAATTACTATCATTAACTAAATTATTCCTATTTAAAACTAAATACTTACCTATAAAATAAACCCTAAGCTAGCTACAATATAACTAATAGTTACATTGTAGCTAGCTTAGGGTTTATTTTTATTTTACAGGCAAGTTTGTATTTATTTTAACTAGGTAGAATAGTTACTAAATAGTTATTAACTATTTAATAATTACCTAGCTAAAATAAATACACATATACCTGTAAAATAAAACCTAACCTAAGTTACACTAACACCTAACACTACACTACAATTAAATCAATTCCCTACATTAAATACAATTAAATTAATTAAATTAAATTAGCTAAATCACAAAAAAAACACTAAATTACAGAAAATAAAAAACAAATTACAAGATCTTTAAACTAATTACACCTAATCTAATAGCCCTATCAAAATAAAAAAGCCCCCCCCCCCAAATAAAATAAACCCTAGCCTAAACTAAACTATCAATAGCCCTTAAAAGGGCCTTTTGTGGGGCATTGCCCCAAATAAATCAGCTCTTTTACCTGTAAAAAAAAAAAAAAATACAAACAACCACCCCAACAGTAAAACCCACCACCCACACAACCAACCCCCCAAATAAAAGCCTAACTAAAAAAAACTAAGCTCCCCATTGCCCTGAAAAGGGCATTTGGATGGGCATTGCCCTTAAAATGGCATTTAGCTCTATTGTTGCCCAAAGCCCTGTCAGGGTAAAGGTAAATGACATAAAATATATATATATATATATATATATATATATACGTAAATGAAATAATATAAAAAGGATGTGTGTATATATATGAAGCCATCTATTTTATCAGATGTGCTGTAGAATAGAAATTCTGATGTCAGGATTTAACTCAAAACCCCCTACAAGATGAGAGCTGGGTGAATACACATTCATCAGGATTGGAAATCAGCATAGCCTTTTGAAGCACGACCCCTGCGGTGTGAGCACACAGACATTTTCCAAAAGGAACTGACTCAGTGACCATGCTCATTTGATTATATGCAGAGTTTTATGACTCTATGTCATTTGGCCTGCCCAATTTAATACAATCACTTAGAGGAATGTTGGGGAAGTAATTTTAACAGAGAACAGGATACAGGCCCATATATGAATTTCCTCCAAGGGAAATGCCGATCCGTCTGAAGAAATGTGAGAGATACAAACATTCTTCAAAGGAGCTGAAAATTGACAGCTGCCTGTTAAGTGTGTGGCTGATAACATCAGAATACACGTGACACAGACATTGTGTCTGGGGTTAGAATAACATAGAGAAGACACATGGCTTACATTATGATTTCAAAGCAACTGTAATTAGATTTCAAATAAAATATACTAAGGAAATAAATTCAGATATACATAGAAATGATATATATGTTTTGAAAGCATGAATATCTTAGCCTCTGTGTGTTTAAGAACATGAATAGATGTTTATGGACCTGAAGAGAAGTGATTATTAACTTCTTTTTTTTTTATTTCAGATCTACATAGACAGGATTCACTTGGAATACAGTACAATACTGAATTAAAAATAAGCTATTATTCACATATAAATGCCAGGATACCGATAAAATTGTAATGCATTTTAAGCTAATAATTAGCAGTATTAAATTACCTTAATATAATAAAATGTTAATAATATAACATATTTGGTATCAGAATAATCAGAAAAAAATAACCTAATATTAACCATCTGTAATTGGGGTTATATATGATTAATGCAGAGAGTGTAATCTGATTAAATAACCACTTTATGAAAATAATTAAGTTGTTTTAAAAAAAAAAAAAAGTTCAGAAATGCTGTATTGTATTGCTATGTTGTACTGTATGCTGCCACCCGGTGTTGCCACGAGAGAACTACAGCCAGAAAGATTTTTGGCTGTTGGAAATGGGATATCCAGTTATCCAATAGAGGGACAAGGTTTCGAAGGGCCACCCATATTTCACACCAATGATTAAACTATATAGTGCAGAAGGAAGAAGAGGAACACTGGCTGCAAAGTTTGGTAACTGACTGAAACTGTTTTGCGTGGGACACAGTCAAACTACAAAAACAAAGTGGGCCATATTTCTCCTATTCCATTGCAATTACACTTATTTTATATGAGGTGTGAAATTGGATCCGTTGCGAAAATTGGGAACTGGATTGCTGTTATTTGGTGATGTATATAAAAGTTTTATTATAAGATAAGTTATATGCATAGTCAATTTGTATTTAATAGATTTAAAGAAACAGTGTGTTTTAGTTAGCATTTCACAGCCTATATATATATATATATCGTTTAAATCTGTATCTGATTTGCTAAGTAAATCATCTGTGCAAGTTCTGATATTGTAAGTTAATTCTGTATTAAGATACATTGCAGTTAAATAGCAGAATATATATATATATATTATCCTATTGTTGAAAGAGCACAGTTTAGAATTGTATTGCTTGGATGTTAAAGGTTTTAGTCCCATTGTATTAAATAAATAAGGCTGAATTGTGAAGGTATATCTTTCTGGGTTTTGTAAGAAGGATAGCATATCTTAAGAGTTGGTTTTAACGCATATAAATTTTGTTTCATTTCCTTTTATTGCGAATATACTTCAATATGTTTATGGATATTAACTAAATAAAAGAATTCAGATATTTATATTAATTGTATGGTCTAGTAGATGCATGGTTGATTAGGGTTTCAATTTTTAAGGAAAATTATTTTAAGATTGTGTTTATAACCCTGCCATAAACTTATATATTATTTGGATAGCACTACTAAGATTTTCATAAATATACTGACATAATAATTGGAGGCACTTTGCATGAGATTTAATAATATCCATCATAATTGATATAATATATTTGTAAGTAAATAGAAATTATTATAAAAGAGAAAAAAAAAAAAATCATATTTCGATATTTATATTTTGAAGATATAATTTTTTTTTGAAAAGTTGAAATATTAATTTTCATATTTCGAGATTGATATTAATATCTTGAAATATTATTAAAGATTAATTTTTGAAAGATTAATAAAAATATTAATTTTTCATATTTAAAAATTAATCAAAAATATTAATTTTTCATATTTTCAAAGTTAATCAAAAATATTAATTTTTCATATTTCGAAATATTAATTTTTCATATTTCGAAATATTAATTTTTCATATTTCAAAATTAATAATATATATTTTTTTTAAATATAAAATTTTTCCTTCTCTCTTTTTATTGGCAAAAATCGTATTAGCGTTTTAGTTTAACTAAGTACTAAACCAATATAATAATGTCTGTAGCCAGAAGTGACTCATTTAATTCTATACATAGCAATGAAATTGGTCCCGTAACCATACCTATTACTAAAGGTCAGGTCCTTAAGAAAGATATCTTAAGTTACCTTAAAGGGAAGTTTAATATTGCGGGTGAATTAAATGATTTTATGGATACGCTTGAAACTAGGGCTAAAAATATTACCGTTAATAATAATATGTGGAATGAAGAGAATGAATTCTTCCAGGAATTATTAACGATTAATCAATGCAAAGCTCCCATAAAGCGAGACGAACTAATACTAAAATCCTGGCCCCTTTTAATATGCATAATTGACGAAATGTCGTTTTGTGTCACAGACAAACGATTGCAAATACAGGAGCTAGAAAATAGTATTCGTTCCTCGCGCAGACGCGAAGAGGGTTTAAAAATAGCCAAAAATAAAATGGATGAATTTGCCCAAAACTTAACAGCCTTAGATAAGCATAATACAGACTTAATCGCACAGATTAAGAGAAGAACCATTGAATGATACTTTTGAACATAATAGAACATGCCAGTCCATACCACTAACTGGGTTTTGTTTAGAGGATATCAGGAAAAAACTGGAAAATATTAAGGTAAATAAAACTCCAGGCCCAGATGGAATACACCCAAGGGTGTTAAGGGAACTTAGCACTGTTATAGACAAACCTTTACTCTTAATTTTTCAAGACTCATTATCCTCAGGCATGGTACCCCAGGATTGGCGTAAAGCTGATGTGGTGCCACTCTTCAAAAAGGGAAGCAGGGATGATCCAGGAAGCTATAGACCAGTTAGTCTGACATCAATAGTGGGGAAGATATTTGAAGGGATTATAAGGGATTATATTGATGAGCATATTCGTGTAAACAAGATTATGAGTTCTAATCAGCATGGCTTTAGGAGAAATAGATCATGTCAAACTAATCTAATTAGATTCTACGAGGAAGTAAGTCAAAATATAGATAAAGGGGAATCAGTGGATGTGATATACTTAGATTTTGCAAAGGCATTTGATACAGTGCCACATGAGAGATTAATGCACAAAATTAAGGGACTGGGAATAGCTGAAAATGTTAGCTCATGGATAAATAACTGGATAAAAGATAGGGAGCAACGAGTAGTAGTAAATGGATCATACTCAGATTGGACAAAGGTAATCAGTGGCGTCCCCCAGGGATCAGTACTGGGCCCTGTTCTTTTTAATATTTTTATAAATGACTTGGAGCAAGGATTAAATAGCGACATCTCTATTTTTGCAGATGATACTAAGTTAAGTAAGGTCATAAGGTCAGAGCAGGACGAACTGTCTTTACAAAGGGATTTGCTAAAATTAGAACTATGGGCAAGTGAATGGAAAATGAGATTTAATACGGAAAAATGCAAGGTTCTACATTTTGGAAGTAAAAATAAGCAGGCTACGTATTTTTTAAATGGGACAAGACTTAGCCAAACACAGGAGGAAAGGGATTTGGGAGTAGTAATAGATAACAAGCTAAAGATGGGTGCACAATGCAGGGCAGCGGCTTCAAAGGCTAATAATATACTAGCATGTATTAAAAGAGGTATTGATTCAAGGGAGGAAAGCATAATTCTGTCATTATATAAAGCCCTGGTAAGACCTCACCTTGAGTTTGGAGTGCAGTTCTGGGGACCAATTGCTAAAAAAGATATTGCAGAACTAGAAAAAGTTCAGAGAAGGGCCACAAAGCTAATAAGGGGATTGGAGAAATTAACCTATGAGGAGAGGCTAGCCAAACTGGGTCTGTTTTCTTTAGAAAAAAGGCGCTTGAGAGGTGACATGATTACTTTATATAAATATATTCAAGGCCCATATACAGAGATGGCAGAAGCTCTGTTTATTCCAAGAAAATTGTTTCTGACAAGAGGTCATAATTTAAGGTTGGAGGAAAGGAGATTTAATCTCCTGCAACGGAAACGTTTTTTCACTGTGAGAGCAATAAAATTGTGGAACTCATTACCAAAGGAGGTAGTGAATGCCAATACCATAGATACATTTAAAAATAGTCTGGATAAGTTTCTGTATACAAACAAAATTCATGGATATGATTGCTAGTATTAAATGGGTCACATTTTAATGGGGTTATTTAAGCTTAACTGGAGCTTTTTGTAAGTATTTTAGATTTGTATAGGTTGAACTCGATGGACTTCAGTCTTTTTTTTCAACCTTATCTACTATGTTACTATGTTACTATGTAGATACAAGATTTAAATAAACAGCTTGCGCAAAGCCAGAGGGAATTAAGCGATTTAAAAAGGTCATATCGCCATAATGAAAACCCCTATATTAGCAATGAGAATAATACAGATAATGCTAACTCCTTTAGCGAACGCGTCAGGGACGAGGTACGAAAATATATAGAACAACATAGACAAATGACCCCTAACGGGTCAGAAATAGATTTCCCAAATAGACAATCCCCTCAGGATGTAAATCCAGAGGACAGCTGTAGCGCAGCTGATGCGGGGGAGGGAAACTCTAACAGAGAATCCCAAAATAAGTCTGATAAAGTCTATGATTCCCATAAAATAATCACCTTCGTACAACGCGCAGTACCTATATTCTCCAATAAGGGAACAACATCTGTAATTGATCATTTACAGGCTTTTGAAAATGCGTTAGCTATAATGAATGTTACAAGTGAGAAATTGAAAATTGAATTTCTGCCTTGGGTATTTGACAGTAAGCATCACAAATTCTTTGCTTCACTAAAGGATATGAATATTCATTCCTGGAATGGGGTAAAACAACAATGCAGAAAAGAATTCGGGCAATATCGCACTAAAACTGCCGCGAAAATAGCGGTATATGGTTTAAAGTGTCGTGCGAATCAGAGTCCAATCGAATTCCTTTCTGTATTGAAAAATGCATACAGTATGGCTGAAGATAATCCCAGATTTGATGGCTCAGAATTTGTAAATTTATTTTTTGAAGCATTGCCTACACCCATCAAAATCAACTTAGCTAGAGATTTTGATGAGGACTGCTCATTGGAATGGCTGATCAAAGAGAGTACGAAGTTATACTCTATTCAGCAGTCCAGTGAGCAGGGGGTTAAAAAGGAGTCAAAACCCAAAATTGTGGCAGAAACTAGGGTGTCACCTAGCCCCCTCAATTTGGAGTCTAACAAGAGGACTTATGCAGAGGTGGCCAGTCAAAACAGGCCATCTCCACAGAGGTTTAATTCTGCCCCTCCCCCTACACAGGTTGAGGCGCAGGGAGACTATAACCAAAGTGGGGGACATAATCAGGTGAATAATTACTCACAAAGAGAATACTCGCCAAATAATTGGTATCCGCGCAAGGGTAGATACAATAGGCGGCGAAGATATTCTCAGGGTAACCAGACACCCCAGGTATATAATGCTCCCCAAAGTACTAATGCTGAACAAGCTGAACCCCAGGGGCAACCACACCAGAATAGAAATAACGGCCCTGATTCTGAGGGAACCCAATGGTCCAGGAATCAGTACAATGGGGCACCAGGAGATAGGCCCAGGGGTAGAGGTAACTTGTACAATCAGGTAGATATGCTGTTTACCCAGATAAATCAGTTGAGCGAACAAATCGCTAATATGAGTCAAAAATCTACGGCTCAGCAACCGAACAATACTTTTTTAGGGGTACAGCCAGTGGTCAGCAGTGGACCACAGGCACAGTCATAAATACTGCAGCATCACCTGAGGGGGAGGGGAGAGATATGCAAAATGTAGTAATAAATACCAATGATACTAATCATGTTCTCTCCCCACAGACCGAAAACGGACAATTTAACTGTGGTGACAAGCAACCTCATCCTGGAAAAGTTAACAAATCTCTTCCCTTGCAGCTCTCTCCTAACCTTATCTCCACAGATGCAGTACAAAAGAATCCAACCGACCCTGTCATAGAGGAAACAGGTAGGTATGAAGGTTCCTCTGCATCGAATGACACGGCGAATTCAGGTAACACGTGGCGAAGCCCATAGATGTGTGAGAATGCCAATTTTATGTGCGAAATGGTAGAAACTGCAGGAAGATATTATGTATTAGTTGAGCTGCAAGATTCAGTCTCCAACCCTATCAGGGGATTAATTGACACTGGGTCACAGGCAACTATCTTATCCCACAGGTACTACACACAGCTAAATGAGCTAACACCCTACAAACCTAAAATAAGAGAATTTGACGGTTCTCTAATAGGTGTTGGGGGTGACTCCCTAAAAGTTTACGGTACTGCATGGTTAAAATTTAAATTGGGGAACAGGGTCATAAGACACCCTGTAATTATAGTGGATCTGCCAACTGATCGTTTAATTATTGGTAGTGATCTCCTGAAACGATTAAGCACCATAATTGATTGCATAAATAATGTAATTTGGTCACAAGTTAAACGGCCTATCAATTATGAAAAATCTGGTATATCTCACGCCCGACATAGCTGTCACGTGGTAGAAGAGAAACCAGATGCTGTGGAGATTCATTTCAGGAATAACTCTGTACCTGAAATCACTATTCTACAAATAGATGATCAGACTCCTTTTAGTGGCTCTGATGGTAATACTTTTAAAATTTCGCCTGGAAAGATAGCGAATATTTCCCTAGATGGCGATGTATTAACCATATCATTCCACAAGGGGGATCATAAAATCCCTAAGGGGGGAGGCCACGCTCAATACCTCACAGGGATTGAGAGAGTTAAAGAGGATCTATTTATCCCTATACAAGTGCATGGACCTTGGTAAAACCAAGTATGCTAAAATAAACTTAAAACAGGAAGCTAGCTATATAAGCGAAGGTTTATTAGCGCAAATAGCTGAACCTAAAGTGACTAAATATCTTTCTCCCCAAGACCACTGTGTCAACGGCCTGGATGACAGGTCTGAAAGCTATAACATCACAGCTAAGTGCTTATTATCTATCTCTATTGGTAATAAGTCAGTGAAGCACCTGTTTTTAGTTTTAAATACTCCCCATAATCAGATATACATTGGCAATGATATCTTACATAGATATGCCATACAAATAGATTTGATTAACTCTTGCCTTTGGAGCAGGTTAAAGGGGGACCCTGAAGTATTTCAGGATGAAAATGCAGCCCTGAAATCAAACCAGCAATTGCCATATGCCGTGAATATGCAGGTATCTAGCGATGTTATAATTCCTGCTGGGGCTGATAAATTTCTTTTACCCTTACAGGTAAAGAGAGGTCAGAAATTAAAAACTTCTGAAACACTAATTTGCCTCTCCCATAGAATACAAAATCTGGGTGTCACAGTAACCTACACTCCTATGGTGAATATTGGAACTGTTCCAATACATATTGTTGTGCATAACATGACCCCACAGGATATAACATTATCCAAGGGAACTACCATAGGATATGCACTGGAATAAAGTTATTACACTTTTGGATTCCAGAATAATGTAATTGGGCTAATACCTGAAGGATACTTAACTGAAGAACAATTAATAGAACAATCCTTTGCATCTATGCCAGAGGGTCTATTTAATATTCAGTCTATTTATCCCTTCAGCTCAGAAGAAGGCATCTGTAAAATTGAAGAAGCCTCTCTAGTGTTTGATCAGCCAATCAAACAGCAAGATTACCCCAATACCCAGAGTCATGGGAGCAATGTAAACTATAACCAAGGGGATCTCACCTCTAGACTGGAAGAAGCCTATGAAATAGGACAGCCTGAAATCTTTCCAGGATTTCAGCAAATAGTCGAAGAGCAAATATCCTTAGCTAATGGCTGTTCCAGCGATGATGAACGCCAACAGCTGCGAGAACTCCTGATGGAGTACAAGGATATTTTCGCTAAGGATTCTTATGACTGTGGTACTACAGACTTGCACATTGCAAGGATACAAACAGATCCTAATGCGCCACCTGTATTTGTCAAACAATACAGACTTCCCTTAGCCTCATATGATTCTCTTGCAGAGATCATAAGGAATTTGGAAGAAAGAGGTATTATCAGACAGGTGCACAGCTCTTATAATAATCCCATTCTAGGTGTCCTTAAGCCCAATGGACAATGGCGTTTGTGTGCTGACTTAAGACAGCTAAACAAACGAGTATACATGTCTTGCTGGCCTGTACCATACATTGACCAGTGCCTAGCACAAATGCAGGGATCCAAAATATTCACTGCCATTGATTGTGCACAGGGATATTGGACCATAAAGGTACATGAAGAGGACCAATATAAGCTAGCATTCTCCTTCCAAAAGGTTCAGTATGCATTCCAGAGACTTCCATTTGGATACATAAATTCTGGACATGAATTTGCTGTATTCATGTATAAGGCTATGCCTGACGCACTGGAAAGGGGGACCTTATCTTATGTTGATGATGTTTTAATCAAAAGCACAGACTTTGAAAAACACATCGTATAGCTTAAACACGTCCTCAGCCAACTTAAAAGGGCAGGTGTCAAATTATCCCTGCAAAAAGCTCAATGGTGCCACACTCGTGTAAACTTCTTGGGACATGAAGTTACCTCTGACGGATTAAATCCCCAGAAGAAAAAGGTGGAAGCGATAGTGAATTCTAAAAACCCAACTAACTTAAAGGAATTGAGATCATTCCTGGGTATGACAAATTATTCTCGCAAATTCATTGATAATTATGCGGAATTAGCTAAACCACTACTACTTCTCCTAAAGAAAGAGGTGAAATGGCACTGGAGTGAGTCTCAAGAGTCAGCCATCAGAGAGCTGAAGAGAAAACTTACTCAAGCACCTTGCTTAGCGTACCCTGAAGGTGGCAAACCTTTCTACTTAGAAACAGGGTACACAGATGTAAGCATGAGTACTGTTTTATACCAAAAGCATGATAATTTGAACAAAGCCATTGCTTATGCGAGCAAAAATCTATCCCCAGTAGAAATAAAGTTTAACGATTGCGAAAAAGCTCTCTTATCTACCGTATGGGCTCTACAAAATTTCCGCAGCTATATACAGGGCGAGAAAATTATTGTAGAAACGGCCCACCAGCCTTTGCTATATTTGCAGAGTGAGAGAATAAGAGATGGGAATTTGTCTAATAGCCGCATAACAGCGTGGACTCTTTCCTTACAAGGCTGGCCCTTAGAAATTCGCTACAAGCAGAATAAAAAGAATCCAGTCGCACAAGGGCTTGCTGAGCTCCACGACTGTACTGCTAGAGATCCTGGGAAAGAATTATCAGAAGATGATTTTCTGGAAGAACAATTGCTTTCCCCATATAAAATGTACAATGAGGACCATTGTCAAACATTACCTTGGATATATGTTGATGGTTGTTCTTACCATGCCACTATTGATAATGAGCGCAGATTAGTCGCTGGCATTGGTATAACTGGGGCAAATGGATTGTCAAATATATCTGTAGGTTTCAACATTGGACCAAGATCCAGTCAAGTTGCAGAACTCACTGCTGTTTTCAAAACCATTGAAATGGCTATTGAACATGGTATTCATGAATTTGTGATCATAACTGACTCAAATTATGTGCGTGACAGTTTTGTTGAATACCTGCCAACTTGGAAAAGAAATGGCATGCAGAAAAGCAATAACAAACCAGTCAAGCATGGCAAGTTGTTCTGCGAGATTGATAATCTGGTAGTATCCAATGACTTAACCATACACTGGAAAAAGACCAAGGGTCATTCCAGAGTTCTAGGTCCTGATAAGGAAGGAAATGACCTTGCAGACTCATTAGCCAAACAAGGAGCCATAACTGGAGAACTCCTTAATATTGACCATTTAATGGGTGCAATTCAGGTAGAAGCCATCACCAGAAACCAGGCAAAACAACAGAGTGAGCCTAACTTGGTACAATGGAGTCAGGATTCTCCTAGTGAGGACCTGATCACTAGTCAAAAAGAAGACCCCATTGTAGGCATCTTCTATAAACACATAGAAGATCCTGAAAGCAACCCCATCTCAAAAGATGATTGTATTGGCAAGGAAGATCTTAGAATCTTAATAAAATCTAAATCTCAATTCAAATTACAGGATGGTTTGTTAATTAGAACCTCCAAAACTGGCATCCAGCAGTGGGTAGTACCCACCAAGTTCCGAGGTCTAATGCTTCAACATGCCCATGATGCTCCCACATCTGGTCATCGTGGTGCCAAACTCACATATGAAATATTGCGTGATTACGCTTTTTGGCCACACATGTTGAAAGATGTTCAAACCTACTGTCAAGGGTGTTTAATCTGCCCACAGTTCCAACCCACTGCACCAACGCATAGAGCGCCATTGCAGAAAAGGGGGATGGTAATACCATGGTCAGATATACAAATTGATTTTATGGGCCCAGTAACAAGATCATCAAGAGGTAACAAATACATGTTAACAGTGACATGCCTGTTCACTAAATGGGTAGAGTGCATTAGTGCACCTAACAATAGTGCTGAAACATGTGCAGCATTGCTCATCAACCATGTATTTTCCAGATTTGGTTTGCCCCAAAGAATCGAATCAGATCGGGGGACCCACTTCACTAGCGAAGTGATGACCAAAATGTGGAAAATACTAGGGGTTAAAAGAAAGCTCCATATTGCTTATAGAGCTGCCTCAAGTGGTGGTGTAGAGCGTTACAACCAGTCCATTGTTAAAATCCTCAAAAAGTTTGTGAGTGAAACAGGTAAAGACTGGGATGTAAAACTACCTCTAGTCTTAATGGCATTAAGAGCAACTCCAAGTAGTGCTACCAAAATGTCACCTTTTGAGCTGATGACTGGTAGAAGAATGGTTCTACCTCAGCATCTACTGTACCGTACATCAGACCAAAACTTGATAAACGCTGCCAATACACATCAATATGTGGAAAACCTAAGAAAGCACCTGCAATATGCCTTTGCATTTGCTCAAAGGAATTTAGAAAGAGCCGCAACTGCCACTAAAACCTATTATGATCTCAAAACATCCAAAAAGGAATATGAAATAAATGATAAAGTTTATCTTTATAACTTTGGAAGAGATCAGGTTAGGGAGAAGAAATTTCTTCCCTCATGGAAAGGTCCTTTCGTCATTACTGACAAAATATCTCCAGTGGCCTATAAAATAAGGATCCCCAAAAATGAAAGTTTCATAGATAAATGGGTCCATATCAATCAATTGCGGGCATGTCATCCCAGATCCCAACTACAAGTCATAGAGGGAGAATGAAGTATCATATCCCCAAATGAACTAAAGACATACTGTAGTTCTAAGATGCCTAGCTGATAAACATGAAAGCTCAAAATAACAAACTTTCTACATAAGAGACTGTCTATGTTGTATATGGCCAACATCCTCACCGAGTACCACTGACTTTGATCCAATTCAAAAACATGTGTCCTACATATATTTGAATTTGAAAGGGGGAATTATGTCAGGGTAAAGGTAAATGACATAATATATATATATATATATATATACGTAAATGAAATAATATAAAAAGGATGTGTGTATATATATGAAGCCATCTATTTTATCAGATGTGCTGTAGAATAGAAATTCTGATGTCAGGATTTAACTCAAAACCCCCTACAAGATGAGAGCTGGGTGAATACACATTCATCAGGATTGGAAATCAGCATAGCCTTTTGAAGCACGACCCCTGCGGTGTGAGCACACAGACATTTTCCAAAAGGAACTGACTCAGTGACCATGCTCATTTGATTATATGCAGAGTTTTATGACTCTATGTCATTTGGCCTGCCCAATTTAATACAATCACTTAGAGGAATGTTGGGGAAGTAATTTTAACAGAGAACAGGATACAGGCCCATATATGAATTTCCTCCAAGGGAAATGCCGATCCGTCTGAAGAAATGTGAGAGATACAAACATTCTTCAAAGGAGCTGAAAATTGACAGCTGCCTGTTAAGTGTGTGGCTGATAACATCAGAATACACGTGACACAGACATTGTGTCTGGGGTTAGAATAACATAGAGAAGACACATGGCTTACATTATGATTTCAAAGCAACTGTAATTAGATTTCAAATAAAATATACTAAGGAAATAAATTCAGATATACATAGAAATGATATATATGTTTTGAAAGCATGAATATCTTAGCCTCTGTGTGTTTAAGAACATGAATAGATGTTTATGGACCTGAAGAGAAGTGATTATCAACTTTTTTTATTTTTATTTCAGATCTACATAGACAGGATTCACTTGGAATACAGTACAATACTGAATTAAAAATAAGCTATTATTCACATATAAATGCCAGGATACCGATAAAATTGTAATGCATTTTAAGCTAATAATTAGCAGTATTAAATTACCTTAATATAATAAAATGTTAATAATATAACATATTTGGTATCAGAATAATCAGAAAAAAATAACCTAATATTAACCATCTGTAATTGGGGTTATATATGATTAATGCAGAGAGTGTAATCTGATTAAATAACCACTTTATGAAAATAATTAAGTTGTTTTAAAAAAAAAAAAAGTTCAGAAATGCTGTATTGTATTGCTATGTTGTACTGTATGCTGCCACCCGGTGTTGCCACGAGAGAACTACAGCCAGAAAGATTTTTGGCTGTTGGAAATGGGATATCCAGTTATCCAATAGAGGGACAAGGTTTCGAAGGGCCACCCATATTTCACACCAATGATTAAACTATATAGTGCAGAAGGAAGAAGAGGAACACTGGCTGCAAAGTTTGGTAACTGACTGAAACTGTTTTGCGTGGGACACAGTCAAACTACAAAAACAAAGTGGGCCATATTTCTCCTATTCCATTGCAATTACACTTATTTTATATGAGGTGTGAAATTGGATCCGTTGCGAAAATTGGGAACTGGATTGCTGTTATTTGGTGATGTATATAAAAGTTTTATTATAAGATAAGTTATATGCATAGTCAATTTGTATTTAATAGATTTAAAGAAACAGTGTGTTTTAGTTAGCATTTCACAGCCTATATATATATATATATATATATATATATATATATATATCGTTTAAATCTGTATCTGATTTGCTAAGTAAATCATCTGTGCAAGTTCTGATATTGTAAGTTAATTCTGTATTAAGATAAATTGCAGTTAAATAGCAGAATATATATATATTTTATCCTATTGTTGAAAGAGCACAGTTTAGAATTGTATTGCTTGGATGTTAAAGGTTTTAGTCCCATTGTATTAAATAAATAAGGCTGAATTGTGAAGGTATATCTTTCTGGGTTTTGTAAGAAGGATAGCATATCTTAAGAGTTGGTTTTAACGCATATAAATTTTGTTTCATTTCCTTTTATTGCGAATATACTTCAATATGTTTATGGATATTAACTAAATAAAAGAATTCAGATATTTATATTAATTGTATGGTCTAGTAGATGCATGGTTGATTAGGGTTTCAATTTTTAAGGAAAATTATTTTAAGATTGTGTTTATAACCCTGCCATAAACTTATATATTATTTGGATAGCACTACTAAGATTTTCATAAATATACTGACAGGCCTAACCTAAAAAATAAACCCACCCAATACACCCTTAAAAAATACTAACATTAACCCCCGAAGATTCACTTACCGGGAGAAGTCTTCATCCAAGCGGCAAGATGTTCTCAACGAAGCCGGCGGAAGTGGTCCTCCAGACGGGCGGAAGTGGTCCTCCAGACGGGCAGAAGTGGTCCTCCAGACGGGCAGAAGTGGTCCTCCAGACGGGCAGAAGTGGTCCTCCAGACGGGCAGAAGTGGTCCTCCAGACGGGCAGAAGTGGTCCCCCAGACGGGCAGAAGTGGTCCCCCAGACGGCATCTTCTATCTTCATCCTTCCGACGCGGAGCGGCTCCATCTTCAAGACATCAGGCGCGGAGCATCCTCTTCAATCGACGTCTTCTTTGGAATGAATATCTTTTTATGTGACGTCATCCAAGATGGCGTCTCTTAGATTCCGGAATTAAGGTAGAAAAAATCCTATTGGCTGATGCAATCAGCAAATAGGATTGAACTTCAATCTTATTGGCTGATCCAATCAGCCAATAGAATTGAGCTTGCATTCTATTGGCTGATTTGAACAGCCATAGGAATCAATGGGGCTGCGTTACTGAGATTTACGCTGCTTTTTTGCAGGTGTTAGACTTTTTCTCAGCCGGCTCTCCTCATTGATGTCTATGGGGAAAACGTGCACGAGCATGTACGACCAGCTCACCGCTCACTTAAGCAGCGCTGGTATTGGAGTGCAGTGTGGAGCTCAATTTTGCTCTACGCTCACTTCTTGTCTTTTAATGCCGGGTTTAGAAAAACCTGTAATACAGCGCTGTAGGTAAGTGAGCAGTGAGAATAAACTGCACGTTAGCACCGCACCGCTCATAACGCAAAACTCGTAATCTGGCCGATAGTCTCTTGTCCAAAATTGTAGTAAGTTTAGAAGATTTAATACATCTTAACTTGAATAATGATAAGAAGCCTGTTTTGTTACTCCGTTTGAGAGCCCTTTAGTTTTACATTTTTCAAAATTCAACATTTATGAAACAAATGATTCGACAAAACGTTATATTAAGCTTTTAAAATATGACAGAAGTATAATATTTTGCATATCAATCCAGAGAAATGTACCAAGTAATTAGTAATGATATTATAATTAACATAAGTAAAGAGAGACAATGGCCTCAAATTGTGATGTGTTAGTTACAAAAACTAGAGCGTGAACATATTTGTTGCAATTGTTTCTTGAATATCAATAAAGTGCAACATAGAAGGTTAAATTGCCATCTTTTGCTACTGAGAGTTGATATTAGAGTCAGGCAGAAGAAAAAGGAAGGGAGAGATAAGAAGAAAAAAAATTGAGACAAAGGCAGGGCAAGAGGGAACAAAACACGTTTCCCTCCTTCACTCCAAAATCCTCCCTTATCTAAACAGAGACAAAATAAGTGTAGACCATTCAGACAACACTCGTGGTTTGCAATTCCTGTGGTCCAAGTCTGGGGAATTAATTCATGTGTCTCGATCTTCCCTATGTTAAAGTAGTGGTATCTTTCTAGTTGTTATCTGGTCTCTAAACTTGCTTTCCATTCCAACAAAGAAGGAATGTTGGCATTTTTCCAATAAACTGGAATAAGACGTTTGGAACAAAGTAAAGAGACAGTAAAGTCCAAATTAAACTTTCATGAATCAGATAGGGAATGTCACTTTAAACAACTTTCCACTTTACTTTTATTATCAAATTTGCTTTGTTCTCTTGGTATTCTTAGTTGAAAGCTAAACCTAAGTAGGCTCATATGCTAATTTCTAAGTCCTTGAAGGCTGCCTCTTATCTGAATGCATTTGACAGTTTTTCACAGCTAGAGGGCGTTAGATTAAGTGTGCCATATTAGATAATATTGTGCTCATGCCCTTGAAGTTACTTATGAGAGGGCACTGATAAACAATAACATTTTTGGTGTTTACTTTCCTTTTAACATCAAAATCATGAGAGTTTTCTTTATTTTGTTTTGGAATTTGAAAGGAAAAATAAACAATAAAAGGCCAGGATGTTACTAAAATTCCAATTCCAAAATTCTACATATTACCTTCCAGACTTCATTCCAGTATATTTCTAATGTTGGGCAGCTCCACCACACGTGCAGCAAAGTACCATCAGACCCACAACTTCTCCAGCATTTGCCACTTGTAGATGGATATATTTGCTATAATCTAGATGGTGTGAGGTACAATCTACTTACAAATTTGTAACATGATTCCTGTGTTTGGGCTGAGACTGAGTAACATTTACCCATTTTAAATATCTGCAACCACTCTTGAGCTGTAAAGGGTCTTGCCTAATTCTTTGTGCCGTAGAGGAACATATGTTGTGCGTATACCCTCTACTGGTAAAAAAGGAGGAGCCTACATATTAGAGAGATTAGGTGTCGGGAAGTTTGATGCATAATACATAATTTCTTATGTAGTGCAGTGTCTCTTGTAAAGTGCTGTTTATGCTTGTGTGAAGAGGCGTAATGACTAAGTTGCGCATAGTTGAACCAAGAGAGTGGATGATCAGGACAATCGTCCTGTATTTCCTATTGAGATTTAAAGGGACAGTCAACCATAGAATTGCTATTGTTTTAAAAGATAGATAATCCCTTTATTACTCATTCCCCAGTTTTACATAACCAACAGTTATATTAATGTACTTTTTACCTTTGTGATTACCTTGTATCTAGGAGTCTTCTTCCAGCCCCCTGATCACATGACTGTGACTGTTTATTATCTATTGTCTTAAATTTAGCATTGTATTGTGCTAGATCTTAAATAACTTAAAATTGCAAGTCCTATCTGAATAATGAAAGTTTAATTTATACTTGACTGTCCCTTTAATTGTCCCTTGTCTAAATGTATTACCTATGAGGTTCTGTTTAAAAACAGAGGAGTCACAGTTATGGTTAGAGTATAGTTTGAGCTCAGGGTTACCAAATACCGGTGTTAGATGAGAATAGGGCGGGATATATATATATATGTGTCCAAGCTTTTTGGTCACTATTGTGGCACCATTTCACAATTATTTGAAATAAAATAGCTTTTATATATAGGTAAAGGTTGGGGATTCAAAGTCCTCCTCTTTCCTTAGGAAGGTAAAGAGTTTGCTTATACATTCTTGGTTTAATACCTTTCCAAATATACGTCTCTAACAGAGATTAGAGTGAGGGCAAAAATGAGTGATGAGGGTATTGGTGTGGTTTGTATCAGAAATTATTCACTACATTGAAAAGGTGCTGCATGCAAAATGTGTGTTTAAAGGCATCTAAAACTATAATTTTGTTAGTTAAAACATAATTTATGTAAGAACTTACCTGATAAATTCATTTCTTTCATATTAGCAAGAGTCCATGAGCTAGTGACGTATGGGATATACATTCCTACCAGGAGGGGCAAAGTTTCCCAAACCTCAAAATGCCTATAAATACACCCCTCACCACACCCACAAATCAGTTTAACGAATAGCCAAGAAGTGGGGTGATAAGAAAAAAGTGTGAAAGCATAAAAAATAAGGAATTGGAATAATTGTGCTTTATACAAAAAAAAATCATAACCACCACAAAAAAAGGGTGGGCCTCATGGACTCTTGCTAATATGAAAGAAATTAAT
The DNA here is from genome assembly GCF_027579735.1 of Bombina bombina. NCBI lineage: Eukaryota > Metazoa > Chordata > Amphibia > Anura > Bombinatoridae > Bombina > Bombina bombina. The sequence continues at coordinate 461,000,677 of NC_069502.1, read as the reverse complement.
TTATCAGGTAAGTTCTTACATAAATTATGTTTTCTTTCATGTAATTAGCAAGAGTCCATGAGCTAGTGACGTATGGGATAATGAATACCCAAGATGTGGATCTTCCACGCAAGAGTCACTAGAGAGGGAGGGATAAAATAAAGACAGCCAATTCCGCTGAAAAATAATCCACACCCAAAACAAAGTTTAAATCTTATAATGAAAAAAACTGAATCTAGCACAAACTTACTTCACCACCTCCATGGGAGGCAAAGTTTGTAAAACTGATTTGTGGGTGTGGTGAGGGGTGTATTTATAGGCATTTTGAGGTTTGGGAAACTTTGCCCCTCCTGGTAGGAATGTATATCCCATACGTCACTAGCTCATGGACTCTTGCTAATTACATGAAAGAAATATATATTGTTTTGCAAGCCCAGAACGCACTTTACAGTTAAAGCAGGCAAAATAAATAACTGCATTTTTTTAATTCTGCTTTTTATAGGGAAATCATTTGAGGTTTAATGTCCTTTTAATGTCACTTTAAGGTTAATATTAAAACGTACAATTTTATTATATGAAAGAGCTTTCATGTTATGTAGTTTGTTAAAAGGACAAGTGCCATTATACATATGTTGGGATTAAAATGGTGAAAATCATGTAGTCTGGTCTGTGCTAGTGCCTCATTTTAGCTGTGGAGAGAACTGCTTAAAAAAAATGTGCTCACTTTTCTCTGGTTCTTCACTCCATGCTGAAAATTCAATGGAAATTTCATGTGAAATCTCTTGTAGGGCATGACCAACATCTTCACTAGCCGTAGAGGGATAAAGATTGCTTGTGTCAGTTACACCTGGAGTCTGAGACTCATCCTGAGATTGAAAAACAGAGCTTAAGGAGCCTCCCTTCACTCCACGGCCCTAACAAAAAACAAAATGCACTTTTTTTTTTTAATTAACTCAATCAGTATAACAAAACTATAGACTGGCTGTTATCTTTTTCCATTTAAGTCCCTCACCATGACCCTCTTGTTGCGGAAGCTGGCCATATGATACAAGACACAGTATCCAACCAGTGAATCCCCTGGGTAGATTGGAGCAATTTCATTGGGTGTCAGTAGTGCCTCCATGGTGTCTGGCATGTACCAGTCTATAGTGATGTCACTCAGAGCTGGTTCCAGCGCTTTCTTCAGAGATTTTATCAACTGAATGAAGTACATGACAAAACAATTAGAAATCATGTTGACAACAAGTATAAGTCTGGCAACAACCACTTTCACCCCAAACATCTTCAGTAACACAAACAAAACATTGTTTAGCCCAGTTATGTACACGCCCTTAATATACTATGTGCTGAGACACATGTTATGGAAGGCTAACCTTGGGCTGAAGTCTCTCATCTTCATTGACAATCTCAGTCGTCCCCCGGCTCACTCTAGCAATTTCCTCAAGGAGACTGTGACTTTTACTGGAGCCAAGGCCAAAACAAAACACCCTGTGGACATCACACAAAACATCAATAATGATCTGACACATACCATGTTACTATCATTGCATACCTCTTACACTCTCTGCACCATTATTTGTAATCCTCATATATTTACTACATCAAGGCATGAACTTCCTACAAAACTCTAAACTACTGAATAACCATTGCTCCATATTCTTTAACACTGTATTAGTTCTACACACATCACTATTGTAACACATACAGTTTGCGTAGGAGGGAGATTCACGGGTTCAGTTTATCTCCTTATCCCCCTCTGACATTCAATGTATCAACAATTTACCCTCCTGTAAACACTGTATAACCATAATACATACACTGTACCACTGTGTACATCTGCAATACAATTGTATCACCATACACCCAAATAACATCACTGGTGTGGTTCAACCCTGCACTACATATTCTGTTAAACATTAAATTGCAATATTTGGTGCTCTTACATATGCATTATTCCTATTGTATCATTCTATACCCTCCTATCAAAAAGCTGCTCAGCTGTATAAGCTTACTACAAATTCCCCACAACACACACTACACTCACATATAAAGATGCCCAACTTGCTAGTATAGAGCTGCCTTCATGCATACAATCCACTCTAAGAATGTGAAAATGACTCACAAACTACCACACTGCTCTGTTTTTGCTTACCTTGTAGTCTTTGCATGCCGTCTCATCAACTCTATTGCTTTCTGGGGGCAGCTGGATGCTGAATCTGTGAAGAGGAAGAGTTGTCGGGGGTACCCACGATGAACCGGGATTGCCAGAATCCGATGCAGCACAGACAGCAAATTGCTCACATTGCCACTCAGCTTGCCTTTTCGGATATAATCACATGCCAATTCCAGCGATTCCTGTCAGCCAGGAGACAGTCCCAAGACCATCTTCTTCACAATACTCTTATAGTAGCCTTGAATATTACTGAACCGTGCAAGATTTCCAACACCACTAAGAATGGGGAACAGCTCTACACTTCATTTTAGAAAAGTTTATAACTAGTATGGAAAGAGTTCACTGGGTCATACAGGACTGTAACTGTAAGTATAGAAAGAGAATGAGAGGAGCATAGCAGAAAGAATAGGAGAGAATTAGGGGAGAAAACGTGAAGTTGGCCAAGGTGCTGTATGACAGCAAATGCTCACCAACCTCCCAGAATCCTTTGCAGTAAGTAGCACAGAGAACCCAGAATCCCTTTCAGACCCTCACTCACGTTGTTGCATTGCCTGCTGATTGGAAACAGGGCTTTCCTGTCACTTGCACCAACAGCCACATTCAATATAGTGCGTGCAGGCAAACTCCTCACAGCTAGCAAAAGTGCATCCTGATATTGAGAAAATCAGATGACAAAAAAGATTACATCTACAGAATAGAAAATAACAAGTCAGAATGGGGTAAAGGGAGAAGAAAGGAGAAGAGTATGCAAATTAATAGAAAGCTGTATCCAAGTTAAGATTACTAAGTACAATATCTATTCAGATCACAGAAAAACCCTTCTCACCTGGACATTGTAAGAGGTATCGCCTGTCAGGTGCACAAGGAAGATGATCTCGCGTGTGACAGTTGGGAGATCAGAGCTCAAAGTGCTAAAAGCAGAGAGGTCTGGGCAGAAATTCAACATCAGGACTGGATTGAGATGGAGATCTTTGTGGAATCGCCTCCTTACAAAGCTGACCTGTCACCAGTTAAGAGGACATAGTTTGATTTTACATTACTTTTGCTACACATGTCATGGACCATCCCAGCCACATCTAATTCCCCATCCAAACCTGTCTCTCAGGATCACTAGATTTTCTGATTGCTCTGATGAAATCTCTTCTCTCTTTAATCTGCGTCTCATATTGTGAGAAACTTTTGGCTCCTTTCTCCAGAGACAGGTGAGGAATGTATGGCTCTAATGATTAAAGATAATGATTACACTTCATCTAGGTTTTACACAAATTCTTAAATCCCTCATAATCTAACATTATCCTCATCTCCCTCCATGTTTATGTTTGTTTTTTTGCTTCTCATATTACTCTTTTCCAAACAAAAAGCTATTCAAAAATCCTTCCTATTTGTTTACAAATTCCTCTCCCAAGGATTCTGCCCTCTCACCGCTTGGATGCAGGATGATCTCCAGTGCTTTGTCACACTCATATTCTTCAGCCAAGCTGATCCAGACAGAAGAGGCAGAGCGTGCAAAGGGGCTGGCATCAGCACGGAGAGCATGAGAAGGGCTCTCTATACCTGTAAGAGGGGACAGTAAAACATTCCAACCAACAGACATACAAAACAGTATGCTGAAAGGCTTAAAGGGACAGTCTAGGTCAAAATAAACTTTCATGATTCAGACAGAGCATGTAATTTTAAACAATTTTCCAATTTACTTTTTTATCACCAATTTTGCTTTGTTCTCTTGGTATTCTTAGTTGAAAGCTTAACCTAGGAGGTTCATATGCTAATTTCTTAGACCTTGAAGGCCACCTCTTTTCAGATTGCATTTTAACAGTTTTTCACCATTAGAGGGTGTTAGTTCACGTATTTCATATAGATAACACTGTGCTCGTGAAGTTAACTGGGAGCAGGCACTGATTGGCTAGACTGCAAGTCTGTCAAAAGAACTGAAATAAAGGGGCAGTTTGCAGAGGTTAGATACAAGATAATCACAGAGGTTAAAAGTATATTAATATAACTGTGTTGGTTATGCAAAACTGGGGAATGGGTAATAAAGGGATTATCTGTCTTTTAAAACAATAACAATTCTGGTGTAGACTGTCCCTTTAAAGACTAAAAGCAGAGGCCAATAAACTTAATTATGCCTCAGGTATACTCTTACCTGCCAAGAGGCATGGGCCTGTAACATGCAAACGAAAGGTAAAGTGATAACAGTATGGATTGGTAGCTGGCCTGGTGAAGGCTGCAGTGAGGGAGCCAGAAGGTGTGGGATGGAGCGTCTGTGGAGGAGAATCGCTAAGGAGAACCCAGGGATTTCCTCCTGCTCCACTTACACCCCCAAAACAACTGGTAGGACTGCAAGCCAGAACACAGACAGAGAGAAACAAATATTGAAGCAGTTTAACTAAAATGAGGTATAAGACAAATATGTTGTAGGTATATAACTATACAGCGACCACCAATGATCACATAAAAGTAAACTACATAATTATATTTAACTAATTAAGGTAATTATACAAATATTTCATGGAGCTGCAACAACACTTAAGTATGGAAGGGGCTCCAACTCTGTAAGAATATAAAACCCACATGTTGTGAGTAGTGTTTCTGAATAAAGCTACCCCCTATACACAGAACACACAATCACCATGAGCACAACCTGTCGTCACACAGACCCTCCCCCTGCTGATTGTGACCCTCAAGAGGGGGGGTAAGGGGTGTGAGGGTGGAGTTGATGGTCACACACACTGCTCCACTTCGTAGGGTATGAAGCTCTCTGTTGCTCCGCAGGACCACATTTAGATTAGCAGAGGGCAACACAGGACCTATACTGAGCATAAATGAACCTCGTATTGTGCCTGAGTCAAGTACAAGGTGACCTATAAGAAAGAAACAAGAAAAAGCAAGAAAAAAATGTGTTTTAAAAAATAAAAAAAAATACAGGTTATTTGTTTCGATAAAGATCAGATCACAGTCCCCAATCTTTTCTATTAACACTTCCTACCAATGTTTTACTTCCTCATGATATGTTTTGGTTATAAATTGTTATAGTACATAGTAATGAGACACATTGTATTTAGTCTAGGTACAAAGTAATATTTGCTCAGAAAAATCTAGAATCAAATAAACATTATGAGCAAATGCGCCAGTACATAGGTTTAATAAGTATTAGCATTGTATACCTAGGTGGATCTGTGGTTAGTCTGTTTTATGATTAGTAGTAGGACTCCAAATCAGGTAGGTCTGAATTTTACAACTCAGGTAGGTAATCTGCTAATTGCACATACTGTATGTACCAAGATAGGGTACAGTAAACAATACTACCAAGTGCTGCAGCACAAGGACGTTTCAACTCACCTCTGGGACAGCAGCATGGCAAGGATTCTCCTGGGCATTCTGAGCAGCACTCTTCTATACGGCTGTGATTCTGTATCTGAGCTTGCACCTTTCGGCCACTAGTCTCTGCTTCAAAACTTGTTATCACCTCCCCTTCCTCTAGGAGATATACAAATATGGCTACAAGAGACAAAGTTATCATATAACCAGAGGTTAGCCAGTGCTCCTAAACTTATACAATAGAAAGTAAAACCCCATATGTGTAATGTGCTTATCTGCAGTAAGCTCTAATGGAAATTTATTACATATATCCATACTATATCTGAGCCTTCAAGATTATTATTCAAATAGCCAAGTTACTATGAAATATTCTGACATACAGTATTATGCATTATGATTTTTTTTTTACATTTATTGCATTGATAAGAGATAAGTGTATCTACATGTAATAGCCCTTCTTTGAATAACCAAAATTGTTTTATATTGACAAACAACCTCACCACATGTCTTCTAAAATACTTTCTGCCCTAGAAACAGTATAACAGCTTTTTAGCTCAGCAAAATGTGTATGTGGATTTTAGGACTATTTCATGGAGCTATGGGTCACTTTGCCACAAAAACTTGAGAAGAACAGCAGCAGACCCAATTTATTCTTTAATCTAATATCGACTCACCTTGTACAGTTTCATTTCTTGGGTTTATGTAAGTAAGATGGGCTTTGATTCCAAGACTGTATCCATTGGTATTAGCAGTGACACAGGAAGCTTCCAAAGGAAGCTGGACCCAAGAGGATACATTATATACGCCAGGCATTCTGTGCTGGAGAGAAACAGAATGTCACAACATGCATACACTACGAGTCTGCCATTGTCACATGTAAAGCTTAGAAACTGCCTTAGTCAATGTCTCATAAACAAAGTGACTCTAACTTGTTAGTGGGCAAAATTCATGAAGGGGTTCTCCAGCTTTTATGGCTTAACTAATTCACCTGTCTCTCCAACTTCAGCAGTTCTAATTATATTCTAAACAATTAATTCAAGACCTGGAGAAAACTCTGAGTGAAATCTGTCAGCAGTATAATAAATAGAAGAGGAAATTTCTTAAGTCTTAATGTTAATGGAAATGGACTCTGACAAAAGAACAGCCTGCCATAGTCAAGCATACAATTGTACAGGACAGGAGAGGGGTTCATGCAACTCTGCTAACACAGGAGGTGAGGACCTTCTTTAGTACAGAAATTACCCCCACGACTGCTTCTGTCCTAAATAGGACTGCAAACCAGACACTATTTTTTAAGGTTTGGGCCAGTGTAGGTAATAAAAAATAAAATAAAACATAGAAATAAGGACTCTATTGAACTCCTTATGGACTCACTTATCTGAGATATGTATGGACTCTATATTTAACACGAGGCCTAAGCCTTTAATCTTTGTTTTGCAAATGATCATCGTATTTTTTTTGACACATGTATGTTTTAAACAGAAATAAACAATTTTTCCTTAAAAAAAAAAAACAAAAACAAAAAAAAAAAAAAACATAGAAATAAGGAACCTGTTATGGTGAAACAACTTCTAATGCGCAATACATACTAATTTTAAAAAAAATTGTAGCAGTTTAATCTGAGTTAAGCTACATAAATATCAATGGCAAAGGGCATCCTAAGTCCTGTAGAATAAGAGTCATTGTAAATATATGAGAACTTTTGTTCTTTCCCTAGAAAAATATTTGTAGCGAGTTGGACCTTACTGGCATAAACTTGGGATAAGGCCAGGTACCTCGTCAAGGTCCCTTCCAAAACCTGGGTCCCCAAAACAGCCACACAATTCAAGCTCTCAATCCAACAAACTGGGAACAAGTGAAGGGTGCACAGGCTTATGCAATCACCCTAGACATATACAAAACACAGAAGGTGACTGCACTCTCAGACTGGACTGGGTACACATCCCATGACCCTGCAATATGCTCAGCCCTGGGTGCTTACTGCCACTCACAGGAAGCTATGCTGTCCCCAAAGTCACAGGCAGTTAACTCCAGACAGACCTGGGTGCAAGGCCCATAGGGAAAATTACAAAACAAATGAATACAACACATAAAAAGTTCAGCACTCACTTACAAGCTCTCAGCTAAGATTAAAAGCAAAAATGGAAGGGTTGGTTATCGCATCTGGCCTATGGTAAATCCTGCAAGTAACCGGCTTATGAGCCTGAAGCATGGTATCTATGACTTTCTCAGCGAAGTCACGTCTAGCCAAATGTAGAAGTTCAATCTCCAAGCAGTCAACTTCAAAGAAACCAGATTTGGATCAAGGAAGGGACCCTGAAGTAGAAGGTCCTTCCTCAAAAGGTAACCTCCAAGACGGAGGGATGACATCGACACCAGATCCGCAAACCAGATCCAGCGAGGCCATGCAAGAGCTATTAGAATCACAGAAGCTCTCTCCTGCTTGACGTGAGCAATTACTCGTGGAAGAAGAGCAAAAGGAGGAAACCGGTATACTAGACTGAAGTTCCAAGGAACCGCCAGAGCATCTACAGCAACAGCTTGAAAATCTCTTGACCTTGAACCATAGTTTGGAAACTTGGAGTTTTGACGAGACGCCATCAGATCCAACTCCGGAACCCCCCACCTGAGGGATATATTTGAGAATACCTCCGGATGGAGAGCCCACTCCCTGGGATGAAAGGTCTGTCTACTCAGAAAATCCACCTCTCAGTTGTTCACCCTGGAATGTGGATGGCAGAGAGATGGCAATTGTGAGACTCTGCCCACTGGAGAATGTGAGTCACCTCCTTCATTGCCAAGGAACTCCGAGTTCCTCCCTGGTGATTGATGTAAATCACCGAGGTGATGTTGTCCAACTGGAATCTGATAAACCGGAGCAAAGCTAGTTGAGGCCAAGCTATCAAAGCATGGAAGATTGCTCTCAATTCCAATATGTTTAACAGGCTGGCGTCCGTGGAAGGCTTCAAGAAGCATGTGCCCCGAGACAGATGATCCTGAGGAATCCACCACGAGAGAGAGAGAGAGAGAGAGAGAGACTCTTGCAGAGGATAAATCTGGATTCCCCAACAAGAGATCTGAGTGGTTCCCGTTCCATTGACTGAGTATGCATAGTTGCCGAGGTCTCAGATGGAACAGAGCAAAAAGGAATGATGTCCATGGAGGCAACCATCAGACCAATCACCTCCATGCATTGAGCCACAGATGGACAAAAAGCAGACTAGAGAAAAAGGCAAGAAGCATGAAGTTTAGATTTTCTGATGTCCGTCAGAAAAATCTTCATGGACAGGGAATCTATAATTGTTCCAAAGAAACACATCCTTGTATTTGGAACAAGGGAACTCTTTCCTAGATTCACTTTCCACCCGTGGGAACGTAGAATAGACAACAACATCTCTGTATGAGATTTTACTAGATGAAAAGATAGTGCTTGAACTAAAATGTCATCCAGATAATGCAGCACAGAAATGCCCTGGGACCTGACCACTGCCAGAAGAGCCCCCAGAACCTTTGTGAAAATGTTGGGAGCTGTAGCAAGGCCAAAAGGAAGAGCAACAAACTGAAATGTTTGTCCAGAAAGGCAAACTTCAGATACTGGTAATGATCCCTGTGAATGGGAACATGAAGATACGCATCCTTCAGATCTATGGTCATCATGAACTGACCCTACTACACCAAAGGAAGAATGGAACAGATGGTCTCCATCTTAAAGGATGGGACCCTGAGGAATTGGTTTAGAAACTTTAGGTCCAGTATGGGACAGAAAGTGCCCTCCTTTTTGGGAACTACAAAAAGATTTGAAAAGAATCCAAGACCCTGTTCATCTAGAGGAACTGGAACAATCACTCACAGGGAAGATTACAAAGTTTAAGAAGGCCTCTCTCTTTATCTGGTTCACAGATAACCTCTGGGAGGACAAGATTTGAATCCTATTCTGTAACTATGGGATACAATGTCTATGGCCCAAAGATCTGGGACATTGTGTATCCAAGCCTGCCAAAAAAAGAGAGCCTGCCCCCCACTTGATCCAATACAGGATCGGAGACGGTCCCTTCATGCTGATTTAAAATCAGCGGAAGGCTTCTTGGCTTGCTTTCCCTTATTCCAAGGCTGACTAGACCTCCAAGAAGACTTGGATTGTTCCGACTTGGAAAAAGAGGAGAAAGACTTTGTCCTTTAAAGTTTACGAAAGGAACGAAAATTAGAAATCTGGCGACCCTTAGGCCTATTCTTTTTATTCTGAGGTAGGAAAGAACCCTTTCCACCTGTGATTTCAGAAATTATTTCAGCCAATAACAAAATAACAAAAAAGGGCATGAAAATATAAAAGACAAATATTACTGGCTTGCAATTAAACAGACACCTGACCATAATGCAACCAGCTACCATATGTGAAAATAAAAGAACCCCAAATAATGTCCCACAAAGCACAATTAGCCTCATAATCCCTAGATATATGCAGTGCCCCCAGCAATGAAACACAATCACCTAGAAATGATCTTAGGATCTGTGCAATCAGAGTAAATCATAGTGCTAACCCTGAAAATAAGAAATCCACAGGGAGATTAACCCTTGAAGTGCTGGTACCTTCTAACCTATAAGGGAAAGCACTTACCTGTGGATGCTGCAGTTAGGCAGAAAAATCTTTCTAAGGTGTGACAAATATCTCCACAGCTGTCAGGGACCTGTAGAAAAAGAAAGAACAGAGTAACCAACCCTGGCTTTCTATAAAGGGGTAGCATTGTTGTTAGAAGTTTTAAGCAAAGACCACCTCGCCGTACTACTAACTGCTAAAAAGCCAACATTACTCTTACTAAAGAGATTGTCATGGACACAGCATAACCCCAAATCCTTGCTTGCAGTGAAAAGTACACATAAAAGGATTAAATATCTTCAGACACCATCTTCACACATCCTCCCTTGACAGAGGCAAAGAGAATGATTGGGGGTTATGGGTAAGGGAAGTGACACTTAAAAGTTCTGCTGGGGTGCTCTTTGCCTCCTCCTGCTGGCCAGAAGTGAATATTCCCACTAGTAATTGGAATGTTTCGTGGACTCTCCATGTCATAGGAAATAAATTCTAGCTGTTAGGAGCCAGAGATTAAATAAACTGCAATGCTATAACTACTTTTTTTATATATATATATATATATATATATATATATATATATATATATATATATATATATTTTTTTTTTTTTTTTATTGAGGACATACAGAAAAAGACAAACATACAAGCATAAACAAATTCTGAAGACAAAGGTTGCATACTGAGCCTTATAAGTATGGTAATATATACAACATTGTTGCCCTCAATTTTACCCCTACAAAAAGCAAACTGGACCAATCTTGGGTCCTATGGTAAAAAGAAGAAAAACAGTGCGGGGATTATATGTAGGTAAAGTCCTGCAAGTAATTATTAAAAATGATGCTAGGTAATTAGAAAGATATGAATGAAACATAAAAAATCAGAACAAAAAAAGAATTAGAGACCAAGACTGGACCAACATTCAGTATACAGAGATCTGAGTGATACCATGTAATTAAAAGAAACCCTTCCTACTGAAGGAAGGTGGTTTCTGTAAAAATAAATATAGTCAGAATTATTTGTGATATTATACAGACCTTAAAGGGACAGTATACACTCATTTTCATATAACTGCATGTAATAGACACTACTATAAAGAATAAGATGCACAGATACTGATATAAAAATCCTGTATAAAATGGTTTAAAAACATACTTAGAAGCTTTCAGTTTAGCTCTGTTGAAAAGGCAGTTGGAAAGCCCACTGCAAGTGGGAAATAAGACACTCCCCCCCCCCTCCCTTTCTTTTGCATGTGAAAAGACCCTTTACACAAACAGGAGCAAGCTGGAGAAGGTAGCCGACGGTATTCAAATAAAACTTTGGGGCTTGGTTAGGAGTCTGAAAATCAGAGCAATGATATTTAAAAATAAGCAAAATTATACATTTTTAAAAAAAACAAACTTTATGTGCTTTATAAATAGATCATCTACAAAACATTTATGCAAAGAAAAAATGACTTTATAATGGCCCTTACATCTTGAACATGCATGGGTATTATGTGGTTATATTTACTATTGTGTTAATGTTGCCATCTAGTGGCCAAAGCAGGAATTTAACATTTTATGAAAATGTAATAAATCCACAAATAATGTTGTAATTCAATAAGAGAAGCAATAAGAGATTCATAACTTAGTAAATTCCCTGGAATTCAAGTATGTGATGGCCCTATATACATAATATGTAATATTTTATTGATCTACCCCTCCTCCACAGCCCCAAATGCTGACCGCAGAACAGGGGACAAACAATAGTTAAGTACTCAAGCCATCACTGCTAATTGCTATATAATAAATGTCGGGGGGATAAGATAGGAATCTTCTATGGTTATATGAATCTTCTAGGGTTATGTCTCATATTTCAAACTCTCACACTATTAGTCCCAGCACTCGGCATCAGGAAATGCATGTCACTCCATTAAATGAGACCGTAGCAGTTAGAAATACAGTCCTTCACAGACAAGCCTTACAATATAAAGACAGCTCGGAGACACATATGTTAATTTATGTATAAGTAAAGCGGACTTACTCGAGATGAGGCTCCTATCTTAGAGAGCAACTCTCTGCTTCACCGCCGCGGTCTCACTGTTGCTGCGCTTGTCCTTCCGGGTTCAAGATCCGGGTTATCGGTCAGAGTGATCCCGCTGTGGGCTTATCAGGAGAGCCCTATGGAATGGTCAAATGTAGCACATAGAAAAAAGAAAGGATTTCCAGACCGGCTCCTCCTCGAACTCTTTATTCCATTAAAACGTTTAACAGCACAAAAAATATATGACAATGTCATAAGCACCTACAGGCATGTAATAAAAAAAAACAAGATAAGACAGGTACCCCCTCACATCTGACGCGTTTCGGTGGTGTCTATGACTACGGACACCACCGAAACGCGTCAGATGTGAGGGGGTACCTGTCATATCTTGTTTTTTTATTACATGCCTGTAGGTGCTTATGACATTGTCATATATTTTTTGTGCTGTTAAACGTTTTAGTGGAATAAATAGTTCGAGGAGGAGCCGGTCTGGAAATCCTTTCTTTTTTCTATGTCTCATATTAACTATTTTCTAGAAATTAGGTTTTAAGCAGAGATAACTTTAAACTAGGCTGGATCATGAGAATAATATGAAAAAGTTTCCATAATTTCACTATGAAGCTTACCCTAAGATATGGCTATTATATTAGAATAAAAGTGATCTATTAAGGAAATATGTTACCTCTCATACGTTGCTGCAGCCGCCAGCAACGAGTGAGGCAATAAGAAAGACCTGAAATATGTACGCCATGAGAGGGTATTGTATTTAAATAGTCAGGGTAGGGTATGAGCTGTGTATGTGAATACTTATGAGCAGTGTCTACTATTTGCCTAGATGGTGCTGCGTTTTTAGCCTTGTCTGCTGTGTATGTCTAGATACCTAAATATGTATGCCAGGATACAGACTAGATACCTAATGATTTGTAACATATGTGAGCAAGACACATTTTTAACATGACCTAGAATAAAGGGTGTAAAAACGTATACAATGAAACATCGTTTAACTTTACAATATGGCAAACTAACTTTAATATAAAGGATCTGTTAAATAGAGCTTTACAGATATATTATCCGCCAGCTGAACGTGCCTGCTGAGCGATTGTGCTCACAGTACTGTAATATATGCTGGTAAAAGTGTGCCAAGCTATTTCCAACCTGAAGCCCAAGAGACTAGCTGTTATAACAATAGGGAGTGTTCTAGTAGCGCTCAGAGTTCCTTTGATGTTGTGTGTTACGTCGACAGTCTCAACGTTAAAGGGACATGCAACACAAATTTTTCTTTCACGATTTAGAAAGAGCAGGGAATTTTAAACAACTTTATAATTTACTTCTATTATCTAATTTGCTTCATTCTCTTGATATCCTTTGCTGAAAAGCATATCTAGATAGACGCAGTAGTTGCTGATTGGAGGCTGCCTATATGATGCCTTGTGAGATTGGCTCACCCATGTGCATTGCTATTTCTTCAAAAGCACAAAAGGTAGAGTGACCAGCACCAAAAAATAATAATACAACAGACTCCAACTAGATAATAGGGATTTCTCAACAAATCCTATAAACAAGATAAAAATAACAATACTAGGGAGCGCTAAAAATAGCTAAAGTGTATCATAAATGGATAAGGTATATAAATAATCACTATTCGAACATACAACTGTAGAAGATTAACCGCAAGAGTAAAATGAATATTGAATGCAAGTTAACCTACAGGTTAACTTGTATTCAATATTCATTTTACTCTTTACGGTTAATCTTCTACAGTTGTATGTTCGAATAGTGATTATTTATATAACATCCATTTATGATACACTTTAGCTATTTTTAGCGCTCCCTAGTATTGTTATTTTTATCTATTGCTATTTCTTCAGCAATGGATATCTAAAGAATGAAGCAAATTAGATAAAAGAAGTAAATTGGAATGTTGTTAAAAATCGTATTAGCTACGTGAATCATAAAACAAAAATGTGGGGTTTAGTGTCCCTTTAAGGACCTGAATTAATTTTTATCCTGGATCGTTCCCAGCTATCATGGAGTTTATTATCCCAAAGTCCTCTGCTGCCCAGGGGTCCCCCCTCAAGCCCCTGCGTAGACAGCTCCGAGTCTGTGGTCCATCCTAATTTGAGCTGTGTACCTGTCGTGCCGATATAGTTTGAAGAAGCGGTGGGAGGTAGTCCCTGATATCTGCTGCTGTTATCTGTTTGAGTTGAGATCTTTTCTTGTGCTGCGTGTTCATCCGGCTTGACAGTAAACACCATCTTAGGAAATGTGGCAGCATGTAACTCTTTTATAATGTCCCGCCCTGTTATATGAAATTTAGCCTGAGCGGTATGCCACGGCAAGATATTCACTGCGTTTCTTCTATCCTGTAGAGTTGTCAGCCGGAGTGGTATTAGAGTACAGCTATTTAGTTGATTAGTTGTAATATTGTTTGGCATAATGGTTAGACTGTTCTCTTTGGTATCCGAAGTTGAAGCAAGCCCCTCTGTTGTAGCGTGTCTCAGCATGGTGACCGTGTTCCCCATGCTTTTTGCTCTTTCTATTAGCCTTTGTAGGTCCTGGTCTGATGGCGCCTTGTTTATCAAAACTTGGAATAAGGCTTCTATTTTAGCCAGTTGAGGATCCGAGGTGATACAGTAGTTGTCGGTCTGCATAGTTGATGATCCTTTCGTTATATAGCTTATACTTTTCATTTGTAGAAGCAGAGAAAAGAGAGGCGCCTTATGGGACAGTATCGTTGTAAAACATCAGAGATACAGGGGATAGCACACACTGATGTCAGGGTACTCACAAGGATTATGGCATAAACGTATGCCTCACTGAACAGGACGGGACCTTAGTCGCCCGCCAGACAGACCAATGGGGATCAGATACCGGAACTCCAGAGACCAATCCACAGCTACAGATGGTGGGAGCGTCAGGTGAAACAGATTGTCCGTGGAACAACCAATCACTGTGAGCTCCTAGTTGGAGAGACAGGTGGCCGGACCATACTTTTCATCTGCATCACTTGAGATGTTATATCCGATTAGGGAGGTGTTATTTGTTTTACAGGAGCCAAGGTTCTGCGATATCTAGAATGTCCAGATCTGGCAAAGTACCTCAGGGGTTTCTTGAGGGGGGAATGCTTCCGGTGTAGTAGCCGCTGCTTCAGGCCTCAATTGTCCGTTTTCAGCTCAGGGGTCATCAATACAGCTGCTGAAATATGGATATTAATTGCTGGTCTTAATAAGTACAATGGCATATGTACTAGTGAGAAAATGCTGTAAAATTATAGCAATAACCGGAGGATTAAGTGCTTTTTCTCCCGGAGCTTTAAAAAGTGTGACTGCACAGAGCCGATGTTTGGACACGCCCCGCTATAACTACTTTTAATAACTTCAGGCACTTAGAATGTTTATCAAGATGTTTCAAATGATCCTTGGAGAGCTTAGAGTGGTGAATAATAGTTTAGTTTAAATATAATCTCTCCTCACTAATAACTTCCAGTCTAATATAATTAAAAAAAAGTTAGTGACAATTAGCAAAGCTTTGCCCTATTTGTTTTGTTCTGCACAAAACTTTACCTTGTTCTATAGTTTTCTTTTTATTCTTTCAAGTGAATACAGTATTGTATTAAATTGTTTACAGCCTTCATTACATTCTTTTGATCTGGTGAGCATACACATTTTTAGTAAAGTAGCATTGCATAAAAGCCTTAAAGGGACATTGTATAGAACAGAACCGATGCTGTGAATATAAAAAAAGCAAGCGTTAAACACATGAAAAAGATATCTTTACCTGGAACAACTTAAAGGGACAATGAACTCAGAAGGCAATCAATTGTAGGAACACCTTTCAAATGGGCTAGGCTCTGTTCTTCCCACACCCACTGCGAGGTTATATATAAATATGGATCGAGCTATCCACATATATTATCTGTCGGCAGATAATATATGTGGATAGCTAGATCCATATTTGGTTGGATGCTTTACTAGGGCCACATATTTTTCATAATCCCCACTGATCTGTTGTGGGTTTACAGGTGGTTTGCCTTTTTCAAATTCTAATAAATAATAAGGGGGTTTCTCCATTAGTATCATCTCTATTATATTATTTTTTATATTTTTTTAGTGTTTGACAGTGTGGTGTAATCGTTAAAGGGACACTGAACCCAAATTTCTTCTTTCGTGATTCAGATAGAGAATGAAATTTTAAGCAACTTTCTAATTTACTACTATTGTCAATTTTTCTTTATTCTCTTGGTATCTTTATTTGAAATGCAAGAATGTAAGTTTAGATGCAGGCCCATTTTTGGTGGACAACCTGGGTTGTCCTTGCTGATTGGTGGATAAATTCATCCACCAATAAAAAAGTGCTGTCCAGAGTTCTAAACCAAGAAAAAAGCTTAGATGCCTTCTTTTTTCAAATAAAGATAGCAAGAGAATGAATAAAAATTGATAATAGGAGTAAATTAGAAAGTTGCTTAAAATTACACGTTCTATCTGAATCACGAAAGAAAAAATTTGGGTTCAGTGTCCCTTTAATATTTCAACTGGCATTGGTCATCATGATAGGATCTTTTTATGGATAGTTTCGATGTATATATTTTCATTGTTTAGGGAATGGGTTCACATGCTCATTGAAGTTTCTTAGGTTCCGCCTGTGGTCGCCATTTATAGCCCCATTTTCACATCTCTGATGGTAACTGTCAGAGTGCTCTAGTGATATATTTTTATAATTCAATTTTTTGGACAGTGATGGGTGACTTTCAGTAGATGTTCCGAATTAGGGGGCGGTATGGATCGCATGATGTAATTTACTATTTATGATTTTAAAGGTTGGGTGCCCAAATAGATCTGGGCCGTGGCTGACAGTTATCCGCTGTTGTGAGACGTGTCGGCTTACTACTTGCGGGCGGTGATGGGTACGTATGTGGCTCCGCCCTTTCTGTAGTTAGTGACCATTTGATTGGTACAGTGATAGTTGAGAGAGTTAGTTTGGGTCCCGCCCCCTTCTCCTTTGCCGAATTTAATGGATATCCCTGATCGGGTTCTATGGGTGTGCGTCTCAGAGTGAACAGAGTTTGTGTTGCCTGTGAAGACGCTTTTGCTGATGATAATAGAAACTGACTTTTGATCACGGACAGAGCTCTGCTGTCCTTGGTGGTGGTGCTGGGCTTCTGTAGTTACAGGTCCTAGCAACCAGAGCCAGGCGTGTAGGATCATGATTGACACGCCCAGGCTTTATTGTGATTGGCTAAGAGCAATAATGGCCATTAGTATTGTTTATATTCCTCTAGTCCGTTCACGGCTCTTTTGTTATTTATTTTTGTGATCTATATAGCTCTGATGGTGCCGATCACTCGACTGACTGTGTAGATATACGTCTTACCCCTAATGGGGTTTATGATTGCACTGTGTTTAGTTATGAATTACATAATAAGTGCTAGTGCTCTGTGATCTTCGCTCTGTGTGCGGGGGTGCTGGCCGAGGAGGACCGGAGAACGGTGAGCATGTGGTCTGGGGAGCACTAGCTGTGAGAATCTGAAGTTTTGGCTTGAGGGGCTCTTTTTAACAGCAGTGGTGGTTGGAGATCATTCACTACTGAAAAGCACCAGTGTATGTGGGATGGCTTAGAACGGGTTTGTTATGTAAATAGATGGACGGTTGGGCATACACTTCCGCTCTGTTTAGTTTAGTGGGAGCGTATATTGATTTACATTTGTATAAAAATGGGATGCTTTTTAAATAGATGTTTCATTAAATGTATCCAGAGTTACGTTTTTATTGTGGGAATACTACTGTGACATCTTAGAGATTGATATCTCTAGTGTATCTCGTTGTTGCTAAGTGTGTGGGTGTGTTTGTGCAGACAGAACGTTCTGCTGAAAGAAAGTGAGGGGAGATAGTGTGAGGGGGGTGCCATATGAGTGTCTCAATGAACTGATTGAAAGGAGCGCAAAGGGACGAGAGGATCCTGTACTAGCGCTGCAGTTAAAGCTTTTGGGAGACGTCAGAGGAGGAGGAGTCAGGTGGCCATTTTAAAACGGCCAGATGAGATCTAGTAAGTGTATTTTCAACCAAAGTTTATTTAGATGAAAATTGGGCTAGAGTTTGATGCAAAGATTGTTAATTAACTAATCTAAATAAGTAACAGTAATTTTCGGGTTGATTGTCCCTTTAAAGTAAGAAATTGTATGCAGTTATGTCAATGTGTTTTATGTAATGTATTTAATGTACCTAATAAGGAAGCATAGGATTTTGTATCGTGTGATCTAAGATTTTGAGTGCTGTGACTAATAAAGTTGTTATATTGAGCTGAATTTCTCACAAGCGAATTCTTTATTATTATCATTTTAATTAATATAAATATTGTATTCCAAAAACTAATTATTAATCTTCAATATTAGAAGGCTGCTAAATGCCACTGCGCAGAAAGTCTGCCAATACTAAAATAAAAGTTTTTATAAAAAAACAACAACATTCTGCTGTGTAGGATCCCCCCTTAATCCCCAACCTCTCTGATCCCCCCTCAAACAGCTCTCTAACCCTCCCCCTCTACCTTATTGTGCGCCATCTTGGGTACTGGCAGCTGCCTCCCAGATCCCTTAGCTAAAAATTCACACCCTCCCCAGTCCTCTCTCCAACCTTATCTAATAAATGAATTGTGCAATAGTGTAGCGTTCCCACCTGCTCCCGCCCCCTGTTCACGCCCACCCCCGTATGCGCCCCCGCACACGATCCCGCCCCCCCTCTACTTCCTTCCATCGATGGCCGCCCACCCGCCTCCCTGCATCGGCTCCCACCCACGAACGATCACAATCATTGATGGCTGATGCAGAGAGGGCCACAGAGAGGCTCTCTCTGCATTGGATGTCTAACAAATGTTATTGCAGGATGCCTCAATATCGAGGCATCACTGCAATAACATGAAAGCGCCTGGAAGCAATCAGGATCGCTTCCACCGCTTGGAAACACTAACGACGTACAGGGTACGTCCTTGGTCGTTAACAACCTTTTTTGTAGGACGTACCCTGTACATTGTTGGTCCTTAAGGGGTTAAACACCACTCATTATACAACGTTTAATATAGGAGCTCTTTTATTTAACTATTACCATTTTTGTCTTGGACCAAATGACATATCCATGTACCCCATCCCCTGTAAAATATGATATCATACCGACTTTTAGTTGGGCAGAGCTAGCGGGTGGAAGCAGGGACAAAGAGCTCCGTGTTCGTCAACCACAAAAGCCGGCAAAAACCACCTCTCACCCGCTCTCCCACGCAGAATCCTTGCTGGATGGCACCCAGTGAACCAGCTAGAGATAAATAGCGTGAAGGGCCGCTTCATCACCTTGCCCCGGGAAGCCCATATAAGATCGCAGCACGGCCGCCTAAGATGCCATTTTGAGGCTTCGCCTCAGCCGTTACGTTCTCTTGTTGACGTAGTCTTGTCATTCTCCCCTGCAGATACGCATCAGGCTGTTGGATTGTTGCAGCATGATGTGCGTGATGCGTTACACTAGCGTTTCTTAATAACTTTTTTCTACGCAGGGACAAAGAGCTCCGTGTTCGTCAACCACAAAAGCCGGCAAAAACCACCTCTCACCCGCTCTCCCACGCAGAATCCTTGCTGGATGGCACCCAGTGAACCAGCTAGAGATAAATAGCGTGAAGGGCCGCTTCATCACCTTGCCCCGGGAAGCCCATATAAGATCGCAGCACGGCCGCCTAAGATGCCATTTTGGAGGGGCCGCTCCATCCCTACTCAAGTGTGCGACAGCCAGAAGCCAGTGTGCCTCACAACTACAGGACACTGGAAGTGAACCGGCTGTTAACTGTTAACCACAACGTCATCCGAGACCCCTAAACCCCTCTAGGAACAGGCAAACACCTCATCCAGAGCCTTGCAAGCAAAGCGGACACCACGTGAAGTGGAAAGACAGAACCCAAAGCCCATTCGTATACAGGCCGAGTACCTCACATGCACCTTTATTAATAGGCACAATAAGGTCCAACTCCTCTCACTAGGAACATTTATGCTGCAAAAAACTGACATACAAACATCTACTCCTGCACCAAGTCAAGCAATACAGCAAACTATTCCTAATTGTCCCACTATATTCCCACAGCGCAGAAGCCCTACTAAAAGACTTAAGATTTTTGTGTACAGAAACAAGGCTTTTTGAAACATAAACAAGTTAACCCAGCCCAAGAGTTTTTTTTGTTAAGCAGCAGGACAGCCTTTCTCAAACGCCTAGCATTTAATAAGGTGCACAGCCTCATACTGCATTCCACTGAGGCACTGTTTACTTTATTTTCAAAATTACAATTGGGACTACCAGTTAACTTGCTTACTGATTTTATGGCAAGACAGGAGGCTTCATATTGTATGCATTATCTTTATTGACTTCCAAAACAGCAGCAAAGAACAAATAACATAGAAACAAAAAACAACCAATCAGCAACAAGCAGATAATATAATCCCACAGCAACAGTAAAGATCTTCCTCTTTTCTTTGCTGCCTTCCAGTCAGCAGGTGATGTTTTTTCTTCTCATGTTTAAATTAAGAAATGTAGTTTATATATGTATTTATTTTAGTATATTTATAAATATATACTGTATATATATCCCGTAGAATTAGGGAAATCTTTATTTTCCATATTATGTTGTCAAATTTATATATATAATTTTTTATTTCTATTCTTTCTTTTAAGAACCCAAAAAAAAGAAATTTTAACTTATCGTTTTATATTAGTAGTCTGAATAGGGAGCCACTGAATCTTTGTATGATCTTTTTCAAACATGATAATCTTTTGTCATACTGTTCATAAAATTCCTTTTTTCTAAGTATATTGGTAGTTCAGTGCGTGCAACGGTAGTGGTCATATTGAACGCTAACACCGCATGAAGAGCTTGGGGACTCCGTTCCCACCCTCCCTTCCTACCTCAGTGGTTTTATCTTGATCCAACGTTCTTCCCGCCATCGTCAGCAGGCTTCGCCTCAGCCGTTACGTTCTCTTGTTGACGTAGTCTTGTCATTCTCCCCTGCAGATACGCATCAGGCTGTTGGATTGTTGCAGCATGATGTGCGTGATGCGTTACACTAGCGTTTCTTAATAACTTTTTTCTACACAAGGAAAATTTAAATAAAAAGTGACAGTAACATAATTTATTTATTTGAGGTAAATGTTGAAATCAATAACTTATGGTAAAAAACTTTAGGCTGTATTAGCATTATATTATTTAGCCTTGGGATATCAAGGCTTAAAGTGAATGTCAATTTTGATGCTAAAGTGCCCGGTTTTTAAAAATTTTATTAAAAACAGGGGCACTTTAATTAATCAAAATTTACATTTCACTCGTGTTGTGAAAAAAAAAACTTACCTTTTAATCTTGACAGCAGCTCCAGCTTCCTCCGGTCGCTGCAAGCCATTTCTGACGTCAGAAATGATGGATAGGTCATCCTCCAATCACGGCTTCCCCCCCGGGGGAATCAGTGTCTGATTCAAAGCCGTGATTGGAGGAAGCCGGATTCCTCATTTTAGACCCAGGAATAGGCTTTGTGACGGCTGGAGGAAGCTGGATAGGCTGTCAAGTTTAAAAAGTAAGTTTTTCTTCTAAACAGGAGTGAAATGTAAATTTTGATGAATTAAAGTGCCCCTTGTTTTTAATCGAATTTTTAAAAACCGGGCACTTTAGCATCAAAATTGACATCCACTTTAAGTATAACATAATTTTTCAATAAATTGATCTTTGAAAGCAAATCTTGTTTTCATTATCACTTTAGTAAGGCATATCTATATAGCCTTATTGGTTATATAATTTTTCTTATATTAATTTTAATAAATTATTTTTCAATATTTTTTGCATGATGTTTTATCATGCTTTCTAATATATTTTTTCCCTATTAATTCAGTCTTTTTCTGCAATTGCAGGTATCAATATGGAGTCCTCAGATAAGTCCTCTTTTACCAAAGAGGAAGTGTTGGATCTGTTTAATCTTACAGTGCAACATGCCTTAGCACAGAGGGAACAACCCTCCACTTCTGCCCCCCCCTAAAATTCCAGTTAGACACAAATCTCCAAATGTGAATTCCTCTGATTCAGAGGAAGAGTGCCCTCAAGACCGTAAACGTCTGTGGCGTTCCCAATCTGTTCCTCCCTCTAAAAAAGGGAAAAACCCGGCACGCAAAATGAAAGCCCTTCCCCCGGGCAAAACCAATAGGGGCGTTAGAACCTCAGGGACCTGGATCAGAGGGATTTTTGCCCGGAACTCGATTGGGATTCAGGCAGTCCCTCTGATGGAGATCCTTTCAAACCTTATCAAAGAAGAAGTCTTGTCCCTCCTCTCAAAAGGAGCTATAGAACTTGTGTCACAGAACTCTCCTCCAGGTTTTCTGAGCAATCTCTTCCTGGTCTCAAAAAAGTCAGGAGGTTTTCGTTCTGTCATCAACTTGAGGGACCTCAACTTTTTTGTAGTATACCGCCACTTCAAAATGGAGGGCATCCATATGGTGAGAGACCACCTCCGTCTGAACGATTGGTTGGTTCGTTTGGACTTGAAGGACGCTTATTTAACTGTGCCGGTGGCCCCTCTCTGTCAGAAGTATCTTCAGTTCAGATGGGCAGACCACCTTTGGCAGTTCATCTGTCTCCCTTTCGGACTCAGCTCAGCCCCTTAGTGCTTTACAAAGCTTCTCAAACCGGTATTAGCCTGCCTTAGGGTTCAAGGATTTTGTCTAGTGGTATACTTGGAAAATATTCTTTTGATGGCACAAGACAAAGACCTGTTGCTCTCACAGCTTCAAGAAATGTCTTCTCTCCTCCCTGGGTTTTGTAATCATTGAGAAGTCGAGCCTTTCCCCTCTACAACTTGTAGAGTTTCTAGGATTCTCCATAGACGCTACCCTTGGTCATCTTCTCCTTCCACAAGAGAAGATAAATCATATCAAAGCAGAGATTCAATCAGTTTTAAAAGCCGCTTCCATCTCCATCCGCCAATTGGCGAGGATCATTGGACTCCTATCCTCTTCGATTCAGGCCATATTTCCAGTTCCCCTTCACTACAGCGCCATGCAGTGGTTGAAGATTCAATGTTTTCAAGAGTTCCATTCCTACCAACAACAGATATTTCTGACGAACGAAGTTCAATCGGAGATGTCTTGGTGGCTGCAACACATGGAGGCCTGGAATGGGAGAGCGATTTTCGGATCTTCCCCGGATTTCATTCTCTCTTCCGATGCAAGCCTTTTAGGCTGGGGTGCCTCTTGTGGTACATCCTCTACCAGCGGCTCTTGGACAGTGAAAGAATCCAACCTTCACATAAATTGCTTGGAATTATTAGCCGGCTCCTTTGCAGTTCGCAGTTTTTTGAAAAATATGACAGATTGTTGCAATATGTTATGTATGGACAATTTTTCGGCTGTCCATTATATCAACCGACTTCTCAAAAGTCAAGTGTAGACCGACACTATCTGACCCAAGCTCTCACCTGGAGTCCCTATCTTCTTTCCAGGCCCACTCCTAGGCTCACACCTGAACTGTCCTTACTCTGCTTCCCAAGAACAGGACTGGTAAGGTCACGTGATGATGCCGGGTTGTCATAACAATATTGCTAAACAACAATACGCCTGGTGCCATCAGAAAATATAGACTTGCTTAAACTGCTTGGTTGGCAGTAAATGTAAAAGTAATATTCTCGGTCAGCCAAGTAGTAAAAGCAACTATCTCCACAATCATGGCTAAGTCTACAATTAAAATGTCCTACCTCTGGCCCACCAGGCCCTGAATTGCGATATGGCTGATATGATTTCTCACACCTTGTGAAATCATGAAATTATGGATTTCTTGATCTTAAAGGCCAAAGAAATACTTTTTTATGCAATTTAAAAATAAATTTGTTGCTCAAAGCATATTATCAATTTATTAGTATAGATTATGGCCTAGATTACAAGTGGAGCGTTATTGATAGCACATGATGCACTATTCATATTGCGGCCCTGCACTAAGAATAGTGCACAATCTGCATAAGTCAATGGTAAAATAGTTTTACCAGAGAATGTTAGCATGGTATATTAAACACATATACATATTAAAATGTTATAAGTGTGTGTGTGTGGGGGGGGGGGGTATTATTAATCAAAGTGTTTTAATAGTGATTTAAAGGGATATGGTATATGACAAGGTGTTGGGACTGGGAGGCGCTCAAAGGTGTGTGTGTTCACACATACATAAACACACATATACAAATCCAAGTTTGTGTGTGTATATATGCACCTGTCTAATTTCGTTTTGATTCATATTGCACATTTTCTGTTAATCCAATAAACCTCATTTCACTACTGAAATATTACTGTGTCCTTCAGTTATTTGATTGATCAAAATGAACTTGCTGATCCAAACACCCAATTATTTATATATCATATATATATATATATATATATATATATATATATATATATATATATATATATATATATATATATATATATATATATATATATATATATATATATATATATATATATATAAAAAAGGTAAAATTTGTTTACGCTGTGTATTAATGCAAAAATTTAATTTGCTTTGTGTACAGTTCCTACTGATGTATTTCTGAGCAGCTTAGTCTGGTGATTCCACTATCATCAAAATGGAACAAACAAATATGGATAGTTCTAAGGGGTTCCAAACTTTAGCGCTTGTAGAAAGGGAGTAACATAAAGGGGAGAACAATTTAAAGGTGTAATACAACTGTACTGATTTACAGCAAAGTATAAAGAAAATACTTTTTTGTTGCTCACCTTTTTGCCTTAGAGTCTGTGAAGTATATGTAGTGTCTTTGCTCCTCCTCTGTGGAGTATGGTAGTATTTAAAAATCAAAGATGATTAGCATCTGCGTAGTGCCAGTAGACGAATTCCTTTTCAAGAAATATAATATCCCTTTTGGAAAGGGACAATAACACACTTCCCCTCTCAGGGGTATGGTAGATGCCTTTCTATCAAATAAATGAAGCAATTGCCAATGGTTGATGCAAATAAAATCTCCTTTATTTTAGCACAAAACAAACCGGTGTTCGTGCTGGTGAATTAAAAACTCTCCGGGTGGTGTCGAGTTAAAAATTTATGCAAAACTTTGGGGTATTTAACTTCCCAAACAGGCTATGATGGTTGTTGCTCTGATTTTGCACAAACAGTATAGAGGATTCCTTGGTGATCCTTGTTGATTTCTCTTTGTGTAAAGAGAAGAAGTTCCGTTTTTTTGAAAATGAAGAAAATATTGATTCCTGAAGGTTCCTGTGTAGATTTTAGAAGAGGTGAGGTATTTTTTTACCTCCACAGGTCTTTCCTGTCTTCGGATGGCGTTGGATACACTTGTGCTTGAAAAGTGATCTGGAGCGTTGCGGTCTCATTGGACCGGAAGTGACATCACAAGTGGGCGTGCCCTTACGCGTTTCGTGAAACTGTCTTCACTTCCTCAGAGGGTATGCCCACAGGTACTAATGCAGTATTATTTATAGTCCTTTTTTTGAAGATGTTAATTGCTGCATTGGTATTAATTACCACTAACTCTCTTAGGAATTGATATTGGGTTATTTTTTTATATTTTAAAAACTTTCCTGCTTTTGGAGCGATTGATACACTTTTCATTCTTTTTTGGGACAAAAAATTGAAAGAAAGAAGCTTAATACTGAAACTGCAGGTGCAGTCTTTATCTATGTGTTTGTTTTTCGAGTATATAACATATGATGACAGTGAGGCTTGAATAACGCTTCAAGTATGAAGATTTGGACTAAATATAAATATAAAAATAATAAATATAAAAAAGGAAGAGGATTCTTTAATTCTTACACTATGGATCCTTACACGTTTGAAGTGGGGAACTTTTCCTCACTGAGCTTTAAAGTACTTTCATAATTAGGTTTTGATTATTTTTGTTTACTTTTGTGTTAAGAACAAAAGACTATTATTTCTACTGTATATCTGATTTTCATCTGGTTAGAATGCAACCAGGAAAAAATAGTGTGTGAAAGGATTATTTTGTAGTGCTTATTGCTCCCACTTTACCTAAGTGTTTATGATTGTCAAATTCTTCAAATTTTTCAATTTTTTGAAACTTTAATTTTATTGTTTGTTTTTTAAGGTTACAGGATATTTATGTGATACTGTTTTATGAGTCACAAAAAAGCAGCAAGGTCTATATCTTTGTTGAGACCTCTTGGTTGTAGTGATCCCAGGTGATGAATCCAATAGCTCTCCCTTTTTCTTAATTCAAGTAGTCTCTCTTTGCCTTTTGTATCAGGTATTTGTTCAATAGCTTTGATGAAGAATTGATCGCTATTTTTATTATGAGACTGCTCAAAATGTTTCCCTATGCCATATACAGAGTCCGCTTCTTTTATGTTATTAATGTGTTCTAGAGTTCTAGTTACGCCTCTGACTCAATGCATACAGCAGTCACCAATAGCCTCACGGAAATTAAATATGATATATCCAAATTAGGAGGAAGAATATAAGGAGGTAATCACAGAGAATCTAGATGAGCTGTCACAGACTATCTCCTCCCAACAATCTCTCCTCTCTGAAATGCAAGAAAAAATGGAGGTCTTACAAAATAGAAGCAGACGGAAGAATATCAGGCTCAAAGGAGTACCCGAAGCTATTCTAAACAAAGCTCTACCTTCATACTTGCAACAGCTATTTAAACAGATAGTAGGAGAAGCTGGACAGTCTGACTTTAATCTTGAAAGAGCCCACAGGGCCCTAAAAGCAAAACCTAAGGGTGAAACACCCCCAAGAGATGTAATAGTAAAGATGCTTTCGTTTCCGGAGAAAGAAGCAATACTAGCAGCAGCCAGAAACAACCCCACTTTAAATTTCAGGGCACAGTGGTGCAATTTTACCAAGATTTGAGCCTCAAAACTCTACAGAGAAGAAGCAGCATGCAACCACTAACACAGCTATTGAGGAAACACCAAATCCAAAATAAATAGGGTTTTGCTTTTGCACTGTATATCCTTAAAGGGATGCTGAACCCAAAAATGTTCTTTCGTGATCGTGATTCAGATAGAGCATGCAATTTTAAGCAACTTTCTAATTGACTCCTATTTTCTTCAATCTCTTGGTATCTTTATTTGAAATGCAAGAATGTAAGTTTAGATGCCGGCCCATTTTTGGTGAATAACCTGGGTTATTCTTGCTGATTGGTGGATAAATTCATCCACCAATAAAAAAGTGGTGTTCAGAGGTCTGAACCAAAAAAGAAGCTTAGATGCCTTCTTTTTCAAATAAAGATAGCAAATGAACGAAGAAAAATTGATAACAGGAGTAAATTAGAAAGTTGCTTAAAATTGCATGCTCTATCTGAATCACAAAATAAAAAATTTGGGTTCAGTGTCCCTTTAAGGACAACAAAACCATCACTGTCAAGGAAGCTGAGGATATCCCGGAAATCTGTCACCTACTGGGACTGGAGACTCCACAGATACCTACAATGGCCACCACAGTACCAACCTCAGAACAACATGTCATACCAATATCATCTAAACTTCCCAAATGGAACACAGTAAATAGAAGACAAAAGAAAACAGCCCCAAGACTCCTGAGGGATGAAGTATCAGCTAAAGGTAAACTCTAGAGGTCCTACAATGCCTGAACAGAACAGAAGAGGTCACACTAAGTATCCTTTTACCAAGTTAAAATAAAGTTACAAATAGGTTGTCTTTATAGCCTTGAGACTATGACTAGACTTATATTGTGAAGAAACCTCGGATGTCTCCATTTAGACTGTTATTTTACCCTTGATACAGGTTGGGACAATATGTTCTCCAGGTTGCTAATGACCACTGGCACATATACTGTTCTTTTTCTTCCCCATATAAGTTAAATATAAGGAAATAGTAATATCCTCATAGAAGTTTTAAGCAGCATCACACCCTCCTAAAAAAGATACTGAAATATATTTCATGTGCATGCCCTCATTGGAGGGAACTTTATGGTTATTACATAAGCTATTTTTTTTTACAAATCTTATTTTTATTCTGTTTTATGGTTCAAACACTGTTAAGCAGTACACAATCTCTGTTTTTTTCTTTTAAAGAATAGGATGAGTTCTTCTCGAAAATATACCAATAGTCGATCTAGATTGACGCTCAAGTCAAAAAGGGTTTGTGAGCGGAGCCTGGCTGTGCAGGAGAATGGCCGTGTCTACCTAGAACTCCTGAGCCTAAAGCTTCTAAAGCCACAAATACGACTGGATCTTTACTGATCTGAGCCCAAAAACCAAGGGGACAATAACAGAAAATTGAGGCAGACCTCCATTATTAAAAAAGTGTCAGGGAGGGAGGAGCTAACTCTCGAGCTGGATGGTTGCATATCTCAGCAGCTCTAGCTCTACTACTTTTAAATGTCAAGTTTAGCGACCATCGAGCATCTAAGTTTTCAATAATATTGGTACACTAAAGGCTTAGGAGTCGTAGAAGCCTAATATCCAGGGAAACTACCTCTTGGGGTATACGCAGTACTATTGAGGACCCTTGTGCTTATAGTCCTCGGGGGAGACCATTTCTCAGCCCATATGGAGATCTGCCGGAGGAATCAGACCGACTTCACGACTTTAACAAATTGAATCCCCTACAGCAAGCTACCACTGACCATACCGGAGACATAGAGAACATATAATGGATCTGCTAGGAGTACAATCATGGACGTTCTCAATAAATGGGAAGCTGAAATGTCCCGGCTGATTAGCAGCCATTTTTGTGAATTTGAAAGCAGCCTGTCATCACTGATATCTGGAGGCCCTAACCTGAACCCTGAAAAGTTTACACCACCTCTAGCAATGCAGTGGAAGCCTATTGAAAAGAGGGAGCAAACAGTGGGGCAGCCATTTTGTGGACAGATTACGCCCATATACCTAGGCACCAAGGAGAGAACCTACTTCACTGTAGTTGAACACCCTACACCGAGTCCCACCAACGATCTGTTAGGAGGTTGTGAATATTCAAGTAAGGCACGGATAGTTGTTCCTGCAGCCCAACAAAGCGGGATATTGGTCTTTAAAGATAGTCCCCTGCCAATAACAGTAATTGAAGGGTCCGGAACAATGCTGCCTGTGAGTTCCACTCGGGGAGGTGCGGCCGACCTCCTGGAGTATAGTGAAGATATGGCTCGCACATTAGGCGATGTGGGGCACAGTCTCCGACAACATTTGGCAAGTAACGGAGCAGGAGACTTATACAGAGCTCTCAACTGGATCAGTAGACCATAAACCCCACAAGGAACTTAGAGATTAACCCCTTGACTGACTCACAAAAAGGTCAGAAAACTTCAGGAAAGCCCCACAATAGTTATCACAAACTAACACTAAGCAGCACTGGAGTGGGTTAGACTATTGCACCTAGTATGGTAGAATTAATATCCTACTTGCGGGAGGATTGACTATGCCTCTGTTAAATTTACTTAATATAAGCTACATTGCTATGCTGGCTAACAGGTCTCCAGACTCGGGAGGTGTGATAATTCTCTTACTGTGCTCACAAAATATATACACTAATTGTTATGAAGTTCATGGTACTAAGTTCTTTTTTTTGTTTAACGTATTTGCAAATGTTCCTATTTATATACAGATGTGCCCTACTAATATGCAAAATTCAGGGTAAACGTTAGAATTATATGTTCATGTCAGGAGCTTACCTTTAGACCCTCTCATACATTGCTATTAGGAAAATCTTTATGCCAGACACAGTTGTCTATAGTTCCCAATGGTTCCTAATTAGATAATATCACATCTCAAAGCTGTTTTGAGTTATTTCTCTAAATTTCTTACAATACAGAATGTGGATTATAACATATTTATCAAGTGATAAAAGTTGGATTCTAGTTTCCACCACTAGAGGGGTATCAAGGACTAGTAGAAGTCAAATTTAGACAGCAACCTTATATAGCTATATGTGTAGATCAGTATTGCCATATTTACCTTCAATAGCTCATAACATACTGAGATTCTAGAAGGGGCCAGTGTTATCCTTTATATTACACTTTGTATCTCATAATAAACGTATGGTCATGAAAATTACATAGCTCTTTTTAGTATGCTAGCTGAGTACAACTTATATTGGAACTACTTAATTGACACGCTGAAGGTGTATTAGATTCACGGGTACCTAAGCAACCACAGTCTATTTAAGCCCCATATGTATTCCTATGAACCAACAATTACTCTCTCAAATAACCGGAATAGTACCCTTGCTGGAATACTAGATATTAGGAGAATTTTATCAACATAGACATTGTTAATATTGTTAATACCGTAACACTGCATCTGCTCTGCCAGATTTCTAGGTTTATTATGTACCCATATGTTGGACTCTATTTTAATAACTCAACCTCCACAACATTTACATTTGATCATTCTCCTCCCTCCCTCTCCTCCCCCCCCCCTTTACTCCATTGAGCTCACGTCGTGAGCATAGGAAAATAAATCCTATAGCAATCCCATCCTTTATTACATATAATATTGTTATATATATTGTTGTTCTTATATATAAAATTTCACATGACAAAGTGTTCTCTACCTGATTCTCTTTGCCTTCTATACTGTTGTATTCTCTGTTTATGACAATATGAGGTCCAAGAGTGGCCTTATAGTTTTTCTTAATAGATGGCATATAGTTTGAGGGGTATATACTGTACATATTCAACTTGCTGATGTCTGGTCTTCATACTATGTGATAGTTGTATCCATAACAATTGTTTTTATGTTTGTATCTGTTCCTATGTAACATACACGGACATATATGTTTTGTATATACTTATTGAATCTCAATAAAAAATGTA
The DNA here is from genome assembly GCF_027579735.1 of Bombina bombina. Taxonomy (NCBI): domain Eukaryota; kingdom Metazoa; phylum Chordata; class Amphibia; order Anura; family Bombinatoridae; genus Bombina; species Bombina bombina. Next base: position 460,969,781 of record NC_069502.1, on the reverse strand, counting down.
AAAAAAAATAAATCAGAACGACACCATCGACACCGGTAGCAGGACACAACCCACCTGAAGTAAGAGATTGTGGAGCCGGACACACGCATCAGTGTTGCGCAGCATACCCCTGAGACTGGTGCTTAGGACAACTCCGGAATCAGAGGACCTGCTTCACGGAGGTAGATAATCATACGGCAACACATCTGACCGCCGGATCCAACAACAATAACTCACTGGCATCGTCAGCTTCTGTTAGGCCCAACTCACCCGACGTCAGAGTTTGGTAAGTGCCCGCAACGCCACTTACCTTAAATAAAAAGGGGGCCCAATTTTACGCACAGACACTGCAAGCGGAAATTATTAGATTGAAGGCCTGTGTGACGCACATAAAATATAGAGAGCAGAGATCAGCCCTCGACTATAAAAGGACCAGCTGAGTCAATAGGTGGGAGACTGAAATAGTACAAAAGGCCCTGGTCAGGGTAAATAAGGCACAAGGGACACTTCTCTCTTTTCTATTATACTGATTGTGGGAACAACACTTGAGCCTAATACTCCCCTGCATACTGACGATCTACAAGTGACAAGGTGAAAATTTGAAAAATCGTACAGCAACTTATATGTCAAGTTCTTGACTGAATAGTGGACCAAGAGACAATAATACTTAATAATAAATAATATTACTGGACACTAGAGAACAGGCAGGAATGGTACAAAAGAAGCCAAATGCCCCAGAAAAAGGGAACAAGACAAGAAATAGGAGTTATTATATTAAGGGTGCTGAAACACAAACAAGTGACGAAAGCCACACACAACCTCAACACAAAGATGATGAACCTACACAAGCTGTCTTGTCCACCTTTGTCCCACCACAATACGCCACGAAAGAAGACCTAAAAACCCTCTCATTAAAGGAGGACATTTAAGAGATCGTTTCAGAAATTAAAAATCTATTCAGTGAATTGTGCCGAGATGTCACGACTTATCACAAAGAGTCACAAGTATTAAGCAATCCCAAAGCACACTACAGGGGCAGCTGAAAGAATCTACATCCCAGACACAACAGAATACAAATATGGTCCAGAGTCTTCTGGACCGTATAGAAGATTTGGATAACCGCAGTCGGCGGAATAACTTAAGAATTAGGGGCATCCCTGAATCAGTTAACCCGAATGCCTTACAGGGTTATTTGCAGGAACTCTTCAGGATTATCAAAGGAACACCAATGGCGCCTGAGGTCACTATAGAAAGAGCCCATAGGGCCCTGTGCCCTAAACCATTGCCAAAAGCACCCCCTAGAGATGTTATCCTTAGATTATTAAATTATAATGATAAAGAGGAGATACTCCGGAATAGCAGGAGTAAACACCCTATACAACATGCAGGTTTTTCACTTTAAATCTTCTCAGACCTTATCCTAGCGACCCTACAGAAACGCTGAGATCTCCGTTTTCTCACCTCCACCCTGCAGGATAACAAGATGCCATACCGGTGGGGGTTCCCCATATGCTTGGTAGCTTCCAACGGTGACAAAACTGCTCTGTACAGGTCATTAACAGATCTAGAAACATTCTGCACTACACTGGGCATAACACATCCAAGCCCAGACAACATGCCATCCTCATCTCTTAACGCAGAGGAGAACCATCGCCAAACCTGACCTGCAGTGTGAGATGAAGAACCTGTCACTCTATATTCACCCTTATAGTGGGGTGTCATAGCTAGAACTATACTTCAAGGACCACTGAAAATCTGCTTTATACAGGTCTGTAATCTTCATGTTTTCCTCAATAGAATAATTACATAATTTCTATTTGTATGCGACTGAGAGCTGAAGTTGCACAGAGAGGAACTCATTTTTCCCTTTCCCTTTTAGGGGAGCATATACCCCCTCGGTTTCTATGTTGAATTGTATTGTTATTGTTGATAACCTCCGATTATGATCTAGCAAAAAGTTATACAGGATACGTAAACTCTGCATTAGAAACCAGCTAATTTCATAGTCACCAACTTCTCTTTACTCTTTTCTCTTCTTCCCGCTCTTTTCTGCCCTTACCCTCGTTCCCCTCTTTGTTTTCATTTTTTTTTCTCTCTCCCTCTACCCTTCCTCCCCACGCTGCATAATGATACCCCAGCAGCACAAACTGAGAATTCACCCCCTTAAATTCATCACGGTTAATGTTAAAGGGACAGTCAATACAAAAAATAGTTTTAACATATCTATAAAGTTGCCCTAGCTCGTTTTTTCCAAATACATGCCAGTTTTTAACGATAATCCGTTTTCAAGTTAAATCACTTACTTTTCCCCCGGATGTCATTTTAAAATGTCAGTGTAGCTCCGCCCCTTTTTCATCAACCGTGACATCATTAAAATCCTGTGTTCCCTGTAATTGTTCTAAGTTACTTGTAACCGTTTTTAGCGCATGTGCAATGCACCTATTGTACTTGGGCCACTTTTTCACCCAGGAACAAAAACAGCCTGTGTATGTGTGATGCAGGGGAAGTCACTCCCCCCATTCCAGAAAGAAACGGAGAGTCTTGCAGTCTGAAGAGTTAGCTGCTCCAAGTGTTTGCCCTGTGTATGCTGCAGCCAAATAAAGTTAGGATTGTTACCTGTTATAGTACAGCCTGATGTTGAGACCTGAGGAATTAAACATCTGATGACTTTTTCTTAATTACTTTTAGAATTTGCCCTTTCTCATATGTAGGGCTTTATTCTACAGCCTCAAGATTGAACATTGTCTGCTTTCTGTCCATCTACATGTTGCAGTTTGTTCAATTACTTTTATATATAAATTAGTTTTTAATGATGTCACATTTATACACTCTATGTCACTCATACACACAGGATGTACACTCCTGCAGTTCGGTGCTTTTTGTACAATAGGCGCATTACGCAAAAAACGGTTACGAGTAACTTAGAACAATTACAGGGAACACAGGATTTTAATGATGTCACGGATGACGAAAAAGGGGCAGAGCTACACAGACATTTTAAAACGGCAGCCGGGGGAAAAGTAAGTGATTTAACTTGAAAACGGATTATTGTTAAAAAATGGCATATATTTGGAAAAAACAGGCTAGGGCAACTTTATAGATATATGTTAAAACTATTTTTGTGTTGACTGTCCCTTTAAAGGTAGAGCTTTCCAAACTTTTCATGTTGGTGACACACTTTTTAGACCTACATCATTTTGCGACATAGTAATTCAGTTGTACAGGCAAACAGGAGGTTAAACTAACTTAAGAGATACGGACACAAACATAATTTAAATAATAACGAAATGTATTTACAAGTAACAGTATGTATGTGCAAGAATTAAAAAAAAGTTTAAAAAAACCAATAGCTACTTACTATTTTAATGGAATGAACATAGTTTCTGAATATTTTGTGGACTATTAGCTAAAGACACTGGCATTTCATCATCAAGCATTTTTAAGCTTCCACTTCCTATCCATATATCAAGAGCAGGAGCAGCAATGCACTACTGGGAGCTAGCTGCAAAAAAAACCCCAACACTTTGACTTCTGACTTAAGCTCAGCATTTAAGCTGCTGCCCTCAGAGCTCTGCGAGTCTGACTGACTACTGCCCGCGCTGCAAACACACTTCTGTCCCACTCACTGACTACATGTGCAGTCACTAGCCGATTGAGGAGTCTACACGTGCAGTTAGGAGCCAATGTGCCGCCAATGGGAATAGTTTCAGTTCCTGCTAAGCTACGCCAATAGGTTAAGATGATCTGTGACCCACTAGGTATCAATCACGTGCCAACCACATGATATGCATAGCAGTCAGGCAGAAAGTCGGAAACCAAAAAAAAAAATGTAAAAATAATTTTAAATTCCCAAAAATTTGTGCTGAAAAAGGGACACACCTACACACTGCTGCCGACACACTAACGTGTCACGACACACAGTTTGGAAAGCACTGCTTTAAGGGCTTAAACAACCCAGGGAATAGGTCTATAGTTTCCCGGTATTTACATAAACTACAAGGGGATGTAATCTTCATCCAAGAGTCGCATTTTGCAAACCATAAAGAGCCTAAGTGGCATAATCACAGATACCCCACAGCCTTTTTATCATCCAGCCCCCGTAAACAAAATGGAGTGGGCATTCTCATACATCATCGAACACCCTTTAAGCTACAAGGGATTGAGAGGGATAGAGAAGCAAGATTCCTTATAGTAATGGGTCTTATACATGGAAGAAAAATAACATTAGTAAATGTATATGCCCCTAACGTAGCACAGCACACCTTCTTCAGGACGCTTTTGAGTAAACTACTTGAACACACCAAAGGAGTTTTGCTCCTGGGAGGGGATTTCAATGCACCAATAAACCCAAAACAGGACACTTCTAATGGACTCTCAAGTGTTTCACATCATATACTGAAACACGTAAACACGATACTTAAATTACTTGCTACATGACATCTGGCGTACAATGCACCCCATGGACGCTGAATACACCTATTACTCTAGTCCACACAAGAAGTACTCCCGTATAGATTACTTCTTTACGGACTCCCAGGAAATTGCATATGTTACACGCAGTGATATCTCATCCATCACGTGGTCAGACCACGCACCGGTCACATTTGAGATGATGTGGCCTGACAAGCCCGCAACCCCTTACATATGGCGGCTAGAAGACACCCTTCTGGACAACCCATTGATTAAGGAGGACTTATCCTCCATTATGACAGAATACTTTGTACTAAATATGACAGAGGACTTACCCTTACCTACCATTTGGGAGACACACAAAGGTGTCATCAGAGGCCGCTTCATTAAACATAAAGCCAGACTCCTGCGGCAGAACAGGGAAAAATATAATCACATGCTAGGTAATATCATGACACTAGAGGAACAAGATAAAAAAAAAATCCCCTACATACTGACATTGAGGCCAAGCTTAACCAGGCTGGATTAGATTTTAAGCAACTTCTACAGGATGAAAACCAGCAAAAAGTGTTATGGCTTAAACAAAAATACTATGGGGGGGGGGGACAAAACTGGGAAACTACTGGCTAGTATAACATAGGCAAAACCCATAAAGACATCCCTGGTATTGCGGAAACCTTAAATCCTCACTAATAACCCCATCTCCTGATAAGGCCTCACAGCAACACTTGGCACAGGAGTACCTAAATAATACACAGTTGCAGATGTTAGAAAAAGATGCAATAGACTTCCTTGAATCAACCTTGATGCAGGAAGAAATACAAGTTGCACTAAAAGATCTCCCCAGACGGACTAGGGGCTAAATACTATAAAACCTTTTTACCAATTTTGATACCGCATCTACAAAACCTATTCAATGCATTACCTGACTTAGAAATATTACCTTCAACCATGTTGACAGCGTATATAACTGTAATACCAAAACCAGGGAAACCAACAGACAGGCCACAAAGTTACAGACCAATATCGTTACTAAACACAGATGTTAAAATACTGGCGAAGACCCTAGCAAACAGGATTAATACATTTTTACCTGGCCTTATTTCAACGGACCAAGTGGGGTTTGTCCCTGGGAGGGAGACGAGGGATAATACCCTCAAAGTATTGCAGTTGATTACATATTCCAAGCAGAACAAGGTGCCGCTCGCTCTGTTGTCAACAGATGCTGAAAAGGCGTTTGACAGGGTGAGCTGGCAGTTCCTTAGGAGCACATTGGAAAAAATTAAATTTTGGGAAAGATTAATTAAGACAATCTTCAGCCTATATTCCACTCCAAATGCACAAATTAAGGTAAATAATGTTCTTTCAGATACACTAATCATCTCTAACGGGACCAAACAAGGGTGTCCACTGTCACCTCTGTTGTTTTCTATCTCAATTGAGGCACTAGCAAGCAACATCAGAGCTAACCAACTTATCAAGGGGATTCCATTGGGAAGCAGGGAAAATAAAATAGCAATGTACGCAGATGATCTGCTGTGTACACTAACAGACGTAGAAATATCTATCCCAGCCCTAATACAGGAAATCTCCAAGTATGGGGAAGTCTCCCACTTTCATCTCAATGACACGAAATCTGAGGTTCTGGGTATTACATTGTCACCCGCCACTATGGCATGGCTAAAAGACCACAGTCCGTTTGTATTAAACACTAAATTCCTAAATTATCTATTTATCAACCTAACATCCTCTATATCGGACATGTTTGAGGCAAACTACGCAGCCCTTAGAAACGTGACTGCAGCGGATCTTTTGTCCTGGAGACATAAAACAATTTCTTGGTTGGGAAGAATCGGTGTGGTCAAAATGAATGTCCTCCCGAGGCTGCTATATCCGTTTCAAACTATTCACATTTCTCTTCTCCACATGTTTCTCCCCTCGCTACAAAACCTGATAGAGGAGTATATATAGCAGGGAGTAAAACCTAGGGTTAACAGGAAAACAATGTGCCTCCCGAGGGACATGGGAGGCTTGAGCCTCCCTAACCTTGGTCTGTATAGGAAAGCGGTTCTGCTTCAGTGAGTAGTGGAGTGGTGTCAGGGAAGACCCCAAAAAGATTGGATAGGGTGGACAAAGATATTTTACAAGTAAGTGACCTTTCCTTCCTTCTTATGGATGAACAAAAAACATACACCATCTGACATAGCACACTTCCCCTTCCTGGAGGAACTTTTTAACGAATGGTACAATTTGATTTGAACTGACCCACATATATCAACCTTTTGTCCCCGGTGTATGGAAACCCTGAGCTTACGTTACAGACCAAAACAACCCCGGACCAGACTAAATTCCTTAATAACTGTATTGGTTGTTTCACAACATGTGGGAGAATAAAGACATGAGAGGAGATTCTGACAGACTATCCTGATTATCCAACCGCATGGTTTGTTTATTTACAAATAGGCCATTATATCACTACACTTAAGTACAAAAAACAACTTATGAGAGACCCCACACCATTTGAAATGTTATGCACAAAACTCACTGCCTCTAGACACCTGATCTCTATCATATATACACTTCTCCTCCTACCCAGAGATAGTGCCCTTCCAACCTACACCAGAATGTGGCATAAAGAGTTAGGGACAGAATTCACAAGGGAGGAATGGCAACGGATATTCCCAGCTGTTAATACCCTATCAGTATCAGCGTGCACACAAGAGTCCCATTACAAACTATTGATATCTTACACCATCCAGGCTTAAGACAATTTATCCTAAAGTATCATATAGGTGCTGGAGAGGATGTGGAAAAACAGGTACTATACTTCACATCTGGTGGGACTGCCCCTTACTAAAGGGATTTTGGACCTCGGTGTGGGGGGAAATTCAGGGAATACTGGAGATGGATATTCCAAAAAATCTGGAGACCTTGCTCTTCCATTTCCCAAACAAAATTCAAAACCCGTTTAAAATGGCCCTTTTAATGTTGATGCTGATGGGCGCTAAAAATCCGATTCATTTCGTTGGAAGACGGCACAAATCCCCACACTGTCAGAATGGAAACAGGATGTACAAAATATTTTACTTCTTGAAAAATACCATTATGTCAGGACGTCTAAACTAGATGTATATGAGATGATGCTCCAGATGTGGAAAGGGGGTCACTCAGTGGTCTAAATTATAGGTCTCTAAAAGTAGGACTTACTGTCACAAGGGAGAGAGGGGTGACGGGCCCTGTTGCGGGCCGCCCCCCTCCGTCTCCCCGTTCCCCCATATTCCCTCAGTCCCCAACCCCCCTTGTTTTCCCTCTTTCCCCATTCGTCTCCCCCTCTTTTCAAAACCCGCTTAAAAAGGCCCTTCTAATGTTGATGCTGACGGGCGCTAAAAACCTGATTCCACATCGTTGGAAGACGGCACAAAATATTTTACTTCTTGAAAAATACCATTATGTCAGGAAGTCTAAACTAGATGTATATGAGATGATGCTCCAGATGTGGAAATGGGGTCACTCAGAGGTCTAAATTATAGGTCTCTAAAAGTAGAACTTACTGTCACAAGGGAGAGAGGGGTGACGGGCCCTGTCGAGGGCCGCCCCCCTCCGCCTCCCTGTTTCCCCATATTCCCTCAGTCCCTAACCCCCCCTTTTTTTCCCCTATTTTCCCCCTTCGTCTCCCCCCTCTTTTCTTCCTCTTTTCGACTATGTTTCAAAAGGTACCAATTGACTATGTAAATATGTATGTCAGAGTTAACTAATATTCCACAGCTGAGCACCATGGGTTATATAAAATACTATTATTAAGATATGTTTTGAGATCTTTGAATGCAAAACTGTTGTTCATCACCACATTGTACAAAATCTTGATGAGTATGGACTACGACAGGAAAAATGGAAAGAGTAATAATCTGTTTACATGCATTGATGTTGGATGTGGGCTATTATTTGTGAGACATAGACAGCAGGTCTGGTCCGCATTCAGGGACTTAAACTAAGTTAATGTCCAGCATCTGAATATATATTTTATTGTACTTTCTACTAAGATGTACTTTGTAAAACTGTACACAAGTCTGAAATGCATGTATGCTATTATTTCTTGTATGAATATATTTCAATAAAGCTCTTTAAAAAAAGAAAAAGGGCTTGTGATCTTAGCTTCCCCGCCCTATTTTTAGTCCATATGACATGACACTACAAATTAACTTAATCTCACATAATGTGAGAGGGTTAAATTCCATTGTCAAATGAAAAGTAGCTATGTCACCACAATGCTAATATTCTTTTTCTCCAAGAGACCCACCTTTATTAATGACCAAATCCCGAAATACTGGGCCAAATACTTTACTCAACACTACCATGCCACAACTACAAGTAAAAAAAGAGGAGTGTCAATTCTGATTCACTCATCCCTACGATTTGAGCATGAATCTACAATAGAAGATGAATAGGGAAGGTTTTTGATAGTTAAAGGAAAATTGATAATACAGATATCACATTGTGTAATGTATAAGCTCCTAATGAGAAACAGGAGATATTCTTCAGACAAATCTACCTCTTAACGCAATGGTCCCAGAGTAAAATCATCCTAGCAGGTGATTTTAATATTCAAATGTCCCCTATAACACCTACTCCACAGAAACCCCTCTGACACAAACAACATTGCCACACGGCAAATTCTATATGGTGACACTACCAACACTTTCTATTCCGCTGCTCATAAAATATATACCAGGATAGCATATATATATATATATATATATATATATATATATATATATATATATATATATATATATATATATATATATATATATATATATATATATATATATATATATATATATATTTCCATCTTAATACGAGGAGAGTCCACGGCTTTATTCATTACTTGTGGGAAATACAGAACCTGGCCACCAGGAGGAGGCAAAGACACCTCAGCCAAAGGCTTAAATACCTCCCCCACTCCCCTCATCCCCAAGTTATTCTTTGCTTTTTGTCACAGAAGGATGGCAGAGAAGTGTCAGAAGATTCAGAGTAGTCTCTTATGGAGGGTAGTACTCTTCGGAATGGGACTGGAGTTTTAAGTAGTCTTGACAGCCTCTCAGTGAGAGCTTTGACAAATGTTATGGTCTGGAGATGCAGGGAGAGTCTTTCAGCTAAACCATCCAGACACGTATTAACAGCTCCTCAAGCAATCAGTGTGGACGAGTTTCACTGCCTGCTTTCTATCACTCACGTCCATGTCAGGAGCGATGCTACAACACTGTCAAACTTGAGAGGCCGTGTTCCTGTTCCACGGCGTAGATTCTGGCAAGATCATTTAATTTTTTATCCCTGTAATGATAACGCAAGAAGACAGGGTCACAGTGCGACTCCTTTTATCTGTATAGAATGAAGGTTTAATATCTCCGTAAGGTGGTGATTAATGAAAAGGGGGGATGTATACATGATTGTTTTATTGTGTTTTTTGCTGCGATATGTGTGAGATGTGGCTCTGGCAATGTATGAACAGTCAGGTTCTTCTGTTATTTTGATTACTGCGCCTGTTCAGTTGGCGTGATTATTCTCGGCTGCAGGGGCGGTACTACATGGCACTCCATGTGACCGGGTGTGGGATCATTCTCTTCCTTTTCTTGACCGTCGGTCACAGGAGATGAAAGCGGTTTCTCTGTGGGCCTTGGTCATTGAAGGTGGTGAGTGCCCGGCAATTGGGAGTATAAGGTGCCATTTATTTTTTTCTGTATTATTTATAAAGGCACAAGCTATGGAGGACTCTGATGCGTTAGAGGGTACTCCCTCTTTGCCTAAATCTAATGCCTGTGTTTATTTTGAGGAGGCTACGGTATAGCCGCCTGCTCAACTATGTTCCACAAGACTTGATAAAATAGTGATATCTAAAAAGAACAAGATGTTTAGTACCACTGAGCTGTCCACCACTGAGGGGTCTCCGTCCCATGAGGTGCGTTACCTACAATCATCTCCGTTTACACATGCAGCTCCCCAGTGAATGACTAATCTTCCTGCGGGAGGGGCCCTGTGGCCGCCAGATTTTGCAGATCAGCTGCAAACGGCGGTGTCTGCGGCCTTCAGTGCTTTACCTCACACTGCTAAGCGCAAGCGAAAGGTTAAACATTGCTATCCTTCCCAGGGGTCATCTACTCCATTGGATGTATCTAAAACTAGATTATCCGCTGAGGCAGAGGACTCCAATACTTCGGAGGACTCTTTCTCTGGGTTGGAATCTGCAGCCTCTAAACCTCCGGCTGCGGAGGAACCAGACTTTAGGTTTAGGATGGAGCACTTCCGCTTTTTATTAAAAGAGGTGTTGGCTACTCTAGAGGTTCTGGAACTGATGTTATCAGAGGAACCTTCTATTCCTAAGCTTGATAAAGTTTATGAGGACAGAGTGGTGCCTCAGACTTTCCCGGTTCCCGTAAAGATGGCGAATATTATAAAGAATGAATGGGAGAGACTTGGTTCATCTTTCTCCCCTTCTTCGTGCAAGAAATTGTTCCCGGTTCCTGATTCTCAGCTAGAATTGTGGGGATCTGTCACTGAGGTGGATGGAACTGTCTCCACGCTTGCTAAGCGCACCACTATCCCGCTTGAGGATAGTTCATCATTTAAGGAACCCATGGATAAGAAATTAGAGACCCTGCTAAGAAAATATAAAGTTCTCAGGTATATATTACATATCTCCGAAATGACACAACAGAATAAGAAATTAATGAGACAACATAACATCCTCCCGCTTCATTCACAAATGTTACCACTGAGACTTGTATTGCCAATAGATTATCATAGCACTATAGACAAATGGGCCAACAAGGGACTTTATAGAGTAGCAGATATGGTACATAGTAATAAAATCTTGAAATTCACTCAGATACAAGAGAGGATAGCACCGATAAAATTACACTGGTATCTCTATCTTCAGCTTTCATCAGCTATACATAAACACCTACATAGGATCCCAAACCAACCTAAAACAATACTAGAGACACTGCTAAAATCGAACAACAGATCGAAACACTTGATTTCCCGACTCTATATTGTGATACAGACCTCTAATATAACCACTAAAACACAACTCATGCTTACCTGGGAAAGAATTTTCGACATAACACTAGAAAAATCGCAGTGGGAAAAACTATTTAGCTCAATTAGTAAAGGACTGTTGAGTGCAGATCAACGTGAAAATGCCATAAAAACAGAATTTTGCTGGTATCTTACCCCAGTGAGGACGTCACACATGTCAGCAGGAAATTCTAGATTATGTTATAGAGGTTGTGGAGAAATAGGCACATATATACATATGTGGTGGGATTGTAATAAAGTTAAAGAAATATGGATTAAGTTATACGATTTAGTCAACTATTGGAGGAAGAGATACTCATCGCGGCCTACTCCACATACCTGTTAGGCATTTAGCAAGAACATAAATACGTTTATAGGAATTTTATGTTCGGTAACCAGAATGTGCATAGCTAAATATTGGAAAACAGGAAATCTGTCCTGGGTAGAAGTACAAAATAAAATAAAGCTGACATATGAATCAGCATCCTGGGTATTAGACAAAAGAGAATCATTTCATAAAATATGGTTGTATTGGTTCCTAAATAACAACAAGATTACATAATAGGCCAAGTCGTGAGGGTATAGAGATAGTAACATGTATCGGAGGGGGGATTAGACACTCTTAGCACCACAGAAGTATACAAGAAATAGAGATTAAACTCTACAAGGAGATAAAACAAAGCAAGTACAACTCAAGCAACAAGTGTTTTAGTTTCGTTTGTTTTTTTATTTGATTTTTTTCTCCGTTCTTTTTCTTATTGGTTATTATATTGTATTGTATACATTACCAGTTATAATATCATTGTTTCACGACTGCATTATAATAGACAATCTTTCTATTATATGCAAAACTTATGTAAATGACGGTAAAGAATAAAGGAGATATGAGAAATAGGATTATGATAAAGACCGTCACAAAGATCTCCACAGACTGATATTAAGTGTTTGATAAAAAAAATATACAATATATTGTATTGAGCAGAAGGTCAAATTGTTATTGTTTATTTTAAAAATGTGTTAACATTTGTTATATTGAATTTTTTAAATTTGAATAAAAAAACATTTAAACATAAAAACTTACATAGAAGCTCCCAATTAAGCACTGCTGATGTGGTTAGGCTGGGACACCCAATGAAAGGGACTGTGAGCAGACCCTCTCCCTTACCCCCCTCTTCCCTGCATATAAAAAGACCCATTATACAAAGTGAAGCAATCTGAAGTCTGTATACATCAGTATACATCTAAAACGTTGGGGCTTGGTTAGGAGTCTGAAAATCAGCATAATGTTATTTAAAAATAAGCAAAACTATACATTTTTACAAAAACACTCACAGATGGGCTATATACATGGATCATCTACAAAACATTTATGCAAAGAAAAATCTAGTGTACAATGTCCCTTTAAAGGGACATAAAACCCAATTTTTTTCTTCCATGATTCAGAAAGAGCACACAATTTAGACCAACTTTTCAATTTACTTCTGTTATTATTTTTTTTTAATTTTCTTGTTATCCTTTGTTGAAAATCAAGGATGTAAGCTTAGAAGTATGCACGCGTCTGTAGCACTATATGGCAGCAGTTTTGCAACAATGTTATACATTATCAGGAGCACTAGATGGCAGCACTATTTCCTGTCTTGTAGTGCTTCAGGCACATGCACGCTACCTACCTAGGTATCTCTTCAACAAAGAATATCATGAGAACGAAACAAATTTGATCAAATACGGAAAAAAAATAATGAAATAAATATTTTGGGTTTAATATGCCTTTAACTACCTTTCTAGCTAAGATTAGTTTCACAAAACCACTTCTCAAATAGAAGGCCTTAGCCTGGGGTTGACATTTTGAAATATTTATAGCTTCTTTCAGAACTGTCTGTGGTGTTCCCAGAACAGCAACTATGGCAAAACACTCTCTTTTGGTTCTCAATCAAGGGAGTCATACTGTAGCTCAATATGCTATAGAATTTAGCTTCAAAGACTGACTTGAGTAAAGGAGTGCGCAAAGAAGCTTTTTGTAAAGTGCTCTGAAACCCATTAAGGATGTCAAACTTCAAGGACATTCCAGATAGTTTGGGATTGTTTGACAAACACTATAGACATTTAATTAAAAATGTCTCTAAAATTTCAGCTCCTTTGACAGCTCTTACAAAAAAACATAATTTATGTAAGAACTTACCTGATAAATTCATTTCTTTCATAGTGGCAAGAGTCCATGAGCTAGTGACGTATGGGATATACATTCCTACCTGGAGGGGGCAAAGTTTCCCAAACCTCAAAATGCCTATAAATACACCTCCCACCTCACTCATACTTCAGTTTAACGTATAGCCAAGAAGTGAGGTGTATAAAAAAGCAGTAAAAAGCATACAAAAAGAGGAACTGGAAAAAAGAATGTGCTTTATACAAAAAAAATCATAACCACAAAAAATAGGGTGGGTCTCATGGACTCCTGCAACTATGAAAGAAATGAAATTATCAGGTAAGTTCTTACATAAATTATGTTTTCTTTCATGTAAGTGGCAAGAGACCATGAGCTAGTGACATATGGGATATAATACCCACAAGTCACTAGAGAGGGAGGGAAAAAAATAAAAACAGCTATTTCCGCTGAGAAATTAAATCCCAAAAAATAATTATGTTTTCTTACAAATTTCAAAAAACTCAAATCAAAGGCATTCGAATCAAGCTGAAACAACTGCCTGAAAAAAACTTTCCACCAAAGACTGCTTCCGAAGAAGGAAACACATAAAAAGGTAAAGTTAGAAAAAGCATGCAAAGAAGACCAAGTTGCTGCTTTGCAAATTTGATCAACTGAAGCTTCATTCTTGAGAACCCAAGAAGTGGCAATTGATCTAGTAGAATGAGCTGTAATTCTCTAAGATTTGTGAATTAAAAATCTCAACCAAAAAAACAGAGAAATAACAGAGGCTTTCTGACCTTTCCTGGAGTCAGACAAATTACAAATAGAGTTTCTGAAAACTTAAATAGCCTCAACATAATATTTCAATGCTCTTACCGCATCAAAGAAGTTTGTAAAGACCCTTCAAGAGTATTCTTAAAATAAGGACACAAAAAAAGAACAACAATTACCTTATTGATGTTATTAGAATTCACACCTTTGGGCAAAAATTAAAAAGAAGTCCGCAAAACAGCTTTATCTTGATGGAAAATGAGATAAAGAGACTCACAAGAGTGAGCAGACAATACAGAAACTCTTCAAGCAGAAGAGATAGCCAAAAGAAATAACACTTTGCAAGAAAGTAATTTAATGTCCGGAAAATGCATAGACTCAAAAGGAGTCGTCTGTCAAATTTTCAAAACCAAAATTGAGACTCCAAGGAGGAGAAATAGATTTAAAAACAGGTTTAATATGAATCAAAAAACAGTGAATATCAGGAAGTTTAGCAATCTTTCTATAAAATTAGACAGAAAGAGCAGAAATTTGTCCTTTCAAAGAATTTGCAGACAAAACATTTTTCCAAACCATCCTGAAGAAACTGTAAAATCCTAGGGATTCTAAAAGAATGCCAAGAATAATTATAAGTAGAACATCATAAAATATAGGTTTTCCAAACCTGAAAATAAATTCTCCTAGAAACAGACTTACGAGCCTGTATCATAGTGCTAACAACTGAGTCAGAGAAACCTCTATGACTAAACACTTAAGCGTTCAATTTCCATGCCTTCAAAATTAGAGATTTGAGATCCTGATGGGAAAAAAAACAGACCCTACAACAGAAGGTCTGACCTTAAAGGAAGTAACCAAGGCTGGCAACTGGACATCCTGACAAGGTCCGCATACCAAAACCTGAGAGACCAGGCTGGTGCTATCAGAAACACATAAGATTCCATTATGATCTTGGAGATCATCCTTTGAAAAAGAACCAGAGGCGGAAAAAAGTAAGCAGGTTGGTGAAAACTAAGAAATTGCTAGAGCATCCACCATTTCCGCCTGAGTATCCTTGGACATGAAAAGCTTCTTGTTTAGACGAGAGACGATAAGATCTATTTCTGGAAGACCCCACATCTGAACAAGATGAAAAGAAACACATCTTGATGGAGAGCACTCCCTCAGATATAAAGTCTGACGGCTGTGATAATCCCCTTCCCTATTGCCTATATCTGAGATATGAATTGCAGAAATTTAGACAAGAGTTGGATTCTGTCCAAGAAAGTATCAGAGATACTTCCTCCATAACTGAAGGACTGCGAGTCCCTCCTTGATGATTGACAAATGCCACTGTTGTAATATTGTCTGTTTAAAAAAACAAATGTAAAAGTTGTCTCTTCAATAGAGGCCACGCCTTAAGAGCCCTGAAAATAGCATGAAGTTCTAAAATATTGATTGGTAACCCCGCATCCTGAGGTTTCCAAACCCCAAGTGCTGTCAGAGACTCTTAGACAGCTCCCCCACATGAAAAACTTGCATCTGTTGAAAATACAGTCCAGGTAGGACGAACAAATGAGGCCCCCCGAACAATAAGGTGATAGTCCAACCACTAAATCAGAGAGAATAAAGTGTTGTGATTTAAGTATACCAGTTGTGATAACTGAAAATAATCACTGCACCTATGGTGCAACATGCAAAGCTATAGAGGCCCCAAACACAAACAGCAAAGAGGATTGATTGTACCTGATGCTACAGTCATGAGACCAAAAAACTTCCATGCACATAAGCACTGAAGGAAAAAATAGAGACTGAAGGTTTAGACAAACTAAAATTAACTTCATTCGTCTCTAGTCTATCAGAGAAAGAACCATAGATACTAAAATTTATCTGGAAACCTAAAAAGGTGACTCTTGTCTAAGGAATCAAGAAACTATATTGTAAATTGATCCTCCAACCATGTCTTGAAGAAACCACACTAGTTGTATCAAGTGAGATTCTGCTGAATGAAAAGATTAAAGCTAGTACCAAATATCATCCAAATAAGGAAACACCACAATACCTGCTCTCTGAATACATACAGATAGAAGGGCAACAAGAATCTTTGAAAAGAATCTCTGAGCTGCCGCTAACCCAAAAGGACAAGTGACAAATTGGTAATGCTTATCTAGAAAAGTGAATCTCAGAAAACAATAGTAGTCTGAAAGAATTGAAAATAAGCGTCCTGTAAGTCTATTGTGGACATGAAGTAACCTTGCTAAACAGAAAGGCAGAATAGTCCCTATAGTCACCATCTTGGAAAAAAACCTGAGCTTTCACAGGGTTTGTTATAACATGGAAAATAATCTTCCCATGGGAAGTTTTTATTCTGAAACCTATTCGATACCCCTAAGAAAACAATATTCGGAATCCACTGATTTGAACAAAAACTGTCCAAATGTGTTGAAATAAATTCAAATCTGCCCCCCTACACACACCAGTAGAACTGGTTAAAAGGCTGCACCTTCATGCAGTCTTAGGGGCTAGAATTAGTTTAATTATAAGGCTTGGAATTATTCAAATTCAGAAAAAAAATCTAAAATCAAAGCCAGAGGCCTTAGAGGAATGAAAAACCAATTGGGAGTTTAAAAAATACCCTTAAAATTTCTTAACTTGGGGCAGAAAAGACTCCCTTTCCCCAGTAAAAGAAGAGATAATAAAATCCAATAGAAAACCTTTAAAAATTACTATCCTAAAATAATAACAGCTAGATTATGAATTTTGCGTTAGGAGTGAAAAAGCATTGTTAACGCCGCTATTACAAGTCTTGTCAGAATAGGTGTACCACACACCTTTTTGGCCGTCACGCAACGTCAGTACCGCACTTTTAAAAAAAGTCATTTTTCAATGGGACTCCCATAGCGCCGGTATTACGAGTTTTGCTGTGAGGCCAAAAAGTTAGCGGTACAGCCTAAAATGACAAGATCCGTACCGCCATCTAAAGTTAGCAGTTATGAGTTTACAAAGCTGTAACATAAAACTCATAATTAAAGTGTTAAAAAGTACACTAACACCCATAAACTACAGATTAATCCCTAAACCGAGGTCCTCCCGCATCGCAAACACTATAATAAATGTATTAACCCCTAATCTGCCGCTCCCCGACATCGTAGCCACTATAATAAACCTATTAACCCCTAAACCGCCACCCTCCCGCATCGCAAACACTATTTAAAGATTATTAACCCCTAATCTGCCGTCCACCCACACCGCCGCAATAAAAACCTATTAACCACTAAACTGCAAGCCCCCCCACAACGAAATATACTAAAATAAACTATTAACCCCTAAACCTCTGGCCTCCCACATCACTACATAAATTTATTAACCCCTAAACCTAACCCTAACGTAACCCTAAGCCTAAATCTAACCCTAACACCCCATAACTTAAATATAATTAAAATAAATCTAAATTAAACTTACAATTATTACCTAAATAATCCCTATTTAAAAATAAATGCTTACCTATAAAATAAAACCTAAGCTAGCTACAAAATAAATAAGTTACATTGTAGCTAGCTTAGCTTTTATTTTTATTTCACAGGTAAGTTTGTATTTATTTTAACTAGGTAGACTAGTTAGTAAATAGTTAATAACTATTTAATAACTACCTAGCTAAAATAAATACAAATTTACCTGTAAAATAAAACCTAACATTACAATAAAATAAAATTAATTAAAATAAAATACAATTATCTACATTACACAAAAAAATAAACACTAAATTACAAAAAATAAAAAAACTAAATTATCAAAAATAAAAACAAATTACTCATCTAATAGCCCTAATAAAAAAGCCACCCCCCCCCCCAAAAAAAAATAAAAAAAAAACCTAGCCTACACTAAACTACTAATGGCCCTTAAAAGAAATCAGCTCTTTTACCTGTAAAAAAAAAATACAAACAACCCCCCAACAGTAAAACCCACCACCCACACAACCAAACCCTCCAAATAAAATTCTATCTAAATAAACCTAAGCTAACCATTGCCCTGAAAAGGGCATTTGGATGGGCAATTATCACTTTTACATTGCCCAAACCCTAAGCTAAAAATAAAAACCACCCAATAAACCCTTAAAAAAACCTAACACTAACCCCCCGATGATCCACTTACAGTTTTCGAAGACAGGACATCCATCCTCATCCAGGCGGCAGAAGTCTTCATCCAAGCGGACAGAAGTCTTCATCAGTCAATAGGATTGAGCTTGCATTCTATTGGTTGATTGGAATATCCAATAGAATGCAAGCTCAATCCTATTGGTTGATTGGATCAGCCAATAGGATGAAAGCTCAATCCTATTGACTGATTGCAACAGCCAATAGGATTTTTTCCCCTTAATTCCTATTGGCTGATAGAATTCTATCAGCCAATAGGAATGTAAGGGACGCCATCTTGGATGACATCACTTAAAGGGAAACTTCATTCTTCAGCGACCATCAGAAGAAGAGGATGCTCCGCGCTGGATGTCTTGAAGATGGACCCGCTCCGCACCGGATGGATGAAGATAGAAGATGCCATCTGGATGAAGACTTCTGCCGGCTTCGATGAGGACTTCTGCCCGCTTCGATGAGGACTTCTGCCCGCTTCGATGAGGACTTCTGCCCGCTTCGATGAGGACTTCAGCCCGCTTTGATGAGGACTTCTGCCGCCTGGATGAGGATGGATGTCCGGTCTTCGAAAATTGGAAGTGGATCGTCGGGGGTTAGTGTTTTAACGGTTTATTGGGTGGGTTTTATTTTTTTAGTTAAAGGACCAGTCAACACAATAGATTTGCATAATCAACAAATGCAAGATAACAAGACAATGCAATAGCACTTAGTCTGAACTTCAAATGAGTAGTAGATTTTTTTTCTGACAATTATAAAAGTTATGTCTTTTTCCACTCCCCCTGTACCATGTGACAGCCATCAGCCATTCACAAATGCATACACGTACCATGTGACAGCCATCAGCCATTCACAAACGCATACACACTTATTCTTGCACATGCTCAGTAGGAGCGGGTGACTCAAAACGTTTAAATATAAAAAGACTGTGCACATTTTTTTTAATGGAAGTAAATTGGAAAGTTGTTTAAAATGGCATGCTCTATCTGAATAATGAAAGTTTAATTTTGATTGAGTGTCCCTTTAAGGGTTTGGGCAATGTAAAAGAGCTAAATGCCATTTAAGGGCAATGCCCATCCAAATGCCCTTTTCAGGCCAATGGTTAGCTTAGGTTTATTTAGATAGAATTTTATTTGGGGGGTTTGGTTGTGTGGGTGGTGGGTTTTACTGTTGGGGGGTTGTTTGTATTTTTTTATTTTTTTTACAGGTAAAAGAGCTGATTTCTTTGAGGCAATGCCCCGCAAAAGGCCCTTTTAAGGGCCATTGGTAGTTTAGTGTAGGCTAGGGTTTTTTTTATTTTGGGCTATTAGATTAGGAGTAATTCATTTTTATTTTTGATAATTTAGTTTTTTATTTTGTGTAATTTAGTGTTTATATTTTTTGTAATTTAGATAATTGTACTTTATTCATTTAATTTATTTGATTTGATTGTAATGTTAGGTTTTATTGTAAGGCAGGTTAGGTTTTATTTTACAGGTAACTTTGTATTTATTTTAGCTAGGTAGTTAGTAAATAGTTAATAACTATTTACAAAATAGTCTACCTAGTTAAAATAAATACACTTACCTGTTAAATAAAAATAAAACCTAAGATAGCTACAATGTAGCTATTATTTATTTTGCAGCTAGCTTAGGTTTTTTTTTTTTACAGGTATTTAGTTTTAAATAGGAACTATTTAGGTAATAATTGTAAGTTTAATTTAGATTTATTTTAATTATATTTAAGTTAGGGGGGTTAGGGTTATGTTAGGGTTAGGTGTTAATATATTTATTTAGTGTTAGTGATGTGGGAGGCCAGAGGTTTAGGGGTTAATAACTTTAGTATAGTGACAGCGACATTGGGGTGGCAGATTAGGGGTTAATAACTAATGTAGGCGGCGATATCGGGAGCGGCAGATTAGGGGTTAATAGTTTTATTTAGGTTGCGGCAATGTTAGGGGCAGAAGATTAGGGGGTTAAAAGGACATTAAACCTCAAATTTTTCTTTCATGATTCAGATAGAGAATACAATTATAAACAACATTCCAATTTACTTCTATTATCTAATTTGCTTAATTCTTTAGATATTCTTTGGTGAAGAAATAGCAATGCATATGGGGAGCCAATCACACGAGGCATCTATGTGCAGCCACCAATCAGCAGACATGAGCATATCTAGATATGCTTTTCAGCAAAGGATATCAAGAAAATTAAGCAAATTAGATAATAGAAGTAAATTAGAAAGTTGTTTAAAATTGCATGTTATTTCTAAAGCATGAAAGAAAAAAGTTGGGTTTCATTTCCCTTTAATAACTGTAATGTAGATGGCGGCGATGTTAGGGGCAGCAGATTAGGGGTGTTTAAACTTGGTTTTTATGTTAGGGTGTTTAAACATAACTTTTTCTTTCCCCATAGACATCAATGGTGCTGCGTTACAGAGCGCTTTTTTCCCACGATCGCAGGTGTTAGGCTTTTTTTTTTTGCCGGCTCTCCCCATTGATGTCTATGGGGAAATCGTGCACGAGCAAGTCAAAACACCGCTTGTATTTGGGTGAGGTATGGAGCTCAACGCCACCATATACACAAGCCGGGATTTTAAAAACTTGTAATAGCAGCGCTATAGGGAGGTGAATTAACTACGCTTTTGTGGCGCTCGTTAATTTCCCTATAGCGTTGAAAACTCGTAATCTAGCTGTAAGATAGTAATCTAAATTCAAACACCATATCAGAGATTTAAGCCATAAAACTTTTCTAGTAAAAATAGCCAAAAACAAAGATTTATTATCAGATAAAAATTACATAAAATATAGCATCATAAATGAAATTATTAGCATGTTGAAGTAAAAGAACAATGCTTAGACAAATCAAGATCTGATAACTAAACTGTACAACCAAAAAGTTGAAACAGCAGCAACATTAGCCATAGAAATGGCAGGTTAAAAAATATGGCCAATATGTAAATATGCTTCTCTTAAAGGGACAGTCTACACCAGAATTGTTATTGTTTTAAAAGATAGATAATCCCTTTATTACCCATTCCCCAGTTTTGCATAACCAACACAGTTATAGTTATATACTTTTTACCTCTGTGATTATCTTGTATCTAAGCCTCTGCAAACTGCCCCTTTATTTCAGTTCTTTTGACAGACTTGCAGTTTAGCCAATCAGTGCTGGCTCCCAGATAACTTAACGTGCATGAGCACAGTTTTATCTATATGAAACACATGAACTAACACCCTCTAGTGGTGAAAAACTGTTAAAATGCATTCTGAAAAGAGGTGGCCTTCAATGTCTAAGAAATTAGCATATGAACCTCCTAGGTTAAGCTTTCAACTAAGAATACCAAAAGAACAAAGCAAAATTGGTGATAAAAGTAAATTGGAAAATTGTTTAAAATTGCATGCCCTATCTGATTCATGAAAGTTTATTTTGAACTAGACTGTCTATCTAAAGGATCCTTAAAAGAAGAAATATCTTCCATAGGACAGAAGTACGTTCAGCAAGAAAAGAAATAGCCCCACCTTAAGGGAATTTTACCTAATAACACTAAATTAGCCATAGGTAAAGTATATAGCTTTATAAAACTAGAAAAAAGGTAAAAAGAAGCACTAAGTTCAGATTCCTTACTAAACATATGATAGATAGCATCTGGAATAAGAAAAACTTCAAGAGTTACCTAAGAAGCTTAAAAAAAACTGAATTCAAACATTTGCTATTCTTGTTATCAAGAGGACTAGATTCCTCAATACTCAAAGTAAACAATACTTTGTTAATCAAGAATGAATACATTCAATTGAAAGTTTGATTTATCAAAATCAGTCTCTTACATAGGATCCTCTGAGTCAGAGAAAACCATATCAGCAGAAATACTACAGTATGCTGTCAATCAATACAAACTTAAAAGGTTTATGAGAAGTTAGGAGAGATCGTTTACGTTAATTTGAAGGCGGAATAGCAGTCATAGCCTTCACTATATCTTTTGCAATATAATCCTTTATATCAACAGTAATATCATGTACATTAGACTGTGAAGGTAAAACAGTAGATGTATATGTACTATAGAAACATTATCAGTATGAATAATTAAACATAACAAGTGCCACATATTTGAGCTGAAGAAATAAAATCAGCTAACTAAACAAACAATATAAACACTTAGCTTTGGTAGAAATTGTGTACAGGCAGCATAGTTTCTACAGCAACATCAAATGCAGGATCAGTTTGAGACATATTGAAAAATGTAACAAAAAAAGAAAAAATAACATTTAAACAAAAAAGCACATTTTCATAAAATAGCAGTTTCAGGAATGAGGGAAAAATGCTTATATGAAAAACAAAAGCAAATATCATAGCCATCTGTAACAAATGAAAGCAGAGAGCAAAAGAGAGAGATACTTAATATAACAAACTTTTTGGCGGCAAAAATTACGCCAACAAAGAAGACGCAAATGCCAAGTAAAAAACTTTTGGCGCCAAGGTTAAGAGGAAATGACATGATTTGCATCATAACCAGCGCGACTTTGTGCCAAAAAAAAACTGCGTCAAGAATGACGCAAGAATGACGTGACTTGCGTCACAACAAATGCAACCTTCACACCAAAAAAATTTGCGGCAAGAATGACGCAATAAATAGAAGCATTTTGAGCCATTGCAAGCCTAATTTGCCCGCGAAACTTTGAAAAAACAAGGCCAAAGTTACACCTAGCTGGAACCTAAGGTAAGAAAATGTTTTACTAAATTTCTCCTAAAAATAATTTTCCATGCTGAAACTGTTAGACTGCAAAGGGAAATAAACATAGACCTGACTCATGGCAAATGTAAGCAATATATATTTAAAAAGTTAAAAATATAAAGTGCTAAACATAGCTGAGAGTGTCTTAAAAAAAAAAAAAAAAAAAATTATATATATATATATATATATATATATATATATATATATATATATATATATATATATATATATATATATATATATATATATATATATATATACACACTTACCTGAAGACACCCATCCACATATAGCAAACAGCCAAACCAGTACTGAAACATTATAGCAGAGGTAATGGTAGAGTATAATGTCGATCTGTAAAGGGAGGTGGCAGATGAATCCCCACGACCGCATTTACAGAGAGCCTTAGAATAGATTTCCCATAGGTGCAAACATGGCATCATTAGGCAAATACTCCCTTCACATCCCTTAGACAAACACTGTACTTTGAGAGGAACTGGGCTTCAAAATGCTTAGAAGCGCCTTTCACAGAAGAAATCAAACACGACTTGCTTCACCATCCTCCAACGAAGGCTAAGTCTGTAAAACTGAAGTATGAGTGAGGTGGGAGGTCTATTTATAGGAATTTAGAGTTTTGGGAAACATTGCCCCCCCCAGGTAGGAATGTATATCCCATGCGTCACTAGCTCATGGACTCTTGCCACTTACATGAAAGAAAACGTTTTTCTGCACCTATTCTTCACCATATGTATCCAGATCTTCCAGGTCATTCCAGATAGTTTGGAATTGTTTCTTAATATTTATATCCATCTGGGTACATGTTGCCAAGCTGCTGATGGTCAAAAACATCATCTTTGGGCTTTGTTTTTGGAGCATTATATTCTACTGTTGACATCTCTTTCACATCTAAAACCCTGCATACTGAGATAAACAACTCTCAAGCTAAAATATGGACTTCTAAAAATTATTTGAGGCACCTCACAATACTGAGACTTCTTAGAGAAAGCAATAGAGAAACAAGGGGGTGACTCATTATCTATTCTTTGTAAAAGAGGTGGCTGTTTTACCACCTCATCTCACTTAGGACTGTGCTATTGACATTTTACTGGAAGTTTCCTAAATGCTCATCCTTGCTCACTTTTAAAAATGAGGTAGAGTTTAATTTTCTGAACTTTTTTATATTTATGTTTACCTTTTTACCGCTCTGCCGATAAGCGCAGCTCTCCCGCCCACCATATTGTCCGATTGACAGATGACGATTCTTAAAAACAACTAATCCTTGTTTTCCCTGGGCCATTACGATTATGCAAAGGGACTAAACACCCCGGGTAGGGTTAACTTTACATTCACTTTAATAATTGTTTTGGTCACTGTAAGCAACTTGCCATACCCTTCAGTCTTTGTAATGCTCAAACCATCTCCCAGGCCTTCACAAATTGTGTTCCAAGACCTCTTGAATATTTATGTCATGGTATATCTTGATGAAATGTTAAATATTCTCACAGATTTTTAAAAAAACACCATAATCATATAGGAACAGATGGCAAGGTCTTCATGTCTCTATGCCAAGCTAGAAAAATGGTCCTTTGAAAAAGGACCACATTGACATTCTTGGATATAATTTCCATAGGAGGCAGCTATACTCAACTGGCCTGTGCCTATCTCTCTTAAAGGACTACACATTTTCCTAGGCTTTGACAATTACTATAGACATTTAATTAATTGTTCAGCACCTATTCTTCACCATATGTATCCAGAACTTTAACTTTAAAGTGATGATAAACAATCAATTATTTTGTAATATCTATTGATTCAATCTTATTGTTTTAACTCCAAACGCTTATATAATTATTCAAAAATGTAACTGTATTAGTTGTAAATATGTGTATAAAATACTAACCAGATGATCGTTTAGCTAATCTCCCTCCCACTGTATTATTTTTGCCTGCTTACATGTGACGTACATAGTGATACCACCCACTATATACGTCACATTTCTTGTGTGCTCCCTAGAATTAGTAAACTAATGTGCATGCTCATTTAGTAAATGTCAATCAGTCTAAGCTGCATATCCTGTACGCATGCGCAACTACATTGTGAACGCGCACAAAGACTGAAAAGGAGTTAAAACTAAGCGGAGTGGGTCGGAGGCAGCATCCGCTGCTTCATAAATAGACCCCTATGGATGTTTCACATCAATCGTGTATGAACCCTACAAACACACTAGAAATATGTCTTTTTTTTTTTTTTTTTATATATTTTTATTGGGATTCAAAACAGAACAAGCAAACATTACATAGCCATAAAGTCTGTACATAGAAATAGTTTCCAGATATATGACTTAAATAATCAAAACACAATTGACAAAATACATGTATATGGCCATATTCAACAATGTTAATGGACACAGAGCTTGTCACACAAACTATATGCCCTCCAATTAGCAGCTGAGATCACTCTTGGACCTCCTAGTTCTAGTGGAAACGTAATGGTACAGAGGTCAGTCGTGAACAATATGAGACCACTTTTGGATCCCGAATGGTTAATCCCATTTTTTTTTTTTTTTCCTCTTTGTATTCATTATGTCACATGAATTTATATACAAGAACAGCAATATATATCTTCATTACCTTATGAAAACATAGCACATATATTCTGTTTGCATAGTATTACTAGTATTAGTTATCTTCCATAAAGGGCCAAAATATAATAATCCAACTATAGGGGAGAGTCTAACATAAAGTATCATATATATACATATATGGGAGGGACCGCAAGTATAACAATTATATAGATATAATTTAAGATACCTGATGGGGATTAGGAAATTATAGCAGTTAAATTAGTCTGCATTTAATAATGAATGCACCGACTAATATACAATTGACAAGATCTAAAATCACATCTCAATGTAAATATAAACACCTATGGAGCTGATCCTAAGAGCCCTTAATTTAAAACTTTTAAATTGTGCTAACAAGTATAGAGGTATATGATACTAGCCCGCTTGAAGAACTTTAAGAGAAAAACAAAACATAAAAAGAATACACGAGCACTGTTTAAATTACACCCACAATATAATCTATTTTATATGTGAAATATACCTATCTTTTGTTCTATATAATGTCCCAGGTAACTATAGGCAAATATATAATCTAAATAACAAGAAATATATGGTAACTTCTACTCTTAAGCTACACGCTGTACAAATACATGGAGGAGTTCTTCAGAGATCTTGACCGTTTCATAATATAGCTAGACTTACTATCATCATGGTTTAAAAAACTGTGAGTCACTACATCTACCTAATAAATAACTGAGTGTGTATAAGCTTTCGCATGACTATGCTAATAGTTCACCTACTTACTCAACATAAATAAGCAAGAATTATAAACTACGGTACTATTGAATATATCAAGATATAAAGACAGGGTTCCGGATTCTCCTAATTTTTCCCCTTAACCTATATCTTTATTGGAAACATGAACTGAGGCCTTAATATACATATCGGCCACCCCATACACATATACATGCATAAGCAAGAGGAAACAAAACATGTAGGACTAAAAAAAGAACAAACTAAACAACAATTAAATAAAATACGGCTGACCAGACACTCTATGTATAGCATGGAACTCAGACTCTTGAATAGTAATATCTTCAGGCATATTACCAATAGCTTGTTGCATAGTGTGAAGAAGGTCTCTGTCCAATATCAGATCAGCCGATTAATGCAGTTCAAATATGAGCCCATCTTTATTTAGCGCTGGACTGATATTTTATCCGGACCCAACTAAGTTGAAAGCACAATAACCTCCCGGATCAAAAGGGCTTTCCATCTCAACAATGGTAAAAGCACTATAGCCTTCCGGATCAAAAGGGCTATCCAACAAACTAGGGAGTGCAACAGATCCCAGTGCCTCTAATGTCTGCCTTAGTCCCATCCATGTAGTGTCAAGGTACTCCTGGTTGCGTGACTCTTTTCCAGTACCGGCCATTAGTCGGCTTCTTACCTCACTGAGCTTCCGATTTATAGTTGGAGTAGATAGTATGCATCCTCTGTGTCCCACATGCGTTACATCTATCTCTGCCTTGAGATTATCTGTTGCTGCGTCATCCGGTGTTTTATGTGCAGCCTGCTCGGGCATATCGAACAAGGGAGAGAACACTCTTTTAGGTTTCTATCGGTGTCTGATACTACCATTGCCCTATCAATGGCTGGCATACAGGCTACTTCACACTGTAATGGCTCAATACTTTCTTGCTCGTCGCCCTCACTTAGACCAGACTCCGCTCGCATGACCAAGACACTCTCTGAAGGCAGTGTCAGCATTCCCGGTGGCATGGCTTGGTCATCCCCTTTCCACTGATCTCATAAGATCTCTTCAAGGCGGAAGAAATGAGCACTCAAAAGGCGGTCCAGTGTCCCCAGCAAGGTTAGTGCAAAAGACTCCCTCATGTTAACTCACACAGAAAGTCTGTGGCTCCCAGTAACTTTCAGCTGTGGCCGTTTCTCCAATTAAATAATATTAGCAAGTAGTTTACACTACAAGATATATGCTAGTAGATTTCTTCAGTAAAACAATGAATTTACATCAGCGCAAATGACTGGTTAGACTGACAAGATCAATATGATGAAGGGGGTAGAGAAAGGTATGGGCCGTTTCAAGGCCTCTGTTGCGTACCTTCCCTAAACAGGTCTGCTGGTTCACGATGATCTGAAAAAATTGTGTGAAACTGTTCCTTGAGTAGTAGTAGTCTCAGATCCCACACAAGAAGTAAGATCTGCAGGTCCAAAAAAAGAGTAAACTGCAGTTTATATCCACATCAAGTTGGAGCACTAACTAACAGCAGCCATCTTGGTCGGTAGTTGGACACTCCCCCCCTAGAAATATGTCTTTTAAAGCTTCTGTAACTGTATCTAAAGTCCAAATTATTTTGTCAAAAATACTTCATAAAATATTCTAGAAAAAGCTTTTAAATTGTCAACCCAGCAAATGGGTTGTGCTTGCTAAATGGTGGCTAAATGTAGCCACCAATCAGCAAGCGCTATCCAGGGTTCTGAACCAAATATGGCCCGGCTCCTTAGCTTAGATTCTTGCTTTTTCAAATAAAGATAGCAAGAGAACAAAGAATAATTAATAACAGGAGTCAATTAGAAAGTTGCTTAAAATTGCATGCTCTATCTGAATCATGAAAGAAAAAAAATGTGGGTTTAGTATCCCTTTAACCCCTTAACGACACGAGTCGTACAGGGTACGTCTTGCACAAACTGGTCTTTAAAGACCAGCGACGTACCCTGTACGACGTTAGGGGTTTAAAGCGGCTGGAAGCGACCCTGATCGCTTCCAGCCGCTTTCTTGTTATTGCAGTGATGCCTCGATATCGAGGCATCCTGCAATAACATTTTTCCCCCATCCGATGCAGAGAGAGCCACTCTGTGGCCCTCTCTGCACCGGGCATCGATGGCCGCAATCGTTGGTGGGTGGGAGCAGACATGGGAGGTGGGTGGGTGGCCATCGACGAAGTCCAGAAGAGTGAGGGGGCGGGATAGGGGGCAGGGTTGTCGGGAGCGCGCGCGTGCATGGGGGGCGGCGGGCAGGCGCGTGCACGGGGAAGGAGCGGGTGGGAACCGCTACACTACAGAAAATTTTGGAACAATAAGTGGGATAAAGGGGGGAAGCAATAAAAAATTATCCAAGGGATCTGGGAGGGGGTTGGTCTATGGGAGGGGAAGCTACACTACAGAAAAAAAAAAAAATGTAATTAAAAAAAAATATATATTTTATGCTAAACTGGGTACTGGCAGACAGCTGCCAGTACCCAAGATGGCTCCCAGTAAGGTAGATGGGGAGGGTTAGAGAGCTGTTTGGGGGGGGATCAGGGAGGCTGGGGGCAGATCCTACACAGCAGCATATGTAAATATGCTATAATTTATTTTTACAAAAATAAAAATATATCTTTTATTTTAGTACTGGCAGACTTTCTGCCAGTACTTAAGATGGCGGGTACAATTGTGGGATGGGGGAGGGAAGAGAGCTCTTTGGGAGGGATCAGGGGGTGTGATGTGTCTGGTGGGAGGTTGATCTCTACACTAAAGCTAAAATTAACCCTGCAAGCTCCCTATAAGCTACCTAATTAACCCCTGCACTGCTGGGCATAATACATGTGTGGTGCGCAGAGGCATTTAGGGGCCTTCAAATTACCAAAAAGCAACGCCAAAGCCTTATATGTCTGCTATTTCTGAACAACTGGGACCCCAGTGAAGCATTTACAACCATTTATGCCATACTTGCAAAAGTTGTAAATAATTTCAGTGAGAAACCTAAAATTGTGAAAAATGTTATGTTTTGTTTTTATTTGATCGCATTTGGCGGTGAAATGGTGGCATGAAATATATCAAGATGGGCCTAGATCAATACTTGGGGTTGTCTATTACACTACACTAAAGCTAAAATTAACCCTAGAAGCTCCCTACATGCTCCCTAATTAACCCCTTCACTGCTGGGCATAATACATGTGTGATTAGCAGTAGCATTTAGCGGCCTTCTAATTACCAAAAAGCAACGCCAAAGCCATATATGTCTGCTATTTCTGAACAAAGGGGATCCCAGAGAAGCATTTACAACCATTTATGCCATAATTGCACAAGTTTTTTGTAAATAATTTCAGTGAGGAACCTAAAGTTTGTGAAAAAATTTGTGAAAAAGTGAACAATTTTTTTTATTTGATCGTATTTGGCGGTGAAATGGTGGCATGAAATATACCAAAATGGGCCTAGATCAATACTTTGGGATGTCTTCTAAAAAAATATATATACATGTCAAGGGATATTCAGGGATTCCTGAAAGATATCAGTGTTCCAATGTAACTAGCGCTAATTTTGAAAAAATTCTTAGATTTCTTAAACTCTAATGAAATAGGTATCAAGTTCACCATGGAAACGCATAACACTAAGATAAACTATCTAGATGTCACATTATCAGCTAATGTTATCACAAAACAGATCGAGACATACACATATCGGAAGCCTATAGCCAAAAATAACCTTCTTCATAGCTCAAGTAATCACCCCAAAAATACAGCAAGAGCTATTGCCAAAGGGCAGTTTGTACGTATGAAGAGGAATTGCTTAACGGAAGAGGCTTATCAAAGAGAATGTGAGAGGCTCAGTAAAGACCTAATACAGAGAGGATATAATACTAAGATTATTTCAAAAGCACGTAAAGAGGTAGAATCTATCCCTAGAAAACAAATCTTAGAGGACAAAATCAGTAATGATAAATATCTGACCAATAAAAATCAGGTAACTTTTGTCACCAACTACAGTGACCAATACTATGAGATTTGCAAAGTAATCAAAAAACATATGCCAATTTTACTGGCAGATACTAAACTGAAAAAGGTAGTAAATACAGGATGTCGTTTTTCCTATCAGAAAGGAATGACTCTAGCTAATGTTTTATCACCCACAGTACTTCCAAAGAAAAGTGGAGGTAGCAGTTGGCTTACCCATTTAGGCACCTTTAAATGTGGAAGCACAAGATGCAAAGCCTGCGACTATATATTAGTAACTCCAGAATTTAAATCATACAGAACAGGCAAAACTTATAATACCTCACAATGTATAAATTGCAGTATAAGTTATATAGTCTATCTAATTTCATGCACTGAATGCAAGCTACAATACGTGGGCCTCACCACTAGGGAGGTGAGGTCCCGTATTCGTGAACATTTAAGCAACATCAACTGTAAAACAGAATGCTCCGCACTAGCCACACATTTAATACATAGGCATAATCAGTCAGTTAGCCCCTTTAAATGGCAAGCTATAGAACTAGTAAAAAGCCCAAAAAGGGGTGGGGACAGAGATAAAGAATTAGCCCGTAGAGAAGCGTTCTGGATCTTCCAACTTGAAACCAGATATCCCAATGGGTTCAATTCAGTGTATGATATTATGAACCACTGGGAAAGATAAGTTGCTATCAAAACCACCATACAACCACACAAGGAAGTACATAATAGCTTGAACTCAATCACTGATAGAATGTGATAATGAAGGCACTAAAGATGCTCTTCTTAAAACATGAAACCTAGTAATATATACGCCCTAGGATCCATCCAGAGTCATATTGCAGCCATGTGACTACTGAGTGAGATATAGGGATAACGCTATCTTTCAGTTGTAGATTAGACCTTTAATAGTTGATTTAAAAGCAGTCATATAATCTTATTTTCCAACTTTCTTTTAAAAATAGGATATTGATTTTGAGACCTAACAATACGCCATTCCAAATTACAATATCATGTAAGATGAATAGCTTAGAATATCTGTTACAAAATATCTATACATATTGTCTTTTGCTGAGGGAATTTTGAAATAGTACTTATATATGACTCTCTTAAATCTTATCTGATTGGATGGTTTCATATATTGACAGTATGAGTGTATAAATATAGGTTTAGATAACGTTGAGAGATATACAATCTTGGGAGTTTAGCCCTAGGAAGCAAGCACTATCGTTGTGACCTACTAGCCTCATAGGTTTGTATTATCTATGGGGAACACCTCTTTTTGGATACTTATATGTTATAAAAGAAGTTATATCCTCAGAATTATGTGCCAATTCCTCAAATCACATAGCTCAAATATTTTAATAAAGTGTAAAATACTAATTACATACGCCAGCATAAAGTGTTAAAATTATATCCACATATGTATCACAAACAAGAATCAAACAGTGGAATAGACAAATATACCCACGAATATACATTACAAACAAGGATCAAAAAGTAGAAGTGATAGCATGTTTAAAACTTGCATTATAAAGAACTTCAGATGACACAATATTGTCAAGTTAATATAGCAACATTCAGTGTAATACGCTAAACATATGCATCAACAAACTAGTGTAAAATATAATTCCACAACTTTATATATCTTTCACTGACGAGTATTAAAAGGCAAAAGTGACAGAATACCATTAATTTGCTTAAGTGACAGAATACCATTAATTTGTATAAAGTCCAAGGTATGTCTAAATGTTCAAATAGCAAACAAAGGATTAGATTACAAATAAATAGTGTATATATATATATATATATATATATATATATATATATATATATATATATATATATAGATAGTATAGCGCTAGATTGTCTTAATGTGATAATCGCAATATAGAATAAAAAGTTTAAAACATTAATCACATATGTAACCTTAACTTAGATCACGCTAATAATTCAACAAGTGGTTTTAACAGCAGGACAAATCAAGCAATGACAGAGTTAAAACAGCAAGTCTGACTTGAAAATAATTAATTACTAATCAGGTGTGAGTGTGCAGGTAAGAACATAAGAACAGGATACTTTCACAGCTATGTGTGAATATGGGGCAACCCGAAACGCGTCCTTTCTGTGAGGATGTCTGTTTGAAATTTTAATTTTCTAGTTATGCTTGTATTACCCTCGTTGGTTACTTTTAATGCACGGTATTTTTCAAATAAAGGATTTCTTTTTAGCCGCTCTAGCATCAGCTCTCTTTTTGTGATTTACTACCTGGACGGCTAATGGGCTAGAGGATTTCCAACTGGGACTGTATCTGGTATACACAGTGGCTGAACGGCGCCTGAGCACAGGTGAAACAGTGCTCACAGGATTACAAGGAACCAAACAGCGGAAGGAGTGAAACACAGAATGTGGGATCCTAAGAGGGTTTCCTGGCTGATCGGATGATCTACGTTATCATTGAAATGTGAGTGATAGTCTTTTTTCCTAAACAGTGTGCCGCTATATTACTACTATACTGTGATAATACAGAGACTCTTAAGTGACTGCTTCTAGTTTGGAGATAAGGGGTTTTCTGCTCTGGTGCTTAGATTACTTTTGTATGTTTTGTGAACCTGGAGATGTTTTGCAAGGAGGAATGGTCCTAAATACCTTCATCCAGAATCCAGACACTCATTACAGGCTATAGGAAGCGTCTTGAGGCTGTTATTTCTGCTAAAGGAGGCTCTACTAAGTATTGACGCAATATTTCTGTTGGGGTGCCCAAATTTATGCACCTGTCTAATTTCTTTTTGATGCATATTGCACATTTTCTGTTAATCCAAGAAACCTCCTTTCACTACTGAAATATTACTGTGTCCTTTAGTTATTTGATAGATCAAAATGAAATTGCTGATTCAAAACACCCAATCCTATATTATAAAAGGCCTAGTGTTTGTCTGAAGCCGTCATGCGCAGTAGAGACAAACACTTGGCCTTAGAAAGCATACAGGAGAGAGAGAGTGAGAGAGTGAGAGTGAGAGAGACTAAAAAATTGGCCTGTGTACATGGGCTTTAGGACTAGTTAGTTAGAAATGAAAATCATGGAAATTTTCTGGGGTGCCTAAACTTTTGCATGCAACTGTATATATTATATATATAGAATATACCCATACACATGCATACACATATATATATATATATATATATATATACACACACATACACACACACATATACTGTATATAATCTTACTTTCACTTAAAATTCATGACCAGCAGGATGTTATACTGTAGGGCAGGGCTTGACAAAATTTGTTGAAAATCTAAGAGACAGATATTTTCTGGGGATCAATAAAGCGTGTGTGTGTGGGGGGGGGGGGGTAGCTAGTATAAATATACCCAAAAAAATAAGTTTTGCTCTGAAATTTAATTTCCAAGCTAGGGGAAATGCACCCAGCAGATTGTGAGTGTGCTGCCAGGGGTATGGCATGGGTGCTCTGTCCATATATAATTATACTTCCAAGTTTTTTTTTTTATATTTGGCATTGGAGTGATTTTATTTCAAATTTTAATTAAAACATAGCTGAAACCAATATTTTCATGTTTTAGAGAGAGCTACTTCTGTCACAAGAGCCATGGGTATTACACTAAGTTAGTGTTACTGTATAATCCCAATATATCAGACTCTTCTCAGCATGCACCTGGTAGTCTAGAGCAATGTACCCTTTGCAGATAGCACAAGGAACACGTTCTTAGTTAAGCAGGGAAAAACATATCTGGCTTTATTTGAAAAATCAAGGCATATATATACCCTTTCCTCCAGAAGGGGAATTGCATCCTGCTCCATAGGAGATTTCTACACAAACTATATGTGGTCTTTAAACTTTTACAGTCACAGGAAACGTCATACAGCATGGGACAGCTCTTAAAGGGACAGTCTAGCCAAAAATAAACTTTCATGATTCAGATAGAGAATGTAATTTTAAACAATTTTCCATTTTACTTTCATCACCTATTTTGCTTTGTTCTCTTGGTATTCTTAGTTTAAAGCTAAACCTATGAGGTTCATATGCTAATTTCTAAGCCCCTGAAGGCCGCCTCTTCTCTCAGGGCATTTTGACAGTTTTCACCACTAGAGGGTGTTAGTTAATGTGTGTCATATAAATAACACTGTGCTCTCACACATGGAGTTCCAGGGAGCCAGCTCTGATTAGTTAAAATGGATGTCTGTCAAAAGAACTGAAATAAGGAGGCAGTTTGCAGAGGCTTAGATACAAGGTAATCACAGAGGTAAAAAAAGTGTATTTATATAACTGTTGGTTATGCAAAACTTAACTATGGAATGGGTAATAAAGGGATTATCTATCTTTTTAAACAATATAAATTCTGGTGTAGACTGTCCCTTTAACACAGGAAAAGGATGACAAATTAAACAAAGCCCAAAATGGTAATCTGGATAGTGGATCATTAAGTGTAAGGTACAAGCAGTATACTTTAATAAAAAGTCATATTGTAACAATATTAAATATGGAGATACAGTATTTCTAAATTTGTCACATTCACATAACATAAGTTCTTTGCATTTGAGTTTCAATAAATAAAATGAAAAAAGAAAATTGTATTATGCGGTTTAACAAATGAGTTGTATTTGCAACTTGAAATAAGGAAATCCTCTGCAGGAAATTCTAAGAAAAAAATCAAAGAAAAGAGAGAAGATGCGCTACAAAAGCAAACCACAAACAGTCGGATTAAAAAGAAGTAAGTTTATCATTACAATTATTTCCCATATGAGAACCAATAAATATTGATCAAGAAAAAAAAATCAACAAATATTAAAAAACAATTTAACAATTTAAAAATATATACCACCGGTGGTAATCTAAATTAAGAGGTCCTATCCATATTCAGTTGTTATGGGCTAAAGAACAGTGCGTTAACCTAATCTATATATTACTGTATTCGGTAGTCCACTTTGTAGTGCGGGGACTAATCAAAGTCTATATCGTTGCAGGTAATCTTCATATGTCCCTATAGTATTCTGGGGTATTATCGAGAACCCCAAGTGCTTTCTTTAGGAGATTTTTGAAAAACGGTACCTGCTTTCCTATGAGTTTCCCGTTGTTAGGATAATTACCCGGTATACTTCACCACTCTTATTCCGTATGTTCGGTGTGGCAGCACTTGATTTTGCACTTGTATCCTTAGGCTGACTCTCTGCAACTTACTGCTTCTCCGGCTCCAATCCTTCTTCTGCCTTTGGAAGTCACATGTAATGAATTGGCTAATCAGGTGCAGTCTTTTTGGTGTTAGATTTAAATGTTGAATCCTCCGTGTAATATCCAGCTTTAAACAGAGCACTCTGATTTTAGCTAGTACAAGATCATCTACGCGTTTCAGCCCAAATCATGGCCTTTATCAAGATGTCTCTCTTTCGTTGTAATAGTCCTTTTATACTCTTACCTATAGTGGTCATATTACGATACCTGTTTGTCACACCTCTTAAAGGGGTACATGGTTTCTTTGTCCTCCAATAGTTATAATTTGTGATAGTTATAAATTTTACAATTTTGGATATACAAAATCTGACTACTTAATGTCTCAATAGTACAAAATTGACAATCTAAAAAGGAAATATATTATACCAGTAAGGTATATCAATTTTACTCAGCTAGCATAATCTAACATGTCAATATTTATTACCGTGTAAAGAAATTATTAAAATTGCTATATTAACATCTATTCAATCATTATAATATGCAATCTAATAGTAATGACATATGAGAATAAATACATTTAACAAATAAGTGAAGTTAAAAACAATCTAAATAATGTATCCCGATGGTGTGGGATTAATATCACATTGTTCGTGTTAAAGTTACAACTATATTTAAGGGTAAATAACAGTGGATATGGGATTAATATCACATTATATGTAAAAGTACCAACTAAGTTGACGGGTTATTAAATAAATGAAAAGGAAAGAAAAAGGGGAGAAAATTGCTTAGAATTATAAGTGAGGTTGTGGGATAATGTGCTAATAGGGAATACACCGTGAATCAATTTTAGAACCATAAAAAATATTTAGAGTAATGGTTCATCAATCTATGTAATTTTTGTGCTTAATCTTTGGACTAGAAGTTGTGATAATAAAAAATTCCTATATTAAAAAATGTGGTATTGGTTATTTGTTATTCAAAATAATTGGCCAATGACCCAAGGGGTTGTTAGAAATGTTTGGGATGTATGACCGGTAACAGTCTCATTGCCACAAAAGCCTTTCACCACCCTCATAACAATAAGACTTGCAAAATATGGTTCTTTCTTCTCTATGCCTTCCTTTGGGGTGAGGTGGAACTGGGATCCTCAGTAAGCTCTACTACACCGGAACTTACCTGCATTGGAATTATGCTGTCACTCTTCTTACCATATACTCTCAGTATATGGGTGTATGAGTCTGTTATTCTGAATCCAAAAAATTCAGAAATACCAAATATAAGTAACTTGTTGTGTATACACTGTGTGATCAATATGGTCTGACGGTGAATAATGATGTAACGATATTTATATAATGTTCTTAGTTTTGTTGGCAACACTATGAGATGAATTGTCATAAAGAAATAACAAATGTTACAAGTATGACAATGTTTAAGTTTACAAAACGTTTGTTGCATTTCTATAGCAACACCATACACAATGTATTGTTCACAATGAGATTGCAAGTGATGAATTGTGTTTAGTGTGTAATGAGCATAGGCACTATCATGGTTTTGGATCCACATATGATCAATGTAAATGCTTTGATCACATAATTGATGTCTTATAGAAATGTTTGTGTTTATTTTCATACCGGCATTGACATAATCATCACTTCCGGTTTTGCTGGAACGCATGGCCTGCTTTCCACACACATGATGTTTGGCGCCACATGGGAGGAGGGCATGTTCATTTTGTATACTATAAAAGTATGCTATTTGCACTTATTGTTTATTCTGATGAAGGGGATGTCATATTTTAGTCCCCGAAACGCCAATAAAGTTTGACACTGGTGATGTCCAACATTTCTGTGAGTGCATTTAATCAGTTTGTGTAAATATAAACAAACAAATGTTGCTTCATGTTACAGATGTTTAGCAGCTTTCTCAGCATGTAGTTAGTAGAAGGTAGAAATAAAAAGATAAAATAAAAAGAGTAAATAGTCTTAAGAATACATAGATACCAAATGCAAATGCTCTCTGAAACCCAAGGATCTCCAAGCACATTCATAGTGGGTTTCCATGGCCAAGAATGTTAAATTAGCGTGCCTCATATTTAAACTGATCACCTCTTCCTGGAACTTCTATAAAAACAGGGTACTTACCTTATCACAAAAAGAGTCTCTGGTGGCAACTCTTGTAGTGTATTGGGGATGGTAAGGGCACTGATGTGCATGAAGCTCCCCAGCTGGAAGCACAATGTTGCACAGTGACAGAAGTACATACACCTTGTATGTTCTGGGTCATGGCACTGGTGGTGTTAACCAGGATT
Source organism: Bombina bombina (assembly GCF_027579735.1). Taxonomy (NCBI): domain Eukaryota; kingdom Metazoa; phylum Chordata; class Amphibia; order Anura; family Bombinatoridae; genus Bombina; species Bombina bombina. The sequence continues at coordinate 460,931,778 of NC_069502.1, read as the reverse complement.
CCCTGCCCAGTCTATAACCTCCCCCCTCTACCAACTAAGCTCTAGGGATAGGTGATGAGCTTGCATATAAAGAAACACTCCCAGCGTTACGTGCAACTATGTGCAGACCTTGAATAAAATAGGTAGTTGATTATAAAGGTGCAGCAGCCAGATAATAGCCACTTTAAAAGACCACTAAATACAGTAAAATTGCATGACTAACAAGTGCATAATAAAAATACAAATGCAATAACACTTTGAAATTCAAATAAGTAGTAGATTTTTTTTTCTGACAAATTTATTTTTTCTTCCATTTGCCGGCCCCCTGTATCATCTGACAGCTATCAGCCAATCACAGAATAGTATACGTATACTCTATGAACTTGTGTACATGCTCAGTAGGAGCTTGTTCCTAAGAAAGCGTGTATATAAAAAGAATGTGCAAAATGTGATAATAAAAGTAAATTGGAAAGCATTTTAAAACTACAAGCTTTATCTTGAATCATGAAAGTTTAATTTTGTGTCCCTTTAAATGAAAGTAGATACTTTATCTACACTGCCCTTAAAAACATTATTTAAGAACTACATTGCATTTCCATTTTAAACTAGACTCCAATATATTTCTTTTAACAGTGTAACATGTTTAGCCACCTGCCACAGATTTGTAGATGTAAAAAGTCTATTCCTTCCTCTCTCTTTGGTTTCCAGGATACTCCGTTATCCTCAAGGTTTCCAGGAGCTGTAGAATGGACCCTGCCATGTTTACCCGAAGATTAATCATTTATCTGAACACATCAGGATATATGTAGGTATCATGAACAAGCATTGGATACTAAATGATACCCCAGGCACAAACTGCTCTCTAGGCCTATCTTGATTGCCAGTTGGGTTGCCATATGTTATAAAATATCCTGTTGTTTTGCATTTAGTACTCATAGTCTATAATGATAAATTAGGTTTATGAGGCAAGAGATTAAAAAAAAATAAAAAATTAAAGGGACATAAAACCCAAAATATTTCTTTCATGGTTCAGACAGGTTATAACATTTTAAACAACTTTATAATTGACTTCTATTATCAAATTTTGTTTTCTTATTATCCTTTATTGAAAATCAGGAAGGTAAACTCAAGAGTGTGCATATGTCTGAAGCACTGTATGGCAGTAGTGTGGCAACAATGTTATACATTAGCAAGAGCACTAGATGGCAGCACTTGTTTTGTCATGTAGTGCTCCAGACAAGTTATGTGAGGCTGGAGAAAGCAAGAAGTAGAAATACAAGAGTGCAAGGCGAGACATTTATAAAGCCACAATTTTGTGAGAAGATTCATTACAAAGAATATTCATAAGTCATTAAGAGTGTATAGATGGCACCTAGACATGTGAGAATCAGTAGTGGGAAGGGGCATTTGACTCCTGGGAGGAAGGTAGGACTCCTTGTGGGTTGTGAGAGGTTGGGCTAGAGGAAGGAGTATTAAAGTATTTAAGGGAGGCACATGAGAGGCTGTATGTCAGGGCCTCCCCGTCCTACTCTTTTTTTGTTATTTTGTATTGGGACGGGGGGGGGGGTTCACAGCTCTTTGGGCAATGGGAGTGGTATTGGATATGAATGGTAGACTCAGTATTTTGCCATGTACAGGCAAATTATGGAGTATTGGCCTGGTCAAAGAAAAGGGGGTGTATTTTGGAAATTGGACTAGCCCCACTGAGTTGTTGAGTTAAGGGGACAGGAAACCACAAAAATTATTTTCATGATTCGGATAGAACATACAGTTTTAAACAACTTTCAAATTTATTTCTATCATCAAATGTGCTTCATTCTCTTGTTATCCTTTGCTAAAGGAACAGTATTGCACTACTGGCAGCTAGCTGAACACACCTAGTTAGCCAATCCCAAAAGAAAATGCGTGCAGGCACCAATCAGCAGCTAGCTCCCACTAGTGTAGGATATGTGCGTATTCTTTTTCAAGGGATAGCAAGAGAACACGGCACATTTAAAAACAGAAGTGAATTTAAAAGTGTCTTAAAATGACGTGCTCTATCAGAACAATGCTTTCCTATCCCTTTAAATATTGTACATCTTGCTTGTTTTAGATTTGAGATGGTGATATTTATATTTTGCAACATTTTGTATTTAATAAACAGGCTGTGGTCAGACCTACCAAATAAAGGTGTTTTTGTGTGTTATTTATCTTGGGATAGTTAGGTTTGCTGGATTTGCCAGGGAATTTGACAACTCAGGTGGTTACGTGATCTGGAATTTCATCGGAATCCCATGCACATTCACTTACATCTCTAACTAATACTTAGATTTTAAGATCTCCAAAGACCAGGGTTCTATAATCCTTCTGTCCCAGTCTGCTTCCACCGTTTTATCCTTATTATTTGCACACTTTTTGCAAAATCTGTTGGCACATTACAAATAAAGCTAAAAATATATACACAATGCTGTGTTCTATCGGTCCAACATGTGCAGAATAGTGAAAAAGAAAACTATGCACGAAAACATTCTAATAAAAGAAATAATGCATCGCTTACTCAAACCCGGAAAAGGCAATATCCCTGAAACACCGATGGACAATTTCCTAACATATGACAGATCAATATTTTAGAAGCCGTAACAGCCATATATAAATGTATATATGTTAAACATACAAATAATATATTTACCAAGAAGGTCCAGTGGCATGAGCCAGATTTATGTAAGGTTGTAAGGTACCTCTATTTTCTGTTCTCCCTGCATAGGGCTTTTTCAGCTATGGTCTCTCTCTTAGGCTCACCCATAAAAAGTCCCCAAAACACACTTTTTTTTAATTCAGCTTTTTTTCTGGGACCAAGAAAACTGTGGCACACATTGTTAGTTCTACTTTTACCTGGAAGCCCCAAAAACTAGTGTAGAGGACAGCATGTAGTCTTGAGGCCACCAGTCACAATCCCTTATCTAAAAAAAGAAATATTATTTAAGCATTAAGGACCTTGGGCATGTCACAAAGACAATCGATTTGCTCTTGTCCGCCATGACTTGTTTTTGTTTATTTTATTTTTTTAAGTGAAGGGCCAGATTTCCCCCCCCCCCCATTCATAGGTCAATGAAAACATTTTAAACCTTATGATACAAATATATTGTGAATAGCATAAAACAAAGGTGAGCAACTATTAACCCCTTCACACCATTAAGTTGCTTCTTGCCGTCCTAACAGCGATGGGCTTTAATGCCGAAGGATGGCATGGAACGTCCTACCTTATAAGGCATCCTGCAGCCTCTCACCTTTGACGAACTCAAGAATTGACTGGGGGGTGCCTAGCAAATTAGGCAGTGCCCCATGATCCAATCCTGGCCTTGAAATCACATCTACAATCTTGTGATTTCAATTTTGCAGCAAGTGTTGAATGGGTTAAAGTGAATGTAAAGCTTAATGAGAAAGTTTTTAAAAATACTCTTAAAAACAGGGGCACTTACATTCATTAAACTTTACATTTAAGCATTTTGTTTCTTTTTAAATACTTACCTTTCTCCTTATGACAGCAGACCGGCGATCGTCCTCCCGCAGCTCCTGCTGTACTTAGCACAGCAATAACGAATCCGGCTTCCTCATTAATATGCTAAGTACAGCATGAGAAGCGGGCGGAGGATCGCCGGTCTGCTGTCATAAGGAAAAAGGTAAGTATTTAAAAACGCTTAAAAGTAAAGTTTAATGAATGAAAGTGCCCCTGTTTTTATGAGTATTTTTAAAAACCGGGGACTCTCTCATTTAACCTTTTAAAGCCGTTATGCCGTTCCATTCCGTCATAATTAGACTGGGCTTTAAAGCCGTTATGACGGAATGGAACGTCATAACTAACGGCTGTCCTGAAGCCTTCTGTGCTTCAGGGATTTAATCGCGGTCTGGAGGGCGTTCCTAGGATTGTAGGGACGCCCCCCAGATGCGATCCAATAATTGAAATCTCGCGATCGTATGCACGATCGCGTAGTTTCAATTTGTCTACATCGGAACAGTTGTTCCGATGTAGGCACTTTAACCCTGTCACGAAAGGGTTAACTTTACATTCACTTTAACCAAGATAAATAAATATAAACAAACCCAGGGGTATAAACAATGGATCTGCACAAAGGGAGCAGTAATGAGTCAGTGGCACAATTTCTTAATGGAAAAATCACCAGCAAGTAACTTGTGCCCTGTACTAATAATTTGTGCTAATGCCCTGTAGGTAGTTCTCTTGTAGGCATCCACAGAGCAGTCATAAAGGGGAAAAAAACCTTCAGGGCATCTCTCCTAAAAGAGCATTATCTGCAGCCAGGACCAGATTTACATCACTGATATCCTTAGGCACAGTTTTGTTAGACACTCCCTAACTTTCCAACCAACTTGTTCCTCATATCACCACTATTGGTAGCACACACCTTATATTTATACCATCTTTAAGTAAACCCTATACAGTCCCGAGTAAGATTTCATATAAGCTGTTATGGGGACATCAAATTAAAAAGGTTTAATACAATTTACATAGACATTTAATATGTTTCTTCACTGTCAGACAACCATATCCAGGGCAGTTCACCTAGAAAACTGAATCACTTTCAGTGGATCTCACTTAGAAAAAGAAAGTGAACACATGACAGTTCACATACATTCCAAATGATAAAAGGTACCAAGAGGGCAGCTTATCTGCAGTGAGAGACACTTATAGGTCATCTTAACTGAAAATATAATATTTAAATGAGAATATCTGCAGTGCATTTTAAAACAGATGCTTCTAAACAGTATCTATCATAAAAAGAGAATCACTTACATTAAAAAGGAACAACATGCAAAGGTTTTGCCTGCAGGCTGCATAGAAAAAGAACTGCAGTGCAGAGCATTTCAGCTGTTATTCTGAATAAGAACACCTGAGGAACATCACAACTAAAATATCTATTTACGGTTAATAAAGTAGAGAACCAATGAAAGACACGCCCCTTTGCATATAATATATAAACTATATAGAGAACTTGTTGTAATGTTATATGCACTTATAAACAGCCAGCTGCAGCAGAGGAAAAAAAACATCAGATCTCACCTAAAACTGAAACACCCACGAGCGTTTATTTTATAAAATAAAATTCGCCACACACGGCTACCGGGTTTTAAAATAAGACAACCACTAGGACTCTAGTACTACCCAATTTACTGCAAATCGCTAAAGCCGTCTTTAAAGCTTATTGGAAACTCCCCACATTTTAATCAGAAAAAAAGCGTCTCGAGATGTCTAAGGCAATGATAGGAAACGTACCTGAGTAGGGGAACCTCAAGAAGGATTTCTTGGACTGGGGTGGAAGTGAAAGGTCAAGATACAACTGACTGACAGCAGAAGATTTGGGAGTTGTATTCACAAAAGCTCTATATCCTCGCGCGTTCACACACCTACAGGACGTCTTCCTGCTGCCTGGGTCTCTGCCAGTGCTGCAGTGCCTCTCAGGGTGCGGTCTGTCTCCCTTGTAGTTTCCTCTTCTCCTTAGCCTTACTTCTCGGTCTCCTGCTTGTTGGGATCTCTTTCCTCTCAGCCCTAGGGGTGCAGTGGGTGCTGCCTCCTACTGCCCTGCCTCCTCCTGTCTCTGGGCTGCAGTGAAACACAGGCTAGGTGCACTCTGCTCATTCTCCCCTCTAACTTAGTCTTGCTCAATGAACTGAAATAAAGGGTTTGAGCCAAACCACTAACAGATTTCTAATTTAGTAGGAACAAACATAAAATATATGCCAGAGATTTCCTAATAAGAATTATAATTTACAGGATTAGTTCCTTCTTCAATTACATTATATTGGTAAAAAGGAGACCACTGCTAAAGAATAAAATATACTCCCCAACATTATGTGGCCAAGAATGTAAGTAAGCAGTCATTATGTTTCAACCATATTATATAAAGAAAGACATGGGGTTCCCTCCACTTATTAGCCATATGTCCTACAGGGTTTACTTTAAGAAAAAAAAATCTAATTAAAGAGACATATAAGTGCTGGGTGCTTGACAGGAATGTTACTGTAATGGCAATATTGCTGCTGATAAAATTGTGCAGCCATTATTCAAAGTGGCTGCAGAACTATGGCCACTGGCCAACACTCAAATCCCACAGGCAATATTGCTGGTGGAAGCCAAACTCCTGTTAATAAATTTCACAAGAGAAGGGGAGCTCAGATCACCTGGTATAACTGTCACGGATACCAGACCCCCAAGGCTAACCCCCACCCCCTTACTACCTTACCCCTGTTGTTTCTCAGCGGTTTTGGGCTCCTCAGAGCAACTGCTGTCTCTGGAAGCTTTTGGTTGCTTGTTTTGTCACCAGTACTTTGTCAGAGAAGAGCTGGCCTCTGACCGGAAAAACCCTCCTAGGCTGGCCAGGTTCCTGGAACTCCTGGTCGGCCGCCTCACAACGGAAACCCACCTAACCCCTCTCAGGCTGGCCGGGCTCCTGGAACTCCCGGTCGTCCACAGAACAGCAACACACCTGCTAACTTTACCCCTGGTCGCTCCAGCAGCCCTTTGCCCCAGAGCTCCGCTCTTTTGGGAATTGGTAGCCCCTAGGGAGGACAAGAGCTGGGGCAATTATTGGAGGGAATCTCCTTTGGGAACCGGGGGTTTTGGACACCCCTACCCCCAAAACCTCAACGGACTGTAACTCCGGTTCCCAGTAACGAATCATGTTGCTTTTTGGACTGTGACATCTGGGGATCACCCCTAGGTACTGGGATTCTGTGGGACTGTGGCTGCTATGGAGGTGCCGGTCTGTCTGGAGGAGCGGGAATGGCGGGAAAATTGTGGGATTGTCCAGTGTCTTATCAAGATCAGCTTTGTGTATAAAAGGAGTGTATGTTTTACAATAAAATCAGTTCCTGTTTCACCTGAATGCTAGTATGTCTAGTTATTTGGGTGGGCTCCTGCTAAAATCACTTTCCTGGGCTACATAGCAGCATGTTCCAGCAGAGGAAGGACCCTCTGGCAGAGCTACCTAGTCTGGGTAGCCGGAGTCTGCCATAGGGTGGGACCCTGAATACTGGTGCTGTCGGGCATCAGGGGTGGCTACGGGCTGTGGTCACTTGTCAGCTACATAGCTGCAGTCAGCAGGGTGGAAGCAGGACCCGTTTGGTGGAGCTACCCAGTCGGGGTAGCCGGGGTATCCATCACATTGGCTGGCAGCGGTGGGATCTGCTTCTTTCACACAGTTTCTGCTGACAGAGGAGACGTGCCACAGTAGCCGGTAACTATGGGAACCAAGCTCCTAAGGAGAGTACAGGTGGCGCTGGCCCAGCTGGACGGTCCTAGTTCGTATTGGGACCTGCTGGCACAAAGGGACCTTGTCCGCCGGCAACTCTGGAGGGAGACTCTTCAACAAGAGCAGAGCTATCGAGTAACAAACCTCCCCCCTGATGACAAAGATTACTGGCTCCAGTGGAAGTTACGAGTACCTTGCCTGGGAGGACAGGCCAGGGAGGAATGGCTATCTGAATTGGATGGACTGGTCCAGGATGAGATGGTTCTGGATGACAGCTACAGGGCCCTTCGATGGTATGCTATGCAAGTGTGGCCATGGCTGGGTGATGGTGTGCCCACAGAGGGCTTTGGCTACAGTGGCCCTGGATTACTATTTGAACTAATGGCAGAGTACACAGATTTTGGGAGTCAAGAGTAGTGGAGACTTAAGGACATTTGTGAGTACAGAGGGAGCCTGCTGAGTCTCTCAGGGGTACCCTGGCTGCAAGCCAATTTGGATTATATATGTGGCCAGGAAATGAAGATAGAACAGAGATACAAAAGACTGCTAGATTGCGTTAAACAGCATGCCACAGAGCCTGCAAGGAGCTATGATACAGCAGTCTGGGAATTATGGAGATTGGCCTCCGAGGAGTGGCAACAGAGCATAAGCGACGACAAGCTGCTAGATACAGATCAGCAGCCTGGCCCCGATCTTATGGACTTGGACAAGGGAGCCACCTCAGCAGAAGCGCTGGCAACAGGGCAGAGAGCCGTCGGACACTGCCCAGCCCCTGCAGCAGCTCTTGTAAACCAGGGAGAGGAAGTCCCCTTAAACAGAACCCCTTGCAGGGAGAAACGGATGTCAATAACTCTCCCCAGCGGCAGAACCCCTTTCCGGGAGAGGAAACAATCGGCCTCTCTCCCCAGCGGCAGAGCCAGGTGCAAGGAGAGGAGACAACCGGTCTCTCTCCCCAGCAGCAGAGCCATCCCCGGGGAGAGGAGGTAGTCGTCCTCCCTCCACTTACACAGAACCCCTTCCTGGGAGAGGAGGCAGTCGGTCTCTCTCCCCAGTGGCAGAGCCAGGAGCAGGGAGAGGAGACAGTCGGTGTCTCTCTCCCCAGAGGCAGAGCCATCCCCTGGGAGTGGAGATAGTCATCCGCCCGACCCCTACACAGAACCCCTTGCAGGGAGAGACGGATGCCGATAACTCTCCCCAGCAGCAGAACCCCTTCCCGGGAGAGGAGACAGTTGGTCTCTCTCCCCAGCGGTAGAGCCAGGAGCAGGGAGAGGAGACAGTCGGTCTCTCTCCCCAGCGGCAGAGCCATCCCCTGGGAGCGGAGGTAGTCATCCTCCCTCCCATTACGCAGAACCCCTTCCTGGGAGAGGAGACCGTCGGTCTCTCTCCCCAGCGGCAGAGCCAGGAGCTGGGAGAGGAGACAGTCGGTCTCTCTCCCCAGCAGCAGAGCCATCCCCTGGGAGCGGAGGTAGTCGTCCTCCCTCCCCATAAGCAGAACCCCTTCCTGGGAGAGGAGACAGTCAGTCTCTCTTCCCAGCGGCAGAGCCAGGAGAGGAGACAGTCGGTCTCTCTCCCCAACAGCAGAGCCAGGAGCAGGGAGAGGAGACAGTCGGTCTCTCTCCCCAGCGGCAAAGCCATCCCCTGGGAGCGGAGGAAGTCGTCCTCCTTCCCCTTACACAGAATACCTGGCAGGGAGAGACGGATGTCGATAACTCTCCCCAGCGGCAGAAACCCTTCTCGGGGGAAGAGACAGTGAGTCTCCCTCCCCAGCTGCAGAGCAGTTTCCCATGGAGAGGAGGTAGCCTACCTCCGTCCCCAGCGGGAGATCTCCTTCTCGGGAGAAGAGACAGGCGGTCTCTCCCCTCAATAGCTTGGCAGGTTTTCTACCCTTTTCTCGTCCCGGAGTATTTCTCACATGGGGGTACCCGCTCATGCAGTTGGTGCCACGAGTTTGGACACCTGAGTCTTGCCTGCCCCACCAAGGAGCAACCTCACCCTCCAGTCTGGTGTGGGAGTACAGTCGGGAAACCGGCACTGTATTTGTTTGTGAGTGGGTCAGCCGGTACTCAACCAAGTGTCACAGAGGGAGGCAGTGTGATCATGGAACCTAAAGACACTAGAACTTGTGGGAGAGCAACTGTTTGGGAGCCGGCCTTGGCAAACTTGTTTGGGACTTTGCATTGTGTGCCTATCCCTGCACCTAGGGCGCAGGGAATAAACACTGGTAGGAACCCCCCAGGATACCCCAAGCCCAGGAGAAATGGGATAACATTCCCCAGCAACTGAGAATTGGAGGGCCACCGTCGGACAGCCCCAGGCCGACCCGCTAAGGGTCTAGCTGGGTCTGCCGAACTGGAGGGGGGGGGAGATGTCACGGATACCAGACCCCCAAACCTAACCCCCACCCCTTACTACCTCACCCCTGTTGTTTCTCAGCGGTTTTGGGGTCCTCAGAGCAACCGCGGTCTCTGGAAGCTTTTGGTTGCTTGTTTTGTCACCAGTATTTTGTCAGAGAAGAGCTGGCCTCTGACCGGAAAAACCTAGGCTGGCCAGGCTCCTGGAACTCCTGGTTGGTCACCTCACAATGGACACCCACCTAACCCCTCTCAGGCTAGCCGGGCTCCTGGAACTCCCGGTCGGCCACAAAACAGCAGGACGCCTGTTAACTTTACTCCAACGAACTGTAACTCCGGTCCCCAGTAACAAATCTTCACGCCTTTTGGACTGTGGTGTCTGGGGACGGAGAGCTTTAAAATGACACCCTGGAAGTGCTGCCACTCCACCGGGATCCCCTCAAAACCGCCACCCCTGGGTACTGGGATTCTGTGGGACTGTGGCTGCTATGGAGGTGCCGGTCTATCTGGAGGGGCGGGAATGGCGGGAAAATTGTGGGATTGTCCAGTGTCTTATCAAGATCAGCTTTGTGTATAAAAGGAGTGTATGTTTTACAATAAAATCAGTTCCTCTTTCACCTGAATGCTAGTATGTCTAGTTATTTGGGTGGGCTCCTGCTAAAATCACTTTCCTGGGCTACATAGCAGCCTGTTCCCGGCAGAGGAAGGACCCTCTGGCAGAGCTACCTAGTCTGGGTAGCCGGAGTCTGCCATAGGGTGGGACCCTGAATACTGGTGCTGTCGGGCATCAGGGGTGGCTACGGCTGTGGTCACTTGTCAGCTACATAGCTGCAGTCGGCAGGGAGGAAGCAGGACCCGTTTGGCGGAGCTACCCAGTTGGGGTAGCCGGGGTATGCGTCACAGTAACCCCTTGGATTTCAGAAAAAGAGAGGGAGTTAACCATAACACCAGTTTTTAACCCTAGCATTGATCTGAGGATCAACATCTTTGACCACAATCTCCACCTGCAGGATCTAGGCCATGGCATTTTAGTTGGTAATCCCATGATTGTTGTATAGCCCAGTTATGCAATTCTAATAAATTATGCAACATAAATGTAATTTAAAAAAAGGGCTGATTTAGCCTTGTTTCTTTTTTAACTCCAAAATTGGCAATGTATGGAGGCTTGGACTGAGTAGAGCATACAGGGCATTTGCCAGGTGCGCTGAGGCCTGTTGCCTTAGCCCCGCCTAGTTGTCAGCATTATTATGCCTCTCACTGTCTGTGTCTGTGAGATAAGTCAGATCCACCCTGTTTAGGTGTCTGATTTTGAGTAACTGTGACTACATAGGCTGATAACTGAGCAATAATTGGTTAGTCTTGACTTGTCAGTTTTATGATATGGTTTAATAACAAAAGAGAATGGAAGGCTCTGTCATAAAATGCCCAGGCCTATTTTTGGTCCCTGTCCGGTCCTGAACTTCTGTATGTTCCTTATGGAGTCTAAGCAGCTGGTGTTAGATGTGTATGTGCCATGCATGAGTTTGACTGCCAGGCAAATTAGTGCACAGTGTGTATGCACCACAGACTGCATTTATCTTGCATATTGTTTATTAAAGGGGTCAAAATTTAAATGTGCATTGGAGCGTTTCAGGTTTTTGTTTTGCATTTTTGCAATATACTTCCATTACCAAAAATGCTTCTAGTAAAAGTTATTGTTCCCCCCCCCCCCGTGGCATATGTATATATGCTGTGGGGGCCCGTGCACCAGAGAGTAAGCAGTGTTTTGTATGATACACAAAAAAGGCACAAGAAGTACTTATGCCAGCTCTCTGAGCTGGAATACTGGTGCACAGGCACACATAGCATATGTGTGTATGCCGCTGAAAAACAGTAATAATTTTTACAAGAAGTATTTTTGTTAATTGAAGTATTATTCAATACAGTGTACTATTTAGTTTTATGTCACTTTAAAGGGATATTTTTAATGCAAAAAATCACATTCTCTGATTTATTAGAGCACATATTTTTTGTTTACATTAGTGAGCCTAGATAACTACGGGGTCCATCACACTCCTTCAGAAAAGCTTATCAAATGATATATGGTGAATTTTCTGTAGAAAAATTATTAAATAAACTTTTCTAAAGAATTGCAATCAACTAATATGTGTTTAACAAACCAGGGACATTGCAGTAGGGCATTTATGTAAGCCAGTGATTACTGGCTACAAATACCAACAGTTTCCATAGCACTGCCTTAAAAACAAAATGTGAGTTGAACACAATATGTGAAAAATATTAAATATTGTACTCAATCTAATCAATACACCACATAATTAGTTATATTATTTTATTATTCTGTTGTATTAATTAAAATTGCACATTTGATGCCACAGTATGAAATCAAATATATTCATAAAACCGTCAGAGACATCTAATTCCCAGACATCCCTGTCATACCTCAGGGCAGATTTTTACAATGCAGCACATACTCCTGGAACAAATACACCTTGGACAGAAGGCAAAAAAATCAGGACAGTTAGCGATTATTAAAAATAATAAATTTGGGTAAAATTGTTTTTTTTATATATATTTCACTTAAAGGGACATAATACTCATATGCTAAATCACTTGAAAGTGATGCAGCATAAGGGTAAAAAGCTGACAAGAAAATATCACCTGAGCATCTCTATGTAAAAAAGGAAGATATTTTACCTCAACATTTCTTCAGCTCACCAGAGTAAGTGCTATAAAAACAGTTATACCTTCAGCTGCTGTCTAGCTGGAACTTGAAAAACAAAAAACAAAATCAATAGCCAATCAGCAGTGGCAGTGCTGAGGTAATGCTTTGCCTTTGCATGACATTTCATAGAACGTACTTAAACTGAATAGGAAAATAACATGATTGTACCTGCACATGCCAGATGCACACTCCCTAGCAAGTCCTGGGACAAGCATCCTGACTCGCTGCTTAAAGGGACATGAAACCCAACATTTTTCTTTCATGATTCAGATAGAGAATACAATTTTAAACAGTTTTCCAATTTACTTCTATTATTTAATTTGCTTCCTTCTCTTGTTATCCTTTGCTGAAAGGTTTATCTAGGTAGACTCAGGAGCAGCAAAGAACCTAGGTTCTCGCTGCTGATTGGTGTCTGCATATATATACCAATTGTCATTGGCTCACCCAAGTCTTCAGTTATAAACCAGTAGTGCATTGCTGCTCCTTCAACAAATGATACCAAGAGAATAAAACAAATTAGATAATAGAAGTAAATTAGAAAGTTGTTTAAAATTGTATTCTCTATCTGAATCATGAAAGAAAATGTTTGGGTTTCATGTCCCTTTAACCCCTTAACGACGCAAGTCGTACAGGGTACGTCGCACACAACCTGGTCTTAAAAGACCAGCGACGTACCCTGTACGACATTAGGGGTTTCCGGTTATTGCAGTGATGCCTCAATATCGAGGCATCCTGCAATAACACCCCTTGGCCATCCGATGCAGAGAGAGACACTCTGTGGCCCTCTCTGCACCGGACATCGATGGCCGGTATCGTTGGTGGGTGGGAGCCGACTTGGGAGGTGGGTGGGGGGCCATCAATGGGCCGGGTAATGTAGAGGGGGCCGGGGCGGGGCCGATGGGGCACGCACGGGCGCGCATGCATGGGAGGCGGCGGGCGGGCGCGTGCAAGGGGCGGGAGCGGGAGCGGGTGGGAACCACTACACTACAGAAAATATATTGTTATAAAAGTGGGGAAAGGGGTGTTATAAGTTAAAAAAAAAAAATCGAAGCTATCTAGGAGGGGGTGGGGGGTTGGTCTTTGGTGGGGGGGGGCTACACTACAGAAAAGGGGAAAAAAATAAAAAAAACAACTATTTTATACTAAACTGGGTACTGGCAGACAGCTGCCAGTACCCAAGATGGCGCCCATTAAGGCAGAGGGGGAGGGTTAGAGAGCTATTTGGTGGGGGGTCAGGTTGGGGGCTAAGGGGGGGTCCTACACAGCAGCATATGTAAATATGCTTAAAAAAAGCCTAAATATACCTTTTATTTTAGTACTGGCAGAGTACTTAAGATGGCGGGGACAATTGTGGGGTGAGGGAGGGAAGAGAGTTGTTTGGGAGGGATCAGGGGGTCTGATGTTTCAGGTGGGAGGTTGAGCTCTACACTAAAGCTAAATTAACCCTGCAAGCTCCCTACAAGCTACCTAATTAACCCCTTCACTGCTAGCCATAATACACATGTGATGCACAGCGGCATTTAGCGGCCTTCTAAGTACCAAAAAGCAACGCCAAAGCCATATATGTCTGCTATTTCTGAACAAAGGGGATCCCAGAGAAGCATTTACAACCATTTGTGCCATAATTGCACAAGCTGTTTGTAAATAATTTCAGTGAGAAACCGAAAGTTTGTGAAAAAATTTGTGAAAACGTGAACTATTTTTTGTATTTGATCGCATTTGGCGGTGAAATGGTGGCATGAAATATACCAAAATGGGCTTAGATCAATACTTTGGGATGTCTAATAAAAAAAAAATATATACATGTCAATGTATATTCAGGGATTCCTGAAAGAAATCAGTGTTCTAATGTAACTAGCGATAATTTTGAAAAAAAAATGGTTTGGAAATAGCAAAGTGCTACTTGTATTTATGACCCTATAACTTGCAAAAAAGCAAAGAACATGTAAACATTGGGTATTTCTAAACTCAGTACAAAATTAAGAAACTATTTAGCATGGCTGTTTTTTGGTGGTTGTAGATGTGTAACAGATTTTGGGGGTCAAAGTTAGAAAAAGTGTGTTTTTTTCCATTTTTTTCTCATATACATATATTTTTTTATAGTAAATTATAAGATATGATGAAAATAATGGTATCTTTAGAAAGTCCATTTAATGGCGAGAAAAATGGTATATAATATGTGTGGGTACAGTAAATGAGTAAGAGGAAAATTACAGCTAAACACAAACACCGCAAAAATGTAAAAATAGCCTTGGTCCCAAACGGACAGAAAATGGAAAAGTGTTGTGGTCATTAAGGGGTTAATAACCACAGCACTTTTCCATTTTCTGTCCGTTTGGGACAAAGACTATTTTTACATTTTTGCCACACATATTGTATACCGTTTTTCTCGCCATTAAATGGACTTTCTAAAGATACCATTATTTTCCTCATATCCTATAATTTACTATAAAAAAAAAATATGAGGAAAAAATGGAAAAACCCCCCACACTTTTTCTAACTTTGACCCCCAAAATCTGTTACACATCTACAACCACCAGAAAACACCCATGCTAAATAGTTTCTAAATTTTGTCCTGAGTTTACATGCGCTTTGCTTTTTTTGCACGTTATAGGGCAATAAATACAAGTAGCACTTTGCTATTTCGAAACCACTTTTTTTCACAATTAGCGCTAGTTACATTAGAACACTGATATCTTTCAGGAATCCCTGAATATTCCTTGACATGTATATTTTTTTTTTTAGAAGGCATCCCAAAGTATTGATCTAGGCCCATTTTTGTATATTTTATGCCACCATTTTACTACCAAATGCGATCAAATAAAAAAACTTTTTCACAAATTTTTTCACAAACTTTAGGTTTCTCCCTGAAATTATTTACAATCAACTTGTGCAATAAATGGTTGTAAATGCTTCTCTGGGATTCCTTTTGTTCAGAAATAGCAGATATATATGGCTTTGGCGTTGCTTTTTGGTAATTAAAAGGCCGCTAAATACCACTGCGCACCACACGTGTATTATGCCCAGCAGTGAAGGGGTTAATTAGGGAGCTTGTAGGGTTAATTTTAGCTGTAGTGTAGTAGACAACCCCAAGTATTGATCTAGACCCATTTTGGTATATTTCATGCCACCATTTCACAGCCAAATGCGATCAAATAAAAAAAAAAAAAACGTAAAACTTTTCACAATTTTAGGTTTCTCACTGAAATTATTTACAAACAGCTTGTGCAATTATGGCACAAATGGTTGTAAATGCTTCTCTGGGATCCCCTTTGTTCAGAAATAGCAGACATATATGGCTTTGACGTTGCTTTTTTGTAATTAGAAGGCCACTAAATGCCGCTGCGCACCACACATGTATTATGCCCAGCAGTCAAGGGTTAATTAGGAGGGAGCTTGTAGGGTTAATTTTAGCTTTAGTGTAGTGTAGTAGACAACCCAAAGTATTGATCTAGGCCCATTTTGGTATATTTCATGCCACCATTTCACCACCAAATGCGATCAAATTAAAAAAAATTGTTCACTTTTTCACAAACTTTAGGTTTCTCACTGAAATTATTTACAAACAGCCTGTGCAATTATGGCATAAATGGTTGTAAATGCTTCTCTGGGATCCCCTTTGTTCAGAAATAGCAGGCATTTATGGCTTTGGCGTTGCTTTTTGGGAATTACAAGGCTGCTAAATACCGCTGCACATCACATGTGTATTATGTCTAGCAGTTAAGGGGTTAATTAGGGAGCTTGTAGGGTTAATTTTAGCTTTAGTTTAGAGATCAGCCTCCCACCTGACACATCACACCCCCTGATCCCTCCCAAACAGCTCTCTTCCCTCCCACACCCCACAATTGTCCCCGCCATCTTAAGTACTGAAATAAAAGGTGTTTTTTTTTAATTATTCTGCTGTGTAGGATCCCCCCTTAGCCCCCAACCTCCCTGACCCCCACCCCCAAACAGCTCTCTAACCCTCCCCCTCATTGTGAGCCATCTTGTGTACTGGCATCTGTCTGCCAGTACCCAGTTTACAAAAAAATAGATTTTTTTAAAAAAAAATTTTTTTAGCTTTTTCTGTAGTGTAGCTTCCCCCCACCAAAGACCAACCCACCACCCCCTCCCAGATCCCTTAGATCATTTATTTAGCAATTCCCTCCCCCCCTCTCTCCCACTTATTATCACAACATTTTTCCGTAGTGTAGATGTTCCCACCCGCTCCCCCGTGCGATCAGGATCGCTTCCACCCCTTTCAAAGACAAACCACGTACAGGGTACGTCCTTGGTCGTTAAGGACATTTAGGGGTAAAGTCTCTTTACAGTGGGGTGTGAATACTTAGGAAATGTGAGGTAGAATATCTTCTTTTTTCACATAGAACTGTTCAGGTGATTTTTTAGTCAGCTTTTTACAGCTATGCTGCATCACTTTCAAGTGCTTCATCATTTGGGTATCATGTCCCTTTAAAGCTAAATCCCAGTTTTCTTTAGATCTGATAAATTCATGATTTTTTTTTGCCTACTTTTACTGTTATTTTACCTCTGAAATGGTGCCCCCCCCCCCCCCCACACACACACACACAAACTACAGGCTGATTGACATACTTAAAGATACATGACAGACCAAATTAATTCCCACAATTCTGATAGAGCATATCATTTTATTTACAACATTCCAATTTACTTCTGTTATCTAATTTGCTTTGTTCACTTGGTATCTTTTGTTGAAAAGCACATCTGGATATCTTCAGGAGCAGCAGTGCACTACTGGGAGCTATCTGGTGATTGGTCGTTACACACATATGCCTCTTATCATAGGCTCAACGGATGTGTTGAGCTAGGATACAGTATTGCCCTGCTGCTCTGAAGCTGACTTTAAATATGCTTTTAATTCCTTTGCAGTCTAAGCAACAGTGCAATAATAAAATACTCTTACTATCTCAATATCTCTTTAATACCTCACCCTTCAACATGATACCCAGTGATTGCTTAGTTTAGAGTTGAAGCTAATATATATCTGTCACTAACTGGGGATAACACAGGGGAAACGATGTCCAATAGAGGTTTGTCACCATGTATCCTTGAAGTGCCCTGATAAAAATAAGCCCAGCAAATACCAGCTTTAAACACATAAAATATTTAGTTGTATGCAGATCTTTTGCAGTTAGGGTTGCCACCTCAGACATGTTTTCCTACACACTTATGAGTTACACATGCTGCAGAGTCTGCAGGGAGGAACAGGTATTGTGTTTCTGGACAGCACTATTTATATGCACTATTAATATTCCTCCCTGCAGCATGTGTAACTTATAAGTGTCCAGGAAAACATGGCTGAGGTGACAACCCTATTTGCAGTGTAATGCTTAATTGTTAATTTATACTATGTATATATATAACAAATCCATGTAATGTCCCTTTAACTGTATCTCTGACATTTTACCATCACGGTCTAGTAGTAAAAAGTGTCATAAGACTAAGATAAGATAATGCTGTTTCCAGTGTTCCAGGAGTGATTAATTTACTGTGTCACTGGTGGATGGACACTGTTTAAGTCCTTAAATGTCAGAAAGGGCTGCAATGCATTGTTTGGTCTGCCTAAGCCTAACCCTTTGCATAACAACATATGAAGTGTTAGGCCCACACTATAGTGTTTTGAGATATTGCAGCTGGCAATAGTTCAGCCAGAATAATGAACTTTATGACCATCCTCTTGAGATGTTCCTTCAGCTGCAGCATATCTCACATAACACTAAGCCCTTCTGGATAGCAGGAGTTTATCATCTGTATCCTGACACTGCTATGTGTTTTCAAAGAATAGCATTAATCTCTACATACACAATATCTCTCTCTCACACACAAACACAACTGGATAAAAATAGACACAAATAATAGTTTAAAACAAAGCTCCATTTAGTAAATCTAGTAGAGATAGGTTTTAGACTCTGAGAGACAGAAGCGATTGTGTAATTTTCATTACAGCTCTCTTTGGTTTCTGAGATACAGGTGAGTGTACCTCTTACCATCTGTTCTAATTACTCAAAGAGGTGCCTTGTAATGACAGGGACACCTGCTGCCTGGTGACAGATTCCAGTTATAAGCTGGAAAAACAAATTAGTGAGCCTGTATCAAGTCATGGCTGTGTCAAACTTTGGACATTTACAGCAGTCAGAACTTGTTGGGCTGCAAGTCATATCCTGCTGACACCTCAGTAAGGGGCTACTATAGGGATATGCAGCAAGAGTAAAGCCCATAATCCCTCTGAATAAACAGGTTCCATTACAGTCTATTATTGTCAAAATATTTGCCCTTTGTATCGTTGTGAAGTGAACATTATATATATGCTGCCATAACACTATGGCCCAAACAAACCTTCCCACATCCATCCCTTAAAAAAATATGTTAATCAAAGGACATTTGAATGTGCGATTTGCTAAAAAATAAAGTTAGTTTTCACATTAAAGGGACAGTTTACCCAAATATTTTCTCTCCTTTAAATTGTTTCAAATGATCTTTAAGTAGCTCCTTTACCCTTATGTCAGCATTTAAAATTAATTTAGCCTGTGGTATCCACATCTATACTGAAAGTTTCTATACTGAAGTTTAGGCTTTTGAGAAACCTATGTAAACATAGCCAGCAGAAGAAATTACGCTCCCAGTGGGGTGCAGGATAGTTAAGTAATAAAATGTTAATTTTCGATTGTCCTCTCTAAGTATTGAGCTTTGGTTTACAGACACATAAAAGAAAAGGAATCAAGTGTGTGTACACAAAGTAATAACATAATGAGATCTGATATTACCTGCAAGCACAACCCATTTTAATAGGTTGTGGTTTAAAAGCACAAAAACAGCTAATTCATATACTCAAATAAACCTGAAGATGCAATTTCTCATCAATTTTATACTCTGCAGCTGGTATCACAAGTCATAGAAAATACATAATATAAAAACAATTTTGCAGTACACTGTCCCTTTAAAAAATTTTTTTTAATTTTGTCCTAATTTACCTAGTCAGAAATGATGGCCATGTCTCTGCTGCATCAGCTGGGAATTGGCTTAGTACAGAGAAAATCTGCTTCTGCTCACACCAGAGCTTGTTTCAATGGATAGAGTAACAAACATGTTACATTTTGCTGAAGCTTCTGTACATTATTTTGTTTAACAATGATACACAAAACCAACTTGCTAAAACCAGATATCTGCCATTAGATGTTCTATATAAAGGGTGCTGTATGTTCTAAAAAAAACCAGGTATTAAAAGGGCACTAAGCACCTATTGCTTATGTGGAAAAATTGTACTGGTCCCCTCTCCATAGAAAGAAAAAAAGTGAAATCTGAAACCTGCAAATCAAATAGCTGGTTTAGACAGTTTAAAGCGTTCACACATTTTGATTTTTGGTCTCTGTAGGGAGAGTGGAACAAAGAACAATTTTAAGGTTTTAGAGGCTCCATTTATCTTTCATATACCATTAACCCTTGGCCTACCCCTTGACGACCCACCATTTAACTCACCCTCGCCATTATGGCGACACCTGAAATAATGACACTGACACCAGAGTTTGGCTAAATATGAAAAGGTCACGTTTAATAATTTAATTAAATTTCTTATTAGGTAATAACATACCCTAAATCAAACACAACAACACAAAATGCACCAGCATTTGCAAAACCTGAACTTGGATCCCACGTGTTAGGGGGGAAGACCACAAAACCCCCCCGTGGCAGAGCAGGAGGGGGAGGAGAGAACCTGCAGCATATACCAGCCATTAGCTAGACCACCGAATCACAACTTAGGCTGGGTATGCTTTAGGATCCCCTCCACCCCTCGCATGCCCCGCCTACGTGCCAGATCTCAATTTCACCGCAACACCTACGACACTTTTTCTCATATTTATAGCTGCCTGTTTCATCTCAACGCCTTCAGCTAGCGTAGACCACTTGAGTCACCTACTAGTGTCCAGCTGCAGCTTCTTTCGTTCCCTTTATTAGGGGACACGGGCGGTCTTACTGCGATCCAACTAAGTAGCTGACATTGTGCCCATAACCGTGCCAAATTCCTTCCACATCTATTGCTGTGACTTTTCCGAGTAGTTGTCTCTACTT
Organism: Bombina bombina; assembly: GCF_027579735.1. NCBI lineage: Eukaryota > Metazoa > Chordata > Amphibia > Anura > Bombinatoridae > Bombina > Bombina bombina. The sequence goes on along the minus strand of NC_069502.1, from coordinate 460,911,397 downwards.
GCTTATTCAAATCTAGGGAGGGTGGGAGGAAAACAAAAAAGTTTAGTAATGATCCACTTCCTGATTTCCTGACTATATATACCCCCTTCCCTACCCACTACCTGCTATCCCTGTAAACCCTCCTCTAACTCTTATCTATTTTCTCCCTATTCCCCCTCTAACTCCTACCCCCCTTCTCCTCCTCACTATTCCAGCTAGGAGCCCCTCCCTTATGCCGCTCCTGTCATAGGCATTCCCTCTGCTCATTTAAGGTCTTAGAGGCTCCATTCATCTTTCATATACCATTAACCCTTGGCCTACCCCTTGACAACCCACCATTTACCTCACCCTCGCCATTATGGCGACACCTGAAATAATGACACTGACACCAGAGTTTGGCTAAATATGGAAAGGTCACGTTTAATAATTTAATTAAATTTCTTATTGGGTAAAAACATACCCTAAATTAAACACAATACAAAATGCACCAGCATTTGCAAAACCTGAACTTGGATCCCACGTGTCAGGGGGGGAGACCACAAACCCCCCCCTGTGGCAGAGCAGGAGGGGGAGGAGAGAACCTGCAGCATATACCAGCCATTAGCTAGACCACCGAAACTTAGGCTGGGTATACTACAGGATCCCCTCCACCCCTCGCATGCCCACCCTACGTGCCAGATCCCAATTTCACCGCCAACAAAGAATACTCTTTCCGCCAATCACCACCTAGCCGTCCCTGTGACCTTTCCTTACCTTTATCATACCTTTATCATATCCTCCAGCATCCTCCTTATGTCCTCCAGGAACTTCTCATTACCCTCCTCGTTTAGGTGGACTCCGTCTTGCCTGAATATCTCCTCACTTTTTGCTGCTATTAACGGATGCTCCAGTACTAGGCCTCCTATACTCCTCACTGCCTTAGCCGCTACCAGATTAATCTTTCTCCTGTATCTATAGCCCGCCCTTTGTGTATCTGTATTCCTCCAAAACAATCTTGATATTATGTTTGACCATACTATTCTTACTCCGCGCCATGTTATTGCCAGCCAACTCATTACTCCTTTTATTTTCTCCTCCAATTTTCTTAGTGGGTATGATCCAATATCATTCCCACCCAAATGTATAATCAGCACGTCCGGGCGCCCCCATCTTTGCCTTGCCTGCTGTATTGTGTCTACCAAATCTTCCCACTTCATTCCCGCTTATCTATCCATCTAACGCTCGCCTCAGTGTGCTTAAAACCTAAATGCGCCCCTTTTGCCAATGATGCAGCCCTAACGTGTGCCCAGGATACGTATGAGTGTCCCACTACCCATATCCTCAAGGCACCCCCTGCAACAAGATGGAGAAAAAACATTTTCATTTAGTTTGGTTCATTATTGCAAAAGAAAATCAATTATAGCCCCCCATTCAGCCTGATGTAGGACTTGGTATGCTGCTGATTTCTACCTCCCCAGCTTTTTAATCTGCTCTGCCGAGCACCCGCTGTGCGCCGCACTAGTTGCCGCCCCTATTCTAAATGAATGTGGGGCGTAGTATGCGTTTGTCCAACCTAGCTTCTTTACTACCCGCTCTAGCACCTTCCGAAATTGGAAAATTGTAACGCTAGCTCCGTCTCTATGTCTGACAAACTGCGAACCCACTGCCCTATCCGCTAACATGTACTCCTTTACTGCTGCTACTGGGCAGGAGACACCACCTGCTGCTCCCATTGACACCCATACCCCTTTATCAGCTGTATCTGTCTTTGATTTCCTGATCAGAACGAGCACTGCCCTCACTCCCCATCTCACGTCCATTTGCCTGAGACCTCTGTCTGTGTCTTTTTTATTCCTAGCCAATAATTCCCCTATTCTCAATGCTCCGTGAAAAGCCAATGAAAATGCTACCTTGAATACCAGTGCCTCATCTTTATCAAAACATACTTCTTTAAGTACTGCTATCATTTCCGCAAGCCTATCCTCCGTTATAGGTTCCCTTTTATCTTTTCGCTTCTTTTCTCCTGTATCCCATCCCCTTACTACCTTCTTTACCACAAACCTCCTCATTACATCTTTCTTCTCGTGTAGCTGCACAAAATACGACACTCCTGCTATTACTATGCCTAACTGCCCTTTCCTCATACCTCCCTGCTTTAATACCCATAGCCATTCTATAAAACTGGTTTCTTCATTCCGACCTACCTATTAAATTCGCAGCACTGTTCCCAATATTTCTTGTATACTGCCTACATTTTTGGTGCCACGGACTTCTCAACCATTTCCCTGATTCCGTCAATTTGCTGCCAATCTGACAAAGAAAAATAGGACAGGAATCACCTTTCTTTCTTGCTCCAGGAGTGACTTTCCTAAATACATCCAATTTAAAATGTGAGATTGCGTCCGCCACAACATTTCTATACCCTGGTATATGCTGAGCTTTGAAACAGATATTATGCATAAGACACTTCAAGACTAAATATCTCAAATATTTAATTACCGGGACGGATGATGATGATGACAAATTATTAATTACGTCAACTACCGCTTTATTATCAGACCAGCATATTATTCTTTTGTTCTCCAACATATGGCCCCATAGCTATATTGCTACTATAATGGGAAATAATTCTAGCAGGGTCAGGTTCCTTACCCATCCTTTCTCCTTCCAAACACGGGGCCATTCACCCACACTCCATCTACCTTGAAAATATGCCCCGAAACCGATACTGCCTGCTGCATCCGTAAACAACTACAATTCTTCCACTGACATCACCTCCTCCCATATCCTGACTCCATTAAATTAATCTAAAAATGAATCCCATACCTTGAGGTCCTCCTTCATTTCTCCATTCACACGAACCATATGCTCAGGCTGCTTCACCCCTTTTGTTCCCATTTCTAACCTCCTTTGAATAATCTACCCACTGGTATCACTCTGCACGCAAAATTTAAGACCCCCAGCATTCTCTGCATTTCCCTGAGTGTCACTTTATTTCTTTTCAACATCTTTTTTTTTTTTTTTTTTTTTTAAATAATTTTTTATTGAGGGTTTTTTATAATGACAACATAAAAATATGACTTATAGACATTACATTACATAGCAATGATTGTCTCAACAAAAATATGACAAAGAAAGGAAACATATAATAAGTGTCAAACTATAATTGAAAAACTCCTTTTATGTTTTTTTTATCATAATGAAAGTAGCTATTATTCCAGGCCATTGTGTTAAAACACATTCTAAAAGAGCACTGTAGCTACTAAGAAGACCCAATTTATTATGAACTTCTTAAGAACTTATACATCTATTGATATAACAACACCAGAGAACCAGAATATGTAGCTGCTAAGTCGGACCGAAAACTGGCTCTCTGTTAGTTTAGCTTATCAAAGAGTTCAATGCTTCTTATTATTAATGGGTCTTGATACCAAGAATAAAATATAGAGCAAGGGGGAAGTTGGGGAAGTATCAGCGGATAAGCACCGCTATATAAATCATTTTTCTATGTAACAATATTATTAAAATAGCAATGGTCAACAGCAATGGGGGGGGGGGGGCGGAAGACCATAAAAATGTTTATTGACTGGGTCAATTAGTTAGCATAAAATGAAGCGACGCATGCAGTACTAAACTATATGGCAGTTAAGTATGATTTGTAATGGGTATCAAGAAGGGGCGGGTATGGTATGGACCCAATTCAGTTAGGATGGGGATTAAGTTTACTATTCAGTAGCTAAACAATTCTCCTTTTACGCAGAGTAAATTGAGTTAGGCTCAAGAGGGGAATCCCATACATTTTACATTAATTATAAACCCACTAGTATGTGAATAAACACGAATAACTAAGCTGACTAATTGCCTAGGAAAACTCAGATATGCCTAAAAATTTTATTCATCACGGGCATATAAACAAATTGCCCCGTCTCCCTATACTTATATATCATTATACCTTTACTGAGGAAGCATGTATGGCAGGAGATATATACTCCTGATATTTATCTGTAAAAGTAAATACACCTATCAAGTAAAAGAACATCCTATGGGCAGATAAGGTACAAATTTAGAACTTAGCACACAACATGTAAACATAGTAACAATATGAACGGAAGTAACTATAATGCAGATCTTATTAATCACATTTACTACAAAGAGGTGTTTAACGAGTTATATATACAAGGCCATTTTCCCACCTGTCGTATGCTAGCCCTATATGGAGTAGCAATACTAAACACATAGGTAATATTAAGGCTTAGGGTTAACTATAGAAGAGCCTTATAAAAACATAGTATAGTGGGAAAGGGGGGGGGAGAAGAAGGGGGGAGCATGTCCAACTAGTCATAAAATAGAGGGCTTCCAAAAAGTATGAAAATCGGCTGGTTCTGGAGTACTAGTGGAGTTAGGGTTGAACCTAAGAAGGCTCAATATATATAGGATATACTATGCGTACGGTTAGCAGGTTATATTTGGCACATATACACATATATACTCATAAACCCAAACACCCACACAGACACAGATAGGAAAGGTATGAATCAACCTCGAGTCAGTTTTCTCTGGAATATATAAACATATGTAAGGGGAACATATCTAAGCCTAACGGCGCTATAAAAATAAAACTTTGAAGCATAACTAGGTCAATGTAGGCTCACGTTAATAACAGAGTAGAGGAGTCAAGGGGGATCTGTACAGTAATGATTCAGTAGTAGAGGTCAATATGCCCATTTATTTAACTCATTCAGGGGTATGGGAGGAATGAGTATTATGGCACATTTCATGCTAGCTGGGTGTAACTAAGAGAACTATACATTCTAGACGAACATTTAAACCCTAAGTGTCTTATGGCAGAGGGATAGAACCAAACACTGCTACCTGCTTATTTGAGGATCATACTTAGTATTCCCCTAGGTTTTTCTAATGGAAGCACTTACTTTAACTAATATTAATCAAAATTAGTCCCCATGGCACATTTGGAGACCTTTACACCACTCTTTATCTTATAGTAGGAGTAGCAGGGGAGTAACACCACACGGTAGCAATCTGAATCAGACCCCAGTGAGCTGGCCAAATATTTCGTACATTAAATCACATCTAAAGCATATTTTAAACTCATGTCAAGATCCTGTCAGATAAGCAGAGACATAGGTAAGACATATAGCTGAAATCAATAAAATATGTTAACAAACTGTGCAATCATAGAACAGTCCTAGGGGAGAGTATAATAGTCACACTTATAGGACATGCAGTCGATACTAAACTAACCATGTGTATATAAAACGTATAGCCGGTATAAAGAAATGGGTAGTATTATCAAACTTAATAGCTCTCATTAAAATGCTCTAATGGCAAGTACCCAATGCTCGGTCCATACTATAAGATCAAAGTTTGTTTTTAGTGGACCTATATTGACAGGAAGAGTTATTAGCCTATGCCGGTTTCCACACAAGTCCCAAGTATGTCTCTGATCTCTAAAACCTGTTGCTGGGCCAACCGGTGTTTTAAAAGGTCCCCTTCAAAACATGAGAGCTCTCTATAAATTGCCACATGGCAATAGTTTGCCGCCATCTTCTGAAACTTGGCACAAAACAGTTCCAACTTAGGTCTGAAAGTTCCAAGCAGATCCTTGGTGTACCTGATGTTCTGCGAGTTTGATCTAGCCAGACATCTCTGTTCCAATTCCATCTCCATCTGTACTTGCGTGTGCAGAGGCCTAGCTAATGAGATGTTGCTTTCCCCCGCGACACAGCGCGGCCACTCCAGATAGCAGGCAGCGCAATCCACTGGCTCAGACATGGGGATCGATGCTCTCAGAGGGGGCCCGCGATCGATATTCCTCACAAGGAGCGAACCAGGTTTGTATACCGGATCAGGTAAGGACCGGGTTGTTGAAAGCACCTCATGGGCCGAAAGATCAGTCGCCTTCTCTTCACCCCTATCTACTTCGACTGGGGGAGCTGACGCAGCCAGTATTAGGACTCGGTGAAGTTAGTCTTTCAATGCGGCGAAGTGAAGGCTTAAGATGCCTTGTACCTTAGTTTCCCACAGCTCAAGCAGATCTGCGATCACTCTAGGTCCGGACATGTTGAGGGATATATGTGTTGTAGAAAGCTGCTCCAAATCCATGAAGCTCCAAGCAGACAACTGCCCCGTAGCTCGGCCAAGTAGAGTAAACAGGGGGAATGGGCTTAAAGTTTGCTGCAGAACACATATATCGTGCTTGGGATAGGTTCTGGATAAAATAAAGAGCTAATTTTAACTTTTTGTCTCCAAAATTAAAGAAAATAAGTTATATATTTTAAATTAATGTCAGGAGCTCCTCTGGAACACGTCCTGTTGCTCCGGCTGTAGGCTCTGCCCCCCCCCTTCAACATCCTTTTAATCATCTGTCTTGCCTTATTGATCTTATCAGCTGGCAACTTGCACTGGCCTCTCGCTGAATCTATCATAATTCCCAAAAAAACAAGCCTTGTATCTGGCCCTTCCGACTTTACTACTGCGACCGGCACTCCCAATTCTTTTAACATTGCCTCCAATTCCTCTTTCCAAATTCTACATTCCACAGTTTTGGCCCTACCAACTACCAGAAAATCACCTAAGTAGTGCCCCATACTCTTACATCCTGTCCTCTTTGTAAACAACCAATGCAAAAAAGAACTAAACTTTTCAAAAATTGAACAGGAAACCGAACAACCCATGGGCAAACACTTATCTATATAATAACAACCATCAAACTTACAACCCATCAAATTAAAGCTACCCAGATCTGAAAGCGGACTCCACATCAATCTTTGTCATCAAGGCTCCTTTTCCCAGCTGCTTCACTATATTCACCGCACTATCAAAAGATTGATATTGCACTGATGAATCCAACTTATCAATTGCGTCATTGTCAGGGTGCCAGGAATCAGACTGAGACGAGAAGTGCAAAAATAATCACACCTTTATTAATAGCAAAAAATAATAAAAAGTCCACAACTCAAATAACAAGCCAGGAATCAAAACCAGAGCTGGTAGTCAGACAAGCCGAGTCAGGAGCCAAAGCAAATAGTCAGACGAGCCGGAATCAGGAACAAGGAGAACAGCAGAGTCAGGAACAAGCCAGGGATCAGGAACCAGGAGGGACGTCAGACAGCCAGGTAATACACAGGAGATCCCACAAACAGGTCTGAGACAACGCAAGGGCAAAACATACTGAACAGAGGCCCTTTAAATAATAAGTGATGACATCACAATTCTGTCTCACACGGCTGATGTACACCAGTCTGGCCATAAAAGGAAGTGCAGGAAATGAGCAGCATCACACAGTATGCACCAGAGTCAGCAAGAGAGGTGAGTAAAATGGCTGCCAGCAGCACATGGCAAACAAAACAGGGAAAAAACATTTACAGTACCCTCCCCTCAACGAACCCTCCCCCGCGGGAGGACAAAAGGCTTATTGGGGAAACGGGCATGGAAGGCACGGAGGACAGCGGGAGCATCAACATCAGAGGAGGGAACCCATGAACGCTCCTCCGGACCGTAGCCCCTCCAGTGAACCAAATACTGTACGCGGCCCCTGGACATACGAGAGTCAATATTGCTGCTGACCTCATACTCCTCATGGTTGTCAAGAAAGATAGGATGGGGACGAGGCAACACAGTGGTAAACCGATTACAAACCAATGGTTTCAAGAGGGAGACATGAAAAACATTGGAGATGCGCATTGCAGGAGGAAGGTCAAGAGCGTAGGCCACAGGATTGACCCGTTGGAGTATTCAAAAATGACCAACATAACGGTGAGCCAGTTTATTGGAAGGTACACGAAGGTTCAAGTTGCGGGAGGACAGCCAAAATCTCTCACCAACCTTGTAGGAAGGCGCGGGCAGACACCTACGATCAGCCTGGAACTTTTGGCGCTGCATAGAACGATGAAAGCAATCTTGAATCTGCACCCACGTGGAACGGAGTTGCCGGAGATGCTCCTCAAAATCTGGAATACCCTGAGACATGAATGAATCTGGCAACAAGGATGGTTGAAACCCATAATTCGCCATGAAGGGGATAACTTGGAGGAAGCATTAATAGCACTATTAAGGTAACAGTTCAGACCAATTATTGTGGTGATCTGAGACATAGCAACAAAGGAACTGTTCCAGAGCTTGATTAGACCGTTCCGCAGCCCCATTGGATTGAGGGTGATATGCAGAGGAGAAGGAAAACTGGATCCCCATTTGAGCACAAAAGGAACAACAAAATATGGAGACAAACTGGCTACCCCGGTCCGACACTATCTCCTTGGGTAACCCATGTAAACGGAAGACCTCCCGGGCAAAAATTGAAGCAAGCTTCTGAGCGATAGGCAACTTCTTCAAGGGAATGCAATGTGACATTTTAGAAAAACGGTCAACCACCATAAGGATAACAGTATTGCCATTGGAAACAGGGAGCTCAACAATGAAGTCCATGGAAATATGTGTCCAAGGACGCTCACCATTAGCAATAGGTTGAAGAAGACCCACAAGAAGACGTCGAGGAGTCTTATTCTGTGCACAAACTGAACAGGAGGCCACATACGCAGCAACATCAGAACGAAGACCTGGCCACCAGAATTGTCGAGTGACAGACCAAATAATTTGGTTCTTGCCTGGGTGACCTGCGGCTTTAGGATAGTGGTAAGTGTGCAAAAGTTTAGTTCAAAGATTCTCAGGAACAAAACACTTACCACTAGATTTCTCAGGAGGTGCATTGGTTTGTGCAGCCAGGATCTCCTCCCCCAAGGGAAAAGTCAAATTAGTACGTATGGTAGCCAAAATATGGTCAGGAGGTATAACTGGAGTAGGTACATACTCCTCCTTGGACAGAGGGGAAAATTGTCGAGAGAGGGCATCAGCCCTAACATTCTTACTACCAGGCAGGTAGGAGACCACATAATTAAACCAAGAAAAAAATAACGCCCATCTGGCAACGTTTTGCTTCAGATAGATAAGTTAAATTCTTGTGGTCAGTAAGAATGAGCACTGGCATGCTAGTACCCTAGAGAAGATGCCTCCATTCCTTGAGTGCTAATTTCATAATTGCACTCCGCTGGAGACAATTTCTTAGAGAAGAAACCACATGGATGCAAGGAACCATCAGTCGTAGGACGTTGAGACAAGAGGGCACCTACTCCAGTCTCAGACGCATCAACCTCAAGAACGAAAGGCAGGACAGGGTTAGGATGAGCCAGAACTGGAGCAGCAGCAAAGGCAGTCTTAAAGGGCCACTGTAAGTAAATATTTTCTATGCCTGTTACTAACTAACTACCCCAAATACGCTTTTTATCAATAGCATTTCATTAACATATCTCTACCGTATATCAGAAATCTTGTCTGAAAATGTAATTGTTTTCCAAACCCACTCCGTGGGTATCCTTTGCTCTGTACCAATCCATTTACAATACCTAGGTTTCAAAATGGCGCTTCAAACACAAAGTTATTGGTTTAAGTATTTTGAACATGCAGTGCTGAAAATAGTGGGCAGGATAACGTGACATCATCGGCGAATAAAAGATATAACTTTTAGAACGTTATGAAACTTCATTTTGGAGAAAATATAGATCAGTAGGTTTTAATTAATGTTTATTAACTTTAATATGTTAGTTGTTTAGCTTAAAAATTATAACAGAAAGTAATCCTTTAAGACTATCAAAGGCCTTAATGGCAGTAGGTGACCAATGGAGTGGATCATTCTCTTTACGGATCATGTCTGTGATAGGTTTGACCAAGAAAGAAAAGTTTTTAATAAACTTTCTATAGTAATTGGCGAACCCCAAAAAAACATTGAATAGACCGAAGACCAACTGGGGGAGGCTACTGCAGAACTGCAGATAACTTGTCAGGATCCATGGAGAACCCTGCAACGGAGATAACATAACCTAGGAAGGTTACTTGAGTCTGATGGAACTCACATTTCTCGAGTTTACAAAACAGGCCATTCTCACGTAGTCTCTGAAGAACCCGTGTAACATCAGAACGATAAGCCTCAAGTGTGGGTGAGAGTATAAGGATGTCGTCCAAGTACACCACAACACACTGTTGCAACATATCTCATAGGACACCATTAATAAATTCCTGGAAAACAGCAGGAGCATTACATAGGCCAAAGGGCATTACAAGATACTCATAATGCCCGCTCCTGGTGTTAAATGCTGTTTTCCATTCGTGGCCCTCCTTGATCCTAACGAGATTGTACGCTCCTCTCAAATCAAGACCATAGCTCCCTTGAGGTGGTCAAAGAGTTCCGTAATGAGTGGAATAGGGTAAGCATTCTTAATGGTAAGATGATTAAGACCCCTATAATCGATGCATGGTCTTAACTCGCCACCCATTTTCTTTACAAAGAAGAAGCCAGCCCCTGCAGGAGAGCAGGATTTTCAGATGATCCCCCACGACAGAGTATCGGCAACATACTCCTCCATAGCACAATTCTCCGCAACAGACGGAGGGTAAACCCGGCCCGAGGAGGAATGGCTACGGGTTGCAGGTCTATGACACAATCGTAAGACTGGTGAGGAGGCAACGTACCGGCACGCACCTTGTCAAAAATGTCTAGGAACTCTCGGTACTCCTCTGGCAATTGAGATATCGAAGAAGTGCACAAGACATTAACTGGTTTCCGAAGACAAGTGGAAATACATTGCGGAGACCACGACAAAATTTCGGACCTGCGCCAGTCGAGACTGGGATTGTGCTTTTGGAGCCAGGGATAACCCAGAACAAACGAAAAATGCGGAGAGTTTATCACCTGGAACTGGAGGGTTTCAAAATGGAGAGCCCCAACAGCCATGGATAATGGAGCAGTTTCGTGAGTAACGAGTGCGGGCTGAAGGGGCCTGCCATCAATGGCCTCAATAGCAAGTGGAACGGACCTAGGCAAAACAGGAATGGAGTGCTTTGATACAAAAGCACTGTCAATGAAATAGCCCACAGCACCGGAGTCAACAAGAGCCTGGGTGACTATGGAGGAGTCCACCCAGGAAAGGACAACTGTGACCAAAGGTTTCTCCTTTAGCGGTTCCGGGGACGAGGATAAACCACCCAAGGTCTGCCCCCGACAGGACCTTAGGTGTGAGCGTTTCCCGGCCGTGTAGGACAAGACTTCAAAAGGTGGCCCTGTAACCCACAATAGAGGCAGAGCCCCTCCCTCCTCCTAAAGGCCCTCTCCGCTGCAGAGAGATGCGTGAATCCCAACTGCATCGGCTCAGCAGTACCTGGTGACTCGGGACCAGGAGGCATGGGAGGAGAGGGAGGCATGGGTGGGAACGAACACGTAGGAGACAACAGAACAGGAGGCTTCCGCAAGCGCTCCTTGAAAGAGGGCCTCTCACTTAGTCTGATGTCAATTAGGATCAAAAAAGACACCAATGCTTCGAGATCTTCTGGTAAATCTCTGGCAGCAACTTCGTCTTTAATCGCATCAGAGAGCCCATGAAAGAAGGCGGCAACAAGGGCTTCATTGTTCCAACCTACCTCTGCGGCAAGTGTACGGAACTCAATGGCATACTGAGCAACATATCTTGTACCTTACTACCTTGCTGAATGGACATGAGTCGTTTAGCAGCAGAGGAGGAGCGAGCCGGAACATCAAATACCCTTCGAAAGGAGGCCACAAATTCAGGGTAATTTGAAATCACAGGTTTATTAGTCTCCCACAAGGGATTAGCCCATGCAAGAGCTCTGTCAGAGAGTAACGAGATGAGAAATCCCACCTTAGCTCTGTCAGAGGGAAACGCCTGAGGTAACATCTCAAAGTAAATGCCCACCTGGTTCAAAAACCCTCTGCACTGATTAGGATCACCTCCATAATGCTGAGGTAGAGGTGCAGAACCAGACATGCTCCTGGTAGGACTAGGTGCAGCAGCGGAAACAGGAGCAGCCATAACTTGCGGGACACTTTGGTCCAAATGTGCAGTGCGAGTCAGCAGGGTTTGCAGGGCTTGTGCAAATTGATCCAAGCGGTAATCCTGTTCATCCATCCTGGAAATTATGGCAGATAAAGGTGGATTATTAGCACCATCAGGATTCATGGCCCTTGCGTAATGTCAGGGTGCCAGGAATCAGAATGAGACGAGAAGTGCAAAAATAATCACACCTTTATTAATAGCAAAAAATAATAAAACGTCCACAAGTCAAATAACAAGCCAGGAATCAAAACCAGAGCTGGTAGTCAGAGGAGCCGAGTCAGGAGCCAAAGCAAGTAGTCAGACGAGCGGGAATCAGGGACAAGTAGAACAGCAGAGTCAGGAACAAGCCAGGGATCAGGAACCAGGAGGGACGTCAGACAGCCAGGTAATACACAGGAGCTCTCACAAACAGGTCTGAGACAACGCAAGGGCAAAGCATACTGAACAGAGGCCCTTTAAATAATAAGTGATGACATCACAATTCTGAGACTGCATCCTGTCTCACACAGATGATGTACACCAGTCTGGCCATAAAAGGAAGTGCAGGAAATGAGCAGCATTACACAGTATGCACCAGAGTCAGCAAGAGAGGTGAGTAAAATGGCTGCCAGCAGCACATGGCAAACAAAACAGGGAAAAAACCCTGACAGTCATTGACTGAACCTCCCCTGGGGTAGGACAGGTGTTGTATCATCCTGTATTTTCCTTTTTCTTTTTTAGGTACTACCCGAGGGGAGACACAATCAAATCATCACAAGGTTTCTCCTTAAATGGCCCCGCCATTCTACCCAGTTTGCCCTCCTTCTCCAACTTCTCTGTCAACACCGCGGGAAATTCTGTTGCAGATTTCAGGTTTCTCGCCTGCATTGCCCCTTTAACCTCTGTCTTAACTGGAACAATAAAACCCCTGCGCAAACGCTCTGCCAATAAACTTCTTTCTACTCTCAGCGGATATGCCGCTAATTCCTTAACAATTCAATCTATTCTCAGTGGTGTTTTGGCCATTTCCTGCCACTCCTGCCCCGCTACTGTTGCTCCCTTGCCCTCGAAAGGAAAATTTATTGCCGACACCGGCATTACCCCTTCTATAATCTATGCCTGGGTGAGCTCCCCCGCAGTATCTGCATGCATGCTTGTATTTACATGCGCTCCCCCATCACATCTTTTGTCATTGAACGCCCAGCATTCCCTTACCTCTGACCTAACTGATTTCGCCTGCCCTATTGGTTTACCACCTTGCACATCCGATACCTTCATTAACCTTGTCCACATATCCAGTATGTTTACTCCAAAATCCTTTCTTCCCTTCCCTCCAAATTGTAAATTCCCCTTCCTGAATTCCCTATCATAATCTTTCCAGGTGAAACCGCTGTATGTCGTATAGCACTCTGCTATTAAATGGATGTACCACAGTACCCCTTTCGCTTTATCAGGGTTAGCTGTTATAAAGCATTCCACATATATTACTATTCCCTTCACCCATTCTGGAAATGTTTGCCTTGCCTTCCTCCCCTTACCTTCATTCCCCCTGGACTTAAATGCTAGTGCATCCCTAGTCATCTCAAAGACATCCACATACCTGCCCTTCTGCGCTTTCCTGACCACTCTCGCTTTCAAAAGTGTGGGAAGGGGTAAGAGCTTGGTCCCTGCAACCTCATCATCCAAATTCACCTCATTATCACTGCTGTCCCCATCCTCTGACACCTCCTTCCCCACTCTTCTTTTCCCTTGTTTTGCATATATCCTAACAATTTTTAATATTTTTCTATGCCGTTACCATTGCGCTTATCGTTCTCAGAATCCAATTCCGTAGAACTCTCTGATGAATCTGATTCACTACTCCCACTATAATACATTTTCTTACCTTGTTTCTGCTGCTGCTTGGGAAACTCCTTCTGTCTTTCCTTGCCCGCTGCTGCCATTCCCTGAGATGCTGCACTGTCTCTGTCTTCTTCCTTGTCTTTTGCTCCTTTAGGTGCTGTATGTCTCCTGTCTCCCCTCTGTAACATATCCACATTTACATTAGCATAGCCCCCCCCCCTTTGGCTGTTATGCCTCCCAGGCCTCTGGCCTGGCCCTCTGCTGCTGAGAACCTTCTTATTCATACTCCTAAACCCCTTTTCCCCCATATCCGCCTCTACCATTATGTAGGTATTGCCCTCAACATCTCTAATTATCCTGGGGCGCTCTGACCTACCCTCTTCCTGCCTCACTCGTTTTCTGGGCCTTGCATTGTCTAAATCCCTATCATATACCTCCAAATACCCTGGAGGCCCCCTGTACTCCTACCCTCTCTCCTTTGATGCCTCCCTTCCTGTCCCTACCTCTGGGAAAAATGGCCTGGATTGCCGGCACCGGCATTACCCCTTCTACAATCTACGCCTGGGTGAGCTCCCCCACAGTATCTGCATGCGTGCTTGTATTTACATGCGCTCCCCCATCACATCTTTTGTCATTGAACGCCCAGCACTCCCTTACCTCTGACCTAACTGATTTCGCCTGCCCTATTGGTTTACCACCTTGCACATCTGATACCTTCATTAACCTTGTCCATATATCCAGTATGTTTACTCCAAAATCCTTTCTTCCTTTCCCTCTTAATTGTAAATTCCCCTTCCTGAATTCCCTATCATAATCTTTCCAGGCGAAACCGCCGTATGTCATATAGCACTCTGCTATTAAATGGATGTACCACAGTACCCCTTTCGCTTTATCAGGGTTAGCTGTTATAAAGCATGCCACATATATTACTATTCCCTTCACCCATTCTGGAAACGTTTGCCTTGCCTTCCTCCCCCTGGACTTAAATGCTAGTGCATCCCTAGTCATCTCAAAGACATCTACATACCTGCCCTTCTGCGCTTTCCTGACCACTCTCGCTTTCAAATGTGTGGGAAGGGGTAAGAGCTTGGTCCCTGCCACCTCATCATCCAAATTCACCTCATTATCACTGCTGTCCCCATCCTCTGACACCTCCTTCCCCACTCTTCTTTTCCCTTGTTTTGCATATATCCTTCTAACAATTTTTAATATTTTTCTATGCCCGTTACCATTGCGCTTATCGTCCTCAGAATCCAATTCCGTAGAACTCTCTGATGAATCTGATTCACTACTCTCACTATAATACATTTTCTTACCTTGTTTCTGCTGCTGCTTGGGAAACCCCTTCTGTCCTTCCTTGTCCGCTGCTGCCATTCCCTGAGATGCTGCACTGTCTCTGTCTTCTTCCTTCTTCCTTGTCCTTTGCTCCTTTAGGTGCTGTATGTCCCCTGTCTCCCCTCTGTAACATATCCACATTTACATTAGCATAGCCCCCCCCCCCCTTTGGCTGTTATGCCTCCCAGGCCTCTGGCCTGGCCCTCTGCTGCTTCTTATTCATACTCCTAAACCCCTTTTCCCCCATATCCGCCTCTACCATTATGTAGGTATTGCCCTCAAGTCTCTAATTACTCTGACCCTACCCTCTTCCTGCCTCACTCATTTTCTGGGCCTTGCATTTTCTATATCCCTATCATATACCTCCAAATACCCTGGAGGCCCCCTGCACTCCTCCCCTCTCTCCTTTGATGCCTCACTTCCTGAAAAACGGCTTGGACTGCCGGGTCCCGGGCCTGCAACTTCCCCTTGTGACCATGCCCTGCCTGCATGTATTGTCCCCCCCCCCAGTCTGCTAATGCCCCCTGTAGTATTGCCCCCCCCCCCCGCCCGTTCCCACTGTTGCTAGCAAACATGATGGCGTTATTTCTCCCTGACGCCTCTGATCTTAGGCCCGGGGAAGGAGGGCGCCATCCTCGTCCGAAGATATGGATCTCCTATATACGGCCCGGACTTGCCTGCTGCTGCCCACCCAACCCCTGCTCCTCGGACTAGTGCCTGCCGCTGGATTGCCATGCCGCACCGTTTGGGCCCCTGATCCCTGTCGCGCGCCCCGCACTATAAGCCTGGGGGATGCCCCCTTTTTGGCCTCCGCCTGTCCGCAACTGCCCCCCTGCCCCAGGGGAATTTCGAGGCTTGCTGAGCGATCAGAGTTGCTGAAAAGTAAAGGCTCCCCCATACTTACATCAGACATGGCCCCTGCGCCTACCCTAACCACCCTATTTATTCTCACAGCTCCGTCTGCCACTCTCACTCTCCCTGGGGGCATTACCGCATCCACACGGTCCAGAACCGCCTCTTGCTGGTTCTGATTCTCCTTTTGCCTTCTCTCCAACAGCTTCAGCCTCTTCTGTGACTGCATCGCTCTTGTCCTCCAGAGTGCCTCATCGTCGGTGAGGAAACACCTGGGAATCTTCCTGCTTCTAGTAGACATCTTCAATCAACTTCTTCTGCAATACAGCTACAAACAGCACCTGGAAACAAAAAAGGTTAGTAATGATCCACTTCCTGGTTTCTTGACTATATATACCCCTTCCCTACCACCAACCTGCTATCCCTGTAAACCCTCCTCTAACTATTATCTATTTCTCTCCCTATTCCCCCTCTAACTCCAAACCCCCTTCTCCTCCTCACTATTCCAGCTAGGAGCCCATCCCTTATGCCGCTCCTGTCATAGGCATTCCCTCTGCTCATTTTATACAGAAGCAAGTGCTGAGCCAATTTTGAGCTATTTTGCTACCTTTATTTAAGCCCTATTGTAAGTCATATTTCAGTGAGTGACCCACACAAAATTATATATTGTTATTTTTTGCCGCAGGCCCAGCAGATTAAAGGGATATGAAACCCAAATATTTTCTTTCATGATTCAGATAGAGCATTTGTTTGTAAGCAACTTTCTAATTTACTCATGCTATCAATTTTTCTTTGTTCTCTTGTTATCTTTATTTGAAAAAGCAAGAATGTAAGTCTAGGAGCCGGCCCATTTTTGGTTCAGAACCCTGGATAGCGCTTGCTGATTGGTGGTTACATTTAGACACCAATCAGCAAGCGCTACCCAGGTTCTTTACCAAAAATAGGCCGGCTCCTAAGCTTACATTCTTGCTTTTTCAAATAAAGATACCAAGAGAACGAAGAAAGAATGATAATAGGAGTAAATTAGAAAGGTGCTTAAATTTGCATGTTCTATCTGAATCATGAAAGTTTAATTTTAACTAGACTGACCCTTTAACACTATATTATTGCATTTATAATTTATGGCATATGAGATCGCGGTGTCAAAACCTGTAAAAATAAAAATAGTTTTTTTCTTAGATTTTAGTAAATAATACTGAAAATGGCCAAGCGACCACTGCTGTTACTTTAATCATCTTACTAAATTGTCATGAGTAGCCACTTGTGAAATAAGGGGCCATACAGGCTTTTGGGGGATATAATATAGATTAGAGAGGCTCCATTGTGCAATACATAAATAAAAAACACTTTTTGCTTGCAAGGTGAGAGACTTGGCTACTAGAAAAGAAACTTAGTGGTCTCTACACATACCAGATTTTTTTATTGCACATATAATGCCCCATTCCTAAGCAAATCCCCATGTGTTTTTTTTCTACTTTATTTTTTAAACATCTTATGTATGGTACTGCTGAAAGAGCAGACATTTCTCTTTCAAATGAGGGGTCTTGAATTTGTAGCTGCTATGGGAGCTTAGATCTAGGGGTTGAAGAACCTCACCCATCCAGCTCCCTTGCAGCTACACTGAGCTTCCTGGTTCTGCCCCCTTTAGTGACGTCACTACTTATGCATAAATCCTGAGAGTGCAGCCCACTAGGCAACTAACGGTCTGTAGTGCGGGATCACCAAAAACAGCATTTGATCATAGATCCACCTGTATGACAAAAAGGGCTTCTCATGCGCTCACAGGCTTTGAATGGGTTAAAGGGACAGTCTAGTCAGAATTAAACTTTCATGATTCATATAGGGCATGTAATTTTAAACAACTTTCCAATTTACTTTTATCATTAAATTTGCTTTTTGTTCTTGCTATTCTTAGTTGAAAGCTAAACCTAGGTAGGTTCATTTGCTAATTTCTATACCCTTGAAGGCCGCCAGTTATCTGAATGCATTTGACAGTTTTTCACAGGTAGAGGGCATTAGTTCATGTGTGTCATATAGATAACATTGTGCTCACGCCCCGTGGAGTTAGGGCACTGATTGGCTAAAATGCATGTCTATCAAAAGAACTGAGATATGGGGGCAGTCTACAGAGGCTTAGATACAAGTATATTAATATAACCGTGCTGGTTATGCAAAACTGTGGAATGGATAATAAAGGGATTATCTATCTTTCTAAACAATAACATTTCTGCAGTAGACGGTCCCAGGTAAGATTGCCACCCGTCTCTTAAAATACAGAACACTTATACGTTACACATGCTGCAGGGTGTGCAGGGAGAATATGAATAGTGCTGCCCAGAAACACAATACATGTTCCTCCCTGCACACCCTGCAGCATGTGTAACTCATAAGTGTCCAGGAAAACATGGCTGAGGTGGCAACCCTATCCCAGGGCAACAAGAGAGGTAAATGAGAGAAGGTAAATGAGAGAACAATCGCCTAGATATAGAGTTCTGCGTTAGCCGTCAAAAGCAGCATTAAGGGGTCCTAACGCTGCTTTTGGCCGCCCGCTGGTATTTAGAGTCGGCCAGGTAAAGGTGTACCGCTCACTTTCAAGACGCGACTTTTCCATACCGCAGATCCCCTTACGCCAATTGCGTATCCAATCTATTCAATGGGATCTTCCTAACGCCGGTATTTAGAGTCTTGGCTGAAGTGAGCGTTACACCTCTACCGACAAGACTCCTAACGCCCATGGAAAGGCTGTAGTTAAGAGCTTTATGGGCTAACACCAGTATATAAAGCTCTTAACTACAGTGCTCTAAAGTACACTAACACCCATAAACTACTTATGTACCCCTAAACCGAGGTCCCCCCACATCGCCGCCACTATAATAAATATTTTTAACCCCTAATCTGCCGACCGCACATCGCCGCCACCAACGTTATCCCTATGAATCCATAATCTGCTGCCCCTAACATCGCCAACACCTACATAATATTTATTAACCCCTAATCTGCCCCCCCCCAACGTCGCCGCCACCTAACTTCAAGTATTAACCCCTAATCTGCCGACCGGACCTCACCGCTACTATAATAAATGTATTAACCCCTAAAGCTAAGTCTAACCCTAACACCCCCCCTAAATTAAATATAATTTTAATCTAACGAAATAAATTAACTCTTATTAACTAAAGTATTCCTATTTAAAACTAAATACTTACCTGTAAAATAAACCCTAATATAGCTACAATATAACGAATAATTATATTGTAGCTATTTTAGGATTTATATTTATTTTACAGGCAACTTTGTATTTATTTTAACTAGGTACAATAGATATTAAATAGTTATTAACTATTTAATAGCTACCTAGTTAAAATAATTACAAAATTACCTGTAAAATAAATCCTAACCTAAGTTACAATTAAACCTAACGCTACACTGTCATTAAATTAAAGGGATACTAAACCCATTTTTTTTTATTTCATGATTCAGATAGAGCATGAGATTTTAAGCATCTTTCTAATTTACTCCTATTATTATTGTTTTCATGCTATCTTGATTTGAAAAAGCAGTACTGTAAGCTTTAGAGCCAGACCATTTTTTGTTCAGCACATGGGTAGAACTTGCTGATTTGTGGCTAAATGTAGCAAACCAATCAGCAGCTCTACCAAGGTGCTGAACTAAAAAATGGGCCGGCTCCTAACCTTTTATTACTGCTTTTTATATCAAGATAACATGAGAACAAATAAAAATTGATAATAGGAGTAAATTAGAAAGTTGCTTAAAATTGTATGCTCTATCTGAATCATGAAAGAAAAAAAATGAGGGGTTAGTATCCCTTTAATTAAATAAATTAGCTACCAATACCTACAATTAAATACAATTAAATAAACTAAATTACAAAAAAACACAAACACTAAATTACAGAAAATAAAAAAATATTACAAGAAATTTAAAATAATTACACCTAATCTAAGCCCCCTAATAAAATAATAATAAA
Organism: Bombina bombina; assembly: GCF_027579735.1. Lineage (NCBI taxonomy): Eukaryota > Metazoa > Chordata > Amphibia > Anura > Bombinatoridae > Bombina > Bombina bombina. The sequence goes on along the minus strand of NC_069502.1, from coordinate 460,891,525 downwards.
AAAAAATAATAAAAGTCCCTACCCTATTCTACATTACAAAGTAATCAGCTCTTTTACCAGCCCTTAAAAGGGCTTTTTGCGGGGCATGCCCCAAAGTAATCAGCTCTTTTGCCTGTAAAAAACAATACAACCCCCCAACATTAAAACCCACCACCCACATACCCCTACTCTAACCCACCCAAACCCCCCTTAATTAAACCTAACACTACCCCCTAAAGATCTCCCTACCTTGAGTCGTCCTCACCCAGCCGGGCCGAAGTCTTCATCTGATGGGGCAGAAGAGGACATCCAGACCGGCAGAAGTCTTCATCCTATCAGGGCAGAAGAGGACATCCAAACCGGCAGACATCTTCATCCAAGCGGCATCTTCTATCTTCATCCATCCAGAGCGGAGCAGAGCCATCTTCTTCCCAGCCGATGCGGATCCATCCTCTTCAACCGACGCCTACTCGCCGAATGAAGGTTCCTTTAAATGACGTCATCCAAGATGGCGTCCCTCGAATTCCGATTGGCTGATAGGATTCTATCAGCCAATCAGAATTAAGGTAGGAAAAATCTGATTGGCTGATTCAATCAGCCAATCATATTCAAGTTCAATCCGATTGGCTGATCCAATCAGCCAACCAGATTGAGCTTGCATTCTATTGGCTGATCGGAATAGCCAATAGAATGCGAGCTCAATCTGATTGGCTGATTGAATTTCCTACCTTAATTCCGATTGGTTGATAGAATCCTATCAGCCGATCAGAATTCGAGGAACGCCATCTTGGATGATGTCATTTAAAGGAACCTTCATTCGGCGAGTAGGCGTCGGTTGAAGAGGATGGATCCGCGTCGGCTGGGAAGAAGATGGCTCCGCTCTGGATGGCTGAAGATAGAAGATGCCGCTTGGATGAAGATGTCTGCCGGTCCGGATGTCCTCTTCTGCCCGGATAGGATGAAGACTTCTGCCAGTCTGGATGTCCTATTCTGCCCCATCGGATGAAGACTTCGGCCCGGCTGGGTGAAGACGACTCAAGGTAGGGAGATCTTCAGGGGGGTAGTGTTAGGTTTATTTAAGGGGGGTTTGGGTGGGTTAGAGTAGGGGTATGTGGGTGGTGGGTTTTAATGTTGGGGGGGTTGTATTTTTTTTTACAGGCAAAATTGCTGATTACTTTGGGGCATGCCCCGTAAAAAGCCCTTTTAAGGGCTGGTAAAAGAGCTGATTACTTTGTAATGTAGAATAGGGTAGGGACTTTTATTATTATTTTTTATTATTATTTTATTAGGGGGCTTAGATTAGGTGTAATTATTTTAAATTTCTTGTAATATTTTTTTATTTTCTGTAATTTAGTGTTGGTTTTTTTTGTAATTTAGTTTAGTTTATTTAATTGTATTTAATTGTAGGTATTGGTAGCTAATTTATTTAATTAATTTAATGATAGTGTAGTGTTAGGTTTAATTGTAACTTAGGTTAGGATTTATTTTACAGGTAATTTTGTAATTATTTTAACTAGGTAGCTATTAAATAGTTAATAACTATTTAATAGCTATTGTACTTAGTTAAAATAAATACAAAGTTGCCTGTAAAGTAAATATAAATCCTAAAATAGCTACAATATAATTATTTGTTATATTGTAGCTATATTAGGGTTTATTTTACAGGTAAGTATTTAGTTTTAAATATGAATACTTTAGTTAATAAGAGTTAATTTATTTAGTTAGATTAAAATTATATTTAACTTCGAGGGGTGTTAGGGTTAGGGTTAGACTTAGGTTTAGGGGTTAATACATTTATTATAGTAGCGGCGAGGTCCGGTTGGCAGATTAAGGGTTAATACTTGAAGTTAGGTGGCAGCGACGTTGGGGGGGGGGCAGATTAGGGGTTAATAAATATTATGTAGTTGTCGGCGATGTTGAGGGCAGCAGATTAGGGGTTAATTGTCCGGAGCGGCAGTTTAGGGGTTAATTGTGTAATGCAGGTGTCAGCGATAGCGGGGTCGGCAGATTAGGGGTTCATAAGTGTAAGGTTAGTGGTGTTTAGACTCGGGGTTCATGTTAGGGTGTTAGGTGCAGACTTAGAAAGTGTTTCCCCATAGGAAACAATGGGGCTGCGTTGGGAGCTTAACGCTGCTTTTTTGCAGGCCCAAACTGCCCCATTGTTTCCTATGGGGGAATCGTGCACGAGCACGTTTTGCCAGCTTACCGCTACCGTAAGCAACGCTGGTATTGAGGGTTGAAGTGGCGGTAAATTCGGCTCAACGCTCCCTTTTTGGAGCCTAACGCAGCCCTTCAGACAACTCTAAATACCAGCGTTGTTTGGCAGCAGCGGTAGGAAAAAAAGTTGCGTTAGCTACGCGGGTCTTTACCGACAAAACTCTAAATCTAGCCGAATGTGTTTTTCAATATGAAAACCAGAAATAATTAGTAGAAAATGCTAATTTTACCAGTAAAACCACACAGTAAGAGCCTGATAATCAAAAATTTGCTAACATGGAGAGAAATCATGCAAAATCTTGGGGTGAGGGGGTGGGTTTGAGTATTATATTACAATGCATGTGTCTGTCCTTCACATCTAGAGCTCTGCATAGCTAAACAGCTCTCAAGCTAACATTTCCTTAGTTTAAAGGGACAGTCTACACCGGAATTGTTATTGTTTAAAAAGATAGATAACACATTTTTCTTTCATGTAATTGGCAAGAGTCCATGAGCTAGTAACATATGGGATATACAATCCTACCAGGAGGGGCAAAGTTTCCCAAACCTCAAAATGCCTATAAATACACCCCTCACCACACCTATGGAGGTGGTGAAGTAAGTTTGTGCTTGATTTTCTTCTATGATATGCGCTTCTTAGCATTTTGAAGCCCGATTCCTCTCAGAGTACAGTGAATGTCAAAGGGTTGTGAAGGGAGTATCACCTATTGAATTATATGGTTTTCCTCACAGGAAATCTTTTCATAGGTTCTCTGTTATCGGTCTTAGAGATTCATCTCCTACCTCCCTTTTCAGATCAACAATATACTCTCATATTCCATTACCTCTACTGATAACAGTTTCAGTACTGGTTTGGCTATCTGCTATATGTGGATGGGTGTCTTTCGGTAAGTATGTTTTCATTTCTTAAAGACACTCTCAGCTATGGTTTGGCACTTTATGTATTAATGTAAAGTTCTAAATATATGTATTGTACTTATATTTGCCATGAGTCAGGTTTATGTGTATTTCTTTTTGCAGACTATCAGTTTTAAAATTGGGAAAAACATACAGGGAGTGCAGAATTATTAGGCAAGTTGTATTTTTGAGGATTAATTTTATTATTGAACAACAACCATGTTCTCAATGAACCCAAAAAACTCATTAATATCAAAGCTGAATAGTTTTGGAAGTAGTTTTTAGTTTGTTTTTAGTTATAGCTATTTTAGGGGGATATCTGTGTGTGCAGGTGACTATTACTGTGCATAATTATTAGGCAACTTAACAAAAAACAAATATATACCCATTTCAATTATTTATTTTTACCAGTGAAACCAATATAACATCTCAACATTCACAAATATACATTTCTGACATTCAAAAACAAAACAAAAACAAATCAGTGACCAATATAGCCACCTTTCTTTGCAAGGACACTCAAAAGCCTGCCATCCAAGGATTCTGTCAGTGTTTTGATCTGTTCACCATCAACATTGCGTGCAGCAGCAACCACAGCCTCCCAGACACTGTTCAGAGAGGTGTACTGTTTTCCCTCCTTGTAAATCTCACATTTGATGATGGCCCACAGGTTCTCAATGGGGTTCAGATCAGGTGAACAAGGAGGCCATGTCATTAGATTTTCTTCTTTTATACCCTTTCTTGCCAGCCACGCTGTGGAGTACTTGGACGCGTGTGATGGAGCATTGTCCTGCATGAAAATCATGTTTTTCTTGAAGGATGCAGACTTCTTCCTGTGCCACTGCTTGAAGAAGGTGTCTTCCAGAAACTGGCAGTAGGACTGGGAGTTGAGCTTGACTCCATCCTCAACCCGAAAAGGCCCCACAAGCTCATCTTTGATGATACCAGCCCAAACCAGCACTCCACCTCCACCTTGCTGGCGTCCGAGTCGGACTGGAGCTCTCTGCCCTTTACCAATCCAGCCACGGGCCCATCCATCTGGCCCATCAAGACTCACTCTCATTTCATCAGTCCATAAAACCTTAGAAAAATCAGTCTTGAGATATTTCTTGGCCCAGTCTTGACGTTTCAGCTTGTGTGTCTTTTTTGGTGGTGGTCGTCTTTCAGCCTTTCTTACCTTGGCCATGTCTCTGAGTATTACACACCTTGTGCTTTTGGGCACTCCAGTGATGTTGCAGCTCTGAAATATGGCCAAACTGGTGGCAAGTGGCATCTTGTCAGCTGCACGCTTGACTTTTCTCAGTTCATGGGCAGTTATTTTGCGCCTTGGTTTTTCCACACGCTTCTTGAGACCCTGTTGACTATTTTGAATGAAACGCTTGATTGTTCGATGATCACCCTTCAGAAGCTTTGCAATTTTAAGAGTTCTGCATCCCTCTGCAAGATATCTCACTATTTTTTACTTTTCTGAGCCTGTCAAGTCCTTCTTTTGACCCATTTTGCCAAAGGAAAGGAAGTTGCCTAATAATTATGCACACCTGATATAGGGTGTTTATGTCATTAGACCACACCCCTTCTCATTACAGAGATGCACATCACCTAATATGCTTAATTGGTAGTAGGCTTTCGAGCCTATACAGCTTGGAGTAAGACAACATGCATAAAGAGGATGATGTGGTCAAAATACTAATTTGCCTAATAATTCTGCACTCCCTGTATATAGGAAGTAATTTTTTTTTACCTGGGGTATAGTCTTTTCTTCAAAATTGACTGTTTTTATTCATTTTCGCAAGCAAAATTTAGGCTTGCGAGGCCACAAAATGCTGATATTTATTGCGTCATTCTTGGCGCAAGAATTTTTTTGGCATGAAGGTACGTTCAGTGACGCAAATTCACCATTTCTGGCATCTTAGTTGACGCCAGGTTTCCTTGCAAGGTTGCGTCTGTGATGACGCGAGTTGCGTCATTTCCGGATGTTGTCAGCGCCATACTTGGCGCCAAATAATTTTATTATTTAAAACCCACTTCCTATATGCCTCTTGCCTTTTTCTATGCTCAGAGGGCTATGCTGTTTGTATTTTTTTCCAATTCCTGAAACTGTCATATAAAGAAATTGATCATTTTGCTTTATATGTTGTTTTTTCTCTTACATTTGCCAGATGTCTCAATCTGATCCTGTCTCAGAAACCACTGTTGGATCCCTGCTGCCTGATAACAGTTCTACCAAAGATAAGTGTATCTGTTGTAAGTGGGTTGAGATTATATCACCAGCTGTAGTATGTAACAGTTGTCATAATAAGCTTTTACATGCAGAGAATGTATCCATCAGTACCAGTACAATGCCTGTTGTTCCTTCAACATCTAATGTACATGATATCCCTGTGAATATAAAAGATTTTATTGCTGATGCAATTCAGAAGGCTTTGTCTGCCATTCCGCCTTCTAATAAACGTAAAAAGGTCTTTTAAAACTTCTCATAAAGATAATGAATTTTCAAATGACCGACAACATACTGAATTATCCTCCTCTGATGAGGATCTATCTGATTTAGAAGATCCTACCTCAGATATTGACACTGACAAATCTGCTTATCTCTTTGAAGTTTTGGTAAAAAATCCCCAAAGTTGATGGGGCTATTTCTACTCTTGCCAAACGTACTACTATCCCTATGGAAGATAGTACTTCCTTTAAGGATCCTTTAGATAGGAAACTTGAATCTTATCTAAGGAAAGCTTGTCACGGATACCAGACAGCTAAGGCTACCCCCCACCCCCCTACAACCTCACCCCTGTTGTGTCTCAGTGGTTTTGGGCTCCTCAGAGCAACCACAATCTCTGGAAGCTTTTGTTTGCATGGTTTTGTGTTCCAAACTTGTTTAGAGAAGAGCTGGTCTATGACCTGGAAAATCCTCCTAGGCTGGCTGGGCTCCTGGAACTCCTGGTCAGCTGCCTCACAACGGACCCCCGCTTAACCCCTCTCAGACTGTCCGGGCTCCTGGAACTCCCGGTCGGCCACAGGACAGCAGGACACCCGCTAACTTTACCCCTGGTCGCTCCAGCAACCATGTGCCTCAGAGCTCCGCACTTTTGGGGATTAGTAGCCACTAGGGAGGACAAGAGGTGGGGGAATTACCAGAACGGAGCTGCTTTGGGAACCAGGGGTTTGGACACCCCTACCCCCATAACTTCAATGGGCTGTATCTCCGGGCCCCAATACTGAATCACACCGCTTTTTGGACTGCGGCATCTGGGGACTGAGAGCTTTCAAATGACACCCTGGAAGTGCAACCACTTCCCCGAGATCACCCCAAAACTGTCACCACTGTGTCCTGGGATTCTGTGGGACTATGGTTGCTATGGAGGCGCCGGTTACTCTGGAGGGGCGGGAATGGAGGGAAAACTGTGGCATTGTCTCTCTGTTTTATCAAGATGTGTGTGTGTATAAAAGATGTGTGTTTGTCCCAATAAAGTCAGTTCTTATTTCACCTGAATGCTAGTCTGTCTAGTCATTTAGGTGGGTTCCTGCTAGACTCACTTTCCTGGGCTACATAGCAGCCTGTTCCAGGCAGAGGAAGGGCCCTCAGGCAGAGCTACCCAGTCTGGGTAGATGGAGTCTGCCACAGGGTGGGACCCTGAGTACTGGTGCTGTGGGGCATCAGGGGTGGCTACAGGCTGTGGTCACCTGCCATCTACATAGCTGCAGTCAGCAGGGAGGACCCGTTTGGTGGAGCTACCCAGTCGGGGTAGCCGGGGTATCCATCACAAAACTTATTTATATTCTGGCTATCTTCTCAGGCCTGCAATTTCTATAGCTGATGTTGCAGCTGTATCAACCTTCTGGTTGGAAAGCTTAGCGCAATAGGAAACAGATCCTGATTTTTCTAGCATTGTTCGCTTGCTTCAACATGCTAATCATTTTATCTGTGATGCTATTTTAGATATCAAAATTGATGTTAAATCTATTTTAGCTAGAAGAGCTTTATGGCTCAAATATTGGAATGCTGACATGGTATCTAAGTCTAGATTACTAACTCTTTCTTTTCAAGGTAACAATTTATTTGGTTCTCAGTTGGATTCAATTATTTCACACTGTCACTGGGGGGGTAGGGAGTTTTTTTACCTCAGGATAAAAGATCTAAAGGTAAATCTAAAGCTTCTAATCATTTTCGTTCTTTTTGACAGAATAAGGAACAGAAACCAAATCCTTACCCCAAGGAATCTGGTTCCAATTGGAAGCCTTCTTCATGTTGGAATAAATCCAAGCCTTTTAAGAAACCAAAGCCAGCCCCCAAGTCTGCATGATGGTGCAACCCTCATTCCAGCTCAGCTGGTGGGGGGCAGATTAAAATTTGTCCAGAACATTTGGGCAGATTCTGTCCAAAATCATTGGATTCAGAGCATTGTCTCTCAAGGGTATCGAATAGGATTCAGAGTAAGACCTCCTGTGAGAAGATTTTTTTCTCTCATGCATTCCAGCAAATCCAGTGAAGGCTCAGGCTTTTCTGAAGTCTGTTTCAGACCTAGAGCTTTCAGGGGTAATTATACCACTTCCATTTCAGGAACAGGGTCTATTCATTGGCCCAAAGAAAGAAAATTCATTCCGGCCAGTTCTGGATCTGAAAGAGTGCCAACTTTCAAAATGGTGACTATAAGGACTATTCTGCCTTTTGTTCAGCAAGGTCATTATATGTCCATGATAGACTTCACATGCATAGCTTCACATTCCGATTCATCCAGATCACTATCGGTTTCTGAGATTCTCTTTTCTGGACAAGCATTACCAATTTGTCGCTCTTCCATTTGGCCTAGCGACAGCTCCAAGAATTTTTAAAAAGGTTCTCGGTGCCCTACTCTCTGTAATCAGAGAACAGGTTATTGCGGTGTTTCCTTATTTGGACAATATCTTGGTACTAGCTCCGTCTTTACATTCTGCAGAATCTAACACAAATCAACTAGTGTTGTTTCTTCAAAGACATGGTTGGAGGATCAATTTACCAAAACGTTCCTTGATTCCTTAGACAAGTTCAACTTTTTTAGGTTTCCAGATAGATTCAGTGTCCATGACTCTGTCTTTAACAGACAAGAGATGAATAAAATTGGTTTTAGCTTGTCGGAACCTTCAGTCTCAATCATTCCCTTCAGTGGCTATATGCATGGAAGTTTTAGGTCTTATGACTGCAGCATCGGACTCAATCCCCTTTGCTTGTTTTCATATGATACCTCTCCAGCTTTGGATGCTGAAACAATGGTGCAGGCATTGTTCAAATATATCACAGTTAATATCCTTAAATCCCAATTGTCATGATACAATCATGTGGAGTAGTTGTTACCTGGATTGGCTACCCAGCAGAGGTGGTATTGTGGTCTGGAAAGGGTTAGTGTGAAATCTGTTTTCAGGAAAGCTGTAAGCTGAGACCCCCTTCCCTTCCCCCCACTCCTTAGCCTAGTGTTTTTTGTGTAAAACTGTGTAGGAATGCAAAACGCTCCTCCCCTTGGAGACTGTTAGTGGGAGCTAAGACTTGTTTGCATTGGCTGGACTCATAAATTATAACCAGGGAGTTGTCTTTGACAAGACAAAGAAAGTTTGGTTTAAATATGTAACAGAAAGACTTGTGGGCAGAACTGCTCTGGGGACAAAAGCCAGCAACATCATGATCAGCAGCTCTCCACATATCTAAAGGAATCTGATAATAAGTAAGATATTGTGTTTCTATTTTATGTCCCCCTATTCTTTTTAAAGAATTGTAGCTTTGCAAGTGTATGTTATTTTGAATGTCTTTATAATTTTGCACCGTGTAACCCGTATTGATATTTTTGCTATTAAACACATACGGCTAGATTTGGAGTTCGGCGGTAGATGGGTTGCTAACGCCACGCGTGTTTTATGTCTAACGCACGTCATTGTTTGACTCCGGTATTTAGAGTTCAAAACAGACCATCTAACGATGCTCCTAACGCGTGTATGTCACACGCGTAATACTGCCCGCGTAAGACAGTCTCCCATAGAGATCAATGGGAAAGCAAAAAAATAGCTTTTTTCACCTAACACTCGATCTCGCGAGAAATACGCACAGTTCGGTCATATGACGCATACCACATCATGCACAACAATAACACGCCGCAAATGTCACAACAACAATCAATCAACAAAGCACACAAGCATTACACATTCACAAGCGGGGGGATTTTTAATAAAATTTAATACGGGGAATACGCATATACTTTAAGATGCGGAAATTCGCAAAATAACAACAAGGAATAAAAAATATATACATACACTAGAAAAATAATCGCATTCAATATAACTATATATTAGGACAAAAATACATATACAACACTTCACTAATAACACACCATCGCAAATTCACATTTAAAAAGAATACTATTGGACAATGTTAGAGAAAACGACCACTATGACATCATCGCATTCTACACATTCCACAAATACTAACTCCAAATGAGCATGCGCAAATTCACACAACTAATACACATTGCACTAATATTAATTGCTAATAAAGCACACCTGAACACAATTTACAACGGAAATTGGTACATCATTAAACATTTACACAGGGTATATAAGCACCACACAAGCAGGGCTTCTTTGACTGTGTTGCTGGTGGGTCTTTGGAGATTGGAGGTTTAAGATTAGAGAGTTGGTGCATTATTGTGAGTGAGTTAGTGTTAGCGTGAGAGAGTCAGTTGTTAGTGTTATCGTGAGTGAGTTAGTGGGAGTTAGTGGGAGTGGGAGAGAGTCTGTTAGTGGGAGTGGGAGTTGTTAGTGAGAGTTGTTAGTGGGAGCGTCAGTTAGTGGTAGTTAGTGAGAGTTAGTGGAAGTGTTTGTTAGTGAGAATTAGTAGTAGTGTGTTAGTGAGAATTAGTAGTAGTGTGAGTTAGCGAGCGAGTGATTTTTCTGTACACGTAACACATTTACACGCAAACACATTCAATACATACATACACTTATCAATAACACTACATACACTCCATACCCCCTACCCCCTCATACTACACTCCATACCCCATTCCCTGTAGTCCCATTCCCTTTCATCCCATTTACTCTTATCCCATACCCCATACCCATCCCATACCCATCCCCTAGTTACATTTAGTTTACATATCCTCCTTTTAGTCTTCTTCTTCTTTTGGTTTATTTAAATACTCCTTACCCTCTTTGTTTTTTTACATCCCTCTCACACTTTCAGCACTTTTTTTGTCTTTTTAGTTCTTTATTTTGACCCCCTTTCATTTCATCACACTCACTTTTTGTTTGATTATTTGGGGTTTAGTTTAGGGAACAGATGGAGGCCAGGCAGGGGAGAGGTAGAGGGGGGAGGAGAGGGAGGGGGAGAGGAACAGGGCAGGAAGGGGGGCAGGAAGCGGGGTTGGAAGCGGTGGGTGGACCCAGCCACTTGGTTCAAGATGAACAAGTGGCTGGGCCCAGTGGCGGACAGAGTAGGGCTTCACAGTCCGGGAAACAGAGGGCATCGTCACAGGGGAAGGCCAAGGCGACTAGGGAGGCAAGGTTTTCGATGGAGGAGAAGGAGGCCCTCATAGAGGCCTATATGGCCAGGTATAGGAGGCTGCAGCACAAGAAGACTACCCAGACTGACAAGAGGAGGCTCTGGAATGAGATAAGAAATGCAGTCAATGCAGTGGGTGGCCGGAACAGAGATCTTGATTCGATAAAACATCGCTACCGGGACTGTAAGATGGATCTCAAGAAAAAGTTAAGCCTGGAGGCCCGACATGCCGCAGGAACCGGTGGCGGACCTGCCCTGGAAATAGAGTACTGCCGATGGGAGGAAATGTTGCGGCCCAGCATCTCCGAGGTGGAAATAGTCGGTATCGGAGGAATTGATACCGGGAACCTGCCACTCTCATCTGACGGTAAGCTCATTGAACAATAATTTCACATACGAATGTATTTCAAGGGACACTATACGCAAACCTTTACTTTCATGATTGAGGTAGCGAATACAATTTGACAAAACATTCAAATGTACTTATATTACCTAATTTGAATCATTCTTGAGATATATTTTAATTAAGAAATAGCCATGCACACAGTGAAACAATCACAGGAGGCAGCTATATTCAGCTAACAATCAGCATCTTATAAGCATATTTAGATATGCTTTTCAGCAAAGAATATCCAGAGAATGAAGCTAATTAGATAAGAAAAGTACATTAGAAAGTTGATAATAAATGTATGCTTCTAAATCATGAAAGATAAAACATTGGGTTTCATGTCCCTTTAAGGATCAGATTAATGTTATAACGTTGTTTACACGCATTCAATTACTTTGCGGTTACATCACTATCTAGGCTATAGGTTAGGTGTGCATTTAAACAGACTGAAAACAAACGCGAAAACATTCAGATTGACCAGAGATATCACAAACACGGTTTTGAAAAAGCGGAAATCGTATTGATTGTTTGTTAGATTTCAAAGTGGATTAATGATTCTGCATTTGTAATTGTATTGTAAGCTAAGTCATTTAAAGCTTGATTTGCAAATATGCTAATATATACATTTTTTATTTTTTTTTAATATACAGAGTCTGGGGAGGAGGCAGCACAAGAAACACAGCCTCATCTATCTCCCCGGGATGAGAGTGGTGGGGAGGAATTTCCACTTTGGAGGGAAGAGGCCCCCCGTGATGAAGAGCGCACGGAAGCTGATGAAGAGGCCCCGGAAGCAGAGGAGGAGCCCGCGGAACCAGAGGACCCTCAAGGACCCGCACACCGCCGTGCACGGGCACCCCGCCAAGCACAACAAGAGGAAATAGCGGAGGTGCGGGTTCTACTGGACTACATAGACCAGATGCGTAACTCCCGGATACAAAATATCGAAGGCCGCACTCGAATTCTTGATGGACAAAATCAAATAATTGAAGGACAAAACCAAATAATAAACATACTCAATAGAATCGAACAAGGCCAAAACAGAATTTTTAATCTGCACCAAGAGATGTTCAATTTTTTCCGGGAGGCGCATGCTGGTCTACCTCCTGGTCCGCCTCCTGCTGCTGGGCCTCCTGCTGCTGGGCCTCTTGCTGCTGGGCCTCCTGCTGCTGGGCCATCTCCTCCTGCCGGCCCATCTACTCCTGCCGGGCCATCTACTCCTGCCGGGCCATCTACTCCTGCCGGGCCATCTACTCCTGCCGGGCCATCTCATCCTCCTCAGCCATCTTCTCCTCCTCAGCCATCTTCTCCTCCTCACCTTGGTCGTCCCAGTACTCTTCCTTCCACTCTTCCCACAACATCTCCAAGGAGAACTCTTCGGAGTCGGCAGTTGCCCCTCCCAGAGCCTCAGCCCCGTGGGAAGAGGGGAAGGAAGAGGAAGTATTTATTTTCATCTTTAATGTTTTTTTTATTTAATGTGTAATGGATAGGAATGTGATGATGTGGTTTTCATACACTTGTGGACCACACTCTGTATATAATCTACTTCTATGGGACCGGGTCCATGGAGGAAGATTGTTTGCAGAGTGTGGGTTATAAGTGTGTTAAAACCACATCATCACATACCTATCCTTGTTCATGATATTGATTGGTTTCTGTGATGTGATGTCCAAACTGTTTCCCGAATCGCAAACAAAATTACCATTACAATTATCCATGATGGCATATTACTGTTTGAATGCCAATAACACAGCTTAAAGGGACAGTCAGAAAATTATTGATTACAAAGAAAACACTGTATTACGCATTATCAAGTTGGAAACAACAAAACATGGAGAAATACGTGTGACTTATGTGCTTAACCTTGTATCTATGACTAGGAAAAATGACCACTTATTTGTTGTTCTGACATAACAACCTTTTAGATATCAATGATCAATACATGGTAAATAATATGCTGTATGAGCACAAGGTTTTACATATACAAATGCTATCCAAATGCCCTCTAGTGGTCAAATTGTATAATGATTACATGCACTCTTCAAGCTCGAAGAAATGAGCACACGAACCTCATAGGTTTAGCTAGCAAATTTAAATAAACAAAGACAAATGATTAATTGGTGAGAAACCTTTGATATCATTGATATTACAAAATTGACTTTTAGAATAATGCAAAACATTATTTGTTTTCTAAACTGTCCCTTTAACAAAATTACATATGCTAACACATATTTGAAGCTTGTTGGTATATCTACATGTACTTGGTCAAAAATTAAATATTGAAATCAGATTTATATTGACGTGTTAAATAAAGTATATTTTCTTAAAGAGACATTATTGTGTTAATTTTTTTTTAGAAAGACATTTGTTTGAACAATGAATATGGTTTAAAGTCCTTTTAGGAGTGGGGGGTGAAAATATGCTAACAATAATATATTTGAAGATTAAACAATGTGGAACTCATACATGATAAAAAAATCAACATTTGCATTAAAGGAACAGTATACTATATTTTTAACAGAACTGTATGTAATAGACACTACTACAAAAAACAAGATTAACATATACTGATATCAATATTACAAAGCTTCAAACACTTTCAAAGAAAATCGGGTTAGCTCTATTGAAAATATAGATGAACCCCCATTACAACCGTAAAACAAGACAATACCCCATCATTAACATATGAAAAGACCCTTTACACAAACAGGAGAAAGCTGGAGATGGTACTCACATGAAACTCAGAGGCTGGACGAGGAGTCTGAAAATTAATTACATTTTCTTTGAACAGAAGCAAAATGAAACGTGTATTTGTTAAACAATGGACTATCTAACTAGAGACAAAATAAAACGTTTTGATTTATAATGTGAGTGTCTAATGAACCTTTAATAAAATATACAACGAAATTACATTTAGAAGAAGTCGGCATCATATATTTAGCATATGATAAAGCTAAATGCATATTGATTACTTTATTCTAACACAATAGCGCATATTTATTAATTAGATATCTTTAACATTAAAAACAACAGTCATTTTTATGAAAAAGGAACATATTGTTGACAAACATATTAAACAACATGGACTATAGAGATTTGCACTTGCCTCGAAATATCATATGCATGAAAACATTTTGCTTTCGTTCGTTTATTCAACCAGACATCCAGCAAAAGAGAATGTGGTGGTCTTTATCAGCTACGGGTCAACAATGTAACATGATGCAAATAATACATATTCGCAAGGTTTTTAAAATTGGCTGCAGTCACAAACGTGTTTAACGTGCACAAACAAATATTGCGGGACTACGTAATCCAATCATACGTTTTTTTACCTTTGCATGTGACGTCTTAACATGGCGCTTCCTTGATCACGTAAGAACGCAATCCAATAAAAGGCACATTCTTGATCACGTAAGAACGCCCAAAAAAAGGCGCATCCTTGATCGCGTCAAAACGCCATCCAATAAAAGGCACATTCTTGATGACGTAAGAACGTCAGCCAATACAAGGAATCATTGGACATCCTGGCAGGTGACGTTTTAAGCAACATGGCGCATCCGAGATAGCTGAAAAACCGCAGCCAATACAAGGACTCAGTTGACAGCTTGGCATATCACTAAAAAACGTATTTATATTTTAGGAACTAGTATGTGTCTAGATTGCTATCTAGGAATGTCACCAAATCATGAATCATCTTTTCGGACTTGACTGTCCCTTGAACTATAGCTATGGTGTATATCTTTAACATTTAAAAGATACACATGAGAAATACATATGCCATTGATGTTTTAAGATATGTTTTGATTGTTTTGGAATAACAATAATGATACATGGATTGATTAAACGTGTCATTTATTCAAGTTTAAATATGGTCAGCCTACCTATAGCCATATATGGGAGTAGAATTATTTTGTTAACATATTTTATAAAAAATATTCATCATCTAAAATATTTGCATTACACACAGAGATTTATTTGGTTACACTTTTACAATAAGATAGAATAGAAAATGAAATACATGTGCTGTCAACATTACAATAAGATTGTTTATTAATAAGATTATATGTCCTTGTTCATGTAAAAAGGACAAAAACACTTTAGAAATGGAAATACATTCATTAACAATTGTGCTCACCATCCCTTAAAGGGACATTATTTTGTTTTTAAAAAGAGGATACACATAGACAATACTATTTCAATAAAATGAACACTTTACAGGGATTATATCATTGTATCAATCCTCAGATCATTTGTTAAAGGTGCATCAATTCATGCAGAGTTTCTAAATACACACATGGATGTGAAAATTGAAATATACATATATACACAAATAACAATCTATATATACATATATAAAACAATTACTATGCTAATCATAATCATGCAATGATAAAGCTAAGAGAAAAATATATAAAGACAAATAATAAGATTACATTGGAGATGTTAATCTTAAAGTCATTTACAATTGTCTTACATATATGATTTTTTATAAAAAAAATATTTTTGGTAGGTCCCTTTAAGGATCAACAAGATAAACTAGAGCTTCAAAAAATAACATGAAGAATGAGGACAAAGAATTGTGCAATTACATGTCTTTTATTAGTATGTAAGAAAACATCAACAACGTTTAGAAATAATCTTGTAAAAATAAGGAATATTTGAGCCATATGACAAGGTAACAGAGTGCATCACAGTCCATGAAGAGAGTTGCCAAGGGCCACCATAGCCCCATTGGAGACATATGACAAGGTAACACAGTGCATCACAGTCCATGAAGATAGTTGCCAAGGGCCACCATAGCCCCATTGGAGACATATGACAAGGTAAAAGAGTGCATCACAGTCCATGAAGAGAGTTACCAAGGGCCACCATAGCCCCATTGGAGACATATGACAAGGTAACACAGTGCATCACAGTCCATGAAGAGAGTTACCAAGGGCCACCATAGCCCCATTGGAGACATATGACAAGGTAACACAGTGCATCACAGTCCATGAAGAGAGTTGCCAAGGGCCACCATAGCCCCATTGAAGACATATGACAAGGTAAAAGAGTGCATCACAGTCCATGAAGAGAGTTGCCAAGGGCCACCATAGCCCCATTGGAGACATATGACAAGGTAAAAGAGTGCATCACAGTCCATGAAGAGAGTTACCAAGGGCCACCATAGCCCCATTGGAGACATATGACAAGGTAACACAGTGCATCACAGTCCATGAAGAGAGTTGCCAAGGGCCACCATAGCCCCATTGGAGACATATGACAAGGTAAAAGAGTGCATCACAGTCCATGAAGAGAGTTACCAAGGGCCACCATAGCCCCATTGGAGACATATGACAAGGTAAAAGAGTGCATCACAGTCCATGAAGAGAGTTACCAAGGGCCACCATAGCCCCATTGGAGACATATGACAAGGTAACACAGTGCATCACAGTCCATGAAGAGAGTTACCAAGGGCCACCATAGCCCCATTGGAGACATATGACAAGGTAACACAGTGCATCACAGTCCATGAAGAGAGTTGCCAAGGGCCACCATAGCCCCATTGGAGACATATGACAAGGTAAAAGAGTGCAACAGGCACAACAATA
Source organism: Bombina bombina (assembly GCF_027579735.1). Classification (NCBI taxonomy): domain Eukaryota; kingdom Metazoa; phylum Chordata; class Amphibia; order Anura; family Bombinatoridae; genus Bombina; species Bombina bombina. The sequence goes on along the minus strand of NC_069502.1, from coordinate 460,874,934 downwards.
AACTTTTAAAAAGGCCAAATGGCAACAATAAAAAAAAACATCAACATGTGGACGGAGGATTCTTATCTGCCACCTTGGAGCATCTCCAGATCCTCCACTTACTGGTCATCCTCTTCATCGTCCTGTGCATGTCCAGCTCCAGATTCAGGCCTTGAACTTAATCGCATAATTTCATGCAGAGTCAAGTCCTGAACCCGGAGCTGGGCCTGCATGGTGTCGTTCATCCCTCTCAGGACAGCTGCGTTCCTCAACACGGCCTGCTCTACTCTTGCTATACCTTCTAGCATGAGCCATGCTGAGTCACAGCCTAAAATAAAGAATAAATTAAATATTAATGATAATTATACAACAGACAAAAAAAAATAGAAAAGATACATTGTCATCATAAAGACAAATCATTCTTTACATCAATTAGTTTAAATGTATTCTTTACACATGAATTATGTTATTCAGACAGACCGAGATCATTAAAGGGACAGTTTACTCAAACATGTTGTCCCCTTTAATTGGTTTTAGATGATCCACTTATACAGCTTGAGTGTATAAAATCTTGTTAAATGATTTACATTGTACTTACATTAGCAATTTAAATATTTTAATTATACTGTGGTAGGCACACCTATCCTTAAACATTTTGGCATTGAGGACAAGCTGTGTAAACATAGCAACCTGAAGAAATTACATTCCCACTGGGTTAGACAAGAGATAATGTATAAACATTTGTACATTAATTGTTGGATCCAAGTAGTGGTGATTGGTATATGTAGTGATATCCAATTAAAGGGACACTGAACCTAAATATTTAATTGACTGATTCAGATAGAGCATGACATTACAAATATTTAAAAATTACACATATTCTTTAAATGTTTGAATTCTATAGCTAGATTTTGAATGCAAGAATGTCGGTTTTTAGGGCAGGCCATATTTGTTTATCAACTTTGTTTGTCCCTGCTGGTTGATGGATACATTCATCCAACAATAAAGAAATGATGTCCACAATTATTTTATTTTTTAAAATAATTATAGGCATTTCTTTGTTTCAATAAAGATATCAAGAGAATGAAGAATAATTCATAAGAGTAGTAAATTATAAATTTGATTAACATTGCATGCTCTATTTGAATCACAATAGAAAATATTTTCCTTCAGTGTACCTTTAAGTATCTTATAATGTTGATTTTGAATGATACTTACAGCTGTGCCTGGGAAGGACAATCCGACACTCAGGACAATGAAGGTTGAGACAGGGGGGAGGGATGGGATTGGGTTGGGGAGGGATGGGATTGGCTTGTGGAGGGATGAGCTGATGCTCCGGGGTAGGCTGTACAGCTGGGGAGTGGGGAGCTGGGGTCTGGGCAGCTGTACGGGCCATAATACGGGGAGAGCGGCGAAGGGGGTTGTAGGGGCGTTTTTTTGGGAGGGGCGGGAAATGATAAATGGGAAGGGCCGGCAGGGGTCTGGGCATGGGCAGGAGTCTGGGCATGGGCAGTGGTCTGGGCATGGGCACGGGTCTGGGTCTGGGCATGGGCAGGGGTCTGGGCATGGGCAGGGGTCTGTGACTGGTCAGGGGACTGGGCAGGGGCGGAAACCAGATGACCAGAAGTGGTGGATCCATCTGAAAATTTAATAAATATATATTAACATCTCATACATCATGAAATCAAATCAACGCATTTCAAATTGATTATGTTTTCAATATACTTAGAAGTGTGTTTGAATTTGTAAACAATTATGAAATGAGGATATGGTATGCATATAGGCACTCAGATGAATATCAATTACTGTCTGTACAATTATAACATTATTATTGTGTTTTGGCCTGGAATATGCATGTGACATAATGATGGCATGAATTATACATTTAAAAAAAAAAAAATTTCATGCTGCCTGATATAGAAAGGGGGCAGTAGTGTATTTGAACAGACAAATAATATTCCCTTTTAAAGTGCAAAAGCTGTAGACTTTGAATGTCTTCAATGAAATGATTTCAAATAAAGCAACATGTTGGAAACATGATAGATATATTTCACATACCATTAGACTCCAAGGCAGCCTCTTCCTCCTCCGTCACATATGTTAAATCAATCTCTGTAAAACATAACATGTTGTGTACACGTTAAGAACAGATATTATAACATATGTTACTGTTGTTCAAAGACACACATCAATGTTGCATTAAAGATATACACACCCAAAGTTATGATTTACATCATTTTGATGGAGCATACAAATTACATTAGATTTGTTATTCTCAATGATTCATATTTTCGATGTATTGTTTGTATTAATTTAAAAATCATAAAAGCATAGTACATAGAACATTTAAGATTTCTCATGTGTGTATCACTTGATGACTGTTGTCAAAAATGAACATGGAAACAAACATATGCTATACATCTTCTGAATAACAAATGTGTAGACTAATAAAGTTTTAATTATTAATCTTTCAATATTAAAAGAAAATTAATATATAATCAGAAGAGAAAATTATATGTTTGTTTCAAATGTTATGCTTCATCAGAATCATGCTCATAATATTGATTACCAATACACTTTCAATGACATATAAATGAGTCAATGGACTTACCAGGAGACCGCAAAGGTGGCTCTATGTCACTGCTGGATTCCTGTGGGCTCACCACACCAACTCTCTCTATGAATGATATAGATATATATTAGGAAACACATTTGGGATATCACTAAATCACATCTGTATCAAATTTTAAGATTAATCAATTTGAAAATGTGAAGAATAGAGCAGTCATTAAACCAGAAAATGCTTGATTGAATCAAGGGGATTCTGTTAAAAATGATGTATTGAACATATGTTTAATTTCAGACTATATTAGACATCAAACTCATCTCATACGATGCTATTGCATATCTAAATATACCCATTGATCAATGTTCTTAAAAGAATACACACAAACCACATTTTGAAGAGCAGCTGTTGACAAATCTAAACAAACACATGTGGCACATCAAGCCATTTGTGCAATGTACAGTAATCTTGTTTAGGACACAACACATATTTATCACAATACAAAACCAAATTGATTAGTACAAATATGTAATCATGGTGCTGTTAGAGTATGCTGATATCTATAAAGTAACTCCAACAGTGAATATGTGAATTATATATCAATATTGTTTAATCCAAAGAATGTAAAGATGAATGAATCTATTGTTTATTAAAGGGACACTGACATGATTAATTTAAATAATTGATTTCTCTGTTCAAACTGTTCAAAATGATTTAACATTGACTCCTATTATAATTTGAATGTTGCTACATTTTAATCTTAAAGGCAGATAAGCAATATTGTATTCAATAAATATTGTTTGTTGAAGGTATCCACCAATCATCAATAAAAACCCAGGTTGTTCAACCAAAATTGAGATGCAGATAAACGTACATTCTTGATTTTAAAATACATTTAGCAATAGAATATTTCACATATGATGATAGTATTATATTTAAATGTTTATTAATATTGCATACTCTATCTGAATGACAACATTAATAATTGTAGATCAGTATCCCTTTAATATAAAATTATATTGATTTGACAATGTTGGTGTTAATGAATTCTCTACTCCATATGTTGATGTAATGAATGGGATTGAGCATGCAATTCAAATCTAATATGTTATTTAAGGATATCCGAAGAATTATTTAATTTTCATCTATTAAAGGGACATTACATATAAATATTGAACAATGTGGATTTAGTATGTAATGTTCTGTCCATGTTTCTAAGACAAATGTCAATTAAAATGAGACATACCATACTGTGACAAGCCCTGCCTTAAGGATCCAGCAGCAACATCCATATCTGTACTATATTAAATGAGGATTGCATATCATTAATACAAATCATGCCATGTTTAAAATCTTTACATTATTAGCAAATCAATTTAAAACTATTAATCCTTTGGTAGTCCCATGAGTTAATTGTTTCCTCAATTCAATTCATGATAAATATATCCTGTACTCTTATTTTCAATCAGTTGTGTTGTTTACTGTAGCTTTAATTATTTTTTGGTGTTATTTCATTCTCATCAATTGATGTGCATATGTTATAATTTATTTGGATTCTTCTTTTTTTATTATGTATAATATTGAAAATAAGAATACTGTATTCTTCACATATATAATAATTCACATTTCATTTTGACCAACATGTATAAAGCAATGCCACTTACAGCAAAGCCATGTTAACGTGTATGCGCAATTCCATTTTCGCGATCATTGCGCAATGATTCAAAGCGGAATTACGCATCCGTCATTTGACCAACATGTATAAAGCAATGCCACTTACAGCAAAGCCATGTTAACGTGTATGCGCAATTCCATTTTCGCGATCATTGCGCAATGATTCAAAGCGGAATTACGCATCCGTCATTTGACCAACATGTATAAAGCAATGCCACTTACAGCAAAGCCATGTTAACGTGTATGCGCAATTCCATTTTCGCGATCATTGCGCAATGATTCCAAGCGGAATTACGCATCCGTCATTTGACCAACATGTATAAAGCAATGCCACTTACAGCAAAGCCATGTTAACGTGTATGCGCAATTCCATTTTCGCGATCATTGCGCAATGATTCAAAGCGGAATTACGCATCTGTCATTTGACCAACATGTATAAAGCAATGCCACTTACAGCAAAGCCATGTTAACGTGTATGCGCAATTCCATTTTCGCGATCATTGCGCAATGATTCAAAGCGGAATTACGCATCCGTCATTTGACCAACATGTATAAAGCAATGCCACTTACAGCAAAGCCATGTTAACGTGTATGCGCAATTCCATTTACGCTCTGTGACGCATATTCTGTAGAGCGCAAGACACATCATTCCTATTTCATGTGTCACTAATCTAAAATCAGATATCTAAACATCATATGTAGTGTATGTTGTGAGATCTGTAGAGGTTTAGTATCTGACTATATACACATTTATTGATTAAAAAAAAAAAAATAAGATATTATATGAAGTTGGATAATTACCTGGTTCAGATTCTCCATCTCCTCCCAGGCCACCGGACGGAGAAGCAGCTGCCCTGGCCCCCGCGTCAGGACTTTCAGATCCCGCAGCTGGGAGGGAAGAAGAGGAGGCCGAGGATGGCGAGGATCTGAATCTTTTGGGGACCCGGAGATTGAGGAGCTCGCATAAAGTCACCTCATAAGGGAATAGGTACAGTTTCCGCGGGGCCTCTCTTTTGCCACCTCTTTTACGGGCTTGTACCCAGTCCCTTATGAGGTTGACTTTTTTGGTTAACCGCAACCTCATATCTCCGAATCTCCTCATGATCTGATCCTGGGTCCTCTGGACGTCACACACCAATCTAACCGCATTGGTGATAGACTCCCAGAGGGCCTTCTTAACAGGCGCATCTGTCAACCTCCTCTTGTTCCCAAACAGCTGGGGATAAAAGTCCTTGACGGCGTGGACCAGTGCAGCGCTCTCCTCCTTGGTGAACCTGGGAGCTGACATGCTTGCTGGGTTGTCCAATAAATATATTATAATAATAATATAAACTGCCTGCAGGCATTAGAGAACTGACAAAGATGGCAACGTGTAATGGACTTTTATATGGTGAAGTAAACATGAGATGCACCATGGGACAAGTTATCTGTACATCTGATTGGATAAAAGTTTGAAATATTGTTAGAATGTCTGTGAGACCATCCTGACTCAAGTTGTGTTTGTGTGATGAACTCTGATTGGCCGTTCCTTAATGTTTCATATCTTAGTAACTTCCTTACACATACCTCATGGTGGTGCTGTAACTTCATTTTTCATGTAGACTTATTTGTAACTCATGGGCCTGTCATGCGGATATGTGTGACGCAGATTTAATATCCGTGATCCGTTAAATATTAATGATTAAATTCTATTTAACATCTAATACTGTCACATTATTAATGTTGTAGACATTTCTCGGTTTAATAACGGTCTGTTTCTTTAATACAAATACACATTTAATATTGTATGTCTTTATTGTTCATAAAATACATTTATTGACTTATTGTGAAGTATTGATATTGCTCTATTAAATGTATTTCATAATGCACATTGATTGTGTGCTATTGCGTGACATTAGACTTTAATGTTTAAAGATGCTAATCTTGTGTTTCAAGATGCGTTTCCCACGCAATATTTCTGAATGTTCAAATTCAGGTTATAAGGTCAGTAACTTGGATAATCTGTTTATAAATGTTAAACTACAGGTTTGTTTTTTATTAGTAAATAAACCTCGAGCTTGTATTTGTCTGAAGTGCTCATATATGTTATTGTGCAATGGCGTCTTTATTTTTAAATAGACATTACAAACAATTGTATCAAATGATCTGTAGAGATAGAAGATTGTTTAGACTTTAAAATGTAAATCAATTTATCTTAGTATTTAGATATCCTCAACAGAAGAAATTTAAATGCACATGGTTGAGACAATCACATAAGGCATCTATGTGCATCCACCAATCTTCATCTACTGAGCCTATCTCGATATGCTTTTCAAGCAAAGTATGTCAAGATAGGAAGAGAAGTAAATACACTCTTTAAATCTCTTAAAGGGACACTGTCCAAACAAATTTAGCGTTGGTGATTCAGATTGAGCATGAAATGTTAATCAACGTTATAATTTAATCCGATTCTCAAATGTTAACAATTATCTTGTTATCTTTCTTTGCAAATCAATAATGATATTTGAGATTACGGACAATTGTTTCAAAAAACCTGGGTTGTCCTTGATGATTGTTGGATAAATTAATCCACCACAAAAAACCAAGTTCAGTCCAGAGTACTGAAGCTAATAAATTATCTATTTAATGCCTTATTTTTAAAGTAATGATAGCAACATCACAAGGAGCATTCATAATATGAGACAATTTTTAAAGTTGCTTAAAATAGAATACTCATTCAGAATGTATAAATCATTAATTTTTTAACTGTCTCCCTTTAAGTATATTTTTAGTTCATGTCCCTTTAAATAAACATTTCACAATAATGCTTGAAATATCAGAAACCTAGGCACCTTCCTTTTGATAAATTAGTATAACATATGAGTATATAAAATTTAGATTAACTTCTGAATTGTTTTACACACTGACTGAAATATATATTGTAAAGGAGGTATTTCGGAGTCTTCAGCTTAGAGGGACATTAAGCTATATGTTATGTATGCATTTTGGATAAGATTATAATATTTGAACAACTTAATATGTTTTGGTATTCAATCATTAGATTGTAATTATATATATTTTTGGATTAAATACATATCTACATAGGCTATTTTGATGCTGATTGTTGGTTGCACATAGATACCTTATGTAATTGACTAAGATATGTGCATTGATTTTTTTTTACAAAGTATATTTAAAGACTGAATGTAATTCTATAGTACTTTCTAAATATGTTTAAATTCTTTTATGAATTATTTAAAAATCAATACACAATATACTTTGTGAATGTCCCTTTAAGGACCAAAACATTTGTAATGTTGATTTAACATTGTCAAAATAAACTAAAGGGGAATGAAAATTATATATAGATATGTGATGTCTAACCCAAGAGGTAAGATTTTAAAAACTACATAATATTATTAACCATAGTTAAATGACTCCACTAGAAAATCAAATCGATTAACCTGCCATCCAATAACTAGCTTGTGAAAAATATAAAGTTAAATGACCTACCATTTATAAATGTAAAAATTAAAATAATGTAGCAAATAATGTTTTGAGATACCTAAGGAAGATACAAGATCTTATAAAATTAATTTTACATTCAACAACACTGTCACTTTAATGTAATTGAACCACTTCCCCTTCTTAAAAGTGAAAAAAATTAATTTTTGTGAAATTGACTACATATCCGAAATTATTTTAACATCTAAGAATTTCAAAAGAAAAGCATCGATGGATCTCACTCCCCAATGAATGTTAAAAAAGATAGTTTAATGTAATATTCTCTGAATTAGTGGATTTTCCACAATTAATGCATTATTTGATCTTATGCATGTGCTTGTCAAATAGACAACTACCAGTCATGGGAGTCAAATTGATTTTTATTGACAGATTATATGGATATTTATTATAATCTGTTCCAAAGAGTGTATTTAATACTAAAATGTTTATTATTACCATTTTAAAATTTAATAGTTTCTGAACCAAAAATAAAAAAATATTCCTGGAAGTCATCAGATGCCAATCTGAAATGTAAAATTTTTTTTTACAAAAGTTAATACACACGTAGTCAAAGATTCATAAAATACATTTACAATCATCTTGTGTCTATGCTCTAACTTTGTTCGACATTTTTTAAAGATATTTATTAATTATATTTAAAAAAAATAAAAAATATTGTGTAATAAAATAAAAATAAAAAAATCTGATTTTCGAATTATACATAAAAATGTATATCACATTTCAATAATATATATGTTGAACATAAATGTCATATTTCATGTCCATTTAAATACCTCTATATCAACTATAATATGTATTCCTTTTTATGATTGTGATCCCTAAATATCTAATGATGAAATATGTATGACTAATGTATGTAAGCTACCAATAATCAACATTCTTCCTGTGATTCTTAACTAGCATGCATTGGTACACCAACCTGGATAATGCATGGTCTTTGAAAGTCAATTCAGGGGTAAACAGTTGATCTTCAATAGGTGTCTTATTCATCATTTCAAAAATAGAGGACTGAAATCCCATCTAAAAATTAGAAATTCATCTAAGTGTCTGATTGTGATCCCTAAATATATAATTAAGAACTAAATATGACTAATGTATGGAAGCTACTAATATTCAACATTCTTCCTGTGATTCTTAACTAGCATGCATTGGTACACCAACCTGGATAATGCATGGTCTTTGAAAGTCAATTCAGGGGTAAAAAGTTGATCTTCAATAGGTGTCTTATTCATCATTTCAAAAATAGAGGACTGAAATCCCATCTAAAAATTAGAAATTCATCTAAGTGTCTGATTGTGATCCCTAAATATATAATTAAGAACTAAATATGACTAATGTATGGAAGCTACTAATATTCAACATTCTTCCTGTGATTCTTAACTAGCATGCATTGGTACACCAACCTGGATAATGCATGGTCTTTGAAAGTCAATTCAGGGGTAAAAAGTTGATCTTCAATAGGTGTCTTATTCATCATTTCAAAAATAGAGGACTGTGAAATACCATCTAAAAATTTGAAAATCATCTAAGTGTCTCCAATAGGATGCCTCAACAGCTTTATTCTATTAAATAGTTGGCACTTACCATGTGAACATGTCTTTGTATGCTTTTCAAGGTCAGCAGATTTGAAAGATAATGCCAGACATGATCCCATTGGTATACTTCAATTTCAATCTTGGCTTTTTCCACTGTCAGTCTGGGCAATCTTCACTGTCAGGCTTCTAATTCTTCCCTTTCAGTCTTTAGATTAAGTCAGCTCCCTAATGGCATAAAAGGTTTATTCAAAATTACTACAAGTGTGTGAATCATTTCTCTAGCCCTCTCCCACCCACCATTTCATAAGAAATTTCTGTCACTAGCTTACTGTGTAGCATCTTGTGTTATGTTCTATCAAGTGTGAAGATGAGTCATATTGAGCAGAACAAACCTCTAATGTGTGACATTGAACCATAGTCATGCTAGAGGATCCCTTTCTGAGTATTTTCATTTTAAGTAATGTGTAAACTAAATACTAGTTTAGAAAATGTATGCCATATGATGTATTTGTGTACAATTCATGCCAGCAACAGTCCAGACATTTATACTTACCAGCTGATGTCCTCTTTAAAAACCAGGTGGCAAAGACTCGCTACAGGACCCAATGGCCAGAGCATCACCTATATTAATAAATGAAACACATTTTTAGCATTTGATGAACAATCCTAACATGTTTGCACAATTCTCTACTTGTCATTTCCCTACAGTTCACATCTATTGATAATACTCCAGTCTAACTTCTATTCTTTACCGTCTAAAGTTGCGGTTGATGATGTCTGCTCTGACATTGAGCCCCTCGTCCCGGAATGGCCCCTCTAGAACAGGATCATCCTCCTCATCTCTGAGGAGGTTTCTGTCCGGCCGGACGGCCTGCAGCATCCCAGCCCGCTGTGCAATATTATGCAGGACGCTACAGGCTACAACGATCTTAGCCACCTTCTTTGGGTTGTACTGGAGGGCTCCTCCCGACCTGTCCAGGCACCTGAACCTCATCTTCAGGAGCCCGAACATCCGTTCAACCACCGCCCTGGTTCTCTTATGAGCCCTATTGTAGCGCTCCTCAGACACATCAGTCGGGCTACGCAAGGGGGTAATGAGCCAAGGCCGGCTCATGTACCCAGAATCACCTATAAATTATGAACAGAACATAATTCAAACAGAATCCTCAAAATAGTATTTGTAGTACAATAAAAAGTTTTGTACACGATAATCCATTAACAAATGTTTATTTTAACTTTAAAATATCTAGTTCAATATTATTCTCTATCTTCCCATTTCAGCTAAGACATGCTACATATGCGTATTTCTCCTAAATCAAGCCTTGTGTAAAATGCTAACTACATGGTTACATTACATTCTCTATCTGAGCATTTAAGGTAAGACATGCTACATATCTGCATTGAACTAAAAGACATTTGCGGAAAGAGACAATGACATGGTTAAATTGCATTAGCTAATATCTTACCATTTCAGCTAAGACATGCTACATATGCGTATTTCTCCTAAATCAAGCCTTGTGTAAAATGCTAACTACATGGTTACATTACATTCTCTATCTGAGCATTTAAGGTAAGACATGCTACATATCTGCATTGAACTAAAAGACATTTGCGGAAAGAGACAATGACATGGTTAAATTGCATTAGCTAATATCTTCCCATTTCAGCTAAGACATGCTACATATGCGTATTTCTCCTAAATCAAGCCTTGTGTTAAATGCTAACTACATGGTTACATTACATTCTCTATCTGAGCATTTAAGGTAAGACATGCTACATATCTGCATTGAACTAAAAGACATTTGCGGAAAGAGACAATGACATGGTTAAATTGCATTATCTAATATCTTCCCATTTCAGCTAAGACATGCTACATATGCGTATTTCTCCTAAATCAAGCCTTGTGTAAAATGCTAACTACATGGTTACATTACATTCTCTATCTGAGCATTTAAGGTAAGACATGCTACATATCTGCATTGAACTAAAAGACATTTGCGGAAAGAGACAATGACATGGTTAAATTGCATTAGCTAATATCTTCACATTTCAGCTAAGACATGCTACATATGCGTATTTCTCCTAAATCAAGCCTTGTGTAAAATGCTAACTACATGGTTACATTACATTCTCTATCTGAGCATTTAAGGTAAGACATGCTACATATCTGCATTGAACTAAAAGTAGACATTAGCGGGGGGAAAATATATGGTTAAATTGCATCCTATAGCTGAACATTACGCTAACATTTTAAAACTACAGTGGCAATTGTCAAAATAATTAACCATGTTGTGCACAAATACTCACCAACGAGATAACCAGGGGGCATTTGTCTTTCCTCAAACTGTCTCCACAGGGACGACAGAGAGAGGATGCGGGCATCATGACAAGCTCCTCCAAAATTCGCACACACATGCATAATCCTCATCTGTGCGTCACAAACATACTGCACGTTGAGGCTATGAAAATGTTTGCGATTTCTGAAGGGCGAGTCATCAATTGGAGCACGCAGCGCAATGTGGGTACAATCTATGGCTCCCAAGACATTGGGCATTTGAGCAATATCAAAGAATTCCCGCTTCAGGCGCCTCCAATCACCATCATTCTGTGGGAATCCTATGTATTGCTTACTAATACGTACCATGGCGTCCAGAAAGTTATCAAACACCCCAGAGAATGTACCTTGAGCCAGGCCATGCATGTACAGTTCTCCGGATTGAAAACTCCCGGAGGCCAGGACGTATAGACAGCTTAGCATCCTACTCATGGCGGGAACAGCAGTCCTTATTCTTATACGTGGCTCCAAATGAGGTTTAAGAAGATCGTAAAGGCCAATGAGCTGTTCGCGATCAAGCCGATACTTATCAAAAACCTCAAAGTCGCTCATGTTTTCCAAGGTGGGTCTCACCCTGTAGACACGAGGACCTCGAACCAGATGACCCCTTCGTCTCAGTCTGAGCCGCCGAGGCTGCCTGATTCGACCAACAGCTAGTTCGCCAATAGCAGCACCAGCAGCGTCTACCATGTCATCGTCATCCATCTTTCAAAACAGCGTAACAAGGTATGCACTTGATCTGATGTGGATCACAATTGATGCTTTGGCCATGTTGTTTGGGGGATTTATAGTACAATTAGTCCAATGGTAGTGAGTTTGTAATGATTGCTAATTGTATTCACTTGTTTGTATGTGAGCGGCGCGAATGCTTTCACAGTGGGCGTTTATTTGTTGTTTGCTGAAATGTTATTTTGCAACAATGAATCTCAATGTGAAAGTGTCAAATATCACACATACAGTGCATGTTTGTAATGTTTGTTCATATGCGTAATCAATATTTCTTAAACGCGATCTTATAGTAACAAGCACACGTCCAGGCTAACATGAATGAAAGTGCATAGTTGTGTATAATGTGCATCGAATGTGATCGATCAATGTTGCTGCAATATTGTTTGTAAACGATAAAGTAACAGCTGCCATCTGTAGTATTGTATATATAAGTGACTGCCGAGATGTCAATATTGTATGCGTCCCTTTAAAATCGCAATAATAATTCAGAACTTCTCGTCTGCCATCTGTAGGATTGTATATATAAGTGATTGCCGAGCTGTCAATATTGTATGCGTCCCTTTAAAATCGCACTAATGCTGAATAACTTCCAGCTGTCATCTGTAGTATTGTATATATAAGTGATTTCCGAGCTGTCAATATTGTACGCGTCCCTTTAAAATCGCAATAATAATTCCGAACTTCCCGTCTGCCATCTGTAGTATTGTATATATAAGTGATTGCCGAGCTGTCAATATTGTATGCGTCCCTTTAAAATCTCAATAATAATTCCGAACTTGCCGTCTGCCATCTGTAGTATTGTATATATAAGTGATTGCCGAGCTGTCAATATTGTATGCGTCCCTTTAAAATCGCAATAATAATTCCGAACTTCCCGTCTGCCATCTGTAGTATTGTATATATAAGTGATTGCCGAGATGTCAATATTGTATGCGTCCCTTTCAAATCGCACTAATACTGAATAACTTCCGGCTGTCATCTGTAGTATTGTATATATAAGTGATTGCCGAGATGTCAATATTGTATGCGTCCCTTTCAAATCGCACTAATACTGAATAACTTCCGGCTGTCATCTGTAGTATTGTATATATAAGTGATTGCCGAGCTGTCAATATTGTATGCGTCCCTTTCAAATCGCACTAATACTGAATAACTTCCGGCTGTCATCTGTAGTATTGTATATATAAGTGATTGCCGAGATGTCAATATTGTATGCGTCCCTTTCAAATCGCACTAATACTGAATAACTTCCGGCTGTCATCTGTAGTATTGTATATATAAGTGACTGCCGAGCTGTCAATATTGTATGCGTCCCTTTCAAATCGCACTAATACTGAATAACTTCCGGCTGTCATCTGTAGTATTGTATATATAAGTGATTGCCGAGATGTCAATATTGTATGCGTCCCATTCAAATGGCACTAATACTGAATAACTTCCGGCTGTCATCTGTAGTATTATATATATAAGTGATTTGCGATCTGACAATATTTATTAATTGTCCCATTCAAATCTCCCTAATAATGCTGTTCCAAACTGTTATTTACGTATATGTTGTATTGTAGTATTGAGTGTTAAAGTTCCGAAAGGGGCGGTACAGTCGTGAATCTGTGATGTGTATGGTTGAATCTTCTAATGACGTCATGATATTATTAACCTGCCTATGTAGTTCTGAAATCCTCATTGTGTTGTTGTATTGTGCTACATTGTTATTGTGTGCTGAATAAAATCTAAATGTGTGCTTTGTGGTTGCGTGATGGGTGATGCGTGTTATGTACATGTACGTATATATTGTGATTGTGTCCCACATATGCTGACTTGTATATAGCGGTCTGGCATTGTTGTTCCTTCCCATAAAGTGACATCTGTAATCTGGTGTACTGATGTTCTTGTTGTACGTAATTCCTAATGGTTTCTGGTGATGGAATCATGATGTTAAAAGTACAGTAAAATCCATATGTTGTGTTTTGTGATTCCTCTAGAGAATGTAATGTGTTTTTCCCCCATCATTTGAATGCACATGTATGAGTGAATGTTAAAAGTAATGTACGTGCATCCATGAGTGATCATGTGTTAAGCCTATGTAGATATGCTGTTGCTGCAAGCATATGAGTTGAATAACTGAAATGCAATAATAAAGGTAAATGAGAATTGTTTCCCATTGTGTAGTGTTTGTGAATCCTGAAAAGTTGACATTATTTTTGTGTCCGTTTAAATGTAATATTTTTAAAACAAAAATGTTGTTACTAGTGATGTTGATTTGTAGTTGATGTAATATAAAAGTCTGAAAGAATTTAATGGTGTTGTGAATATTCAAACAGTAAAATCCATAAATCCACCATAGGGAAATAGTCATTTCTTGATCTATTTATCATAGCTGGGTCTAACGCATGAAATCATGTCTTTTCTAGCGCTGGTATTTGGAGTTTTTCTGTCTACGCTATTTGCGTGCGTTAGGGAAATGAGGGTTTCGCGTGCACGAGCACGTCTTCCCAATAGAAGTCAATGGAGGCTCTAAAATTTGTTCTTGTTTTTTTTCTAAGACTGGTTTTCCTCGTAAAGTGAATGACGTCATGAGCTTTTGTGAAAAAGTAACTAAATCGTGTTCTTTTTGTAATAAATAAATATTTTGTGTATGTCATGTGGTGTATATTGTTTGTATGCATCGATGAGTGTATGTTTGTGATAATGTTATTAGTTAGATGTAGGTATATGAGGGTCTTTTCCCGTGTGTCAATGTAAGTCAATGGGAAAATGGATTTGTGTTGTTTTTTTTCTAACACCCGAGATCTCGCAACTTTAATCCTTTGTATTTTGATGAAAAATTATTAAATATGAAAAATAAACATAGTGTCGTGTTTGTATGACTGTAAGTGTAGTTTGTGTAATATTTTTTATTTGATTCGTGGATCTTTTTTTTGTCGGTATATGTTTACTACTGGGTCTGAGGTGTCGGTAGAAATGTGAGCGTTAGGTTTTTTTTGAGTGTCGGTAACTGAACTCTAAATACCGGAGTCCGTAAGAAACCCGCGTTAGGAGCCTCTAACGCTGGTTTTCACGGCTAACGCCGAACTCCAAATCTAGGCCATAGAAAATCTCATTCTGTCTTTTGGCTCTAATATCCAAATTCACACTCCTGTTGAGACAAGGTTAAAGGCATGTTTTCTAATTGTTAAATTGTTTGAGAGTTTAGGGGTTCCCAAGACGCCAACTTTAATTTAAAAGTGTTGGTGGTGGCAGCATAAATTGTTAATTAAAGTATTGGGAACAGGATTTGGGTTTAATGTGGTATCCCTTTTAAGGTCCTTTTGTAGAGTTGCAAGGTTAAGGGAACCAGAGCTGTGTGTCATTAACCCCTTCATGCCCACACCCCTCTATTGCGACGTTGAGAAGGTTTGATTTATCACACCAATGTTCAACTCTTTCTGACTTGGTGGTTAGACCACCATTGTATAGTTCAAGGGGCCTCTTTTGTTCGTCCAACCTGGACTGTAATCACAACAGATGCAAGTCTTTCAGGTTGGGGAGCTGTCTGGGGATCTCTGACAGCAAAAGGGGTTTGGAAATCTCAAGAGGCAAGGTAACCAATCAATATTTTCGAACTCCGTGCTATTTTCAGGGCTCTTCAGGTTTGGCCTCGGTTGAAGAGAGAACCATTCATTTGTTTTCAGACCGACAATGTAACAACTGTGGCATATGTCAATCATCAGGGTGGGACTCGTTGTCCCCTAGCTATGAAAGAAGTATCTTGGATACTTGCTTGGGCAGAATCCAGCTCTTGTCTAATTTCTGCGGTACATATCCCAGGTGTAAACAATTGGGAAGAGGATTATCTCAGCCATCAGACTTTACATCCGGGGAGTGGTTACTCCATCCAGATGTGTTTTTTCAGATTGTTCAGATGTGGGGTCTTCCAGAAATAGATCTGATTGCTTCCCATCTGAACAAGAAACTTCCCAGGTACCTGTCCAGGTCCAGGGATCCTCAGGCGGAGTCGGTGGATGCGTTAGCAGTTCCTTGGTTTTACCAACCTGCTTATATCTTCCCGCCTCTAGTTCTTCTTCCAAAAGTGATCTCCAAGATCATCATGGAACATTCGTTTGTGTTTCTGGTAGCACCAACATGGCCTCACAGGTTCTGGTATGCGGACCTTGTTCGGATGTCCAGTTGTCAACCTTGGCCACTTCCTTTAAGACCAGATCTTCTGTCTCAATTACCGTTTTTCCATCAGGATCTCAAATCATTAAATTTGAAGGTATGGAAATTGAACACTTAGTGCTTAGTCATAGAGGTTTCTCTGACTCAGTGATTGATACTATGTTACAGGCTCACAAATCTGTTTCTAGGAAGATTTATTATCGAGTTTGGAAGACATATTTCATGGTGTTCTTTTCATAAATTCTCCTGGAATTCTTTTACAATTCCTAGAATTTTACAGTTTCTTCAGGATGGTTTGGATAAAGGTTTGTCTGCAAGTTCCTTGAAGGGACAAATCTCTGCTGTTTCTGTTTTATTTCACAGAAAGATTGCTAAACTTCCTGATATTCACTGTTTTGTTCATGCTTTGGTCCGTATCAAGCCTGTCATTAAATCAATCTCTCCTCCTTGGAGTCTTAATTTGGTCTTGAAAGCTTTACAGACTCCTCCTTTTGAGCCTATGCATTCTTTCGATATTAAACTACTTTCTTGGAAAATGTTGTTCCTTTTGGCTATCTCTTCTGCTAGAAGAGTTTCTGAATTATCTGCTCTTTCTTGTGAATCACCTTTTCTGATTTTTCATCAAGATAAGGCAGTTTTGCAGACTTCATTTAAATTTTTACCTAAAGTTGTAAATTCTAACAACATCAATAGGGAAATTGTTGTCCCCTATTTGTGTCCTAATCCTAGGAATTCTTTGGAGAGATCCTTACATTCTTTGGATGTTGTAAGAGCTTTGAAATATTATGTTGAAGCTGCATCTATGTGCAGCCACCAATCAGCAGCTACTGAGCCTATCTAGATATGCTTTTCAGCAAAGAATATCAAGAGAATGAAACAAATTAGATAATAGAAATAAATTAGAAATTTGCTTAAATTTTATTCTATTCTATTCTATCTAAATCACGAAAGAAAAAATGTGGGTTTCATGTACCTTTAAAGGCCAATATCAGTCTAATAATTTGTGAAATACAAAGTGCTAGATTATACTAGTGTAGAATTAAGTCATATAGGATTTTATAGTAGTCTTAACCTACTAGTGTAATATTATATCAAAAACTAGTTAAGTAAGTAGAACATTGGTAACCATACAGATTCTGACTACTGAAATATTGTACATTATAAAGGACTCTTTCCAAATAACATATGTATACAGACATATTCTTGCTAATAAAAATGATGCAAGGGATTCTTAGTTTATATGTCTATATTATACTAAAAGTTATTCTTGTACTGGTTCAGTATACCTCTGGGAATTTCCCTAAAATGTTTGATGTGCCTATGACATAGCTTAAATTGTTGTATAGGGGTTAAAGAAAAAAGAGAGAACTACTGGGCTACTCCCAGAAGTTTATGATGTCATACCTAGAGTTTAAACCCTCTGGGTATCTAGTTTTTAATTTGAGGATCCAATATATCTCTCTTTTAGCTAGAATTTTTTCCACATCACCTCCTCTTTTAGGAACCCTGACCTTTTCAATTGCACACCATTTCAGAGTATTGAGATTTCCATTATGTTTCCCTGAAAAATGGCTCACTAGGGGAGTTGTTAATTTGCCTTTCTCTAGTATGAAAAGATGCTCTCTGATCCTGGATTTTATGTCCCTAGATGTGAGACCTATGTATTGTACCTGGCAGGCCTCGCACTTAAGCATGTAAATAACCTGGGTGGACATAAAATTCATGCATGATTTGATGGGAAAAATTTCCCCTGTGATGCATGAACTCAATTCTTTAGTCCTCTCCAGGTATTCACATGGTTTACATCTGGTGTGACCACAGCCATACATTCCTAAGCTAGTAAGCCAGGAACTAGTTGTTGATCCTTCTTGTTTAATTTGGGTGGGTGATAGGATGGATCCCAAAGTGGGACACCTCCTGGAACTACACCTGATACCCTGTATGAATAATACTGTTAGATCATCATCAGCCGCTAGAATTGAGAAGTGTTTCTTAACTATACTCGCTATCTGTGGGAACTGGGAGCTGTAACTAGTGATAAAGTTTACGCCCCTAAAGTTCTGTTTCTCCTTATGAGCACTTAGTAGTAGCTGGGTCCTCTTCCTACTTTCAACTTTCTTTCTAGCTGACACTATGATTTTCTTGGAATAATCTCTCTCTTTTAGTCTTTCCTCAAGATCTCTAGCCTGTATTTGAAATTCCTCATTACTGGTGCAGTTTCTCTTTATTCGTGTAAACTCCCCTTTGGCCACAGCGGATATTCATTAGTATGTTACTACACACGAACAATGGCACCACAAGGGCTTTTTCCCTCTTATTGAATAATTCTAGACTAAATAATATTATAGTCAGACAAATGTAAATTATATAGGGAATGGTGCTAATGCATAAGTGAATATATTTCTAAAGACTAAGAAGAATCACACAGAGAGTGTGGATATCTCCTGTAAGTATGCACCTATAAGCACTCTCAGCCTAGACTATGAGGCAGTAATTCCAGAACGGGTTAAAATAAAATATAACTTTTATTGTAAATTGCTCTTAAAATAAGGGTGACACACAAATTAAAAACGACTCTAGCACCTCCACGACATCTATGGAGTAGTTCCCTCTAAGGAAGACTCATTGTATCAAAGGCCTAATATATGTATGATTATATCCTCCTTGATAGAGTTATAATTACTCTGCTATACTACTGCTGTAGGGTCCAAATAATATATGTGTATGGTCATAATATGACCAACACCCTGTATAAGGATATTCGGTTACCTTACTAGCTCTGGTTCATGTGATGTAAGCCAGAATTCTGTCTATTCGTATAAGTATTTTCTGTAAGGACAATAGCTGCTTAGTCAATCTAGGTGAAGCAACCACTCCTCACTAGTTAATGATATAACTAGTGGGTGTTTATTGAAAGGCGATACTTGGTGTTGCT
Source organism: Bombina bombina (assembly GCF_027579735.1). Taxonomy (NCBI): domain Eukaryota; kingdom Metazoa; phylum Chordata; class Amphibia; order Anura; family Bombinatoridae; genus Bombina; species Bombina bombina. The sequence continues at coordinate 460,855,519 of NC_069502.1, read as the reverse complement.
TAATAGCAAATATATACTATATCAAGTTCTGTGATATGAATAGTGGTTGTGACGTTTTGTGTGCAACACTGGTGTTATATATTAGTTTAAACACATATGTGGAATTGCTTTCTAATTTATAAGTTCAATACATTTCATAACCGATTAATCAGTGCAAATCTTTATTGTTGTGTTAGTACTGTATTATTTCTATTATCCTTCACTTTATAAGTACTATAGGATTGCCATTGGTCTAGTTAATGCTATAGTCACTAATAGGTTACTGATATAGATAGCATAAAAATAGCAGCAACAAACAATATCACTATATTGTCCTTTTAAGTTACAATTTCTTCTTATCTGTTAGCGCAGTGTACATATCACCCAACAACATCTAGCGTTAATTGCAAAGCGTCAACACTATCATTGTGTTGCTACTTAGTATCACTGTTTTGTTAGATTCATACCGCGCTGCAAACTTGTAACTAGAAATTATAGTGTCTTACATACAGGACAAAACTATCAATCTGTGTCGCTGTATTGTATGGTTCTATTAGGACTGGTTTAATACCTCTGCTTCTATCAGTTCTGATTGCTACTAATACGGTTTGTTAATTTGAACTCTCTATTGTCCTACACAGTTGAAAATACGGCTGTCTGTTTTATTATTAACAAGGACTCTGGCTAAGTCTGGCACAACCCAGACTATACAACAATTTAACTAAGTATTGCAGATACTAAATGTGGATCTATTTTAGATTGACATGGAAGTGCTAGGCTTTTAAAAGATTGAGAGCGCCCAAACGCTCGCTATGACTCCTGACTAGTTTCGCCCCTCCGGGCTTTGTCAAAGGCGGCGAGCCGCCGATTCTTTGGGAGTATATACCGGTTAGAACCGGAAGTCCCGCCTTACTTATTTTGTAATTGACTCATGATTGGACAAGATTCATTGTTTGACAGCTTCTACTTCCAATCATGTATTGCTGTTGTTAGTATGTGTCCTCTGCTTGGGTTACGCGAGCTGTCAGTGAATTGTATGACTGATTCAGTCAGTGCTCTATACTACTTCTTCAAGTAGTCTCATTGAATTAATATTGTCTTGATGTTTAAAGTATTGATACATATTCCATTATTAGAAGGAGTACTAATTATTATAGCTACACATTCATTCCTATTAACATATATGTTTCAATTCTAATCTGCTAGAAATTTATAAATACTTTGTATTACTGTTATAGGTTTTGACCTGTGTTGCAGTGGAGAAATGATATCATATTTTAATATTAATGTGCACGTACGTGAAACTACCTATAAGTGTTGGTGAAAAAATACATATGTGAAAATAAATAAAAAGGATTATTAGATCTCAATGTCGCTGTGAGTGCTTCCATTATTTGAAGAACACCTCTATGTTACATAAAACATTTATTAGTGATTTGTTAGTGTATGTGTGATGCTTAAATATTAATATTGTGATGAAAGTTGTCTTGCTATTGATTTCTAAGCAAGCTGTATGAATCTGTGCTGTTGAATATTTGTATTAATTGTGTGCTTAGTTGAATTTGTTTGTTTATTATGAAGGCACTGGTTGAACAATCTATACCAGTGGTTCGTGACTGTGTTGTTCTAGATAAATTTTGTGACACTTAATTTATTTGTGAAAAGTTAGGAAAAGGGGTGAAAAAACTGTTTTGACAAAACCTTCTCTATTTTTATGACTCTTCAATTTGTAAATTATTATTTATATTGTTTCATATTGTTTTTCATGCAATGTGTCTAGCTTTCTAATTGTGATCTATTTCTAATAATTCTTTGATTTGAACCCTTCACATGTTCTCTACGGTTCATGTATTGTTATATACATCATGATGTTTACAGAAAAACATAATAGTTGTTCTGTTCATTAAGCCCATGTGGTTGGACTGAGTTTAATAAATAGATCCACCTGCTCTCAGCTTTCAATAGGGCAGTCTCTAAATTTCCTCCTCGCATTCCTAAACTCACCCCAGCATTGTAAATCATTTGGGTTTGAATTATGGAATTTTAAGAAATGTGCAGCTACACTAGTTATGGATTTCATTTCTTCCTTATCTTTCGCTGCATTTTTGATATTTCTTAAGTGTTCCATTAATCTCAGATGTAGTTTCCTTGAGGTCATTCCTACATAATATAGGTTGCATGTACAGTGCAGTACATAAATTACACTCTCTGTGTTGCAACTTATGTATCTTTTGATGTTATGATTTTTCCCGAATCTATCTGTGATGGTATCTGTGTTACGTATGTATTTACAAGTGCTGCAGTTGCCACATTTACGTGCTCCTGGTCTGAATGCTGTTTTGGTTTTCTTCTTTTGAAAGTGACTACTAGTTACGAGATCTTTCACATTTTTTGTCCTTCTGTATCCCACTGAGGGTCTATCACCTAGAGTGGTCTTTAGTGTCGGATCCAACATTAAGATATTCCAATGTTTCTGTATGATGTTCAGAATTTGTGGAGTTTGGCTATTGTATGTCATAATTAGCCTGGGTATATTAGAGCTCTTTTTGTGTTTTTTGAAAAGGAGGTCATGTCTTGGAGTATGTGCTGCTCTATATTTAGCTTTTTTGGTACTCCTTTTACTGTACCCTCTTTTCCACAGTCTTTCTTCCAATTCTTTTGCCCTGATGTTGAATACCTGCTCATCTGAGCAATTTCTGCGTAGTCTTAAAAATTCTCCGGTTGGTAGACTTTTCATTGTGCCCGGAGCGTGTGCACTAGTACTGTGTAGCAAACTGTTTGCAGCAGTGGGCTTCCTGTATAGATCAGTAGTCACATTACCATCGTTGTTCTTATTAATTGTTATGTCCAGAAAGTTTATTTTAGTGAGACTTTCTTCATGTGTTAATTTGATGTTCAGATCATTTTGATTTAAACGTTTTAAGAAATTTAATAGCTCACTGTGTGTGCCCTCCCAGATGAAAAGGATGTCATCTATGAACCGTATCCACAATGGGATATTGTCAGTATACTTTTGATTGATTTCTGTAAACACAAATTCTTTCTCCCACCAGCCTAGAAACAAGTTGGCATAAGTGGGGGCACAGGTGGTGCCCATTGCTGTGCCTCTGGTCTGAAGATAGAACTGGCCATCAAATGTGAAAAAAATATAATTCAGTACAAACTCCAACATGTTTAAAATGAACTTGTCATGTTCCCTGTTTTCTTCAGAGTATCTTTCTAAAAAGTATCTGATGGCTTGTAACCCTTGTTGATGGTTAATCGAAGTATAAAGGGACTCTACATCTGTAGTGACTAGCCAAGTGGTGTCATTCAGAGTTAAATTTTCTAGTCTTTGTAGAACCTGCATGGAGTCTTGTACATATGAGGGCAGTTCTTCTACATACTGACGTAATCTTAAATCAATATATGAGCTCTCTCTGTTAGGCTCTCAATGCCTGACACTATGGGCCTGCCTGGTGGAATTTGTGCATTTTTATGTATTTTCGGTATCATATAAAAAGTGGCAACCTTAGGTTTGTCCACTTTTAGATATTTGTGTTCTTTAGTTGTTATGACTCCTTCTTTAAAGGCCTTGTTGACCATGTTAGAATAAATTTTTGAATAGCCTTCCATGGGATTATGTAACAATCTAGTATAACAGGACTTGTCTTTTAGTTGTTTGTTGGCCTCTTTAAGGTACAGGTCTATAGGCCAGATGACTATGTTGCCACCTTTGTCTGATCCACGAATGACTACTTCGTCCCATTGTGTCATTTCGCGTATTGCCTGTTGTTCTTCAAACGTTAAATTGTATTTTTTGGGGGCTAATTTGAGTGATGTAATATCTCGGCACACACAGTCTCTGAACATCTCAATTTGAGGATTGTTGTAATTTTTTGGTACAAATGTAGATTTGTTTCTTATGTTTCCTCTCCATCTGTCTGGAGTCTTAGGTTCTGATTCGCCTAGTAAATCTTCTAGATCATTTAAAGTTAATCTTTCTTCTTCTGTCCATCCTGACATATTTTCTTCCGATGAGAAGAATTTTTTCAGAAACAATTTTCTAGTAAACAATTGAATATTTTTTACAACCTCAAATTTATCAACATTATTGGTTGGACAAAAGGATAAACCTTTAGATAGTACTTTAGCTTGCTTAGAAATCAATAGCAAGACAACTTTCATCACAATATTAATATTTAAGCATCACACATACACTAACAAATCACTAATAAATGTTTTATGTAACATAGAGGTGTTCTTCAAATAATGGAAGCACTCACAGCGACATTGAGATCTAATAATCCTTTTTATTTATTTTCACATATGTATTTTTTCACCAACACTTATAGGTAGTTTCACGTACGTGCACATTAATATTAAAATATGATATCATTTCTCCACTGCAACACAGGTCAAAACCTATAACAGTAATACAAAGTATTTATAAATTTCTAGCAGATTAGAATTGAAACATATATGTTAATAGGAATGAATGTGTAGCTATAATAATTAGTACTCCTTCTAATAATGGAATATGTATCAATACTTTAAACATCAAGACAATATTAATTCAATGAGACTACTTGAAGAAGTAGTATAGAGCACTGACTGAATCAGTCATACAATTCACTGACAGCTCGCGTAACCCAAGCAGAGGACACATACTAACAACAGCAATACATGATTGGAAGTAGAAGCTGTCAAACAATGAATCTTGTCCAATCATGAGTCAATTACAAAATAAGTAAGGCGGGACTTCCGGTTCTAACCGGTATATACTCCCAAAGAATCGGCGGCTCGCCGCCTTTGACAAAGCCCGGAGGGGCGAAACTAGTCAGGAGTCATAGCGAGCGTTTGGGCGCTCTCAATCTTTTAAAAGCCTAGCACTTCCATGTCAATCTAAAATAGATCCACATTTAGTATCTGCAATACTTAGTTAAATTGTTGTATAGTCTGGGTTGTGCCAGACTTAGCCAGAGTCCTTGTTAATAATAAAACAGACAGCCGTATTTTCAACTGTGTAGGACAATAGAGAGTTCAAATTAACAAACCGTATTAGTAGCAATCAGAACTGATAGAAGCAGAGGTATCAAACCAGTCCTAATAGAACCATACAATACAGCGACACAGATTGATAGTTTTGTCCTGTATGTAAGACACTATAATTTCTAGTTAAAGTGAAGGATAATAGAAATAATACAGTACTAACACAACAATAAAGATTTGCACTGATTAATCGGTTATGAAATGTATTGAACTTATAAATTAGAAAGCAATTCCACATATGTGTTTAAACTAATATATAACACCAGTGTTGTGCACAAAACGTCACAACCACTATTCATATCACAGAACTTGATATAGTATATATTTGCTATTAAGCAACACCAAGTATCGCCTTTCAATAAACACCCACTAGTTATATCATTAACTAGTGAGGAGTGGTTGCTTCACCTAGATTGACTAAGCAGCTATTGTCCTTACAGAAAATACTTATACGAATAGACAGAATTCTGGCTTATACCACATGAACCAGAGCTAGTAAGGTAACCGAATATCCTTATACAGGGTGTTGGTCATATTATGACCATACACATATATTATTTGGACCCTACAGCAGTAGTATAGCAGAGTAATTATAACTCTATCAAGGAGGATATAATCATACATATATTAGGCCTTTGATACAATGAGTCTTCCTTAGAGTGAACTACTCCATAGATGTCGTGGAGGTGCTAGAGTCGTTTTTAATTTGTGTGTCACCCTTATTTTAAGAGCAATTTACAATAAAAGTTATATTTTATTTTAACCCGTTCTGGAATTACTGCCTCATAGTCTAGGCTGAGAGTGCTTATAGGTGCATACTTACAGGAGATATCCACATTCTCTGTGTGATTCTTCTTAGTCTTTAGAAGGATATTCATTAGTAGTTTATCAAATCTTGGGAAATCTACCTCGCCACTCCTTTTATTCATCTCACATTGTGTGTGCTCTATTTCCTTTCTAATCTCTATAAGCATTTTAGACTTATAATCTATGAGCAATAACATCAATCTGGAGGAACAATCTGATAAGACCTCATTCCAGGCCTCTAAAAAATCCACATCTTTAGAGTCAACTTCAAAAGTTGGAAAACTTGTAGACTCTAAGTCCTCTTGGTATCATTTTTTATTTTATGTATCGGTCAAGAGTCCAAATGTCCCACTGTACTCTAGCTTCTTTAGATAATAAGCGTTCCATAATGTCAAAAAGAGAGCTGAGTGTTAACATTCCTTGATCCTCTGAAAACTCTGTCATAGTCCATCAGGTTAGCTGTCCTTGCCATGACAATCATTAAAGAATAAAACTGGGGCTGGTTACTGTCTATGTTTAGTGCTGGCTAGTTCTCACTGTTGAGTAAAACACCTGCTAGTGCTAGCCGGTTTAGCACTTAGTATATATTACAATGTAAGGTCTGTGTTGCAGGATGTTAAACTCCAAAAACTCATATTTATTACTCTCAGGATTACTTGTATAACTCTTTTCCTTTGGTCTTACTACTTGTGGAGCTTCCACTATTGTACTACTGTTGGATTTTTTTAAGGATCCCTGTATGTGTGTTTGGATTATCCTCACTTCTAGAGGATTTCTCATCTGAAGAGAAATCTCCCTCACTATCCATGAAAGATACTGACTTCCCTCCATTAGTACCTCTGCAAAAATGTTGTCCCTTATTACCACTTTTTTTGTTTTTATTGTCATTCTGATTAGTATTAGTAGTCAGTGACCTGCGTCTGTTATATGAACGCTGCTTCCTGTTCCATATATATATACTGTCTTATTTGTATAGTCAGATTTGCCCCTAAGATATTTGTTATGTTTATTTTCAATAATAATGGATTTCAGTGTGGCTAGAGTACTCATTAGTAGTTTATCAAATCTTGGTAAATCTACCTCGCCACTCCTTTTATTCATCTCACATTGTGTGTGCTCTATTTCCTTTCTAATCTCTATAAGCATTTTAGATTTATAATCTATGAGCAATAACATCAATCTGGAGGAACAATCAGTTAAGACCTCATTCCAGGCCTCTATAAAATCCACATCTTTAGAGTCCACTTCAAAAGTTGGAAACTTGTAGACTCTAAGTCCTCTTGGTATCATTTTTTATTTTATGTATCGGTGAAGAGTCCAAATGTCCCATTGTACTCTAGCTTCTTTAGATAATAAGCGTTCCATAACGTCAAAAAAGAGAGCTGAGTGTTAACATTCCTTGATCCTCTGAAAACACTTTGTCATAGTCCATCGGGTTAGCTGTCCTTGCCATGACAGTCATTAAAAAATAAAAATGGGGCTGGTTACTGTCCATGTTTAGTGCTGACTATTCCTCACTGTTGAGTAAAACACCTGCTAGTGCTAGCCGGTATAGCACTTAGTATATATTACAATGTAAGGTCTGTGTTGCAGCATTTGACAGGGGCATGTTTCAGCTTACAAAGCACTATTCCAATAGAGATCCAGTTTTTACCGTAGAAGGGTACGTCCAAATGTCCCACTGTACTCTAGCTTCTTTAGATAATAAGCGTTCCATAATGTCAAAAAGAGAGCTGAGTGTTAACATTCCTTGATCCTCTGAAAACTCTGTCATAGTCCATCAGGTTAGCTGTCCTTGCCATGACAATCATTAAAGAATAAAACTGGGGCTGGTTACTGTCTATGTTTAGTGCTGGCTAGTTCTCACTGTTGAGTAAAACACCTGCTAGTGCTAGCCGGTTTAGCACTTAGTATATATTACAATGTAAGGTCTGTGTTGCAGGATGTTAAACTCCAAAAACTCATATTTATTACTCTCAGGATTACTTGTATAACTCTTTTCCTTTGGTCTTACTACTTGTGGAGCTTCCACTATTGTACTACTGTTGGATTTTTTTAAGGATCCCTGTATGTGTGTTTGGATTATCCTCACTTCTAGAGGATTTCTCATCTGAAGAGAAATCTCCCTCACTATCCATGAAAGATACTGACTTCCCTCCATTAGTACCTCTGCAAAAATGTTGTCCCTTATTACCACTTTTTTTGTTTTTATTGTCATTCTGATTAGTATTAGTAGTTAGTGACCTGCGTCTGTTATATGAACGCTGCTTCCTGTTCCATATATATATACTGTCTTATTTGTATAGTCAGATTTGCCCCTAAGATATTTGTTATGTTTATTTTCAATAATAATGGATTTCAGTGTGGCTAGAGTACTCATTAGTAGTTTATCAAATCTTGGTAAATCTACCTCGCCACTCCTTTTATTCATCTCACATTGTGTGTGCTCTATTTCCTTTCTAATCTCTATAAGCATTTTAGATTTATAATCTATGAGCAATAACATCAATCTGGAGGAACAATCAGTTAAGACCTCATTCCAGGCCTCTATAAAATCCACATCTTTAGAGTCCACTTCAAAAGTTGGAAACTTGTAGACTCTAAGTCCTCTTGGTATCATTTTTTATTTTATGTATCGGTGAAGAGTCCAAATGTCCCATTGTACTCTAGCTTCTTTAGATAATAAGCGTTCCATAACGTCAAAAAAGAGAGCTGAGTGTTAACATTCCTTGATCCTCTGAAAACACTTTGTCATAGTCCATCGGGTTAGCTGTCCTTGCCATGACAGTCATTAAAAAATAAAAATGGGGCTGGTTACTGTCCATGTTTAGTGCTGACTATTCCTCACTGTTGAGTAAAACACCTGCTAGTGCTAGCCGGTATAGCACTTAGTATATATTACAATGTAAGGTCTGTGTTGCAGCATTTGACAGGGGCATGTTTCAGCTTACAAAGCACTATTCCAATAGAGATCCAGTTTTTACCGTAGAAGGGTACGTGTTACTGCACATAAGCATGAGTATTGCCAAGAGCATTGCTAAGAGTGGACAGGACCTAGAGGAAAGTAGCATCTGTCACCTAATCCGCACAAAACGTGTGAGAGGCGGATATATACCGGGGTAAAAATACTAAAATATTATCCACTGGTAATACTGAACAGAGCGTTTTACTGGGGTGACACTGAACGCACATCTTTATTGGCAAAAAATACTTTTTTCACTGCAGATTAAATGGATTATTATGTTTTTTGGAGTTTAACATCCTGCAACACAGACCTTACATTATCTTTACAAACAGCCTTTACATCTCTTCTTTTAAGTGCAGGTAAGTCGGCAATTCTTATTCTTTTCATAAATGCATTACAATCTTGATTTTGTCACTTACATTCATCTTCTGGAGGATTCTTTTCACAGCAAAGTCATTACTAACACTTGTAAACTTCTATTTTTACATTGTGATACAGCAACTCACTGTTTGTAAATATTTAAAAATATAATAATATAACAATTAATAAATACCTGTCATTATCTCCATTAGATAAAGAGCCAGCAGTAATTTGGTTCCTATCTACAAACATACTTTTGCTGGGTCTCTTGCTTATAAATGGTGAACTAATACTATTACCACTGGTACATCATTGGATATCACAACTACCTGTTAAGAATTTGTTATTGTAGTTTGTTTAACTTTGTTTATTTGATTTGATTTGTTTAGTACAGACATCCTCAAACTTGGCCCTCCAGAGGTTACATTTCCCATGATGCTCAGCCAGCATATCAGCTGGCTGAGGATCATGGGAAATGTAGTTCTAAAACCTCTGGAGGGCCAAGTTTGAGGATGTCTGGTTTAGTAAATGTAAAACCTAAGAAGACATTATTTTCTCGACCATAAACTCACAACTAGAAGAACTGTTATGCAATTTAGACATGTGCAATTTGTTTCTTTCCGAATCGAAATTCGGCCGAATTTGCAAAATTGAGAGTTTCGGATCGATTCGAATTTCCGAATTACCCTAGCACCGAAACTAAACTAATCCAAATACATTTATAACAAATAAATCCAAATTAGTTTGTATTTATTGGTTACATTTGAATGGCCATGGACTATTCACAATTCCGTTTAACAATTAAATTTAGTGAGATTTAGTGAGATAGAACAGTGAAATAATTCCGTTTGTGTAACTTGGAACCATTTGAATCAACATAACATAAGAATCCGAACATACCGAACTTCCAAATCGAGCCAAAACTAATACATCTGAATCCGAATTAATCCAAAACGAATACGTTCTAATGTATCCGAATTCAAATCGATCTGAAACTAAATTTGAAAAAATCTGAATCGGCCAGAAACGAGCCAAAATTAATTTTTCCGATGTGCACGTCTAATGCAATTTATCAAAGACTTGGACAATACGAACTTCAAGAAAAGTTTCTATTGCTCTGAATGTTTCTCATTGTATTGTACCTATTGCATTTACTTCTTATTTTTGTCATTGTCACTGAGAAGATAAATAAAAGTTTAAAAAAACAAAACAAAAAACTCCCAAATTGATGCTTAAAGGGATACTGAACCCAATTTTTTTCTTTAATGATTCCGATAGAGCATGCAATTTTAAGCAACTTTCTAATTTACTACTACTGTCAATTTTTCTTTGTTCTATTGCTATCTTTATTTGAAAAAGAATGTCCAGAACCCTGGACAGCACTTTATTGGTGGATAAATTTATCCACCAGGTTGTTCACCAAAAATGGGCCGACATCTAAACTTACATTCTTTCTTTTCAAATAAAGATACCAAGAGAATGCAGAACATTTGCTAATAGGAGTAAATTAGAAAGTTGCTTAAAACTGCATGCTCTATCTGAATCACGAAAGAAAGATTTTGGGTTCAGTGTCCCTTTAACTGATAAATATCCGGAAAACGGGAGTTCACAACGTCATCAATTACTGTGTTGGGAATATCACTCCTGGCCAGCAGGAGGAGGCAAAGAGCACCACAGCAAAGCTGTTAAGTATCACTTCCCTTCCCATAAATTCCAGTCATTCCACCGAAGGGAAATTGAAAAAGGAACAATACAAAGGTGTAGAGGTGCCTGATGTTTAGTCAAAAATAACTGTCTTAATAAAACGGGTGGGGTCGTGGACTCACCATATCCGGAAAGAAATACATTTATCAGGTAAGCATAGATTTTGTTTTCTTTACTAAGATATGTCCACAACGTCATCAATTACTGTTGGGAACCAATACCCAAGCTAGAGGACACAGTTGACAAGGGAGGCAGAACAAGACAGGCAGACCTAAACAGAAGGCACCACCGCTTGAAGAACCTTTCTCCCAAAAGAAAATTCAGCCGAGGCAAAGATATCAAATTTAAAACATTCTGAAAAAGTATGCAGAGAGGACCAAGTTGCAGCCTTGAAAATCAGTTCCACTGAAGCTTCATGTTTGAAAACCCAAGAAGTAGAGACAGCCATAGTGGAATGAGCTGTAATTCTCTCCGGAAGCTGCTGACCATCAGCCACACAAGCAAAAATGAATTATACTTCTCAACCAGAGGGAAAGAGAAGTAGCAGATGCATTCTGACCTTTATGCTTCCCTGAGAAATAAACAAACAGGGCAGAAGACTGGCGAAAATCTTTAGTCGTCTGTAGGAAGAATTTTAGAGTACGCACAACATCCAAGTTGTGCAACAAACATTCTTTATGAGAGGAAGCATTGGTACAGAGAGGAGGAACAACAATTTCTATCCGAAACCACTTTAGAGAGAAACCTCAATTTAGAACGAAGAACCACCTTATCCGCATGAAAAAAAAGGTAAGGCGAATCACACTGCAAGTCAAGAGTTCCGAAACTCCCCGAGCAATAAGAAACAAAACCTTCCACGATAAAAACTTAGTATCTTTGGAATGCAATGGCTCAAACAGAGCCTGCTGCAAAACGTTAATTACAAGGTTCGAGATCCAAGAAGGATCAACAGACTTAAACACAGGCCTGATTCTAACTAGGGTCTGACAAAAAGATTGCACATCTGACACATCCGCCAGAAGCTTGTGTAACAGAACGGATAATGCAGAAATCAGATTCTTCAGAGTACTGACTGATAAACCCTTCTCCAGACCTACCTGCAGAAAAGACAAAATCCTAGGAATCCTGACCCTACACTAAGAGGATTGGATTCACACTAAAAAAGACCTTTACGCCATATCTTATGGTAAGGCTTTCTAGTAATGACCGACTCCGAAAAACCACGCTTAGACAGAACTAAGACAGAACTAAGCGTTCAGTCTCCAAGCAGTCATCTTCAGATTTGGATGAAGGAATAGACCCTGAGTTAAAAGGTCCTTCCTCAAAGGAAACCTCCAAGGTGAAAGAGATGACAACTTCACTAGGTCTGAATACCAGATCCTGCAAGGCCATGCAGGAGCTATTAGATTACCAATGCTCTATCTTGTGTGATACGAGCAATGACTCGTGGAAGGAGAGCAAAAGGAGGAAGCAGATATGCTAGACTGAAATCCCAAGGAACCCGCCAGAGCATCCATCAGGGTGGCCTACGGATCTCTTGACCTTGAACCGTACTTGAGACGCCATCAGATCCAACCCCGGCACCCCCATTTGAGGATTTACCTGGAGAACACCTCCGGATGGAGAGCCCACTCCCCGGGATGAAATGTCTGTCTGCTCAGGAAGTTTGATTCCCAGTGTCCACCCCTGGAATGTGGATGGCAGATAGACAGCAATTGTGGGCTTCCGTCCACTGAATAATCCAAGTCACCGCCTTCATGGCTAAGGACTGGAACCTGATAAACCGGGCTAAGGACAACTGAGACCAAGCCATCAGAGCATTGTAAATCGCTCTAAACTCCAAGATGTTAATGGGGAGAGCAGACTCCTCCAGAGTCCATAATCCCTGCATCTTAAACGAGTTCCAGACTGCTCCCAGCCCAGCAGGCTGGCGTCCGTGGTCACAATCACCCAGGAATGTCTCCAGAAGCACTATCTAATGCTCATGGGATACTCCTCTATCAGACTGAACTCGGCCAGTAGTCTTGTTAGCCCGGCGTTGACCCGGAATGATAGGGAATATACTAGAGCAGAGTAGGTTTGCAAGATGAGATACATGGCACTCACCACAGGCAGGAAAGTCCTTGTCGGCAAAAGGCAGGAAACCAGAGACAAACCACTAGGGTGGTCAGGCAGGCAGGGTTCGGCAACAGTAAGGCAGTCCAGTGGTAAACCACTAGGATGGATAGAAAGTCAGGGTTTGGCAACATTGAGGCAATCCAGGGCAGATAGGGTTAACAGATAGAGTGGCCAGACAAGCAGAGTCCAGCAGCAGTATTAATCCAGCAGTTAAGGGTTAAAGAGGCAGAGTGGTCAGGCAAGCAAAGTTCAGCAGCAGTATCAATCCAGCAGTTAAAGAGACAGAGTGGTCAGGTGAGCAGGGGTCAGCAACAAAATAACAATCCCCCATACAAATCAATAACACCCAGGAGAACAGTAAGTAACACCTATACTTGGGCAGTGATAGGTAAGACTGAAGTTATTTACATAGGTGCAGGATTTGCGCCACAGGAGATCCAGACCGGCTTCTGCAGGAGGAAGCGTGTGGCGATGACATCACCGCCGCACGCAGAGAGGAGCCGACTCCCCCATAGGCAACAAGCAGACAGCAAGCGCCACGTCCCTAGCAACAGCTAGAGCGGCGCAACATATGCGCCCTGAGACAGATACTCCTGAACAAACCCCACGGGACAGCCTCTTAACACTGAACTAGATCTATCCTCTGAGATCTGCTCCATTGCCTGAGCATGCATAACTGCAGAGCTCTCAAATGGACTCAAGCAAAGGGAATGATGTCCATAGAACCATCGGACCAATTCCCTCCATACATTGAATCACTGAAAAGTGAAGGGAAAATCAGCTGCAGCTGGATTCAAACTCCCAACCCTCTGGTTGCAAGATGATTAAGCTATCTACTGGACCACTAGAGCTTACTATTGGCCAAACAGTAGACTACAGAGAGAGGTAAGAGGAAGAAATCTTTGATTATCTCACCTCTGTTAGAAAAATTCTCATAGATAATGAATCTAATAACGTCCCTGAGAAAATCACCCTTGCAGCTGGAACAAGGGATCCTCTTGAAAGAGAGTTTGCTCGAGGAAGGATGGCACCTGCACCGTATATAGTCCAGGAAAGCAGCCCTGCAACTCCCCGAGACCTGAAATAGTCTTTCTAGGATGGCGAATCCCAGAATCTTGAGAAGATCCCGTAGAATTGTAACATGAAGATACATATCCTTCAGGTATATGTTTGTCATGAACAGACCCTCTAGAACCAAAGGAGAATGGAATTCTATTTGAAGGACAGTACTCTGAGAAACTTGAAAATAAATACCTAGACCCCGTTCCCTTACTGAAACTGGAACTATCACTCTCAGGGAGGAAGGTCCTGAACCCAGTTCAAGAATGCCTCTCATCATATCTGGACTGCAGATACTCCAGAAAGGAAAAAACAGCCCCTGGGAAGAAACCTTAGATTGCTTCCCCTGAACTAAGAGTGATTGGGTTTCCAAGAAGACTGGACTGTCCCAGCAGTAAGAGGAAAAGAAAGACTTTCCTTTAGTCTATTCATCTTGACGTGTGGTAGAAAAGACCCTTTTCCCCCCGTAAAGTCAGAAGTTAATTCTGCCAGACCAGGTCCAAACAAGGCCTCACCCTTATAAGGAAGCGCCAGATGCTTGGACTAGGAGGAAACATTAAATATATATCAAATATGGCCACAGTTGACACAAGACTTGGACAAAGAGGATATTGAACTTGCATCTGCAGAGTTGTAGCGCCTAGGATCACTAAGCCATAGGTAGGCTTCTCAGCTGACCAAGATTTCAAACACAACACCCCGCGGGCTAACACAGCAAGTGTAATTCGACAAGGCATTGCACCAAAAAGATGCCGACTTGATACAGTAGCAACACAACTGTAGGTTTCCATGAAACCCTAGCTGATCAAACAAACCTCCAGCTTCTTGTCCATGGATCTGTAAAGGAGCAGCTATCATCTATAGGGATCAAAGTTCTTTGAGCCATAGTAGAAAAGGTTTCTTCTACTTAAAGGGACACTGAAGCCAAAATTGTTCTTTTGTGATTCAGATAGAGCATGACATTTTAAGCAACTGAATGTAACTTTAGATGCCGGCCCATTTTTGGTGAACAACCTGGGTTGTCCTTGCTGATTGGTGGATAAATTCATCCACCAATAAAAAAAGTGCTGTCCAGAGCACTCAACCAAATAAAAGCTTAGATGCCTTCTTTTTCAAATAAAAATAGCAAGAGAACGAAGAACAATTGATAATAGGAGCATGCTCTATCTGAATCACGCAAGAAAATTTTAGGGTTCAGTGTCCCTTTAAGGCACCATGCATTAAATGAAGCCAGCGACAGGAAAAAACCTTTAAAAGACGGGAGACAGGGAGAAAGTTATCCCTAGCTTCTCCTATCCCTGTGAAAATTCTCCATAGCACGCCTAGAAACACTTCCTCATGTAAGGAATATCCTAAAAAGGATAAAGTTTACTAAACTTCCAACGGTTGACAACGACAGGGTTATCGTTGTCGTCTAAGTAGCTAAAACCTCCTTTAACAATACACGAAGTGTTCAAGCATACATCTGAAGGTGACCACTTCAGCATCAGATGAAGGAATTATACTGTCCAAATCTGAGATTTTACCCTCTGAAAACTACCGGCGAATCCTCCTCACCAGACTCAGATAAGAGAGCAAACAGTGTAGCAGAATGTGGAGCAGAAACCTTCTATCTGAATCTTTAAATGTCCTCTTGTCTTTTCCCTGTAGGGAAGGAAAAGCAGATAAAGCTGCAGATACCACAGAGAATACCTGAGCTGCAACATTTGTAGGCAAATACACTCCCCCAGGAGATTGAGAGGAACCGCAGGGCACTGCATGTGATGCCATAGCGGCTTGGGAGAAAGCTATGGCATTGCCTAAACAGCATCATCCTGAGAGACATGAGGCAAGCACAATATATTTGCTATAATTTTTTGAAAATAAAAAAAATGAGTACTGTCACTTTAAAAGTAAATAGACATGCCATAAAACAGGATAAACATAAATAAATATAGGAACAGACACCTGTTCCAATCTTATACTGTATTATGATATGGAAATAACCCCAATACCCTCTTAACACTAGAAGGTTGATAAATTGAGAACATTATGCAAAAGTAACTAAACACTACATGCCATATAACTGGATAGACCCCTGTTCCAATCTTATATAGTTATGTCGCGAACCTAAAAATTTCGGTTAGCGAACGGCGGACTCGAACTTCCGCAACTGTTTGCGAACCGGAGAACTGGGCAAACCGCCATTGACTTCAATAGGCAGGCGAACTTTAAAACCAACAGGGACTCTTTCTGGCCACAATAGTGATGGAAACATTGTTTCAAGGGGACTAACACCAGGACTGTGGCATGCCAGAGGGGGATCCATGGCAAAACTCCCACGGAAAATTACATAGTTGATGCAGAGTCTGGTTTTAAGCCATAAAGGGCATAAATCACCTAACATTGCTAAATTGTTTGGAATAACGTGCTTTAAAACATGAGGTATGATGTTGTATCGATCAGGTAGTGTAAGGGTTACGTCCGCTTCACAGTGACAGACCAAACTCCCCGTGTAACGCACCGCAAACAACCGCAAACAGTCCATTTGCACAACCACGAGATAGATAGATTTGATAGATAGATACATAGATTATATAGATCAATAGATGCAATATAAATTTGATAGATACGATTGATAGTTAGATAGATTTGATAAATAAATAGATAGATTTGATAGATATATAATTTCCCAGACAGAGAATTACAAGACGTGCGTTCTGGGACCCATGGTAAGGTTCCCAGAGGCAGTTGCGGCGCCAGGGGACGTGTATATGGCATGGATTTTAGGAACCGGGAGATGGAAAAAGATGCTTAGTCGGTCCTCCTACTTCAAATTTGGGGCACTGCGCGTGCAATCTACTGTGGCACTAGATATGAGTGGTGTGTTAAGTAGTACTTTTCTGATCAGTTTAATACCTGTTACTCCCCCTATCGGGGGAGGTGTATATGGCATGGATTTTAGGAACCGGGAGATGGAAAAAGATGCTTGGTCGGTCCTCCTACTTCAAATTTGGGGCAGTGCGCGTGCAATCTACTGTGGCACCAGATATGAGTGGTGTGTTAAGTAGTACTATTCTGATCAGTTTAATACCTGTTACTCCCCCTATCGGGGGATGTGTATATGGCATGGATTTTAGGAACCGAGAGATGGAAAAAGATGCTTGGTCGGTCCTCCTACTTCAAATTTGGGGCACTGCGCGTGCAAAATTTACAATAATGTTACAACAGATATGAGTGGTGGCACTAGTTGGCAAGTGGGCCTGGCACACATGCTGGCAGGCAGGCAACTGCAATTAGATTACACTAGCAGACTGATGTTTCACAGTCAAAAAAGTTTTTTTAAAAATATTTACACTACTGTTACAACAGATATGAATGGTGGCACTAGTTGGCAAGTGGGCCTGGCACACACGCTGGCAGGCAGGCAACTGCAATTAGATTACACTGGCAGACTGATGTTTCACAGTCAAAAAAGTTTTTTTTAAAAAAAAATTACAATACTGTTACAACAGATATGAGTGGTGGCACTAGTTGGCAAGTGGGCCTGGCACACACACTGGCAGGCAGGCAGGCAACTGCAATTAGATTACACTAGCAGACTGATGTTTCACAGTCAAAAAAGTTTTTTTTTACAAAATTTACAATACTGTTACAACAGATATGAGTGGTAGCACTAGTTGGCAAGTGAGCTTGGCAGACACGCTGGCAGGCAGGCAACTGCAATTAGATTACACTAGCAGACTGATGTTTCACAGTCAAAAAAGTTTTTTAAAAAAATATTTACACTACTGTTACAACAGATATGAGTGGTGGCATTAGTTGGCAAGTGGGCCTGGCACACACGCTGGCAGGCAACTGCAATTAGATTACACTAGCAGACTGATGTTTCACAGTCAAAAAAGTTTTTTTAAAAAAAATTTACACTACTGTTACAACAGATATGAGTGGTGGCACTAGTTGGCAAGTGGGCCTGGCACACACGCTGGCAGGCAGGCAACTGCAATTAGATTACACTAGCAGACTGATGTTTCACAGTCAAAAAAGTGTTTTTTTTTTAAATTTACACTACTGTTACAACAGATATGAGTGGTGGTGGCACTTGTTGGCAAGTGGGCCTGGCACACACGCTGGCAGGCAGGCAGGCAACTGCTATTAGATTACACTAGCAGACTGATGTTTCACAGTCAAAAAAGTTTTTTTTTACAAAATTTACACTACTGTTACAACAGATATGATTGGTGGCACTGCAGGCAGGCAACTGCAATTAGGTTACACTAGCAGACTGATGTTTCACAGTCAAAATTACACAGGCAAAAAAAAAAAAAAAAATGTTCTAGCCCTAAAAATTGCTTTTTGGGGTGCTGTCCTTACAGCAGAGATCAGATGAGTCCTTCAGGACTGTAGTGGACACTGAATACACTAGCCTAGCTATCAATTTCCCTATAAAATCAGCAGCAGCTACACTATCCCTCCTCTCACTAAGAATGCAGGATCAGAATGAATCTAAAATGGCTGCTGCACAGGAGCTGGGAGGGTCTGGGAGGGAGTGTCTGCTGCTGATTGGCTGAAATGTGTCTGCAGACTGTGAGATACAGGGTCAAAGTTTACTCAATAATGACGAATAGGGGGCGGATCAAACATCGCATATGTTCGCCCGCTGCGGCGAACGAGAACAAGCTATATTCACCGGCGAACTATTCGCGATATCACTAATCTTATACTATATTATGCCCCTGTTTGTTGAGAAATATATGAACCATCATGAGCAAGATACTGAAAATAACCCCATGGAGGTCTTGGCTGGTGTAAATGCGCAAACGCCATCTTCATATTAGCACATTGACATAATGCATTGAAATAAAACACACCTGATAGTTCAAATAGCAGCAGCAAAAACGAATACTCATGTATCATAGCCCCTTTTAGAACTCAAAACACACTGAGACTATCTCATCTATATTTAAACCTGCCGCTCCGATCCCAGTCGAAGATGGAGGCGGGTCACATGAGACAAATCGACCATAAAAATGGCGCCACTCCATTCTTCACTAACAAGGAAGGAGGCGGAGCTATTTTGAAACCCAGTACGTAGCTGAAAAAAACGTTGTGCGATCATACAAGAGAAAACAGAGCCTGTTGCAATAGATATCAGAAGTGCCAAATCATAAGCACTTATATACAAATACCAGTTCTGCAATATCCTGCAGGATTGAAAAAATTACAGAGCTCACAGTCCCTATATACAGTATATGCTGCTTAAATGCCCATTTGCCCACTGGACTATTTGAACATACTTTTCTTCAGAATTAAAGAAAGATTGCAAATAAACGAATCCTGGTACTAACAAAACGATTAGTACAGACAGATAACACACATACTAAAAATGCACAAATAAAACGTTTTGCCTCATGAAGCTGGTTAACCCCTTCATTACCAACCAAGGGGAAGCAGTCTCTCTCTTAACATATCACATTAAGTGCCTGCACACTGCCATAATTAATATCCTACTAGGATTAATTTTGTCCCATTCAATTTTGCAGAATCCTTTAAAGTGCATAGTCTCCCCTACTTAGAAGACAAAATGGACTTACCTGCATCTAGCCGTCTGGCAGGAGGACAGCTTACACGGTATGAGAGGACACATACTTCTCACAGAGACCTGTAGAAACCTACTCTGGCTTTCTATACTAGGGCAGCAAATATGTTAGGAAAATGCAGCAAGGCCCACCTTACAAGTTCCTAACTGCTTTAAAGCCCCCACTGCCCTACTGAAGAGACTAACATGGACTATGGCTAGACCCAAACATCTTGCTTGTAGCGAAAGAAATGAGATTTTCTTCAGACACCAAAACTTCACATCCTCCATTGACAAAAGGCAAAGACAATGATTGGGGTTTGTGGGAAGGGAAGTAATACTTAGGGCTAGATTTATCAAGCCCCTACGGCAGCAAGTTCTCACAAGAACTTGCTCGCCGTGATTTATCAAGCAGCGGTCACCAGACCGCTGCTTCCCTACGCTCTTCGCCACCTCTAAGGTGGCGAAATTAAATCTCCTCGGTCGAGTACAACCGAGGAGATTAACAGCTCCTGCCCGCGCGTGATTGGCTGTGCGCAGGCAGGGGGCGGGATTGCACCCGAGCGCAAAATTGCGCTCGTGTGCAATGTTAATTACCTACGGGTAATTTCGCCCTGCCACAGGCGAGCTGAGGCGTACAGGGGCGCGTATACGTGCCCCTGTACGCCTCAGCTATGATAAATCTAGCCCTTAACAGCTTTGCTGTGGTGCTCCT
The DNA here is from genome assembly GCF_027579735.1 of Bombina bombina. NCBI lineage: Eukaryota > Metazoa > Chordata > Amphibia > Anura > Bombinatoridae > Bombina > Bombina bombina. The sequence continues at coordinate 460,835,224 of NC_069502.1, read as the reverse complement.
TGCCTCCTCCTGCTGGCCAGGAGTGATATTCCCAACAGTAATTGATGACGTTGTGGACTCACCAAATCTTAGGAAAGAAAACATAATTTTGCTGAATTTGGGTTGATTTCATTAAAATCGATTCATAAATAAAAAAAATTGCTCAAATCATTGGAATTGTAACACTTTTTTTCCAGCATTGTACGGGCTAACAGGAAACTGGTAAATGAGGGGTCTCCATTGTTAGCTGCACATTTTGTTTTCTCAGTTAATTAGTTTCCTGACTATTAATGTCCAATCTGTGGCATTCCTGTCCATATAAGAACCTATTGTAGTTAGTGTTTGTTAGGAAATTCTTCTTGGTTTTTAGAGCATGCTATAAATTTCACTGTGAAAATTAAAATGGTATTCGTGACTGCAATGTCTTCCCCATAGCTTAATATCTTTGATTTTCTGCAATATTATTCTGAACAAAGGTGTTTAATGGCAATTATTTGAAACTATTGTGTATCCCAGCACAATATTAAGCAGTAAAGCAGCAATTTCAATTAAAAAGGCTGATATTCTTTAAACATGTTATAGAGGTTTAAATCATAAATAGAAGACTGTAGCACAGAGGGAATAAACCGAAAAACCGAACTGCTGCATTTCACAAGTTGGACAAGTTTACATTTGTGAAGTATGACTCCTAATTCAGCATTTTGAGTTGTATATTTTTTACTTCATATTGGCAAAATTTTTACTTTAATGTACACTAATTTGTTTTTTCTCCTGGGTATTAAATTTTATTCAGCTATACTATAGCAACGTCCACACAAAGATGCTTCTTGTATAGTTTTTTTTCCGTGCCTGCAACACGAGAGATTTTGTAATACTGTAAATACAGACATCAAAATATTGCGACAAAATGTTATGCATGACATTGCCTCAACATACATCAGTAGTATCATTTTAATATAGAGACCATGGAGGTGGCAGAAATTCCTTTTCAATCACTTGAATGTAGGGTTGCCACCTCGGACAGGTTTTCCTGGACACTTATGAGTTACACCTGGTGTAGGGTGTGCAGGGAGGAATATGTAGTGTGCTGTTTATCAGCACTATTCATGTGATGTTCACAGACACCATACATGTTCCGCCCTGCTTATTCCTGCAGCATGCGTAACTCATAAGTGTTCAGGAAAACATGGCCGAGGTGGCATCCCTACTTGAATGACAGATAAATCAGATACATTATTTTGAAATGTGCTCAAACCCTCACTGGAATACAAAGGGTCCATACTTTCCCAAAATGATAACCCTAGCTCAATATCTCTGCAGCCACAGAACCACTGCTGTTATACTAATGAATGCCATCATTGCTACTATGCTGCATGGATGATTGTTACCTCAACTGATTTTAGGCAAGTGGTGGGGAGGATACAATTAAGGCTAAGCTTAGTCCTAGGATAGATTTCATCCATGCTGAGGTTGCAAAAATGTCTCTATGCAAAAAAACAACAATATAGCAACTCACGTATACCACAAATCTGTTAGCGCTGATAGCCTTTTTACAGGCCAGTCATGGTTGTATTCTCTAGATGGCATTCCAAATCTTGTAGTGGCATTTTTAAGTAATGACTTTATCACAAATAAACTTTAGTATGACACTTTAAAGCTATTCTATTACTTACTATAAGGATGGCAAAGGTGTATCTAAAATTTCAGATTATTCATGATTTCAGTATAATTTCTAGAGAGTCCTTTGGTAGGTGTTAAATTTGATGGTACTATAGAGTCTATGAGAAGTAAACAGAATAATGGACAATTTGTACTAATGTCACACTCAGGAGTATCAAAAATGGGTCCAGATATAGGAGTGCTCACCTGTTGACAAGTTCATTGCATGCCCACTTGTGGTCCAGACATAGGGTTAACTACCAGAGTCAGATGTGGAGATGTCCACTTTAGTGCAAGATGAGTATTCATACTAGTCAAATTCAGAATTGTCCTACTTTTGACAAACTATATAAATGTTTGGGCTTTTATTGGAGTTCTAACACCAGGGCTACATACAGTATAAAGGTATCCTTATCAGCAGCAGAGAAGTATGAGCTCAAAGTTAGGTTAATGATGGAAATATCTGTTTTGGGGCCACTCAAAACAAGAGGATAAATATTCAGTTAGAGTATGATGCTGTAGCCTGCAGAACTCAGATATCTTAATCTGGGAAGATGTTGGTTTATGGGGTTTTACTGGACCAAGAACAATGAATGATCTGGGCTAACACAGTAAAATTGTGGACCTAAAGTCCTTTTTTTTTGTATGTTATTCATCAAATTTTTCCAAAGGCCTTCGAAAATTTTCCAAAGACCAGTAAAATGTTGTTCTTTAGGTGGCTTAAGAAACTAAACCCAGATTCCAATTATCTGAAAAAGATGCAGCATGACAAGACTCCAGTCTTTGGTCCTGTTGAGATACTGTAGGTGTAAGACAATGGACAACATGCTAAGTCCAGAAGAAAAGGCAAATGAGGGAATAATCAGAAAACACATGTGGCTCAGTCATACATCTAACTGAGGTAATATACAAAAGTAAAAATGTTGTCAATGTTATATGGCCTTAGTAAAATTATTTCTGGACCCACTTAACTTGAATAATGGTGACAAGAATGACACTTTCAGAGTGATTTTACTTAGACCCTCAAGGAATCAATCATGTATAATATTACAGATATAACATACACCAACAGAATCTCAAAAATTCCCATCATACAAAATGCATGCAGATAATAGCCCTAAACCTGATAACAGTGGCCATTGTATAAGCTGTATGCACCATTAGAAAGTCCAAACGTCTTCTATATACAGGTAAGGGATAGAGTAGAATACTAAGCAGGTTCTGCCTACTAAAGTAGCACAAGGCAATACCCCTTCCATTTTTGAATACAGAGAAGTACATACTCAGTTTAGATTAAATACATGGAAGGGGTAATTTTTCAGGTCTGTGATGGAGACAGGAATATGCCATTTTAAAAAGAGAGACAGGGTTGTAGCAACAGTCGTTTGTTTCACTGACATATAATGCTAAATGTTTTTCCAAAAGTCTGTTGTCTGAATCTGCCACATACTCTTTACAAGCATCTTAGCTGATATCATCCAGATGTATAACTAACACTCTTATCTGCTGCCTCAGTGCTGCTGCTTATGGAAGCTGACCTGTAATATCATTACAACCATATTACTCTTAAAGGGACATTAATCTCAAAATATAATTCCCTGTAAAGTCTAATTATATGTAATATAATATTTTGCCCTCCTGTATAGCATCTTGCAACTTGCTACACAGTGATTTACTGATAAGTGCAGGAGCTTATTTATATATGTCCCTAATTGGTCAGCATAAAGAAGGTAAGATAAATGCCACTCAAGGCTTTTTTAATAGATATATAAATAATGCAAAGTATGGACTTTATATCCACAGTATTATGCTATTAACAATCGGCTAGATTACGAGTTTTGCGTTATGAGCGGCTCGGTGCTAACTTGCAAGTTATTTCCACCGCTCACCTCCCTATAGCGCTGCTATTACAGGTTTTCATTAACCCGGCATTAGCAGGCAATATTGTGAGCTGGTTTTTCGTGCTTGTGCACGATTTCCCCATAGACATCAATGTGGACAGCTGGCTAAAAAAAGCCCAACACCTGCAATAAGGGAGCGTAAAGCTCCGTAACGCAGCCCCATTGATTCCTATGTGGAAACAAAAGTTATGTTTACACCTAACACCCTAACATAAACCCTGAGTCTAAACACCCCTAATCTCCCGCCCCGACATCTCCGACACCTACATTACACTTATTAATTCCTCCAGGGTTGGGCGCACCACAATGACAGTCTGTAGACTCACGAATAAAGTAAAATCCAATTTTATTATGCACTTCGTAAAAACATATATGGGCTCACCAGCCCAGTAAAGCTCACAGATAAAAGCAAAGGTGGGTCAGGAAACAACGCAGACGCGTTTTGTGAGCATGTGCATAATAAAATTGGATTTTACTTTATTCGTAAGTCTACAGACTGTCATTGTGGTGCGCCCAACCCTGGAGGAATTTGTACTTACTGTGGATCTGTTGGCAGGCTTGTCCTGGGCTGCACAGCAAGACAGCTGTTTGAACTACACACACACCCACTCTCCATTGGGCCAGTACAGAGAACCGGGATCTCCACCCCCTCAAGCGTCATCGCAACAGAGCAGAGAGAAACGCGCTCCTTAAACACAGACACCGACTTGTTCCTTATTACACTTATTAACCCCTAATCTGCCGCCCCCGACATCGCCGACACCTACATTACACTTATTAACCCCTAATCTGCTGACCTCGACGCCACCTACCTACACTTATTAACCCCTAATCTGCTGCCCCTAACATCGCCGTCACCTACATTACACTTATTAACCCCTAATCTATGAATAAGCGCCGCTAGGGGGCGCGAAACGCGTCAGACACCTGTGTCTACCTGTCCTCCTGCCTTATTGATTTGTTGTCTATGTGCTACAGCGGATGTTGCTGTATTTTTACAATTTTTTCTATTAAAAGTTGATATTTTTTAACACATGCCTGTTTGCAGTGCCTGCCTCCCTGTTCTCTTTACACTTATTAACCCCTAATCTTCCGCCCCCAACGTCGCCCCCACTATACTAAATTTATTAACCCCTAACCCTAAGTCTAACCCTAACCCTGCTAACTTTAATATAATTAAAATAAATCTAAATAAAAATTATCATCATTAACTAAATAATACCTTTTTAAAATGAAATACTTACCTGTAAAATAAACCCTAAGCTAGCTACAATATAACTAATAGTAACATTGTAGCTACCTTAGGTTTTATTTTTATTTCACAGCTAAGTTTGTATTTATTTTAACTAGGTAGACTAGTTAGTAAATAGTTATTAACTATTTACTAGCTACCTAGTTAAAATAAATACAAATTTACCTATCAAATAAAACCTAACCTGAGTTACACTAACACCTAACCTTACACTACAATTAAATAAATTACATTAATTAAATACAATGAACTAAATTACAAAAACAAACAAACACTAAATTACACACACACAAATCTAATCTAATAGCCCTATCAAAATAAAAAAGCCCCCCAAAATAAAAAAAAACCCTAGCCTACAACCCTAGCCTTAAAAGGGCCTTTTGCGAGGCATTGCCCAAAAGAAATCAGATCTTTAACCTGTAAAAATATCATACAAACAACCCCCTAACAGTAAAACCCATCACCCACACAACCAAACCCCCCAAATAAAATCCTATCTAAAAAAACCTAAGCTCCCCATTGCCCTGAAAAGGGCATTTGTATGGGCATTGCCCTTTAAAGAGCATTTAGCTCTTTTTCTGCCCAAAAAATAAAACCCACCCAATAAACCCTTAAAAAAACCTAACACTAACCCCCGAAGATCCACTTACAGCTTTTGAAGACCGGACATCCATCCTCAACGAAGCCAGGAGAAGTCTTCATCCAAGCGGCAAGAAGTCTTCAACGAAGCCGGGAGAAGTCTTCATCCAAGTGGCAAGAAGTGGTCCTCCAGACGGGCAGAAGTCTTCATCCAGACGGCATCTTCTATCTTCATCTTCCAATGCGGAGCGGCTCCATCTTCAAGACATCCGGCACGGAGCATCCTCTTCTTTCCACGGCTCTTCAAGAATTAATTCTCTTTTAAATGACGTCATCCAAGATGGCGTCCCTTGAATTCCGATTGGCTGATAGAATTCTATCAGCCAATCGGAATTAAAGGTGAAAAAATCCTATTGGCTGATGCAATCAGCCAATAGGATTGAGCTTCAATCCCATTGGCTGATCCAATCAGCCAATAGGATTGAGCTTGCATTCTATTGGCTGTTCCAATCAGCCAATAGAATGCAAGCTCAATCCTATTGGCTGATTGCATCAGCCAATAGGATTTTTTCACCTTTAATTCCGATTGTCTGATAGAATTCTATCAGCCAATCGGAATTCAAGGGACGCCATCTTGGATTACGTCATTTAAACGAGAATTAATTCTTGAAGAGCTGTGGAAAGAAGAGGATGCTCCACGCCGGATGTCTTGAAGATGGAGCCGCTCCGTGTCGGAAGTATGAAGATAGAAGATTCCGTCTGGATGAAGACCACTTCTTGCCGCTTGGATGAAGAATTCTCCCGGCTTCGTTGAGGATGGATGTCCGGTCTTCAAAAACTGTAAGTGGATCTTCGGGGGGTTAATGTTAGGTTTTTTTAAAGGTTTATTGGGTGGGTTTGATTTTTAGCTTAGGGTTTGGGTAGAAAAAGAGCCAAATGCCCTTTTAAGGGCAATGCCCATACAAATGCCCTTTTCAGGGTAATGGGGAGCTTAGTTTTTTTTAGATAGGATTTTATTTGGGGGGTTTGGTTGTGTGGGTGGTGGGTTTTACTGTTGTGGGGTTGTTTGTATTATTTTTTTTACAGGTAAAAGAGCTGATTTCTTTGGGGTAATGCCCTGCAAAAGGCCCTTTTAACGGCCATTGGTAGTTTATTGTAGGATAGGGTTTTTTTTTATTTTGGGGGGCTTTTTTTATTTTGATAGGGCTATTAGATTAGGTGTAATTAGTTTAAATATTTGATAATTTCTTTTTTATTTTGTGTAATTTAGTGTTTTTTTTAGTTAATTGTATTTATTTAATGTAATTTATTTAATTGTAGTGTAAGGTTAGATGTTAGTGTAACTAAGGTTAGGTTTTATTTTACAGGTAAATTTGTATTTATTTTAGCTAGATAGCTAGTAAATAGTTAATAACTATTTACTAACTAGTCTACTTAGTTAAAATAAATACAAACTTGCCTGTGAAATAAAGATAAAACCTAAGCTAGCTACAATGTAACTATTAGTTATATTGTAGCATGCTTAGGGTTTATTTTATAGGTATTTAGTTTTAAATAGGAATTATTTTTATTTAGATTTATTTTAATTATATTAAAGTTAGTGGGTGTTAGGGTTAGACTTAGTGTTACGTTTAGGGGTGAATACATTTAGTATAGAAGCGGCGATGTTAGGGACAGCAGATTAGGGGTTAATAACAGTAATGTAGGTTGCGGCAATGTCAGGGACAGCAGATTAGGGGTTAATATTTAACTAGTGTTTACTATGTGGGAGTGCGGCGGTTTAGGGGTTAATATGTCTATTATAGTGGCGGCAATGTCCGGAGCGGCAGATTAGGGGTTAATAATTTTATTTTAGTGTTTGCGATGTGGGAGGGCCTCGGTTTAGGGGTTAATAGGTAGTTTATGGGTGTTAGTGTACTTTTTAGCACTTTAGTTATGAGTTTTATGTTACGGCTTTGTAGCATAAAAGCCATAACTACTGACTTTCAGTTTATGGTATGGATCTTGATGGTATAGGCTGGTATAGGTTGCGTTACGGCCAAAAAAGTGCGCGGGACAGATATACCTGCAAGACTTGTAATTCCAGCGGTAGTGAAAAAGAGCTATAACGCTGCTTTTTCACTCATACCGCAAAATTCGGAATCTAGCTGAATATGTTTTGTATGCAGGTGTTTTATAATTCAGTGTTTAATTAAAGGGAAAGGAAAGTCAAAATTAAACTTGCATGATTCAGATAGAGTATGTAATTTTAAGACACTTTTAAATTCACTTCTATTTTCAAATGTGCTTTGTTCTCTTGGTATCCCTTGTTGAAAAATAATATGCACATATCCTATACTAGTGGGAGCTAGTTGTTGATTGGTGCCTGCACACATTTGTCTTTTGTGATTGGCTAACTAGATGAGTTCAGCTAATTGCCAGTAGTGCAATGCTGTTTCTTCAGCAAAGGATAACACGATAATGAAGCAAATTTGATAATAGAAGTAAATTGGAAAGTTGCTTAAAATGGTATATTTTATCCAAATCATGAAAGGACATTTTGGGGTTTCCTCTCCCTAAGTAAAATATAATATACATTTCTAAAATAAAAAGATCCTATTAACAATTAAGAGTGCATTACTGATACCTGAAACAGCCGTAGTTACATACAAACTAATATCTATAATTAAGGAGAATAAAAAGTTTTTCAAGCTGTTTTAGGATGAAAATCTTTATTGTAGTCTACAAGGACTTTTGTTGGAAAACTAAAGGGGAAAAATCATTCATCATGCAGCATAATTGATTCCAGCTTTAATATCTAACTCTCCACAATAGGGAGAACTCCTGTTTTTGTTCTCTTGGTTTAATTGCTAAAGCAGAGCTATACAAGGAAACTTGCATGGCTTTAGTTCTTGTTATCTGCTAATGTTGGGTCACATTATATATGGCTGATACCTGATGCAGTTGGGTGGGTGAGTCACTATGGCAACGGCTCTCACCTCATCTATGAACAACAGTTGAGGAAGATCTAATCCAGGAAAAGGACAGCGTGTGACTAAATTTTAGAGGAGGGGAGTGGGGGAGTTACACTAAAGAATATTAGAAATAGATATTCACACGATTTCTATGTTAAAATACTTATTTATGTCATGCAACAGCGCGTTAACCTTCGTGATTCCGATTTAACCTTCCTGATTCAGATAGAGTGTACAACCAATGCCCCCTCTGTTATTAAATATACTTGCTCACTTGCTAAAGTTTGTTAAAACTTAGCTCGTTTCCAGATAAGATAGCTTTTCAGTCTCATGAAAACATGTCTTGAGCACTATATGGCAGCTGTGTTTACAACAATATTTTAAACAATGTTATACATATGGTGGCTAGGGCAGGTGCACATTCCTAAGCCTACAGTATGCTCTCATTGAAATGGGTTTTAACAAAGGATACCAAGCGAAAGAGGTAAAATTAATCTATCTCTACTAATATAGCATATAAACTGGACAAACGTAATCATGACATTCTATTGTAAGCTCATGGAATAGGGACTCTATCCATAGTGTTATGCTCTTTTCTATCTATGTATCGCAAGACTCAAGTGTTGTAATATGGACACTGCTAAACAATTAAAAATACATATATATACTCATATACACTTCATGCTAAGGGGGAGAGAGAAAATGAGACAAAGTGGCCCATAAACTAACTAGTGTTACAAATTGCCTTGCTCATCTGACCTAACCTTCAAATTTTACACCCCATATATCCTGCACATTTTATAACTGATCACTTTCTACCAAAAGTTTATGCAATTACTGGCTAAATAATTTATTTTGCACTTAAAAACTTTTTTTCTTTTACATATTTTATTATGTCTCCTCTCCTTCCAAGGTGGACAAATTAAGGTAATTATGTATTTCGTGGTAGGCTTTATGGTGTAGCTCAGGGGAGTAGGTTTAGTTAATTAATTTATACACAATTGAAAAAAGAACAGGCAAGCTCAAATGTGTAATGACTGTGACTCAATTTCAACAGTGTGCTATCAACTGGAAAACACACAAGAGAAACTAAAGGAAATTAATTTTATTGCCTCCATTTCTAAGCAAAAAATAAACAATGCACCAATGAAAAGTGTATATATCTACTGTACTGGGAGAACATTACTTCTAACAAATGTAATGAAAGTGAGAAACAGTTTATAAGGTAAAATCAATCGCCCATTTTCAACAAATAACTATTGTTCTAGTTTAAAAAGTTTGAACATAATGTTACACAAGCAAGGTTCAATTTATACATTGGATGTATTTATTTCTGTAATCTTATAAAAAGACACACGTGTTCAGAAATAGACATTTTGTGATTCTTTATTACTTATAGGCAACATCAGAACAATATGCAAAAAAAGTGACTAATCATGACAATAATTATATATATATTTTTTTTTATGAGCCCCCTTTTTCATATGTTAACATGTAATTAAGACACAAACAAGGGTTGCTGAGAATGCTGGATGTGCAATGTAGTAGATTAGCTACCAGGCACTCAATTGTCAGGGTTTCACCCTGCTTTCGTTTGTTATTTGCTTCTGGCTGCCATTTTGACTCACTTGTCTCTCTCCTTGCCTGCTGCAGAGTGTGTAGCGCTGCTCACTACACCTAAGCGCCCTCTTATGGCCAAACTGGAGAACATCCATCATCAGTGAGGGACAAGTTGCAGTCCCAGAATTATGATGTCATCATTTACTATTTAAAGTGCCTCAGTTCAGTCTGCCTTTGCGTTGTCTCAGACGTCTTTGTGAGTTCCTGTGTATAACCTGACTTGTTTGACATCCCTTCTAGTTCCTGATCTCTGGCTTGTTCCAGACTCTGCTGATCTTTGTGTTCCTGACCCCGGCTCGTCTGACTACTTGCTTTGGCTCCTGACCCGGCTCGTCTGACTACCAACTCTGGCTTTGACTCCTGGCTTGTCATTTGGCTTTATTATTTTGTGTTATTATTTAATAAAGGTGTGATTTTAAAATTTCACATATCTGTCTGATTCCTGGTACCCTGACATTACACAAGGGCCATGAATTCTGATGGTGCTAATAATCCACCTTTACCCACCATCATTTCCAGGATGGATGAACAGGATTACCGCATGGATCAATTTGCACTAGCCCAGAAAACCCTTCTGTCTCGCACTGCTCACTTGGATCAGAGTGTCCCACAAGCTATGGCTGCTTCTGTTACTGCTGCTGCGCCTAGTCCTACCAGGAGCATGTCCAGTCCTGCACCTCTTCCTCAGCGATATGGAGGCGATCCTAATCAGGGCAGAGGTTTTTTGAACCAGGTGGACATTTACTTTGAGATGTTTCCTCAGGCGTTTCCCTTGGACAGAGCTAAGGTGGGATCTCTTATCTCATTACTCTCTGACACGGCTCTTGCTTGGGCTAATCCCTTGTGGGAGACTAATAAACATGTGATATCCAATTACCCTGAATTTGTGGCCTCCTTTTGAAGGGTTTTTGATGTCCTAGCTCGCTCCTCCTCTGCTGCCAAACGACTTATGTCCATTCAGCAAAGTACGAGATCTTTAGCCATTGAGTTCCGTACACTTGCAGCAGAGGTAGGTTGGAACAATGAAGCCCTTGTTGCCGCCTTCTCTCATGGGCTTCCCGATGTGATTAAAGACAAAGATTTACCAGAGGATCTCCAGGCTTTGGTGGCTTTTCTAATCCTAATTGACATCAGACTCAGAGGCCCATATTTATCAAGCTCCGTACGGAGCTTGAAGGGTCGTGTTTCTGGCGAGTCTTCAGACTCGCCAGAAACACAAGTTATGAAGCAGTGGTCTAAAGACTGCTGCTCCATAACCCTGTCTGCCTGCTCTGAGCAGGCGGACAGGAATCGCCGGAAATCAACCCGATCGAGTACGATCGGGTTGATTGACACCTCCCTCCGATTGGCCGCGAGTCAGCAGGGGGCGGCGTTGCACCAGCAGCTCTTGTGAGCTGCTGGTGCAATGTTAAATGTGGAGAGCGTATTGCTCTCCGCATTTAGCGAGGTCTTGCGGACCTGATCCAGAGTGTCGGATCAGGTCCGCAAGACCTTTGATAAATTGGGGCCAGAGAGAGACCCTCTTTCAAGGAGCGCTTGCAGAAGCCTCCTGTCCAGTTGTCTCCTATGTTTTTGTCCCCTCCCATTCCTCTCTCTCCTCCCATGCCTCCTGATCCCGAGATACGAGGTAATGCTGAGCCTGTGCAATTTTGATTCATGCGCCTCTCCGTGGTGGAGAGGGCCTTTAGAAGGAGGGAGGGGCTCTGCTTCTATTGTGGGCTACAAGGCCACCTTTTAAAGTCTTGTCCTACACGTTCGGAAAATGCCCGCACCATACGGTCCTGTCAGGGACAGACCTTGGGTGGCTTATCCTGATCCCTGGAACCTCTAAAAGAAAAACCTTTAGTCATGGTTGTTCTTTCTTGGATGAACTCCTCCATAGTCACCCAGGCTCTTGTAGACTCTGGTGCTGTAGGTTATTTAATTGACAGTGCTTTTGTATCACAGCACTCCATTTCAGTACAGCCTCGCTCCGCTTCAATTGCTATTGAGGCCATTGATGGCAGGCCCTTTAAGCCCACACTCATTACTCATGTAACAGTCTCATTATCCATGGCTGGTGGGGTTCTCCACTATGAAACTCTACAGTTCCAGAAGATAACTTCTCCACATTTTCCAGTTGTTCTGGGTTATCCCTGGCTTCAAAAGCACAATCACAGTCTCAACTGGCATAGGTCAGAAATATTGTCATGGTCCCCACAATGTATTTCCACTTGTCTCCGGAAACCAACCAAAGTCTTGTGCACTTCTACGGTATCTCGACTGCCAGAGGAGTACTGAGAGTTCCAAGACGGTTTTGACAAAGTGCGGGTTGGTACGGGCTTTTTCTTGAAGAAGAAGGGTGGTGAGTTAAGACCATGTATCGATTATAGGGGTCTTACCTCAAGGAAGCTAAGGTCTTTTCTAAACTTGATCTGAGAGGAGCTTACAATCTCATTAGGCTCAAAATGGAAAACAGCACAACACCAGGAGCATTTAACACCCTTTGGCCTATGCAATGCTCCTGCTGTTTTCCAGGAATTTATAATTGATGTCCTATAGATATGTTGCAACAGTGTGTTGTGGTTTACTTAGACAATATCCTCATACACTCACCCACACTTGATGCTCATCTTTCTGATGTCACATGGGTACTTCAGAAACTACGTGAGAACGGCCTGTTTTGCAAACTCAAGAAATGTGAGTTCCATCAAACTCAAGTCACCTTTCTAGGTTATGTAATTTCCGCTGCAGGGTTCTCCATGGATCCTGAAAAGTTATCTACGGTTCTGCAGTAGCCTCGCCCAGTCGGTCTTTGGTCTTATCAACATTCTTTGGGCTTTGCCAGTTACTATAGAAAGTTTATTAAAAACTTTTCTTCCTTGGTCAAACCAATCACGGACATGACCCGTAAGGAGAATTGCCCACTCCATTGGTCCCCTACTGCTATTAAGGCTTTGAAAGTCTTAAGACTGCCTTTGCTGCCGCCCCGGTTCTGGCTCATCCTAACCCTGCTCTGCCTTTCATTCTAGAGGCTGATGCGTCTGAGACAGGAGAAGGCGCCCTCTTGTCTCAACGTCCTATACCTGAGGGTTCCTTGCATTCATGCAGTTTCTTCTCTAAGAAATTGTCTCCAGCGGAGTGCAATTGCAAAATTGGTGACAGGGAATTATTGGCCATAATTTTGCCACTCAAGGAATGGAGGAACCTTCTCGAGGGTACTAACGTACTGTGCTCATCCTCACTGATCACAAGAATTTGACTGTGTTATACCCACAGTTTAAACTAGTAACAGAGCCCCACACTTTAATAAGCTGGTGCGGTGGACTCAGATGCAAATAAAGCAAGCATATATCCAGGGAGATATACATAAACACAGAGGTGTAACTAGATACCAGGTATAGACTTAAAATAAAAATTGGTGTTAAAACATGTCTGTATTCTGCTACTCGTTAATTGTATGTGGAACCACTGGCATTCTACTGGGGCTACAAAGGGCTAGTCTTGGCAATAAATCTGCAATTGTGCTCTTAGGGCATTTACTTTAAAGTGTAATAATGCATTGCACATGCAATGCCACTTCCTTCTACTGGCTGTCTTTCTGGAATGGCTGCTGTATTCTGTTTTTTTTTTTAACTCTACTTGAAAGTGATATCAGTCCATATGGTGTAGGTATCTGGACCAATTGTCCATCATTTCTAGGTATTTGTCTTCATAAAATGGTATTGTTCCAACCGCAGCATCTCGTTTACTGTGAAAGTTGGTGTTCTATTAGTTTTCCACAGCCCAGGGATACGTTTCTATCAATCATGATAAGAAGAAGTGTTTGATTTTATTTTGTAATTTAGGTAGGGACAAGGACAGTAGGACCAAGGGTAATGTTGTGATCTCTGTTTCAACAATTTTCATGTTGCTGCTCCTCGAGTCCCGGCCGCCACTCTGATCTGTTGCCATGGCCGTTGCCATGGACGCGGCGGTAGCTTCAGGTGCTGGCGATGACGTAATCACCGCTCGCCTCCCATCCTGATGCCGGGTTGGACCTCTCCGCGAACCCTCACCTATGTAAGTACCTCAGTTGCTCTCACCTGTGTCCAAGTATAGGTGTTACTGTGTGTGCTCCTGGGTGCTGTATTTCTTATTGCTTCATTGCCATATCGTTACTGAACTCTGCCTGTCTGACCACTCTGCTTGCTTAACCCTTGTACTGCTGGATTGCCATATTGTTACTGAACTTTACCTGTCTGACCACTCTGCTTGCTTAACCCTTGTACTGCTGGATTGCCATTTCATTACTGAACTTTGCCTGTCTGACCACTCTGCTTACTTAACCCTTGTACTGCTGGATTGCCATTTCATTACTGAACTTTACCTGTCTGACCACTCTGCTTGCTTAACCCTTGTACTGCTGGATTGCTATTTCATTACTGAACTCTGCCTGTCTGACCACTCTGCCTGCTTTACCTTGTTGCTGACACCTGCCTGTTCCTAACCATTCTATTGGTTTTCCCCTGAACTGCTATTCTGCTGGATTGCCTTCCTGTTGCCGGACTCTGCCTGCCTTGAACATTCTCTGCCTTCATCTTATTGCCATGAAGGACTACCCTGAGTACTGCTTACCTCATTTCATAAACTCACTCTGTTGTGGGATAGTTCCTATCCTTCCAGTTGACGCCGGGATAAGAAGACTACTGGCCAAGTTTGGTCTGATAAAGAAATATCCCACGAGCATTACACAATTTCAGTGAAGCATGGTGCCCTCCTGGTTACATCCTCTCTAGCACATATTGCCAAGGTGTGGATTAATTTTATGCAGGTGTCAGATACCAACTACCAACAAACTTAAAATGGACGTCTTGCATATATGATGAGGTGGATGGATGTTTTGCTGTATGGAATGATGTAAGCCATTGTTTATGATGGATATCTGTGTTAGTCTCCCTATTCCATGCCCAAGTGTAAGAAGGCATGGTCGTATTGTCTGGTAAGAGCAGAAGTTTGTAGATTGTTGAGATAGTATGTCTAGGGGTATGTGTGATTGTGCATAAGTGCTCCAAATGGGTCAGGGCCTTGTTCATTTTGGCCTTGTGAGTATGAGTCTTGATGTAATGTATGAGTGAGGGTGATCCATGTAAAGAATATTTTATTATCCCATTCCTGTAGTTTTTCTAGTGGCACTATAGAGCCCTGGTCTATAGCAAAGTGTAGTACTCCATCTCTGAGTTTGTATATATTTTGTGGGTCATTGCACACCTGAAGAATATGGAATATCTGGATTTTCCCTTATGGACAGTAAGAGGCCTATTTAACAAATGTCTGTCGGACCTGATCCGACAGTGCGGATCAGGTCCGACAGACCTCTCTGAATGCGGAGAGCAATACGCTCTCCGTAGTCAGCATTGCACCAGCAGCTCTTGTGAGCTGCTGGTGCAATGCCACCCCCTGCAGATTCGCGGCGTACTCGATCGGGTTGAATTGCGGCGATGTCTGTCCGCCGGCTCAGAGCAGGCGGACAGGTTTGCTTCATAATTGGTGTTTCTGGCGAGCCTGGAGGCTCGCCGGAAACACAGGCCCTCAAGCTCTGTATGGAGCTTGATAGATAGGCCCATAAGGGCGAGTATGATGTTGAGATGTGTGCACTGTTATTTATGACCTTATCCCAAACATAGAATACTGCTTTCGGTACTTAAAAAGAACTACTTGGAGGTTTAGTGGCTGAGAGGACTTCCGGATGGGTGGCGGAGCGAACAGGTAGCTTACAGGTAGCTTGCAGGTAGCTTCCGTCTGCTTCATGTCTCTCTCTATGGTAACAAAATCAATCTCCAGCCTTCTGAAGCGTACCATAACCTAATTTGCCTGTTAGGTCCGGTACATGATCTGCGGATTTCGGGATGGAAGTCCCTATGTGGCAGTAACATGCTTTGTTGCTAAAACACCCCCTGTGTGGATGTCGTTGTACGCAGAGCGGCTCATTGGCTTATACAGCACCTTCAATAACTCTCTTCAATACCAAGCTTCCTTTTTTTTTTTTTATTCTATTTTTTTATTCCAACAAATGCAGAAAGGAGAGAAATAAATAGCAGTAAATTTAGACATCTCACAATTATACTCTTTTAACATCTCACAGGATGTTTTGAAATAACATTTATACATATCCTGCAGACATTTGTATATATTCACATAAAGACAAAAAAGAAATAAAAAATGGAAAAACAACTCAGCAAATATAACAGAAAACAGAATTTATGTTTACCTGATAAATTACTTTCTCCAACGGTGTGTCCGGTCCACGGCGTCATCCTTACTTGTGGGATATTCTCTTCCCCAACAGGAAATGGCAAAGAGCCCAGCAAAGCTGGTCACATGATCCCTCCTAGGCTCCGCCTTCCCCAGTCATTCGACCAACGTAAAGGAGGAATATTTGCATAGGAGAAACCATATGATACCGTGGTGACTGTAGTTAAAGAAAATAAATTATCAGACCTGATTAAAAAAACCAGGGCGGGCCGTGGACCGGACACACCGTTGGAGAAAGTAATTTATCAGGTAAACATAAATTCTGTTTTCTCCAACATAGGTGTGTCCGGTCCACGGCGTCATCCTTACTTGTGGGAACCAATACCAAAGCTTTAGGACACGGATGAAGGGAGGGAGCAAATCAGGTCACCTAGATGGAAGGCACCACGGCTTGCAAAACCTTTCTCCCAAAAATAGCCTCAGAAGAAGCAAAAGTATCAAACTTGTAAAATTTAGTAAAAGTGTGCAGTGAAGACCAAGTCGCTGCCTTACATATCTGATCAACAGAAGCCTCGTTCTTGAAGGCCCATGTGGAAGCCACAGCCCTAGTGGAATGAGCTGTGATTCTTTCAGGAGGCTGCCGTCCGGCAGTCTCATAAGCCAATCTGATGATGCTTTTAATCCAAAAAGAGAGAGAGGTAGAAGTTGCTTTTTGACCTCTCCTTTTACCAGAATAAACAACAAACAAGGAAGATGTTTGTCTAAAATCCTTTGTAGCATCTAAATAGAATTTTAGAGCACGAACAACATCCAAATTGTGCAACAAACGTTCCTTCTTTGAAACTGGATTCGGACACAAAGAAGGCACGACTATCTCCTGGTTAATGTTTTTGTTAGAAACAACTTTCGGAAGAAAACCAGGTTTAGTACGTAAAACCACCTTATCTGCATGGAACACCAGATAAGGAGGAGAACACTGCAGAGCAGATAATTCTGAAACTCTTCTAGCAGAAGAAATTGCAACCAAAAACAAAACTTTCCAAGATGATAACTTAATATCAACGGAATGTAAGGGTTCAAACGGAACCCCCTGAAGAACTGAAAGAACTAAATTGAGACTCCAAGGAGGAGTCAAAGGTTTGTAAACAGGCTTGATTCTAACCAGAGCCTGAACAAAGGCTTGAACATCTGGCACAGCTGCCAGCTTTTTGTGAAGTAACACAGACAAGGCAGAAATCTGTCCCTTCAAGGAACTTGCAGATAATCCTTTCTCCAAACCTTCTTGAAGAAAGGATAGAATCTTAGGAATTTTTACCTTGTCCCAAGGGAATCCTTTAGATTCACACCAACAGATATATTTTTTCCATATTTTGTGGTAAATTTTTCTAGTTACAGGCTTTCTGGCCTGAACAAGAGTATCAATGACAGAATCTGAGAACCCTCGCTTTGATAAGATCAAGCGTTCAATCTCCAAGCAGTCAGTTGGAGTGAGACCAGATTTGGATGTTCGAACGGACCTTGAACAAGAAGGTCTCGTCTCAAAGGTAGCTTCCATGGTGGAGCCGATGACATATTCACCAGGTCTGCATACCAAGTCCTGCGTGGCCACGCAGGAGCTATCAAGATCACCGATGCCCTCTCCTGATTGATCCTGGCTACCAGCCTGGGGATGAGAGGAAACGGCGGGAATACATAAGCTAGTTTGAAGGTCCAAGGTGCTACTAGTGCATCTACTAGAGTCGCCTTGGGATCCCTGGATCTGGACCCGTAGCAAGGAACCTTGAAGTTCTGACGAGAGGCCATCAGATCCATGTCTGGAATGCCCCACAATTGAGTAATTTGGGCAAAGATTTCCGGATGGAGTTCCCACTCCCCCGGATGAAATGTCTGACGACTCAGAAAATCCGCTTCCCAATTTTCCACTCCTGGGATGTGGATTGCAGACAAGTGGCAGGAGTGAGTCTCCGCCCATTGAATGATTTTGGTCACTTCTTCCATCGCCAGGGAACTCCTTGTTCCCCCCTGATGGTTGATGTACGCAACAGTCGTCATGTTGTCTGATTGAAACCGTATGAACTTGGCCTTTGCTAGCTGAGGCCAAGCCTTGAGAGCATTGAATATCGCTCTCAGTTCCAGAATATTTATCGGGAGAAGAGATTCTTCCAGAGACCAAAGACCCTGAGCTTTCAGGGGTCCCCAGACCGCGCCCCAGCCCACCAGACTGGCGTCGGTCGTGACAATGACCCACTCTGGTCTGCGGAAGCTCATCCCCTGTGACAGGTTGTCCAGGGACAGCCACCAACGGAGTGAATCACTGGTCCTCTGATCTACTTGTATCGTCGGAGACAAGTCTGTATAGTCCCCATTCCACTGACTGAGCATGCACAGTTGTAATGGTCTTAGATGAATTCGCGCAAAAGGAACTATGTCCATTGCCGCTACCATCAAACCTATTACTTCCATGCACTGCGCTATGGAAGGAAGAGGAACAGAATGAAGTATTTGACAAGAGTTTAGAAGTTTTGATTTTCTGGCCTCTGTCAGAAAAATCCTCATTTCTAAGGAGTCTATTATTGTTCCCAAGAAGGGAACCCTTGTTGACGGAGATAGAGAACTTTTTTTCTACGTTCACTTTCCACCCGTGAGATCTGAGAAAGGCCAGGACAATGTCCGTGTGAGCCTTTGCTTGAGGAAGGGACGACGCTTGAATCAGAATGTCGTCCAAGTAAGGTACTACTGCAATGCCCCTTGGTCTTAGCACCGCTAGAAGGGACCCTAGTACCTTTGTGAAAATCCTTGGAGCAGTGGCTAATCTGAACGGAAGTGCCACAAACTGGTAATGCTTGTCCAGGAATGCGAACCTTAGGAACCGATGATGTTCCTTGTGGATAGGAATATGTAGATACGCATCCTTTAAATCCACCGTGGTCATGAATTGACCTTCCTGGATGGAAGGAAGAATTGTTCGAATGGTTTCCATTTTGAACGATGGAACCTTGAGAAACTTGTTTAGGATCTTGAGATCTAAGATTGGTCTTAATGTTCCCTCTTTTTTGGGAACTACGAACAGATTGGAGTAGAACCCCATCCCTTGTTCTCCTAAAGGAACAGGATGAATCACTCCCATTTTTAACAGGTCTTCTACACAATGTAAGAATGCCTGTCTTTTTATGTGGTCTGAAGACAATTGAGACCTGTGGAACCTCCCCCTTGGGGGAAGCCCCTTGAATTCCAGAAGATAACCTTGGGAGACTATTTCTAGTGCCCAAGGATCCAGAACATCTCTTGCCCAAGCCTGAGCGAAGAGAGAGAGTCTGCCCCCCACCAGATCCGGTCCCGGATCGGGGGCCAACATCTCATGCTGTCTTGGTAGCAGTGGCAGGTTTCTTGGCCTGCTTTCCTTTGTTCCAGCCTTGCATTGGTCTCCAGGCTGGCTTGGCTTGAGAAGTATTACCCTCTTGCTTAGAGGACGTAGCACTTGGGGCTGGTCCGTTTCTGCGAAAGGGACAAAAATTAGGTTTATTTTTGGCCTTGAAAGACCTATCCTGAGGAAGGGCGTGGCCCTTGCCCCCAGTGATATCAGAGATAATCTCTTTCAAGTCAGGGCCAAACAGCGTTTTCCCCTTGAAAGGAATGTTAAGCAATTTGTTCTAGGAAGACGCATCCGCTGACCAAGATTTTAACCAAAGCGCTCTGCGCGCCACAATAGCAAAACCAGAATTTTTCGCCGCTAACCTAGCCAATTGCAAAGTGGCGTCTAGGGTGAAAGAATTAGCCAATTTGAGAGCATGAATTCTGTCCATAATCTCCTCATAAGAAGAAGAATTATTATTGAGCGCCTTTTCTAGCTCATCGAACCAGAAACACGCTGCTGTAGTGACAGGAACAATGCATGAAATTGGTTGTAGAAGGTAACCTTGCTGAACAAACATCTTTTTAAGCAAACCTTCTAATTTTTTATCCATAGGATCTTTGAAAGCACAACTATCTTCTATGGGTATAGTGGTGCGTTTGTTTAGAGTAGAAACCGCCCCCTCGACCTTGGGGACTGTCTGCCATAAGTCCTTTCTGGGGTCGACCATAGGAAACAATTTTTTAAATTTGGGGGGAGGGACGAAAGGTATACCGGGCCTTTCCCATTCTTTATTTACAATGTCCGCCACCCGCTTGGGTATAGGAAAAGCTTCGGGGGGCCCCGGGACCTCTAGGAACTTGTCCATTTTACATAGTTTCTCTGGAATGACCAAATTCTCACAATCATCCAGAGTGGATAACACCTCCTTAAACAGAGCGCGGAGATGTTCCAATTTAAATTTAAATGTAATCACATCAGGTTCCTCATGACTGGTGTAGGGGGCCTTCAGAACCAATATCATCAGCGTCCTCATGCTCTTCAGTATTTTCTAAAACAGAGCAGTCGCGCTTTCGCTGATAAGTGGGCATTTTGGCTAAAATGTTTTTGATAGAATTATCCATTACAGCCGTTAATTGTTGCATAGTAAGGAGTATTGGCGCGCTAGATGTACTAGGGGCCTCCTGTGTGGGCAAGACTGGTGTAGACGAAGGAGGGGATGATGCAGTACCATGCTTACTCCCCTCACTTGAGGAATCATCTTGGGCATCATTTTCTCTAAATTTTGTGTCACATAAATCACATCTATTTAAATGAGAAGGAACCTTGGCTTCCCCACATTCAGAACATAGTCTATCTGGTAGTTCAGACATGTTAAACAGGCAAAAACTTGATAACAAAGTACAAAAAACGTTTTAAAATAAACCGTTACTGTCACTTTAAATTTTAAACTGAACACACTTTATTACTGCAATTGCGAAAAAGTATGAAGGAATTGTTCAAAATTCACCAAAATTTCACCACAGTGTCTTAAAGCCTTAAAAGTATTGCACACCAAATTTGGAAGCTTTAACCCTTAAAATAACGGAACCGGAGCCGTTTTTATATTTAACCCCTTTACAGTCCCTGGTATCTGCTTTGCTGAGACCCAACCAAGCCCAAAGGGCAATACGATACCAAATGACGCCTTCAGAAAGTCTTTTCTATGTATCAGAGCTCCTCACACATGCATCTGCATGTCATGCTTCTCAAAAACAAGTGCGCAATAGAGGCGCGAAAATGAGACTCTGCCTATGATTAGGGAAAGCCCCTAGAGAATAAGGTGTCCAATACAGTGCCTGCCGGTTATTTTACATAATTCCCAAGATTAAAATAATTCCTCAAGGCTATGGAGTATAAAATATGTTTATATATAAATCGATTTAGCCCAGAAAATGTCTACAGTCTTAAAAAGCCCTTGTGAAGCCCTTTTTTTCTTTCTGTAATAAAAATGGCTTACCGGATCCCATAGGGAAAATGACAGCTTCCAGCATTACATCGTCTTGTTAGAATGTGTCATACCTCAAGCAGCAAAAGTCTGCTCACTGTTCCCCCAACTGAAGTTAATTCCTCTCAACAGTCCTGTGTGGAAACAGCCATCGATTTTAGTAACGGTTGCTAAAATCATTTTCCTCTTACAAACAGAAATCTTCATCTCTTTTCTGTTTCAGAGTAAATAGTACATACCAGCACTATTTTAAAATAACAAACTCTTGATTGAATAATAAAAACTACAGTTAAACACCAAAAAACTCTAAGCCATCTCCGTGGAGATGTTGCCTGTACAACGGCAAAGAGAATGACTGGGGAAGGCGGAGCCTAGGAGGGATCATGTGACCAGCTTTGCTGGGCTCTTTGCCATTTCCTGTTGGGGAAGAGAATATCCCACAAGTAAGGATGACGCCGTGGACCGGACACACCTATGTTGGAGAAAATAGCTTAATATAGCACATTCATTACCATGCACAAATTATCTAGTGCATTCAGTAGTTCCTTTTTCTGGGCACCATAATTGCTAACCTGGTATCCATAATATATATATCTATATAGGGGATTTTCCGGGTCCTCTCCTCCTCCCTGATCTCCCCTCACCTCAGGCTTCCGTCTCGCATTTAATAAACCAAACACTCAATACCATGCAGTTGGAAAAATATTTTGAAGAATTAATTGTTCAAAGATTTCCGTCTTATGATAATGGTACGTTAGCAAAAATTGTATTGATATTGGGAAGGACAAAAAAATCTTTGATTTTTTTATTTTGTGTATATATTATATTAAATTGCTCAAAAATTATTTGATGGTGCATGGAATGTGAAAAACTCACTATTGAAGGTGCTTCCTTATTTTTCCAATTCTTTAATATCAGACTACGACTACTAGAATTGCGGTATTTACCGAGTTGACATTTCCTTCAGTAGCATTTATTGTTGAGAGAAAGAAAATATCTCTAGCTTTGAACTTTAGTGTCATATCTAGTTTTTTATTCAGCCAATATTCTACTTTGTTCCAGAACTGCAGAGTTTTTGTACAGGACCAGAAACAATGTACAGTATTAAATCGGCAGCAGAACTGTTACATTTAGTACATTTACTTAATGTGTTTAAATTCCATTTCACCATTTTCATAGGTGTAATATAAACTTTATTGAGTAGCTTTCAAGATAGGGGCCCCTTGAATCCATTTAAGACTTCTTTTTATTGTATCTGTAGAAACATCAGTAAAACACATTCTCCAGATTTCAACTAGTCTATCTAGAGCTAATTGGCCCTGTTTTGCCAACATGATTTTATATAATAGAGCTATATTGTGATTCCCTGCCCTGTATATAGCCATGTAGACCCTAACTTTTTTCCAAGCCGTTGACTCTACGCTAGGTTTTTTATACTCTTGCAAGAAATGTCTGATCTGTAAGTAGGTGTAAAAATCTTTGTTTAATAAATTAAATTCTCTTGATGTACTTTCAAAGGAACGCAAGTGATTTACAGTATCATATAACTGGTATACCTCTGATAACCCTCTTTGAGCGCAGGTTTTAAAAACTTCTGACAAGTAGCTAGGTACAAATTTTGGGTTACCTATGATAGGAAGAAATGGAGATAATTCAAAATACATGTTCAATGTTAGGTTAAATTTTTTGCCAGGCCTCCACGACATTTCGTTTTGTACTAATGTGTTTTATATACTTTGGTAGGTGTGAGGTTGGGCAATGCAGTATAGCTTTCAAAACAAAGGGAGAGATGATACCCTCTTCTAATACTAAAGATGTGAGATAATTAGATTCCGTTATCCAGTCAATCGCAAAGCGTGCTAAGATTGCTATATTATATTTTTTAATGTCGGGAAAAGCTTCCTTTTAGCCCAAACCCTTGCAAAGGACGCAAAATTCCCAATTGTTCTTGTGGTGGTGGTGGCTATCACAGTAATAACTGGGGGTCAGTCCGTATTGAGCTCCGCACTTTCGGTGGAACATACTAGGAGTGGCAAGGCATACAGAGTCTGTGAGGAACTAACACCACAGTTTCTTCTGTTTCTGCTATTTACCTGTGGTTTTGGCGTTACGATAGAGAAGAAGCCGGACTGAATTTTCAGTTTGCAATTGGGGGGATGGGCAAATCCCACGGCCCTCCGCAAAGCAAAGTCTCCCTCTCTGAGTGAATTGCGATCCCAGTTGGAATGATTCAAAAATTTGTGTGGTTTTGCGGGTGTGTGCCCGACATTGGAGGGCTTGATCAATCCTGGAGCTGTCTGCAAACACACCTCCCTCTGGATCCAGCGCTGCCCGAGTGGCTGTTGTGGCGGTACAACAGGGCGGTTGACGGCCCCCGTTCCTGCAGATGATCTCTGGGATTTAACCTGTTATCCACTCCAGTAAAAGATGATCGGCTGCGTAAGTTCATCCTACTTGAAGCCCTAACAAGCCTTGATTGTTCTTTGGTTAACGCATTTGTCGGATAGGTATAGGTGAGAGTCAGTATTGCATGTACAGCTAGCGATTCTCCCATCTTAAGAACAAGATAGCAGACACGGACCTGTGTGTGAAATGGCTGCTGGCCCGGTATTGGGCAATTGATGTTATATTTGAGTATTTGCTACAGATAACACTCCCTTTGATGCCGTTATTTTCCTATACCTGGGTCTGGTTTAAGCAGCAAATTTCTTCTTCTGTTCTCTTCCCTACACGGACTAAACTTATTTTATAGTTTGGGACATTTGTGAACTATTGGGCACTTATTGTCCAGATTCGGATGTACTAAGATAATGTGCATTCTTAATAATAAGTCTTGTTTTCCAATTGCAGGTTTTTTTTTCTTTTTCTTTCTTTGATTTTTTGTAAAAGACAGAAGAGATGTATAATTAATATAGATTTCCATTATTTTAATTACTATGGAATGCAATTGTGTCGATATTGTTAAATATCTCTTCCATTGTTAACGCTTAGATACATTTGTGCTACTCCATTAGGGCTTCTAGTGCAAGTCAATTGTGTATAGGCCTTTTCTTTGGAAATTCTATCTGCATTTTTGTTTAGTTGTCATTTTTTGGGGCCATGTTTAAGCGTTAAAATTGCCTTTTAGTCGTTTTAGGAGGATACCCAACTTCACTTTATTTCACTAATTGTTTTTTGTAAGAGTCACTGTATTTGCCAAGTTGCTAACCTACTCTTGGTGGTAACTTGCTAATTAGGTATACATTAATTTCACTTGGTATACTGGGTCTAGTTGGACCCAGTCCTAGCCTTCACGCTCACAAGGGTACTGTAGGTTGATATTAGTACCTTTTACTTTTTAAGGGTTATTTATTTTTTGTTTGCTGTGTTTGTCTCTTTTATCACTTCCACTCTAATATTCACATTCCATTCTCATCAGTGAATGGATAGGTTCATCTCGCACCAGAAAGGTTCCTCCCCCATCATGCCCCCCAAATATAAGAAAGGCAACACTAAAAATGTAGATTCTGCCCTTGATACCTCTCTCATGAGCGAGGGGCTGCTGGTACATGTCTAAATGTTATGTGAGAATTGACCTCTGAAGTAGCTAAAATTATTGCACCACATCTAGATATAATCAAACAAGAAATTAAAGTTGAGATCTCTTCCTTGACGAGTGCCCTTTTTTTTTTTTTTTGATAATACATGATGTATTAGACTTTTTTTGGAATAAAGTTAAAAGTGCCAGACACAAGGAGACCGTAGATTTAGCGTTATTGACAGTTGGTGCAGAAAAGGTGTTTGATCGCATTTCATGGAAACATTTTTTTTTTCCTCTGGAGCGTTTTGGCTTGACTGGGTATCTGAATAATTTTATTCGTTTAATATATTGCGCTCCGACTTCTGCTTTAATTATTAATGGTAAAATCTCACAACGGCTAGTTTTACAAAGGGGCACCAGACAAGGTTGCCCTTTGTCGCCTTTGTTATTTAATGTATCATTGGAACCTCTGGCGATATTGCTCCGCCATCAGCTAGAAGGTATCCAGGTAGGGGGACATAAATTGGTGTTACTAATGTACGCAGATGATCTACTCCTATTCCTAAGTAATATCAAGAGAAATCTCCCTCCCCTTATGGATATCTTTTTACTTTTTGGTCAAATTTCTGGATACAAAATTAATCTAACCAAATCTGAACTTTTATGGCTTGATAAAAAGGAGCATAACATTAAACTGCCATTCCTTAAAACCTTGCAGATAAGCCAGAGGAATGGTATAATCTAAATTTCCCTAGATGTTTTGCTGACTGTAAAAAAAAAAATATATGGAGGAAAGGGTAAATTTACCCATCTCCCTCTTGGCCCGTATTATGTTAATTAAAACGATATTGTTTCCAAAATTGCTGTATTTGATACAGAATATCCCGATTCCCATTCATAAAGTGGATATAATCAAATATAATAATTCCTGTTCCAAATTCCTTTGGAAAGGGGCAAAGGCGCGTATTGTGATACAGCATTTCATGAATGATATTACAGATAATCCGGATTTTGCACCTGGCTTTACAGATAGTATCTTTAGACAATGGTCATATAAAGGCCTGAAAAATGTTACACAACCCCTAAATCCAGGTTTAGCCTCTTTTTTCTTTGCTGAGTTATCTATGCAGTTTGGTTTATCTAAAAGAGAGTTTTATGCTTATTTGCAGATCAGACATTATGGCTCTGAATTAAAACAAAGATATGGTATTGACTGGTCACTGAGTTCTACAGACTAGGATTAATGCATATCAAATGGGCGTATACTCCATCTCTTCTTTTTATTCTCTTCTCAATCCTTCTGCTGAGCAATTAGAATATATACAGCTAGATTACGAGTTGTGCGTTAGGGTAAAAAAGCAGCGTTAAGAGGTCCTAATGCTGCTTTTTTACGCCCACTGGTATTACGAGTCTTGCAGGTTTAGGAGCACCGCACACTTTTTTTGCCTTACCACAAAACGACTTACATAAACTTTGTAAAGTCTTTTTTCTATGGGACTTCCATAGCGCCAGTATTACGAGTCTGTCCTGGGAGGCCAAAAAGTGAGTGGTACACCCACTCCTGTCAAGAGTCCTACCGCATTTAAAAGTCAGTAGTTAAGAGTTTTATGGTACAACGCCGTAACATAAAACTCATAACTAAAGTACTCATAACTAAAGTGCTAAAAAGTACACTAACACCCATAAACTACCTGTTAACCCCTAAACCGAGGCCCTAACGCATCGCAAACACTATAATAAAAATTTTAACCCCTAATCTGCCGCTCCGGACACCGCCACCACCTACATTATATTTATGAACCCCTAATCTGCTGCCCCCAACATCGCTGACACCTACATTATATCTATTAACCCCTTATCTGCCTTCCCCAATGTCGCCGACAACTACATTATATTATTAACCCCTAATCTGCCGCCCCCAACGTCGCCGCTACTATATTAAAGTTATTAACCCCTAAACCTAAGTCTAACCCTAAACCTAACACCCCCTAACTTAAATATAATTTAAATAAATCTAAATAAATATTCCTATTATTAACTAAATAATTTCTATTTAAAACAAAATACTTACCTATAAAATAAACCCTAGGCTAGCTACAATATAACTAATAGTTACATTGTAGCTAGCTTAGGGTTTATTTTTATTTTACAGGCAAGTTTGTATTTATTTTAACTAGGTAGAATAGTTATTAAATAGTCATTAACTATTTAATAACTACCTAGCTAAAATAAATACAAAACCTGTAAAATTAAAACCTAACCTAAGTTACAATAACACCTAACACTACAAATAAATAAATTTACTAAATGAAATAAATTACATACAATTAGCTAAATTAAATTAGCTAAAGTACAAAAAAACACTAAATTACAGAAAATAATAAACAAATTACAGCTATTTAAACTAATTACACCTAATCTAATAGCCCTATTAAAATAAAAAAATCCCCCCCCCCAAAAAAATAATCCTAGCCTAAACTACCAATAGCCCTTAAAAGGGCCTATTGCGGGGCATTGCCCCAAAGTAATCTGCTCTTTTACCTGTAAAAAAAAAAATACAAACAACCCCCCCAACCATAAAACCCACCACCCACACAACCAACCCCCCAAATAAAATACTATCTAAAAAAACCTAAGCTCCCCATTGCCCTGAAAAGGGCATTTGGATGGGCATTGCCCTTAAAAGGGCAGTTAGCTCTTTTGCCGCCCCAAGTCCCTAACCTAAAAACAAAACCCACCCAATACACCCTTAAAAAAACCTAACACTAACCCCCTGAAGATCGACTTACCAGGAGACGTCTTCATCCAAGCCGGGCCGAAGTCCTCAACAAAGCCGGGAGAAGTCTTCATCCAAGCCGGGCGAAGTGGTCCTCCAGACGGGCAGAAGTCTTCATCCAGACGGCATCTTCTATCTTCATCCATCCGGCGCGGAGCGGGTCCATCTTCAAGACATCTGACGCGGAGCATCCTCTTCTGCCGACGGACTAACGATGAATGAAGGTACCTTTAAGTGACGTCATCCAAGATGGCGTCCCTTAGATTCCGATTGGCTGAAAGAATTCTATCAGCCAATCGGAATTAAGGTAGAAAAAATCCTATTGGCTGATGCAATCAGCCAATAGGATTGAGCTCACATTCTATTGGCTGATTGGAATCATCTTGGATGACGTCACTTAAAGGTACCTTCATTCATCGTTAGTCCGTCGGCAGAAGAGGATGCTCCGCGTCGGATGTATTGAAAATGGATCCGCTCCGTGCCGGATGGATGAAGACTTCTGCCCGTCTGGAGGACCACTTCGCCCGGCTTCGTTGAGCACTTCGGCACAGCTTGGATGAAAAACGCTCCCGGTAAGTCGATCTTCGGGGGTTAGTGTTAGTTTTTTTTTAAGGGTGTATTGGGTGGGTTTTATTTTTAGGTTAGGGACTTTGGTCGGCAAAATGGGGAGCTTAGGTTTTTTTAGATAGTATTTTATTTGGGGGGTTGGTTGTGTGGGTGGTGGGCTTTACTGTTGGGGGGGTTGTTTGTATTTTTTTTTTACAGGTAAAAGAGCTGATTACTTTGGGGCAATGCCCCGCAAAAGGCCATTTTAAGGGCTATTGGTAGATTAGTTTAGGCTAGGGTTTTTTTTTATTTTGGGGGGGCTTTTTTATTTTAATAGGGCTAATATATACAGCTAGATTACGAGTTGTGCGTTAGGGTAAAAAAGCAGCGTTAAGAGGTCCTAATGCTGCTTTTTTACGCCCACTGGTATTACGAGTCTTGCAGGTTTAGGAGCACCGCACACTTTTTTTGCCTTACCACAAAACGACTTCCATAAACTTTGTAAAGTCTTTTTTCTATGGGACTTCCATAGCGCCGGTATTACGAGTCTGTCCTGGGAGGCCAAAAAGTGAGTGGTACACCCACTCCTGTCAAGAGTCCTACCGCATTTAAAAGTCAGTAGTTAAGAGTTTTATGGTACAACGCCGTAACATAAAACTCATAACTAAAGTACTCATAACTAAAGTGCTAAAAAGTACACTAACACCCATAAACTACCTGTTAACCCCTAAACCGAGGCCCTAACGCATCGCAAACACTATAATAAAAATTTTAACCCCTAATCTGCCGCTCCGGACACCGCCACCACCTACATTATATTTATGAACCCCTAATCTGCTGCCCCCAACATCGCTGACACCTACATTATATCTATTAACCCCTTATCTGCCTTCCCCAATGTCGCCGACAACTACATTATATTATTAACCCCTAATCTGCTGCCCCCAACGTCGCCGCTACTATATTAAAGTTATTAACCCCTAAACCTAAGTCTAACCCTAAACCTAACACCCCCTAACTTAAATATAATTTAAATAAATCTAAATAAATATTCCTATCATTAACTAAATAATTTCTATTTAAAACAAAATACTTACCTATAAAATAAACCCTAGGCTAGCTACAATATAACTAATAGTTACATTGTAGCTAGCTTAGGGTTTATTTTTATTTTACAGGCAAGTTTGTATTTATTTTAACTAGGTAGAATAGTTATTAAATAGTCATTAACTATTTAATAACTACCTAGCTAAAATAAATACAAAACCTGTAAAATTAAAACCTAACCTAAGTTACAATAACACCTAACACTACAAATAAATACATTTACTAAATGAAATAAATTACATACAATTAGCTAAATTAAATTAGCTAAAGTACAAAAAAACACTAAATTACAGAAAATAATAAACAAATTACAGCTATTTAAACTAATTACACCTAATCTAATAGCCCTATTAAAATAAAAAAATCCCCCCCCCAAAAAAAATAATCCTAGCCTAAACTACCAATAGCCCTTAAAAGGGCCTATTGCGGGGCATTGCCCCAAAGTAATCAGCTCTTTTACCTGTAAAAAAAAAAATACAAACAACCCCCCCAACCATAAAACCCACCACCCACACAACCAACCCCCCAAATAAAATACTATCTAAAAAAACCTAAGCTCCCCATTGCCCTGAAAAGGGCATTTGGATGGGCATTGCCCTTAAAAGGGCAGTTAGCTCTTTTGCCGCCCCAAGTCCCTAACCTAAAAACAAAACCCACCCAATACACCCTTAAAAAAACCTAACACTAACCCCCTGAAGATCGACTTACCAGGAGACGTCTTCATCCAAGCCGGGCCGAAGTCCTCAACAAAGCCGGGAGAAGTCTTCATCCAAGCCGGGCGAAGTGGTCCTCCAGACGGGCAGAAGTCTTCATCCAGACGGCATCTTCTATCTTCATCCATCCGGCGCGGAGCGGGTCCATCTTCAAGACATCTGACGCGGAGCATCCTCTTCTGCCGACGGACTAACGATGAATGAAGGTACCTTTAAGTGACGTCATCCAAGATGGCGTCCCTTAGATTCCGATTGGCTGATAGAATTCTATCAGCCAATCGGAATTAAGGTAGAAAAAATCCTATTGGCTGATGCAATCAGCCAATAGGATTGAGCTCACATTCTATTGGCTGATTGGAATCATCTTGGATGACGTCACTTAAAGGTACCTTCATTCATCGTTAGTCCGTCGGCAGAAGAGGATGCTCCGCGTCGGATGTATTGAAAATGGATCCACTCCGTGCCGGATGGATGAAGACTTCTGCCCGTCTGGAGGACCACTTCGCCCGGCTTCGTTGAGCACTTCGGCACAGCTTGGATGAAAAACGCTCCCGGTAAGTCGATCTTCGGGGGTTAGTGTTAGTTTTTTTTAAGGGTGTATTGGGTGGGTTTTATTTTTAGGTTAGGGACTTTGGTCGGCAAAATGGGGAGCTTAGGTTTTTTTAGATAGTATTTTATTTGGGGGGTTGGTTGTGTGGGTGGTGGGCTTTACTGTTGGGGGGGTTGTTTGTATTTTTTTTTTACAGGTAAAAGAGCTGATTACTTTGGGGCAATGCCCCGCAAAAGGCCATTTTAAGGGCTATTGGTAGATTAGTTTAGGCTAGGGTTTTTTTTTATTTTGGGGGGGCTTTTTTTATTTTAATAGGGCTATTAGATTAGGTGTAATTAGTTTAAATATCTGTAATTTGTTTATTATTTTCTGTAATTTAGTGTTTGGTTTATTTTGTACTTTAGCTAATTTAATTTAGCTAATTGTATGTAATTTATTTAATTGTATTTAATTTAGTAAATGTATCTAATTATAGTGTAGTGTTAGGTGTTATTGTAACTTAGGTTAGGTTTTATTGTACAAGTAAATTTGTATTTATTTTAGCTAGGTAGTTAGTAAATAGTTAATAACTATCTATTAACTATTCTACCTAGTTAAAATAAATACAAACTTGCCTGTAAAATAAAAAACAGAATTTATGTTTACCTGATAAATTTCTTTCTCCTACGGTGTGTCCGGTCCATGGCTTCATCCTTACTTGTGGGATATTCTCTTCCCCTACAGGAAATGGCAAAGAGAGCACACAGCAAGAGCTGTCCATATAGCCCCCCCTCTGGCTCCGCCCCCCAGTCATTCGACTGACGGTTAGGAGAAAAAGGAGAAACTATAGGGTGCCGTGGTGACTGTAGTGTATAGAATAAAAATGTTCAAACCTGACTAAAAGCCAGGGCGGGCCGTGGACCGGACACACCGTAGGAGAAATTTATCAGGTAAACATAAATTCTGTTTTTTCCTACATTGGTGTGTCCGGTCCACGGCTTCATCCTTACTTGTGGGAACCAATACCAAAGCTTTAGGACACGGATGAAGGGAGGGAGCAAGTCAGGTTACCTAAACGGAAGGCACCACGGCTTGCAAAACCTTTCTCCCAAAAACAGCCTCCGAAGAAGCATAAGTATCGAATTTGTAAAATTTGGCAAAAGTATGCAGAGAAGACCAAGTCGCTGCCTTACAGATCTGATCAACAGAAGCCTCGTTCTTGAAGGCCCATGTGGAAGCCACAGCTCTAGTAGAGTGAGCTGTAATTCGTTCAGGAGGCTGCTGTCCGGCAGTCTCATAAGCCAATCGGATGATGCTTTTCAGCCAAACAGAAAGAGAGGTAGCAGTATCTTTCTGCCCTCTCCTCTTACCAGAATAAACGACACACAAAGATGAGGTTTGTCTGAAATCCTTTGTTGCTTCTAAATAGAATTTTAAAGCACGGACCACATCTAGGTTGTGTAACAAACGTTCCTTCTTTGAAACTGGATTCGGACATAGGGAAGGAACAACTATTTCCTGGTTAATATTCCTGTTGGAAACTACTTTTGGAAGAAAACCAGGTTTGGTACGTAAAACTACCTTATCTGCATGAAATACCAGATAGGGAGAAGTACACTGCAAAGCAGATAATTCAGAAACTCTTCTAGCAGAAGAAATAGCAACTAAAAACAGAACTTTCCAAGATAGTAACTTAATATTTATGGAATGCAAAGGTTCAAACGGAACCCCTTGAAGAACTGAAAGAACTAAGTTTAGACTCCATGGAGGAGTCATAGGTCTGTAAACAGGCTTGATTCTGACTAACGCCTGTACAAACGCTTGTACATCTGGCACGGCTGCCAGACGTTTGTGCAACAAGACAGACAGAGCAGATATCTGTCCCTTTAGAGAACTAGCTGACAGACCTTTCTCCAAACCCTCTTGGAGAAAGGAAAGAATCCTAAGAATTTTGATTTTACTACAAGAAAAACCCTTGGATTCGCACCAATGGATATATTTGTGCCATATCTTATGGTAAATCTTCCTAGTCACAGGCTTTCTGGCTTGAACCAGAGTATCTATAACTGAATCTGAAAACCCACGCTTAGATAGAATCAAGCGTTCAATTTCCAAGCAGTCAGTTGCAGAGAGACTAGATTTGGATGTTCGAATGGACCTTGTACTAGAAGATCCTGTCTCAAAGGTAGCTTCCATGGTGGAGCCGATGACATATTCACCAGGTCTGCATACCAAGTCCTGCGTGGCCACGCAGGAGCTATTAGGATCACCAAGGCCTTCTCCTGTTTGATCCTGGCTACCAGCCTGGGAAGGAGAGGGAACAGTGGAAACACATAAGCTAGATTGAACGACCAAGGCGCCACTAATGCATCCACCAGTGTCGCCCTGGGATCCCTGGATCTGGACCCGTATCAAGGAACTTTGAAGTTCTGACGAGACACCATCAGATCCATATCTGGAGTGCCCCATAGTTGAGTTAACTGGGCAAAGACCTCCAGGTGGAGTTCCCACTCCCCCGGATGGAAAGTCTGACGACTCAAATAATCCGCCTCCCAGTTGTCTACCCCTGGGATGTGGATTGCAGATAGGTGGCAGGAGTGATCCTCCGCCCATTTGATGATCTTGGATACCTCTGTCATCGCCAAGGAACTCTTTGTTCCCCCCTGATGATTGATGTACGCTACAGTCGTCATGTTGTCCGACTGAAATCTTATGAATCTGGCCTTCGCTAGGTGAGGCCAGGCCAGGAGCGCATTGAATATCGCTCTCAGTTCCAAAATGTTTATCGGGAGAAGGGACTCTTCCCGAGACCATAGACCCTGAGCTTTCAGGGAGTCCCAGACCGCGCCCCAGCCTAAGAGACTGGCGTCAGTCGTGACGATGACCCACTCTGGTCTGCGGAAACTCATTCCCTGAGACAGGTGATCCTGAGTCAACCACCAGCGGAGTGAGTCTCTGGTTATCTGGTCTACTTGAATATGTGGAGACAAGTCTGCATAATCCCCATTCCACTGTTTGAGCATGCACAGTTGCAATGGTCTTAGATGAATTCGAGCAAAAGGAACCACGTCCATTGCTACAACCATTAGTCCTATTACCTCCATGCACTGAGCTATGGAAGGCTGAGGAATAGATTGAAGAACTTGACAAGCATTTAGAAGTTTAAATTTTCTGACCTCTGTCAGAAAAATCTTAATTTCTACAGAATCTATTATTGTTCCCAGAAAGGGAACCCGTGTAGACAGGGACAGGGAACTCTTTTCTACGTTCACCTTCCACCCGTGAGACCTGAGAAAGGCTAATACAATGTCTGTATGAGCCCTTGATCTGGAAAGGGATGACTCTTGGATTAGGATGTCGTCTAAGTAAGGTGCCACCGCAATGCCCCTCGGTCTTAAAACCGCTAGTAGGGACCCTAGCACCTTTGTGAAAATTCTGGGAGCAGTGGCTAAACCAAACGGAAGAGCCACAAACTGGTAATGTTTGTCCAGAAAGGCGAACCATAGGAACTGATGATGATCTTTGTGGATAGGAATATGTAGGTACGCATCCTTTAAGTCCACGGTAGTCATGTATTGACCCTCCTGGATTGTTGGTAAAATCGTTCGAATGGTTTCCATTTTGAATGATGGAACTCTGAGGAATTTGTTTAGAATTTTTAAATCCAGATTTGGCCTGAAAGTTCCCTCTTTTTTGGGAACTACAAACAGGTTTGAGTAAAACCCCAGACCTTGTTCCGCTGTTGGAACTGGGTGTATCACTCCCATCTTTAATAGGTCTCCTACGCAATGTAAGAATGCCTGTCTCTTTATCTGGTCTGAAGATAAGCGAGACATGTGGAACCTTCCCCTTGGAGGAAGTTCCTTGAACTCTAGAAGATACCCCTGAGAGACTATTTCTAGTGCCCAGGGATCCGGAACATCTCTTGCCCAAGCCTGAGCAAAGAGAGAAAGTCTGCCCCCTACTAGATCCGGTCCCGGATCGGGGGCTACCCCTTCATGCTGTCTTGGTAGCAGCAGCAGGCTTCTTGGACTGTTTACCCTTGTTCCAGCCTTGCATTGGTTTCCATGCTGGTTTAGGCTGGGAAGCGTTACCCTCTTGTCTAGAGGCTGCAGGGTTAGGAGACGGTCCGTTCCTGAAATTGCGAAAGGAACGAAAATTAGATTTGTTCTTAGCCTTGAAAGGCCTATCCTGTGGGAGGGCATGGCCCTTTCCCCCAGTGATGTCTGAAATAATCTCCTTCAATTCTGGCCCAAAAAGGGTCTTACCTTTGAAAGGAATATTAAGCAGTTTTGTCTTGGACGACACATCCGCCGACCAAGATTTTAGCCAAAGCGCTCTGCACGCCACTATAGCAAAACCTGAATTTTTCGCCGCTAATTTAGCCAATTGAAAAGCGGCATCTAAAATAAAGGAATTAGCCAACTTTAGTGCGTGAATTCTGTCCATGACTTCCTCATATGGAGTCTCCTTATGGAGCAAATTTTCTAGTTCCTCGAACCAAAAAGACGCCGCCGTGGTGACAGGAATAATGCACGAAATTGGTTGGAGAAGGAAACCTTGCTGAACAAATATCTTTTTAAGCAATCCTTCCAATTTTTTATCCATAGGATCTTTGAAAGCACAACTGTCCTCAATGGGAATAGTTGTGCGCTTGGCTAACGTAGAAACTGCCCCCTCAACCTTAGGGACTGTTTGCCATGCGTCCCTTCTGGGGTCGACAATGGGGAACATTTTCTTAAATATAGGAGGTGGGACAAAAGGTATACCTGGCTTCTCCCACTCCTTGGTCACTATGTCCGCCACCCTCTTGGGTATCGGAAAGGCATCAGCGTGCACAGGGACCTCTAGGAATTTGTCCATTTTGCACAATTTCTCTGGAATCACCAAAGAGTCACAATCATCAAGAGTAGTTAGCACCTCCTTAAGCAGGGCGCGGAGATGTTCTAACTTAAATTTAAATGCCACGATATCAGGTTCTGCCTGCTGAGAAACTTTTCCTGAATCAGAAATTTCTCCCTCAGACAGACCCTCCCTCACTGCCAATTCAGACTGGTCTGAGGGTATAACAGATAAATTATCGTCAGCGCCCACTTGCTCATCCTCTGTATTTAAAACTGAGCAATCACGCTTTCTGGGAAATGCTGGCAGTTTGGATAAAAGATTTGCTATAGAATTATCCATTACTGCAGTTAATTGCTGCATAGTAACAAGCATTGGCGCGCTAGATGTACTAGGTGTCGCCTGCGCAGGCAAAACTGGTGTTGACACAGAAGGAGAGGATGATGAACTATCCCCACTACCTTCATTTAAAGAATCATCTTGGGCCACCTTAT
This sequence comes from Bombina bombina, assembly GCF_027579735.1. Classification (NCBI taxonomy): domain Eukaryota; kingdom Metazoa; phylum Chordata; class Amphibia; order Anura; family Bombinatoridae; genus Bombina; species Bombina bombina. The sequence goes on along the minus strand of NC_069502.1, from coordinate 460,799,201 downwards.
TAAATGTGACAGTACTGTCCTTACTTTGTTTGGACGCCATGGCACAATTTGAACATACATTTAAAGGGGGAACCACCTTGGCCTCCATACACACAGAACATATGCTATCTGAAGGTATAGACATGTTAGACAGACTTTGGCAGGCTATTAATGCAATAAAACCGTTTTTAAACAAAACCGTTACTGTCTCTTTAAAAAATAAAAAGAGCACACTTTATTTCTGAATGTTTGAAAAACTATGAAGGAAATATCTGATCTTTACTTAATGCTTTGAAAGTATTGCACACCAAATTTCAAGTCTCTAACCCCTTAAATGAGCAAACCGGAGCTAATTGTTCAATTTACCAGTTTAAACCCACTACAGTCCCTGCCACAGCCTTTGCTGCGGCTTTTACCTTCCTTGGGGGTTATTCACCACAGAAATAAGCCTTCTTTAAATCGTTTTTATGGCCACAGGACCCTCTCACATGAAGCTGCATGCACTGCTTCCAAAAGTAACTGCGCAACTGAGGCACGAAAATGAGGCCTCCTCCCTCTGCATACCAGAGTGAAGGGGCCTTCCTGACTAGATTAGGTGTCTAATCAACTGCCAGGCGTAATAAAAACGTTCCCAAAGGTGTTTCAAAGTCACAAAACACTCCAAAAGTCATATAAATAATATATAAATCAATCGATTTAGCCCACAATAGTGTCAACCAGTATAGAGCCCATTTATAAGCCTTCATTCTGTTATGAGTCTAAGAAAATGGCTTACCGATCCCATAAGGGAAAATGACAGTCTTCTAGCATTACTATGTCTTGTTAGAAAAGAGACTAGTCATACCTGGAGCAGAAAAGTCTGCAAACTGTTCCCCCCAACTGAAGTTCTCTGGTTTCAACAGTCCTGCGTGGGAACAGCAATGGATTTTAGTTACTGTTGCTAAAATCATACTCCTCTTTTTTTTTTTTTAATTTTCAAAGAGCTTTATTAGAAAAACATGAGGTTTTACAAGACGCAAAGAAACATGGGGTGCAATATAAATGTTACAGAATATTGTGAGAACCATGCATCTGCTATAAGTATGCAATACTTTTATAGTTCGCTGCATCATTTAGTAAAGATATACTGGGGGAACATATTTATAAACTCTGAAGGTATAATACTTGGATAATCCCTCACTGAACTTTTCTAGTGAATTACATTATGCAGTAAAAAATAAAATACAGAACAAAGATATGAGCATTGGTAATTGATCCTCAATTTTACCCCTGCTAAGTGAATAGGCCTCTCTTGGACCCCTGAAGTATGTAGAGATATGGGGGTTATTTGTAGCTAACATTAAACAGAACAAAAAAAACAAAAACAGGAAAAAACCAAAACAAAAGATTATAACTGAGTTATGGACCAAAACTGAGCACACAAATCATTCTCCAAGCAGATATTTAGACATGACATTTCAAAAAGCCACTGGCCTTATTATAGGGTATGACCCTCAAATCCCCTCTTTTTTGAAGTTCACATGTGAGGGAGAGAAGGGAAGTAGTATCTTTGTCTTAGAATATATATCAAGTTAGTTGTTGGTGACTATTTGTGATATGAAGGAATCTCCATCAACCAAAGGGTCTCTCCCTGAACAGTGTTATAAATTGAGCCCCCGGATCGCGGCCACGGCCGCAGACCGCCAAACAGGGTGTGCAGAAAAACAAGAGGAGCCATATGTCTTTACTACAGTTGTCCCTTTACTGTTTAAAGTAAACTATAGCTAGAAGGGGATTGCTATTGTCAACGCACATGCCTTGTAACAATTAGGTTCATCATCTAATCTAAATAAATTGCGCACCTTACCCATAACAGAACTTATTAACATTTTATATGGTTGCCAGATAGCCTGCCACTGGGGTCTGATGGCCCCTGTGTTACATTAATGCCGCATCAGCCCTCCGCCATTGTCTGATCGTAAAATCCTGATTCCGGAAAGGCCAGCAGTTTCTTCAGGGAAAGTCCATTTATCCAAGTCTGTCCCCATAAGCGTTTTCTTTATTTGCCGTCGGGGGGTTGTTCAAATGGAAGGATGAGCTGCAAAGGATCGCGGAAGCCGGTCAGATCCCTAAGTCGTCCTCCACGACCCTTCCGACCCACATCCGCCTGGGTATTATTCGGCAAAAGGTCTGATGGCTCTGCTCTCTTAGTTGCTCGGGCCCTCTCGGGGTGATCTTTCATTGTGGGATTATATTCTGCAGTCGGGGTCCGGCGCTGACTCTCAATCCGATCCAGTTGGTTTGGTAATGAGGTGGCCGCTCGGGAGTTCTTTGCGCGTGGGGGCTCTCCCTCGAACCCGGTGTCATTGACGGGAGAGTTACTGTGGGCCAGCAAAGATTTCCTGTTGTGGTGTGATTCAAATGGCCTGAAAATGCTGTAACTGAGCAGGGAAGAGCCCCGGCGCGCTGCGTCTACAGTGTGCATGGCTTTTTCAGCGCCATTTTGGCAAGTAGGTCTCTTGTCTTCTTCTGTATCTTTTATTTGTATGGCAGCGTGACCCAATTTGGCCATGAGGTTGTCAAATGGGGCTCTCTCCATGAGCGATTCTAAGAGCCTTTCAATATTTGCAAAGCATCTTTTATTTTGCGGCTCCATGTTCTCCTTATATTTCTTCCCCCTTTCAGGGTAGCTTGGATACTAGCTATATAGGTGACTGCTTCGGTAAACGGGAGGCTCCCAATAGTGCAATTAGTGGGAAGTGAAAATGACAGCGTCCATTCAAGCTTGATGATAAGTCCAGTTAAGGTCAAAGTGATATTAGAGTTTGAAGAGGTTCAGTAAGCCAGGAACCCTAGCAGCACTGATAACCCGGCTCTTCCCGGGGGGGAGGTGAATGCCTAATATGCGGCTGCCACCTTAGGCCTTAAGTTCCAATCTGTGATCTCAGCGTCATTCAAAACAGCGAGAAAGCGATATTTAGAGTCACAAGTGACAAAGCTTCAATGTCTCTATTATATTTGCTGGTTTCTAGCTGTTATAAAACGATAATTGGCAGATTATCAAAATCTCTGCTAAGAGCTCTCAGAGAGTGCGTCCTATTCAGAACGCTGCTTGGACACGCCCCCCATACTCCTCTTTTAACAGAACTCTTCATCACTTTCTGTTGTAGAGTAAATAGTACAAACCGGCACTATTTTAAAATAACAAACTCTTGATAGAAGAAATAAAACTACAACTAACACCACATACTCTTTACCATCCCCGTGGAGATGCTACTTGTTCAGAGCAGGCAAAGAGAATGACTGGGGGGTGGAGCCAGAGGGGGGGCTATATGGACAGCTCTTGCTGTGTGCTCTCTTTGCCATTTCCTGTAGGGGAAGAGAATATCCCACAAGTAAGGATGAAGCCGTGGACCGGACACACCAATGTAGGAGAAATAAACCCTAAGCTAGCTACAATATAACTATTAGTTATATTGTAGCTAGCTTAGGGTTTATTTTATAGGTAAGTATTTAGTTTTAAATAGGAATTATTTAGTTAATGATAGGAATATTTATTTAGATTTATTTAAATTATATTTAAGTTAGTGGGTGTTAGGTTTAGGGTTAGACTTAGGTTTAGGGGTTAATATGTTTATTATAGTGGCGGTGACGTTGGGGACGGCAGATTAGGGGTTAATAAATGTAGGTAGGTTGCGGCAACATTGGAGGCGGCAGATTAGGGGTTAAAATAATGCAGGTGTCAGCGATGTCGGGGGCGGCAGATTAGGGTTAATAAGTGTAAGATTAGGGGTGTTTAGAATCAGGGTTCATGTTAGGGTGTTAGGTGTAAACACAACTTATTTCCCCATAGGGATCAATGGGGCTGCATTAAGGAGTTTTACGCTGCTTTTTTGCAGGTGTTAGACTTTTTTTCAGCCGGCTCACCTTGTTGATTCCTATGGGGAAATCGTGCACAAGCACGTTACACCAGCTCACCGCTGATTTAAGCAGCGCTGGTATTGGAGTGCAGTAATGAGCAAACTTTTGCTCAACGCTCACTTCTTGTCTTTTAACGGCGGGTTTCTGAAAACTCGTAATACCAGCGCTGTAGGTAAGTGAGCGGTGAGGGGAAACTGCTCGTTAGCACCGCATAGCCTCTAACGCAAAACTAGTAATCTAGGTGATAGTTTCTAAATGGAGTAAAATTTTCGCTAATATAGATATTCCGCTAATAATGGACACTTTCAAACTATTAGAGAAAGCCTGGGTTCTACCGGCTTGGAGAGAGTCTCAGATTAAAATTAGTTTAATGGCATATTTGACCCCAGAGAGATTATCTAAGTGGTACAAGTCACGTATTTTGTGCTCCAGGGGCGCGATCCGATATACGTCGCAGGTTTCGGCACAAGCGTGGAAACCTGCGCCGCCCGTAGTTTGAGCTTGCAACTCGAGCTATCCCATATATGGCGCCGTCAGATGCTAAAGTGCCGTAAGTCTGACAAACTAGCGATGTCCAGAAATCTGCGTAAGTACAAATTCTGGAGTCGCCAGTGACTTATGGCACTTTAGAAACTGCCGGCGCATAAAAAACCTGGATAAGTTATTAAATCACCCGTACTGTCTAACACGCCTCCCAAACATTTCCTGACACGTATACCCCTCTATCCGCTATCCCCCCTCACTCTCCTAATAATAAATGCATTAACCCCTAAACCGCCGTCCCGGACCCCGCCGCACCAAATAAAGTTATTAACCCCTAAACCGCCGCTCCCGGACCCAGCCGCCACCTACATTAACTACCCCCTAATGTGAGCCCCTTACTCCGCCGCCACCTACATTACCTACCCCCTGTGAGCCCCTTACACCGCCACCACCTACATTACCTACCCCCCTAATGTGAGCTCCTACCCCGCCGCCAGCTATATTAAATACATTAATCCCTAATCTAATCCCCCTACCCCGCCGCCAGCGATACTAAATACATTAACCCCTAATGTAATCCCTCTACCCCGCCGCCAGCTATATTAAATACATTAACCCCTAATCTAATCCCCCTACCCCACCGCCAGCTATATTAAATACATTAACCCCTAATCTATTAAATACATTAACCCCTAATCTAATCCCCCTACCCCGCCGGCAGCTATACTAAATACATTAACCCCTAATGTAATCCCTCTACCCCGCCGCCAGCTATATTAAATACATTAACCCCTAATCTAATCCCCCTACCCCGCCGCCAGCTATATTAAATACATTAACCCCTAATGTAATCCCTCTACCCCGCCGCCAGCTATATTAAATACATTAACCCCTAATCTAATCCCCCTACCCCGCCGCCAGCTATATTAAATACATTAACCCCTAATCTAATCCCCCTACCCCGCCGCCAGCTATACTAAATACATTAACCCCTAATGTAATCCCTCTACCCCGCCGCCAGCTATATTAAATACATTAACCCCTAATCTAATCCCCCTACCCCGCCGCCAGCTATATTAAATACATTAACCCCTAATCTAATCCCCCTACCCCGCCGCCAGCTATATTAAATACATTAACCCCTAATCTAATCCCTCTACCCCGCCCCAGCTATATTAAATACATTAACCCCTAATCTAATCCCTCTACCCCGCCGCCAGCTATATTAAATACATTAACCCCTAATCTAATCCCCCTACCCCGCCGCCAGCTATATTAAATACATTAACCCCTAATCTAATCCCCCTACTCCGCCGCCAGCTATATTAAATACATTAACCCCTAATCTAATCCCCCTACACCGCCGCCAGCTATATTAAATTAATTAACCCCTAAAATACTAAAATATCCCTACCACTAAACCTAAGTCTAAACCTACAAATAGCCCTGAAAAGGGCTTTTTGCGTGGCATTGCCCCAAAGTAAACAGCTCTATTGCCAGCCCTTAAAAGGGCTTTTTGCGGGCCATTGCCCTAAAGTAACCAGCTCTTTACCAGCCCTTAAAAGGGCTTTTTGCGGGGCATTGTCACAAAGTAATCAGCTCTTTTGCCTCTAATCTAATCCCCCTACACCGCCGCCACCTATATTAAATACATTAACCCCTAATCTAATCCCCCTACACCGCCGCCACCTATATTAACTATATTAACCCTAATTATATTAGCGTTAATATAGTTATTATATTATATATATATTAAGTATAATAACCCTATCTAACTCTAACACCCCTAACTAAATTCTTATTAAAATAAATCTAATTAATATTAATATTATTAATTAAAATATTCCTATTTAAATCTAAATACTTACCAATAAAATAAACCCTAAGATAGCTACAATATAATTAATAATCACATTGTAGCTATTTTAGGGTTTATATTTATTTTACAGGTAACTTGGTATTTATTTTAACTAGGTACAATAGCTATTAAATAGTTAATAAATATTTAATAGCTACCTAGTTAAAATAATTACCAATTTACCTGTAAAATAAATCCTAACCTAAGTTACAAATACACCTAGACTATCAATAAATTAAATAAACTACAAATATCTAAACTAAAATACAATTAAATACCTTAAACTAAATTACAAAAAACAAACAAACACTAAATTACAAAAAATAAAAAAAGATTACAAGAATTTTAAGCTAATTACACCTATTCTAAGCCCCCTAATAAAATAATAAAGCCCCCCAAAATAAAAAAATGCCCTACCATATTCTAAATTAAAAAGTAACCAGCTCTTTTACCAGCCCTTAAAAGGGCTTTTTGCGGGGCATGCCCCAAAGTAAACAGCTCTTTTGCCTGTAAAAAAAACACAATACCACCCCCCAACATTACAACCCACCACCAACATACCCCTACTCTAAACCCACCCAAACCCCCATTAAAAAAAACCTAACACTAACCCCCAGAAGATCTCCCTACCTTGAGTCGTCTTCACCCAGCCGGGCCAAACTCTTCATCCAGATGTGGTCCTCCATCCCGGCGATGTCTTCATCCAAGCGGCAAAGAAGAGGTCTTCCATCCCGGCGATGTCTTCATCCAAGCGGCAAAGAAGAGGTCTTCCATCCCGGCGATGTCTTCATCCAAGCGGCAAAGAAGAGGTCTTCCATCCCGGCAATGTCTTTATCCAAGCGGCAAAGAAGAGGTCCTCCATCCCGGCAATGTCTTCATCCAAGCGGCAAAGAAGAGGTCCTCCATCGGGGCGAAGTCTTCCTCCAAGCGGCATCTTCAATCTTCTTTCTTCGGACCTCCGACGCGGAACATCCAGCTGGCCCGACGACTGAAAGACGAATGAAGTTTCCTTTAAATGACGTCATCCAAGATGGCGTCCCTCGAATTCCGATTGGCTGATAGGATTCTATCAGCCAATCGGAATTAAGGTAAGAAAATCTGATTGGCTGATTCAATCAGCCAATCAGATTCAAGTTCAATCCGATTGGCTGATCCAATACATTAATAATGTAATTATATTGTAGCTATTTTAGGGTTTATTTTATAGGTAAGTATTTAGATTTAAATTGGAATATTTTAATTAATAATATTAATTAGATTTATTTTAATAAGAATTTAGTTAGGGGTGTTAGAGTTAGATAGGGTTATTATACTTAATATATATATAATATAATAACTATATTAACTATATTAACCCCAATGGTAGGGATATTTTAGTATTAGTTAATTAATTTAATATAGCTGGCGGCGGTGTAGGGGGATTAGATTAGGGGTTAATGTATTTAATATAGCTGGCGGCGGGGTAGGGGGATTAGATTAGGGGTTAATGTATTTAATATAGCTGGAGGCGGGGTAGGGGGATTAGATTAGGGGTTAATGTATTTAATATAGCTGGCGGCGGGGTAGGGGGATTAAATTAGGGGTTAATAATTTTAATATAGCTGGCAGCGGGGTAGGAGCTCACATTAGGGAGTAGGTAATGTAGGTGGCGGCGGTGTAGGGGCTCACATTAGGGGGTAGGTAATGTAGATGGCGGTGGTGTAGGGGCTCACATTAGGGGGTTATACATTTAATGTAGGTGGCGGCGGGGTCCGGGAGCGGCGGTTTAAGGGTTAAATACTTTATTAGGGATTGCGGTGGGGGATCGCGGTTGACAGGTAGATAGAAATTGCGCATGCGTTAGGTTTTATTTTGCACCTAGTTTAGGGAGTTACGGGGCTCCAATAGACACCGTAAGGCTTACTACGCCTGCAATTTGTGGCGAGGTGAAAATGGAGTAGGATTTCTCCATTTTCGCCACGTAAGTCCTTACGCTGTAGATTGGATACCAAACTGCGCTGGTTTGGTATACCTGTCTATGGGCCAAAAAAACTAAATTTATGCTTACCTGACAAATTTATTTCTCTTGTGGTGTATCCAGTCCACGGATTCATCCATTACTTGTGGGATATTCTCCTTCCCAACAGGAAGCTGCAAGAGGATCACCCACAGCAGAGCTGTCTATATAGCTCCTCCCCTAACTGCCACCTCCCAGTCATTCGACCGAAGACAAGCAAGAGGAAGGAGAAACTATAGGGTGCAGTGGTGACTGTAGTTTAAAAATAAAAAACACCTGCCTTAAAATGACAGGGCGGGCCGTGGACTGGATACACCACAAGAGAAATAAATTTATCAGGTAAGCATAAATGTTGTTTTCTCTTGTAAGGTGTATCCAGTCCACGGATTCATCCATTACTTCTGGGATACCAATACCAAAGCTATAGGACATGGATGAAGGGAGGGACAAGGCAGGCACTTAAACGGAAGGCACCACTGCCTGTAAGACCTTTCTCCCAAAAATAGCCTCCGAAGAAGCAAAAGTATCAAATTTGTAGAATTTAGAAAAAGTATGAAGCGAAGACCAAGTCGCCGCCTTACAAATCTGTTCAACAGAAGGCTCATTTTTAAAAGCCCATGTGGAAGCCACCGCTCTAGTGGAATGAGCTGTAATTCTTTCAGGAGGCTGCTGGCCAGCAGTCTCATAAACTAAGCGGATTATACTTCTTAACCAAAAAGAAAGAGAAGTTGCTGAAGCCTTTTGGCCTTTCCTCTGTCCAGAGTAGACAACAAACAATGCAGATGTTTGCCGAAAATCTTTAGTAGCTTGTAAATAAAACTTTAAAGCACGAACCACGTCAAGATTGTGTAATAGACGTTCCTTCTTTGAAGAAGGATTAGGACACAGTGACGGAACAACAATCTCCTGATTGATATTCTTATTAGATACCAATTTAGGAAGAAACCCAGGTTTGGTACGCAATACTACCTTATCTGCATGGAAGATCAGATAAGGGGAATCACACTGTAAGGCAGATAACTCTGAAACTCTTCGAGCCGAAAAGATAGCTTCCAAAAACAGAACTTTCCAAGATAAAAGCTTGATATCTATGGAATGCAGAGGTTCAAACGGAACCCCTTGAAGAACTTTAAGAACTAAATTTAAACTCCATGGCGGAGCAACAGGTTTAAACACAGGCTTGATTCTAACTAAAGCCTGACAAACGCCTGAACGTCTGGAACATCCGCCAGACGCTTGTGCAAAAGAATAGACAGAGCAGAAATCTGTCCCTTTAAGGAACTAGCTGACAATCCCTTCTCCAATCCTTCTTGGAGAAAAGATAATATCCTGGGAATCCTGACTTTACTCCATGAGTAACTCTTGGATTCACGCCACTGAAGATATTTACACCATATCTTATGATAGATCTTCCTGGTGACAGGCTTTCGAGCCTGAATTAAGGTATCAATGACCGACTTGGAAAAACCACGCTTTGATAAAATCAAGCGTTCAATCTCCAAGCAGTCAGACGCAGAGAAATTAGATTTGGATGTTTGAAGGGACCTTGAAGTAGAAGGTCCTGCCTCAGCGGCAGAGTCCATGGTGGAAAGGATGACATGTCCACCAGATCTGCATACCAAGTCCTGCGTGGCCACGCAGGAGCTATCAAAATCACCAAAGCTCTCTCCTGCTTGATCTTGGCAATCAGACGAGGGAGCAGAGGAAATGGTGGAAACGCATAAGCCAGGCTGAAGGACCAGGGCGCTGCTAGAGCATCTATCAGCGCTGCCTGGGGATCCCTTGACCTGGACCCATAACAAGGAAGTTTGGCGTTCTGACGAGACGCCATGAAATCCAGTTCTGGTTTGCCCCATAGTTGAATCAGCTGGGCAAATACCTCCGGATGGGGCTACCACTCCCCCGGATGAAAAATCCACCTCCCAGTTCTCTACTCCTGGGATATGGATAGCTGAGAGATGGCAAGAGTGAACCTCTGCCCATAGAATTATCTTTGAAACCTCCAACATTGCCAGGGGGCTCCTTGTTTCCCCCTGATGGTTGATATAGGCTACAGTCGTGATGTTGTCCGACTGAAATCTGATGAACCTGACCGCAGCTAGCTGAGGCCAAGCCTGAAGAGCATTGAATATCGCTCTTAGTTCCAGAATGTTTATCGGAAGGAGTGCCTCCTCCTGAGTCCACGAGCCCTGAGCCTTCAGGGAGTTCCAGACTGCACCCCAGCCCAGAAGGCTGGCATCTGTCGTTACTATAGTCCAATCTGGCCTGCGGAAGCTCATCCCCTTGGACATATGGACCCGAGATAGCCACGAGAGAACAGAATCCCTGGTTTCTTGATCCAGATTTAGTAGAGGGGACAAATCTGTGTAATCCCCATTCCACTGACTGAGCATGCAAAGTTGCAGCGGTCTGAGATGTAGGCGGGCAAACTATGTCCATTGCCGCTACCATTAAACCGATTACTTCCATACACTGAGCCACTGAAGGACGAGAAGTGGAATAAAGAACACGGCAAGAGTCTAGAAGTTTTGACAATCTGGCCTTCGTTAGGTAAATCTTCATTTCTACCGAATCCATCAGAGTCCCTAGGAATGAAACTTTTGTTAGAGGTGATAGAGAAAAAAAGCCTGTATCAGAATGTCGTCTAAGTAAGGGGCTACTGCTATACCCCGCGGCCTTAGGACCGCTAGGAGGGACCCTAGAAACTTTGTAAAGATTCTTGGTGCCGTGGCCAACCTGAAGGGAAGAGCCACAAACTGGTAGTGCCTGTCTAGAAAGGCAAACCTGAGAAAACGATGATGATCTTTGTGTATCGGGATGTGAAGATAAGCATCCTTTAAGTCTACGGTAGTCATATATTGACCCTCCTGGATCATAGGAAGGATGGTTCGAATAGTCTCCATCTTGAAGGATGGGACTCTGAGAAATTTAAGATCTTGAGATCTAAGATTGGTCTGAATGTTCCCTCTTTCTTGGGAACTACAAACAGATTTGAATAGAAGCCCTGCCCCTGTTCCTCCTGCGGAACTGGGTGGATCACTCCCATAACTAGGAGGTCTTGAACACAATGTAAGAATGCCTCTCTCTTTATCTGGTTTGCAGATAAATGTGAGAGATGAAATCTCCCTTTTGGGGGAGAGGTTTTGAATTCCAGAAGATAACCCTTGGACACAATTTCCAATGCCCAGGGATCCTGGACATCTCTTGTCCAAGCCTGGGCGAAGAGAGAGAGTCTGCCCCCTACTAGATCCGTTTCCGGATCGGGGGCTGCTCCTTCATGCTGTCTTAGAGGCAGCAGCAGGCTTTTTGGCCTGTTTCCCCTTGTTCCAAGCCTGGTTAGGTCTCCAGACCGGCTTAGACTGGGCAAAAGTTCCCTCTTGTTTTGTGTTAGAGGAACTTGAAGCTGCGCCACTCTTGAAGTTTCGAAAGGGCCGAAAACTAGTTTGGTCCTTAATTTGTTGGACCTATCTTGAGGAAGGGCGTGACCTTTTCCTCCAGTGATGTCAGAAATGATCTCCTTCAGTCCAGGCCCGAATAGGGTCTGTCCTTTGAAGGGAATGTTGAGAAGTTTAGACTTTGAAGTCACGTCAGCTGACCAGGATTTAAGCCATAGCGCCCTACGCGCCTGAATAGCAAAACCTGAATTTTTAGCCGTTAGCTTGGTTAAATGAACAACGGCGTCAGAAACAAATGAATTGGCTAGCTTAAGAGCCTTAAGCTTGTCAATAATATCTTCCAACGGGGTTTCAACCTGTAGAGCCTCCTCTAGAGACTCAAACCAGAAAGCCGCAGCAGCAGTGACTGGGGCAATGCATGCAAGAGGCTGGAGAATAAAACCTTGTTGAATAAAAATTTTCTTATGGTAACCCTCTAATTTTTTATCCATTGGATCTAGAAAAGCATAATTGTCCTCGACAGGGGTAGTGGTACGCTTAGCTAGAGTAGAAACTGCTCCCTCCACCTTAGGGACCGTCTGCCATAAGTCCCGTGTAGAGGCGTCTATAGGAAACATCTTTTTAAAAACAGGAGGGGGAGAGAACTGTACACCTGGTCTATCCCATTCCTTAGTAATAATTTCAGAAAACCTCTTAGGGATTGGAAAAACATCAGTGTAAGTAGGTACTGCATAGTATTTATCCAATCTACATAATTTCTCTGGGACTACAATAGTGTCACAGCCATCCAGAGTTGCTAAGACCTCCCTGAGCAATATGCGGAGGTGCTCAAGCTTAAATTTAAATGTAGACATATCAGAATCAGGTTGAAGTATCTTCCCTGAATCAGAAAAATCACCCACAGATTGAATCTCCCCTGCTTCAGCTTCAGTACATTGTGAGGGTGTATCAGACATAGCCACTAAAGCGTTAGAGAGCTCTGTATTTATTCTAGTCCCAGAGCTGTCTCGCTTTCCTTGCAATCCTGGCAGTTTAGATAATACCTCTGTAAGGGTATGATTCATAACTGCCGCCATGTCTTGCAAGGTATACGCAATGGGCGCGCTAGATGTACTTGGCGTCCCCTGAGCGGGATTTATAGGTTCTGACACGTGGGGAGAGTTAGACGGCATAACTTCCTCCTTGTCAATTTCTTCTGGTGATATATTTTTTAAAGCCAAAATATGGTCTTTGTAATCTATAGTAAAATCAGTGCATTAGGTACACATTCTAAGAGGGGGTTCCACAATGGCTTCTAAACATAATGAACAATGAGTTTCCTCTATGTCAGACATGTTTAAACAGACTAGTAATGAGACCAGCAAGCTTGGAAAACACTTTAATAACTGTGAACAAGCAAAAAATAAAAATGGTACTGTGCCTTTAAGAGAAAAAAACAATCACAGAAACTGCAAAACAGTGAAAAAAGCAGTAAATATTACGAAATAGACTGAAATAGCATTGCACCCACTTGCAAATGGATTATTAACCCCTTAGTTTCAAAAGCTGGATCAAAAAAACGATATAAACGTTTTTAAACAGTCACAACCAACTGCCAGAGCTCTACTGTGGCTCCTACCTGCCCATACAACGACTTTGGAAGGCACAAAAACCCTTTAGAGAGGTCCTATATGTTCAGGGGACTCCTTCAGGGAAGCTGGATGTCTCAAGCTGCAAAAACTACTGCGAAGTTTAGGCGCGAAAATAGGCCCCTCCCAACCTGTACTCACAGTGAGAGGGCCTTAAAAAACTATCCCTAGGCAAAATTTAGTCAGCCATGTGGAAAAACTGGACCCCAGAATAAAGTTTTATCACCAATTTGTAATAAACGTTTATATCTATTCAGTAATGAGAGTAAATAACAAAAATATTACCCTTTACAGCAAGCATGATACCCGTCGTTATTAAATCACTGTAATCAGACTTACCTTAAATAAATCCGGTATTGTCAGCATTTTCTAGCTTATTATCTCTCTAGAAAAATTTAAAACTGCACATACCTCAGAGCAAGAGACCCTGCACGCTATTCCCCCAGCTGAAGTTACCCATCTCTTCAGTTATGTGTGAGAACAGCAGTGGATCTTAGTTACAAACCGCTAAGATCATCAAAAAACCACAGGCAGACTCTTCTTCAACTTTCTGCCTGAGGCTAAAATAGTACAACTCCGGTACCATTTGAAAATAATAAACTTTTGATTGAAGATAAACTACATTAATGCACCACATCTCTCTAGCTACTTCCCTTGTCGAGAGCTGCAAGAGAATGACTGGGAGGTGGCAGTTAGGGGAGGAGCTATATAGACAGCTCTGCTGTGAGTGAACCTCTTGCAGCTTCCTGTTGGGAAGGAGAATATCCCACAAGTAATGGATGAATCCGTGGACTGGATACACCTTACAAGAAGAAACTACGGCCGAAGGCAGAAATATACGAGCGTAACTTCTATGTTACGCCGTATATGTGATACCAAACCAGCGCAAATTTTGGCGTCGCCGGCTTTTGCGGGCAACGATTTATATCGGATCGGGCCCCAGATGTAGTGCCCCTGATGCAGATTTTTTTCATTGATTCTGGGCCTGCCCGAAAATTAGGCAGTTTTGGGCTAAAGTAATATACTGGATGAACTCTATTTTACAGCTAGATTTCTGTATTCAACCGATGGAAATATTTTTTCTAGCTAAATTCCAAGGCACCCCTCAAAATTCTAAGCTAATTAATATTATAATTTTTCTGACCTGGAATCTCATTTTGAAGTTGTGGAAGGCACAAGTAGCACCCAATCTGATAGAATTGAAAAATGCTCTGAAGGTCCATTGTTTGGCAGAACAATGTAATTTACAGAACCCTAATGATGCCCAATTAATCTCATTATTTAAATGCTGTAAAGTATATATTTTGTCATTGCCAATTTCTGCTCAATTGACCCTAGTCAAACCCCTAGTGAATACCACCTATTTTCAATTACAAATATACACAGGCCATTTCCCTAGTGCATGGCTTGGTAATGTCTGACGTTGCCTTTTGGAGTATGGACGGATGTCGGGGGGGATAGAGTGGGGAAGGCTGATGTGATGTGCGTCTCCTGTGTATTTTTTTTTCTCCTTCCCCTTGTGTTTGGTTTTCTTATGCTTTTAGATAAATGACAAAAAGCAAGTAGAGAATTATGATTTGTATCTGTATTTGTACCTTTTGGGTCCTGTGTGTCCTCTTTTGTTTAAGATAATGATTTTTGTGTTTTTGATTTTGTGACATTCCTGATTTTTGTGTGGAAAAAATAAATAAATAATAATAAAAAAAAAAGAATACTGCTTTCATCAGGGGGTACTGGGACAATAGTTGTGGTCTCTTACGTTGGGTCAGACAAGCTAATTCTCCAAGGCATAAATGTTGGCTATGCAAAACTGGGGAATTGGTAATAAAGGGATTATCTATTTTTTTTTAAACAATACAATTTTTTGAGTCGACTGTCCCGTTGACTGTAGCAGAAAAATCCTCTACCTTTAAAGCAATGAAAACTTCCTGTAATGAACAATGAATACGCTCAAGCTTGAAATTAAAGGACACATCCTTGCTACAGAAGCAGGATGCTGAGACTCAGAGAAACTATCCTCAGAGTAAAAGTCAGAAACACCCCTAGCAGAAACAGTCCCTGATGAGCCACCTTCCAATCCTTGCACAGTTGGAGGAACAACAGCTAATACTTCATTAATAACATACTCCCTAAAGGGATAGTAAGTAATTACAAGACATTTCTGCTGTGTTGCTATAGAACAAAAAAAATACAAAATCTGCCAATTTTCAAAGCTAAATTACATAAAAAGGGGACAAAATAAATACAAAAACCAATGCATAGTTGTTTCATTTTGGATAACTAAACATTGTATTTAACATTGTATTTACAAATCTCAAGGTGTTTATGGTCCCTTTAAGATTCTGAGAAAGTTCAGATGAACCCTGCTGTGAGCAACATTGATAAGGGAAAAACCTGTTTAGAGTTAGAAACAGACTCAGCATATGAGGCACAAAGCTAAGCAGGGCAAAGCAACTGAGAATTCTTGCAACGCAAACAAAAACTGGAAGGGGTTAAAGTATCAGAAGATCTCCCTTCTAAAAGGTCAACTGACGGACCAAAGGCCTAAAGTGCACTAGATTGCTCCATAGTAACAATAAGTAAATAAGTTTAAGAGATAGGCTGAAGGAAATAAGCAGTACAAAGAATGGATAATTAACCCCGAAGCGAAGAAATGGCACAATGTAAAATTGGTTAACCCTTAAATGGGAAACAGTAACAATAATAAGGTACTGCCAAATAAGCACAGAAAAAACAGTAAAGGCAAACAACACAGCACACAAAGGGTTAAACAAAATGTATACCCCAAATATGAAACCAACCTCTGTTGATCAGAGTACCTTTCCACTTCCACCATTCCTGAAAGCCTTCCTCACATGCTGAATAAGTTACATAACACAGGACTAGGAAAGGATTATTATAGAAAAGGCACACTAAAAAGGTTAACCTATCCCCTACTGATAAATCATAGACTTTATTAATAAATTAAAATCATTAACAGAAGGTAATATCACATCTAATCACCCAGCTCACATACCACCCTCCCACTGGGCAAGGTTACATAGTACTGAAAAAAGAAGAGTAAATAAGAAAATAAACAGAAAAAGTTAAAAAAGAAAGCGGCAAGGCAAGTTGGAAAAGATAGCGCAGCAAACAAGTTTCGCCCATACACAGCCTTTTTTGGTGTTGATTTTAGCAGTGAAAAAAAGCCGTGAATGGGCGAAACTTGTTTGCTGCACTATCTTTTCTAACTTGCCTCTCCACTATTTCACCTGATGACGAGGTTCCAGTATATCAGCCGTTTTCTGTTTATTTTCTTATTCACTCCGCTTTTTTTCAGTACTATGTAACCTTACCCAGTGTTGTAAGCTCCCATACTTTCACTCATTTGTGTAATTTAATGATTCAGATAGAGAATGCAATTTGAAATAACTTTCTAATTTACTTCTTTCTTTCTAATTTACTTTTATCTAATTTGTTTCATTCCCCTGGTATCCTTTGTTGAATAAGCAGCAATGCATTACTGGGAGCTAGCTTAACACATCAGGTCAACTAAAAAGAACATATATTTTTTGAAGCCACCAATTGGCAGCTAGCTCCCAGTAGTGCACTCTTGCTCCTGAACCTACTTAGGTATGCTTTTCAACAATGGATAACAAGAAAACAAAGCAAATTAGATAATAAACACTCTGGGAAGTAGTTTAAAATTGCACGCTCTATCTGAATCATGAAAGAAAAATTTCAGGTTTCATGTCCCTATAAAGAAACAGTAACCTAAAAAAAAAAAAAAGAAAGAAAATTTATGCTTACCTGATAAATGTAATTCTTTTTTGACACAATGAGTCCACAGATCATCTTAATTACTAATGGGATATTCACCTCCTGGTCGTCAGGAGAAGGCAAAGAGCACCACAGCAGAGCTGTTAAATAGCTCCTCCCTTCCCTCCCACTCCAGTCATTCGACCGAAGTTAGGAAGAGAAAGGAAAAGCCAAGGTGCAGAGGTGTCTGAAGTTTACAATAACCCAAAACCTGTCTAAAAGAACAGGGCGGGCCGTGGACTCATCGTGTCAAAAAAGAAATAAATTTATCAGGTAAGCATAAATTTTCTTTTCTTTTTTAAGACACGATGAGTCCAAGGATCATCTTAATTACTAATTTGGATTCAAGATAGGGAAACTAAACTGCCTTGCAAATCTGTTCCACAGAAGCTACATTTGTGGACACCCATGAGGAAGCAACAGCCCTCATGGAATGAGCCGTAACTCTCTCTGGAGGCTGCTGTCCAGCAGTCTCATATGCAAAACAAAAGATACTCTTCAGCCAAAAAAAAAAAAGAAGAGAAGTAGCCATAGCTGTCTGTCCCTAGCGTTTTCCTGAGAAAACCACAAACAAAAAAAGACTGACGACAGTCCTTAGTCGCCTGCAGGAAAAATCTTTAAAGCACGGACCACGTCCAAATTGGATTAGGACACAAGAAAAGAACAACAATCTCCTGATTAATGTTCCGATCAGAAACAACCTTAGGAAGAAATCCTAAGCTAGTACGTAAAACTACCTTATCTGAATGGAAGTAGAATAAGGAGACTCATACTGAAATGCTGAGAGCTCTGACACTCTCCGAGCAGAAGAAATAGCAACAAGAAAAAACTTTCCAAGATAACAACTCAATATCTAAAGGAAAGAATAGGCTCAAACGGAGCCCCTTGAAGAACTCTGAAAACCAAATTCAGACTCCATGGAGGATTAACTGGTATGAACACAGGCCTGATCCTGACCAAGGCCTGACAAAATGATTGTACATCTGGGACATCTAACCGATGTTTGTGTAACAAAATAGAGAAGACAGGGTTTTTACCCTTTAGGGAACTTGACAATACATCTTCCTCCAAACCATCTTGGAGAAAAGACAAAAGTCTAGGAATCCTATCTACTCCATGAGTAGTCCATGGATTAACACCAATAGAGATATTTACGCCATATCTTATGATAAATTTGACTAATAACAGGTTTTCGAGCCTGAATCATGGTCACAATGACCGAGTCAGAAAAACCCTGCTTGGATAATAAGTGTTCAATCTTCAAGCAGTCAGTTTTAGATAAACCAAATTAGGGTGAAGGAGAAGCCCATGAATTAGAAGGTCCTTCCTCAACGGAAGTCTCCAAGATGGCAGAGATGACATGTCCACCAGATCTGCATACCAAATCCTACAAGGCGAAGTCAGTACTATGAGGATCACCAAAGTCCTCTCCTGCTGGATTCAAGCAATGGCCCGAGGAAGAAGAGCAAACGGAGGAAAAAGCTGGAGAACACTTCCGGATGGAGTTCACACTTCCCTGGATGAAAGGACTGCCTGCGCAGGAAATCCGCCTCCCAAATGTTCCACTCCTAGAATGTATCTGTTATGTTCCACTATTCAATTCATAGGATGGATACATACAAGTGTAAATTGATAGTTTGTAGCTATTTGTTGCAAACTCCAATCACATTAGATTCAGTGAGGAAGTTAACCACTTAAATAGCAAAGTTCGTATTGATGTGTTGTTTTCTCAGGTAAATCACAAATAAACAATTAGTTAACTTGTGTTATGCTGTTTAGGCAAAGGTTTGTATAAACAACAGAAGAGGAAATAAAGTCCACTTGATTTGGTAAAGATGAACTTTTAAATTACAAATTATTATTATGAAAAATAATTTTTTATATTGAAGGATTGATAATACATTTCAGAAATATAACTCTTTTAAGGCTTAAGGCTGATAAGGAACTGAATGGATTGAGAGGATAAACACAGTCTATATATGGAATAGGAGTAAGTGTAAATAATACTTGCGGTTCCTGCTTCAGATGATAAACGGTTAAGTGCTCTGATCACACCCACCTCCGGTACTGACTAAACGAAAGATGTTACCTTCGTTCTTAACAGGTAAGATTTAGACTGAGTCCTCTGTCCTTAAGAGAAAATCTGTGTGGCTTGTGTGAAGCTTCCTCTAGCACTCCTGATTCACAATGAGAACTGCTCGAGTGAAACGCTGAGCGGACAGCGTGTGATGTCACTCGGCAGTGAGAAAACTGACAGGCAAACTGCAGACCGATGTTGGAGGGAGAGATGACGGTTTAGTAAGTTCAAAAGTAACGCTGCAGTTTGATAAGGTTGTTTAGTGAAGTTGTAAGATACAAGCAGGTTTGAGTAGGTAATATTTGAGAGATGAGCAGGGGGAAAGATTAACTCTGCAGTTGTAAGTCTGGAGAGGAGAACTAACAAGCTAACTGTCCCTATACACTCACAATAATCAAGCAAGGAACATGGATAAAGGAGTGACCTTTATAGATGTTAACAGGAAGTGGTTCAGTTCTTAAAGAGACAGTAGACCATGACAGTATCTCGCCAACAGGCAGCAAGAATGGGCCTCCGCCCACTGAATTATTTTGTATACCTCTGTCATTGCTAAGGAACTCCTCGTTCCTCCCTGATGATTGATGTAAGCCACTGACGTCATTTTGATCGACTGGAACCTGATAAACTGGACCAAGGTTAACTGAGGCAAGGCCAGAAGAACATTGTAGATCGTTCTCAAACCCCCTGAGCCCTTAGGGAGCCCCAGACTGCTCCCCACCCTAGAAGGCTGGCCTCTGTTGTCACAAATACTCAAGATGGTCTGCGAAAGCAGGTTCACTGGGAAAGATAATCCAGAGACAACCACCATTGAAGAGAATCCCTTGTCTCCTGCTCCAGTAGCATTCGAGGAGACAAATCTGTATAATCTCCGATCCATTGCCTGAGCATGCTTAACTGCAGAGGTCTTAGATGGAACCGAGCAAATGGGATGATGTCCATTGCCGCCACCATCAGCCCGATTACCTCCATGCACTGAGCCACTGAAGGCCAAGGAGTGGACTGAATGACTAAACAAGTATCGATAATTTCCGATCTCTGACATTCTGTCAGAAAAATCTTAATTGATAAGGAATATATAATGGTTCCCAAGAAAGTTACCCTTGTGCATGGGACTAAGGAACTCTTTTCCAAATTTACCTTCCACCCGTAAGACCACGGGAAGGATAACACCAAGTCCATGTGAAATCTTGCTAGCTGTAAGGATGGCGCCTGGACTAGAATGTCGTCCAGATAGGACGCCACTGCAATGCCCCGTAACCAAAGCACCACCAACAGCGCTCCCAGAACCTTTGTGAAAACTATGAGATCTGAGGCAAGACCGAAAATAAGAGCCATGAACTGGAAGCGTTTGTCCAACTTGTTAATGGTCAGGTATACACTTGAATAGGATAAATGAATACAGCACCCACTACTCCCAGGAGCACGGAGGAGGCTTACCAAGCCCAAACTGATACAAATAAAAAGGTGATCTCCAGCTGTGGTGAATAAAGTGACCTTTATTTTAACATACAGGGTCCAATACAGCAAAGCAACGTTTCGGGCTAACAATAAGCCCTTTCTCAAGCTTGAGAAAGGGCTTATTGTTAGCCCGAAATGTTGCTTTGCTGTATTGGACCCTGTATGTTTATAATAAAGGTCACTTTATTCACCACAGCTGGAGATCACCTTTTTATTTCAACTTGTTAATGGCACATGAAGGTACGCGTCCTTTAAATCCACTGTTGTCATAAATTAAGCTTCTTGGATCAAGGGAAAAATGGAACGAATAGTTGCCATCTTGAAGGACGGTACACTAAGAAAATCTGATTAGACTCTTGAGATCTAAAAAGTGGTCTGAAGGTTCCCTCTTTTTTGCGAACCACAAACCGATTGGTATATATATAAAAAAAAAAAAAAAAAACAGAATTTATGTTTACCTGATAAATTACTTTCTCCAACGGTGTGTCCGGTCCACGGCGTCATCCTTACTTGTGGGATATTCTCTTCCCCAACAGGAAATGGCAAAGAGCCCAGCAAAGCTGGTCACATGATCCCTCCTAGGCTCCGCCTTCCCCAGTCATTCGACCAACGTAAAGGAGGAATATTTGCATAGGAGAAATCATATGATACCGTGGTGACTGTAGTTAAAGAAAATAAATCATCAGACCTGATTAAAAAACCAGGGCGGGCCGTGGACCGGACACACCGTTGGAGAAAGTAATTTATCAGGTAAACATAAATTCTGTTTTCTCCAACATAGGTGTGTCCGGTCCACGGCGTCATCCTTACTTGTGGGAACCAATACCAAAGCTTTAGGACACGGATGATGGGAGGGAGCAAATCAGGTCACCTAGATGGAAGGCACCACGGTTTGCAAAACCTTTCTCCCAAAAATAGCCTCAGAAGAAGCAAAAGTATCAAATTTGTAAAATTTGGTAAAAGTGTGCAGTGAAGACCAAGTCGCTGCCTTACATATCTGATCAACAGAAGCCTCGTTCTTAAAGGCCCATGTGGAAGCCACGGCCCTAGTGGAATGAGCTGTGATTCTTTCAGGAGGCTGCCGTCCGGCAGTCTCATAAGCCAATCTGATGATGCTTTTAAGCCAAAAAGATAGAGAGGTAGAAGTTGCTTTTTGACCTCTCCTTTTACCAGAATAAACAACAAACAAGGAAGATGTTTGTCTGAAATCCTTTGTAGCATCTAAATAGAATTTTAGAGCACGGACAACGTCCAAATTGTGTAACAAACGTTCCTTCTATGAAACTGGATTCGGACACAAAGAAGGTACAACTATCTCCTGGTTAATATTTTTGTTGGAAACAACCTTCGGAAGAAAACCAGGCTCAGTACGTAAAAACCACCTTATCTGCATGGACCAGATAGGGCGGAGAACACTGCAGAGCAGATAACTCAGAAACTCTTCTAGTGGAAGAAATTGCAACCTAAAACAAAACTTTCCAAGATAATAACTTAATATCTATGGAATGTAAGGGTTCAAACGGAACCCCTTGAAGAACTGAAAGAACTAGATTAAGACTCCAGGGAAGAGTCAAAGGTCTGTAAACAGGCTTGATTCTAACCAGAGCCTGAACAAACGCTTAAACGTCTGGCACAGCTGCCAGCCTTTTGTGAAGTAAAACAGATAAAGCAGAGATCTGTCCCTTCAGAGAACTCGCAGAAAATCCTTTCTCCAAACCTTCTTGTAGAAAGGAAAGAATCTTAGGAATTTTTATCTTGTTCCATGGGAATCCTTTAGATTCACACCAACAGATATATTTTTTCCATATATTATGGTAAATTTTTCTAGTTACAGGCTTTCTAGCCTGAATAAGAGTATCTATTACAGAATCTGAAAACCCACGCTTTGATAAAATCAAGCGTTCAAACTCCAAGCAGTCAGTTGGAGGAAAACCAGATTCGGATGTTCGAATGGACCCTGAATAAGAAGGTCCTGCTTCCATGGTGGAGCCGATGACACATTCACCAGGTCTGCATACCAAGTCCTGCGTGGCCACACAGGAACTATCAAGGTCACCGAAGCCCTCTCCAGATTGATCCTGGCTACCAGCCTGGGAATGAGAGGAAACGGTGGGAATACATAAGCTAGGTTGAAGATCCAAGGTGCTACTATTGTATCCAATAGAGTCGCCTTGGGATCCCTGGATTTGGACCCGTAACAAGGGACCATGAAGTTCTGACGAGAGGCCATCAGAACCAAGTCTGGAATGCCCCATAATTGAGTTATTTGGGCAAAGAGTTCCAGATGGAGTTCCCACTCCCCCGGATGCTCCTCCATCGCCAGGGAACTCCTTGTTACCCCCTGATGGTTGATATATGTAACAGTCGTCATGATGACTGATTGAAACCTTATGAATTTGGCCTTTGCTAGTCGAGGCCAAGCCTTGAGAGCATTGAATATCGCTCTCAGTTCCATTATGTTTATCGGGAGAAGAGAGTCTTCCCGAAACCATAGACCCTGAGTTTTCAGGGGTTCCCAGACCGCGCCCCAGCCCACCAGACTGGCGTCGGTCGTGACAATGACCTATTCTGGTCTGCGGAAGCTCATTCCCTGTGACAGGTTGTCCAGGGTCAGCCACTAACGGAGTGAATCTCTGGTTATTTGATCTACTTGTATCGTCGGAGACAAGTCTGTATAATCCCCATTCCACTGTCTGAGCATGCCCAGGTGCAATGGTCTTAGATGAATTCGTGCAAAAGGAACTATGTCCATTGCCGCAACCATCAACCCTATTACTTCCATGGACTGCGCTATGGAAGGAAGAAGAACAGAATGAAGTACCTGACAAGAGCTTAGAAGTTTTGATTTTCTGGCCTCTGTCAGAAAAACCTTCATTTCTAAGGAAACTATTATTGTTCCCAAGAAGGGAACTCTTGTTGACGGGGACAGAGAACTTTTTTCTATGTTCACTTTCCACCTGAGAGATCTGAGAAAGGCTAGGACAATGTCCGTATGAGCCCTTGCTTTTGACAGAGACGACACTTGAATCAGGATGTCGTCCAAGTAAGGTACTACTGCAATGCCCCTTGGTCTTAGCACCGCTAGAAGGGACCCTAGTACCCTTGTGAAAATCCTTGGAGCAGTGGCTAATCCGAATGGAAGTGCCACAGGTAATGCTTGTCCAGAAAGGCGAACCTTAGGAACCGAAAATGTTCCTTGTGGATAGGAATACGTAGGTACGCATCCTTTAAGTCCACCGTGGTCATGAATTGACCTTCCTGGATGGTAGGAAGGATCGTTCGAATGGTTTCCATTTTGAATGATGAAACCCTTAGAAACTTGTTTAGAATCTTGAGATCTAAAAACAGAATTTATGTTTACCTGATAAATTTCTTTCTCCAACGGTGTGTCCGGTCCACGGCGTCATCCTTACTTGTGGGATATTCTCTTCCCCAACAGGAAATGGCAAAGAGCCCAGCAAAGCTGGTCACATGATCCCTCCTAGGCTCCGCCTACCCCAGTCATTCGACCGACGTTAAGGAGGAATATTTGCATAGGAGAAACCATATGGTACCGTGGTGACTGTAGTTAAAGAAAATAAATTATCAGACCTGATTAAAAAACCAGGGCGGGCCGTGGACCGGACACACCGTTGGAGAAAGAAATTTATCAGGTAAACATAAATTCTGTTTTCTCCAACATAGGTGTGTCCGGTCCACGGCGTCATCCTTACTTGTGGGAACCAATACCAAAGCTTTAGGACACGGATGAAGGGAGGGAGCTAATCAGGTCACCTAAATGGAAGGCACCACGGCTTGCAAAACCTTTCTCCCAAAAATAGCCTCAGAAGAAGCAAAAGTATCAAACTTGTAAAATTTGGTAAAAGTGTGCAGTGAAGACCAAGTCGCTGCCCTACATATCTGATCAACAGAAGCCTCGTTCTTGAAGGCCCATGTGGAAGCCACAGCCCTAGTGGAATGAGCTGTGATTCTTTCGGGAGGCTGCCGTCCGGCAGTCTCGTAAGCCAATCTGATGATGCTTTTAATCCAAAAAGAGAGAGAGGTAGAAGTTGCTTTTTGACCTCTCCTTTTACCTGAATAAACAACAAACAAGGAAGATGTTTGTCTAAAATCCTTTGTAGCATCTAAATAGAATTTTAGAGCGCGAACAACATCCAAATTGTGCAACAAACGTTCCTTCTTTGAAACTGGTTTCGGACACAGAGAAGGTACGATAATCTCCTGGTTAATGTTTTTGTTAGAAACAACTTTTGGAAGAAAACCAGGTTTAGTACGTAAAACCACCTTATCTGCATGGAACACCAGATAAGGAGGAGAACACTGCAGAGCAGATAATTCTGAAACTCTTCTAGCAGAAGAAATTGCAACTAAAAACAAAACTTTCCAAGATAATAACTTAATATCAACGGAATGTAAGGGTTCAAACGGAACCCCCTGAAGAACTGAAAGAACTAAATTGAGACTCCAAGGAGGAGTCAAAGGTTTGTAAACAGGCTTGATTCTAACCAGAGCCTGAACAAAGGCTTGAACATCTGGCACAGCTGCCAGCTTTTTGTGAAGTAACACCGACAAGGCAGAAATCTGTCCTTTCAGGGAACTTGCCGATAATCCTTTTTCCAATCCTTCTTGAAGGAAGGATAGAATCCTAGGAATCTTAACCTTGTCCCAAGGGAATCCTTTAGATTCACACCAACAGATATATTTTTTCCAAATTTTGTGGTAAATCTTTCTAGTTACAGGCTTTCTGGCCTGAACAAGAGTATCGATAACAGAATCTGAGAAACCTCGCTTCGATAAAATCAAGCGTTCAATCTCCAAGCAGTCAGCTGGAGTGAAACCAGATTCGGATGTTCGAACGGACCCTGAACAAGAAGGTCTCGTCTCAAAGGTAGCTTCCAAGGTGGAGCCGATGACATATTCACCAGATCTGCATACCAAGTCCTGCGTGGCCACGCAGGAGCTATCAAGATCACCGACGCCCTCTCCTGATTGATCCTGGCTACCAGCCTGGGGATGAGAGGAAACGGCGGGAACACATAAGCTAGTTTGAAGGTCCAAGGTGCTACTAGTGCATCCACTAGAGCCGCCTTGGGATCCCTGGATCTGGACCCGTAGGAGGGAACTTTGAAGTTCTGACGAGAGGCCATTAGATCCATGTCTGGAATGCCCCACAGCTGAGTGACTTGGGCAAAGATTTCCGGATGGAGTTCCCACTCCCCCGGATGCAATGTCTGACGACTCAGAAAATCCGCTTCCCAATTTTCCACTCCCGGGATGTGGATAGCAGACAGGTGGCAGGAGTGAGACTCCGCCCATAGAATAATCTTGGTCACTTCTTCCATCGCTAGGGAACTCCTTGTTCCCCCCTGATGGTTGATGTACGCAACAGTCGTCATGTTGTCTGATTGAAACCGTATGAACTTGGTCCTCGCTAGCTGAGGCCAAGCCTTGAGAGCATTGAATATCGCTCTCAGTTCCAGAATATTTATCGGTAGAAGAGATTCTTCCCGAGACCAAAGACCCTGAGCTTTCAGGGATCCCCAGACCGCGCCCCAGCCCATCAGACTGGCGTCGGTCGTGACAATGACCCACTCTGGTCTGCGGAATGTCATCCCTTGTGACAGGTTGTCCAGGGACAGCCACCAACGGAGTGAGTCTCTGGTCCTCTGATTTACTTGTATCTTTGGAGACAAGTCTGTATAGTCCCCATTCCACTGACTGAGCATGCACAGTTGTAATGGTCTTAGATGAATGCGCGCAAAAGGAACTATGTCCATTGCCGCTACCATCAACCCGATCACTTCCATGCACTGAGCTACGGAAGGAAGAGGAACGGAATGAAGTATCCGACAAGAGTCCAGAAGTTTTGTTTTTCTGGCCTCTGTTAGAAAAATCCTCATTTCTGAGGAGTCTATAATTGTTCCCAAGAAGGGAACCCTTGTTGACGGGGATAGTGAACTCTTTTCCACGTTCACTTTCCAGCCGTGAGATCTGAGAAAGGCCAGGACGATGTCCGTGTGAGCCTTTGCTCGAGGGAGGGACGACGCTTGAATCAGAATGTCGTCCAGGTAAGGTACTACTGCAATGCCCCTTGGTCTTAGCACCGCTAGAAGGGACCCTAGTACCTTTGTGAAAATCCTTGGAGCAGTGGCTAATCCGAAAGGAAGCGCCACAAACTGGTAATGTTTGTCCAGGAATGCAAACCTTAGGAACCGATGATGTTCCTTGTGGATAGGAATATGTAGATACGCATCCTTTAAATCCACCGTGGTCATGAATTGACCTTCCTGGATGGAAGGAAGGATAGTTCGAATGGTTTCCATCTTGAACGATGGGACCTTGAGAAATTTGTTTAAGATCTTGAGATCTAAGATTGGTCTGAACGTTCCCTCTTTTTTGGGAACTATGAACAGATTGGAGTAGAACCCCATCCCTTGTTCTCTTAATGGAACAGGATGAATCACTCCCATTTTTAACAGGTCTTCTACACAATGTAAGAACGCCTGTCTTTTTATGTGGTCTGAAGACAACTGAGACCTGTGGAACCTTCCCCTTGGGGGAAGTCCCTTGAATTCCAGAAGATAACCCTGGGAGACTATTTCTAGCGCCCAAGGATCCAGAACATCTCTTGCCCAAGCCTGAGCGAAGAGAGAGAGTCTGCCCCCCACCAGATCCGGTCCCGGATCGGGGGCCAATATTTCATGCTGTCTTGGTAGCAGTGGCAGGTTTCTTGGCCTGCTTTCCCTTGTTCCAGCCTTGCATTGGTCTCCAAGCTGGCTTGGCTTGAGAAGTATTACCCTCTTGCTTAGAGGACGTAGCACTTTGGGCTGGTCCGTTTTTACGAAAGGGACGAAAATTAGGTCTATTTTTTGCCTTGAAAGGCCGATCCTGAGGAAGGGCGTGGCCCTTACCCCCAGTGATATCAGAGATAATCTCTTTCAAGTCAGGGCCAAACAGCGTTTTCCCCTTGAAAGGAATGTTTAGTAGCTTGTTCTTGGAAGACGCATCAGCCGACCAAGATTTCAACCAAAGCGCTCTGCGCGCCACAATAGCAAACCCAGAATTCTTAGCCGCTAACCTAGCCAATTGCAAAGTGGCGTCTAGAGTGAAAGAATTAGCCAATTTGAGAGCATTGATTCTGTCCATAATCTCCTCATAAGGAGGAGAATCACTATCGAGCACCTTTATCAGTTCATCAAACCAGAAATATGCGGCTGTAGTGACAGGGACAATGCATGAAATGGGTTGTAGAAGGTAACCCTGCTGAACAAACATCTTTTTAAGCAAACCTTCTAATTTTTTATCCATAGGATCTTTGAAAGCACAACTATCCTCTATGGGTATAGTGGTGCGTTTGTTTAAAGTAGAAACCGCTCCCTCGACCTTGGGGACTGACTGCCATAAGTCCTTTCTGGGGTCGACCATAGGAAACAATTTTTTAAATATGGGGGGAGGGACGAAAGGAATACCGGGCCTTTCCCATTCTTTATTAACAATGTCCGCCACCCGCTTGGGTATAGGAAAAGCTTCTGGGAGCCCCGGCACCTCTAGGAGCTTGTCCATTTTACATAGTTTCTCTGGGATGACCAACTTTTCACAATCATCCAGAGTGGATAATACCTCCTTAAGCAAAATGCGGAGATGTTCCAACTTAAATTTAAATGTAATCACATCAGATTCAGCCTGATGAGAAATGTTCCCTGAATCAGTAATTTCTCCCTCAGACAAAACCTCCCTGGCCCCCTCAGATTGGGTTAGGGGCCCTTCAGAGATATTAATATCAGCGTCGTCATGCTCTTCAGTAACTAAAACAGAGCAGCCACGCTTACGCTGACAAGGGTTCATTTTGGCTAAAATGTTTTTGACAGAATTATCCATTACAGCCGTTAATTGTTGCATAGTAAGGAGTATTGGCGCGCTAGATGTACTAGGGGCCTCCTGAGTGGGCAAGACTCGTGTAGACGAAGGAGGGAATGATGCAGTACCATGCTTACTCCCCTCACTTGAGGAATCATCTTGGGCATCATTGTCATTATCACATAAATCACATTTATTTAAATGAATAGGAATTCTGGCTTCCCCACATTCAGAACACAGTCTATCTGGTAGTTCAGACATGTTAAACAGGCATAAACTTGATAAGAAAGTACAAAAAACGTTTTAAAATAAAACCGTTACTGTCACTTTAAATTTTAAACTGAACACACTTTATTACTGCAATTGCGAAAAAACATGAAGGAATTGTTCAAAATTCACCAAATTTTCACCACAGTGTCTTAAAGCCTTAAAAATATTGCACACCAAATTTGGAAGCTTTAACCCTTAAAATAACGGAACCGGAGCCGTTTTAAGCTTTAACCCCTTTACAGTCCCTGGTATCTGCTTTGCTGAGACCCAACCAAACCCAAAGGGGAATACGATACCAATGACGCCTTCAGAAAGTCTTTTCTAAGTATCAGAGCTCCTCTCACATGCGACTGCATGCCATGCCTCTCAAAAACAAGTGCGCCACACCGGCGCGAAAATGAGACTCTGCTTATGCTTTGGGAAAGCCCCTAAGAAATAAGGTGTCTAATACAGTGCCTGCCGATATTATTATATCAAAATACCCAGATAAAATGATTCCTCAAGGCTAAATATGTGTTAATAATGAATCGATTTAGCCCAGAAAAGTCTACAGTCTAAATAAGCCCTTGTGAAGCCCTTATTTACGATCGTAATAAACATGGCTTACCGGATCCCATAGGGAAAATGACAGCTTCCAGCATTACATCGTCTTGTTAGAATGTGTCATACCTCAAGCAGCAAGAGACTGCACACTGTTCCCCCAACTGAAGTTAATTGCTCTCAACAGTCCTGTGTGGAACAGCCATGGATTTTAGTTACGGTTGCTAAAATCATTTTCCTCATACAAACAGAAATCTTCATCTCTTTTCTGTTTCTGAGTAAATAGTACATACCAGCACTATTTCAAAATAACAAACTCTTGATTGAATAATAAAAAACTACAGTTAAACACTAAAAAACTCTAAGCCATCTCCGTGGAGATGTTGCCTGTACAACGGCAAAGAGAATGACTGGGGTAGGCGGAGCCTAGGAGGGATCATGTGACCAGCTTTGCTGGGCTCTTTGCCATTTCCTGTTGGGGAAGAGAATATCCCACAAGTAAGGATGACGCCGTGGACCGGACACACCTATGTTGGAGAAATAGGTCTGAATGTTCCCTCTTTTTTGGGAATTATGAACAGGTTGGAGTAAAAACCCATCCCTTGTTCTCCTAATGGAACAGGATGAATCACTCCCATGCTTAACAGGTCTTCTACACAGTGTAAGAATGCCTGTTCGAAGATAATTGAGACCCGTGGAACCTTCCCCTTGGGGGTAGTTCCCTGAATTCCAGGAGATAACCTTGAGAAACTATTTCTAGCGCCCAAGGATCCTGAACATCTCTTGCCCCAGCCTGAGCAAAGAGAGAAAGTCTGCCCCCCACCAGATCCTTCCCAGATCGTGGGCCAACACTTCATGCTGTTTTGGTAGCAGTGGCAGGTGACTTGGCCTGCTTACCCTTGTTCCAGCCTTGCATCGGCCTCCAGGCTGGCTTGGTTTGAGAAGTATTACCCTCTTGCTTAGAGGGTGTAGAATTTGAGGCTGGTCCGTTTCTGCGAAAGGGACGAAAATTTGGCTTCTTTTTAGCCTTAAAAGACCTATCCAGAGGAAGGGCGTGGCCCTTTCCCCCAGTGATGTCTGAAATAATCTCTTGCAAGTCAGGGCCAAACAGTGTTTTACCCTTGAAAGGGATGTTAAGCAAAAGCGCTCTGCGCGCCACGATAGCAAACCCTGAATTATTCGCCGCTAATCTAGCTAATTGCAAAGCGGCATCTAAAATAAAAAAGAGTTAGCCAATTTAAGAGCTTGAACTCTGTCCAAAACCTCCTCGTACGAAGATTCTTTATTGAGCGACTTTTCTAGTTCTTCGAACCAGAAACACGCAGCTGTAGTGACAGGAACAATGCATGAAATTGGTTGTAGAAGGTAACCTTGCTGAACAAACATCTTTTTAAGCAAACCCTCTAACCTTTAATCCATAGGATCTTGAAAGCACAACTATCTTCTATAGGAATAGAAGTGCGTTTGTTTAGAGTAGAAACCGCCCCCTCGACCTTGGGGACTGTATGCTATAAGTCCTTTCTGGGGTCGACTATAGGAACTAATTTCTTAAATATAGGGGGAGGACAAAAGGTATGCCGGGCCTTTCCCACTCCTTATTTACTATGTCCGCCACCCGCTTGGGTATAGGAAAAACATCGGGGGGCACCGGAACCTCTAGGAACTTGTCCATCTTACCTAATTTCTCTGGAATGACCAAATTGTCACAATCATCCAGAGTAGATAATACCTCCTTAAGTAGTGCGTGGAGATGTTGAAATTTAAATTTAAAAGTTACAATATCAGGTTCTGCTTGTTGAGAAATTTTCCCTGAATCTGAAATTTCTCCCTCAGACAAAACCTCCCTCCTGGCCCCTTCAGATAGGTGTGAGGGTATGTCAGAACAGATATCATCAGCGTCCTCTTGCTCTTCAGTGTTTAAAACAGAGCAATCACGCTTTCTCTGATAAGTAGGCATTTTGGAAAAAAATGCATGCAATAGAATTATCCATTACAGCCATTAATTGTTGTATGGTAATAAGTATTGGCGCACTAGATGTACTAGGGGCCTCTTGTGTGGGCAAAACTGGTGTAGACACAGAAGGGGATGATGCAGTACCATGCTTACTCCCCTCATTAGAGGAATCATCTTGGGCAATATCATATCTATGGCATTATTATCCCTACTTTGTTTGGACATTATGACACAAATATATCACATATATTTAAATGGGGAGACACATTGGCTTTCATACATATAGAACATCGTTATCTGATGGTTCAGACATGTTAAACAGGCTTAAACTTGTCAACAAAGCACAAAAAACGTTTTACAATAAAACGTTTTACAATAAAACCGTTACTGTCCCTTTAAATTTCAAACTGAACACACTTTATTACTGAATATGTGAAAAAGTATGAAGGAATTGTTCAAATTTCACCAAAATTTCACCACAGTAACTTAAAGCCTTAAAAGTATTGCACACCAAATTTGAAAGCTTTAACCCTTAAAATAACGGAACCGGAGCCGTTTTTACATTTAACCCCTATTTTATTAAAACAATCCCCAAGATTTAACAACTATTAAAAGTAATAATCTGCCAAATATACGTAGTAAAGTAATCGTTTTAGCCCAGAAAAATGTCTACCAGTTTTTTAAGCCCTAATGAAGCCCTTTATTCTTTTACTTAAACTAAGAAAATGGCTTACCGGTTCCCATAGGGAAAATGACAGCTTCCAGCATTACCGAGTCTTGTTAGAAATGTGTCATACCTCAAGCAGCAAAAGTCTGCTCACTGTTTCCCCCAACTGAAGTTAATTCCTCTCAACAGTCCTGTGTGGAAACAGCCATCGATTTTAGTAACGGTTGCTAAAATCATTTTCCTCTTACAAACAGAAATCTTCATCTCTTTCCTGTTTCAGAGTAAATAGTACATACCAGCACTATTTTAAAATAACAAACTCTTGATTGAAGAATAAAAACTACATTTAAACACCAAAAAACTCTAAGCCATCTCCGTGGAGATGTTGCCTGTACAACGGCAAAGAGAATGACTGGGGAAGGCGGAGCCTAGGAGGGATCATGTGACCAGCTTTGCTGGGCTCTTTGCCATTTCCTGTTGGGGAAGAGAATATCCCACAAGTAAGGATGACGCCGTGGACCGGACACACCTATGTTGGAGAAACAGACCCAGTACCTGTATTGGAACTCTGAAGGTTTCCTCTTTTTTGTGGAACAATCATTTCCAGGTCTGAGATGTCTCTTACGCAGTGTAAGAACGCCTCTCCCTTTGTCTGATCTGCAGATAATCTTGAAAGTAGAAACCTGCCTCTGGGAGGAAAACTCTTGAACTCCATATGAGTTAAAAAAATATGTAACCAATTGAATTGTATGTCAGAATAAAAAATGTATCAAAGTGAATACCAGCCAAATAAATAAAAGTAGCAATTTAATAAAATACAAACAAATTACATCCCCCATAACATATAAATTGTAAAATAAAGTAAAAGGGACGTCTCCCTTATAGCAACATAGCTAATATTAGCCGAGTTAAAACATAGCAGAAAATTTGTACTTGTGCTTTAAAAGGTGAAGCAAAGCCTTGGCCTTAGGCTATAATAATATCTTGACATAAGAAAGAAAATGCGATGTTCGCAATTTATTGAAGATAAACGGTGAACGCTGTTTAGCAATAGCAGAGAGACCAAACACAGCGTGTTGTGTGGCGGGAAGGCTCACTCCTCCTGTATGGTGAGGCATTACCGACTGAAAGTAGGTGGCGGCTTTTGTGTGATGCCTTTGACGTCACAGGTTAATCTTCAGAGACATGAAGCAGCCGGAGTAACTTCTTAGATTTATTTGAAATGCAATATAGCAGACAAATTCGATATATTTCTTTGGTATTAGCCCCTATTCCTTAACAAACAAGGAGGTCTTGGGGGAAATACAGATAGTCTTAGCGGTCACAGATTGTGACTATGTTCTCTTTCTATCGATTGTTGGAAAGTGATGATCGATAGTAGAAATGCAGAACTTGAGCTGAAAGAGTATGTAGACAAACTTGGCGGTCGCAAGTAGTGACTGAAGACTCTTATTATTTTTGATGTAGGCAAATGGCAAAAGCCCAAATCAATCCCACAAGAGGACAAGTTCTTTCTGCAGACCCCTATTCTCTAGTTTCAAAGGAAGTCCTGGGGAAAATTTACTGTAGATGGTCTTTGCGGTCACAAATTGTGACTATTTTCCTTTTTTCTCCTTTGTTGAAGATGGTTAAAGTAGAGAAAGGAACTTCACAATGACTTGTGAAGTTTGTAGATGGTCTTTGCGGTCGCTATTTTTAGCAACTAGAGAGAGTCCTCTATTTAAAGGCACATCACATATAGTCCTTAATAAGAATACTGTATACAAATGGTAACAGAATAAAGGTGACAGCAGTGTCAAATCAACGCGTTTCGCCCTTAGGCTTTATCAAGACATGTGTGTCTGTGTCACCTCAAAATATTTAAATGCTAACAACCTTTCCTATTGGATGTATGGGAGATGGTAATTAAAGGTGGAATGGATGAATCAAAGTTTATGTATTTAAAGGTGGAAATCACATCATATATAGGCCTAAGGGTATGTTGTGAAATATATCACAAAAAACATAATTTATGCTTACCTGATAAATTCCTTTCTTCTGTTGTGTGATCAGTCCACGGGTCATCATTACTTCTGGGATATTATCTGCTCCCCTACAGGAAGTGCAAGAGGATTCACCCAGCAGAGTTGCTATATAGCTCCTCCCCTCTACGTCACCTCCAGTCATTCGACCAAAGACCAACGAGAAAGGAGAAGCCAAGGGTGTAGTGGTGACTGGATTATAATTTAAAAAATATTTACCTGCCTTAAAAAACAGGGCGGGCCGTGGACTGATCACACAACAGAAGAAAGGAATTTATCAGGTAAGCATAAATTATGTTTTCTTCTGTTATGTGTGATCAGTCCACGGGTCATCATTACTTCTGGGATACCAATACCAAAGCAAAAGTACACGGATGACGGGAGGGATAGGCAGGCTCATTATACAGAAGGAACCACTGCCTGAAGAACCTTTCTCCCAAAAATAGCCTCCGAAGAAGCAAAAGTGTCAAATTTGTAAAATTTGGAAAAAGTATGAAGCGAAGACCAAGTTGCAGCCTTGCAAATCTGTTCAACAGAGGCCTCATTCTTAAAGGCCCAAGAGGAAGCCACAGCTCTAGTAGAATGAGCTGTAATTCTTTCAGGAGGCTGCTGTCCAGCAGTCTCATAGGCTAAACGAATTATGCTACGAAGCCAGAAGGAGAGAGAGGTAGCCGAAGCCTTATGACCTCTCCTCTGACCAGAGTACACGACAAACAGGGAAGACGTTTGTCGAAAATCCTTAGTTGCCTGCAAGTAGAACTTGAGGGCACGAACTACATCCAGATTGTGTAGAAGACGTTCCTTCTTTGAAGAAGGATTTGGACACAAGGATGGAACAACAATCTCTTGATTGATATTCCTGTTAGTGACTACCTTAGGTAAGAACCCAGGTTTAGTACGCAGAACTACCTTGTCTGAGTGAAAGATCAGATAAGGAGAATCACAATGTAAGGCTGATAATTCAGAGACTCTTCGAGCCGAGGAAATAGCCATTAAAAATAGAACTTTCCAAGATAACAATTTTATATCAATGGAATGAAGGGGTTCGAACGGAACACCCTGTAAAACGTTAAGAACTAAGTTTAAACTCCATGGCGGAGCAACAGTTTTAAACACAGGCTTGATCCTAGCTAAAGCCTGACAAAATGCCTGGACGTCTGGATTTTCTGACAGACGCTTGTGTAACAAGATGGACAGAGCTGAGATCTGTCCCTTTAATGAGCTAGCCGATAAACCCTTTTCTAAACCTTCTTGTAGAAAGGACAATATCCTAGGAATCCTAACCTTACTCCAGGAGTAATCTTTGGATTCACACCAGTATAGGTATTTACGCCATATTTTATGGTAAATCTTTCTGGTAACAGGCTTCCTAGCCTGTATCAGGGTATCAATAACCGACTCAGAAAAACCACGTTTTGATAAAATCAAGCGTTCAATTTCCAAGCAGTCAGCTTCAGAGAAGTTAGATTTTGATGTTTGAATGGACCCTGTATCAGAAGGTCCTGTCTTAGAGGTAGAGACCAAGGCGGACAGGATGACATGTCCACTAGATCTGCATACCAAGTCCTGCGTGGCCATGCAGGTGCTATTAGAATCACTGATGCTCTCTCCTGTTTGATTTTGGCAATCAATCGAGGAAGCAGCGGGAAGGGTGGAAACACATAAGCCATCCTGAAGTTCCAAGGTGCTGTCAAAGCATCTATCAGAACCGCTCCCGGATCCCTGGATCTGGATCCGTAGCGAGGAAGTTTGGCGTTCTGGCGAGACGCCATGAGATCTATATCTGGTTTGCCCCAACGTCGAAGTATTTGGGCAAAGACCTCCGGATGAAGTTCCCACTCCCCCGGATGAAACGTCTGGCGACTCAAGAAATCCGCCTCCCAGTTCTCCACTCCCGGGATGTGGATTGCTGACAGGTGGCAAGAGTGAGACTCTGCCCAGCGAAATATCTTTGATACTTCCATCATTGCTAGGGAGCTTCTTGTCCCTCCCTGATGGTTGATGTAAGCTACAGTCGTGATGTTGTCCGACTGAAACCTGATGAACCCCCGAGTTTTTAACTGGGGCCAAGCTAGAAGGGCATTGAGAACTGCTCTCAATTCCAGAATGTTTATCGGCAGGAGACTTTCCTCCTGACTCCATTGTCCCTGAGCCTTCAGAGAATTCCAGACAGCGCCCCAACCTAGTAGGCTGGCGTCTGTTGTTACAATTGTCCAGTCCGGCCTGCTGAATGGCATCCCCCTGGACAGATGTGGCCGAGAAAGCCACCATAGAAGAGAGTTTCTGGTCTCTTGATCCAGATTCAGAGTGGGGGACAAATCTGAGTAATCCCCATTCCACTGACTCAGCTCATTAGTAAAATAACACTAATTAAATTTTAAACATAAAAATTACAGAGCAACGTTTTAAATCACAGTCACTATATAAGTCTCACAGCTCTGCTGAGAGAATCTACCTCCCTTCAAAGAAGTTTGAAGACCTCTGAGTTCTGTTAGAGATGAACCGGATCATGCAGAAAATACAAGAGTAACTGACTGGAAATTTTTGATGCGTAGCAAAGAGCGCCAAAAACGGCCCCTCCCTCTCACACACAGCAGTGAGAGATAAACGAAACTGTCATAATTAAAACAAGCAAACTGCCAAGTGGAAAAATAATGCCCAAATATTTATTCACTCAGTACCTCATTAATGCAAACGATTCTACATTCCAGCAAAAACGTTTAACATGAAAAATACCTATTAAAAGGTTTAATGTACTTTTACAGAGTAATTCCGGTGAAATACCATCCCCAGAATACTAAAGTGTAGAGTATACATACATGTTCATTATAACGGTATGGCAGGATCTTTTCATCAATTCCATTCAGAAAATAAAAACTGCTACATACCTCAATGCAGATTCAACTGCCCGCTGTCCCCTGATCTGAAGTTTTTTACCTCCCTCAGATGGCCGAGAAACAGCAATATGATCTTAACTACTCCGGTTAAAATCATAAGAAAAACTCTGGTAGATTCTTCTTCAAACTCTGCCAGAGAGGTAATAACACGCTCCGGTGCTATTGTAAAATAACAAACTTTTGATTGAAGTTCTAAAAACTAAGTATAATCACCATAGTCCTCTCACACCTCCTATCTAGTCTTTGGGTGCAAGAGAATGACTGGAGGTGACGTAGAGGGGAGGAGCTATATAGCAACTCTGCTGGGTGAATCCTCTTGCACTTCCTGTAGGGGAGCAGATAATATCCCAGAAGTAATGATGACCCGTGGACTGATCACACATAACAGAAGAAAACAATGTTCTACTGAATGAGTGTAGAAGTCCTTATGGTTATAGAATATAGTAAAATGAGAATAAATATGTTCTTCAGACAACCTGTCTAATTTTGTCATATGCAACAGTGTTATCTTATCCAAAGAACTAGAGCAGTTATGACATCTTTAAATGGATATTATATCCTACAATGATTTAACAAAGGTGAAGAGAGCTAACTAAATATAGAGTATATATAACGATATTCTACTAGATTGGTATATAAATCCCTATGATTAAGGGATATAAAATGGTATAAAAAAATGGTATAAAAAAATGTACAAAGAGTGTGTTCTTAAGAGAACCTGTTTAATATGCAACAAAGTTATCTTATCCAAAAAGCTAGAGTAGTCGTGACATCTTTAAATGATTTCTATATCCTATAGTGAGTTTAGCAAAGATGAAGGGAACTAACTAAATAGGGGATAATATCCTATTCAATTTGAGCCCTAGTGTATTCTTTATATAAAATGATTCAGTGTTTGAGGTGGTATTACAAGTATATGAAGGGGAGAAATTTTATAGGTAAATTTTCATAAAAATGGTGAAATATCCAATTCTGAGTTAAGGCCTATTGGGTGCGAAGTATCCATATTATCGATTAATTTTGCTTCTAATTTTAGAAGTTGTTTTCCAGATTACCCCCTCTCCAGTTTAACTTGACCTTTGTTATTTATTTTACAATTTATATGCTATAGTTGATGTAATTTGTTTGTATTTTATTAAATTGCTAATTTTATTTATTTGGATGGTATTCACTGATACATTTTTTATTCTGACATACGATTCAATTGGTTACATATTTTTTAACTCATATGCTCTTATTACACACAAAATTGTTATACTACACCCTTTCTCTACACTAATGTTTTTGTCATTTTCCTATAATTGTTTTATTTATTAATATTAATTATACTT
Organism: Bombina bombina; assembly: GCF_027579735.1. Lineage (NCBI taxonomy): Eukaryota > Metazoa > Chordata > Amphibia > Anura > Bombinatoridae > Bombina > Bombina bombina. The sequence continues at coordinate 460,761,092 of NC_069502.1, read as the reverse complement.
GTTACAAGTTAGGTATAACCTTTATTAGTTAGATAACACTTTAAAGTATATTTACCCGTGCTTATAGCGCTTTAACTAGCATTGTGCACATTAAGGTTTCCAGGAGGGGAAAATACTAGTTAAGCAGGGTTCTTATATCCTCTAAGCGCTTCTACTTTCCTTCTTTATACGTCTTTGATTCAACAGCAGGCTATTTGGATATATTTTTTTTATTATTTTTTTTTTAATTCTTTAAAATTTCAAAGGAGATTATTTCCGTCAAGCCAGGCTCCAACAAGGTCTTCCCCTTGTAATGAATCCTTAAAAGCTTAGACTTAGAGCATATATCCATAGAACAAGGCTCTAACCATAAGGCTCTGTGAGCTGAAACAGAGAAACCTATGCTCCCATTCTGATAACTTGAAGGGAAGAATTTGAAATAAAGGAATTAGCCAATTTGAAAGCCTTTATCCTATCCTGGATTTTATCCAGGGGAGTTTCTGACTTAATAGCATCAGACAACGCATCAAACCAATATGCCGTCGCACAAGTGAAGGTAGTAAAGTACACAGCTGGATGCCATTGTAAGCCCTGGTGTACATCCCTTTTCTAATTTTCGTCCAAAGGACCTTTGAAAAATCCAACTATCCTCTAATGGCATAGTAGTTCTCTTAGCTAAGCTGGAAACTACTCCTTCCACCCTAGGGAATGTTTGCCCAGCCTCCTTAGCTAAGTCGGCTATGTGAAACATCTCTTTAAATATAGGGAATGCGGTCTATTCCATTCCTTATAACTTACTGGACGCACTAGGATAGATTACACCGGTAGTGCCGGAGTCGTCCAGGGTAGCTAAAACCTCCTAAAGTACCAAATGGAGGTGTTAAAGCTAAAGAACTGAAAGAAAAACAACCTCAGGATCAAATAAAGATATTATTCATCTGAGACTGAGAATTTTCTCTCATATAATGCCGAAGTATCTTCCTCTAACAGGGAAGAACCATTCGGAATAGCAACTACTGAATCCATCGCCTTAAACAATTGAAAATAAGTCCTCTAGTAATGTTTTCTTCCACGTGGGAAAAACATATAATGCATGAGATGCAGAGTAACTCTGGACAGAGTGTGTGAGGAAGCCCAGGGCACTGCATGTGGGCCATAAAATTTTGTGGGCACTATAGGAGAAATTTGTGGCATAAAGTGACCATTGTCAACAGACTCCTAAACAGCAAACGCCTTAAAAGGAGAAGGTTCAGAAAGAGTGTAATATTTAATAAAAATGGACACATAAAAAAAAACGTTACTGTCTCTTTAAATTTTAAAAGTAACTTTATTTTATGTGTGCACTTGTTCCATTTTAAGCTACAAGGCTGAATTAAGCAATAAACAGCTGAAATTAATTTAATAAAAGTAACCCCAAAAAAACGTTAGCCTCTTTTAATTTTTAACTCCAACTTTTTATTTCTGCAGAAAAGGGTTAGATATTGCAGACTAAACCCTTTTGAAACACTGTCCGGTGTAATACTGTCACCTTAACGAGAGAAACACTCTCCATTAAATCTTCCGATACCAGGAACAATAAACAAAGTGGTGCGCAACTAAATTGGCACCACACATAACTCCGCCCATCGTGGGCGTTAACATAATCCTCTCCCGGTCGCCATCATATCTTACTTAGAAAAATGGTCTTCGGGAGTATAATAACGGACTGAACAACTTCTAGTCTAGTAACGTGGAATCATGCAGTCGCTTTACAATGCTAAACTAGCTGTGCATCAAACACGTGTTTACACTGAGCTCGTTCAAGCAAAGTACATTAATTGTGGCCATAGGAGATCTCCCTGTTGGCTATTATTAAACCGCCGGGAAATAAGAACGTAAGTCCCATGCATTGCCTCACACTGAGCCTATTCTGAAATACCGCTCAGCGATTATGGCAAATCAACAATTGTGGCAATATGAGATCTCCCGGTCGGCTATTATTAAACCGACGGGAGATAATAATACAAGTCACATGTATTGCCTCACACTAAGCTTATCTGATGTATAGCTCTGCAGTGATGGCTTCGTTATGGCTGAAATGAAAGCCTAGGTTCCCATACAGCCCCAGTGTATGCGTCTAAACTGTTGCCTTACACTGAGCTTATCTGAGGTATAGCTCTTCAGTGATGGCAATTCATCCGTTATGGCAATATGTGATCTCCCGGTCGGCTACTATTAAACCGCCAGGAGATGAAAAAACACAAGTCCCATACATCACTTCAAATTGAGCTTGTTCTAATGTATAGCTCATTAGCTATGAAATGAGAGCCTATGTCCCATACAGCCCCAGTGCCTGCGTTTAACTGTCCCAAAGTGTTCCCTAAAACTCTGAGGGAATCTATCTGTAAGCCTCTGATGATAAGGCTAAATCCAATGAGGAATAAATAAAAATGAAGTGCCCAACTTTCTTCTGAGTCTCCTTACTTCACCCTCAGAATAAAGTTAGCACTTACCTCATTATCTCCTGCCGGACAGTAAGGCAGTTCCCAGGTTTGCGAGGTCCTCTCCCTCACATGGACCTGTAATTTAAAATGAAAGTTCTGAGTAATATCCCTCAGATTTTCTTGGTAAGGGCAGCAAACAATTACATGGGAGGCGCAGAGAGAATTATGTCCCACAAGTTCCCATTGCTCTAAAGCCACCAAAAGCTCTACTGAAGAGACGGATATGGACTACGGCTACACCCTAGGACAAAAGCAGCACAATCTTGTACTACTTTAAAAATAATAAACTCTAACACCTCACTTTACCTCTTCCTATCACTAACGTAGGCAAAGAGAATGACTGGAGTGGGAGGGAAGGGAGGAGCTATTTAACAGCTCTGCTGTGGTGCTCTTTGCCTCCTCCTTCTGACCAGGAGGTGAATATCCCATTAGTAATTAAGATGATCCGTGGACTCATGTCTTAAAAAATAAATCATGATTTTTTTAAAAGTGTCCAAAAGTGCTACAAACTGCTTCTATAAGGTGTATGGTGAACAAAATTATTTCCCCAGTCTATGTGAAGCCTGTGTACATTTATACTAATGGGCTATGACGGTGCAAAGTACTTACCTGTCAGCTCCTTTGTCCACAGTACACAAGCCCATCTTTTCAACAAAAGAAAAGGGGGCGCCCTTGAGAGTATCTAATAAAAAATGATAATATGTGATATATGAGGTAGCTCATATGTTACCAATAGGAATGTACCTTTCAGTATAAGTGATGATACACTGATTCAATAGTAACTTGTATATATATTGTGAATAGAGTAAATAGATATTAACCTATACAATTGATAATCACAATGTTAATAGGACAGTTGTATCTCACTCAAAGATAGTGGTTATAGGGTGATAATGATCAATATTGTCCTTTATAAGAATCTTGATAGTAGAATACCAGGGCAGCAATCTGTAGTGGTCCAGACCAGGATCCAATTAAGCAATCTAAAATATCAAACAGAGACAGATGCGCCACATGGCCCAATATTGTAGTTTCCAAATGTATGTAGATTTTACTATATAGTTGAACTCACATGTATTGAAGCACCTCACTTGGTGCAAATGACACAGTCTGGGATCTATAACAGTCACCCAGCAGACCGGCCTCTCGAGTTGTTCAGGGTCTATGTAAAATAGAGAACACAAAAAAAAGCCTATATGGCCTAGTATTGTATGACTAGAGTGATTCCACACCAGATAGTAGTATAAGATTTTGAACTCACATTTGGTGAAGCATCCCCAATGATGCTATAGAGACAGGCTGGGATTAATTCAGTCACCCAACAGACTTAACTTGTGGCATACAGCATGCAATAGTCCTCTCGGTGGTCTTTAGGTCAGTTATATCCTCAGATAAAAACCAATTCATAGGCAGCAAGTGTTTTTAGTAAAAGTTAAAATCACTTTAATAAAATAATAATAGATTGCGACGCGTTTCTCAGTCTCAGACTGTTTCCTCAGGCATAATCATTAGCATCATTGGGGATGCTTCACCAAATGTGAGTTCAAAATCTTATACTACTATCTGGTGTGGAATCATTATGCCTGAGGAAACAGTCTGAGACTGAGAAACGCGTCGCAATCTATTATTATTTTATTAAAGTGATTTTAACTTTTACTAAAAACACTTGCTGCCTATGAATTGGTTTTTATCTGAGGATATAACTGACCTAAAGACCACCGAGAGGACTATTGCATGCTGTATGCCACGAGTTAAGTCTGTTGGGTGACTGAATTAATCCCAGCCTGTCTCTATAGCATCATTGGGGATGCTTCACCAAATGTGAGTTCAAAATCTTATACTACTATCTGGTGTGGAATCACTCTAGTCATACAATACTAGGCCATATAGGCTTTTTTTTGTGTTCTCTATTTTACATAGACCCTGAACAACTCGAGAGGCCGGTCTGCTGGGTGACTGTTAAAAATCCCAGACTGTGTCATTTGCACCAAGTGAGGTGCTTCAATACATGTGAGTTCAACTATATAGTAAAATCTACATACATTTGGAAACTACAATATTGGGCCATGTGGCGCATCTGTCTCTGTTTGATATTTTAGAAAGCCCATCTTTTGCATTGCAAGCACAATGCCAAGGATCTAAACAAGTAACAGAGGGCTATGGATCACACAAGAAGCAGCTCACTGTTGGCCAGGGGATTGGTGGACAAGTCCACATTTCACCTGTGAGTCTTGTGATGTTTCTCACTGAGAAAAGATCTTTTCCTGCCCGACTGATAATTTATTGTCTACCTCTCTGACAGACAGTGTACTACAAGGTTGAAATAGACCTTAGATCAGTTAGAAAACCCTCTCAACAAAGAGTATATCTGCACTTCACCTTTCCCCTCACTTCTCATCAAGGAGGCAAAAGGCAAATGACTGAGGATCATGGGAAATGGGAGGGATTTAAAGCTCTGGTGTGTCAGGATGGGACTCGTGGAAGAAAATGATGAAACGTAAATGCAATGAGAGCAAAAGAAATCATCATCAGTGAAAGGGATTTAATAAAGATAAGAAGTAAAGCATTATTTTAAAAAAAGAAAAATAATTATAGCGAAATAGGTCAGGTTAAGGCAATTTAGAGCAGTCAGAAAATGTCCCTTACAATTGTCAACTGTTAAAGAATACATAAAGTCAAATATTTCAATTTGTGTTTTAATACAAAACCAAGTCTTCCAAATGTTATATAAATAAATAAATATAAAGAAAGCTTCATACAGTAAAACTACAAATAAGAATCAGGATGCAAAGAATAATCAACATTTTTGTATCTAACATATATATAGATAACAAGGCCTTTGATGTGATAAAATTGATTAAATTAATTTTAAAGATTATTTTATTTTTTTACAAGAATATAAAAAACAGATCAAGGCTCACTTTACAAAATGACTAAATAGACTGATCTCTTATAAATCTAGTGTCATATTTATGTGGTCTATAATTACAGCAAGAGCAATCGCATGTGGACAGCTGTTTCTGCCTTACTAGTACTCATTAGAACATGATAGATTTTTGCTTGCTGCATAGTGAAGCTGGTATAAGGCATAGAAACCTCAGGTTGATTGCCAAAATAGCTGCCCATATGTTATCTATCTTGCTGGTGAGGGGACTTATTGGAAGTGGCCCACTAATTTTCTGATGATGGGACCACATGCATGCTATTGATGGGCTGGGGTGGATTCAGGGCAGTCTGGGGAAGAAAAAAAAAAAAAGATAGACATTTGCCCTGAGATGTTGCAGTGGAGAAACTTCCCAACCCATAACAATCCTGCATTATTGGGAACAGTTGGAAGGTCTGTCGCTACACTCTTCAACCCGTTATGCTTTAAAGCTGTCTAGAGCAGCATTGCACTGGCATAATGGGAAACCATGTTTAAAACAGATATTTAAAGCAAAAACATATGACGCACTGGTTTACCTCTTTTTTACCCAGAGTCCTCTGCTCTAAAGACATGTCCAGGTAGGCTTTACAATGATCTATTATGTCATTATACTCACAGTGCAGGGTTTCTCTCATCTTTTTTATTATCATAACTTGTATTAAGACTCATTACCATTTCTTAACAGGATAATGTAATTTCATTATCACCTCACCTCCAAAAACCTTCATAAATCCTCCAGTCTGAACTATGTTTGACTCCTAAAATGCTGCCCATCATACTATACCTGCCTCAAACTCACCAGCATTATTCCTTACATAATATTGTATAGTAATGTTCCATTATATTCTATTCTGCACAATAACTTTTGGTCAGGAATCAAAACAATGTACTTCATTATACATTTCCAAGAAATCTGCTGATCATTATTTTTATACAACTCTGTAGCGCATCAGTTCATTATTTCACACAGCTTTGCAGGGAATTGCTCCATTACCTAATCACATAGATATGTCGAGCAGCCCTACAATGCAAAATTGGTTTCTTCCAGTGTAAATGTTGCCGTAGTGCATAACCCTGCGAAAGGGAAGGGTTGATACATGTGTATGCCCAGGAAATATTCTTGCTAATTTCTCACACCATATGTTGTAGAAATAATATCTAGACAAGTAAATTACAGGTATAGTGTAAATGCAAGCAAACAGCTTGCAGAGTAGGTAATCCAAAAAAACACTGGCTGAAAAATGCGATTGGCTGAATTGCACATGTATCTAGAGTAGACAACGAAACAAACTGTCACCACTAGGACTCGATGTCTGTCCCACAATCACAAGATGGTCCAATTTCAACATCTGGTAATAGATTCCTGGAGATCAGCTTTAACTCCTGTTTGGTTTCCCAGAGGTTTACAGTTGACTGTGGAGGGAGTTTCCTGGGTATAATCTGCAAAAGGCTTAAAAAGATCAGCTAAGACCCTGTTATAGTTTATGCATAGAAAAGAAAACTACTACGACTCCAAGAAATGGGAATTCAGTATCTAAGAGTAATTTCACAATGGACCTACCTCCTCTGTACTTCTGTCAGGAGAGACAGTACTGCTCCCTTGTCTATTTTTCATGATTTCTAACTGGAGTTCATTGAATCTAGAGTGAAACCAGTTGTGAGCTTCCTCCAGACTGAGACTGATCTGTAGAAAGTTTACAAATTCTATGTTCATACAGCCATAATATTTATCCCCATACCCCAAAACACACAGATGAAGCCAAATCACACATATTACATACTAAAGTTTTAGGACAACAACTTGACAAACATTTACATATTTTTGATATAAATATATAATTGAATAATGTATTTAAAGAGCACAACGTCCATATAAGAACTGTCAAATCTCCGAGACAGGCATCAGAAAGATAGCAAATTTAATACTTCTGTAAGTGTCCTAAAGTCCCTTTAGAATACCCTTGGGCTCGATTTATCAAGCTACAGCGGACAGGGACGTATATATGCACACCTGTTCGCCGCAGCTCACCTCTGGTGCACAGAATACCGCTGGTGGAATGTAACATTGCACGCAAACGCTATTTTGCGCTTGCATGCAATGCCGCCCCCTGCCGTGCACAGCCAATCATGCGCGGGAAGGAGCTGTCAGTCTCCCCAGTTGGAAGAGACCGGGGAGAATGTAATTCTCCACCTAAAAGGTGGACAAGAGTGTAGGAAGCAGCGGTCTGCTGACCGCTGCTTCATAAATATGGACTGCTGGTTCTCTTGTGAGAGCCTGCAGTCGAAGAGCAGGAGAAGGCTTGATAAATCGAGCCCTAGTGATTTCCATTCTAATATGTCTTGTGTTGTTGAACTCCACTGCGCTGGTCTGGTGTGTGCAACCATATCTCTCTACGTATATACATGTCCCAAACAGTGGTTTGTGAATTCTGTCCTAGTTTTTGTTATAGGGTTGGACCTCCCTCAAGGTTAGAATTCAGTGACATGCTGTAGATGTACAAGACATGGATTCAGAAGGAAGGAGGTCAGAGATCAGTGGCCCCTTTCCTACAAATTAGGCCTTTAAGAACACAGGAGTAAATGACTCCAGGTCAAAAAGAGGGATGTTTAAGTAGATATGGATACCAGTCCTTGATTATCCTACTTACTACAGTAAGTAACACTCTATATGTTTTGCTTAACATAATAGGGAAAGTTTATATTTATCAAGGGCCTCACCAACATATATGTGAGATGAAGCTATATTGCATTTGTGGTCTGTAAATACTGTAGGCTTAGTGAATCTAAGACATACACAGTCTTTTTCTTATGTACAAAATGAATCCTACATCACTCAGACAAAAAGCTGAAACAGGTGACCTAGCAGAAGTATCAGGACAAACAGGAAGCTTGCATTGCTTACTTGTTCAGATTCCACACTGGCTTCTCTCAGCTTTTGCTCTGTGATCTCTTTCTGCTCCTGCAGCTCCTTCATTTGCTTTTCTAAATTCTGAAAATAAAATATTTGAAGTAATGTCCAAGTTGAACTAAGGATTGTAGCAACATCTGGATTTCATGTAAATATGTCATACTCTTTATTTCTCTTACTTTGCACATTTCCTCCAGCTCTTCTCTGCGTTGGGTTTCCTTTTCCAGTTGACTTTGCAGGACATTGTTTTGTTCATTCTGTGATGCAGCTGCAATTTCCACACGCAGGTTACTGTTTTCAGTCAGGAGCTCTTTTAAATTCCGAACCTGGAAAGGAGGAGGTAGCAATACTTATAAATGACTTTCTGCCTTCTTCTCTTATACTATAGAAGGCATTATTCATGATTTCTCTTTTGTTTTCGTTTTATCCCCTAATTTTTATTTAAAATAAAGAATAGACAAGACAATAATGCGGGAATTATTGTATACAATTAATACAAAAAAAAAATCACCACACATATAGGTACATTGAAGAAATATAAAGTTATACAATCAGTATTCTTCCTGACAGTATAATGATGTACATATTAAAATATTAACTATAAAATATGATAACACCATTTGTAGTATAGAATAATATCGACAACTGTCTAATTAGTACCTGAAGAATAGCATAGAACATATTAATCTTAGTCCCTCATTTTCCTACGCCCTTAAAACAAGTGAGGCCACTTTTGGACCTCCAATGTAGTTTAGCTGGATATATAATAGGAGGGTTATAGTATTAGTAGGCCACTTTTGGACCTTAGAGCATATCAACTGTGAATATAACAAACACATATATGTAGATTTATCAACTATAATAAGAGTTATTCAATATAGCCTATTAATACAATTGTTTATTGGCTAATGTGAGAGCTGGGGTATCAGTTTACTTGTGAGTTAAGCACATCTTATCTTACATTTGTGGGCATTTTATGATCTTTCTAAGATGTTGGTAATGGGTCTGGCATAAAAAGATCAGCACACACTCATAAATTATGGTTGTATTAGATGTTCATATATTGCTGAATTGTCTCTTATTTAAAACAGTGACTTGTGTATCTATACACATTTATATTAAAAAACAAACAAAACAAAAAACTTAGATTAGGGGAGGGTTTAAACTTTACAAAGCTGAGAATGGAGCTTCTTAAAAATGGGAGAGACTAAGGGGGGTGTACCGTTACACGGTCAAACACTCCAAGTTGTGCAGTGAAACATGAAACAGCTACTGCTGCCCCAATTATACCCGGAGTGCCATAGCAGGCGGTGGATCAGACCGAAGAATAGCAAAATAGAGGCAAAACTTGCAGGCACTGCTCAGTTAGTATAAAGTAAAAAATATAAACTTTAATAGGTTCCAGTTTAAAAATAGAGTGTTCCCAGACAGAGGACATACAGAGGAAGGACATGTGTATGTCCTCTGTCTGGGAACACTCTATTTTTAAACTGGAACCTATTAAAGTTTATATTTTTTACTTTATACTAACTGAGCAGTGCCTGCAATTTGTGCCTCTACTTCTCAAAAATGTACCTATGGACTAGAGAAATAGACTAACATTGCCATTATTTTATGTTTGGCAAGGAATTAAAAAAACAAAATCTTCAAAGAGGTTAGTATGGCTCTTGTATTAAGATAATTAGAAAGAGAAAACAGCACTCCGAAAATAATTGCTATTCCTCCCTCATGCTAGGAAAGATAATTACGTGGTAAGGTGAGGTCTGCTTCAAATATAGGGACTAAAATGGCTAAGCCGCATTGCCTCGGCCGCTGGCAACACGGCCTGACACCATTACTTAGTTTGGCAGACCTTAATAGTATAGTATAAAAGTTGGGAGATAAACCACGTGGTACCAAGATACCATTTAGATTAAGGTTCTATTAAGGGTTTAGGTGATAAGTGAAAAAAACAAGCATGTAAGAATACAGATACGTAATGATCTAGTGTTAGCGCTATCTCTATCTTTTGGTGTGAACAAAGGAGTTGGCTATAGCATGTGGGAGACAGTATATGACATAAACGTATATAAAGAAACACCTTCTGGAGTTGTCAACTGGAAAAACGTTTGCTGCTGAAATTAACTGATATCCACATACACATAGCAGTACAACACAAGATTAAAAGGACTGTAGTTTATTTAGTCCAAGTTTGTGCTTTCTCTGCATTATACCCTTAGTGCAGTGAAGGGAGGCTGTCAAGAGCCTATCTTGATACCTCATATTTATCCTACACCAGTTCTCATTATGGCTGTGGGCTTATATGTAGCAACAAAACTCTGTTTCCATTTTGAAATCTTCTGGCATAATCCTCCCCATCTGGGTCTGTGACAGTTCTGGGGGAGGGAATAACCAACAAGTGAACCTTCATGTAAAGATAGTGTAGATGACACATTTTTATGGACTAAGCTCTGCTGATCTAGGGAATCGTTTCTCTCATACCATGTCAGGGTATCCAAGTCTGCAAACATTGTAGGAGCGTCCCTGCTTCTCTGGTTCTTAGCAAATGAGTTAAATTCAGTGAGGACTCCCCGAATGTGTATGTAGCCCCTCTTTTGACTCCTGATGCGGCATGATGTATGGAATGCAAATTTGCAGAGTTACTGTGTAGCCCGTCTGAGGAGGATATAGTAATGGTGCGGGAGAAAGGAGTTTTAGCCTTGGCAGTTTTGTAGATAGGTTAGATAGGTCTATCTGCTCCCTGTAGTCCCTCTCCGGTGCATAATTTTGGCTGTTATCCTGCTCATTTTCCCCAAAGTTCAGCGTGGTTGTACTCACACAGCGTGTTAATGTCGCCGACAGACAATGTTCCAGTGCAGCAAAGTGTTTGGTAATCAGCTCAGTTACTGCCTTTTCACACTTTTCAACTGCCTCCATTGTTGACTCCTTTATTTGTTTAGGCTCAAACGTAATGGCTCATAAGACTTGCGCCTTCTGGTTGACATTCAAATTAATATAGGTTTATATTCTAGTGGTATACTGAGCAGTTCCACTGTAACTGCCTTACCTGGATTACTGGGGGGTGGAGTTCTCAGCGGTCCAGATCAGCACCCAGGGGTTACTTATAACGCAAACTTGGTACGTATGTAAGTGGTAGATGTCAATCTACTCTGCTCTAGTGTGGATGTCGCTGTGAACCTCTTAGAATTGGTGGATTACTTGGGCTTCTCCTTGAGCTTCTGATATTGCGGCCATATTCGGTTTGTGCCTGGACACGCCCCCACAGTTAATACATTTTACATTCTATGTAATAAATGGTCATACAAATGCTCAGAACTCTACACAAATGTTTCTGAAATGTTTAAGTTGAAATGGCAGTTACTAAGATGTGTAGACATGATGACCTTGAAGCTATGGAACCCAGTACTGATAGCTACAGTTTAGAACGTCTATCAGTAGAACAAAACAAGCAATCTTACTCAAGGTGTGAAGTCCAAGCAGTTAGACAGCTCTCAGGTAACAGTGACAACTATTCTCTTCTATGGTAGTGGCTATGACCGTCATCATAATGAAAAGCAGCAAACCCCTTCCCTCTTGTGAGTCCTAAAAGCAGATGAACAAGCCAGGAACTAAAAAGGTGAGTTTTTATGTCCTATTATTAAAGGTTAAAGGGACAGTAAAGTCAAAATTAAAAAAAAAAAACTTACATAGATTGGATAGAGCATAACAGTTAAACAACTTTCTAATTTACTACTATCATCAATTTAGCTTAGTTCTCTTGGCATCCTTAGTTAAATAGTAATCCTAGGTGAGCTCAGGAGCATGCACATGAATTTAGCAATCTGGCAGCAGTGTTTGTAACATTTTTGCCATAGACTGCTATAGACATGTGCACACTCCTAAGCTCCTATCAGCCTACTTAGGTTTACTCTTTAATAAAGGATACCAGGACAACAAAGCAAATTTGATTACAGGACTAAATTGGGAAGTTTGTTAAAATTGCATGTTCTATCTGAATCCTGAAAATTTAATTTTGACTTTAGTGTCCCTACAAAAATCATGTTTTCTGCTCATGTACAAAGTGATAATTCTAGATAACAGGAACAGCAAGGAAACACGAGTCACTATATGGGAGGACAATGGTATAGTGACAAACAGAATTTTGACCACAAAAGTATAAATAAACATATATTCCATTACAGCATTTTTTTTTTTTAAAGAGAAAATCCTCTCTCTTACTATATGTTTATTTTCTATGTGTGTTGCACCAAATAACTGGTGAGTTAATCAGGAGAAGACATAAGTATTTATGCTACAAAGATAAACACTTTCAAAATATATATTAGCAATGCCCTAATGAAAAACAGCATTTTACTGGGGTGTTCCTTTAATGAGAAACATTCAATTTCTCTGCCTAAGGTTGAAGCAAAAATTATGAAGGTACATAATAAGAATCAGGTGACTGTTTTCCTCAGCTGTTCCAGGAATGGTTTAAGGCAAACAAATAGAATTCACAGTAACAAAAAAAGGCACATCTATCTCAGCTGATTTGTATACAAAAACATCACCTAACTTAAGCCATTTGAAAAGTTTTAGGGCACCACAAGCCATTTCTAGCCCTCCAGTGCAGGACAAATAGAGTAATCTTGTGGAAAAACATTGGTTTAACCTTTGGGTAAAATCTAATCAGATCTAAGGACAAGAGAGCCTCACAGTAAATAGAAAAACATTAGGACAAAAAAGACAAAAGAACAATTTCTCAATTCCTAGTAGGAGAATATACCATCTTGAATAGGAACCCAGGCACTGTGTGGAATCTGTATTTATCACTAATAATAACAAAATAAGTGAATTTTGAAGATACAGAACCAAGTTCTAAGTTGTGGTATGCTGAGAAAATGGCGACCAACAACAGTGCCTTCAAGGTAAGCAGTTTCAGCAAGATATGTAGCATAAGATTCAAACGGCACTACTGAATGCCTTCTAGAACAAGGTTGAGTTGCTAATGAAGAATTGGGAACCCAAATCAGCACAGAATGAAGAGCAAGAAAAGACTACAATGATCAAACTCGGAGCCACAATTATCCTTCTGAGACCTTTTGGAAAACAAAATGTATGCTTACCTGATAAATGTATTTCTTTCTTGACACGGTGAGTCCACGGATCATCATCAATTATTGTTGGGAATATCATTCCTGGCCAGCAGGAGGAGGCAAAGAGCACCACAGCCAAGCTGTTAAATATCACTTCCTACCCACAATCCCCCAGTCATTCGACCAAAGGAAAAGGAGACAAAGGAAGTAACACAAGGTGCAGAGGTGCCTGAGGATTATATATACAACCCTGTCTGAAAAATACAGGGCGGGCCGTGGACTCACTGTGTCATTAGAAAGAAAACAAAAAGTTATGCTTACCTGATAAATTTATTTATTTCTAGACACGGTGAGCCCGCCCTGTATTTTTCAGACAGGGTTGTTTATATAATCTTCAGGCACCACCTCTGCACCTTGTGTTACTTCCTTTGTCTCAACATAGACCTCAGTCTTGGAGGCCCAAGAAAAAGACACCGCCCAAGTGGAGTGAGTTGTAAATCTCACAAGAGGCTGCTATCCAGCAGTTTCATAGGCAAAGTGAATGATACTCTTCAGTCATAAAGAAAGAGAAGTAGCCGTGGCTTTCTGACCCTTACGTTTCCCAGAGAAAACCACAAACACAGCAGAAGACTGATAAAAATCCTTAGTCGCCAGTAAATAGAATTCTAATGCACAAACCACATCTAGATTGTGCAGAAGCCGTTCCTTCTGAGAAGAAGGATTAGGACACAAGGAAGGAACAACAATCTCGTGATTAAAGTTCCGGTCTGAAACTACTTTAGGGAGAAACCATAATTTAGTACCTAAGACCACCTTAACCGAAGAGAAAAATAAGGTAAGGAGACTCATATTGTAATGTCGTGAGCTCTGAAACTCTACGAGTAGATGAAATAATAACAAGAAACCAAACTTTCCAAGATACCAACTTAATATCTGAGGAATGTATTAGCTCAAAAGGAGTCCCAGGGAGAACTTTAAGAACTAAATTAAGACTCCAGGGAGGAATAACTGGTTTGAATACAGGCATGGTCCTGACCAAGGCCTGATAATTATGTATCAAAATAGACAAGGCAGATATTTTACCCTCTAGGGGACTTGCCGAGATAAACCCTTCTCCAAACTACTTGGTGAAAGGCCAGAATTCGAAGAATCCGAACTCTACTCCAAGAGTAGCCCTTGGATTCACCCCTCCTAGACCCAGGCTTACAAGCCTGAATCATAGTCTCAATGATCGATTCCGAAAATTCACGCTTGGATAAAAATAAGCATTCAATCTCCAAGTAGCCAGCTTCAGAGAAACTAGATTTGGATGAAAGAAGGGTCATTGAAGTAGAAGGTCCTTCCTCAACGGAAGTCTCCAAGGTGGAAGAAAAAACATATCCACCAAGTCAGGATACCAAATCCTGCGAGGCCACGCCGGTGCAATGAAGATCACCTACGCCCTCTCCTGCTTGATTCGAGCAATGACTCAAGGTAGAAGAGGCAAACGGAGGAAATAGGTATGCGAGAATGAAATTCCAAGTACCGCCAGAACGTCTATCAGTACCGCCTGAGGGTCCCTTGACCTCGACCCATACCTTGGAAGCTTGGCATTCTGCCGAGATGACATGAGATCCAATTCCGGCTGACCCCATTTGAGATTCAGGCTGGAAAAACCCTTCCGGATGGAGTTCCCACTCTCCAGGATGAAAGGTCTGCCCACTCAGGAAGTCCGCCTCCCATTTGTCCACTCCTGGAATGTGGATAGCTGACAGACAGCAATTGTGGGTCTCTGCCCACTGGATGATCTTGGCTACCCTGTCATGGCCAAGGAATTCCAAGGTCCTCCCTGATGGTTGATGTAAGCCCCTGAAGTTATATTGTCCGACTGAAACCTGATGAACCGGGCCGAAGCAAACTGAGGCCACGTCAGGAGAGCACCGAATCCATGTTCCCTAGGCCTATAGAGAGCCCCAGACTGCTCCCCATCCCAGAAGGCTGGCATCTGTTGTCACAATCACCCAGGAAGGTCTGCAGAAGCACGTTCCAGGGGAGAGATGATACAGAGACAACCACCAAAGTAGAGAATCTCTTGTCTACTGCTCCAGCTGAAATTGCGGAGACAGATCCATATAAGCTCCGTTCCACTGCCTGAGCATGCTTAACTGCAAAGGGCTGAGATGGAAACGGCAAACGGGATGATGTCCATTGCCGCTACCATCAGCCCAATTACCTCCATGCACTGAGCCACTGATGGTCGAGGAGAGGACTGAAGTGCTAGGCAAGAATTGAAATCTTTGATTTCCTGACATCTTTCAGAGAAATTATTTATTGATAAAGTGTCTATTTTGGTTCTCCCAGAAAACTACCTTGTATTTGGGAGCTCTTTTCCAAATTCACCTTCCATCCGTGAGACCGTAGGAAGATAACAACATTTCCGTGTGTGATCCTGCTTGATGATGGATGGGACCATGCAGGTATGCGTCCCTGAAATCCACCATGGTAATAAATTGACCCTCTTAGACCAAAAAGTTTCCATCTTGAAGGACGGAGCTCTGATAAATTTGTTTAGACTCTTGAGATCTAAAATTGGTCTGAAGATTCCCTCCTCTTTGGGAATCACGAACAGATTGGAATAGAACCCGAGACCCCGCTCCTGCATTGGAACAGGAAGTATAACTCCCAGGTCAGAGAGGTCCCGTACACAGTGTAAGAACACCTTTCTTTTTATCTGGCTCCAGATAATCTTGAAAGCAGAAACCTGCCTCCTGCTCGGAGGAAGGAGTAGAAGGATTCCCTTGAAATTTCAGAAGGAACAAAAATTAATGACCCTTACCTCCCGTAATATTAGAAATTATCTCTGTCAAACCAGGCCCAAACAAGCGGCTAGATTACGATTTTTGCGTTAGAGGCTATGCGGTGCTAACGAGCAGTTTTCTCTCACCGCTCACTTAAATACATCACTGGTATTACGAGTTTTCAGAAACCTGTCGTTAAAAGACATGAAGTGAGCGCTGAGCAAAATTTTGCTCCAAATCTCACTCCAATACCAGCGCTGCTTAAGTCAGCGGTGAGCTGGTCGTACGTGCTCGTGCACGATTTCCCCATAGGAATCAACGGGGAGAGCCAGCTGAAAAAAGTCTAACACCTGCAAAAAAAGTAGCGTAAAACTCAGTAACGCAACCCCATTGATTCCTATGGGAAAATAAAAGTTATGTTTATACCTAACACCCTAACATGAACCCATAGTCTAAACACCCCTAATCTTACACTTATTAACCCCTAATCTGCCGCCCCCGACATCGCTGACACCTACATTATATTTATTAACCCCTAATCTGCCGCTCCGGACACCGCAGCCACCTACATTATACTTATGAACCCCTAATCTTTTGCCCCCAACATCGCCGCCACCTACATTATATTTATTAACCCCTAATCTGCCTTCCCCAATGTCGCCGCAACCTACCTACACTTTTTAACCCCTAATCTGCCGCCCCCAACGTCGCCGCCACTATATTAAAGTTATTAACCCCTAAACCTAAGTCTAACCCTAAACCTAACACCCACTAACTTTAATATAATTTAAATAAATCTAAATAAATATTCCTATCATTAACTACATTATTCCTATTTAAAACTAAATACTTACCTATAAAATAAACCCTAAGCTAGCTACAATATAACTAATAGTTACATTGTAGCCATCTTAGGGTTTATTTTTATTTTACAGGCAAGTTTGTATTTATTTTAACTAGTTTGTATTTATTTTAACTATTTAATAACTACCTAGCTAAAATAAATACAAAAGTACCTGCAAAATGAAACCTAACCTAAGTTACACTAACACCTAACACTACAATATAATTAAATAAATTAACTAAATTAAACAGAATTACATAAATTAATTTAAATTAGCTAAAGTACAAAAAAAACAAAACACTAAACTACAGAAAATAATAAACAAATTACAGATATTTAAACTAATTACACCTAATCTAATAGCCCTATTAAAATAAAAAAAGACCCCCCAAAATACCCCCCCCCCCAAAATAAAAAAAAACCCTAGCCTAAACTAAACTACCAATAGCCCTTAAAAGGGCCTTTTGCAAGGCATTGCCCCAAAGTAATCAACTCATTTACCTGTAAAAAAAAAAATACAAACAACCCCTCCAACAGTAAAACCCACCACCCACACAACCAACCCCCCAAATAAAATACTATCTAAAAAAACCTAAGCTCCCCATTGCCCTGAAAAGGGCATTTGGATGGCCATTGCCCTTAAAAGGGCAGTTAGCTCTATTGCCGCCCAAACCCTAACCTACAAATAAAACCCACCCAATACACCCTTAAAAAAAACCTAACACTAACCCCCTGAAGATAGACTTACCGGGAGAAGTCTTCATCCAAGCCGGGCGAAGTGGTCCTCCAGACAGGCAGAAGTCTTCATCCAGACGGCATCTTCTATCTTCATCCATCCGGCGCGGAGCGGGTCCATCTTCAAGACATCCGACGCGGAGCATCCTCTTCATCCGACGACTAAAGCTGAATGAAGGTACCTTTAAGTGACGTCATCCAAGATGGCGTCCCTTAGATTCCAATTGGCTGAAAGAATTGGGAGACTAATAAACCTGTGATTTCAAATTACCCTGAATTTGTGGCCTCCTTTCGAAGGGTATTTGATGTTCCGGCTCGCTCCTCCTCTGCTGCTAAAAAATTCAGCAAGGTACAAGATCTGCTGCTCAGTATGTCACTGAGTTCTGTACGCTTGCCGCAGAGGTAGGTTGGAACAATGAAGCCCTTGTTGCCGCCTTCTTTCATGGGCTCCCTGATGCGATAAAAGACAAAGTTGCTGCCAGAGATTTACAAGAAGATCTTGAGGCATTGGTGTCTTTTTTGATCCTAATTGACATCAGACTAAGCGAGAGGCCCTCTTTCAAGGAGCGCTTGCGGAAGCCTCCTGTTCTGTTGTCTCCTACGTGTTCGTTCCCACCCATGCCTCCTGGTCCCGAATCACCAGGTACTGCTGAGCCGATGCAGTTGGGATTCAAGTGTCAATCTGTGGCGGAGAGGGTCTTTAGGAGGAGGGAGGGGATCTGCCTCTATTGTGGGTTACAGGGCTACCTTTTGAAGTCTTGTCCTACACGGCCGGGAAACGCTTACACCTAAGGTCCTGTCGGGGGCAGACCTTGGGTGGTTTATCCTCGTGCCTGGAACCGCTAAAGGAGAAACCTTTGGTCACGGTTGTCCTTTCCTGGGTGGACTCCTCCATAGTCACCCAGGCTCTTGTTGACTCCGGTGCTGCGGGCTATTTCATTGACAGTGCTTTTGTATCAAAGCACTCCATTCCTGTTTTGCCTCGGTCTGTTCCGCTTGCTATTGAGGCCACTGATGGCAGGCCCCTTCAGCCCACACTCGTTAATCACGAAACTGCTCCGTTATCCTTGGCTGTTGGGGTTCTCCATTTTGAAACCCTCCAGTTCCAGGTGATAAACTCTCCACATTTTCCGGTTATTCTGGGTTATCCCTTTCTCCAAAAGCAAGTCTCGACTGGCACAGGTCCGAAATTTTGTCGTGGTCCCCGCAATGTATTTCCACTTGTCTTCGGAAACCAGTTAAAGTCTTGTGCACTTCATCGGTATCTCAATTGCTAGAGGAGTACCGAGAGTTCCTAGACGTTTTTGACAAGGTGCGTGCTGGTACGTTGCCTCCTCACCAGTATTACGATTGTGCCATACACCTGCAACCCGGAGCCATTCCTCCTCGCGGCTGGGTATACCTTCTGTCTGTTGCGGAGAATTGTGCTATGGAGGAGTATTTTGCCGATGCTCTGTCGTGGGGGATCATCCGCAAATCCTGCTCTCCTGCAGGGGCTGGCTTCTTCTTTGTGAAGAAAAAGGGTGGCGAGTTAAGACCATGCATCGATTATAGGGGTCTTAATCGCCTTACCATTAAGATTGCTTACCCTATTCCGCTCATTACGGAACGCTTTGATCGCCTAAAGGGAGCTACGGTCTTTACTAAACTTGATTTGAGAGAAGCGTACAATCTTGTTAGGATCAAGGAGGGCCACGAATGGAAAACAGCATTTAACATCAAGAGCGGGCATTATGAGTATCTTGTAATGCCCTTTGGCCTATGTAATGCTCCTGCTGTTTTTCAGGAATTTATTAATGATGTCTGACAAGATATGTTGCAACAGTGTGTTGTGGTGTATTTGGATGACATCCTCATACACTCACCCACACTTGAGGCTCATCGCTCTGATGTTACACGGGTTCTTCAGAGACTACGTGAGAATGGCCCGTTTTGTAAACTCGAGAAATGTGAGTTCCATCATACTCAAGTAACCTTCCTAGGTTATGTTATCTCCGTTGCAGGGTTCTCCATGGATCCTGACAAGTTATCTGCAGTGGCCTCGTCCAGTTGGTCTTCGGTCTATTCAACTTTTTTGGGGGTTCGCCAATTACTATAGAAAGTTTATTAAAAAAAATTCTTCTTTGGTCAAACCTATCACAGACATGACCCGTAAAGAGAATGATCCACTCCATTGGTCACCTACTGCCATTAAGGCCTTTGATAGTCTTAAGACTGCCTTTGCTGCCGCTCCAGTTCTGGCTCATCCTAACCCTGTCCTGCCTTTCGTTCTTGAGGTAGATGCGTCTGAGACTGGAGTAGGTGCCCTCTTGTCTCAATGTCCTATGCCTGACGGTTCCTTGCATCCATGTGGTTTCTTCTCTAAGACATTGTCTCCAGCGGAGTGCAATTATGAAATTGGGGACAGGGAATTACTGGCCATAATTTTGGCACTCAAGGAATGGAGGCATCTTCTCGAGGGTACTAGCGTGCCAGTGCTCATTCTTACTGACCACAACTTCTTTATCTGAAGCCAACAGGCCAGATGGGCGTGATTTTTGTCTCAGTTTAATTATGTGGTCTCCTACCTGCCTGGTAGTAAGAATGTTAGGGCTGATGCCCTCTCTCGACAATTTTCGCCTCTGTCCAAGGAGGAGTCTGTACCTACTCCAGTTATACCTCCTGACCATATTTTGGCTACCATATGTACTAATTTGACTTCTCCCTTGGGGGAGGAGATCCTGGCTGCACAAACCAATGCACCTCCTGAGAAACCTAGTGGTAAGTGTTTTGTTCCTGAGAATCTTCAAACTAAACTTTTGCACACTTACCACTATCCTAAAGCCGCAGGTCACCCAGGCAAGAACCAAATTATTTGGTCTGTCACTCGACAATTCTGGTGGCCAGCTCTTCGTTCTGATGTTGCTGCATATGTTGCCTCCTGCTCAGTTTGTGCACAGAATAAGACTCCTCGACGTCTTCCTTTGGGTCTTCTTCAACCTATTGCTAATGGTGAGCGTCCTTGGACACATCTTTCCATGGACTTCATTGTCGAGCACCCTGTTTCCAATGGCAATACTGTTAGCCTTATGGTGGTTGACCGTTTTCTAAAATGTCACATTGCATTCCCTTGAAATTGCCTACTGCTCAGGAGCTTGCTTCAATTTTTGCCCGGGAGGTCTTCCGTTTACATGGGTTACCCAAGGAGATAGTGTCGGACCGGGGTAGCCAGTTTGTCTCCAGATTTGGGCATTCCTTTTGTGCTCAAATGGGGATCCAGCTTTCCTTCTCCTTGGCATATCACCCTCAATCCAATGGGACTGAGGAACGGTCTAATCAAGCTCTGGAACAGTTCCTCCGTTGCTATGTCTCAGATCACCACAATAATTGGTCTGAACTGTTACCTTGGGCAGAGTTTGCTCGTAATAGTGCTATTAATGCTTCCTCCAAGTTATCCCCGTTCATGGCGAATTATGGGTTTCAACCATCCTTGTTGCCCGATTCATTCATGTCTCAGGGTATTCCGGTTTTGGAGGAGCATCTCCGGCAACTCCGTTCCACGTTGGTGCAGATTCAGGATTGCCTTCATCGTTCTATGCAGCGCCAAAAGTTCCAGGCTGATCGTAGGCGTCTGTCCGCGCCTTCCTACCAGGTAGGTGAGAGAGTTTGGCTGTCCTCCCGCAACTTGAACCTTTGTGTGCCTTCCAATAAACTGGCTCCCCGTTATGTTGGTCCTTTTCGAATACTCCGATGGGTTAATCCTGTGGCCTATGCTCTTGACCTTCCTCCTGCAATGCGCATCTCCAATGTTTTTCATGTCTCCCTCTTGAAACCATTGGCTTGTAATCGGTTTACCACAGTTTTGCCTCGTCCCCGCCCTATCTTTGTTGACAACCATGAGGAGTATGAGGTCAGCAGCATTATTGACTCTCGTATGTCCAGGGGCCGCATACAGTATTTGGTTCACTGGAGGGGCTACGGTCTGGAGGAGTGTTCATGGGTTCCCTCCTCTGATGTTCATGCTCCCGCCCTCCTCCGTGTCTTCCATGCCCGTTTCCCCAATAAGCCTTTTGTCCTCCCGCGGGGGAGGGGTCGTTGAGGGGAGGGTACTGTCAGGGTTTTTTCCCTGATCTGTTTGCCATGTGCTGCTGGCAGCCATTTTACTCACCTATTGCTGACTCTGGTGCATACTGTGTGATGCTGCTCATTTCCTGCACTTCCTTTTATGGCCAGACTGGTATACATCATCCATGTGAGATAGGATGCAGTCTCAGAATTGTGATGTCATCACTTATTTAAAGGGACATAATACTTATATGCTAAATCACTTGAAACTGATGCAGTATAACTGTAAAAAGCTGACAGGAAAATATCACCTGAGCATCTCTATGTAAAAAAGGAAGATATTTTACCTCACAATTTCCACAGCTCAGCAGAGTAAGTTCTGTGTAAAAAGTTATACTTCACCTGCTCCCAGCTGCAGGTAAAAATAAAAAAAAAATGAAGAAATGAACTGCAGCCAATCAGCATCAGCAGTGCTGAGGTCATGAACTCTTACTGTGATCTCATGAGATTTGACTTAACTCTCATGAGATTTCATAGTAAGCTTCCTTTACCTGACTGGTGAAATAATATAAGAGTTCACAAGGCTCATCCTTTCAGCTGTCCCAGGACAGACACACTAAAATGCTGCTTAGAAATCCTTTACAATGGGAGGTGGCTACTGAGGAACTTTTGAGGTAAAATATCTTTCTTTTTTACATAGAGATGTTCAGGAGATATTTTCTAGTCAGCTTTTTACAGCTATGCTGCATCACTTTCAAGTGTTTAAACATTTGGGTATTATGGCCCTTTAAAGGGCCGCTGTTCAGTATGCTTTGCCCTTGCGTTGTCTCAGACCTGTTTGTGAGAGCTCCTGTGTATTACCTGGCTGTCTGACGTCCCTCCTGGTTCCTGATCCCTGGCTTGTTCCTGACTCTGCTGTTCTCCTTGTTCCTGATTCCGGCTCGTCTGACTATTCGCTTTGGCTCCTGACTCGGCTCGTCTGACTACCAGTTCTGGTTTTGATTCCTGGCTTGTTATTTGACTTGTGGACTTTTTATTATTTTTTGCTATTAATAAAGGTGTGATTATTTTTGCAATTCTTGTCTCAGTCTGATTCCTGGCACCCTGACAGTTGTGCAGTTGTTAAAAAACAAACAAAGTGGGGGGCGGAGCCTACAGCTGTAGCGGCAAGACGTGTCTTGAGGGAGCTCCTGGCTCTTCTTTGGAGTTTTACACGATAATTATCTTGCTTTTCTCTAAAACTGAGCTTGCTTCATAGCTAAAACCCAGCTAACTACTTTTAGATCGAAGATTCTGTCAACACTGGGAGGATCTTTCGGGATTAATCTCTGCCTATGCTCTACAGTTAGGCCTCACGGCTGCTGCACTCACACAGTGTTTGACGGTCTGTGGAACCGGGGCTGCCGCATATTCCCCCCCTAGGAGACTGGGGTTACGAGTAGTACTACTTACTACTACAGCAGAATACTTCCACTGTCTGAGGAGTTTAAAAAATAAAGAAAACGAGAGAAAAGATTCTATTATGGATGCCTTGGAAGCAGTGGGCGCATGGGAGCGCGCAGTGGAGACCGAGATCAAACAATCCTATGAGCAGCTGCTGAAGGATCTTAGCAGGCTGCTTTTCACCGATGAAACTCACCATACTGCTTTACTCACGGAGCCTGCAGATTACTGTCAGCCGAGGGACATGGACGTTCCTCCTTTGCAACCGCACGCTCAAATGTACAGGGCCCATACTGCCGATGTGCCACAGGGTCTCACTGCAAGCCCCTGCGATCCGGAGTGGGAGACAGCAGACTCAGCGCACTTGCTGATGGAGACGAGCTCTGATGTGAAGTCATCAGAGTCCCACATCCTAAAGAATACCTGGCAGGCCGTGACTCCATCGCCGACCTGGACGCAGAGTGCCGTGTCCCCAAAGTTAACTGCGCTAGATGGCCTCTTTTTCCAAGCCGCAGGGTGGCCTGATCTACTGAGGACCCCACTGTTCTCCTGCTGGGATCCTGGCGGTATGTGCCGGCGGCTTCCCTCTGGGTCGCAGCTTACCTTTTTTTGAGTATATCCGGTGCGGCCATTTCTAGGGGGATCATGGACCATGCATAAATCAGACCCGGATTGCCAGCAAAACTAACCTTTGGGTTAACCGGTGTGGAGGGGGTGAGTGAAGTCTATGACGCCATATTTGTTGCAGCAGTTTGCCTTGTTGTAAGGCTGGCGTGAGCTGGCTAGACTTCAAATAGAATAGATATATGAGGGACATGCAGAGACTCTCTGTCACTGAGCTGACTAAAACTGATCAACCATGCCGCTCCTACAGAACTGGGGTCAAGCTCACCTTGTTACATGGAGACTGTGGGGATTGCTTGTGCTTCTAAGCGGGGTATAACTTATAATAGTTGTGAGTTGCAGCCCTTGAACTGATGTGCCCCGATTTCATGCATTAGGGTTTTCTACATAGTAACTGGAACTATATATGTCCTGTTAAACTTCAAATACATGGCTGCCATATCTAGCTTAATCACTGTATATAGTTGTGTACTGTACAATCACCCCCACGATGTGCGTCCCAGCACTGGCCCTGATATTTAATGCTGTAGACGTGAGCGCTTAGCCTGTACAGGGTATTATCACTTTCACATCTTAGTTTGTTAAGGTAGACTTTGAGGCAGATGCCGGATATCTCAGACTGAGTCAGATAGTTGTATAACCATATTAGGTCTTATTCTAGCCTTCTACATAGACATACCTACATACTGTGATTTCTACATGTTTAAGTTACAGACCTAGGGGGCATCTGGTTAGAATATAAATTTTAACACCTATGTATGTTATTACTAAATTACCTGCATAATATATTTCTATTAGGAGGATGCAACTTAAAGGTATAAATCTGACCACGGATACCAAGCCTCTCCACTAGAGGGGAGTAAAGCTCTACCTATCTACTTACAAAAGTGTCAATGGTTTCCCAGTTTTATTCACTAAGGGCAATACTGGTTGTGGTTGACAATAGCACTATTAGTACTTCCCTGCATGTTGCTTCCAGTAGCAGTGAGATTTATATATACTTCAGCTCTAGAAGCTTAGTTAAAATACCTGCATAACCCACTTATTTAACTCCTGCACTGTGGTTCACCTTGCTGCCCAATATATAGTACAGCTAGACAATATGAAGCTAAATACCCCAGTCTATAGGTACTAGTGTTCTCGGAATTGTCTTCATAGTTATATGTGCCAGGAGGTAATTGAGTGTTAGCTGGTGCCCCTAGGATATTATGCTCATCACCCTAGTACAAGAATCTCTGAGGTCTGGAACTTATTACAACCCTTTATACATATATACCTAGCCATGTAATAATGTATACGGTCTTCCAACTAGATGTAGGGGTGTGCCCCCCCTCTACCTAACAGCACAAACTTACTCTGGGCCTGTTTGTCTCCTACTTTCAGTGTTATTACTTGAACTAAAAGTTTTTTTATGTTTATAGAGTTCCTGTAAGAGTTTAAAGTATTGACTCCTTTTTCTTATTAAGCATTCACATCTCTATATGATCCACATACGCATCAAATGCATTTAAAATATATTCTTTTATATACCGGCTGCTTGCATTTGGGGTCCAAAAGTGGCCCACTTTGTTCTTTTCTTTGTTAATTCCCCTCAAAATTCCCTGTAATGTCTAACACTTTTCTTTTCAGGGGGTCCAAGAGAGGCCTCAATTCTTCATAGAGTGAAATCACTGTTTGTGACTTTATGCTGTATTACAGGGGGACTTTCTCTATGAAAATCTGAGGTTATTATATAATTATATAAGTGAGTGATTACCTGTCTCCATGTCGTGAAGATTAATATGTATATCGCATGATGTCTGCTATTTACCATCTGCGAATGGTACTTTGTAATTTTTCAACATACCTCAATAAAAAAAAAATTATATATAAAAAAAAAAAAACAACAAAAAAAAAAAACAAACAAAGTATCAGTTCCGTGATAAAAGTTCAAATTCAAACGAAGTATCAGTTCAACGTGGTAATATCGATTTTAAATAAAATGGTGTGCATACATAGTTCCAGAAAATACAAGCGCTCATGAACTGGATTCAAAACGTATAGCAGTCTTATTTTCAGAGTAATGGGTTACTGACCTTTTGGGAGCTGTACAGCGTATGTTGTTTTGTCAGCTGTAGATGTTACTTACATATTTCACGTTCTCCTTAGGTCTCTGGGTTAACTTTGTCAGATTGAGGATGTCTGCAAGCGTTTCTGAATACTGGGCTACTGACCTAAGGACTGAACAGCGTTTCCTTTTGTCATTAGCTGTTTGTGCAATTCACAAGATCCACAGATTCCTTTGGTCTCAAAGGTAGCCTATCAGAAACATCACTTCTTGCAGGCACTGAAATATAAGTGCTGATTTCACAATGTTCTTTGCTTTGCGTGATCTATCATATACGATAGATATTTGTATTCTGTAGGTGTAAAAGTTGCAGGAGTCAGATCCTAAATATAATGTAGGTGGTGGCGATGTCCGGAGAGGCAGATTAGGGGTTAATAATTTAATTTTAGTGTTTGCGATGCGGGAGGGCCTCGGTTTAGGGTTAATAGGTAGTTTATGGGTGTTAGTGTACTTTTTAGCACTTTAGTTATGAGTTTTATGTTACGGCGTTGTACCATAAAACTCTTAACTACTGACTTTTAAATGGACTCTTGACAGGAGAGGGTGTACTGCTCACTTTTTGGCCTCCCAGGACAGACTCGTAATACCGGCACTATGGGAGTCCCATAGAAAAAAGACTTTACAAAGTTTACGTAAGTCGTTTTGCGGTAAGGCCAAAGAAGTGTGCGGTGACCCTAAACCTTCAAGACTCGTAATACCAGTGGTAGTAAAAAAGCAGCGTTAGGACCTCTTAACGCTTCTTTTTTACCCTAATGCACAACTCGTAATCTAGCCGAAGGTCTTTTCACTTGTAAGGAATCTCTAAAGGCTAGCTTTTGATGAAACATCCTCAGACCAAGATCTTAACCATAAAGTTCTGCGAGCCAATATGGTAAGCCTGAAATCTAAGCTCCCCGCTTAATACCTGAAGGGAAGCATCTGTAAGAAAGGAGTTGGCCATCTTAAGGGCCTTTATCTTATCCTGGATTTCTTCGAGAGGAGTGTCTGTCCGAATAGACTCAGACAACGCATGAAACCAGTATGCTGCCGCACAAGTGACAGTAGCAATACAAACCATAGGTTGCCATTGTAAACCCTGGTGTACATAACATTTTCTTGAACAACCCTTCTAACCTCTTATCCATAGGATCCTTAAAGGGATAGTAAACCCAAAAACTTTTTAAATCTTTATTAAAACTTCATTATTTATGTGACATATTTCAAATAAGTACCTGTTACATTTTTTCACTCGTTTTCTAATTATTCTTCATCTAAGATCTTTAATAGTAACGCATGCGCATTTTGGCCCCTCAGTCCTAGCATGACCGTCGCTATTCTGGCACAGGAAGCAGGGCGGACTTGATTAAAGTGACATCAACGTTGGTGGGAGTGGCGCACCAGAGCGCTGAAGATTCACGGAACACAAGCACATTGGGGAATCATCTGTGTTACTTACTTTACTAGAGGTAAGTATAATAAGTACCCCTAGGCTAACGAGCAAGTTGATTTGATCTTAGTAAAAGGACGTTACCCCTAGACTATAATTTTTTTAACCCCTAGAAAAACGAACATGTTTTTTTTCCTTATAAGGCAGTGACTTATAAGAGTGACTAACCAGCAATTATTTTTAACCCCTAGACTAACGAGCAAGTTGTTTTGTTCATACAACACTCAGATTAATCGCAGGAGCTGCAAAGATTAAAAGCAATAGCAAATTCAGATGTTAATAACTAACTTTAGTTGCATCTGAATTTGCTATTGCTTTTAATCTTTGCAGCTCCTGCGATTAATCTGAGTGTTGTATGAACAAAACAACTTGCTCGTCAGTCTAGGGGTTAAAAATAATTGCTGGTTAGTCACTGCCTTATAAGAAAAAAACATGCTCGTTTTTCTAGGGGTTAAAAAAATGATAGTCTAAGGGTAACGTCCTTTTACTAAGATCAAATCAACTTGCTTGTTAGCCTAGGGGTACTTATTATACTTACCTCTAGTAAAGTAACACAGATGATTCCCCAATGTGCTTGTGTTCCGTGAATCTTCAGCGCTCTGGTGCGCCACTCCCACCAACGTTGATGTCACTATCATGAAGTCCGCCCTGCTTCCTGTGCCAGAATAGTGACGGTCATGCTAGGACTGAGGGGCCAAAATGCGCATGCGTTATTAAAATAATTATATGCGCATGCGGACCGCCATGATGTTTCTACCTAGGTAGAACATCATTATAGGGTCCACATAATGTGATAAAAATGGGCTTGGCAATATAAAGATATTTGATTTAGAATAACTAGAAAACGAGTGAAAAAATTTAACAGGTACTTATTTGAAATATCAAACAACGAGAAAAAGAGGTGTACTAAGGCACTACTATTATTATGATATAGGAATTTTATTTTCTCTGAATAAGCCAGCTAAATATTGTCGCTGGGTTATATAGTAAAGAGAGAGGTGGGGTGCTATGTACTTTAATTTTAAACTAGGACAAATCAGTATTATACTGACAAAAACTGTACATCTGATTAGCACTCACATTCCTGAGATAGAATTTTTGTGGATATTGACTTAGATGAGACTCCTAGGTGGAGTTCAGAGCTAGAATATTAAAATTTAACTTTTATTCAAAATTATTAAAATATATTACAAACACACAAAGACAAAAACTTTTAAAATTATCATCTGCTGTTGAGATTGTTTTCTTTATTAGGTGAATTCTCAATAGGACTAAGCTTGTAACATATGAGTTATGAACTATAGTGATAAACTTATCTATAGTTTAATGTTTCATTACATAGCATGATCACTGGTTTATCTTGAGATCTGAGTAGATAGTTTACTAGTGTAGGTTCTTGGGTTGCTCAGATGTCAATCGTCTAATGTAATGTTAGAGTTAGAGCAAAGTGAGTATTGCTACCCTTCACCC
Organism: Bombina bombina; assembly: GCF_027579735.1. Taxonomy (NCBI): domain Eukaryota; kingdom Metazoa; phylum Chordata; class Amphibia; order Anura; family Bombinatoridae; genus Bombina; species Bombina bombina. Next base: position 460,732,254 of record NC_069502.1, on the reverse strand, counting down.
TATATTCCCATTAAAGTGGAGCACTATATCTGAGAGGATGTCACCAACCTTAATATGACCTACAAATCCTATTTTTCCAGGTAACTGCAATTTATCAGTTAATAGACAGTGACTGATTTTAGCTCCTTTATTTGTTATAGTAAGAAGGCATTGCCTGGTATTGCAGAGGATTGGATTAATTTGTTAAATATTTTGAACTTATTGTTACAAGCTCCAAACACTATTTAACTAATAGTGGATGTTTTGGCTCCAATTTTGCCTGAACAAGTTATAATAATGTTGATACTATGTATTGAATTAAATCTCCACTAGGTGTCAGTGTTGTCACATAAATTCTCCCTTTTAATAATATCAGAAATGCCGTTCAGTATATACTGGTAACTTTCAGATTATTTGGGATGTGGGGAGCCCCACATCCCAAATAATCTGAAAGTTACCAGTATATACTGAACGGCATTTCTGATATTATTAAAAGGGAGAATTTATGTGACAACACTGACACCTAGTGGAGATTTAATTCAATACATAGTATCAACATTATTATAACTTGTTCAGGCAAAATTGGAGCCAAAACATCCACTATTAGTTAAATAGTGTTTGGAGCTTGTAACAATAAGTTCAAAATATTTAACAAATTAATCCAATCCTCTGCAATACCAGGCAATGCCTTCTTACTATAACAAATAAAGGAGCTAAAATCAGTCACTGTCTATTAACTGATAAATTGCAGTTACCTGGAAAAATAGGATTTGTAGGTCATATTAAGGTTGGTGACATCCTCTCAGATATAGTGCTCCACTTTAATGGGAATATAGGGTGAAGGGTAGCAATACTCACTTTGCTCTAACTCTAACATTACATTAGACGATTGACATCTGAGCAACCCAAGAACCTACACTAGTAAACTATCTACTCAGATCTCAAGATAAACCAGTGATCATGCTATGTAATGAAACATTAAACTATAGATAAGTTTATCACTATAGTTCATAACTCATATGTTACAAGCTTAGTCCTATTGAGAATTCACCTAATAAAGAAAACAATCTCAACAGCAGATGATAATTTTAAAAGTTTTTGTCTTTGTGTGTTTGTAATATATTTTAATAATTTTGAATAAAAGTTAAATTTTAATATTCTAGCTCTGAACTCCACCTAGGAGTCTCATCTAAGTCAATATCCACAAAAATTCTATCTCAGGAATGTGAGTGCTAATCAGATGTACAGTTTTTGTCAGTATAATACTGATTTGTCCTAACTTATTTGAAATATGTCACATACATAATGAAGTTTTAATAAAGATTTAAAAAGTTTTTGGGTTTACTATCCCTTTAAAGGAACAACTATCCTCTATGGGAATAGTAGGTCTCCTGGCTAGCCTGGAAATTGTCCCTTCCACCTTGGGTACCGTCTGCCAAGACTCCTTGAAAGAGTCCGCTATGGGTAAACATTTTTTTTTTTTTATAAATATTTTATTGAGGTTGAGAACAGACTATAACATACATGCTATGTTACAAGAGGTATACCAATACAGAAAAGAACAAAAAGCAACATCATATCTGATATACATTTAGGGATATAGCCATAGCCATTGTATCACAGAAAAAATTTAACCATACAGGATAAACACCTCACATTTTCAGATTTAGTTTTGCTTTAAAACATTCTACAGATATGCATGACTACGTTTATAACAGAGAGAGGTGAGGAGTCCCCTGACATCTTGAAACATTCTATAAATATCTACAACTTGTAATACAGCATAGATGAATCCAAGAAAAACTACATCAATACTTGTAAAACTTAGGGGAAACATTCTGTAGCCATGCATAACCAACTTTGGAATAGAAAAAAAAATTGACATATATAACTTATGTTACAGCATAAATGGAATAAAGGGAAGTCAATTTAAGGTTGCGGTACAAGTAGCCCTTCCAAACAGGGAGGTACATTATATGGAAATGGGGGGGGTCATTTAGGCATAGTAGATAATGTAGTTGAAATAATAGGAGATAATAATTATTAATAAGGATAGAGCTCCTCCTGTAAGCCAGCTAAAGTGGTCTATAGTATGAGTGTGTACCTTATGATAGGATGGAGGAAACCAATTATAATAAAAGTTTACAGTGAGAACTTGACGGGACAAACAGGGCTTAAGTTTATGAGAATATATGAAAAGGGGATGAGGGTAGATCGCACACACCTAAACTATGCAACATGACTAATAACATACCAGATATAAGCAGTCAAGGGCTATCGTTGTTGTTCTACATAAACATAGACACACACCATTAGTTTTGAGAGGATTACACTTATACCAGATGGGAAAAAGGGCATTACAAAATGTCTCAGGCATACAGTTTCAGTAACAATCATAATATAGTATATTAAACTACAGTCACCCAGGAGATCTAGACTCACGACTGCGCCACCTTGGCCGGCAGCGGCACAGCCACATAATCAAAAAACCATAAGCATCTTCTTTCCCAGGAGACACAACTCAGTAGCATCTACTAATCTCTGCATGCAAAAAAAAAACATAATTTATGCTTACCTGATAAATATATTTCTCTTGTAGTGTGTTCAGTCCACGGGTCATCCATTACTTATGGGATATATTCTCCTTCCCAACAGGAAGTTGCAAGAGGATCACCCAAGCAGAGCTGCCATATAGCTCCTCCCCTCACATGTCATATCCAGTCATTCGACCGAAACAAGACGAGAAAGGAAAAACTATAGGGTGCAGTGGTGACTGGAGTTTTAATTAAAATTTAGAACTGCCTCAAAAAAGACAGGGCGGGCCGTGGACTGAACACACTACAAGAGAAATAAATTTATCAGGTAAGCATAAATTATGTTTTCTCTTGTTAAGTGTGTTCAGTCCACGGGTCATCCATTACTTATGGGATACCAATACCAAAGCTAAAGTACACGGATGATGGGAGGGACAAGGCAGGAACATTTAAACAGAAGGAACCACTGTCTGTAGAACCTTTCTCCCAAAAACAGCCTCCGAAGAAGCAAAAGTGTCAAATTTGTAAAATTTTGAAAAGGTATGAAGTGAAGACCAAGTTGCAGCCTTGCAAATCTGTTCAACAGAGGCCTCATTCTTAAAGGCCCAGGTGGAAGCCACAGCTCTAGTGGAATGAGCTGTAATTCTTTCAGGAGGCTGCTGTCCAGCAGTCTCATAGGCTAAACGTATTATGCTACGAAGCCAAAAAGAGAGAGAGGTGGCCGAAGCCTTTTGACCTCTCCTCTGACCAGAATAAACGACAAACAGAGAAGAAGTTTGCCGAAAATCTTTAGTTGCCTGTAAGTAGAACTTCAGGGCATGGACTACAACCAGATTATGCAAAAGACGTTCCTTCTTTGAAGAAGGATTAGGACATAATGAAGGAACAACAATCTATTGATTGATATTCCTGTTAGAAACAACCTTAGGTAAAAACCCAGGTTTAGTACGCAGAACTACCTTGTCTGAATGAAAAATCAGATAAGGAGAATCGCAATGTAAGGCAGATAACTCAGAGACTCTTCGAGCCGAGGAAATAGCCATCAAAAACAGAACTTTCCAAGATAAAAGCTTAATATCAATGGAATGAAGGGGTTCAAACGGAACACCCTGAAGAACTTTAAGAACCAAGTTTAAGCTCCACGGAGGAGCAACAGTTTTAAACACAGGCTTAATCCTAGCCAAAGCCTGACAAAAAGCCTGGACATCTGGATTCTCTGCCAGACGTTTGTGTAAAAGAATAGACAGAGCAGAAATCTGTCCCTTTAACGAACTAGCGGATAAACCCTTTTCTAAACCTTCTTGTAGAAAAGCCAATATCCTAGGAATCCTAACCTTACTCCATGAGTAACTCTTGGATTCACACCAATATAAATATTTACGCCATATCTTATGGTAAATTTTTCTGGTAACAGGTTTCCGAGCCTGTATTAACGTATCAATAACCGACTCCGAAAAACCACGCTTTGAGAGAATCAAGCGTTCAATCTCCATGCAGTCAGCCTCAGAGAAATTAGGCTTGGATGGTTGAAAGGACCCTGCATTAGAAGGTCCTGCCTCAGAGGCAGAGACCATGGTGGACAGGACGACATGTCCACTAGGTCTGCATACCAGGTCCTGCGTGGCCACGCAGGCGCTATCAGAATCACTGATGCTCTCTCCTGTTTGATCCTGGCAATCAGTCGAGGTAGCAACGGAAATGGTGGAAACACATAAGCCATGTTGAAAACCCAAGGGGCTGCTAATGCATCTACCAGCACCGCTCCCGGGTCCCTGGACCTGGATCCGTAACAAGGAAGCTTGGCGTTCTGGCGAGATGCCATGAGATCTAGCACCGGTTCGCCCCAACGAAGAATCAGTTGAGCAAACACCTCCGGGTGAAGTTCCCACTCCCCCGGATGAAAGGTCTGGCGACTTAGAAAATCCGCCTCCCAGTTCTCCACGCCTGGGATGTAGATCGCTGACAGATGACAAGAGTGAGACTCTGCCCAGCGAATTATCTTCGAGACTTCCAACATCGCTAGGGAACTCCTGGTTCCCCCTTGATGATTGATGTAAGCCACAGTCGTGATGTTGTCCGACTGAAATCTGATGAACCTCAGTGTTGCTAACTGAGGCCAAGCTAGAAGACCATTGAATATTGCTCTTAATTCCAGAATGTTTATTGGGAGGAGTTTCTCCTCCTGAGTCCACGATCCCTGAGCCTTCAGGGAGTTCCAGACTGCACCCCAGCCTAGTAGGCTGGCATCTGTTACAATCGTCCAATCTGGTCTGCGAAAAGTCATTCCTTTGGACATATGAACCTGCGACAACCACCAGAGAAGAGAATCTCTGGCCTCCTGTTCCAGATTTAGTAAAGGGGACAGATCTGAGTAATCCCCATTCCACTGACTTAGCATGCATAGTTGCAGCGGTCTGAGATGTAGGCGCGCAAATGGGCAAATGGCACTATGTCCATTGCCGCGACCATTAAGCCGATTACTTCCATGCACTGAGCTACTGATGGGCTTGGAATGGAATGAAGGACACGGCAAGCATTTAGGATTTTTGATAACCTGGACTCCGTCAGGTAAATCTTCATCTCTACAGCATCTATAAGAGTCCCTAGAAAGGGAACCCTTGTGAGTGGGAACAGAGAACTCTTTTCCATGTTCACTTTCCACCCATGCGACCTCAGAAATGCTAGAACTATCTCTGTATGAGACTTTGCATTTTGAAAACTTGACGCTTGTATCAGAATGTCGTCTAGGTACGGAGCCACCGCTATGCCTCGCGGTCTTAGTACCGCCAGAAGCGAGCCCAGAACCTTTGTAAAAATTCTCGGGGCCGTAGCCAACCCGAAGGGAAGAGCTACAAACTGGTAATGCCTGTCTAGGAAGGCAAACCTTAGGTACCGATAATGATCTCTGTGAATCGGTATGTGAAGGTAGGCATCCTTTAAGTCCACTGTGGTCATATACTGACCCTCTTGGATCATGGGTAGGATGGTTCGAATAGTTTCCATTTTGAACGATGGAACCCTTAGGAATTTGTTTAAGATCTTCAGGTCCAAGATTGGCCTGAAGGTTCCCTCTTTTTTGGGAACCACAAACAGATTTGAGTAAAAACCTTGCCCTTGTTCCGTCCGCGGAACCGGGTGGATCACTCCCATTACTAAGAGGTCTTGTACACATCGTAGAAATGCCTCTTTCTTTATTAGGTTTGTTGATAACCTTGACAGATGAAATCTCCCTTGTGGAGGAGAAGTTTTGAAGTCCAGAAGGTATCCCTGAGATATGATCTCCAACGCCCAGGGATCCTGGACATCTCTTGCCCAGGCCTGGGCGAAGAGAGAAAGTCTGCCCCCCACTAGATCCGTTTCCGGATAGGGGGCCCTTTCTTCATGCTGTCTTAGGGGCAGAAGTAGGTTTTCTGGCCTGCTTGCCCTTGTTCCAGGACTGGTTGCCTTTCCAACCCTGTCTGTAACGAGTAGCAGTCCCTTCCTGTTTTGGAGCGGAGGAAGTTGATGCTGCTCCTGCCTTGAAATTACGAAAGGTACGAAAATTAGACTGTTTGGCCTTTGATTTGGCCCTGTCCTGAGGAAGGGTGTGACCCTTACCTCCAGTAATGTCAGCAATAATTTCTTTCAAGCCGGGCCCGAATAAGGTTTGCCCTTTGAAAGGAATATTAAGCAATTTAGATTTAGAAGTTATATCTGCTGACCAGGATTTAAGCCATAGCGCTCTGCGTGCCTGGATGGCGAATCCGGAGTTCTTAGCCGTTAGTTTGGTTAAATGCACAACGGCATCCGAAACAAATGCATTAGCTAGCTTAAGGGCTTTAAGCTTGTTCATAATCTCATCCAATGGTGCTGTGCAAATAGCCTCTTCCAGAGACTCAAACCAGAATGCCGCTGCAGCAGTGACGGGCGCAATGCATGCAAGGGGCTGTAATATAAAACCTTGTTGAACAAACATTTTCTTAAGGTAACCTAATTTTTTATCCATTGGATCTGAGAAAGCACAACTATCCTCCACCGGGATAGTGGTACGCTTGGCAAAGTAGAAACTGCTCCCTCCACCTTAGGGACCGTCTGCCATAAGTCTCGTGTGGTGGCGTCTATTGGGAACATTTTTCTAAATATCGGAGGAGGGGAAAAGGGCACACCAGGTCTATTCTACTCCTTGCTAATAATCTCTGTAAGCCTTTTAGGTATAGGAAAAACGTCAGTACACACCGGTACCGCATAGTATTTATCCAGCCTACATAATTTCTCTGGGATTGCAACCGTGTCGCAATCATTCAGAGCCGCTAACACCTCCCCTAGCAATACACGGAGGTTCTCAAGCTTAAATTTAAAATTTGAAATTTCTGAATCCGGTCTCCCCGGATCAGATCCGTCACCCACAGAATGAAGCTCTCCGTCCTCATGTTCTGCAAATTGTGACGCAGTATCGGACATGGCTCTCGTGTCATCGGCGCGCTCTGTCCTAAACCCAGAGCTATCGCGCTTGCCTCTTAACTCAGGCAAATTAGATAATACTTCTTTCATAACATTAGCCATATCATGCAAAGTGATTTGTAAGGGCCTTGATGTACTTGGCGCCACAATCTCACGCACCTCCTGAGCGGGAGGCGAAGGTACTGACACGTGAGGAGAGTTAGTCGGCATAACTTCCCCCTCGGTGTCTGGTGATAATTTCTTTACCAGTAAAGACTGACCTTTATTTAAAGTAACATCAATACAATTGGTACACATTTCTATTGGGCTCCACATTGGCTTTTAAACATAATGAACAAGTAGATTCATCTGTATCAGACATGTTTAAACAGACTAGCAATGAAAGCTAGCAAGCTTGGAAAAAAATCTTTCAATAAATTTACAAGCAATAGAAAAAACGCTGCAGCGCTTTTAAAAACACAAAAAACTGTCACAGTTGAAATAACAATGAACTAATTCAGTTATAGCTAACAATTTTAACAGTAAATGTATGAATTTAGCAGAGGATTGCACCCACAAGCAAACGGATGATTAACCCCTCAATACCCAAAAACGGATAATCAATTTATGATTTAACGCTTTTATCACAGTCAAACACACTGTCACAGGTCTGCTGTGACTGATTACCTCCCTCAAAAATGAATTTTGAAGACCCCTGAGCTCTCTGGAGACGTCCTGGATCAAGGAGGAAGAAGCAGGAAGACTGTGCTAGAATTTTAACTGCGCAACAAGGCACTAAAAAAAGGTCCCTCCCACTCATATTACAACAGTGGGAGACCTGATACAACGGTTTCTATGCAGAAATATACGTTAGCCATATGGAAAAAAATCATGCCCAAAAAGATTCATCACCAAAGTACCTCACAAAACGAATAACATGCCAGTAAACGTTTTAAAAACAACTTTCCAGTGTTATGCAAAGTTATCACTAAGCCTGCTACCAGTCGCTTCTACTGCAGTTAAGGCTCATACATTTATTTCAGTATTAACAGTATTTTCTCAGTCAAATTCTAGTCCCTAGAAAATAACTCAACTGCGCATACATTTATCAGCCTGATACCAGTCGCTACTACTGCATTAAAGGCTGTACTTACATCATATGGGTAACAGCAGTGTTTTCTTAGTCAATTCCATTCCTAGAAAATATTACTGCACATACCTCATCTGCGGGGGACCCCGCATGCTATTCCCTTTTCTGAAGTTATCCCACTCCTCAGAATGTGCGAGAACAGCCAGTGGATCTTAGTTACGTCTGCTAAGATCATAGAAAACGCAGGCAGATTCTTCTTCTAAATACTGCCTGAGAGAAAAAACAGCACACTCCGGTGCCATTTTAAAATAATAAACTTTTGATTGAAGAATAATTAGGTAAAAAAACTCCTATCTCCTCTCGCAACCTCCTTCTTTGTTGAGACTTGCAAGAGAATGACTGGGTATGACATGTGAGGGGAGGAGCTATTTGGCAGCTCTGCTTGGGTGATCCTCTTGCAACTTCCTGTTGGGAAGGAGAATATATCCCATAAGTAATGGATGACCCGTGGACTGAACACACTTAACAAGAGAAATGCATACAGGGAGATCAGCAATGCATACACTAAAAGAGAAATGACTTGCAGCTAGAAACACGGAATAGTAAACTTAGATAAATGTTATATCATGTCATAGAGACAAAGGCAATATGATAGAATACCCAATACCCTTAAGTATACATGGATTATCTGTATGCACTAGCAATACCTATAAACTTATCACAAATACTGTATCAAACAATTAGTACAAGTAAAAAGTTTTTAACATGAGTCCACGTTTAGTCTCAGCCAGGCGGTCTATCCCACACCAACTGAGCATATTGCTTTATAGACCAGTAATATGTCTCTTAGGAGATCCTTAGAAGCCGCATCTTCCATGGTTACATCCCTATGATAGGGCATAGTGTCCAGCAATTGCCAAGATACATAGTCAATCCGTCGCAGAGGCCGACCCCCGGCCACAAGACATTCTAGATCGGAACCCCAAAATTTCCACTATCGCTTGTTCCCCGACCTTGAAAAAGATCTCACCGGATTAAATAGGGAAAATTCCCCCTTCACTCCTAGTCCAGGAGCAGCGTACCCGGCAAGCTCAAGATAAGCCCCATCCTCTAAGATCTGCTTCTCGGCGCTACGGCAATGGGGCTTAGCAAAATCCTTTCCTCCTGCAACTCACTGATGCAAAGTGAGATAGGTGAAAACAGAGGTAGATGCAAGTGGAGTCTAAAAGATATCAGGTCCTCTTGTCGGGAAGATATCCGCTGGGTAAAGGGTGACTCACCGTAAGTAGAAACAATGGTTAAGGAGTCACCTAAGTCCCCTTCATTTCGCTTCCATTCAGGCCCATCGCAGCTATTCCGGTATAGGGAGGGAGCCAAATTATGTAGATTGTCCTCATGGATGTCATGAAGCTTCCCTGTATTCTGTCTGTCTGTGTTAGTCTCCAATTTATGATCAAACACCTTTATAAGTGCCAGTCTTAACTGCGTAAAATGATCTTCTAGTAGACTCAAAATTTCTTCATCCTACGAGGTGGTCGCCATCTTGGCTGACTCGAGTAACATAATCTTCAAATAGCTTGCCTTGGCAAAGTGACAGAACTAACGCCAAAAAGTCCTTGCCGACAATCAAACTTAAACATAGAGTAGCTGATAGTATTGTAGCTCGCCTCTGAAAAAATTTGGGCTATAAAATAAGATAATTAATCCCCTTTTAGACTATTTGGTGCCGGAGCTCTAAAGGAATGCGACCATCCACCTCGACAGTTGGCTCCACCCCCCGGTAAACATCTTTTTAAATATAGGAGATGGAGAAAAAAGGGATACCCATTCTCTCCCATTCCTTAGAAATGATCTCAGAAGCTCGATCTGGTACAGGAAAAAACCTCCTCCATGGAAGGTACATCACAATATTTGTTTAGCTTACTGGATTTCATAGGATTAACAACGACCGTGGTGTCGTTGTCGTCCAGAGTAGCTAAAACATCCTTAAGTAACAGACGGAGGTGTTCTAGCTTAAACCTGAACGATACTACTTCAGTATCAGCAGGAATTATACTGTCAGAATCTGAGATTTCACCCTCAGATGCTACCGAAGTATCCTCTTCCTCAGGCTTCTGGGAGGGGACCTCTGAGATAGCAACAACTGTGACAGAAACCTCGCTCACTGAATGTTTACTTTTCCTCTTGCGCTTTCCCTGTAGCATGGGAAAAGCAGACAACGCACCCGAAACTGCAGAGTACATGAGGGAAGCGATGTTTTGCAAGGTAACTCCAGGAGTCGTCGTGGAGGAAGTGCAGGGCGCTGGTTGAATGGACGCTAAGTTTTGGGACACTTGAGGAGAAAGCTGCAGCATATATTGAACATTGTCAGAATGCTCCTGAACAGCATCCGAAACAATGATGGCTCAGAAAAAGGTCTATCCCTGAACTGTAAAATTCTCTCAATTAGTATCAAAACATAAAGTATATGTAACATCTTTATTCACATTTTGATTAATTAAAAATTGGATATCATAACTAAAGTTACCTCACAAAAAAACGTTACTGTGTCTAAATGTTAAAAGTCTTAATTTTGCTGTACAATTTATTCCATTAAAATTGGATATCTTAATTAGAATCTCGTAGGACCTCTTGGACCATCTGTATTCACAATTTGATAAATTAAAAATGGGATACCTTAACTAGAATTACCTCACAAAATAACTGTTACTGTGTCTTTAAATGTTAAAAGAAACTGCTTTATCTTGCCTGCAAATAAATTTTCCATTAACAATAAAAATCAGACAGACAATCTCCACACCTCAGCTAAGCCTTGCTGAGGTATCTGCCTGCCACCAGATGGAATAACTAACAAACAGTAGGCGTCCGGACTCACTTAAGACACTTTTTAGTACAGTATGTGAGGCCTCTCTGCTGCGTGACATAACGCAGCAGAGAATATCTACAATCGCTTCTCTGTACCACCGGAAATGGGGATATGAATACCAAAAAGGCGCACAAACAATGTTGCGTAGCTTAGCTCCGCCCATCGTGGGCGTATTATGATAAACCTCCCGGGCGGCTAATGACTTGTAAAAATAAAGCCGCCGGGAGTAGAGAAATTGCACCTATCATGGCATAACAAAGTTAAACCTCCCGGTCGGCTAATGATATAAAAATAAAGCCGTTGGGAGTTGAGAAATTGCACCTATCATGGCGTAACCACCTAACAAACATATGAGCCACATCTCCACATCCCCAGTGCCTGCTGTAACTGCCCTTATAACGTATCCTCACTCTTAGGGATAATGTCATCTTGTGTCCATATGTATAATAAAGTGCCAATTTTCCTGTGTACATACCCCAGAAAATAAACTTAGCACTTACCTTAGAAATCTGCCCGGCAGTAAGGCAGCTCACCAGGCTTGAGAGGTCCTCTCCCTCACATAGACCTGTGGAAAAAAAAAACAAAGTCTGAGTAATCTTATTCAGACTTTCAGTATTAGGGCAGCATTAGATATATGGGAGGCGCAGTGAGAATTATGTCCCACAAGTTCCCAATGCTTTAAAACCACCACTGCTCTACTGAAGAGACTGATGTGGACTACAGCTACACCCTATCAGAACAAACACAAGCTTGTGTTATTTAACCAAACAAAAAATAATAAACTCTTGATTGAAGAATCTTTTTAAACACCTAATATTACCACTTCCTTGCTCTAACGTGGGCAAAGAGAATGACTGGGGTGGGAGGGAAGGGAGGTGATATTTAACAGCTTTCTGTGGTGCTCTTTGCCGCCTCCTGTTGGGCAGGAGTGATATTCTGCAGTAATTAATGATGATCCGTGGACTCATCGTGTCAGAAAGAAAAGCTTTTATTTAACAGATTTGCAAGGCAGCTATTTGGTCATTTTACATACTTTTACCAAATTCTACTTTTTTGACAAGTTTGCCTCTTGAGTCTGCTTTTGGTAGGAAGGTTCTGCAGGCCGCTGTGCCTGTTTAGTACCTCTACCTGCCTTAACTGTTTTTCCTGCCCTATTTCAAGTTGGTCTCATTAAACCTCAAAGCTTGAGTATAGGATCTCACATGTGATGGCTCATGGACTTTCACCATCTTATGAAAGAAAACAAAATTTAGGCTTATCTGCCACTCCCCTTGCAGCCCTGCCTACATATCCTCAGAGGGCCTCTAGGAATAGCCTCCTGTTTGTCAGGACAAGCTAATGTTCACATTTCCTAAATATCTTGTTAACTGTATGAGATCTCACATATTAAATAAATAAACACTATAACATTATTTCCTAATATTGTTTACTTTCATTTCAATCACTTGCTGCTTCTTACCTGCTCCTTATTGACCTTTTTATATTCCTTGTTTACTTGTTCCAAGTGTTTGAGCTCAGCCACGGTCTCCTGGAAATGGTTCATGAATGGAAAGTTATCATTTTAGATATATACACGTGTACATAAAAGTGTCAGAAACATTGACATGGGAAAAATGAACGGCTAGAACATTATGTGCTCTATGTGTCTCCTATAGCTCTTTTTTGGCATTCACAAAAGGAGAAATATCCCGTAGCATCCGTCTCAATCAACAAGTTCAGAGTGTTGATGATTCTTTTTTGTGTACACACATCTTTGTTGTAATTAATGTATTCTTAATTAAAATATCATTATATATATTTATTTTTATTTAATCATTTTCACAAGAACAATGCAATTAGCATCAATGAAAGGTGATAATTATCTAGCAACAGAATATTAGATATAACTTCTTAATGATCATTACTAATCACAATTAATTTTACCCCTGCAAAGATGTTCTTGTAAAGGTGATTAGTGGTAATGTATGCCACTGTTAATTTACTTAGCAGCTATGTATTTTCAGGTGCTGCAATGCATTGCAACTTTAATTATTACCTAGATTACGAGTGTTGCGCTAACTGCAGTGCAAGATCGTTTGTTGTTAGGCTCCCTCGAGCCTCACCTGTCCTTATGTTATTAAATAGTTTTTACCGCACTTGCGCTGCAGTTAGCGCAACACTCGTAATCTAGGCTGCATAACGAAAAAAGCCATTTTTATTTAAAAATAAAATGCTCTAATGAAAAAATGCATTCTATTTTTACACTTGTATGTCCCTTTAAGTGGTTATGCGTTCACAAATTGTGAATAATCTACTCTTTGGTATAGGTCAACTAAAACATAGTGCTATTATGTACTATGTTTTCCTAATGGAAATACAATTAGAAGGATGAAAGCAAATACAGATAAGCAATGCACACAGATACCGTATAGAGTATGACAAAGTAAAAACACAATGATAAATATAGCACTTTGGTTACCCACTTGTTCCTTCTTGGCACGCTTGCTTGTCTCCTCATTTTCTATGTGGAGTCTGAGTTGTGTCTTCAGTCTGCGGACCTGTTGTTTATATTGTAAAGCAGCTTTCTCTAATGTCGACACTGTACTCCTGAGCTCATGATTCAGGCAAGAAAACTCTTCTGATTTAAAAGTAGCTTCTTCTAATGCTTTTTTTAACTGTGTGCAGATAAGCAGGAAGAGACCAGCAATTAGTTCACTCCCTAAATATGTATTTGTGACACTCACTTTCCTTCTAATCATTTAGTTTATAAAATTAGTGAAATTACATGAGATCTTTTTTTTAAATAGTTTATAACCTTACATGTTCCCCTTCAATATTTGTGTGCCTTGGACACGGTCACTTACAAAAACACAAGGTTTAAAGTACACAAACCCCAAACCACATAGATTCCAACCCTATTTTATATGACTTATGTGGGACACAGTGTTAATTACACAAGACTCCAACATTATGCATGTGAAAGTGGTATAATGGAAGGTTCTCAATCTCAATACCTCTGTTATCTCTCTACGGGCTGCTTTCTTTGCTTCCTCACTCTTAGCCTTGTGCTGCTGTTTCAGACATGTGAGATGCTCTTCGAATTGCTGGCATTGTAACTTGGCATCTTGCTCAACTTGCTCCCTGTAGCAAAAGGAATAGATACAATGAATAAATACATACTATTGCTAATAATGGTACAATACATTGAGAGAGGACTCAAATGGGATAACACGGATTTAAACCTTATCGGTTTCTATAGCGCAATCCACTGTAATGATCTAGTACATATGCTCCACAGATTAGCATATGAATTAGACCTTTAATCAATCTAAAATACAGAGTATTAAAAGACTCACACCTTAACAATTTCAACTTTTGCTCTTCAACCTCTTTCCTCTGCAGATCCTTTTCCAGTTCCCCCACATGGCTTTGCAGCCTGCTACACTGCTGCATAGTCTTTTCAAGAGTATGTGCAAGCTTCTTGTTGTCCTCTCGACTCCTCTCTACAGTCCTGCGCAGCTGCTCAGTCTGCACATGGGGCAAAGGAAATGCATGATGTGAATAAGCAAGATGAATACGGTTAGTAGCACAGAACGTTTACACACATATTTAAACCTCTATACACCTGCTCACGTTGGTAGGAGTCAGCATGGAGTAGCCGGGCTTGACATTCTGATAGTTCAACCTCCAGCTGCTGTATCTGTTTCTGACTCTGAGTTCTAATTACAAAAAAAAGAAGGTGAAAAACAAACTTTTTAAAATAGTGAAATATAAGGTCTGAAATGTGGTAAATTATTTTCCCTTCCTCATATAAATCCATTTAACAAATAAAATATTGTTGTCTGATTGGTTCATAGTCGGTTCCAAAGGTAGGTTTTTCTAATAGTTCACAAGCAAGTGATGCCAATCCCTATAGAATCTAAGGTAGATTCCACAGACAAGATACATTCTAAAACTGTGGCTTAATTGCAGGTTGAAAGAAAAAGGGTTTATTCTAAACGTTATCCCATATATGAGTGATAAAGTTTTATGTTAATGGTTTAAAAGCTCTTGTACGATCATCGTGCAAAGACTCCAGCATATGTTTTAGAAATGCATAGAACATTATTTTCCTTTTCTTCGATTTCTACTGGTAAGATGTTTGCCTACAAATCAGCAGGAATATAATATCAGGCATAAATTCTCTGCCTCTAGAAGTGACTAAACATTTTGTACTTTTGCATCTGAATGTAGAACATTACAAGCTATATGTCCTAAACTAAACTCTCTAAACCTCTGACATTGCTGTGATGTTACACCAAATGATTTTTGCTGGGCCCTTGGATGACATAACATAGAGTTTAGCCCTAAAACTGAATGGAAGGCATACTGTATGTATGGATGTAGGCAGAAATAAATTAGACATTGCATTGCGGTTGTGTTTTTAACCCACCAATGGTTTCATTGAAATGAATAAAAGATAACATTTTTTTTAACTAAATTGCCTGGATTAATGCTGATCAGACACAGCAGATTATTGTGCTGGCACCCTCTGATTTATTACTTCCACAAAAACAGTGCGAAGTATACAATATAAACAAGAAGAATTATCAGTGGCCAGATTGGAAGAGACCGAGCCACATGAGTGGGACCTTGGGATGATTGTTTACAAGTACTGGGTGAAGACTGAGGGCTGGATTTGGTGCTAGAAGGTTTGGTGTATGCAGCCTCATAATCAGACACAGTTATGATATATTCCACTGCATAAAAGGGTAACATTAAGCAAATACCCAATTTATAATTATTCTTTTACAATGGTGACAGGGATGCGCAATTCCTATCGCCCGACGCATGCAGTTTTGAGTGCAGGGCATGTGTTTTTTTTTCACATTTAGCCCTGCTGCGGGCAAGCAGACAGTTATAATTTTTTTCTTCCCTTAGCAAACAGTTATAGCTTCCCCCCCCCCCCCCCTTTATTAAGCAGAGAATAAAAGCTTTTTTTTATTCCCCGTATTACCACGGCGCTGGTTTAACAGCGTGTCTCACGCTGCTCAGCTCCTCCCTTCTAGTACCCGCTTTCAGTGGAGGTGAGTGGTAGACTTGTCACTCTCAGTGATTTTCTGGCTACGCAGCTCTGCTATACACTGAGAATTATAGAGATCGGCTTGTTCCGATTCTGCTCCTGGGCTGCTGCTAGCTAATCTGTGAGCTGAAGGGGGTACGCTTGGAAAATACATAAATATTTGTATGATTTTGCTTACATTTTTTTATTCAACTGAACTTTGCTGCTGTTTCACTTTGAAGTTTTCCAGCGTTTTGGTAACAGAAAACTCTAGAAAACCTCAAAGTGAAACAGCAGCAAAGTTCAGCTGAATAAAAAAATTTAAGTAAGCAAAATCATACAAATATTTATGTATTTTCAAAGCGCAGGAGCAGAATATAAAATCTGTTGGTTTCTATTCACAGCGCTGGGCGGTGCACTCAGTGATGGGCATATGTGTTGGGCTCTGGAGTGTCTCAATAAGCTCAACAGAACAGTGTCTCTACGTGGTTGCTCTGGCTACTGAGGTGGGTACTGTGAGACCGATATATATAGTGGTTCTAGAGGTCGGTGGCTCACGCTGCTGATCAACAGGATATCTGATTTTTATATGGCTACCAGTACCGGCGCAGCGGTTTAGTACCTCACTCCCCTTGTTGAAATTCATGTCATGTTATTTTCTTTATATCGGCAAGCACCCCAAGGACTTCGTTAATGTAATAAATTATTATATTAAAAAAATGTTATCTTCCATGTTAATACGTCCTAAAATGTGCGAGTTGATGCTTGAAAGAATATACTATGAATATTTTTTGTCCTTGGCCATAATTTTGTGTAAGTGCCCCATTTCATGAAAAACACTTATAATAACCACTGAAGGAGAGAATATACACATAGTGATGGTAATGGATATGTGACTGGCAGCTTTCATCTGGAATAAATAGAAGTTATTCTTCTTTGCTTTACTAAGCATTCGAAATAGTGACTTGCTTGTACATAACTACTTGCAATAAATGTTTGATGACTGTTTTCCTCAACATTATGAGGAGTTCAACAAAGTATGGAAGATCTAAGACATGTTTGTCTCCATTCTCAATAGATTGAAATAATTTTTATGCAAGCTGCTTATGACAGAATGTAATTCATTAAAAGAGTACCAGTATTAAACAATATTGGTCAATATTAATAATGTTCTTTTCACAGTTGAGTAGGTTAAGAGGGCAAAGTGCTATATTAATATAATATGAACAGGGCCACCCAAGATTTTTGTAAGGGGCGTTGGTCAGTAATGGTTGGGTTAAGGACTCACTCCCCTTGCTAATATCTTGTAACTCACAGAGCAGACTTATTTGTAGTTAAGATAATGAAGTTTTAGGAATTTTTAATCTTTTGTTGGCTAAAAAGGTATTGAGCATGCAGGTGCAAACTTTCCCAGGTTATATTGAACATTTGGGGACATAAAAGTGTCCTATAAAAATCCTAAAATAGCTAACATTTATAAAATGTTTTGTCTTGTTTTTTCAAAATGAAACTGCAACTGCATGTCCTCCTCTTGTTATCTACCCACCCCTTACCACACAGCGGGTACTGAACTGGATGCAGGAACATATATGTACCTGTAACCAACACAATACAAATATTGCAGTAAGCGACAGGCATTTACATAATGAATGTTAATGAATGATATATATATGTGTGTATATATATATATATATATATATATATATATATATATATTATATTATATTATATATATAGTTGTTTTTTTATAGCAAAACATGATTTTGCCTACTAGGAAGTATTGAAAAATCAACACTATATATAAATAAATCATGGAAGGGGACTGCACTCTCAGACCGGACTGGGTACACATCCCATGACCCTGCAACATGCTCAGCCCTGGGTGCTCACTGGCACTCACAGGAAGCTGTGCTGTCCCCAGAGTCATAGGCAGTTAGCCCCAGATAGGTCTGGGTGCAAGAACCATAGGGAAAATTACAAAACAAATTAATACAACACACAGAGAAAGTCCAGCACTCACTTAAAATCTCTCAGCTAAGATTAAAAGCAAAAACGGAAGGGTTAGTTACCGCATTTGGTCAAATGGAACAAGCCCAGGTGCCATGTCAAGGTCCCTTCCAAAAACCTGGGACCCTAAAACAGCCACACAATGCAAGCTCTCAATCCAACAAATTGGGAACAAGTGAAGGGTGCACAAGCTTATGTAATCACCCCAGACATATACAAAATACGGAAGGGGACAACACTCTCAGACCGGACTGGGTACACATCTGATGACCCTGCAACATGCTCAGCCCTGAGTGCTCACTGGCACTCACAGGAAGCTGTGCTGTCCCCAGAGTCATAGGCATTTAGCCCCAGATAGGTCTGGGTGCAGGTTTCTGGAAGGGACCTTGACATGGTACCTGGGCTTGTCCCATTTGGACAAATGCTGTAACTAACCCTTCCAATTTTGCTTTTAATCTTAGCTAAGAGCTTGTGAGTGCTGGACTTTCTCTGTGTGTTGTATTAATTTGTTTTGTAATTTTCCATATGGTTCTTACACCCAGACCTATCTGGGGCTAACTGCCTATGAATCTGGGGAAAGCACAGCTTCCTATGAGTGCCAGTGAGCACCCAGGGCTGAGCATGTTGCAGGGTCATGGGATGTGTACCCAGTCTGATCTGAAAGTGCAGTCCCCTTCCGTGTATTGTATATGTCTGGGGTGATTACATAAGCCTGTGCACCCTTCACTTGTTCCCAGTTTGTTGGATTGAGAGCTAGCATTGTGTGGCTGTTTTAGGGTCCCAGGTTTTTGGAAGGGACCTTGACGTGGTACCTGGGCTTGTCCCATTTGGCCAAATGCAGTAACTAACTCTTCCATTTTTGCTTTTAAACTTAGCTGAGAGCTTGTAAGCGAGTGCTGGACTTTCTGTGTGTGAATATATATATATATATATATATATATATATATATATATATATATATATATATATATATATATATTTATTTATTTGTGCGTGAGGGTGTCCCTCTTTGAAATTTTGGAAGGTATACCATAATATGACTCATTATCTCCTTGAGGGTTTTTAGTGTTATTTTATCTACGGGGATTGCCACTAATAGTACTGCAGACCAGTTTAATCTTGATAAGCTGATGTCCCTATTCTTGCTGCGTGTATGTAGATCCTAAATGATGTGTTTGGGGCTTGCTCCACTAACAGTTTATCATATTTACACCTTGCTTCATATGTTGCACATTATTACCTGATAAAAGATGCTTCTTTCTCATTTGAAAATATTGAGTACAGTGTCACACCACAAGTATTATATAAGGTATTACTTTACACCCTCATTTATAACACATAAGCCCACAATTATTATTTTACATTCCATGACCAAATCTTATATCATGGAAACAACCCCTTAGAATAAGTACCCCTATATAATTAAATATGGGACATAACATTGTAAAAATATAGATAGGAGTTGAGCAGCCTATATAGTAAAAGCATAATGGTTGTACATAAAGCACTGCTACCTTCACCCTCTTAGTATATACTGCAAAACTATACACAGGGGAGGCATAAAGGTCATATTCTACTCCTATATAATTTGTATGGATCTGTTCACCTAAGATACGACAAATTGCTCAATTTTAGGAGTTAAAAATTATAGCTATTCCCTCCATCCTGACCTGTTGTTATGAGGTAAATCTCTTATTAGGTGAATACTGTTCATGTTCACTATATATCATTTCCCCTCCATGCCCTATTTTATCTGACTTTTGTCTTCCTTAGAGGCAATTGCTCTACCTTTTATAGATAGTCTTTCCCATTCCACACTGTCTTTTGGTTAAAATTATTTTGCGAATCAAGACAAGTAGATTGTCACGAGGGACAAGTAGATTGTGCTCCTGCTTTAGTCCCTTGGACAAGTAGTTTTTAAAAAAATGTTCACACCCCTGGGTGATCAAACACACTTGAAACAATGCTGATGATGTCTAGATTATTTTGAAGTATGTTGATTGCCTTCCATTTAAATGCTGGGTTGTTAAATATCCCTGTTGTCCTCAAATGTTGAGAAGTTTACCCTGGGCACCTAGTAATACAATGCTTTGTACATGGATGCATTAAAGATCTGAGCCACATTTAATAGATGTGTAATGTCATCCCAAATTTTCACCAGGGTTGTTTCAGTCAAATACTTATGTCTCAATAATTCCTGAAGGGTGTCCAAGATCCTGTTGCCCTCTGGATATTTTTGCAGCTCCATTACATTTTCCATGACTTTTGTCATAAAATAAATGTTGATTATTGGTCTGAAACTTGCAGGATATTCTGAGTCCAAAGTGGGTTTCCTCAGCAAGGACCTAGTGACAGCTTTCTTTAAAAAAAATGTACTGTATGGTAAATATGTACTGGGAATTATGTAAAAAGGCCAAGCAATATACACAATTTTTTTCAATAGTAGAGCCTATTACAGGATGTACAAAGCACTAATTCTAGACTCCTACAAACCCGAACGTTCACACAACCGGAAAATGTGTCTCCAATAAGCTTAGCTAACCTATTTATTTTCCTTTACAGCTGTAAGGCCAAATTGGCTTATATATAGGGAAAAACAAAGAATCAAAACAACAAATAATAGGTAGGGACGTAGAACTAGATAAAACAGAAGGCAAAGAGTGCAAATGAGGAAGTCAAGGAAGCAACTGGTATAAATTTTGATTTGAATCCATTATGCCTATGTAATTCTGCTTCAACACAGTTGTAGATCCATGCACTTGTCTATCACTATACATTGTACATTGTCTTATCTTCCTTCTTTGCAAAGCACTATAACAAGTTACCTCTCCTTTTGTAGTGCAGTGATATCACAATCTCTTTGCCCCAACTCGGTCTGCAATTTTTCCAGGTCTTTCTGGAGTTGTGTATGGGATGAGAGGACATTCTCCAGTGTTTCAGATAATCTACTTTTTTCCTCCCGGACATCACATAATTGTTGCTGCAGGGCAGATCTCTATGGTACAAGAAAATATTAGAAGACATTAAATAAGTATCTAAATGTTGTTTAACCCATGTTTTATGTGTTTTAAATTCACTCAAATCTGAAAGTCATCCTCACATTTGACATCTTTCTTTGCCAGGAGTAATCCTGGTCTGAGGCTTTCCCTACTTGTAATACTTACATTTTGCTTCCCACTCTCTTCTACAATTTCCATCTGTCCTCTGATCCTTTTTTCCTCCCTTAAAGCCTCATCTCGGGACTGAATAGCTAGTGTGAAGTCTTCCTCCTTGTGAAGCAGCATGTTCTGTGCCTGGAAAATGAGAAAATAGATTGAAATGTGCTTTCTCATTTTCTAACTCAATTATATGTAAACAATGCAAAATAAGTTAGCTGGCACATAGGCAAAATGCAGAAAATGCTACAAACATAACATGGAGGGTATATTTACAGCAAATTGGTCAAGAGACATGGGCCCTGTAAAAAGGACATAATACTTAAATGCTAAATCACTTGAAGATGATGCCGCAACAGCTGTAAAAAGTCGACAGGAAAATATCACCTGAGCATCTATATGTAAAAAAAGAGAGACATTTTACCTCACAATTTCCTCAGCTCACCAGAGTAAATGCTGTGTAAACAGTTATACTTCAGCTGCTGTCCAGTTGCAGGTTAAAAAAAAAAAAAAAAAAGGAAGGAAGGAAGGAAGGAAGAAATGAACAGCAGCCAATCAGCATCAGCAGTGCTGAGGTCATGAACTGTGTGATCTCATGAGATTTCAAAGTTAACTTCCTTAAACTGAATAGGGAAATAACATGAGTGTGCACGAGGCACGCTCCCATGCAAGTCCCGGGACAGGTATACTGATATATACATATAACTCTGCAGTGGCGTATTACCAGTCCAAAACTGCGTACGATAATATTCATAGTTATTGACTGTAAAGGATGGCTGGATTCCGAATTAGGAAATACATGTGTTGCAGAATGTATATATAAGTATCAACGTCAGTATTGTTATAACATCACGTTATTTGGTCCCTCGTAGCACTAGTTAATGATCATCCATTAACTAGGGCAGATTTGAAATAGTTACCCTCAAAAGAAGATATCACTTCCTTCATGTCACAAGTGAGCTTACTAATTAAAGAGGGGTTATCAGACATCAAAAAAGACATTACAGACCTGGGCAACAGGGTACTACAAATGGAAGAACATGCTGAAAAGATCTCTGAATCAACAAATCTAACAGCTATGCAAATACAACTCCAAAACACTGAAATTATGCAGTTGCAGGCCCAAATGGAGGACTTGGACAATAGAGGCCGTTGTCAGAACCTACGGATACGTGGTATCCCTGAAACCATTACTCCTGTTAAGCTTCTCCAATACGTTGAAAACCTATTTGGCTATCTCTTAGACAAAGAAGATGGATCTACAATAATGTTGGGCAGGGTACATAGAGCCCTGAGGTCTGAAACCTGATTCGGCACCGTCTAGAGATGTAATATTGAAATGCCACTATTTCATGGAAAAAGAACAAATTTTAACAGCTGCGAGGAAAAAGTCACCAATACAGATAGAAGGATCTCCTCTACAAATTTATGCCGACCTTAGCACAATCACCGTACCAAAGTGTAGAGAAGTGGGATTCCTCACATCACACCTGAGAAAGCTAAATGTTCCATACAGGTGGGGATTCCCCTTCTCGCTAAAAGTCTTAAAAGACAATAAAGAGGCGATTTACAGAGATATTGAGGATGTTGAAAAATTCTTTTCTCAATTGAATATCCCGAGACCGACTCCACCGCAGATCGAGGAAGAAACCTAAGAATCTCTGCCACAAAACATCAGTCGTTCCAAAACCCAACGTCAACATTGGACAACAGTATCCAGGAAAAGAAGAACATCCTCCTCAGTACAGAGAACCACGGATTCCCAAGTCAGGAACCCACCATGAAGTCACTACCCTATCTCAATGCACCAGAGTGTGCACCAGTTGAACTTGGTCCCAGAACCAGTGACTTTATCTTACCCCTTCAGTAGCTGGAACCCAGCTTATATTTTTAGCCCCCAGTAATTTGGTACCCACTAGACCCTATAACATAAAACAATGACTTTACATAGAACCCCATTTATCACTCCCACCCTATACCCCGAGGTAAAGCCATATAATTTCTCCTCTCCTGACCCTCTGTCCCATAGTCCAAAGAGTTACAGTAGTTTAAGTCGCTACACCCCATCCCCCCACTCATATTTTATAACCCTGATAGGGTTCAGTTTACAGTTCTTTTCCCCCTGTTGGGGTATTTTTTTTTATTGTATTGTATTGTTTGTTTACGTTTGTTTGTTTTCTCAGTTCATCCTAGCAATCTGTTCTACTCTGAAGTACTGTATATACCATGCTGCCTCAGAAACACCAACCTTGCATTTTCGTTTTTGGGCTCCGGGAGCAGAGAGGCTTCATCCTGCGACTTCTGATCAACATCAGTGTGAGACTTCACACATATTCAAACACGCAATACCCTCATACCCACACGATGACACATAGAACCTTACATATAATTTCCTAAAACTCTAAAGGTCTCAACTCTTCATTTAAGAGATCCATTGCACTGAAATGTTTTGCAAAACATAAAGATTCTGTCATTTTTGTACAAGAAACTTATTTTCTAAAATCTGCTGAACCTAAATTTTCCTCTAGGGAGTTCCCAACAGGCTACTTTAACTCCAACTCCACTAAAAAAGAACGGGGTGGGAATCCTCATTCACCACCATCTCCCATTTCAGTTGCTCTCCACCACCTCAGATGCTGAAGGCAGAATTCTCATAGTCGTAGGTGTACTATTTAATAGACCCATAACCTTAGTGAATGTTTATGCCCCTAATTCAAAAAGATCTTCCTTCTTTAAAAAAATTACTCTCTCTGGTCCTGGAGAAACGGAAAGGAACACAAATTCTAGGGGGGTGGGGAACCTTAATGTTACCATGGACCCTATACTAGACTCCTCTACCCTTAAAACACGTGCAGCAATACGACCTCCAAATCCGGTATATAGTAGCCTTGGTCATTTAGGTCTGTTAGATGCATGGAGAGTGCAGCACCCTGCCCAACACAATTATTCTTTTTTTCACATCCCTGGGCCATGTACTCTAGAATTGATTACAATATATATATATATATATATATATATATATACAAAACACGGAAGGGAACTGCACTCTCATACCGGACCGGGTACACATCCTATGACCCTGCAACATGCTCAGCCCTGGGTGCCACTGGCACTCACAGGAAGCTGTGCTGTCCCCAGAGC